>NW_027361703.1:37835000-39277500 GCF_039654945.1 Dendrobates tinctorius | reverse complement strand
ACCCTAACCCTGACCCTAACCCTAACCCTAACCCTGACCCTAACCCTAACCCTAACCCTAACCCTGACCCTAACCCTTAACAAAACCATACTTAACCCTAATCCTGACCCTAACCCTGACCCTAACCCTTAACCAAACCATACTAAACCCTAACCCTGACCCAAAACCCAACCCTAACCCTGACCCTGACCCTAACCCTAACCCTAAACCCCCTTAACTAACCCTAACTCTAACTCAAACCCCTAAATTCCATGGTTAAAAAAAAAAAACGCATATGCAAAAAAACGCTTACATGAGCATGCCAGTGCGCACATATGCGCATCCATAGGCTATAATGGCCCTTTTTAGCGCAAAACATGCGCATATGTGCGCATGCGCTTTTTTGCAGGGCCAAAAAATGCAACATGATGCGTCTGGAAAATCCAATCGCACACCCCAAAAAAACGCAGCGCATGAAAATCGCATACATGCGCTTACAAGCGCGCAAGTATGCGCACCCATGTTAAAGATAGGGGAAAAAACGCATGCGCAGGTTAGCGTTTTTTTCCAGCGCTAAAAAACGCAAATGTGAAACCAGCCTAAGCTCTGTTTATGTCGTTTCAGATATTAATTGCAGTATTTGATGACAAACAGGGATATACACAGGATGAATGATTGCCTGTTTATCCATAGTTTAGTTTTTTTAAACCTTAACAGTATTTGTACAATCATTGATTTTTTTCTACAGAGCAATCACAGTCTATCAGATGATAGCATAACTCTGTATGACTCATTTCATATGGGAGCATGGAGAGATTTAATCCAATGAATTCCTATAGAATCTCACAATTTAAAATTGTGGCATGCTCCATTGGAGCACCTTTTCTTGTGGGAGAATACAACCATAATGCAATTCCATGTGAATTAAATCTTAAAGCAGCACAGGGATTAGCTATGTGCACAAAGTGAAGAAGTATAGGGGCAGTTTTAGAAATGTGATCGCCGATATGTTGCCTATATAATATAGAAAATAATGTACAACAAATTCAAAAAACTTTCTATTAGATGTTGAAAAGTAAAATGAATGAATGATAGGCCATTTAAAGCATATGGTTACAGTTTCATTGCTACCATGGTTGGCTTACTGCATTGTCCATTATAACCAGTAAGTGTTTACAGGCCACAGTGTGAAATGAGGTTTTCCTTCTGGTTTAGCACATAATTGGTATAAATCTGTGAAAAAGCTAAAGCTGACCTATATTCACAATGAAAACAAATGTGCATTGCCCTTGTGACTAGAGGGCATATAATTCATTTTAAGATCAGTGTGAGTTATGAAAAATATTCTATATATCAGTTCTTTGCATTCAGATATATTGTAGATCAGACGTAAACAGTGTTGGCATTCTAGTTATGGTTAAGGTCACTAGATCCCTATAGTCATATTACAACAATGAGAATACCGTATATGGAATTGGCTCCAATTGTAATGGTAGAAACATTCTCCAGGGCATGTATTAATAATTTTATAAATGTGGGCTATTAATTAAGAAAATAAAATTAAAGCTATAAAAGTTATAACCATATTAAAAATAATCATAAAAATATCAAAGTATTTGATGGAATGACATGACAATCAAATATATCTGGCAAATTGTTTAAGTAAATTGACACTGGAGAAAGAATCCAAAAATAGGAATTAAAGTGCTTTAATATTCATATTTGAGGACATGTACAATCAATATCAGAAATTACAGAATAAAACTGATAATTCAAAGCAGCTATAAGGACATAGGGGTAATACAATAGGAAAAATCTGCTTGTATTTGATGTTCCAAACATTTTTGTAATACATAAGGGTATTCATGTAAAGCAGCATGAGCAGGTTACCAGCCTGTAAAAAAATAATGATAGATCCAGATTAGAAAAGGCCACATACAAAAATATGCCCAAGCACATTAGAAAACCACAGCTGTCTTTCATGTACAGTGGGGCAAAAAAGTATTTAGTCAGTCAGCAATAGTGCAAGTTCCACCACTTAAAAAGATGAGAGGCGTCTGTAATTTACATCATAGGTAGACCTCAACTATGGGAGACAAACTGAGAAAAAAAAATCCAGAAAATCACATTGTCTGTTTTTTTTTCATTTTATTTGCATATTATGGTGGAAAATAAGTATTTGGTCAGAAACAAGTAATCAAGATTTCTGGCTCTCACAGACCTGTAACTTCTTCTTTAAGAGTCTCCTCTTTCCTCCACTCATTACCTGTAGTAATGGCACCTGTTTAAACTTGTTATCAGTATAAAAAGACACCTGTGCACACCCTCAAACAGTCTGACTCCAAACTCCACTATGGTGAAGACCAAAGAGCTGTCAAAGGACACCAGAAACAAAATTGTAGCCCTGCACCAGGCTGGGAAGACTGAATCTGCAATAGCCAACCAGCTTGGAGTGAAGAAATCAACTGTGGGAGCAATAATTAGAAAATGGAAGACATACAAGACCACTGATAATCTCCCTCGATCTGGTGCTCCACGCAAAATCCCACCCCGTGGGGTCAGAATGATCACAAGAAAGATGAGCAAAAATCCCAGAACCACGCGGGGGGACCTAGTGAATGAACTGCAGAGAGCTGGGACCAATGTAACAAGGCCTACCATAAGTAACACACTACGCCACCATGGACTCAGATCCTGCAGTGCCTGACGTGTCCCACTGCTTAAGCCTGTACATGTCCGGGCCCATCTGAAGTTTGCTAGAGAGCATTTGGATGATCCAGAGGGGTTTTGGGAGAATGTCCTATGGTCTGATGAAACCAAACTGGAACTGTTTGGTAGAAACACAACTTGTTGTGTTTGGAGGAAAAAGAATACTGAGTTGCATCCATCAAACACCATACCTACTGTAAAGCATGGTGGTGGAAACATCATGCTTTGGGGCTGTTTCTCTGCAAAGGGGCCAGGACGACTGATCCGGGTACATGAAAGAACGAATGGGGCCATGTATCGTGAGATTTTGAGTGCAAACCTCCTTCCATCAGCAAGGGCATTGAATATGAAACGTGGCTGGGTCTTTCAACATGACAATGATCCAAAGCACACCGCCAGGGCAACGAAGGAGTGGCTTCGTAAGAAGCATTTCAAGGTCCTGGAGTGGCCTAGCCAGTCTCCAGATCTCAACCCTATAGAAAACCTTTGGAGGGAGTTGAAAGTCCGTGTTGCCAAGCGAAAAGCCAAAAACATCACTGCTCTAGAGGAGATCTGCATGGAGGAATGGGCCAACATACCAACAACAGTGTGTGGCAACCTTGTGAAGACTTACAGAAAACGTTTGACCTCTGTCATTGCCAACAAAGGATATATCACAAAGTATTGAGATGAAATTTTGTTTCTGACCAAATACTTATTTTCCACCATAATATGCAAATAAAATGAAAAAAAAACAGACAATGTGATTTTCTGGATTTTTTTTTCTCAGTTTGTCTCCCATAGTTGAGGTCTACCTATGATGTAAATTACAGACGCCTCTCATCTTTTTAAGTGGTGGAACTTGCACTATTGCTGACTGACTAAATACTTTTTTGCCCCACTGTATAGCATCAACAACACAAAAAATGTTTGCTCCATTATATTCGCAGGCACATCCTAAATCAAATTAAGATAACTACTTTGCAAGTGGTTGATGAAATGTAGGTCAATAAAGCCAAAAGTTTCATAGCTGTTACCAAATAATAAACCCATAGAATTACAAGTAGAGATGGGCGACTTTGCCTTTTTTCAGGTCGAGTCGGGTTTCATGAACGAAATCGGCCGACTATAGGGAAAAGTCGGAGGCCGACTGAAACAAGAAACCCAATGCAAGTCAATGGGGAAGCAAAATCGGCAGGGAGTGGAAGACAGTAAACACACCTACAGTGCCCATTTCAATGCCAAAACCATCAATTCTTATAACTGAAGCTTGTCAACCTTAATTTACTTCCTAATAATAGTTACGCATTGAAAACTGGGGGTTATATGGCTAAAGTTGTGAGGGGGTTGGGCTGGCTCCAGGTTTTCGTGTGCCCTGGGCCAAAGAGTGTCAGTGCGCCCCTTTAACATATACCACAACTCATGATGCTCCGATACGCCACAGAAATATAGGTATAGTACAATGACACATACTTCACTGCTTACATGACATGACTGATCTATTTTAAATTGTACGTTAGCTCAAAAACAGGACAGTGTATTACTCCATACAGTGTTATGGCCACCACATTGTGCGCCATACAGAATAATGAGCACCATATATTTCTCCATACCAAATAAATAGTCACATATAATGTTCCATACAGTATATGATGAGCTCCACATAATGCTCCATATATAATGGGCCCCATTTGTAATGCTCCAGTGTATAATGGGCTCCTTAGATGCTGCTCCAGTGTTTGATCTGCCCCATTTACAATGCTCCAGTACATGATGGGCCTCATGGATGATGTCCCAGTGTATGATGGGCCCTAATAATGCTCCATATATAATGGGCCCCATTTGTAATGCTCCAGTGAATAATGTGCCCCTTAGATGCTGTTCCAGTGTCTGATCTGCCCCATTTACATTGCTCCAGTACATGATGGGCCCTATTTTTAATTAACCCAGGCATGGTATGTGAAAAGAGCTCCATGGAGTAATGTGACGTGTGTGCTTCCACATCCTTCACTTTTGGTGTGGGTGAAGGACACAAGGAAAGGGGTTGCTCCTGACCAGAAGCCTGCAGTTATGACTCAGTGCTTGCATTTTTTACAACTTCAGAAGAGGAGGCGATAGAGCTGGAGGCTGTTTCTGCATTATAAGCCACAAACAGTTCCTGATACTCCGGCTTTAAAAGCAGTCTACCTACTCCCAGAAAAGGCCTTCCAGAGCTACACCATGACGCTGGCTCAACACCTCCTGCTTTAGCTGCTATTGTGTTTTTGGCACTACCAGCAGATGCACCACCACCACCATCAGTACCAGGTGGCCCTCCATGCCCACATCCACGTCCTCTTCCACTGTACTTCCTCATGTTTTGGAAAATGGACCGAAAATATCAGCATATATATGGTACTGTATCAGAAGCGTACAGCTCTATACAGTCTATGGATAACAGTAAATCTCCATATATATTTCATGAGGTATACACAGATGCTCACAGGCTCAGTATGGATTACCCAATAAAATAACAAGTTGAAAAAGAGTACAGTATCACCAGATACAAGGTATATATAGTATAGGGTAAACATTCTGATTCTCCGTATACATTTCAGGAGGCAGACACAAATGCTCTCAGGCCCAGTATGGATTACACAACAATATGAAAAGCTGTAAATGGGTAATGTAACACAAGCGTACAGCTGTATACAGTGTTGGGGTAATCTTAAAGTTCCAAATATGTTGCCGGAGTAAAAGACAGACGTTTACAGGCTCATTATGGATTATACCAGAATCTAAATAGCTAAAAAGGTTATTGTATCAGAAGCGTTCTGCTGTATACAGTGTTGGCCAAATTGAAAATATTGGTATATACACTCACTGGCCACTTTATTAGGTACACCTGTCCAACTGTGTGTTAAGACTTAATTTCTAACCAGCCAATCACATGGCGGCAACTCAGTGCATTTAGGCATGTAGACATGGTCAAGACAATCTCCTGCAGTTCAAACCGAGCATCAGTATGGGGAAGAAAGGTGATTTGAGTGCCTTTGAACGTGGCATGATTGTTGGTGCCAGAAGGGCTGGTCTGAGAATTTCAGAAACTGCTGATCTACTGGGATTTTCACGCACAACCATCTCTAGGGTTTACAGAGAATGGTCCGAAAAAGAAAAAAAATCCAGTGAGCGGCAGTTCTGTGGCCGGAAATGCCATGTTGATGCCAGAGGTCAGAGGAGAATGGGCAGACTGGTTCGAGCTGATAGAAAGGCAACAGTGACTCAAATTGCCACCCGTTACAACCAAGGTAGGCAGAAGAGCATCTCTGAACGCACAGTGCGTCGAATTTTGAGGCAGATGGGCTACAGCAGCAGAAGACCACACTGGGTACCACTCCTCTCAGCTAAGAACAGGAAACTGAGGCTACAATTTGCACAAGCTCATCGAAATTGGACAGTAGAAGATTGGAAAAACGTTGCCTGGTCTGATGAGTCTCGATTTCTGCTGCGACATTCGGATGGTAGGGTCAGAATTTGGCGTAAACAACATGAAAGCATGGATCCATCCTGCCTTGTATCAACGGTTCAGGCTGGTGGTGGTGGTGTCATGGTGTGGGGAATTTTTTCTGGGCACTCTTTGGGCCCCTTGGTACCAATTGAGCATCGTTGCAACGCCACAGCCTACCTGAGTATTGTTGCTGACCATGTCCATCCCTTTATGACCACAATGTACCCAACATCTGATGGCTACTTTCAGTAGGATAATGCGCCATGTCATAAAGCTCGAATCAACTCAGATTGGTTTCTTGAACATGACAATGAGTTTACTGTACTCAAATGGCCTCCTCAGTCACCAGATCTCAATCCAATAGAGCATCTTTGGGATGTGGTGGAACGGGAGATTCGCATCAGGGATGTGCAGCCGACAAATCTGCGCCAACTGTGTGATGCCATCATGTCAATATGGTCCAAAATCTCTGAGGAATGCTTCCAGCACCTTGTTGAATCTCTGCCACGAAGAATTGAGGCAGTTCTGAAGGCAAAAGGGGGTCCAACCCCTTACTAGCATGGTGTACCTAATAAAGTGGCCAGTGAGTGTATTTCCGTAGTCACCCTCAGACGCTCACTCAGTTTGGTTTTGACCATAATAAAAAATGTTGTAAAAAAGGTCCTGGATAGCAAGATAGCAAGTATATATATTTTTAGGGTACAATTCAAATCACCATATAAATAGTCTTGTAGTCACTCTCAGCTGCTTACACAGTATGGATTTGACTGTAATGCTAAATGTCGAACAAAGGTACTGTATAACAAGATACAAGCTGTATCAAGTATAGTGTAAAAATGTGTTTCTCCGATTCACCGTATATATAGAAGGCATAACCCACACACGCTCACTCACTATGGATGATGTAGGGAAGGTGGACTGACAGACAAACTAGCCTGTAGTGAGAAGCAGAGGTGTAGCGCAGTGTAGGTGTGAAACTGCTAAGATAAAGAGAAAGGGTGCAGTGTTTTAGCTTGCCCATTGGAGGGCAGTGGAGAGTGTAGGAGTGGGACTGAATAACTGCCATTGGTCAGAGAAACTGTTAGGTGATGGTGGGCGGAGTTACCAGAACTGGAAGTATAAAAGGCTGAGGGAAGGTTCTGGAAGAGTCAGTCAGCGAAGGGAGCACAGTAAAGAGGAAGTTCTGCTGAGGAAATAGAGACAGTGGAAAGGCTCCAGAGAGGACTGACAGTTGAGGCGGTCATGGGGGGGTGGCCCAGAGGACGGTAGCTGTAGACGAAGATGGCCTGGGGCTATCATATGGATGGTGTGCTCAGACTGGTGCAGCACTGTGGTGATTGGGCCTAGGCCAGCCACAGTGGAAGAGCCACAGAGGATGCCACGATTATAGTTACAAAGGAAGTGAAGTTACCGGGGTCTGTGTACAGAGAAATGTGAAACGGCTGTTGTGAATTGCTGTTGTCGACAGAAGGATGGGCACTAAAAATGGACCGGTTCAATACAAACTGTCTCAGTCTCGTGTTTGTCTGCGGCAAATAGAGGGTCCCCCCACAGTTGGTTATCCTACAGACGATACCTTAATACAAATTTTTGAAACAAGGTACTGTATCAGCACATACCAGGTGTGTCCAGTATAGGGTTAAATTTCCGTCTATACTTCCGGAGTCAGACACAGACACTCACAAGCTCACTATGTATTACAACAGAATTAAAAAAGTAGAAAAAGGGAAAGGTATTCATAGCATACACCAGTATACAGTGTTGTGGTACTTTTAAATCTTCGTATATATTTCAATCTCAGTAAGCCAGTCCAGAATCTTCGCTACTGGAAACTACATGGATACAAGTATAGACGCAAAGTCGAGTGTTAGCAGAAATTTTGGAAATACTCATCGCAGGAAAACCTCCCGTTAGATGTTGCAGAGGCAGTGCATACCCTCAATTACTGTGTCTGTGAAGAAAGCGAAAAAGGTTCTTTGTGAAGAAAGGATTGCTTTATCGCAGTAGCGTGGATCACATCACCGTTACTCGTCTCCATCAAATTGTGATTACAGGGAGAGATGTACCCATGGTCCTCACTGCCTATCATGATGTGTCTGGTCATTTTGGAGTGCAAAAGACAGAAACCACAGGCCGTAGGCGATTCTATTGGAATGGCATGAGAGGAGACATTGAAAAATGGAGGTAGGAATGTCACACGTCTGTGACTATCACAACTGTGAAAGGTGATCATAAACCACCACTGCATCTGCTTGTAAGTTGACGTCCATTTCAAATGGTAGCCATTGATCATCTGAAGGTAGAGGCCAGCAGGACAGGCCATAGCTATATCTTAACCATCAATGATCAATACACCAAATTTCTAGTGGCCGTCCCTGTGAAGGATTTATCTGCCCAGACTACACAGCGGTGGAGCAGGGAGAGGTAAGTATTGCAACTTGCAAGTGTTGTGGCCATGACCAAGCAGGGGGGGCACAATTGTGGTCAACGGTACTGGCACAGGGCCCCTCATAGTACGTTGGTGTGTCTGACGGCGAGTGGGCCCTCCCACCATTTGAGACACTGTATTGTATCATGAGGGGCCCTGTGCCATTGCCGTCGGCCATCAGTGGGCCCATCCACCTGTTCAGAGCAACGGCACTTGCCCGGGTGCACCAGGTGTTGACCTCAGCCATTGAGGGGTGGGCAGCCCTCTTAGGGAGGTTTAAAAAATGGCATATGTAGATGTGTTGGCTGGACATTCAGCTGCTGCAAAGGGCGTAATTGGGCAAGTCCGAGGAATATGTGGGAAAAACCGAGGCACTTTTCTTGTAACCTATGTGTCATCAGGGGAAGGTGGGACAAAATCCTTTGAAACCCATGCATGGTTCATTTTAAGGAAGGTTAGATCATCAACATTTTGGGTTGACAAACGGGTCCTTTTTTCTGTCAGGATTGATCCAGCAGCACTGAAGACTCTTTCAGATAACACACTAGCAGCAGGGCAAGCGAGCTCCTGTAAGGCATATTGTGCCAATTCAGGCCAGGTATGCAGTTTAGAGGCCCAATAGTCAAAGGGGAATGACCTGTGAGGGAGAACATCGATATGAGAGGAAAAGTAGTTAGTAACCATAGTTGACAACTGCTGCCTCCTGTCACTTTTAATTGATGCAGTATTAGCAGTCGTGTGAGCGGTACCTGAGAATTCATTCCGCAACATGGTCATTAAACCCCTGTCTCCAACGCCACTTCTGCTGTGTGCACCACGAACACCTCTTCCATTATGCCCACTACGGCTCATGGGAGAACCAGCACCGCTGTTGTGTGCTGGGAAAGCCTCACACAAACGGTTTACCAGAGTTGCTTGTTTGTTTGCCAATATTATCTCTAGGTTCTCCTGTGGCATGATGTTGTGTAATTTGCCTTTGTAGCGTGGATCAAGGATGCTGGCCAGCCAGTAGTCATCATCCCTCATCATTTTGGCAATGCGGGGGTCCCTTTTTAGGATCCGCAAGGCATAATCGCACATGTGGGCCAATGTTCCAGGTGTCAATGATGCACTCCCCGTGGTGGGTGGAGGAGCAGTTTCTGGCAAATCCACATCCCTACAGTCACGCACAAACACTGTACCTGACCTTGGAACGGCAACATTTTCTCTTGCCCCCTGAGAAACATCCTCCTGCCCAAAATAATCATCCCCCTCATCCTCCTCCTCTTCCTCTTCTTCCTCCACCTCGTCCAGGACAGTTTCCTGACCAGACAATGGCTGACTGTCATCAAGGCTTCCCTCCTCCGCTGCAGACACCTGATCCTTAAAGTGCATCATACTTTTCATGAGCAGACGCATAAGTGGGATGCTCATGCTTATGATGGCATCCTCTGTGCTTACCAGCCATGTGCATTCCTCAAAACACTGAAGGACTTTACAGAGGTCTTTCTGCTTTGACTACTGCACACCCGACAATTCCATACCTTCCCTCAAACTGCCTGCCTGTGTATCCTCCCACAAATGCATTACAGCCTGCCTCTGTTCGCACAGCCTCTCAACCATGTGCAGGGTGGAGTTCCACCTTGTTGCAACGTCTATGATTAAGCGGTGCTTGGGGAGGTGGAGTAATCGCTGTAGCTTCTGCATACAACTG
Source organism: Dendrobates tinctorius (assembly GCF_039654945.1). Taxonomy (NCBI): domain Eukaryota; kingdom Metazoa; phylum Chordata; class Amphibia; order Anura; family Dendrobatidae; genus Dendrobates; species Dendrobates tinctorius. The sequence goes on along the minus strand of NW_027361703.1, from coordinate 39,267,225 downwards.
GAGTGTACGGCAGAGTGACGGATGTGCGAGCACAGTCTTCGCACCTTATGGAGCAGGGATATTAACTCTGGATAATTATTAAGGAAGCACTGCACCACCAGGTTCAAAGTGTGAGCACGGGCTATGGCTGCCACAAAATTACGGCCGTTATCACTGACTACCTTGCCCGCCTCAAGATGTTGACTGCCCAGCCATTACTTTGTTTGTCACTGCAAGTAGTCGGCCAGTACCTCCCCGGTGTGTCTGTTGTCGCCCAAAGACATCATCTTTAACACAGCCTGCAGACGCTTATCACTAGTTGTTCGATAGTGGGACTGCAACACTGCCAGCTGCGGATGTAGTACTCATGCGACTGCGCTCTGTGGACGAGCTTTCGCTGATAGACAAGGAGGAGGAGGAGCGAAAGCCTACAGCCAACTGTTTTCTATACCGTGGCCTAGGCAGCACTGTTCCACCGTCGCTGTCCCCAGTGGAGCCTGCATCCACCACATTAACCCAGTGCGCAGTGATGGACACGTAACGACCCTGGCCATGCCTACTGGTCCATGCATCTATTGTGAGGTGCACCTTTCCACTCACTGACTGATTTATTGCATGGACAATGCGGTCTTTCACATGCCAGTGAAGGGCAGGGATGGCTTTTTGAGAAAAGAAGTGCCGACTGGGTAGGTCAAAGCGTGGGACAGCATAGGCCACGAGGTCAACGGTAGGGCATCATCTTTAATGAGATTAGTTTGGCAATGTAGGTGTTCAAACACAGTGTACACGGATGAGAGGATGAGCACTTTCTTGTCCTACTCAGAGTGTCTGTTAGGATGAGCTGGACTGGAGAGCTGCATATGGGGGAAGTAGCGGTGGACCGAATGGAGTGAGAGGGGGTTGGTGATGGAATTGGTGGTGATGGCCTAGATTCAGTGCTGTGCTGCAAACCATTGTGATTCCCTGACTGCTTTGGCCTTGCGACGACAACTCCACATTTAGTGCTGAAGGTGTGCTTATGGTGGCGGTGGTCTTACAGTGGGGGTAGTGATGGAGCATTGTTGGCTACCTTCAGTCGGAGCAGGTGCACATATGCTACCTGAGGTTTTGTAGTCCGTCCACGCTTGCAAGTGCATGTTGATTAAATGTCTAAGCATGCAACTGGTATTCAAATTTCTGAGTTGTTTTCCTCGGCTAAAGGTCCTTCTGCACTTCTTACAGGTAACCTTTGCCTCATCAGTAGGATTTTGGACAAAGAAGTGCCACACTGCACTCTTCCTATTATGGTAAACATTTTCTGGCCTTGCATGCTGTGCTAAGTTGACCGTCTGGTCAAGCTATCCTGCAACTCTTTTAGTTTTTCTTCCACGTTTTAGGACTGCTACAGGCCTGCTAGATAACCGCTGCTGCGATGTCAATGCCTGCTGTGGACCCTTCTCCTTATCTGAACTATTGCCAGCGCCTCCCTCCTCCCCCAATGGATGCCAATCCAGGTCCAGATCTGGGTTATCCATCACCTCCTCTTCAAAGTCATCTGCACCTTCCTCTTTACCTTCCTCTGTGTCACCATGTAAGGTGGTATAGTATGCGGGAAGGGGCACCTGGGTTTCATCAGGGTCAGATTCTGTCTCAATAGACTGCGAGGGCAATGTAGTGCTGTGGGTCAATGTACCAGCAGAATCATCTAGCAGTGGCTGTGCATCAGTGCACTTCATGTAAGATTCATCTTGGACTGGGGAATTCAGGACTTGACTGGATAACCCAGGCATGGTATGTGAAAAGAGCTCCATAGAGTAATCTGAAGTGTTGGCTGCCGCATCCTTAACTTTTAGTGGGGGTGAAGGATATAAGGAAAGGGGTTTTTATGGCCAGAACCCTGCACTGATGACTCCGTGCTTGCATGTTTCGACCGTTCAGAAAAGGAGGCAATAGAGCTGGTGGCTGTTTCGGCAATGTACGCCAAAACCTGTTCCTGATGCTCCGGCTTTAAAAGCGGTTTTCCTACTTCAAGAAAAGGCAACCTTACAGGCCTTCTTGGGCCAGAGGATGACGCAGGCTCAACACCTCCTGCCTTAGCTGCTATTGTGCGTTTGCCAGAACCAGCCGATGCACCACCACCATCAGTACCAGCTGCACCCCCCTGCCAACGTACGTGGCCTCTTCCACCATACTTCCTCATGGTTGGGAAAATGTACCAAAAATACCAGCAGAGAGATGGTAGTGTATGTGGAGCATCCAGCTGTGTAAGGTGTATTAAACAAATTAAATAAACGTATATATTATGTTAGTCACAGACGCTCTCACAGTATGTATTGGATCGTAATCCAACAAGCAGATATACGGAACTGTATCAGAAGTGGACAGCTGTATATGATTTTTGTGCAACTAACAATCTCCGTATATGTATTTACGGAGTGTCACACACACGCTGACTAGGTATAAAAGTGACTGTAATGCGAACGGCAGATATACAATACTGTTGGAGAATTGGACAGCTCTTTACGATGTTTATGTAAAATTGTCAAGCTCTGTGTATTTGTATACGGACTGACACACGCTGTCTCTGTCTAGTTTTGACTGTAATAAAACAGCAGATGTACGAAACAGTTTGAGAAGCGGACAGGACTCTAAAGTGTAGGTCTGGAAAAACAGAAAAACTTCTCTGCTTTTTTTTCCAGAGTCACACACAGGTAGCTTCTATTTGTCCGTGCTAGAAGGCGGTACACGGTAGTGTGTGAGGAGCATACAACGCTGTACAGTGTGTGTATGTAAAATTGTCAAGCTCCGTGTATTTGTATACGGACTGACACACGCTGCCTCTGTCTAGTTTTGACCGTGATCAAGCAGCAATATACGAAACTGTTTGAAAAACGGACACGACTCTAAGGTGTAGGTCTGGAAAAATGGACAAACTCCTCGGCTTTTTCTTCCAGAGTCACACCCAGATAGCTTCTATTTGTCCGTGATACCAGCCGGTACGTGGTAGTGTGTGAGGAGCGTACACCGCTAGATGGTGTCTGTATGGAAAATTGTCAAGCTCCGTGTATTTGTATATGGACTGACACACGCTGTCTCTGTCTAGTTTTGACCATAATCAAACAGCAGATATACGAAAATGTTTGAAAAATGGACACAACTCTAAGGTGTAGATCTGGAAAAATGGACAAACTCCTCGGCTTTTTCTTCCAGAGTCACACCCAGATAGCTTCTATTTGTCCGTGATACCAGCCGGTACACGGTAGTGTGTGAGGAGCGTACACCGCTAGATGGTGTGTGAAAAAATGAACGCTCAGTAACTCACCAGGACAAAATAATAAAATTTGGAGTGGGCTTTGAAAAAAGCAGTTTGAACAGCAGTGTGCACACAGCAATGCAGCTAGCAGGTAGCCTTAAAAGGCAGCCTAATCACCACCAGCGCTGCTACACACAACAAAAATTCTCCCCTTTCACTGCACACTAAGTGTACAGTGAAAAGCGCTATCAGCAGAAGCAGTTTTTTTTTCTTCTTCCCTGCCTAACGCTCTCCCTGTTGAGAATCAGCAGCAGCACCTCTCCCTATTAAAAGATCGGCAGAAATAAGATAGCGGTCGGCGGTCACAGCCTTTTATACGCACTGTGACGCCACACAAAGCCAGCCAATCACTTCAATGCCCTTCTCTAAGATGGTGCTGGCCGCTGAGCATGTCATCACGTTGCCCACAGTGTGCGCCCTCCATCATTGGGTGAGAAAAGGCACTGAAAGCATAATTTGAAACGCGACTTTGGCGCGCTGATCGGCGACCTCATGGCCGACCTCACGCTAGGGTCAGGTTTCAATCAGCGAAACCCGACTTTGGCGAAAGTCGGCGATTTTTGAATCTGACCGACCTGTTTTGCTCAACTCTAATTACAAGTAAAGGATGTATATGAATCAGGGAAATATCATCTAAATATTACTAAACTTGACCACATTTGGTACGTACTCTACTCCTGAGATGATGCCCACCCCAAAGCAATGTACTCTCTTACTGTGGGTGTGTGAGGGATCAGTGAAGGCCTGCTGTGCTGAGAGCCCTGATACATACTGTAGGGATTCTACTTGCTCAGGTGCAGCAGGAGACAATCAGGAGGCAGGTTCCTTTAAAGTTCATTGGGTTTATTGCATCATAAACCCATAAAGCAGCACATAGCAAAAGAGATTCCCTTTAGCTTAGGCAAAAAGAGAACACAAATGTCCGTTACTTCAGACTCAGTCCTGGAGCCTCAGCACACACGGGAGGCTTAGTCCTCTCCACATACAGTTCTGGGTTTCAGGAGTAGTCTAGCTTATAAAGTTCTAGCCACACCCACGAACCCAGCAGCTGACTTGTCACGTGATTGTGACCTCACCACAGGTCCTTGCAAAACATCAGAAATAGAATGATATAAATTAGGGCTTACATTACAGAGCGTACCCATCTCTGAGCCACATACCTCCCATCAACTATACAACCCTTAGCCATGCCACATACCTCCCCCCTCTGCCTAAAGCCGTGGGGCTTGGCACTTTCACCTACTAGACAAGGGATTCGTGAGAGGGCATTGGCATAACCATGTAGATTGTCGGCCCTATGTTCTACATGGAAACTGAAGTCTTGCAGGGCTAAGAACCAGCGGTTAACCCAGCATTCTTGCCCTTTGTTTCCCTCATCCATCTGAGTGGGGCATGGTCGGATATTAACCTAAACTTCCGTCCCACCAGGTAGTACCATAAGGTATCCAATGCCCACTTAATGGCCAAGCACTCCTTCTCTACAACTGAGTAATTTCTCTCACAAAGAAGATTGCTTCCTACTCAGGTAAAGGACAGGATGCTCCTCTCCACGTATCTCCTGGGAAAGGACTGCTCCTATCCCAACATTTGAGGCATCTGTCTGAATAATAAACTCTCGTTTAAAGTCCGGGGCCACCAGAATCGGTTGATTACATAGAGCCCCTTTCATTTCTTGGATGACTGACTCTGCTTCTTCGGACCATCTGACCATTACTGATTTTGTCCCTTTTAGAAGATCAGTCAGAGGTGCAGCCATCGTAGCAAAGTTTGGGATGAACCTTCTGTAATATCCCACGATCCCCAGGAAGGTTTTAACTTGCTTTTTGGACAGAGGTCTCGGCCATGTTTGAATTGCCTCCACTTTATTGATTTGGGACTTGATCTCACCATGCCCCACTACATATCCGAGGTACTTGGCTTCTTCATTACCCAAGGAACACTTCTTTGGGTTTATTGAAAACCCCGCCTCCCTTAGAGCATCAAACACTGCTTGGACCTTTTCCAGGTGAGTCTCAAAGTCCGGGGTAAAGATGATGTTATCATTCAGGTACGCGGCAGCGTATAGCTTATGAGGCGCAAGGATTCTATCCATAGCCTTCTGGAAGGTTGCCGAAGCTCCCTGCAGGCCAAACGGCATCCGGACATACTGGAAGCACCCGTCTGGTGTAGAAAATGCAGTCTTCTCCTTGGCTTCCTGTGTCATGGGGATCTGCCAATATCCCTTCGTCAAATCTAAGGTGGTGATGTACCTGGCAGGTCCAAGTCTTTCGATGAGCTCATCATCGCTTGGCATGGGATATGCGCCGAACTTGGAGACCTCATTCAGCTTCCGTTAGTCATTCCAGAACCTCCATTCACCATCCGGTTTTGGGACGAGGACAATTGGGCTCGACCAGTCGCTCTTGGATTCCTCAATGACCCCGAGCTTCAACATACGCTGCACCTCCTTGGAGATTACTTCTCGACTGGCCTCAGGAATTCCATAAGGTTTCATGTTCACCCGTACATGTGGCTCAGTCATAACTTCGTGCTCCACGACCTTCATGCACCCTGGCAATTCTGAAAACAGGTCCCTGTTTCTCTGGATTAACTCCTGGCACTGCTGTTTCTGGGCCTTCGATAGCGTCTCTGCTATGGTTACTGCTCCAACCTCACCTTCTAGGTTGCCCAGCAAGCATGGAGTTACCGCTGGCTCTCTATCTTGCCACGGCTTGATGAGGTTGACATGGTAAACCTGGCATGGTTTCCGTCTTTCGGGTTGGTGGATCTTATAGTTTACCTCCCCAAGCTTTTCCACGACCTCATATGGCCCTTGCCATTTGGCCAAGAACTTGCTCTCTACAGTCCGAACCAGCACGAGAACTCGGTCTCCCGGGTTGAACTGCCTCACTCTGACTGTCCAGTTGTAGACCCTGGCCTGAGCTTCTTGTGCCTGGTGGAGGTGTTCCTTTACGATCGGCATCACCTTTGCAATCCTTTGCTGCATCAGTGCCACATGCTCAATAATGCTTCTGTGGGGCGCGACTTCGGCTTCCCAGGTTTCCTTGGCTATGTCTAGGAGACCTCGCGGATGACTGCCATACAGCAACTCAAAGGGCAAGAACCCTGTAGAGGCCTGGGGAACTTCACGTATAAAAAACAGTAGATATGGTAAGAGACAATGCAAGTCTCTACCATCTTTTTCTATGACTTTTCTTAGCATGCTCTTCAGTGTCTGGTTAAATCTTTCAACAAGGCCATCTGACTGCGGATGATACACTGAGGTCCTCAGCTGAGATATTTGCAGAACCCTGCACAACTTCCTCATCACCTTGCTCATAAAAGGTGTCCCCTGGTCGGTCAGGATCTCCTTCAGCAAACCCATCCTGGAAAACACATGGACCAGCTCTTGGGCTATACTCTTTGCGGAAAAGTTTCTCAGGGGAATTGCCTCAGGGTAACGTGTGGCACAGTCCAGGATGACTAATATATACTGATGGGCCCTGGCTGACTTAACTAAGGGACTGACCAAGTCAATGGCAATTCTCTCAAATGGCACCTCAATAATGGGCAATGGCACAAGGGGGCTCCGGAAATGAGGGGTGGGGGCAGTTAACTGACATGTGGGGCAGGACCTAAAAGAGTTTACTATTTTCCGGTGCCACCCAGGCCAATAAAACCTCTGCACAACCCATTCCTGCATTTTTTCCACCCCCAGGTGACCCTCAAGATGTGTGAATGGGCCATGTCCAGCACTTTCCGTCTATAGGGGCCTGGTACTATTAACTGCTCTACCAACTCCTCCCTTATTTTCCTGACCTGGTATAACAAGTCCCCACTCATCATAAAATAGGGGAATCTGGTGTCTGCTCCCGGCTATTGTGTAATCCCATTAATGATGGTGACATTATTGAAGGCTTCTCTCAGCGTTGGGTCCCTATTTTGGGCAGTCCCAAAATTCTCACCGGCCACCCCTATCTCTGGAATGTCAGATACAGGGGACCCTTCCTCCTCATCCCCCACAAGGACACATAAAGGAAACCCGTCTGCCTCTGGTGGTGGCGATACCTTATTAGGGTGCATTGGTTCCCTGCTCTTGCTAGCAAACTCAGAACCCCTACCCCACAGTTCCCAAAACAGACAGAAATCCCGACCTATAATTATAGGATGCAACAAGTCCTGAACGGCGCCAACTTCATGTGACTCGGTGCCATGCGCCATTTCAATGTTCACCCTGGCTATAGAGTAGTCCTTTGCATCACCATGAATGCACCAAATGCCAACCTTTTTACCTGGGAGTAGATTGAGAGGAAAAGTGGCCCTTACAAGGGTCACCAAGCTCCCAGAGTCCAAAAGCGCCATTGCTGCTCGACCGTTCACCTTCACGGGACAGGCCTGAGGCCCCTCGTTGGGTGGAGAGTTCACACTGCAGGCTGGGTATGCATAGTACGAACTACGGCGTCCCATGCTGCAGTCCATCTGCTCGATAGTCTGGGGACAACGGGCAGCTATATGTCCTGGCCCCAGGCATCTCCAACAAATAATATCACCCGTGGGGACCTTGGGCACCGCCTCCACTGCCTTTTTTGACTTTGGATGCCCTACCCCTTTTTGGGACTCCACCCCCTGCTGGGACCCCCAATTCGGAATAGGCTGCTTCCCCAAGGAACCTTCCATCCCCTGGTACCTCTAGACCAGCCCAACCAGTTCATCGGCATTATGGGGATCACCCTGGGCAACTCAAGTCTGTAGGGGTCTCAGCAGGGAATGCACAAACTGATCCATCACCACTCGCTCTACCATCTGAGCAGGCATAGAAGACTTGGGCTGCAGCCATTTCTGGACCATGGGCAACAGGTCGAACATTTGGGAGAGAGGGGGTTTGTCCCGGTGATGCGCCCAGCAGTGAACTCACCATGCCCTGACAGTCATTGTCACCCCCAAACGTGCGAGAATCTCAGCTTTTAGTTTGGGATACTCCTTGGCATCTTGCAAAGTCAAATCATAGTATGCCTTCTGGGGCTCCCCAGTCAGGTATGGGGCCAGTACCTCTGCCCACTGCTCTTGCTGAAGTTTTTCCCTCAGCCACCCTCTCAAACACTGTCAGGAAGGCCTCAACATCATCCTCAGGGGTCATTTTTTGTAATGCGCGTCTTACCTCCTTCCTGATGTGCGTGTCATCAGCCAGACCTGGGGTTGGGGCGCTCGTCCTGCCTTCCTGGATGGCGGTTGCCAGAAGCTGCATCTGCTGCCATTGCTCCTACTGGCTCTGCTGGAACTGTTGCCATTGCTCCTGCTGGCTCTGCTGGAACTGCTGCCGTTGCTCCTGCTGGCTCTGCTGGATCTGCTGTAACAAGAGCCTGTTGGTCTCCTGTTGCTGTGCCTGGGACTGGACCAGGTGTTTCAGCAGCTCCTCCATTATTCCAGGTAGAGCTTGCTGCCTCACTAAAAACTTGACCCAGGACATGCAGCAACTGTCTCAAGTCTCTGCTGGGACTGCTGCCTGCATGTCTAGCACAAATTGAAGGGAATCTACTCACTCAGGTGCAGCGGGAGACAATCAGGAGGCAGGTTCCTTTAAAGTTCATTGGGTTTATTGCACCATAAACCCATAAAGCAGCACATAACAAAAGAGATAGCCTTTAGCTTAGGCAAAAAGAGAACACAAATGTCCATTACTTCAGACTCAGTCCTGGAGCAGCCTCAGCACACACGGGAGGCTTAGTCCTCTCCTCCCCACATACAGCTCAGTTTCAGGAGTAGTCTAGCTTATAAAGTTCTAGCCATGCCCACGAACCCAGCAACTGACTGGTCACGTGATTGTGACGTCACCACAGGTCCTTGCAAAACATCAGAAGTAGAGTGATATTAATTAGGGCTTACATAACAGAGCGCACCTATCTCTGAGCCACATACCTCCCATCAACTATACAACCCTTAGCCATGCCACAATGCATAAAATAAGGTCCATTGTGCTGGTAAGTAAGGTGTCTCTAAAGACTACAAGCGCCAAGTTTAACGGCTGCCACCACTGATTAATGGGACTATAAAAGTACCAACAACTCACCTAGCTAGACAGGGAGCCCCAAGGATGAAGCTACATGAGAAACGCTTGTCAGAGATCTGCACTGCCTTGCTAGGTCATATACCCTCACTCTTTGCCTATGCACACATGTCACTTTACTGATCACCTTTCTGCTTTAACTTGCTGCTATCTAAGTTGCTGCTATATATGCAACACTTGCCTGTATAACATAGACTAGATGCTCCAAATAATTTCAAAATGAGATCTCCCTTATTGTATCATGTTATTAACAGTAAAAAAAACTTTTTTGTGTGGATGAAGTCTGTATAATCTAGAAGATAGGCTCAAAACAATTTCAAACTCGGATATTGGCTGCAGTATCACATTTGCAAAAAAAAGGAAAAAAATTATTTAATGTGCAACGGCTCTGCACACAGAACAAATTCAACGCCACTAAATGATAAGGTGGGATATGGCGGGCTGTATCACATTTAGCAACAGTAAAATGTATTTTTTTAATGTGCGTGAGGTCTGCACCCATCTTCATATCACCGCTACAAAATTACAACATGAGATAGCCAAGGCTGTGTCACCTTAAGCAACAGAACAAATATTTGTTTTTTTTATGTGTGTGAGGTCTGCAGGCAGCTTCATATCACCACTACAAAATTACAATGTGAGATAGGGCGGGATGTATCACGTTTTGCAACAGAATTTTTTTTTATGTGCATGAGGTCTGAAGACAGCTTTATATCACCGCCACAAAATTACAACGTGGGATATGTTGGGCTATATCATGTTTTACAGCAGAAATTTTTTTTTTTAATGTGTCTGAGGTCTGCAGACAGCTTCAGATCACCGCCACAAAATTATAATTTGGGATATAGCGGGCTGTATCACATTTAGCAACAGAAAAATAATTTATTTTAATGTGTATGAGGTTTTCAGACAGCTTCCTATCACCACCTCAAAATTACAACGTGGAATACGGTGGACTGTATCACGTTGTGCAACAGAAAAACATTATTTTTTTATCTGCATGAGCTCTGCAGACAGCCTCATTTCACAGCTACAAATTAAAAACGTGGGATATGCCAGTCTGTATCATGTTTAGCAACTGAAATTTTTGTTTTTTTCATGTGCATGAGCTATGTAGTAGAATTTCACTGCCACTAAATAACAAGGTGAGATAAAGCATGGTGAATCAAGGTAACAGCTGCCATTTTTTTTTATTTTTAATGCACAACAACTCAAATCACATAACAATGTCACCACACTACTAAATGACATGGTGGGATATGACATGCTGTTTCCCATTTAGCTAGTTAAAAAATAAGACTTAGAACTGGCTACTCGTGCATGGAGCACAATAGAAGCAGTACTCAATACACTTGCATGAAATGTGCCCTGCTGTCTTTGTCTGTGGACTTTAGTAATGGCACAAAAAATATCTGCTGGAAGGTTGATTTCACAGCCACACAGGACACTAGCTATCTAAACTAAAGTGGTGAAAAAAGGTATTTAGCCAGCCATCAATTGTGCAAGTTCTCCCACTTAAAAAGATGAGAGAGGCCTGTTATTGACATCATAGGTAGGCCACAAATATGAGAGTCAAAATGAGAAAACAAATCAAGAAACTCACCTTGTCTGATTTGGCAAGATTTATTTTGCAAATTATAGTGGAAAATAAGTATTTGGACATTAACAAAAGTTCATCTCGCTATTTTGCTATATTTCCTTTGTTAGCAATGACAGAGGTCAAATGTTTTCTGTAAGTCTTCACAAGGTTGGCATACACTATTGGTGGTATGTTGGTCCATTCCTCCTTGCAGATCTCCTCCAGAGCAGTGATGTTTTGGGCCTGTCGCTGGGCAAAACAGACTTTCAAATCCCTTCAAAGGTTTTCTATGGGGTTGAGATCTGGAGACTGGCTAGGCCACTCCAGGACCTTCATATGCTTCTTATGAAGCCACTCCTTAGTTGACATGGTGATGTGTTTGGGATCATTATCATGCTAAAATACCCATCCACATTTCATCTTCAATGCCCTTGCTGATGGAAGGAGGTTTGCACTCAAAATCTCACGATACATGGCCCCATTCATTCTTTCATGTACATGGATCAGTTGTTTTGGTCCCTTTGGAGAGAAACAGCCCCAAATCATGATGTTGCCACCCCCATGCTTCACAGGAGGAGTAGTGTTCTTTGGATGCAACTCAGCATTCTGTCTCCTCCAAACACGACGAGTTTTGTTTCTATCAAACACTTCTACTGTACTTTGTTTTTTCAGAACATATGACATTCTCCCAATACTCTTCTGGGCAATCCAAATGCTTTCTAGCAAACTTCAGATGGGCCCAGACATATGATAGCTTAAGCAGGGGGAAACGTCTGGCACTGCAGGATCTGAGTCCCTGGCGGCATAGTGTTTTACTGATAGTAGCCTTTGTTATGGTGGTCCCAGCTCTTTACAGGTCATTCACTAGGTCATCCCTGTGTGGTTCTGGGATTTTTGCTCACCATTCTTGTGATCATTTTGACCCTATGAGGTGAGATCTTGTGTTGAGCCCCAGATTGTTGGACATTATTAGTGGTCTTGTATGTCTTCTATTTTCTTATTATTGCTCCCACAGTTGATTTCATCACACAAAGCTGCTTGAGTTTTGCAGATTCATTCTTCCCAGGTTGTGGACAGGTGTCTTTTATACTGATAACAAGTTCAAAAAGGTGCCATTACTACAGGTAATGAGTGGAGGACAAAGGAGCCTCATAAAGAAAAAGTTACAGGTCTGTGAGAGCCAGAAATCTTGCATGTTCTTAGGTGACCAAATAGTTATTTTCCAACATAATTTGCAAAATGAGTCTTGCCAAATCAGACTAGGTAATTTTTTGGATTTGTTTTCTCATTTTGACTCTCATAGTTGTGGTCTACCTATGATGTCAATTACAGGCCTCTTTCATCTTTTTAATTGGGTGAACTTGTACAATTGGTGGCTGACTAAATACTTTATTTCCCCACTGTATCTGACTAATAAACAAGTACCTAGCTAACTAGCAAAAATTTAGCATCAAACAGTCCCAGCATCAGGACAGCCTCCCTGCACTGTTACAGTGTCAAAATGGTGCTAAACAAGATATCCGATCTTTATATGTAGAGGGACATGTGATTTCAGCAGACAATGATACAAGTGGTTGTGTCAGGACATTGTGAATGTTTCCTGCACCCTGATTGGCTAGCCGCAATGTGCACACATTAAGTTATAAGAAAATAAAATTAGTTTACAAGCACGCTGATCCTCTGAGCTCTGTGAACTCCCTACCCTCATCAAACACTTGCCCAATGCTCATCATACACCACTACTATCATAGCCAAAGTGCTGAAAACACTTTAGTGGCAACTAGAGTTGAGCGATACCGTCCGATACTTCAAAGTATCGGATCGGAATGGATCGGCCGATCTTAAAAAAAAGTATCGGTATCGCCGATTCCGATACGGGAAGTCCCATTCAAGTCTATGGGACTTCCGGTATCGGAATAAGAAAAATCCTGTTTTTCCCTTGTACAGCCTCTCTGGGGTCTGTACGGGCCTTTCGGGGGGCTGTGCCGGCCTGCCAGGGGGTCTGTGCAGGCTCCGGTGGTCTGTGCCGGCCTGCCGGGGGGCAGTGCAGGCTCCGGTGGGCTGTGCCGGCCTGCCGGGGGGCTGTGCAGGCTCCGGGGGGCTGTGCCGGCCTGCCGGGGGGCTGTGCAGGCTTCGGGGGTCTGTGCAGGCATCGTCCGATGGGACTACAAGTCCCATCGGGCGATGCCTGCTACAATGACAGTGATTGACACATTAGCCAATGATGGGACAGTAGTAGTCCCATCATCCGGCTAATGTGTTGAATGTAAAAAAAAAAAAAAAAAAAATTACATGCTACATACATGCTACATACATACAACATGCATACTACATACATGCTACATTCATACTACATACTACATACATGCTACATTCATACTACATATATACTACATGCAACATACATACTACATATATACTACATGCATGCAACATGCATACTACATATATACTACATGCAACATACATACTACATATATACTACATGCAACATACATACTACATATATACTACATGCATGCAACATGCATACTACATATATACTACATGCTACATACATACTACATATATGCTACATACATACTACATATATACTACATGCATGCTACATACATACTGCATGCTACATACATACTACATGCTACATACATACTACATATATGCTACATACATACTACATATATACTACATGCATGCTACATACATACTGCATGCTACATACATACTACATGCTACATACATACCACATATATACTACATACATACTACATGCATGCTACATGCTACATACATACCACATACATACTACATACATACTACATACATACTACATGCTACATACATACCACATATATACTACATACATACTACATACAATACATTCATACAATACATACATAGACATACAGTACATATAACATAGAGTAACATACTTACCAATACTTGTCACATTGTTCCCCGAAGCCATTGTCTTTTACGGAATAAATATTAACATAACAAACCACAAAAATACTCACCCACGATCCGAAGCAGTCCACGAGTGTGTCCCACGACGATCTTGGGTAGAGAACTGCAGCATCAGCTGTTGCTGCCGTTCTCTACGGGCTGCAGGAATCCAATGACGGAAGGTAGGTATCCTTCCGCACTGTATTCCTCCGCCACTTAAAAAAAAAAAAGTCCCTAGTCTCACTTTATGCCATTGCTGCGTGGGAATTTTCCACACAGCAATGGCATAAAGTGAGACTAGGGACTTTTTTGTTTTAAGTGGCGGAGGAATACAGTGCGGAAGGATACCTACCTTCCGTCATTGGATTCCTGCAGCCCGTAGAGAACGGCAGCAACAGCTGATGCTGCAGTTCTCTACCCAAGATCGTCGTGGGACACACTCGTGGACTGCTTCGGATCGTGGGTGAGTATTTTTGTGGTTTGTTAAGTTAATATTTATTCCGTAAAAGACAATGGCTTCGGGGAACAATGTGACAAGTATTGGTAAGTATGTTACTCTATGTTATATGTACTGTATGTCTATGTATGTATTGTATGAATGTATTGTATGTAGTATGTATGTAGTATATATGTGGTATGTATGTAGCATGTAGTATGTATGTAGTATGTATGTAGCATGCATGTAGCTTGCAGTATGTATGTAGCATGCATGCAGTATATATGTAGTATGTATGTAGCATGTAGTATGTATGTAGTATGTATGTGGTATGTATGTAGTATGTATGTAGCATGCATGTAGTATGTATGTAGTATGTATGTAGTATATATGTAGTATGTATGTAGTATGTATGTGGTATGTATGTAGTATGTATGTAGTATGTATGTAGTATGTATGTAGTATATATGTAGTATGTATGTAGCATGTAGTATGTATGTAGCATGCATGTAGTATATATGTAGTATGTATGTAGCATGTAGTATGTATGTAGTATGTATGTAGTATATATGTAGTATGTATGTAGCATGTAGTATGTATGTAGCATGCATGTAGTATATATGTAGTATGTATGTATGTAGTATGTATGTAGTATATATGTAGCATGTAGTATGTATGTAGCATGCATGTAGTATGTATGTGTTATGTATGTAGTATGTATTTGGTATGTATGTGGTATGTATGTAGTATGTATGTAGTATGTACGTAGCATGTATGTAGCATGTAGTATGTATGTAGCATGCATGTAGTATGTATGTAGTATTTTTTTTTTTTATTTTTTTTTTTTAACATTTAACACATTAGCCGGATGATGGGACTACTACTGTCCCATCATTGGCTAATGTGTCAATCACTGTCATGGTAGCAGGCATCGCCAGATGGGACTTGTAGTCCCATCGGACGATGCTTGCACAGACCCCCGGACATCAGCACAGCCCCCCGGCAGGCCGGTACAGACCCCCACAGGGTGCACAGATCACCGGCAGGCCGGCACAGCCCCCCGGCAGGCCGGTACAGACCCCCACAGGGTGCACAGACCACCGGCAGGCCGGCACAGCCCCCCGGCAGGCCGGTACAGACCCCGGGCAGTCCACACAGCCCCCCGGCAGGCCGGCAGAGACCCCCGGAAGGCCCGAAATAACGGCGCATCATGATGCGCACACACCGCGCATCATGATGACGTCAGGCTGTCAATCAACTTTGAACTTCCGATTCCGATGCCGACTTCCGATATTGAAAAAATATCGGAAGTCGGTATCGGAATTCCGATACAGCAAGTATCGGCCGATACCCGATACTTGCGGTATCGGAATGCTCAACACTAGTGGCAACGCAAATATTTTCCCGCACTTTTTACCAAATGTTTCCAATTTTTTCCGATTTTATAATATTTTGCTCGTGTTTCCAATCACAAATCTGAATGTGACATATTCATGCCGAATATGTTTGGCAATTGTTTTTCAAGCAAATTCACTCATCACTAGTTGTCACCTTTTAAATTGCATATATACCATTTTAAACTTTACCATATTCATAATAAAATTTGTTTTCATATTGAGCATTTATTGGTGTTGTTTAGTTGATTTTTAGTAAGATTTTGATTTGTGAGGGTGAAGAGAAAGGAAGATGAGTTGATTGGACAAATGAGCGGCATTGGTAGGACAGGTTTTGAGAACATTGAGGAGTGGTAAGAGCTTATACATTTTTTAAACCCTATTGTGATGTGATTCATACAGATTTTATTACATTTTAATCAAACCTCACCCCTGATCTGAGCAAATCTGCCCAAATTGAATTTCCAGAGATTTGTTCAACTTTGTTTACTCACAGTGATCCAGAAATTATATGAGCAGTGCCACTGTTTTTGTGTTATTAGTTTAGCTAGATTGTGTTTAGCTTCTGTGACTTTAAAAACATACTTTAACAAACATGTTTTATCAGTAATCAATAGAAAAACTCAGGCTCTTGGAAAGGATTCACTTTTTTGCAACTGTATGTGCATTATTTAGCATATTATCATTATATAATAATAATAATAATAATAAGAATAAGAATATATGCATGAGCTTCTATAAGAAATAATTAAGGGAAATACTTAGAAATATAAAACTTGCATATAGTAATTAAAAAAATGTTTGTATGATGCGGATTTTTAAAAATTAGCTCATTATTAGCAGTGATTTTAAATAAGACAGAGAGCTTTGTTATATTTCACATACCTTTCCATTTCCTAAAAGGAAGAATGTAGATCAGTTATTTGCAAGGTGATTCAGAAAAAGAAATGTTAATGTACAAACAAGCTACTGGGTAAATAGGCTAAAGAAAGAAACACCATGCACCATATCTCACAGTATTCAAAGCATATTTTTGGGGGTCCTTTTTGTTTGCAGAATTGAAGTCTAAGTTGTAAAGATATTGGACATCTTTCCCTAGTGAACTGATTTGAAAGCCTATTCTGAAATGAGAGAGGACAATTTTGTATGCTTTCCACTGATACAAAGTTTTTAACTGAGGTTTTAAGGCCCCGTCACACTAAGCGAGATCGCTAGCGATTTCGCTTAAGCGTCACCGATTTTGTGACACAGCAGCGATATTGCCCGCTGTCTATCGCTGATCGCGCGAGATCGTCCAGGGCCGTTTCTCGTCGGCCACTTCCTGCTGGGCTTCCTGCTGGCGCCGACGAGCGATGCGTGGACGCGGGCGGGAGGACGTCTTCATCGCCACGTCTGACAGGTAAGTAACGACCACCAAACGCTGCTATGTCGCTGGTGAGATCTGCCTGTTTGACAGCTCACTAGCGACCATTTAGTGATGCAACAGCGATCCTGACCGGGTCGTATCGTGGTCGGGATCTCTGGTGCATCGCTAAATGTGTTGTCTTCTCAAGCTAAGTGTTCCCCTCATTCGTCTATCCTCAGTGTCTTTAGTTGCAGTGGGGACTGACTAGTGCTCACCCATCCCCTCCCTAACCAGGGTCTATTGCTAGGGTCAGGCAGGGATTAGGTTCCTACTCAGCGATAGGTGCAGAACCTATATAGAGACAGTTAGGGCAGACAGGGTGATTTTAGATCTGCCTGAGTCTCCACTACCCTCTTTCCTAGTGTTTGGGCTCCCTCCTCCTTCCTGTTGTTGTGCACTTACTTATCATTCACCCAGCGTGAAAGAGAGCCCCTTTGCAAGAACAGTACATGGAGCCCGTCATGTGTCTGTGCCATAAGCTGCTTGCTGCTTTGGAGGTGGTAGTGGCCACTTTACCCTTTGGACCCTTTTGCTCATGCACAGGTTGCACCAATGGTATGTTCGCCCTGGTGGCAAGCCCTTTTCAAGATGTTAACATATGCTTCACTACCTGGTCATTGCATGTACTTATAAGACTGCATTTAATTGAATACATTTTGGAAGTATATGGGCACAAAGCTACTAATAACGCATGCACTTCAAGATATTCTTTCTAAAGTTACATTCACATGAGGTTTCTTTTTTATGCAAACTATTTGCATTTCCCATGTAAAAGTTCACATGAAAAGGATTGCCTTTGGATTACTGCCACAGATTCTGAAGCACATTTGCTCACAGAAAAATTAAATCTGATGTTGAATCTAGAGGCGATATAATTTCCAATCTGCAACTTGAAATCCATTGATGAAACTTTGAGGATTTTCAACTCAGATTTAATTCTTTGATCTGTTAATTCTGCATCTGCAATGAAAACACATGCTGATTTGATTGGCAATTTTGGTGTGAATTGGTAATGAAGAGTAGCTTCAGGATCAACTTACTCATTGTCTGAATTCTCCCTTATAATTCCTGCTGCAGACAAATAAAACTGTTGGGCTTGTATTATTGCAGGGCCAATTCTGACATGTCTATTTTAGCAAATACTTGTAATGCCCATGACATAATTCTGTTCTTAGAACTTTGTGATGTGCTGTCTACCTGGTATTTCTCCTAGAAATGTATATATAAATACTGGGCTTTATCATTGCCTTTGTCATAGGAATATGCCTCGAACTGTGTAGAGACATCCCCCAAGGGGTAGCATCCAATCATTCATTAATTTTTTTTAGGAATAAAAGAGGAACTGCACAACAAAGGTTAATTAGAAAATTATTATTTCAAGTATCTAAATACTTATGTCTGCCCAGGTGGCATGTTCTCCTTAATGTTCCATAAATGTTTGAAATGAAATAGATATGCTGCAGTTATGATTTGTATCACCTGAACTGCTCTAGGAGTCTATATTAATTAGCCTAATATCCATTTACACATTGATTTCGAATGATATGTTGTTAAATTTAATTATTCAGGTAATTAAAAAGATTATCATAAATATTCTAACAAATGATAATGGTGATCTTGGTGAATAATATTAATTCTTCTGTAGCCCCAAGGTTACAAAGAGCATGTAAGTGTGCTTTATACATTTTCTCAGTACTGAGAAATAACTTTAACATTTCAACATTGTTTTGAAGACTGAAAACTAAGTTGCTGATATATTAAGGAAGCTTATGCCAGAATTCTGTAACAAAACATCTTAATAGGCCACAAAATTTTGTTGCTAATCAATATTTTGACAATTGGCTTATCTTTTCCTGTCCCGGCCAGCTACATCAATATGGGAGAACTATGGTCAAGATAGGGTGTGGATACTTTAGTGGCATAACTTACTCCATAAATGTATACCAGTCAGTCAGTAGACTACATTTCTACTGGTTATGCATGCCAGTTAAGAGATATGCCTAATTAATTAAGTGGAATGTTAATTTGTTGGATGGATCATACTATGGTGAGCTTGTTCATTAAGAGTAGCGTACGCAATGCCAGTCTAAATGAATCGGCCCCTATGTAGAGTATTTGTCTTTGTTTGAAAAGTTATTTTACAGAAAAAAGAATGGAATGTTAGCAATCTTTTTACACTGATATGAAGTTTTTCAGGTATATTTCCAGCCCACAAGGTATAATAGGGGGTAAACATATGTATTCTTTATTCAAACTGTGGAGAACATGAATGAGAAACTGGCAGCATAATTGTAGCCAGGTAATTACTCAGAGCACTTCAGCTGGCTTGGAACCACCCTGCTAAAGTGGATTGCTCTCTGTGAACTATAAAGAGAGATTTGTTAATCCAGTAGAACCGAGAGGGTAGAAGCAGGCTGTTGAGTATATGGAGACATAAAAAGTCCATTGCTGTCCCCAGCTGACTTTGTACTCCTTTGCTCCAATGGATTGACAAATCTGTTCTTGTGTGGTATAGGGAGAGACCAGTAAAAATGGAGTGGGGTGGGGGGAAGCTGGCAGCAATTTGATTTGTAAGCCTTTCCCTATAGTACCTGGCCGTCTTTTCAAAGTATGTTTCAACATAAGAGTTAAACATACCTAGCTTCAATCAAACATCCAGTCATGAAATCATCCTGTCCATGGATTGGTCAGAATAATTTTAACGTCTGGTTCCTTTTAAAATACAGAATTCAAGACTAAACTTGAAAACTTCTTCAGTTTTACATTAGAGTGGACTAATAACATATCATTTCATCCAAGATCAGCCATCTGACAATTGTACAGAGCCAATTGTCTGATATGTTTTCCAATAATGGAATCCAATAACTCATCTATTTCTCGTGATCTTGTCAGATCTGATCATCGATTGTATGCTGCTTTTCTACTACACAGCTTATAATAGCTGATAATCCAGTAAACACATTGGAGTTTTGTGATCGGTACTGTCATTGGATGCAATATAGTATTAAAATAAAATTAGATTCACAGTATGCCAAACATATAAAAAAGACTTATTTTTGCAAAAGGAGGATCTACGAAATATTAATGTCACTTTTATGTTGAGGTGCCCATACTTTTGCACCGGTCAAATTTTGTTTAAATGCAGATTGCACATTTTCTGTTAGTACAATAAACCTCATTTGAATCCAGAAATATCACTGAGTCCATCAGTTATTAGATATATGAAACTGAAATAGCTGTTGCAAAAAACAAAATTGTTATAAAGAAAAAAGGTTAACATTAATAGGGGTGCCCAAACTTTAACATATGACTGTAGATTTATTAATTTTCTGAATATTTTTTAGTTGAGTTGAAAGAATTATTAATTCAGCAAAAGTCATCTATTTTATTAACCCTTTCACTGCCAAGAACTCCTCAATAGATAAGTTTTTGGTGGAGAAAGGGTTAAGGTTTATGATTACTTGACTCAGAACTACAGAACATTTTAGTAGGTTGCATTTTGAACTTTTTATTGTCTGTTTTCTAAAAAGTATATTACCATATATACTTGATCATAAGCTAACTCGAGTATAAGCCGAGGCACCTAACTTTGCCACCAAAAACTGAGTAAGCTTTTTGACTCGAGTATAAGCCGGGTATGCATTATCCCCTCATACCTGTCCTGGTATGCACGGCTCCCCCATTGTTGTCCTGTTATGCATGGCTCCCCTGTCTCTATCCTTGTATGCATGGCGCCTTATCCCCTATCCTTTTATGCATGGCTCCCCGGTCCCTGTCCTTGTATGCATGGCTCCCCATCACTGTCCTTGTATGCATGGCTCCTTATCCCCTATCCTTGTATGCATGCTTCCTATTAAAACAAACAAACATCCTACTCACCTTCCTGCAAGCCCTCGATGCATCTCGTTCCGGCACCAGCAGCTCTTCCTGCTGAGAGATCACGTGGCCCCGCTCATTAAGGTAATGAATATTCACTCCACGTCTATGGGAGTGGAGAGGCGTGCATATTCTTTACCTAGATGAGTGTGGCCACCTGATCGCTTGGCCAGAAATGCTGCTGGTGCCTGAACCAACGAGATGCAGCGAGGGTGCGCAGGAAGGTGAGTAGGATGACTTCTGGAAGCTGGCGGCTGCAGGTGTCACTGTGCTCGCTATAAGAGAAATTAATATTCATTTCTCTTTAGCAGAGGGCACAGTAACAGCTGCAGCCACCGGCTCCTGCCTCCTATGACCCACTGCTCCACCACTCCCCTCCCCCGCCGGCCCTCTAAGACAATTGACTTGTAAAAACACAAAAATTGAGCTTGGTTTGAGTTGATACACATGCAATTGACTTGTGTATAATCCAAGGGGGTGATTTCAGCACAACAAAATGCTGAAAAACTTGGTTTATACATGAGTATATATGGTATGTATTTCTTAAAAATACTTCAAATGGACTATAAAAAAGGCATTAAAATACTTTAGTTTTAAAAGCTAGTTATTACTTTGAAACTATTTTTATTGCATGCACATTTAAAAATAAGAAAAAGAAAAACATAAATCTCCTTTGACTTCAAAACCACATCAATCCACAGGCATAATGTCCCAAAAGTCATTCATCATATCTTGTTTCAAGCAAGAAAAAAAGAAACAATTTGTCTAAGTGTAGCAGATTTGAAAGCACTCCACTCATTCATCCAATTGTGTATTTAAGATCTCAGCAAATTACTACAGCGGTACACTCTATGTAATGCTTAACCATTGTGCAATTCTCCTCTACTAATTTTATCAAAATGCAAAGCCTTTAATCCATATGCTCACAAAGAAAAAATATAAATTCATTTTTTTCTAAAACTTGTCCAAAAACATGTATCACATAGACTTTTTCCAGACTCTAGGTTTCGCTTCAATGTAAACCTCTTCTGCCGAACATGAACATTCAATATTGAGTGATACTATTACTATAGATTGATCTGGTGCACAGCAGGAGAATTTACTCTGATTTATTTGCTTGTTTTAGGCGTTTTGATCTCTCCTTCCTGACATAACTCCACATTTTCAAAGCCAGTATTCACACCCTGTGTCTACCTTTAGTGTTCCATTGTCTGGCTTGAAGAGCTCGCATGTAATAGAGTGAAATGCAGGATACAAAATCCCGTTCTGAGCACATTCCAAAAGATAGATTAAGGGCATCTAAAGTATTCAACCCCTTTACTCTAAAGGGTAGAGTTGACCGAAACGGGTCGAAAAAATTCAAAAGTCGACGACTTTCGCCAAAGTCGGGTTTCATGAAACGAAACCCGACCTTACCGTGAGGTCGGCCACGAGGTCGGCGACTTTAGCTCCAAAGTCGCATTTCAAAAGATGCTTTAGCGACCTTTTTCAGCCAATCAGGAAGAACGGACACTGTGGGCAACGTGATGACATAGGCAGCGGTCACCACCATCTTGGAGAAGGGCATGCAAGTGATTGGCTTGCTTTGTGTGGCGTCACAGGGGGTATAAAAGGGCGGGGACGCCGACCGCCATGTTACTCATGCTGATCTCAGAATAGGGAGAGCTGCTGCAGCTGCTGATTCTGCTTCTGCTGCTAGCGCTTTTCACTTTAGTTACTGTGCAGGGAAAGGTGAAGATTTTTGCTTTTGTGCAGCAGCGCTGGTAGTGATTAGCCTGCCTTTTAAGGCTAGCTGCATTGCTGTGTGCACACTGATGTTCAAACTGCTTTTTTAAAAGCAATCCAAATTGTATTGTTTTGTCCTGGTGAGGTAGTGAGCGATCATTTTTTCACACACCGTACAGCGGTGTACGCTCCTCACACAGTACCATGTAACGGCTGTTATCATGGCCAAATTGAAGCTATCTACGTGTGTGACTCTGTAAGGAAAAGTCGAGGAGTTTGTCCGTTCTTACAGACCTACACCTTATAGTTTTGTCCATTTTTCAAACAGTTTAGTATATTTGCTGTTTAATTACATTCAAAACTAGAGAGAGACAGCGTGTGTCAGTCCGTATACAAAAACATGGAGCTTGACAATTTTACATACACCGTACAGCGGTGTACGTGCACGCTCCTCTCTCAGTACTGTGTAACGGCTGTTATCACAGCCAAATTGAAGCTATCTACGTGTGTGACTCTGTAAGGAAAAGTCAAGGAGTTTGTCCGTTCTTACAGACCTACACCTTATAGTTTTGTCCATTTTTCAAACAGCTTAGTATATTTGCTGTTTGATTACATTCAAAACTAGAGAGAGACAGCGTGTGTCAGTCCGTATACAGAAACACGGAGCTTGACAATTTTACATACACCGTCCAGCGGTGTACGTGCACGCTCCTCTCTCAGTACCGTGTAACGGCTGTTATCATGGCCAAATTGAAGCTATCTATGTGTGTGACTCTGTAAGGAAAAGTCGAGGAGTTTGTACATTCTTACAGACCTACACTCTAGGGAGATTCCAATTCTGCCCAATTCTATATAAACCTTGTAGTTTGTCATACACTAGGCAATTTCTGCCGATCACATTGCGGTGTTATAGACACAGGGCCTGACAGAATCCAACTGTGTCCTGAAGTGTAGAGAGATTCCAATTCTCCACAGTCCTCTATCCACCTTTCTTACAACATCCAGAATCTGCCTGTCACATTGCGGTGTAAAATAAACAGGGCCTGACAGAATCCAACTGTGTCCTGAAGTCTACAGAGATTCCAATTCTCCACAGTCCTCTATCCACCTTTATTACACCATCCAGAATCTGCCTGTCACATTGCGGTGTAAAATAAATAGGGCCTGACAGAATCCAACTGTGTCCTGAAGTCTACAGAGATTCCAATTCTCCCCACTACTATATACATCTTGTACCTTGTTTTACAGTACCATATAGCTGGTGTTTTTTTGAGTACATTTTCCCCAAAAATGAGGAAGTGGTGTGGAAGAGTCCGTGGAAGTGGGCGGGGGTTGGCAGCTGGTAATGATGGTGTTGGTGGTGGATCTGCTGGTAGTGGCAAAAGCAAAATAGCACCTAATGCAGGAGGTGTTGAGCCTGCATCATCGTCTGGCTCCACAAGGCCTCAAAGGCTCCCTTTTCTGGGAGTAGGTAAACCGCTTTTAAAGCCGGAGATTCAAGAACAAGTTTTGGCTTGCATTGCTGACTCAGCCTCCAGCTCTATCGCCTCCTCTTCTGAAGTTTTAAAAAATAAAAGCACTGAGTCGTCATTGGAGGCTCATGTTCATGAACCACACCTTTCCTTGTGTCCTTCACCCCGACCAAAATTGAAGGATGCGGCAGGCCACACTACAGATTACTCCATGGAGCTGTTTTCACATACCATGCCTGGGTTATCAAGTCAAATCGTGAATTACCCAGGCAAAGCTGAATCTGACATGAAGTGTACTGATGCACAGCCACTGATAGATGATTCTGCTGGTAAATTCACTCAGTGCACTACATTGTCCTTGCAGTGTACTGAGCCAGAATCTGACCCAGATGAAACTCAGGTGCCCCTTCCCGCATACTATACCACCATAGACGGTGACACAGAGGAAGGTGCACATGACATTGAAGAGGAGGTGATGGATGACCCAATTGTTGACCCAGATTGGCATCCATTGGGGGAAGAGGGTGCCGCTGCCAATAGCTCAGAAGAGGAGGAGCATCCGCAGCGGGCATCGACATCGCAACTGCTGTTATCTGGCAGGCCCAGAGCAGTCCAAAAACGGGTTACAAAAATCAAAAGAGTTGCAGGACAGCTTGGCCAGACGGTCAAAATAGCACAGCGTGCAAGGCCTCAAAATGTCTTCCATAGTAGGAAGAGTGCAGTGTGGCACTTTTTTGAACAAAATCCTAAGGATCAGGAAAAGGTTATCTGTAAGAAGTGCGCAAAGACCTTTAGCCGAGGGAAAAATCTGAGAAATTTGAATATCAGTTGCATGCTAAGACATTTAACCACCATGCACTTGCAAGCATGGACGGACTACCAAAACTCACGTACCACATGTGCTACTGCTCCCAATGAAGGTAGTCAGCAACGCTACTTTGTTTCCCCCACTGTAAGTCCACAGGTTAGCACACCACCAGCAGCAAATGTTGAGTTGTCGTCGCAAGGGCAAATCAGTCAGGGAATCACACTGTTATTGCAATGAAAGACTGAATCAAGGCCATCAGAAAGAACACCAACTCCATCACCATCATCAACCCTCTCTCAGTCCGCCATGCCCACCGCAAGTTCCACCATATGCAGCTCTCAAGTCCAGCTCACCCTATCAGAGACTATGAGTAGGACAAGAAAGTACTCATCCTCTCATCCGTGTACACTGGGTTTGAATGCCCACATTGCCAAACTAATCTCGCTAGAGATGATGCCCTATCGGTTGGTTAAAAGCACAGCTTTCCGCGAACTCATGGCCTACGCAGTACCACGCTATGACCTACCCAGTCGCCACTTCTTTTCTCGCAAAGCCATCCCAGCCCTCCACCTTCATGTGAAAGACTGCATTGTCCATGCACTCAAGCAATCAGTGAGTGGAAAGGTGCACCTCACAACTGATGCATGGTCCAGTAGGCATGGCCAGGGCCGTTACGTGTCCATCACTGCGTACTGGGTTAATTTGGTGGATGCAGGGTCCACAGGAGACAGCTGTGATGGCACAGTGCTGCCTAGCCCACGGTATAGGAAACAGTTGGATGTAGGCGTTCGACCCTCCTCCTCCTCCAGAAGCGAAAGCTCGTCCACAGAGCGCAGTCGCACTAGCACTGCATCTGCAGCTGACAGTGGTGCACACGATGTGTCCCACTATCGATCAGCTAGTGGAACGCGTCAGCAGGCTGTGTTGCAGATGATGTGTTTGGGCGACAGACACACGGCGGAGGTACTGGCCGACTACTTTCAACGACAAATTGAGTCATGGCTGGGCAGTCTACATCTTGAGGTAGGCAAGGTAGTTAGTGATAATGGTGGAATTTTGTGGCAGCCATAGCCCTTTCAAAACTCAGACACATACCTTGCTGGGCTCATACCTTGAACCTGGTGGTGCAGTGCTTCCTTACTAATTATCCGGAGTTAACAGGCCTGCTCCATAAGGTTCGAAGACTGTGCTCGCACATCTGTCGGTCACCGGTACACTCCAGTCGTATGCAGAAGCTGCAGCGATTGCTCCACCTTCCCAAGCCTTCTCCTAATTATCGACATTGCAACAAGGTGGAACTCCACCCTGCACATGGTTGAGCGGCTGTGCGAACAGAGGCAGGCCATAATGCATTCGTGAGAGGATACATGGGTAGGCACTATGAGGGCAGACATGGAGTTGACAAGTGTGCAGTGGTCGAAGCTGAAAGACCTCTGTAAAGTCCTTCAATGTTTTGAGGAATGCACACAGCTGGTAAGCGCAGACGACGCCATCATAAGCATGAGCATCCCACTTATGCATCTTCTCATGCAAACTTTAACGCACATCAAGGAGCAGGCGTCTGCAGCCGAGGATGAGGAGGAGGGAAGCCTTGATGACAGTCAGCCATTGTCTGTTCAGGGAACTGTCATGGACGAGGTGGAGGAAGAAGAGGAGGAGGAGGATGATGATGGGGATAATTATTTAGGGGAGGAGGATGCTTCTCGTGGGGCAAGAGAAAATGTTGGCATGGCAAGGTCTGGTACTGGGTTTGTGCGTGACTGGAGTGATGTGGACTTGCCTGAAAGTGCTCCTCCACCCAGCACTCGCAGTGCATCATTGACACCGGGAACATTGGCCCACATGTCAGATTATGCCTTGCAGATTCTAAAAAGGAAGCCCCGCATTGCCAAAATGATGATCGATGATGACTACTGGTTGGCCAGCATCCTGGATCCACGCTATAAAGGCAAATTCCAAAACATCATGCCACAGGAGAACCTTGACTTAATATGGGCTAACAAACAAGCCGGGGGCAACTTGGAAGAGGTGTTGGTGGTGCATACATCAGAAGTGGCGTTGGAGACAGGGGTTTCATGACCATGTTGTGGACTGATTTTTCAAGTCCCGCTCACACGACTGGTAATACTGCATCAATTGAAAGTGACAGGAGACAGCACTTGTCAACTATGGTTACAAACTACTTTTCCTCCCATATCGATGTTCTCCCTCACAGGTCATTCCCATTTGACTATTGGGCAGCTAAACTGGACACCTGGCCTGAATTTGCACAATATGCCTTACAGGAGCTCGCTTGCCCAGCTGCAAGTGTGCTATCGGAAAGAGTCTTCAGTGCTGCTGGATCAATCCAGACAGAAAAAAGGACCCGTCTGTCGACCCAAAATGTGGATGATCTAACCTTCATTAAAATGAACCATGCATGGGTTTCCAAGGATTTTGTCACACCTTACCCTGATGACACATAGGTTGACAGAAAAATGGCTTTCTTTGATCCGCCTCTTCCTGGGACTTGACCAATTTCACCTTTAGCAGCAGGTGAATGTCCCACATCAACATATGACATTTTATAAACCTCCCTAACTGGGCTACCTTCTCCCCCCATGGCCGGGGTCACCACCTAGCGCTACGCAACCGTGCGAGTGCTGTTGCCCTGGACAGGTGGGTGGGCCGACTCTTGGGCGTGGGCACTGGCACAGGGTCCCTCATAGTGCAATCAAGTGTCTCTGATGGTGGGGGTGCACACCCGCCATCAGACACACCGCCGTACTATGAGGGGCCCAATGCCAGTACCAACGCCCACGAGTGGGCCCCCCTTGCTTGGGCAGGGCCCCAGCATTTGCAATGTTTACCTCTCCCTGCTCCTCCGCTGTGTAGTCTGGGCTGTCAAATCCTTCACTGGGACTGCCACTACAAATTTGGTGAACTGATAGAAGATGATGGTTAAGACGTAGCTATGCCCTGTCCCGCTGGCCGGGATCTAGCTTCAGATGATCAATGGCTTCCATTTCTTATGGACGTCGACTCACAATGAGATGCAGTGGTGGTTTCTCATCAGCTTTCACAGTTTTCCTAACCACAGACGTGTGACATTCCAGCGCACATTTTTAAATGTGCCCTCTCATGCCAATCCAAATGAATC
Source organism: Dendrobates tinctorius (assembly GCF_039654945.1). Classification (NCBI taxonomy): domain Eukaryota; kingdom Metazoa; phylum Chordata; class Amphibia; order Anura; family Dendrobatidae; genus Dendrobates; species Dendrobates tinctorius. The sequence goes on along the minus strand of NW_027361703.1, from coordinate 39,239,131 downwards.
GCCTACGGCCTGTGGCTTCTGTCTTTTGCACTCCAAAGTTACGTGACAGAGCATGATAGGCAGTGAGAACCATGTTTACATCTCTCCCTGTGATCAAAATTACATGGATATGAGTAATGGCGATGGGATCAATGGTACTGCAATGCAGCAACAATTTCTTCACAAAGAAAGGTTTTCGCTGTCTCCACACACTAATTAATTGGGGGTCTGCATCGCCTCTGAGAATTGTGACGGAAGTTTATCCCGTGAATAGGAATTCCTAGATCTCTGCAATCACTAGAATTTATGTCAGTAATTGTATGCATCTCATTTCCTATTGCAGAGAGTCTGGACTGTCTTACTGAGACAGAAATATATATGAAGATTTAAAAATACCACCAAAATTGTATACTGGTGTACTCTTCAAATACATTTCCTTTGTTCTACTTTTTAGATTGTTGTCTAATCCATACTGAGAACATGGAGATTTTAAATATTTAAACTATGATATATATACATGCTATCCAGTGATAATGTACCCTTTCTCAACTTTGTACAAGCTGGTCAAATCCATACTGGGTCTGAGACCGTCTGAGCCTGCCTCCTGTTATATAGACCTACGTTTTTAATGTGTAAACTATGCTATACATACCTGTTATCCAGTGATACGGTACCCTTTCTCACTTTGTCCAATCACGTCTAATCCATACTGGGTCTGAGACTGTCTGAGCCTGCCTCCTGTTATATAGACATAGGTTTTTAATGTGTAAACTATGCTATACATACCTGTTATCCAGTGATACGGTACCCTTTCTCACCTTTGTCCAATCACGTCTAATCCATACAGGGCCTGAGACCGTCTGAGCCTGCCTCCTGTTATATAGACCTACGTTTTTAATGTGTAAACTATGCTATACATACCTGTTATCCAGTGATACGGTACCCTTTCTCACCTTTGTCCAATCACATCTAATCCATACAGGGCCTGAGACCGTCTGAGCCTGCCTCCTGTTATATAGACCTACGTTTTTAATGTGTAAACTATGCTATACATACCTGTTATCCAGTGATACGGTACCCTTTCTCACCTTTGTCCAATCACGTCTAATCCATACTGGGCCTGACACCATCTGAGCCTGCCTTCTGATAAATAGATATAGGTTTTTAATGTGTAAACTATGCTACATACTGTATATACATGTTACCCGGTGAAACTGTACCCTTTATCAACTTTCTAGAATCTTGTCGAATCCATACTGGGCCTGAGAACGGCTGCCGAGCTGTTAAGCAAGCTACAGCAACTGTGGTTTGGACACGTAATTTTTTGCATTTTTTCAGGAATGCCGGTTAGGCCTAATTCAGGAATTGCGGTTGACCTGCACTTACTGGGAAATCATCGTTCCCAGGGAATAATTGGAATCACAGATCCCCATCACTAACGGTGTTCTGCTGGTTATCTGCACCTGTAAGCGACAAAAGCTGGTCCTTTCAGTGTAGCGCGCATGCAGCCCCAGACATGTAACGCCATGATAGACCATGATAGTGCCAGAGCCTCGCGTATCCTTCTAGTAATCTTGACGCGTACCGCGGGGGCATGCCGGAGTCTCGTTCGTTAACGGAATATAGCTGACAAATTGCTAGCACAACTACAAACGGACATACCACACCACACACAATCGACAAAGCTTTCAATATGTGCATCTTTTCTTGAGGTGGCATGGTTGTGGTTTCCCGGGTGGAGTCCAATTAAGCCACAGGCTCCACTCCTGGTGGTGCCCTTTTGGACATTCCTTTAAGGTTCAGCTTTGCAACCATGCTGCCCCCGGAAACCAAACACTTTTCATGATAGTGACATTCTGGTCAAAGAGCGCGATGACATCATGTCTGTACACCTTCTGCCTAAACAGTCCAAGTGCAGAGAGATGGAAGATGGGGCTAACGAGGAGTCTAGAGTACAGGGATTCCCTAGCGAGGAGACTTATTTAATTGTTTTAAAGGTTGGGAGCAATTTTTGGGGATCACGATACTCTGGAGAATGATATCTGGGGCCCACCATACACTGGAGCATTCCAAAGGTGGACATCAGACACTGGAGCAGCCTTTACAGGGCCCATTATGCACTGGAGCATTAGAAATGGGGCCCATTATATATGGAGCATTATTTGGGCCCATAAGACACTGGAGCTTCATCCATGGTGAACAACATATACTGTAGCATTATGTGGAGCTCATCATATACTGTTTCAAACATTATATGGGACCAATGATTCTGTATGGAGAAATATATGGGCCTCATTACTCTGTATAGCGCACTATGCGGTGGCCATAATACTGTATGGAGTAATATACTGTCCGTTTTTGGAGCTATTAAAAATGGATATCAGTCATGAGATGCAAAAAGTGAAGTATTTTTCATTGTACTATGCCGCTATTTCTCTGCGGTATCGGAGCATCATGAGTTGTGGTATGTGTTAAAGTGGCGCTCTTTGGCCCAGGGCACATGAAAACCTGGAGCCAACCCTACCCCCCCACAAATTTAGCCAAATAACCCCCATTTTTCAGTGCGTAACTAGTATTATGAAGTAAATTAAGGTTGAAAAGCTTCAGTAATCAGAATTGATGTTTTTGGCATTCAAAAGGGCACTGTAGGCATGTTTCCTGTCCTCCACTCCCTGCCGACTTTGCTTCCCCATTGACTTGCATTGGGTTTCGTGCTTCAGTCGGCCTTCGACTTTTCATGATAATCGGCCGATTTCGTTCGACCCGACTTTTGCGAAAGTCGGGTTCCATGAAACCCGACTCGACCAGAAAAAAGGCAAAGTCGCTCATCTCTACTAAAGGGGGTTTTATACATAGCGATATCGCTAGCAATATTGCTAAAGCATCATCGATTTTGTGACGCAGCAGCGATATTGCTAGCGATATCACTATGTGTGATACTTACCTACGACGGGCTCCCCCACTGTCTGTCGCTGATCGCGCAGCTCCATTTCTCGTCGGGCGCTTCCTGCTGGGCTTCCTGCTGGCGCCGATGAGCGATGCGTGGCCGTGGACGGGAGGACGTCAGGATCGCCTCATCTGAAAGGTAAGTAACAACCGCTGTATCGCTGCTGCATCGCTGTGAGATCTGCCTGTGTGGCAGCTCACTAGCGACCATTTAGCGATGCACCAGCGATCCTGATCGGGTCATATCGTTGTCGGGATCGCTGGTGCATCGCTAAATGTAAAGGGGCCTTAAGCTAAAAGTAAAATAAACATTAATCAAATATTATTTTTCTTAAATAAATAGGATTGTCAAATAGTATTTGAGCATATTTTAACTTTAGGAAAGGTCAGAGAGGGGATATAGAGTTCTCAGTTAGCTGTCTGATGGATTAGAGACAGAATGAGATCATGCAGCCTGTATTGTACTAGTTTTACAAGACAACTGAGGTTTTTTTTAACTGAAAACTTCAAATCTGTTTTATTTCTAAAAGTAGAATGCAAGAAAAATAAAATGAATTCAAGACGAGAATAGATTTTAAAAACTTTGTTTACTGAGATTTTTCTTTCGGAGGTAGCTCATCAATTTATTAAAATTCAATTACTAATGAATTCCTAAAGCAATGTTCACATAGCATGTGTCCCTACGATTAGTGGCCTCATCGGTGCTTACGTTCGGACCCCTGCAACATGGGATTCAGGCGTATGCACTGACTGGGCCTTTGACTGTAATGATGCAAGTGCAGTCACAGTGTGCTCAGTCGAACATCGTTTTTGATATATACACCTATTTCAGGAGGATTAGCAAGACATTATCGACTATGTCTTGCAGTCTGCATTCAAGAGGCATATACAGCCAAAAATGATGCACAACAGAGTACACCATAACTCAAGTTTGGATATTTTCAGCAAATAGATAGTTAAAAATTGATGGATGGTTGAAAATGGATTTGTATGCAAGATAAAACTGACAACTAAACAAGTTGAGTTGGAAAGATGATTCTGTAAGGACCCTAATGCTAATGTAACTAGTGGGAAGAAGAAGTATGTTTTTGATATAAAAACAACATTTTGATTTGTTTCTCACTAAACAACCCTCTAATCTACACATTGCAATTTATCTCTAATGACATTTACTTTTGTCTTTATATGTAGTCTAAGGGTGCCGCTTCACTTAGCGACGCTCCAGCGATCCCGACAACGATACGACCTGGTAAGGATTGCTGGTGGGTCGCTAGCAAGCTGACAAACAGGCAGATCTCTTCCATCCAGCGATCCTCGACAGTCATTGGTACCTTGTCACACAGCAGCTTTTCCGATGATTCCTGCCTGCGTCCTGAGTTCTGCGTCGCCAGCGAGGTCGCTTGATGGGTCAAACACAGCGACGCGCGCTGGCCAGCGGGATGCCGATGATGAAAAAATGGCCCAGGACATTCGATCGCAATCAGCGATATCCAGCGGGGGGGGTCAGTCGCTGCTGTGTGTCACATGTGGCGAGATCGCTGGCGAGGTCGCTGTTGTGTCACAAAATCGGTACTGCTTCAGCGATCTCGTTAGCAATCTCACTATGTGAGACGGGGGCTTAAGTTTTTGCTTGTTTTGTTGGTTTTCTTTTTCATCATGACAAACAATCTACTATTAAAATTGTTTGCCAGAGTATTTTACCGTCCTAATAAGTTTAACAAGGAGTACATAGCACTGTTTACACCATAAAGGTCAGTGTTTACAAAGGATTTTCTTTTTGTTTACCAAAGTTGATGCAAAACAGTGCTACAACCGGAAATAATAGCTCTTTTAGAGAATGCATCATTGTCAATATTTACCAAAAAGATGAACAAAACCTCAGTATTTACATGTATCTCAGATAAAAAGGAAAGGCATAACCTTACTTGGATAACCACTCAGATAACTACTGTGGATAAATTTATCATAGAGATTCATGCTTTTTTTTATAAATCTGCTACATCAATTTCTTTTTCAAATAAAGTAGTAGCCAAAGGTGACCAGCTGATCATAAAAAAACTGGTCCCTAGAAACCACTGTTATCAGCTTTTATGGTCTTGGAGTATTTTAACCTTCTACTAATTTTAACGGATGGCCATAGAATTAATTGCAATCAAATTTATTTACACCAGACAATCTGACTCAAATCAAGACATGACGAGACTCCTAAAACTACATTTTTGTGAAAAACCTTATATTTAACATTAAATTTAGAATGCATTTCACTTCCCACACGCCAATCATTAAACCTTCACCAACAAGAACATATTTGACACATATCATAGCTGTAGAAAAATACATGGAACTGACTTCCAAATATTATAGCATAATCTAATGAGGATAAGCTAAATTTAAAAAACTGGGCATATGATTCTTAGTTAACATTTTGATCTACATGTATTAGCCCACTGCCACAAATTTAATACATCATGACATGTATACATATTAAATTGTCTGACTAGAATATTAAGGTTTACTGTAGTATCTATATCTAAACTCAATCCTTCTACAACTGTTGCTAGGAAAGGCCACACCTTCAATGTAGATGATGTGGCGCAACATTGGATCAGTTCTGTTTAGTATTCTATGACTTGTGGTGGCATGCGATCTGATATTGTTGTGTGGATGAACTACTCCTGGGACACTTTGGAGAAATGGGCATACAAGTTGTTAAAAGACCAATTTAATGTAAAGGCCCCGTCACACATGGCAATCTCGCTAGCGAGATCGCTGCTGAGTCACAAGTTTTGTGAAACAACAGCGATCTCACCAGCGAGATCGCTGTGTGTGACAGCAATCAGCGACCGGCCCCCCTGCCGATATCACTGATTGCTGCAAGAAACCTCTGGACATTTCTTTCATTGCTGATCTCCCGCTGGCCAGCACGCATCGCTGTGTGTGACAGGCGGGAGACCAGCGATCAGCTGGTAACTAACGTACACATCGGGTATCCAAGGGACGTGCGTCCCTGTGATACCCGATGTGTATGTTAGTTACCAGCTCCCTGTAGCAGCGCGCTGGTAACTAACAAACACAGCGACGCTGCACGCTCGGCATTGCTGTGCTGATCATTGGCGATGCTGTCTGTGTGACAGCTCACCAGCGATCACATAGCGACTTACCAGCGATCCTGACACATTGATATCGTTGTCGGGATCGCTGGTAAGTCGCTATGTGTGACTCCAGCTTAACTCCGAGGTGTACAATGTCTACACAAACCATCAGAAGGTCTTTATTCATCATTAGACTGTGAGCCAGTTGTCTAACTACATGACTTCCATTGACCTTCACCACCACCGTTCTCAAAGGCTATCTTGGTACATAAAAAGACAGCAAGACATATTATTATCATGTCCATGCATTCTGTGAATTTTCTTATTCCACAACTTTTCCTTCTTGGCGTTTGAGAAGTACAGTATGTAAAAACCTACAAATAAAGAAGTATTTTCAATTGTTTAGTACTATTCACTGTATCAGAGATGCAACTTCTAAGTGCTCTACCTGCCTTCAAGAATGTAATGTCACAGATAAAGGGGTGTGGTATGTTTCTGGCTCTTGATTCAATCCACTCATAGCTTGTCATGCAGTGCCAGCCCCCCCCCTAAGCCTGATGTCCTGTGTAATTACTTTACATTCCATCTTTCAATACCCTGTGCAATCTATGCATTCTAATTCTCGGCTTTTCCATGGTAGACATGACTTCCCTTGATGCTCCTGGACATGTCACAAAGAAGTGTTGAAGAATAGACTATTGGAGAAATATAGCCTACATCTTGCACAAACACTGCTCTCCTTGGTATTTTCTTGCCCACTACAACTTTATTATTCCAGCTTCAAACACCCCAATTATTTACTTAGGCTGTGAAGCTGAAGTGATAAAGTTGCAAATGGCGAGATATTACTAATGGAGTAGGGGTGGGAAAAGGAGTGATGGGGTAATAGACTAATAGAGGGATACAGGTCATTTTTTGAAAAAATAAAGGTTATGAGGATATGAGAGAAGAAATAGTGCAAAATATATTTGTCTTTTGTCTAATTGTGTAATTTCCTTAATAATAAATGTGACTAACTCAATGCAATAGACATAGGACATGTCCAAATTATGACAAGCTTTCTACATACCTTTAGATGTATTGGGCTTACTTTTGTCATGGTTAGGACATGGTTAATGTCCTGTTCTCACAGGGTTAACTTTTGCCGGCCTCTCTTTGGATCTGGGAGGGGTATTTATACTCACTCCAAACTAGTATTCTCTGTCAGTTATACTGCTGTTCTGGTGTGTCTGAACCCTGGTGTGCATGTACTATGCGTTGTTTGTTTGCTTCCTGTGTATGACCCGGCTTGTTCCTTCACTCTGTACTCCGTCTCTCGTTTTGGTACCATTGTCTTTTCTGGTTCTGACCTCCTGGCTTAGCTATCGTCACTCCGTTATGGTTTACCCCTATTGTACCGTCTAATGCCCGTTCTGGTTTTCTGATCTATTGCTACGTCCTGACTATCCATTCTGTCTAATTCTTTGGTACTGTCCTGCTATCTCGTGCTTTGACCTCGGCTTGATCTGGTTTCTGTCTCTGTCTATGCCCCTTGGTAACATTGTCCTTTCTAGGAGTTTCCCTGCAGCTCCTAGCTCTGTGGAGCTAAGGCCACGCCCCCAGGAGTCATGTGATTCAGGTCCTGGAGCATGCATTGTCACCACTGCTGCCCACTCCGCAGGTATCTTTGTGCACTGTCTTTGTACTCAGGACATGCGCTCTGGCTCAGTGAGCAAGTGCAGTGCCGTGTTCCTGACAGCTTTGTTTCGTTACAAAACTACACTGGCATTTTTTTTTCTAAAGCTTTATCTCTCAGTTAGTGACAAGATATGTCTAAAGGGAGACATGATACATGGCATTACGATTTATGTACAGTGTAAAGCTCTTGTCCTTTGACTGCTGCCATCAAAGAGGACACCATGATCCGCTGACCCTTTCTGCTGAGATGCTTGCTGTAATCTTTCCTTCCCAAACACTGTGCTCTACTTTAGTATGATTCCAACAATTAAATTGTTACATTCTAGAAATGGCAGTGTGTGCTATTAAAAAGGTCACGGGCATTCATAACATAACAGAAGTGTTTTTCAGGGAAGCTGAAATCACATCCATCTTGTGTCTTTTAATCAACCTGAGACCTTGCAATGTTCTGACAGTAATCATTTAAACCTGACTATAAAATGATACGGGCATTAGGAGACTATAAGAATTTAATTACACATTGCTCTGTGGTTCAGACATGTGGAATTACACGGTGCTGACACTTAGGAAATGTATGCCTGGTCATTTCTTGATTCCAATTAAATAATTCCATCTCATTTTTAGAAAAATAAAGAATATGAGAGAAGAAATAGTGGAAATAAATTAATGTCTATTGTCTAATTGTGTCTTTTCCTTAATAATAACTGACTAAATCAATGCAGCAGACATAGGACATATAGCTCTCGTTCTGTCCACGTCAGGTCTCATTAACTTGAATTAGGAAATAAAGGTATTTATTTTAGCAGCCAATGGGATGTAATCATTAAAATCAATAGTTTTGTGTATAATGTGTTAGCCAAATATCCTGCAACTCTTAAACTTTGTGCTTGCTCTCTTTTACTTGTGTATGTCTCTGCTGACTTTTTAACTTACCTTACGCCTAGATTATGGAGCACTTTTTTCTAGAACATAATATTGTGCATTTCCTCTTTTATTCCTCCTAGAAATATAGAGCTACATTGGCAATTAGCTTTTGCCATTCCATTTGACAAAGAATTGTCAGTGACAGTGTCAAATCATTTATGGCAATATCAGAACCTGCCTGTAGACAAGGGGAAAAGAAACACCCAATTGTCAATTAGGCCTGGGTTGATTGAGACTTTTGCAGCATTACTAATTGACTTTCCTACAGATTGCAAATTAAATGCAACTAAATTTATTGATTTTATGCTACAATTGTAGCTCAAATGAACTAGTCACATTACAAATATCCTTGTAGTCCAGGCATTTTAATACATTTCCAGGAGGAATACCAGAAGAATATTAGACCACGGAATAGATGCTCCGGGATTATTATGCCATGAGTTATACAAAGTTTTACAATAACAGATGGGCTAACATATGTAACAGCTCTCCCATAAATCCAATGACTCATAACCATTTTTCCAATCTCTTTTCCATCCATTAAAAACATTATTACAATTCCTCCTTAAAGGGATTGTCCGGCCTTAGGGTACCCTCTCCTCCCATTGCACCTTCTCTAACAGACTACTCCCTATGACCCCATCTAACACTCAACTGCCACCTATTCCACCTCTTACACAATGACTGCTTCTTATGCTCCCATCTCACACACTGTTCACTACTCCCTGCTTAAACACAGACTGTCCCACCTAATCCCATCTCTAAGAAACAGATTGCTCCTAAGGGCTCAAACTCACTTGCGAGAGACTCGCACAATTATCGTATGAGTCTCTCATGAAAACCTGGCACTGCCGCCGGCATTCAGACCGGAGCATGCGGCTACATGTATTTCTATGCAGTCGCATGCTCTGGTCAAAGTGCCAGTGGCACTGCCAGGTTTTCATGCGAGAGACTCACACGAGAATCATGCGAGTCTCTCGCAAGTGAGTATAAGCCATAATGCACCCTCTTACATACAGACTGCTCCATATGCCCTCTCTCAAAGACTGACTTCAATTACCCTCTAATGGTCACCTCAAAAACTAGACTGTTTCCTATGTCCCTCTCCCATTGACTGCTTTCCATGCTTCCCTCCACCACACAGACTAATACTAATGCTGCTCACACATATTGTTCCCTCTGCCAGGTGTCTTCACACTAAATTTTACATAGCCACCTATTCACCCACAATGCTTCCCTTAACTCCTGTCTTATAAAGAATACTCTAATACACACTCCTTCTCATGTAGACAGATTTCATTGCCCTTCTCTCCCCCATGGTTCACCTCTTTCTCACAAAGACTGCCTCTTCTGTTTCTCAATCCTCACACTGACTTCTGCCACAGCTTAAAGCTTAAATTTCTTCCATTTTTTTAATTAAGGTCATACTAATTAACTAGAATTGATAAGATTGTCAGAATTGGTAAAAGAAAAAGGCAATTGCAATGGACAAGGTAATTTACACCACAGAGAAGAACGTGAGAGCACCACTACCACCAATGGCACCAACTGCAGGTCAAAATTATAGACACACGCAGAGTGTGAAAAAGATATTACTGTTAATGAATTGCCTTTATTACTTACTACAAATATTATATTTTGACAGAAGACAATAACTTTAAAAAAATAATAATGCTAAAGTATAACAACGAAATGTTTATATAAATGTTATGAGAGACATAGCAAACTGTGAAGCAGCAGCATAAATGGCAACACCTTTGCAGATTGACACCTTTTCAATCTTTGCTTCAAGGAAAAAGATGCTTCCCTGACTGATTTCTTGCAGTATTTTCTAGCTTCATATTAGGAAGGAAGCATAACAGCTGTATTGTTAAAGCATTAGAGGAATAAAAAACCCAGAGGCAATATTTGCAGCTTAGCATGTAACCACCAAAGGTTACACAAGTTCTAAGCTATTTTATGCACTTTGAAAGCTGTGTCTGATCTCTCTGGATATAAACTTTTGTGTTTCTAAAATCTGATCAATAATATTGCGGTTTGAACACTAATGTCAATAGTTCTAGTTAAACTCTGCTGTTTTTATCTGCACATCTATGAGTAGATTTCTCTAGTCGGTTAGTTGCCATTTACAATTACAGTGTAATTAGAAGCTAGAATAATGTAAATATACAGTAAGTTCATCTGCATGTTATGTGAGCAGGCATCGTCAACATACTCAGTTTATTAATTGTGATGAAGTTCATTTTTGTTTAGTAGGAGTATGTATTTTTCTAGCAAACCAGCAGATGTTAAGTCAATAAATATATTCCTCCCGGAATTCTCATCAAACTGAAGACGTATGCGTATGTGTGTGTGTGTGTTCTGGAGCACAGAGAGGATTGCCATCTCCTCCAGGAGCTCTGATTTCAATGCATTTCTCTAGATTTTCAACTTTTGTATTGTCTTGAATATGACAGACTGTCTAACCAATATATAGCAGTGAGAAATAAAAAACAGATGTGCACAAATAAGCATTACTCCTCTATGAATTCTGCTAAAATGGGAAATACAATAATTAGGGCCAAGACTCAGAGACATGACAGAAACAACTTATTAGTAAAATATATTGTTTTAAGTGAAATTCTATATAAATATGAGAATTGAATTTCCTCTTCTTTTTCTAATGGACCATCCAAGCAATATGTTTTTTGCATTCTAGTGTAATCACATAGCATCTTTTTGATCAATTGGCATTAGACTTATTATCCACTAGTCTGAAGATTTGCTGGTATCAAATGTGACACAGACTTTCATGTTACAGCCTCATAGACTTTTTGGATTCCACATTATGGTGAATATGGAATTATGTGTCTTAGGCCTCATGCAGACATCCATGGATCTTGGTCTGATCATGGATCGCAGTGTATGTACGGACTGCGTTGCGAGCGGTGACATCAGTAAGGTTACCACAATTCACAGGCCGACTCACAATAATGGCGCATACATCTGATGCATCAATTCTGGCACTAAGCATCGGCTCTTCCTATTTGCCATGGTGCATTGTCAATTGGGGTAATGCTTAATACGATAATAATCGGGGTAATACGCAGACAGCTGTGAGTTGTTATTAATAGACTGGGAACTTTTATGGATTTTGGCCCCTTACCAGAATAAAACACCAGCACCAAGCTGTCTGCCTTCCTTCAGCTGGTTATTAAAAATGAGGGGTACCCAAAGCTATTTTTTTCACTTATTTATTTAATATGCACTATTCCCAGACAGTGGTGCTGGTTACAACTGTCACCAGTGTTACCTGGCATTGCTGATTGCAGGGAGACCAAGTGAAGATCATGATAGTTGTAGTCAGCAACTGGCAGCTGGGAAAAGCGCTAAATGTATTGCTTTTCCCCAGCCACCGGAGAATTTAATTCTGGTACATGTCAGACAGATGTCACATGGATGTCAGCCAGATGTCACATGGATGTCAGCCGTGTGTCATCAGTGTGCATGTTTGTGGTATGCATTTCCTCCATGGTGCTGGAAAAAGACATGTCTGCAGTTTTTTCATGATCCATGTGAAAAACCTGATGTGCTCACCATGATTGAATTCAATGGATGTGAGTGTTAAGCTCTGGGATTCTCCCACTGCATGGGATGGATCTCAAGCCTTGTCTGGTGCTGTGGTCTCCCATTCAGTCTCAGCTGCTTGGATGACCGCTAAGCTTGGAATTCGGTCCCAGTGCCTTGCCCAGGCTCTAGCTGCATGTATAGTTACTGCTGGCCCTCCAGCTAAGCCTAAGGTGACTACTAATTTACATGTGCAGCGCTGTGCTCTGGAGCCTAGGTCCAGATTTCATCCTACTGAGCATGTCCATGATATCGTGCCTTCCCATTGGTGCTCAGATGTAAGGTGCTCTGGTGATGTGGCAGCTTCATATTGGCCCACAGGCAAGGTCCTGTCTGACTTGACTTGAGCAAGGTATAAAAAGCTCAATGGCGCACGCCTGTGCGCTAGTATCTTGTTTGTTTGGTTTGTGTGTGGTTACCTTACCACCCTGTGTGCAGATGTGCCACTAATAGCACTAGTATTGGTCTAGACAGGCAGTGTAGAGTGGGAACTCCTGCTGGAACTCAGCATCTGCGCTAGGCATCCTCAGGCACGCATGCTAAAGCACACCGTGTGTCAGAGCAGGGTCAACCAGCAGCTTAATCTTCCCTGGGTGGTTAAGTTATAGGGACCCCAATTAGTATTTTTCTGTACACCTGTGCAATCTAACAGGGTATAGTCTTTTTGCTTTGCTTCATAGTACCGCTCTGTGGTGTAACAGAGCTTGTTACTTTGCCATTTAGCTCAGAGCTAAGTGTTTCCTCGCAGCCTTTCTCCACCATTTTTCTATCCATCTGTCTGTCTTTTTGTGTATGTGTGTGTGTGTGTAAATATATATATATATATATTTTTTTTTTAATTTTACTCATTTATATAGCACAATTGATTCCACAGCGCTTTACAGACATAATATATACTGTATTCATATATATATACTGTATATATATTGTAAGGTTCCACCATGTGAGTGGATGGGGATTACTCACTTTGCAGGTCTTTGAGGTAAACACTGGCATGCTCAGGGTTCAAACGAGTCCATTTGGTTTATTATTTAGACAGTTCCAGCAGCCATTGCACTGCCCGTTAAACATTAAGTTTTAACAAATGAATACAGTCTCTCGCTAAATGATACTTCTCACGGACCCCGGTCAGTATAACACATGGTTGTCAAGATCGTTACCTGTTGGATCGCCACACAGGTTCTCGGATCCCTCTTATCCTCAGAGGTATCCGATAAGTATCAGTTCACACAGAGTCTCTTTCTGACTGCGGTCAGTATCACACGGTATCAAGACCATTACCTGTTGGCTACGCAGGTTCTCGGATCCCTCTTTTCTGCAGAGGTATCCTGTAAATCCTTCTCACTGACCCCGGTCAGTATCACACATGACTGTCAAGACCGTCCACTACTTTTGGCTCGGACTCGCTGGCACGGCTTCCCCAGGCTATGCGACATCCGAGCCTGGAACATGGAAGCTCTGTCCAGGCTGACAGACGTCTAACACACTCTCACATGTGCAACACACTTTCCTTAGATAGCTGTTGCCACTCCCAGTTATCTATCACATAGCTAGTCACATGATCATGACCTTATCACAGGTCCTCTAAATTCACAACCACACGCATATCTTCAAGCAAAATGGGGTACAGTGAGCCCCCCTCACCACGGAGTGAGGTACATGGGTAGCCAGACCATTCCAACTCTCATAGCTACCCGTAGCCCAGATGCAAATGTGAAAAACAACTACTTAAAAATTTACGTACACTTATGAGAAACACTCCAGGCTACATCACAAGGAGCTGCCATCCCTGTGATACATTAACTACATGACCACCAGTCACACCACAATATATATTTTATTTATATATATATATATATATATATATATATATATAAAATCCCCTCTTCTCATGGTCCAGGCTCTTGAAATTTTCACCAAATTATTAATAAAAAGATTTCAATTAATCAGCCTCTCAGGCAGAAATCAGTCTGCTGATAGTCAAATATTTTTTTTCATCTATATTTCTGATCTATAGATATTGTCTAAGGCTTGGTTCACTGTACAGTTAAGCACACTGTTGGGTACATACAACCACGAAGTATGCCTTCGACAGTGGGCACAGTCTGGATCAATACAAAGGCATCTTTCCAACACAGTAACCCACTGTAAAGAAATGTATACTCTTTGCTGTGTTTTCCTACACACGTATAACAAATGGTATGCAGTCATGTATCAGCCAGATGAATGTCCAAAAGAGAACAGTTTTGTGGTCTATCTGTTGAATGATCACCCTTGGTGACATTACAGTATTTTCTCTCATTGTATTGTATTCTGTATGGTAGGGGCACAGACACAGTGTACACTTAGACTTTTTTATGCTTTTTTAAACTAAGAGTGGTCAAAAATGTATCTCTGTCTTTTATGAGCAGGCAGACCATTCTGTCAGTGCCTCCAAGTCCAAGAAGATGACTGAAATTTTCAGCAAAAAAAACTACAAAGAATTCACTTGCTCAAACCTGTGACCTACACCAAGCTAGGTTGACTGTGCATTATATAAGCAATGTGTGTAGTTCGTGGATGACAAAAACACATTCTTCTGTCACTAATATTATGATTCCTATCATGGTGTTCAGATCAAGATAAATATAGTCAGGACTAAATTCCTACTTTGATCAACCTCTACAACCATGTGAGTTAGGCTAGGTTCACACTTGCATTTGGCTGGTCTGCATAGGGCTGCGTACTTCTTCCCTTAAGCTCCGCCTACTTCTGCATGCGTCCTGCATCATCCTGCATGCCTATCTTTAACATTGGGTATGCAGGGACATGCGATATGCTGATGCATTGTTTTGACGTGCCCGCCGGATGCACAAAAATGCAACATGTTGCGATCGGCGGGCATGTCAAAATGACGCATGCAGACGTATCTGCATACAACACATGTCCCTGTGTATCCAATGTTAAAGGCAGGTATGCAAGATGACCAGGGCGCTTACGGAAGTAGACAGAGCTTAAGGGAAGGAGTAGCAGTCCTACGCACACAAGCCAAATGCAAGTGTGAACCCGGCCTTAGTTACAAAAACCCCACTCCAACAGACTTTTAAATTGATAATAATCTTTGGCAGGGGCCCAATCCTGTTCACATAAAAAATAAACAAATGAGGTAAAGGAGGAGAAAATGGCATGCATACATATATATGGTTTCTAGGCAGCATCACCCATATAGTGATAGTCAATAAGTGACAATATCAAATTGTATGCCTGCTGGATCAATTGAATAGGCCCATTGGTGAAGAACAAAACTGATGAGAGAAAAGACGTAAATATAAATAAACATTTGAATGGAAATAAATACCACACACACACAATAAAATAATGTCTATTGATGGGAGAATTCTGAACATGGAGTTCTCTAGGAAGTCCTCATTACTGTTCTGGTTTGGCAGCCCGAATATCAGGTGTTTCCCAAGCTATCATCTGTGACAGTGCGAGAAACACCGGCTCTCATAGGCAGTAAATTTGCTACAGTCGGTCACAGCGCTGTGGCTTCCATGCTGTCAGACATATGATAGCGTGTGAGCCAGCAGCTCTGACCGGTGGTAAAAAAGCAGATGCTGACAGCAGTGTGAGCTGGTGAGGCTGATAAGTGTTCATCATCCAATGCCAATGCAATAAATAGTTAGTGGGGGTTCCCCTGTATTTTTGAAAACCAGCTCAGGTAAAGTTAACAGCTGTGGGATGCAAAACCCACTTTTCAGCTTTAAATTGACTGGTTATCAAAAATAGAGGGGTCCTCGGACCATATTTTTAACCCCTTTACTCCCAAGGGTGGTTTGCATGTTAATGCCTGGGCCAATTTTTACAATTCTGACCACTGTCCCTTTATGAGGTAATAACTCTGGAACGCTTCCATGGATCCCGGTGATTCTGACATGGTTTTCTCGTGACATACTGTACTTCATGTCAGTGGTAAAATTTCATTCATATAACTTGCGTCTATTTGTGAAAAAAACAGAAATTTTGTGAAAATTTTCAAAATTTCGCAATTTTCCAACTTTGAATTTTTATGCTCTTAAATCACAGAGATATGGCACTCAAAAAACTAAATAAGTAACATTTCCCACATGTTTACTTTACATCAGCACAATTTGGGAACCATATTTTTTTTGTTAGGAAGTTATAAGGGTTAAAAGTTGACCAGCGATTTCTCATTTTTACAGCACTATTTTATTTTTACCGACTACATCACATTTGAAGTCACTTTGAGGGGTCTATATGATAGAAAATACCCAAAAGTGACACTATTCTAAAAACTGCACTCCTTAAGGTGCTCAAAACCAGATTCAAGAAGTTTATTAGCCCTTCAGGTGCTTCACAGGAATTTTTTAAATGTTTAAAAAATGAACATTTAACTTTTTTTCACAAAAAAAATTACTTCAGGTCCAATTTTTTATTTTGCCAAGGGTAACAGGAGAAATTGGACTGGAAAAGTTATTGTGCAAATTGTCCTGAGTACGCCGATACCTGATATGTGGGGGGAACCACTGTTTGGGCGCATGGCAGAACTCGGAAGGGAAGGAGCGCCGTTTGGCTTTTTCACTGCAAAATTGGCTGGAATTCAGATCGGAAGCCATGTCAAGTTTGGAAAGCTCCTGATGTGCCTAAACAGTGGAAACCCCAGACAAATGACCCCATTTTGCAAACTATACCCCCCAAGGAACCTATCTAGATATGTGGTCAGCACTTTGAACCCCCAAGGACTTCACAGAAGTTTATAACGTACAGCCGTACAATTAAAAAAATCATATTTTTTCCACAAAAATGATCTTTTCACCCCCAATTGTTATTTTCCCAAGAGTAACAGGACCCAAAAGTTATTGTGCAATTTGTCCTGAGTACGCTGATACCCCATATGTTGGGGTAAACCACTATTTGGACGCATGGCAGAGCTCGGAAGGGAGCGGTGCCATTTGACTTTTTTGGCTGGAATTTAGATCGGACACCATGTAGCGTTTGGAAAGCCCCTGATGTGCCAAAACAGTGGAAACCCCCCAATTCTAACTCCAACTCTAACCCCAACACACCCCTAGCCCTAACCCTAGCCCTAACCCTAGCCCTAACCCTAACCCTAGCCCTAATGGGAAAATGGAAATACATTTTTTTAATTTTATTTTTTTTCCCTAAGGGGGTGATAAAGAGCGGTTTGATTTACTATTTATAGCTGGTTTTTACTTTTGGCAGCTGTCGCACGCTAAAAGACGCTTTTTATTGTAAAAATAGTTTATGCATCACCACATTTTGAGAGCTATAATTTTTCCATATTTTGACCCACCGAGTCATGTGAGATCTTATTTTTTGCGGGACAAGCTGTTGTTTTTATGAGTACCATTTTCAGGCACGTGACTTTTTTGATCGCTTTTTATTCTGATTTTTGGGACGCAGAATGAACAAAAACCAGCGTTTCATGAATTTCTTTTGGGGGGTGCGTTTACACCGTTCCGCGTGCGGTAAAATTGATAAAACGGTTTTATTCTTTGGGTCAGTATGGTTACAGCGATATCTCATTTATGTCATTTTTTATGTTTTGGCGCTTTTATGCAATGAAAACAATTTTATATAAAAAATAATTATTTTGCATCGCTTTATTCTGCGAGTTATAACTTTTTTATTTTTTCGCTGATGATGATGCTGTGTGGTGGCTCGTTTTTTGCGGGACAAGATGACGTTTTCAGTGGTACCATGGTTATTTATGTCCGTCTTTTTGATCGCGCGTTATTGCACTTTTTCTTCGGCGGTATGATGTTAAAGCTTTATTTTTTGCTTTGTTTTTTATTTTTATTTTTTAAGGGATTCAATAAAGGGGTTAACTAGTGGGACAGTTTTATAGGGCGGGTCGTTACAGATGCGGCGATACCAAATATGTGTACTTTTATTGTTTTTTTTATTTTCAAAAAATGAATTTATTAGGGAATATTTTTTTTTTTAATTTATTTAGCGATGTTTTTATAAATTATTTTTACACTTTTTTTTAAATTTATTACATTGTCCCAGGGGGGACATCACTGTCATGTGACAGATCGCAGATCAGTCACATCACAGATCGCTGTGACAGATCGCTGATCTGTCACAGGCAGTGCTGCAGGCTTCCTCATGCCGGTGCTTTGCAGGCATGAGGAAGCCGCCTCCCTGCAGGCCCCTGAAGGACCTGCAGGGAAGGCGACCCCCGCAGCAGCGCTGCTGTGGGGGGTCTCAGGGAAGCACATAGGGAGCCCCTTCCCTGCCTATGCTTTCCTAAACCCCCGGTACACTGCAATCGTGTTTGATCGCAGTGTGCCAGGGGTTAATGTGTCAGGGGAGGTCCGTGACCACCCCTGACACATAGTGCTGGGTGTCAGCTGTGATAATCACACCTGGCCGCGATCAGCTGCGCTCCCCCCTGTAATTGCAGCTGATCGAGCTAGACGTACTATTCCGTCCTTGGGACTTAGGTCCCAGGTCACATGGACAGAATAGTACG
This sequence comes from Dendrobates tinctorius, assembly GCF_039654945.1. Lineage (NCBI taxonomy): Eukaryota > Metazoa > Chordata > Amphibia > Anura > Dendrobatidae > Dendrobates > Dendrobates tinctorius. The sequence goes on along the minus strand of NW_027361703.1, from coordinate 39,220,408 downwards.
TCTAATGTAGGAAAGGGGTTAATTATTTAAATAAATAAATTTAAAAAATGGTGTGGGGTCCCCCCATCTCTGACAACTAGCCAAGCTAAAACAGACAGCCTATGGCTGTTTTTCTCAGACTAGGAAGGGGCAATTGATATTGGCCCTCCCCAGCATAAAAATAGCATCCCGCAGCTGCCCCAGAAAAGGCATATCTATTAGATGTCTGAGCCACAAGTCATTCAGAAGAATTTTGGTTGGCTGTGGTTCCATGGCCCATCCACCTGGTCCTGCACCACAAGAGACTGTGTGCACTGATGCTCAACAACTTATATGTCAGCGTATGAGAACATGGGCAGATCACTGCAGGACATCTCAGAGGATGTGGAAATACAGATATGAACTGTTGGGTCTTTTTTCAGTGTGCTGAGCAGCAAGGAGGGCAGGGCTTGGGGTGGTATGAAGATGTTGAGTGGGATAATGAGGTCATAGACCCCACATGGCACAAAGACCATCATAGTGACATGCTCAGTTTAAAGGAAGAGGAGGTTGTCTCGCTGCCCCAGGATTACAGACTAAGAGGGAGCAGGGTGGAAAAGCACAGCCGTCAGCCTAAAGCCAGTATGTTGGCTGCTACTGGCCACCATGCCAAGAAAATTAGCATATCCAAGCCAGCTCAAAGGAGCTAGCTGGCTTGGGATTTCTTCAGACAATGTCCTGACAACAAGACATGGGTGGTTTGTTCACTGTGGCATCAGAGCCTGAAGAGAGGCATAAATTTGCTGAACCTGAGCACCACCTGCAGGATCAGGCATCTGAAATCTAAGCATGAGCTGCAGTGGAGTACACATGTTAATAAGCATGACAGATCAAAGCCTTCTCCTGCTCCCTCTTCTGCTGCAGTCTCGGTCTCTCCCCCTCTAAAAATCAACAGAGCCACCTGTCTCTCCACAAAAAGACAGTGTGACACTATTACCATCACCAGTTTCACCAAGCATATCCACACTGTCCCATGGTACTGTTCAGCTTTCCTTCCGCCAAACCCTAGAGAGAAAGACTAAAGAGTCAATATATGCTGGAATGCCTACGCAATGACAGCCAAGTTGCCAGTTTTATCTCCAGTGCAGATTACTGGGATCTTACCTTGTTGGATCCCTGCTGCAAGGGCGATGTCCCATCATTGCTTCCGTCACTGGATCAGGATCTAAAAATGCATCAATTCAAGCAGAAGATTGTACAGAAACTACTGAAGGCTTTCCCACTGACAGCAGCGGTTCAGTAGAACAGCAAGGCAGAGAAAGAAGTCACCCACACAGCTCTGTCATCACCACCTTGAAAGGCAGAGTTAGCATGGCCTCAATGTAGCAAAATTTCATGAGCATGCCACAACACACAGTACCACTAGGTGATACTGCCAGCATCAGCATGATGCAGCATCTTCAGAACATGGTGAAAGACTGCATGTCCACACATATTCATGTACAAACAGATGTGTCTGCCCCATTTAACTATTGGGTGTCAAAATTGGACACATGTTCAGGGCTTGCCGTGTATGCTTTGGAGATGCTGGCCTGCCCTGCAGCAAGTGTAATGTCAGAGAGTGTCTTTAGCACCGCAGGTGGTGTCATCACAGACAGGCACATCACCCTGTCTACAGACATCATGGGGAGGATGACATTCCTAAAAATGAACAAGGCAAGGATCAGAAAGTCATGACTGTTTTGTAATGGGTTCAATTGGATTGTAATGAATAAGAAAATGCTCACATGAGAATTGAATAAAACTAAATTAATTTACTTAATAAATGATAAGATTAAATAATAAACAATATAAACTATAAATACATATGCATCAATCCAAACATTAGTCCTTATTAAAGGTAAAAGTCCACCACTGATCATCCCAGAGAGAGAGAGAGAGAAACACATGTCTCCTAGTTCTTTATGTCCAGCTAAAAAGAGGTGAGTCCAGCCCCACTGTATGGGGAATGATGTCACAAGTCTATTGTCCACTGGCTAAAAAAGTACATCCCCTCAATCCTGAATGAAACCTGTTTTACCAGCACATGGCAAAATACAGGAAGCTGGAGGAAGGGGCCTCATGTGGAACACATGTCAGAATACAGCAAGCTGGAGGAGGGACTCCTGAGCACATGTGGTGGAATTATACACTCACTGGCCACTTTATTAGGTACACCTGTCCAACTGTGTGTTAAGACTTAATTTCTAATCAGCCAATCACATGGCGGCAACTCAGTGCATTTAGGCATGTAGACATGGTCAAGACAATCTCCTGCAGTTCAAACCGAGCATCAGTATGGGGAAGAAAGGTGATTTGAGTGCCTTTGAACGTGGCAAGATTGTTGGTGCCAGAAGGGCTGGTCTGAGTATTTCAGAAACTGCTGATCTACTGGGATTTTCACGCACAACCATCTCTAGGGTTTACAGAGAATGGTCCGAAAAAGAAAAAAAATCCAGTGAGCGGCAGTTCTGTGGCCGGAAATGCCTTGTTGATGCCAGAGGTCAGAGGAGAATGGGCATACTGGTTCGAGCTGATAGAAAGGCAACAGTGACTCAAATTGCCACCCGTTACAACCAAGGTAGGCAGAAGAGCATCTCTGAACGCACAGTGCGTCGAACTTTGAGGCAGATGGGCTACAGCAGCAGAAGACCACACTGGGTACCACTCCTCTCAGCTAAGAACAGGCATCTGATGGCTACTTTCAGCAGGATAATGCGCCATGTCATAAAGCTCGAATCATCTCAGATTGGTTTCTTGAACATGACAATGAGTTCACTGTACTCAAATGGCCTCCTCAGTCACCAGATCTCAATCCAATAGAGCATCTTTGGGATGTGGTGGAACGGGAGATTCGCATCAGGGATGTGCAGCCGACAAATCTGCGCCAACTGTGTGATGCCATCATGTCAATATGGTCCAAAATCTCTGAGGAATGCTTCCAGCACCTTGTTGAATCTCTGCCACGAAGAATTGAGGCAGTTCTGAAGGCAAAAGGGGGTCCAACCCGTTACTAGCATGGTGTACCTAATAAAGTGGCCAGTGAGTGTATATAGATATATAATTAGTAAAATAATTAATTGGAGTGCTGAAACCATTAAAAATAACTCTTACTATACAATGACCTAGACTAGTTAATTATACCAGCTGTATTTTACATTTGTTTCATGTCAAAATTTAAAAAAAAAAAAAAAATTGAAATTGAAAACAGTGTTGGCCCTCTCTTACACTTACACTACCATGTCCACCTCAACCCCATAGTACACTTGAAGCTTTGCCTCATGGTTCGATTTTTTTATTGTTTAAAAATCTTTGCTTTTGTTTTTTCTCTGCTATTTTAAGTCATTTGTTTGTTTTTTTAAAAAGAAAGTGTTTGCCCGCTCCCCTTCTTCTGCATACTCCACCACATCCAACTCCACTCCCTCCTCCACTTGGACCTCTGCATCATGGCTCAATTTGTTTTATTTTTGGTAATTTTTTGGTTGACTATGTTATTAATTTTAAGTTATTTGTTCAAGCAAAATTAAAAAAAGAATGTAAAAGCTAAAAAAAATTGCCCCCTCCCTTTGTTCCATGTACACCAGCACACCCACCTCCACCTTGTCTCCACTTTGACCTTTGTGTCATGGTTGTATTTTTTTTATTTTTGTTTAGTTTTTTTTTTGTCTCTGTTATTTTAAGTGATTTCCCTAAAAAAAAGTGGAATTGATGATGGATGGATGGATGAGGGAGGGAGTGATGGATGGATGAGGGAGGGAGTGATGGATGGATAGATGTATGAAGGATGAGTTAGGGAGAGAGGGATGGATTGATAGATGCATTTTTGATAACCAACCAAGGGAATGCAGACAGCTGGGGGATGACCAAAAATGTCTTTTGTTTTCACAAAAAATGATGACGAGGGTGAGAAAACTGTGGTTATGAAAGCTCATGAATTTTTCTTTGACAAAATGTTTTGAATTTTGTGCCCAGACCCGCACAGAAGCTGCATGGGTGTGGTGTATTGAGGTGCACTTATTTTGTGAGGAGTTTTTATAAAATTTGTTTTGTATTTAGCAAAGTCTATGGGTGTGTGTGAAAGATCGGACTGCATTCAGATGTCACCCTAGTGCAGTCCGATATTTACCGAGACAGGTAGTGGAGGAGATGGAGACATTACTTTCTCCATCATCTCCGCACCTGTGCTGCGATCTTTTCATGCGAGAGAATCGCAGCACAATAGCATGAGACTCGACTCCAGCATGCAGAAGAGCTGGAGTCTAGGGTCATTAGCATATCGCATCCAATGCTCTCGCATCGGATGCCATACACTGGTGTGATTTCAGCCTTATAAAAAGCATTGCACAAAAAATGCAAACAATCAATCCAGTTGCTTGTGACTAGAAAGCACACATTTTCTGACTGACATTGATTTGAGGTTAATTTTTCTATAGCAAATATGATGCTGACTTGCTGCTGCTATCTAGTGCATTAAAAGTGAGAAATAACAACACAAAGTCACCTGGAAAATTCCAGCTACACTATATAACTGATTTTTCAGATTCTGCAAATGCTGATGCTGTCATCTTTTATCTCTCTTTCTTTTTCTTCCTTCCACTACTTCCGTATAAAAAAATTGGTCCCATTTTCATCCATCAGTGGGATTATTTTTTCTTACTTGTCATCTGTATGCTGTCCGTATGAAATTCGTCTTTTTACTCAGCAATTATTAATATTTTTACATTATCATTTTGAATTCCCTATGCTACAAATGTAATGTATCAGTAAATATCAGATGCCATACTGATGGTCTGTATAGCATGCGATTTCCCCCCCATCTAATTTCATAGTCAAATCTCAGCATGCTGTAATTTTTTCTCACACCGAATACAGCTGAGGAAACATCCACAGATCTGCACTGCCTCATTGACTAACATTGGACCGACTGCAATCCAAATTTTTGCTGTTCTCTAGATTCCCTTATTGTAATTGTCAATGTTTTTCCTGTTTTGATGTAATTTAGCATGTAATTGCACAAAATGCTGCTGTCTGAAGTCATTACATCACAGTATAACCCTGTTGACTCTTTACAATAACAACCAGTTTTAACTGGGCTCTTTAATCCCGTTTTATAAGTGTGTATGAAATATAAGCAGACATGTATGTGAAATAGTACTAAATGCATTCATTTTCTTTTCACTTCACATTTTATAAACCAAACCGCACAGATAACACATTCTAGAAAATTCTGTGTTTGAGTGCAACAGACTATTAAAACTGATGTGTACACATGTTGAGTTAATTGAAGGGGATTTATATTAGATCTATTTATATAAACCAAATGGAGTTTACAAGAAGCATTAATCAGTAATCTTCAAAGTGTGGCTTTTCTGAGATGAAGTGTATTATGTCTTTACAGGTGGTGTTTGCATTGCCCAATCACTGAAAATCCCCCGAGAACCCAAGCCTGGAGAATATGATAAAATCATTAAGCGCCTGCTGGAAACCCCCAATGCTCGGGCAATAATCATTTTTGCAAATGAAGATGACATAAGGTGATGGTTTCCTCCTATTGTTTGTGACATGTTTGATCTTTTCCAGTGACAGGAGAATTGCTTAAACCTATTTCTTTCTTATCAGTTTTACATTAACTCGTCAAGGGTACCCTTGTGAGACTGGAGGTGTAGCAAATTTCAATTGCATTTAGACAAACGCTATTCAACTGTTCCTGTGAGACCGCCTGGCTGTCTTTCTGTAACGCTATAGTGTCCCATGGATTAAGACACAAGATTGAATGAGATAAATGAAATGAGAATGATAGACAAGGTATGGTACATTAGGGTTAGAAAAAAGCAAATTAACATGAACTACTCACACAGAGCGGTGCTATCGCTTTTTTCTAAATTTGTGTCTGAAGTTAGAGTCAAGTAGACAGGATGATTGACTAATCGTTTCCTCCCTGAATGTTTAGTGAATCTAGTTAATGCGTCTTGACTGAAATCAATTGACATTTCTTTCTTTCTATTTTCCTTTTATTCTTTTTTCCTGCAGACGAATCCTTGAATCCGCTAAAAGATACAATCAAACTGGACATTTCCTTTGGATTGGTTCAGACAGCTGGGGCTCTAAAATAGCACCAGTTTACCAGCAAGAGGAGATGGCAGATGGAGCTGTTACAATCCTGCCAAAGAGAGCCTCAATAGACGGTATTATTCCCGTTTTCTAATAAATAGAAAAATAGAATATCTATCAAGAGGATACTTAAAGAAGCACTCTCATCAAATTTGGGTACTTAAAATTGCTCATTTTTCCCTTCTACACAGCTAATTATTATAGACCAACAACCTAGTGAGAATCACTCACTTATCATACAAACAACATATGAGGGATGTTCATGAAAGATAATAATAACTTACTCAAAATTATGAACAGACCAAAAAAGTCCAGTTAGATGAAAACTTAAAAATATTTTTATTTAATTACACAGCAAAAAGGAAACCAAACAAATAGACATAGTACAATACCACAATTAATCATAGTAAGGAGATTATAACATAATTAGCACATGGGCCATAAGTAACTGTGATCTTAAAAAATCCATGAACAATATAAAGTGCATATAGTGGACAGACTTAAAGTCTGTATATCCAAATAAAGTGCATAGAAAATGTAATAGGATCATAAATACCCATGATAAGTGGCTCAATGTGTCTCCAGCTCCCTCCAACGTATGTTTCGCCTACCATGGCTTTCTCAAGCAGAAAGCCACGGTAGGCAAAACGTAAGTTGGAGGGATCACAGTTACTTATGGCCCTTGTGCTAATTATGTTATTATCTCCTTACTATGATTAATTATGGTATTGTACTATGTCTATTTGTTTAGTTTCCCTTTTATTGTGTAATTAAATAAAAATATTTTTAAGTCTTCATCTAACTGGACTTTTTTTTACAGCTAATTATTATGTTCTTCCATTAGATACTGTATATGACATCACATGATTGAAAAGGACTTGCTGAAGGTCAATGTAAAATCAGGAGATCAATTTTCTCTGCATGAGTCATAATTAGAATTTCACTTCTACCTCACTAAAAATCACTGGCAGTTGGGGGGGGGAAGCAGAGCAGCTTGGTCAGGAACTGAAGAAAATAGAATTGACCTCCCATTACTACATAGAGCTTAGAAGGATTCAGCTAGTCAGTTTTTAATCATGTAATGTCATAAACGTCATGGAAAGAAGAAGAATTAACTGGGATAAGGGCAAAATGAGCAATTGTAAGTACACAGTGCTATGTAATATGATGATTGCAATATTTTGAGTATACAATTTTGATGGAGTGCTTCTTTAATAAACTACTTTTAATAGGACTGTGCCACTATAATTCACACAACATATTTTGGGATTCAGGATCATACATTTTTCAAATAATTTGGTTAAAAAGATGTAAACTATGAATTTATTTATGCACAATATTTGAATTGTTAGAAAAATTAACTTTTTAAGGAAAATTAAATTGCACTTGAATATATTTGTTTGATGTTAGATCAGTCTGACGCTTATCAGCTATTATGAGCTATGTTAGTTGCCTGGAATGATTGAACAGAGCTGGAAAGCACATCTGTGTTTAATCTGTAGTACCCACAGCAGGAGTTAATAACAGCTGATTGGGGGGGTTGTCAGACTATCACTAATCTGACATTAATTACCAATTCTAAGGAAAGTTAATCAATATTAGGTACCCTTACAATGCCTTTAAGATTTATTCTTTAGACTTAAAAATGTTAAAAATTATCAAACCAGTCACTAAATGGTTTTTCTCCATTCAAAATGTATGGTAGTGTTTAACACGCTAACAACCAGAGCTATTTTTGTTTTTGCATTTTCATTTTTTGCTCCCCTTTTTCCCAGAGCCATAACTTTTTTATTTATTGGTCAAAATGGCTATGTGGGGCTTGTTTTTTTGTGAGATGAGTTGTACTTTTGAACAACACCATTGGTTTTACCATTCTGTGTACTCAAAAATAGGAAAAAAAATTCCAAGCGGGGTGAAATTGCAAAAAAAGTGCAATCCCACAGTTGTTTTTTTCTCTTCATGTTTACTAAATGCTAAAACTGACCTGCCAATAAGATTTTCTAGGTCATTATGAGTTCATGGACACCAAATGTGTCTAGGTTCTTTTTTATTTAAGTGGTGAAAAGAAATTCCAAAAATTAAGAAAAAAAAAATGTGGCATTTTCCGATACTCGTAGCATCTCCATTTTTCGTGATCTTGGGTTGGGTGAGAGCTCATTTTTTGCATGCCGAGCAGATGTTTTAATGATACCATTTTGCTGCAGATAATGTAATGTTGCAGCAACCAAAAAAATGTAATTTGGGTGTTTTGATTTTTTCCTTGTTATGCTGTTTAGCGATCAGGTTAATTGGGGCGATACAAAATATGTGTATATTTGTTTTTTTTATTATTTTATTTTGAATGGGGTGAAAGGGGGGTGATTTGAACTTTTATATATTTTCATTTTTTTTATATTTTTAAACATTTTTTTTACTTTTGGCATGCTTCAATATTCTTCATGGGAGACTAGAAGCAGCCATAATCTGAAGCTCTGCTACATATAGGCAATGATCAGCTCACCTGCATGTAGCAGAATTGCTGACGTGCTATGAGCACCGGGTAGAGCTTATAGCAATCCGGCAGTGACAATCATAGAGGTCTGCTGTTGTCATGCCAACCCATCGGTGACCTGTGATCAAGTGACGGGGTCACCGATGGGCGGAATTTCTGCGCGTTTGCCTGAAGTGCGAGTTAAATGCAGCTGTCAGAGTTTGACAGGGCATTTAATGGGTTAACAGCAGTGGATGGATCGCGATTCCACCTGTGGCTCTTAGAAACACAGATGACATGTTCCGGGAAAGATTTGGGCTCAGTGCTGGAGCCCACATCAAAGGGAGGGAGCCCAACATCTGCGTATATTGATACCGGAAGTCAGAAAGGGGTTAAATTGAAGAATTTACAGCATCTATTTGTATTAAAAACTTTGAACCTTCCTGAACACTTAAACAAAAGAAGAACAATTACATACTTTAAATAAGTACAAACTAATATATAAAATATATAAAATTATAACAGCATGAACCAAATTTCCACCCTGGTTATCTAAAGTACTTTTCCTGACCACATTATATCACATATGGTAGAACAGATGGCAACACTTTAAATGGAACATTTTATTGGTCATTATGTGAATTAATGAATATGTTTGTTTTTGTGAAACAGGATTTGATAGATATTTTAGATCTCGGTCATTATCCAATAACCGAAGAAATGTATGGTTTGCAGAGTTTTGGGAAGAGAACTTTAACTGCAAACTGGGATCACATGGCAAAAAGAACAGTCATTTAAAGAAATGTACTGGTAAGGATGCTACTTTTATCAGTTATTGTATGCTTTAAAAATAATCTGCCTTCATTTATTTAATACATATAGCAAAAAAAATAACATATGTTACAGGAATATGTTACATTACTAACTTTTAGAAATTATCCAGTGCTGTAGTACAATAATAAATGGCCCATTAGTAATTGACCAGGAACACTTTTAAATGGCTGCATCCTTTCACATACAAAACTACCTGTCATTTTAATTGCCTGAGCTTCTTGGTTCTCTTTACAGATACCTTTGTTAGAAGACATTTGTGGGTCAATTTTATTGAAGGTTTTATGTGGATTTGTTACTGACCTATAGATTGCCACTAGGTCATTTGGGTATACAATACTAGATAGGTTGTTGATCTATGCTGATTGATGACAACTGCACTCAAGCACATCCAACAGACAAGTCCTGACATAAAATAGCTTTTAAAGTCTAACTTTTTTACTATACCACCGATCTTGAACTCTTTACTATTTTTCTTTAACTTTATTCAGCTTAAATTATATTGTAAAATGTGGGGCTTTTGTTTTTGTTATTACCTGTTACATGCAGCATTTGCAATCCAATATTATGCTCTCATATTATGTTTCTCTCATATACTAAAATGTTTGTTCTATTATCTATTCATTTATACCAATTATATAAATATTGCTTTAAAACAATGAATTATCCTCAAAATGGTTAAATGGAATCTATCAGCAAAATTTCACTCCCAAATCTATTTATATGTGCATGTAGCTCTTTCAAATAAAAGTCCGGCAATACCTTTACATTTCCAGTCTGCTCCTCTGTTACTGAGAAATCAGTGTTTGAATTGATATGCAAATAGCTATCTGTAGATCTAAAGCCTCTGTCACTCCAGCTCCTCCTCTAGCGGTGCTTCCTCATACTTTATGGTCAGCTCCTTTATCTGATGTCACAGAGCATAGTCAAGTCAAGTAGGAGGTGGTGGTGCTGGCCAGATAATAGAGCTGGAGTGACAGAGACTTCAAATCTACAGCCTCATTTGCATATCCATTCAAATACTGATTTCTCAGTAACAGCAATAGACTAGCCATGTGAAAATGTTTATACATTATATTTTGGGTGTGAAATCCTGCTGACACATCCCTTTTAGTACTTCGTTAATGCTAAAGTCAACATTGTCACACTTTTCCAGGGGGTTTCTATTCGACAAAGGTAACAGTCAAATATTGAAATATCTTTCGTATAACTATTGCACACATTATTTAATTGTGAATGGAGAATTTCATTATTAAAACTGCCATATATAGTTAGTATCTGTTGGCTACTTGAACCTACTGGTGCAGAACATGTGCATGGGGGTTACCTGTATTTTATTTTAAACTAGCAACAAGCTGGGTTATCATTATATACTATTAACCTATTAAATCTCTGACTTCAGCTAAAACGTTTGCACATTTCCACTGAAATAAGTGATCAGCTGTAGTTTGCACGTGATTGTGGCATTTAGAGCAGGAGATCATTAGGAATGATTCCATGCTCCTCCAAGATGTGAGACATAGATTTGCTGTAAATCTTGAACCCAAATAAAAAGTTTTGTCTAGAAATTCTTTAACGATAATATTATTAGGGAAATAGATGTCAGAAGCTGTGGGATAACTAGTTGTTTGAAATATTTGGTAGGAAATGTCACTGTATATATAAAGTTCCTTACATTTTAATTTAAGAGACAAATTAAAAACTTAGTGCTGGTGCATCCATAGATTAAGTGGACCTTTGGTTGGTTCTTCACTGTACACTGATGTTGACTGAGGGTGTCTGGCTCGTAATCTGTGTTCTATTTCATCCCAAAAGTGATCTGAGTTTGAGGTCAGGGCTCTTTGCTGGCCAGTGAAGTTCTCCCACACCATATCGAGTCAATCATGTCAGAATGGACATCGGTTTGTGCACTTGTGCACAGTCATGCTGGAAAAAAAAGGGTCTTCACAAAGTTAAAGTGTACAATTGTCCAAAATGTTATGTTGAAGGTTTTAGACGTCTCTTCACTTAAAACAGGGAAGAACAGAGCCATATCCTTCCTATATTAAACTTTACAGTGATCACAATGCAGTCAGGCAGGAAGCATTCACCTTACCCAAACTTATTTTCTTAGATTTCCAGAATGAATACTGTGATTTGTAACTCCACAGAACACATTTCCACTGCTCAACAATCCAGCGGTGGCATGCTTTTACATGACAACATCTGACACTTGACATTTTGGGTGATGATGTACAGCTTTCACGGAGCTGCTCAGCCATGGAAATCCATGTCATGAAACACCAAATGTTACATTTATTGTGTACCTCAGCACTTGGTGACCCAGCTCTGTAACTTGATGTGGTCTAACTTTGCATGTCTGATTGGTATGGCTCATAAACGCTACCACTTTTCAATACCACCCAAAGTTGAATATTTAGTTGGGAAAATGACATTTTTTGAACTGACTTGCTCAAATTCAGTACCATGCTCAAATTCAGTGTGTTCGTTAGAACAACCCATTCTTTCCCAAATTTTTGAGAAGAAAGTTTGCATAATTTTGTGCTTAATTTTGTTCTTTTGGACTAAATGAACAATGTCAATGTCTAGCTGCACATCCAGACCACTCTATCTATGTTTCTATCTATTTATCTATCATACTGCAATTATAATAATTTTTATAATTGGTTATTATAGCTGATAAAGTTTATTTTTATCTACATACATTTTATACATTGAAGCATTACAGGTCACGGCCAAAATGATCATTTACAAACACTGATGGCTGGGCGGACATATTTTACCACTAAAATACAGAACCTTGCAGTAGTTATAGCATCGAGGCTGCAATAGGTGCTGTAAAGAGTGTAGAAAACCCCAAAGGCACCAAAAATTTACTGTAGCCATCTACTTTTTCATCTCTATACAATCTTTAATGATTTCTTCAGCTTTCCCAAGGTGTTAAAGAGTACGACAACAAATGGTTAGTTCAGAGCAGCAAAACAATAACTCTCTCGAGGGAAAATTGAATAACTATTTACAGATACTTCCACAGACTTAACTTCTGATCAGTCTTTCATTTATATAAAATTTATGAAATATAGAAGTAATTGACTTCATAACACTGTGAAAAAGTCTGCTCCCTGATGACTTACCAGAATACCAGATGTGGTTTTGCATGTTAATAACCTCCTGAATATCGTTGTGGTGGTACAGTTGTATATGTTTATTAAGGCTGGGTTCATACTGTGTTAATGCAGTCCATTTAATGGATTGCATTACACCATGGCATAACGCGATGTAACACAATCCATTAACGCTGCTATCCACTCCCGTTACCAAGCGCATCACTAACGCATTCCATAATCGGCATGCGCTAGCGTTGTGCCGTCATTCTGTGACGGACCCTCGGACGCAGTCTGCAGCGTCCGAGGGTCCAACACTGCTAGCCCAGATGAAGCATCTGCGCTAGCGGTTTAGCATAACGTGATCGTGTTATGCTATAGCATTAATGCAGTCCGTCAATGCTATGCGTTGAATGGACTGCATTAACGTAGTATAAACCTGGCCTAAGGACTAAACAATGATCTTGATTTTTGTACATTTTTGATTCAATTAAGAAAAATTGCTAAATTAGAAATGCTCTCATTAATTGCTGTAATTTTTAAATGGAAAACACAATATGAAACATTCAAGGTTGCAATATCCGTCAATGTGCCATCTTAAGCTTATGGCGTTTCCTTAAATTTGATTACATCAGATTGTTGTTGGAATATGTTTCACCTGATAGCAAAATTATTCTGTTTTTAATTAAAGAAGTTGTACCATGAAGATATTATTCAAAACTCAACATAACAAATATAAAGAAGTGTATTCAAAATATAAATTCATTACAAAGTGTGGTTTTGTAAAAAAGACTACATTTCCTTCTGTAGTAGCCATTCACAGTGTTTCTTATCTGACTGGACTGTTGGTACACCTTCAGTGGTACTATGCTGAATAGCTTCTCTTATCTATCTCCTCTCATGATGAATAGTAGTGATTTGACAATGAAGAGGCCAAAAATGCAAGAAATAAATACAAAGATAGAAATTTCACTGCAACTATTGGGACCAGCCATGCAGAAATCAGCCCTGTGACAGATCAAAACCATTGACGGAGGGAATGTTGTCACAGACCAGTTTTCTTTGATAACATTCCCGGTTATTTAAGGATGCTAATGTATATTTATAAAGCATCTTTTTGGGCATAGCAAAGAGATAAGATAAAAAAAAATCTTATTGGTTTGTATTAACATCTCACCACTGATTGGTTAATAATTCAATCCTCTACATAGTTGAATATTCATTTCTAAATAACTTTCTATAGGCTGCATTTCAGGCTTACTACTAATGTAGTGTGGGCATTCTGTCATGGAGGAGGTGTCTAGTACTTTTGTGCTAGAACATTACACAGAAAATGGATGTAATATTAATATCTAAGATAGATGCCACTGTTACAGATGGATGGATCGATCCATAGATTAATAGATAGATATTGAGGTAAGTAAAATACATGAATAGCGGCATTGAGTAGATCTGACTAGTGATGAGCGATTGTGCTCGCCACTACTCATACTTGCCTGAGTATCACTGTACTCGGTGTACTCGGCGAGCATCGAGCATTTCCGGGATTACTCGATTACTCGGTGGGAACTCGGGTCTCCACCTAGCATTTTTGGTGGTCTTTAGTGACCCAATCACCATGCAGGGATTGTCTGCCAGGCACTGTAACGCCACAGCCATCTTTATTGTGGTCATGCAGTGATTGGCTGGCCGCACAGCATCAGTGTTGTCCAAGTTTGCCATTTTTGGCCTGAATTCCAGTGTTTTCCTGTCAGTCACTCTAGTTATATACAGTACTATTTAGCCTAAAATACAAAAAAAATACAGGCCACATATTTGGCAGTGTGGTATCTCCGTGCCAGGCCCCATATATCTGCATGCTCCAAGTTTGGCCATTTTAGGCTGGTATTTCAGATTTTTCCTGTCTGTCACTCTAGTTATGTACAACACTATTTAGCCTAAAAAAGAAAAAAATACAGGCCACATATTTGGCAGTGCGATATCTCTGTGCCAGGCTTCATATATCTGCGTGGTCCAAGTTTGGCAATTTTAGACCGGTATTCCAGTGTTTTCCTGTCTCTCACTCTAGTTATATACAGCACTATTTTGCGTTAAAAAAAACCAGGCCACATATTTTACAGTGTGTTATATCTGTGACACACCTCATTCATCCGTGTGGTAAAAATTTGGGCATTTTAGGCCTAAATTCAATTTTTTTGCTGTTTTTCATTCTAGTTATATACACCACTATTTTTAAAACAAAACAGGCCACATATTTGGCAGTGTGGTATCTCTGTGTCAGGCCTCATATTTCTGCGTGCTCCCAGTTTAGCCATTTTAGGCCGGTATTCCAGTGTTTTTATGTCTGTCACTCTAGTTATATACAGCACTATTTTGCCATTTTAAAAGAAAACAGGCCACATATTTGGCAGTGTGGTATCTCAGTGCCAGGCCTCATATATCTGTGTGCTCCAAGTTTGGGCATTTTAGGTCGGTATTCTAGTGTTTTCCTGTCTGTCACTCTAGTTATAAACAGCACTATTTTGCCTTTTTTTTTTAAAAAAAGGCCATATATTTGGCAGAGTGGTATCTTCGTGGCAGGCCTCATTTATCTGTGCAAAAAATTTGGTCATTTTAGGCCTACATATTCTAGTGTTTTTGCAGTCTGTTACCGTACTTATTGACACCAATTTGATAACCAAAAAACATTTTTAACTAAAGTCCAGATAGGTTAAAGTGTGGTTTTCCCGCACACGTATCACATACAAGTTCGCTACCAATTCAGCAATTTGTAGTGAATGTGTATATTATTCTAGTCCATTTACAATGGGCAAGGCACGTGGCAAGGGACGGGGAAGTGGACGTGATGGTGATGGTGCATGACGAGGCCGAGGCCGTAGGCAAGCTGAAATTGGGCCGCCTAAAAGACCCACATCTTCTCGCTGGACGTTAGTGTCCGAAGTCCTAGGGGACCACAGCAAGACAGCACTATTGAAGCCAGAGCAGTGTGAAAAGGTTGTTGGATGGATAGCGGATAATACTTCCAGTTACTTATCCACCAGCACCCTGTCTTCCACACGGTCATGACTGGTAGCCGTGAATTTGGACCGCATATTCCTCACCCTGATCGTCCTTCCTCCCACCATGCTGATTGCCTTGAGACAACTGATCCCACACTCAGACACTCCGAAGAGCTGTTCAGTTTTCCATTTATAGATTTGTGCCTCTCGCCTGGTCCACTTGAAGCAGGGATAGATGAGATTCCATGTAGCGATGCACAAATATTTGAGCAGCCACGGTCACAAGAGGTGGATGCTGATGAGACACAATTTCCAGAAAGACAGGAGGAGGACCAGGTCGCGGAAGTGGAAGATGAGGTGGTGGATGATTGTAACTGTCCCAACCTGGCAGGAGGACATGCAGAGTGAGGACAGCAGCACATAGGGGGAGGGAGGTGCAGCACCCCTTCAGGCAGGAAGAAGCAGTGTGGTGGCTGCAGACAGAAGGCGGGCAACCATTCCCCGTAACACCAACATGACGGAAGTTGCCAGTCCAACTGTTAGGTCTTCCCGAGTCCGGTCATTTTTTAAAGACTGCCAATAACCCCAACAGACCATTCGCAAAACCTGTCATGCCAGCATCAGCAGGGGTAGCAAAACTACCAGCCTTACCACCACCATCATCATCAGGCACATGGCAGCAAAGCCCCTGACTTTGTGGGTCCAACCCCAGGCTCCAGAAACAGTGTCTGTGGGTGAGACCACTGCTTCTTCCACGTCCTTGTCCCAGCGCAGCCTTCAGTTATCCTTACCCCAGTCATAGAAACGTAAGTGGAAATACACAGCCGATGCCCCAAAGGCCACAGTACTAAATTCACACATATCTCGTGTGCTTGCACTCAAAATGTTGCCTTTTAGGCTCTTGGAGACGGAAGTTTTCCCAACCTGATGGCGGCCGTCCCAAGGTACTCAGTCCTCAGCTGCCACTATTTCTCCCGCTGTGCCATCCTGGCATTACAAAAGCACGTGTCCCACAACATTACCCATGCCCTCAACAATGCAGTTACTGGGAAAGTACACCTAACCACTGACACATGGACAAGTACTTGTGGCCAGGGATGGTACATCTCGCTGATGGCACACTGGGAACATAGTGGAAGCTGGGACTCAGTCAGACCTTGGGATGTAACACGTCTTTCCGATGCCAAGGATTGCAGGCCCTATGTCAATCAGGGTTGCCCCCACTGTGTACAGCTCCTGCACCTCCTCCTCTTCAGCCTCCATCTCCAAAATGAGCACATCAGTCACAAGCTGGAAGCACTGCAGCACTGCCAAAGTCAAGTGGCAACAGGCTGTGCTGAAGCTAATTTGCTTAGGTGACAAACCACAAAATGATGAAGAGTTGTTGACAGGTCTGAAAGAGCAGGCAGATGTGTGGCTGACACCGCTGAACCACCAGCCAGGCATGGTTTTGTGCAACAATGGCAGGAACCTGGTGGCGGCTCTGAAGCAAGGCAAACTGACACACGTACCATGCCTGGCCCATGTGCTTAACCTGGTTATTCAATGTTTTCTAAAAAGCTACCCAGAGCTGCCGTATCTGCTGGTGAAAGTACGCCACCTGTGTGCCCATTTTATAAAGTCAGCTACAGCTTCAGCCACCCTTGCCGTGCTTCAGCAGTGATTGCAGATTCCGGCTCACCGACTGGTGTGTGATGTCCCCACGCATTGGAACTCTACACTGCATATGTTGGAAAGGATTTGTGAGCAGAAGAGGGAAGTTGTTGAATACCAGCATTAACACGGCCATCGTTATTCAGGTTTGACTCCACACATAAGACCTCAGGAGTGGACATGGATGTCAGACATATGTAACATCCTCCAAAACTTTGAGGAGCCCATCAAGATGGTGAGCGGTAATGACCCCATAATTAGCATGACCATCCCACTTCTCTGCATTCTGAAAAGCACTCTGCTCACAATGAAAGAGGATGCATTGCAGGCGGAGCATGAGGACATGGAACAAGGAACCATACAGGGTGATTACACACAACCCAGCCTCGTGTCATCCCATTGTGGATTGGTTGACAATGAGGAAGAGGAGGAAGAAGACCAAGAGTTACTTTCATGTGCTATAGATGGTACTACAAGCACAACTGTCATACCGTCTGTTCAGCGTGGAAGGCCTGAGGGCAGGGAGGAAAGGAGAAGGAGGACATCTTGGTCAGTCATCCTGTTGGTGAGGACACAGAATGCTTGCCTGTTACCAGTCTGGCATGCATGGCTGACTTTATGTTGCGCTGCCTTTCACATGACCCTCGTATTGTAAAAATATTGGGTAACAGTCATTACTGGGTAGTGACACTTTTAGACCCATACTGCAAGGAGAAATTTCAATTTCTTGTTCCACAGGCAGACAGGTGTACTCAAATGGTAAAAGAAAAAAGGTCCAGCTTTGCAAATTCAAGTCCAATTTATTGTTAAAAACAAGTCCAAAACAGAGCAAAAAATAGTGTGTTCACATGAGTAACAAGTAGTAGATTACACGTTTCGAACAATAGCTTGTTCGAAACGCGTAATCTGCTACTTGTTACTCATGTGAACACAATTTTTTGCTCTGTTTTGGACTTGTTTTTACCAATAAATTGGACTTGAATTTGCAAAGCTGGACCTTTTTTCTTTTTCCTTGGTTACTGCGTGAAGACTGCACGTGGTCCGGGCTATCCACTACACATGCCTTCAGGTGAGCTGGCTTCTTTTTCTCTTTTTGTACTCAAATGGTGTAGTACCAGATGGCTATTGTTGCAGAATTATTTAAAAAATTCCCATCTCAAAATGCTGGCGGCAGACATAACAGTTCATTGGACAACCAAGGACTACAGTCAAGAGAGACACGACTCCAATCCAGCAGAGGTAGGGGAACACTGGCAAAGTTCTGGAACAGTTTTCTCAGACCCTCCCATTGCACTGGCCCTGAGGCGTGGGGTAACGTCACAAGGAATGGAATGTTTTCCACAATGCTGAGGTAGTACCTTGCTGACCGTACCAACATCCTCTGTGATTCCTCTGTGCCTTTTAATTATTGGGTATCCAAGCTGGACAAGTGGCATGAACTGGCTCTCTATGTCTTGGAGGTCCTGGCCTGCCCTGCCGCCAGCATTTTGACAGAGTGGGTTTTTAGTGCCCCTGGTGGAATTATCACAGAAAAGCACATTCGCCTGTCAACAGAAAATGCAGACAGGCTGACTCTTGTAAAAATGAACAGGGGATGGATTGGACCAGACTTTTCGACACCACTGTCACATTGCCATTGGACTCGGGGGCTGGTGTTCCTGCCTCGGCCACTGGGAGGTGCCGAACTGTCACGTCGCCATCAGACTTGGGGGCTGGTGTTCCTGCCTCGGCCACTGGGAGGCGCCAGACTCCTTCAACTGGTGGTGCCTACGATAGGAGGGCTATGTCCTCATGTGGTCCCGCTCCTTTGATGCATGCCTCTGTCATTGGGAATCGCCGTGTTTCTCCTGTGGGTGATGGTGGTAACAGAGAAGGGGCCCCTGTGCAGGTGTCTGATGAGCGCAGGCTTTGCTCTTCTGTCAGAGGTGAAGGGGTTGCTGCATCGCCATCTGGCCTGGTTCTGCAGGCGGTCCAGATTAGGTCATCAGGCTGTGAGCCTGTGAGTGATAGCCTTATTCTTCAAATACTTTGGAGCCTGTCCTGCAGGCCCAGATATAGTCTTGGTTCCCCAGTGTGCTAGTGTTTAAATTGCTATTTTTGACTCTGACCCTAGCCTGGATTTCTGACCCTTCTACAGCCTGCTGATTTTGTACCTCTGCTGCTCTCCCGGTTTTTTGACTCTGACCTTGGCCTGGATTTTCGACCCTTCTTCTGCCTGCCGATTCTGTACCTCTGCTCCCTCCCAGTTTTGACTTGGACTCCTGACTACGCTTTCGGTCCCATTCAAAAAACCAGGGGAAGAGTCTTGAGGAGATCATTTGCATATTCCCAGTGCCTTCTGGGATAAGTGAAGAGTCTCCGCGAGCTCAACGATCACTGGGTTTTGGCCGTTGCAGCTGAAAAGAGGAAATTGGAAAACCAGGGGAAGAGTCTTGAGGAGATCATTTGCATATTCCCAGTGCCTTCTGGGATAAGTGAAGAGTCTCCGCGAGCTCAACGATCACTGGGTTTTGGCCGTTGCAGCTGAAAAGAGGAAATCGGAAAACCAGGGGAAGAGTCTTGAGGAGATCATTTGCATATTCCCAGTGTCTTCTGGGATAAGTGAAGAGTCTCCGCGAGCTCAACGATCACTGGGTTTTGGCCGTTGCAGCTGAAAAGAGGAAATCGGAAAACCAGGGGAAGAGTCTTGAGGAGATCATTTGCATATTCCCAGTGCCTTCTGGGATAAGTGAAGAGTCTCCGCGAGCTCAACGATCACTGGGTTTTGGCCGTTGCAGCTGAAAAGAGGAAATCGGAAAACCAGGGGAAGAGTCTTGAGGAGATCATTTGCATATTCCCAGTGTCTTCTGGGATAAGTGAAGAGTCTCCGCGAGCTCAACGATCACTGGGTTTTGGCCGTTGCAGCTGAAAAGAGGAAATCGGAAAACCAGGGGAAGAGTCTTGAGGAGATCATTTGCATATTCCCAGTGCCTTCTGGGATAAGTGAAGAGTCTCCGCGAGCTCAACGATCACTGGGTTTTGGCCGTTGCAGCTGAAAAGAGGAAATCGGAAAACCAGGGGAAGAGTCTTGAGGAGATCATTTGCATATTCCCAGTGCCTTCTGGGATAAGTGAAGAGTCTCCGCGAGCTCAACGATCACTGGGTTTTGGCCGTTGCAGCTGAAAAGAGGAAATCGGAAAACCAGGGGAAGAGTCTTGAGGAGATCATTTGCATATTCCCAGTGCCTTCTGGGATAAGTGAAGAGTCTCCGCGAGCTCAACGATCACTGGGTTTTGGCCGTTGCAGCTGAAAAGAGGAAATCGGAAAACCAGGGGAAGAGTCTTGAGGAGATCATTTGCATATTCCCAGTGCCTTCTGGGATAAGTGAAGAGTCTCCGCGAGCTCAACGATCACTGGGTTTTGGCCGTTGCAGCTGAAAAGAGGAAATCGGAAAACCAGGGGAAGAGTCTTGAGGAGATCATTTGCATATTCCCAGTGCCTTCTGGGATAAGTGAAGAGTCTCCGCGAGCTCAACGATCACTGGGTTTTGGCCGTTGCAGCTGAAAAGAGGAAATCGGAAAACCAGGGGAAGAGTCTTGAGGAGATCATTTGCATATTCCCAGTGCCTTCTGGGATAAGTGAAGAGTCTCCGCGAGCTCAACGATCACTGGGTTTTGGCCGTTGCAGCTGAAAAGAGGAAATTGGAAAAACCGCGCGCCGATCTCATCTTTCATCGTTTTTAAGAAATCTCAAGATGGAAGAGGCCAGGAGCCATTTGGTGAGCTGCATTTCTTGCTACATGTTCACAGATTTACCAGTGGAAAAGCCAAACTTCACATGCCACAAATGCAAGCTTGTGTCCCTGTTGGAGGAAAAGTTGCAAAATCTCGAAGAGAGGTTAGCTACGTTGAAGATCATTAAGGAAGGTGAAGAGTTCTTGGACAGAGCAGAATTATCTCTTCATGTTACAGAAAGAGAAGAAATTCGAAGTGCACCTGAAGAAACAGAGGAATGGAGACATGTGACCCAGAGAAGCAGGAGGATCAGAAGGCAGTCAGCACCCATACTGCTCAGGAACCAGTACCAGGCTCTCACGCAGGAAAACGATGAAGAAATACATCAGGATAAGACTTTGCCAACAAACAGCAACCTTGTACGCCCTCAGAGTCCTCCTGGATGGAGAAAGAAAAATGTTGTGAAGAAGAAACGGAGAGTGGTGGTCATGGGGGATTCCCTGCTGAGAGGAACAGAGGCCGCTATCTGCAGACCGGATATAACTACAAGAGAAATGTGCTGTCTTCCAGGTGCAAAAATTAAAGATGTGTCTGACAGGATATCAGGACTCTTCAGACCTACAGATGACTACCCATTCCTGCTACTACATGTGGGGACAAATGACACCGCAAGAAACGACCTGGAAATCATCTGCAGAGACTTTGAAGACTTAGGCAAGAAAGTGAAAGAACTGGGAGCGCAGGTGGTCTTCTCTTCCATCCTCCCAGTGGATGGCCATGGAACAAGGAGGTGGAATAAGATTCTGCAGGTGAACAACTGGCTACGTCGATGGTGCCGTCAGCAACGATTTGGATTTCTGGATCACGGAGTGAACTACTTATACGATGGACTACTTGCTAGAGATGGGGTGCACCTTACGAAGACTGGAAAGCATGTATTTGGAAGTCGCCTTGCTACACTTGTAAGGAGAGCTTTAAACTAGAACAACATGGGAAGGGAAGCAAAAGACCAGAAAAAGCCATACACCTGACAAATGCTATTGAGAACTCTGCTATTAGAAGTGGAAAGGAAGAACAAAGACGAAAGAATCTAATTACTAAAAATATTGGAGAAAGAGAAACCAATCACAAACTAAAATGTTTCTATACTAATGCACAAAGCATGGGCAACAAACAAGGAGAATTGGAACTACTAACACAGGAACAGAAATATGATGTAATTGGAATCACTGAAACTTGGTGGGACAATACACATGATTGGAATACAAGACTAGAAGGATACAACTTATTTGCAAGAAACAGACTTGATAAACGAGGAGGGGGTGTCGCATTGTATGTTCGAAACGCGTATATCTGCACAGAGATTGAAGCTTCAGAGACTGGGAGTTCTGTGGAAACTGTTTGGGTAAGAATACAAGGACAGAACAATGGAAAGGACACCATTGTAGGCATTTACTACAGGCCGCCTGTGCAAGCCGAAGATATAGATGAACTCTTTATGCATCAGATGGCCAAGTTCTCCAAAAAATATGACATAGTTGTCATGGGAGATTTCAACTATCCAGACATTTGTTGGGAATCTCTCTCAGGCAAAACTAACAGGTCAAGGAAATTCTTATCCTCTCTTGCTGACAACTTTATCTTCCAAAAGGTAAGGGAGAAAACAAGGGGAACTGCTACCTTGGATCTAATCCTTATAAACAGGGAGGAAATGGTTGAGGAGGTAAAAGTGGCTGGGACCCTAGGAGGTAGCGACCATGCTATTTTAGAATTTTGGATTACTAGAGGTGGAAGACCTGTGAAGACTCAGACGTCAAGGTTAGATTTCAGAAAGGCAGATTTTAAGGGATTCAGAAAGAGAATTGGAGGGATCCAATGGCTGGATATCCTTAAAGACAAAAATGTCCAGGAAGGATGGGAAATCTTGAAAAATGAAATTCTCAAAGCACAGTTGTTAACAATTCCGAAAAGAGGGAAGAATAGGAAGCATTTAAGGAAACCAGGATGGATGAACACAGAACTTAAGCACATGCTAAAAAGGAAGAAAAAAATGTTTATAAAATGGAAAGAGGGAGGCATATCTAAAGAAGAATATAATGCTGTCTGCAGAACCTGCAGGGCACAAATCAGATTAGCTAAAGCTGAAAATGAACTGAGGCTTGCAAGAGATGTCAAAAGCAATAATAAAGGATTTTGGGGATATGTCAAAAGTAAAAGAAAAGTCAAAGATGCTATAGGATTTTTACAGGATGAAAATGATGAAATGGTAAGACAGGATGTTGAGAAGGCTGAACTTTTAAATTCCTATTTTGCATCTGTTTTCTCTCAGAAAGGAAATGCAACATCAACTGTTATTCACTGTCCTATTAAGGGAATAGAAGAATCCAGGATATCTATAAACAGAAAGATAGTGAGGAAACACTTAGCTAACCTAAATGAATTCAAGTCTCCAGGTCCAGATGAATTACACCCCAGAGTACTGAAGGAGATAGCAGAAGAAATTTTTGAACCCCTCTCCATAATCTTTGAAAATTCTTGGAGAACAGGAGAAGTGCCAGAAGACTGGAGAAGAGCAAATGTTGTTCCTATCTTCAAAAAGGGGAAGAAGGTGGACCCAGGCAACTATAGGCCGGTGAGTCTGACTTCTATACCAGGAAAGATCTTTGAACAAATTATTAAACAACATGTATGTCAATACCTGGATAAGAATGAAGTGATTAAACAGAGTCAGCATGGGTTTCTAACTAATAAGTCATGTCAGACTAACTTAATTTCCTTCTATGACGGTATCACTGATTGGGTGGATCAAGGAAATGCTGTAGATATAGTATATCTTGACTTCAGCAAAGCATTTGACAAAGTCTCTCATACAATCCTTATTGAAAAAATGACTAAGTATGGAATGGACAAGGCAACTGTTAGGTGGATTCATAACTGGCTTAGTGATCGGACCCAAAGAGTGGTCGTAAATGGCTGCACATCCAGTTGGAAGAATGTCTCAAGTGGGGTACCACAGGGCTCTGTCCTGGGCCCTGTATTGTTCAACATCTTTATCAACGATTTAGATGAAGGAATTGAGGGTAAACTGATTAAATTTGCTGATGACACAAAGCTAGGAGGGATAGCTAATACTAGAGAAGAGAGAGAGAGGATTCAAAAAGATTTAAATAAACTGGAGAAGTGGGCAGCAACAAACAGAATGGTTTTTAACAGGGAGAAATGCAAAGTACTACATCTGGGCAATAAAAATGAAAAAAGCATATATAGAATGGGAGGAATAGGGCTAAGTGACAGCACATGTGAAAAAGACTTGGGTATACTAATAGATCACAGACTGAATATGAGTCAACAGTGTGATGCAGCAGCAAAAAAGGCAAATGCAATTCTAGGATGTATTAACAGAAGCATACAGTCTAGATCACGTGAAGTCATTATTTCCCTCTACTCCTCTTTGGTCAGACCTCATCTGGAATATTGTGTCCAGTTTTGGGCACCACATTTTAAAAAAGACATCAACAAACTGGAGCAAGTTCAGAAAAGAGCGACCAGAATGGTGACCGGTCTGCAAACCCTGTCTTATGAGGAAAGGTTGCAGGATTTGGGAATGTTTAGTTTGCAAAAGAGAAGACTGAGAGGAGACTTAATAGCTGTCTACAAATATCTAAAGGGCTGTCACATTGTAGAAGGATCAACTTTATTCTCATTTGCACAAGGAAAGACTAGAAGCAATGGGATGAAACTGAATGGGAAGAGACACAGATTAGATATTAGAAAAAACTTTTTGACAGTTAGAGTGATCAATGAGTGGAACAGGCTGCCACGAGAAGTGGTGAGTTCTCCTTCAATGGAAGTCTTCAAACAGAGGCTGGACAGACATCTGACTGGGATGATTTAGCGAATCCTGCTTTGAGCAGGGGGTTGGACCAGATGGCCCAGGAGGTCCCTTCCAACTCTACGATTCTATGATTCTATTAATCCCTTCCTGGTGACCATCCTGCTCCGGTCTGCTGCGTTCATACGCAGCTACCTCTTGGGCTCCGCTGTAATTCCAGATCCCTGTATAGGGGTAAAGGGTCTTGGGGTTTCTTGGGGTGCTGTCTTACTTGCAGCTCAGAATCGCACCAGATGGACGTCACAACCACCAAATGATGATATCACTACATAATTTCCAATGTAGTGTCTTTTTGGGAGATGTAGTCCCATGCACCTCTTCACAACCACACATAGGTATACGCTTCCTGATTTTGGCTATTTGGTGTCCTAGAAGATTAATGCTGCCTGATGCCACTGTAAAAATAGGTTCTGTGACTTTAAGAGTCCCTCATTCATAAATGAAACAAGAAGCGTCTGCTTATGTGTCACACACCACATGTCCAGCTAGGGTTGTTAAATGTTACAATGACATTTCCCAGTGAATGCATTTGTATTGGTTGAAAGCAATGCTAAAATTGCAAAATGTCTCAAAGACGCTGTGTGTGAACATAGCCCAAGTGGTGGAGGAACATTTTTTTGGGGGGTTAATTATTTTGGCTTAACTAAAAGTCATTAACCTGGAAAGGATGTTACTTAACATATTTCCCAGCAAAATCCATTTTGGTTTAGTTTTTGTTGGCTTTTTGGTGCGCCTGTAAAAAGGGCATGAAACTCTGACAACATTGTTTAGAGCTGGGACCTAGGAGCGAGAAATGCTTCCAGGGCAGTTGCCATGATGTTCCCGTGTCATTTGAGCAGTGTTTCCATCATTTTCTGACATTTTTAGACCTTGAAATGACCCCTGGGGGGATCTCGGTGAAAATGCTCAGGTCTCCCATAGACTTACATTGGGCTTGTTGTTCTTTCCAAGTACCCGAGTATTCTAATTTGCTCGACCCGAGCAACGAGCACCCGAGCATTTTAGTGCTCACTCATCACTAGATCTGACAAGATTCAAATTCACAAAATTGCATGGATTTTACTTAGAAATTCGATTCACAGTGAATTTATTCTCCTCGACCAGAATGTGTCTTAGTATATTCTGTGGTCTGGAAAAAACCCCTAGAGCATATTAAATATAAGATGTAGAAAAAAAGAAATACCTCACTACTCACCTCTGCTACTCACTGTTTCTTCATGGTCCTCAGCATCAGGAAGCACTAGAATGTGCATCGTAAGGTTGGGGTCAACTTTATTTCACAAGATTGCCACCACCTTATGACACACATAGATATCTCAAGTCATACATTGTAACATTACGATGGAGGTCTCTACATTACAATGCGCACTGTGGTCAAGATTTCTAGCATTGACTGGGCTCCAAGCATCTCTGTTTCTGCATGCATGGGCTTAGTTATGGCCTGAAGTCCCAGTCTAGAATGAAGTTGCCTAGGTTTTCAGCACATGGTGGCATTTTAGAAGAGGCTCCAAGGACAGCATTGGGAAAAGAAGAAAGAGAAGGTGACTCAAAAGGAGAGCGATAAGGTATTAAGATTTTTTTCATTTGTTAACTTGGCAGCTATCCAAGAATTACAAAAAATCTGCATTCTGGAAAATACAAATTTTTGTAACATTCAAGTAGAATTCAATTCTACCCTTATAAATTTGCCCAACTTTACTGAATTGATGTGAAGACTATAAAAGATAAATAGCTATGATATAGAATATAGGTAGATAGAAAGACATGAGTTGTTAAAATGCAAAGATTGCACTCCTTGGAGAGTCTGCTGCTTTTTTGCCACATGGTGCAACCTGCTGCCAGCCCATCAGAAGTAAAGTGACCTGTTGTGAGTTCATTTTCCCCTTCACCATTGAGGTCTGATGAACTCCCTCTTCTGGTGAAGGAAGGTAGTGAGGCTGATTACAAAGCACCTGAGCAGAATGATGATGACTGGGTGACTGGGATTGCTGACTGGATATAAGGCAGCCGACGCCCTTCTGCCTTGTGGGTGATTACTCTGAAGGATTCTTGGAGACCAGTCTGATTCCTGCTCCTCAAAAGATAAGTTTTCTGCTCTACTTTTTGCATTTGTGTTTTGGTTTTGTTTGCCTTGTTTTTCTGGATTTCTGCCTTTCCCTGCTGGGTGAGCTGAATTCCATTTTGCTCTGTCTTCAGATAATACCTGAGTACTGATTTAGTCTTTTTGAAGCCTAGCGTCTTCAGGGCTTTTTTCCCTATCAGTCTGTTGGCTCTTGTTTTTGAGATGGTTTTGGCGGATTGCAGACAGCAGCTTTTCTATTCTGTCCTATTTAGTTAGCTTGGGCCCCATCATTTGCTCAGCCTATCTTTCTATCTGTGTGAGTGTTTTTTCATCTTGCTTCACCGTCATTATATGTTGGGGGCTGCCTATTGCTTTGGGTTCTGCTCTGGGGCAGTTTAGATTTCCCTTTCTCTCTTTAGGCTATGTAGTTCTCCGGCTGTAATCGAGGGGTCTAGGGCACCGTAGGAACCCCCCACGGCTACTGCTAGTTGTTGTTGTTAGGTTCAGGGGTCTGCAATCCGATAGCTGCCAACTTCTCTGGTTTTCTGGACTTAGCTAGTATTTCTGTTTTTGCCTCCTACGGTGACTCCTTCATAACAGAATCACCCGCCCTACCGCAGATCCTAGGGTACTCAATAGCAGGAAAGAATTGTAAAAAAAAAAAAGTGTGTATATTTTTTCCTCTATATCTCTGAGGCCGTAGGGGGAATTTTTTTTTCTCTCAATGGAGAAAAAGCAATTGTCTGATCGTGTGGAGCAGCTCGCTGCGGAAGTGCGGGGAATTTCCGCCTACCTTGCTCATTCACATGCTGCTGAACCAAAGATCCCTACTCCTGATGTGTTTTTTGGGGATCAGTCTACATTTTTGAATTTCAAAAATAATTGTAAATTATTTTTTGCCTTGAAGCCTAACTCGTCAGGGAGCTCCGCGCAGCAGGTTAAAATTGTCATCTCTTTGCTGCGTGGCGATCCCCAGGAGTGGGCGTTTTCTTTGAGACCAGATGATCCAATTCTGACTTATGTGAATGCATTTTTTCAAACCTTGGGGTTGTTGTATGACGAACCTAATGCTATTGATCAGGCTGAAAAGACCCTGTTGGCATTGAGCCAGGGTCGAGATTCTGCAGAATTGTACTGTCAAAAATTCCAAAAGTGGGCGGTCCTTACTACCTGGAATGATAATGCCTTGGCTGCTCTCTTTCGGAAGGGTTTGTCAGAAGCCGTAAAAGATGCTATGGTGGGATTTCCTGTTCCATCTGGTCTTGACGATTCTGTCATTAGCCATTCAGGTTGATCGGCGTTTACTTGAACGCAGGACTGCACGAGAGGTGTTGCCACCTGTTGAACAAGTGTCTGAACCTATGCAATGTGATAGAGTTTTGTCCAGGGAGCAACGTCAGGAGTTCAGAAGGCGTAATAAGCTGTGTTTTTTTTTGTGGAGATGCCTCGCATATTATTTCTGTCTGTCCTAAACGAGAGAAACGTTTTGCACACACGTTTTCTGTGGGTGATGTTCAACCTAAGTTTCTTCTGGCAATTACTCTGATCTGCTCCCTGTCCACATTTCCCGCCAAGGCTTTTGTGGATTCGGGAGCAGCCCTGAATCTAATGGACTTGGATTTTGCTAAACGTTGTGGATTTCCGATGACACCTCTGCGGACGCCTATCCCTTTGAGGGGGATTGATGCTACTCCTTTGGTGAAAAATAAACCTCAATTTTGGACCCAGGTGGTAATGCGGGTCGCCCCAGACCATCAAGAAAATTGCAGATTTTTGGTGTTGCATAATTTGCATGATACCATTGTTCTGGGGTTTCCCTGGTTGCAAATTCATAATCCAGTTTTGGATTGGAAATCTGTGTCTGTGGTGAGTTGGTGTTGTCGGTGTGCCCTTAGTGAGGCTCCGTTTTTTTCCACCTCTCCTCAGTCGCATGATGTTCCTGACTATTTGGCGGACTTTTATGATGTATTTAGTGAGAATGAGTCTGCGTCTTTGCCTCCTCATAGGAGTTATGACTGTGCAATTGAACTGAGCCCGGGGTGTAAATTTCCTAAGGGTCGGCTCTTCAATTTATCTGTACCCAAGCATGAGGCTATGCGATCCTATATTAAGGAGGCGTTGGAGAAGGGTCATATTAGACCAACCTCTTCACCCTTAGGTGCCGGTTTTTTTTTTTCGTGGCCAAAAAGGATGGTTCATTAAGACCTTTTATTGATTATCGTGCCCTTAACAAAATTACTATTAAATATCAGTATCCGTTACCCCTGATTTCGGATCTATTCTCCAGAGTTAAAGGTGCTTGCTGGTTTACCAAGCTTGACCTCAGGGGGGCGTGTAATCTTATCCGCATTAAGCATGGGGATGAATGGAAGACGGCGTTTAATACTCCGGAGGGACATTTTGAGTACCTAGTGATGCCTTTTGGGCTCACTAATGCCCCTTCTGTCTTCCAGGGCTTCATGAATGACATTTTCCGAGACTTTGTGGATAAATTTTTGATTATCTATCTTGATGATATTTTGATCTTCTCCAAGGATTGGGATTCTCATGTGGAACATGTTCGGACTGTGTTCCAGATCTTGAGGGAGAATTCCCTGTATGTCAAAGGATCGAAATGCCTTTTTGGAGTACAGAGGATTTCATTTTTGGGATTTATTTTGTCTCCGTCAACTATTGAAATGGACCCGGCCAAGGTACAGGCCATTTATGATTGGCTTCAGCCCACTTCTTTGAAGGCCCTCCAGAAGTTTTTGGGTTTTGCTAATTTTTATCAGAAATTTACAGCAAAATTTTCTAGTATTGCCAAGCCATTGACTGATCTGACTAAAAAGGGTGCTGATGTGTTGAATTGGTCTCCGGAGGCTGTTTCTTCCTTTCAGGAGCTGAAGCGAAGATTCACTTCTGCCCCGGTTTTGCGGCAACCTGATGTCTCACTCCCGTTCCAGGTAGAGGTGGACGCTTCTGAGATTGGTGCAGGAGCTGTTTTGTCCCAAAAGGTTCCTGTAACATCTAAAATGAATCCCTGTGCTTTCTTTTCCCGAAAGTTCTCTCCATCTGAACGTAACTATGATGTGGGGAATCAGGAACTGTTAGCCATGAAATGGGCATTTGAGGAGTGGAGACATTGGTTGGAGGGAGCTAAACACCAAGTCGTGGCCCTCACTGACCACAAGAATTTGGTTTACCTGGAGTCGGCCAAACGCTTGAACCCTAGACAGGCTAGGTGGGCCTTGTTTTTTACACATTTTGATTTTGTGTTCTCTTTTCTTCCTGGCACTAAGAATGTCAAGGCAGACGCCTTCTCTAGGAGCTTCTTTGCTGATTATCCTGTGGTGACCAAGCCTGCTACCATCTTAGGCGAAGGGGTAGTTCTTTCTGCCATCTCGCCCGATTTGAGACGTGCTCTGGAAGAGTTCCAGGAGGACAAACCTGAGCGTTGTCCCAGTGGAAAGTTGTATGTTCCTGACCAGTGGAAGAAGAGAGTGATGTCTGAAGTTCATTGCTCTGCATTAGCTGGTCATCCAGGTATTTTTGGTACTAGAGATCTGGTGAGTCGGTCTTTTTGGTGGCCCGCCTTGGCTCGTGATGTCAGGAATTTTGTGTAGTCCTGTGGGACTTGCTCCCGGTCTAAATCGTGTTCTCGCTCTAGTGGGTTGTTGATGCCTTTGCCGGTCCCCAGGAGGCCATGGACCCATATTTCAATGGATTTCATCTCTTTTATGCCTGTCTCTCAGAGAATGACTGTTATTTGGGTGATTTGTGATAGGTTCTCTAAGATGGTTCATCTTGTACCACTCCCTAAGTTGCCATCTTCCTCTGAGTTGGTGCCCCTGTTTTTGCAACAGGTGGTTCGCTTGCACGGGATTCCTGAGAACATTGTGTCTGACAGAGGAGTTCAATTTGTGTCTAGATTTTGGAGGACTTTCTGTTCCAAGCTGGGAATTCAGTTGTCATTCTCCTCTGCTTTTCACCCTCAGAGCAATGGGCAGATGGAGAGAACAAACCAGACCTTGGAGTCGTATTTGAGATGTTTTATTTCCACTGATCAGGATGATTGGGTTTCATTTTTGCCCTTGGCCGAATTTGCTTTAAATAATAGAGCTAGTTCTGCCACTTTGATGTCACCTTTTTTTTGTAACTTTGGGTTTCATTCTCGATTTTCTTCATGGCAGGTGGAGCCTTCTGCCTGCCCAGGTGTTGACACTGTGGTGGAGAGAATGCACAGATCTGGGACCAAGTGGTGGATAAGTTATCTCTCTCCCAGGAAAAGGCCTAGTGGTTTTCCAACTGACATAGGACCATTGGTCCCCAGTTTAAGGTTGGTGATATGGTTTGGTTATCATCAAAAAATATCGCTATGAAGGTGGCTTCTCCTAAGTTTAAGCCTAGATTTATTGGACCTTACAAGATTTTGGAGATTATTAATCCGGTCTCTTTTCGTTTGGCTCTTCCTGTCACATTTAAAATTCATAATGTGTTTCATAAGTCCTTTTTGAAGAGGTTTGTTGAACCAGTTGTTCCTGGGGTGGCACCTCCGGACCCTATGTTAGTTGAAGGTAACATGGAATATGAGGTAGAGAAGATACTGGATTCCCGTCTGGCTAGACGGAGACTCCAGTATTTCGTTAAGTGGAAGGGTTATGGTCAGGAGGATAATTCCCGGGTCTCTGCCTCTGATATTCATGCCAAAAGATTGGTGCGTGCCTTTCATCGGGCTCACCCTGATCACCCTGGTGGCGTGGATGAGGGTTCGGTGACCCCTCCTCAAGGGGGAGGTACTGTTGTGAGTTCATTTTCCCCTTCACCATTGAGGTCTGATGAACTCCCTCTTCTGGTGAAGGAAGGTAGTGAGGCTGATTACAAAGCACCTGAGCAGAATGATGATGACTGGGTGATTGGGATTGCTGACTGGATATAAGGAAGCCGACGCCCTTCTGCCTTGCGGGTGATTACTCTGAGGGATTCTTGGAGACCAGTCTGATTCCTGCTCCTCAAAAGATACGTTTTCTGCTCTACTTTTTGCATTTGTGTTTTGGTTTTGTTTTGCCTTGTTTTTCTGGATTTCTGCCTTTCCCTGCTGGGTGAGCTGAATTCCATTTTGCTCTGTCTTCATATAATACCTGAGTGCTGATTTAGTCTTTTTGAAGCCTAGCATCTTCAGGGCTTTTTTCCCTATCAGTCTGTTGGCTCTTGTTTTTGAGATGGTTTTGGCGGATTGCAGACAGCAGCTTTTCTATTCTGTCCTATTTAGTTAGCTTGGGCCCCATCATTTGCTCAGCCTATCTTTCTATCTGTGTGAGTGTTTTTTCATCTTGCTTCACCGTCATTATATGTAGGGGGCTGCCTATTGCTTTGGGGTCTGCTCTGGGGCAGTTTAGATTTCCCTTTCTCTCTTTAGGCTATGTAGTTCTCTGGCTGTGATCGAGCGGTCTAGGGCACCGTAGGAACCCCCCACGGCTACTGCTAGTTGTTGTTGTTAGGTTCAGGGGTCTGCAATCCAATAGCTGCCAACTTCTCTGGTTTTCTGGACTTAGCTAGTATTTCTGTTTTTGCCTCCTACGGTGACTCATTCATAACAGTGACCCGAACTTCAGAGAACTGAGTAAAGGAGGTGGAAATGATGACAATTACACAGGGGATTGCTGTTCTTTAGATTTATATGCTTCAAATAATTATGTGCATTATTCAATATATATTTTTTTAATTTGTGGGATAAATTCTTTAATGTTTTGCAAGTTTTTGGAACAAATACAAACTTTAACCACACAACTTGTCTTCATAAAATCAAGGGACTCTTATGTTTCACTAATGTTTTCAATTATGGATACTTTGGTTACCAAATATGTTGGTTTATCTTCACAGCTCATAGATAGCTTATTACTGTCACCACACTGCTTTTTTGTCAACAGTCAAAACTAAAATTTCATTTTTATACTGTGTTATTTTGCATGGCAATCTAAACTGCTGAATTGGGCCTACATTTTTAAATTCAACCTTTGTTTTGTCCTTTGGTTATATTATTGATTTTAAGATATTTCAGAAACATTGTTGATGGAGAAGCATAAAAATGCATGCAATGTCCTACCACAATGAGTAAATGAAAGAAACTTTATTTATAGTAATTTAGTGTGTATCAGGGAGACAAAATACCATAATGGCTCCTGTTATTTGGAGAAGCAGGGACAATCAATACTGTAATGAGAAAAGATGTTTGACTAAGACATGTATTGAGTAGGATCTAGAATCCACCAATCTTGCAGTCTTCTTTCACTTTCTAATCATTACATAGCTCAATAATTACCTAGACTAGATGTGACATATACTTAATGTTTACTATCCTTATTAGCAGTTTGTTTAACCCCATCATGTAAACATGTCCGTCACAAATCTGGTGTCAGAGCTGTGGTATGTTTATGCTTGTTTTGTCTGAAATGTGACTACTATATTTATTAAACAAGGGTGAGACACAGAAAAAACACACAGTATGACAAACGTGCATGAATACTCTGTTGTAAAATATATGTAACAATAAGCAGCAAGTGCTGGTAAAAGATGATAACAAAAACAGGGTATTTAGTTGATACTTATTTTGCAAAAAATGTATACTAAGCCACTCCACCACGTCACGGTATACCCTTCTCGGAGCAGTTCTATCTAATGTATTTTTAATTTATATTTATTAAACAAACTGTGTCTATCAAGCCTAAGTTTGTTGATACTTCAGCTTATATAACTTGTACAAAATTAAAATTCAAGGACCAACTTGCACATGCTACAGTTGATTTTCCAGTATTAACCCCTTAAGGACCAAGCCACTTTGTAGGTTAATGACCAGGCCTTAATTTTTAAATCGGACCACTGTCACTTTATGTGGTTATAACTCTGGAACACTTCAACGGATCCCGCTGATTCTGAGAATGTTTTTTCGTGACATATTGTACTTCATGTTAGTGGTAAAATTTTGAGAGCAGAAGCCATGTCGCATTTGGAGAGCCCCTGATGTGCCTAAACAGTGGAAACTCCCCATAAGTGACCCCATTTTGGAAACTAGACCCCCCAAGGAACTTATCTAAATGTGTGGTGAGCACTTTTGTATTAGGGCTGGCGGAATGCACCAAATAATAAAGAGGTGGTACAAGGGTGCGTTCGCAGCCCGGGGTCCACTATGCAGAGATGTAAACTGCTGCTCGGTAATGGCGGACGCTATATGGCGGCATACGAGAAAAACATACGTGGGTTAGCTTCACCCAGTGTGTACAGAGGCGGACTCTGTTCCTTCACAGAACTGCACTAATGCGGAACATAAATGCCATAGCCTGTTGAAGCTCACAGAGCTTGGCATAGTGAGCGCTTAGTGTACGGTCACTGAACTCTGCCCAAGGACGCAGGGTCAGAATCCCTCTAGACCACTAAACATGCGGCGTCGCACATGCGGGCACCACTAATAGATGCTGGCTTCCATGGAGTGAAGACCTAGTGCACAGTGGCGTACAAAGCCACCACTTGGTGCTGATGCCAGTCTCTGACTCTGCCTCCAACCTGCACCTCAGCCTGGGCACTAACAGGCAAGGCTGAACAACACATGCATACCAAGGGTAGGGGTTTCTTAATGAGTCATTCACCAGAGACATTCAAACGTGCACACAACACTTACTCCACATGGTCTATAGTTTTTTATATTAGCACATGGCCGGTCGGCCATGCAAACCTTTTATAGTTGCAGCCTTCCAGGACCTTCTTAGTGGTCCAATCGGAGCAGCAATAGGACCTGAGGATGTGACCTCTGGCCTCCAATGAGAGGTCGTATCATGAGCATGCTCAGTAGGCCGAAAGAAGGACTTAGTCCCAAGAGCTGCTTGCTGCTGACTAGTGCGGGTTGCTATAGCTGAAACAGAGGTGGCAGCAGCAACCAACCTGACAGAACTAGCCTGAGCAAGACGCTGGGATCGGCGTCTCTGCTGAGCAGCTCCCTCTGCAGTCGAGACTGAATGAGAAACCGCAGAAGGCAAGGCTCGGGATTCCTGCTGTGCAGGGGAAGAAACCTGACACCTAACACTTTGAACTCCCAAGTGCTTCACAGAAGTTTATAACGTAGAGTTGTGAAAATAAATAAATCAAATTTTTTTCCACAAAAATGATCTTTTTGTCCCCAAATTTTTATTTTCACAAGGGTAACAGGAGAAATAGGACCCGAAAAGTTGTGTAATTTGTTGTGAGTGAGCTCATATTCCTTGTGTGGGGTGGAACCACTGTTTGGGTGCATGGCATTGCTTGGAAGGGAATGGGAGCCGTTTTGGAATGCAGACTTTGATGAAATGGTCTGCGGGCGTCATTGCGTTTGCAGAGCCCCTGATGTGCCTAAACAGTAGAAACCCCCCACAAGTGACCCCATTTTGGAAATTAGACCCTCCAAGGAGCTTATCTAAATGTGTGGTGAGCACTTTGAACCCCCAAGTGCCTCACAGAAGTTTATAACATAGAGCCGTGAAAATAAAAAAAATCATGTTTTTTCCACAAAAATCATCTTTTTGCCCCCAAATTTTTATTTTCACAAGGGTAACAGGAGAAATTAGACATCCAAATTGTTGTGCAATTTGTCCTGAGTACACTGATACCCCATATGTGGGGGGAACCACTTTGATCGCCTTATTGCGATCTTTGGGAGGCAGAATGAACAAATCCATAAAAGGTGAAGAATTTTATTTCTAATGCTGTTCCTCATGCGGTATTAGTGATTAGGTGACTTTATTCTTCAGGTTGGTGCAATTACAGCAATACCAGATTTATACCCTTTTTTCATGTTTAGCTTCTTTCACACACTAAAAGATGCTTTTTTGTAAGAAATTTTTGCATCGCCGTATTTTGAGAGCTATAATTTTTCCATATTTCGGTTGACAGAGTCATCTGAGGGATTGTTTTTTGCAGGATGAGTTCACATTTTTATTAGTACCTTATTTGGGCACATGACTTTTTTATCGCTTTCTATTCCAATTTTTGTGGGGGCAGAATAAACAAAAACCAGCAATTCAGGAATTGTTTTTTTCTCTGTTCCGCGTGTGGTAAAATTGGGCATTGACATTGAGCGGATGACATTCATCAACTCAATGCCGACTTTTATTCCCCATTGACTTGCATTGGGGTCGGGTTCCGGACGAAACTCCGACTTTTTTTCCCTTAGCCGGACCAGTTTCATCTGAAACAAATTTTGTTTCATGAAACTCGATCCGACCAAGAGGCTTTCAGTAGCTGGATGACAACTCCGCAACTCCGGGTTATCATGGCACAGATCGGGCCCCACAATTACATCGCTGGGACGCTGATCTGAGGCAGAGGGAGCCCTCAACGCTCTGCCTCCCCCTGAATGCTGCAATGGCACTCAATCACAGCAATCAGGGGGTTAACAGCCAGGGGCGGCACAGGCGCTACTCCTGGCTCTAAGTGCAGGAAGCTCATCCATTAGCAGCACTGAGCTTCTGCACTTAGCGGGAAATTTCAGCATCTCCTGCCCACTCATGCTGTGATTGATCAGTCAGATTGACTGACCAATCACAGCACTCTAGCTGGGGGGACTGACTGAAAGGGTCCCCGTACCTCTTGCCGTGCCTGTCAGCTGTTTATAACAGCTGTTGGCACTGAACACGCAGTGACAGTTTAAATGCATGACATGCACAGCCCGTCAGGGTGCGGGAAGTTACACCCAGCCATGACGGACTGTGCACATCAACGGACGTTAAGGAGTTAAACTTGCAAACAGCTATGTACCAAAAAAGCTGATAAAGGGAGATAGACATTTGTAGAGCAGCTGAGCTCTGTGGTTGCCTGCAGAATTGTCTACGAGATGTCACCACTGCTGCCTTTACACAATCACATGAACAGCATTGGAAAACAAAGTTGGATCAGGAGAGAAATCTGTTTTTTTCCCAATTGCAGGGTACAAAGTTCAAATCATATATTAAGAAACCACCTCTTATACATATAAAACTGTAGTGTGTTTGTAATGGTAAAACACTCTATTCTCTTGACGTCTAACACTTCTAACAGCACAGCATTTAACTTGTGGCTGTAAAATTGTAGTAAAGAAATAACTTGAAAATCCTGACTCACAATGCGAAAATCATAATAGTGCTTCCAACCATCATGTGCCTTTATTACTAATGGTAATATCCAAGGTAAAAATGGACCTTTGTCTCCCCTAAACCACTGTGCCTTGTTGTATCTGTTATCTCAGCACCATTCATATTCACCAAACATTAATGCAGCTACATTTCTTGCATGCCAGAATAAAGACTGGGATCTAAGAGGTAATGTCCACTCAATGTCGACTTTTATTCCCCATTGACTTGCATTGGGGTCGGGTTTCGGACGAAACTCCGACTTTTTTTGCCCTAGTCGGGCCAGTTTCATCTGAAACAAATTTTGTTTCATGAAACCCGATCCGACCAAAGTCGCTCAACTCTAATTGTGACATAGGTGAGTGGTGAGTTCTGTCACTATCCTTCACTAATATGCATGTAAGTATGAATATTATATCTAAACCATAGCATGAGATATTCAGTCTCCATAAAATACAAACCCATGTCATTTGTGAGGCCATATTCACATGTAGTTTATGATGTCATATGTGAAAAACAGACTTTATTTAGTGTGCAGGATTCATGTGTCAGGTTTTACAATCTGTGCCATCTGTCATCTTCTGTCAACTACGTAGTGAAAGAGAGGAAAGCACTAGGATGACACATGAAAGGCATCTGTTTCTTTCCAACATCCATCCATTTTTTTCCCTCATAGATTGTAAGCTTGCGAGCAGGGCCCTCATTCCTCTTGGTATCTGTTATGATCTATGTGATTATTGTTATGCTGTAATGTCTATTGTCTGTACAAGTCCCCTCTGAAATGCAAAGTGCTGCGGAATTTGTCGGCGCTATAGAAATAAAATGTATTATTATTATTATTCATTTGAATGCATAAATTTGATCTGCAGATAGAATGAAAATAGGAACGCAACAATTTTCATTTTTTTTTCTTTGAATATATGTTAATATACCAGTTAAAATTAATATATCCATGCTATGTCAACTAAAAAAAATGAAACACGTACCGGAAAAAAACGTACTAATGAATGAACCCTGAGAAAAAGTACACCATTATTTTGAATAACATACACAAAAGCTGCTGACATTGTGTTCTCATTTTGGGATTCTTGTTTTGTTTCCATTTTTTGGTTACACCTGCATATGTGACCACACAAAGCTTTGAAAAGATAAAACATAAACGGAAACGCTAAAATAATTTAATGTAAGTTTAAGACAGTGGAAGATGTTAATTTGTTATGCAAAATATTGTACTTTAGTAATTTTGTGTGTTTTAAAATTTTTTAGCAATTAATATGTTTATTAAGTCTGCACATCAGTTTTTACAACTGAAATTTTAAGGGAATATTCTTTTTTTAAAGGTTAACTCCACTCAAAAATGATTTTGAATAATGAAAATCTTTGCAACTGGTGCTAACACTTACTGGAACTGCTGAGGCTTGAAATAGAATATGTACCTAAAATCACTTGGTAAAACCTGAAAATGTAAGAGTTATTTCACAGATTGTACATTTCAGACCATCCAGATAATCTTAAATAACATTTTTAACTTTAGTGTAGTCAGTCTATTTCCACGATGCAGATATAGTCACACATTGGTTTTTCATGTGTATGTACATTTTCAAAATAATTTGTCTGCAACTACATCTGTTTTTACTTTGCAAATACTTGGTTTGCAACTATATGTGTACTTCATGCAATTTGATTAGCCTTATATAGGTGTAGACAGAATGTCAAAAGCAAAGTCAGAAAAAAGAATGATTCAAAACTGATATAATAAACAGAGACTTTCACAACTTAGCAGGATCCAAAGAATCGTGTTGCTCAGGCAAGTGACAGTTCTAGGCAGGTTTCAACCCTGTGTCAGGTGCAATAGGCCTGATAGGCACAGTTCACACATTTTTGTTTCCCTCTCCTCTTGAAAGTGGCAGTGGACCCCGCCCCTCCCAGTACCTTTCTATCTTTACTTGTTGCGTGAAACCCCCTCACTCAGTTTTATCACCATTCTTGCGGAGAGCAACTGCAATCTCCCTGGCTTCTCGGGCTCATTGTGCCTACATTTTCTCATTTTTGAAGGTTCATACTTTCTCTTCTTTCATGACAATTGTTTATTTTGCTTGCTTTATAAATGAATAATGCAAAGTTTGTGGATATTTCAAAGAAACAAACAGGGTTTTCTTACAAATAAGCAGGTTTTCTTAGAAAAGGCATCTAAGGGTATTTAGATATTGGTTCCAAAGTCAGAACCAAATGGTGCTGTATTTGAAACCCATTGAGCCCATTATTGTTTCAGAACCACAAGAATTCACTGGTGTGGGTCAGTCTAACCCTAAAAGCGATCAGTGCCAGATTACTATTTAGGCACTGTAGGCACTTGTCTTTGGGACCAATGTTTTTGAGGGCCTCACACGATGAATAAATAATAATATCTGTTTGGTGTTGAACAAAATGTAAAATCAGCATGCTAGTCCTGTCAGCTGATATTGGAGGCTAGCTAGCCCAACAAACCTTCAATGTAAACATTAATGCAAGTAGCAGTGAAATGATATTTCAGTTGTTGACAGGTATATTTGGGAAATCACAAATATCAGAGGAAGGGCATCTATGCATTCACATGTAGTAACTGTGTCATTGGAAAGAAAGGGGCATGGGACTGGAGGAGCAGTAAGTGGCCATGAGTTCTCATAGACTTTAAAACATAATAGAACATTAATAAGTAGAAGCTTCAGGAACAGAGACAGAAATCTATAGATCTATATCCATTATAACTTTTGGGCTATAATGAAGTTTTAATAATCTAATTTTTGTTCCATTTAATAAATTTGAATAGGTATATGAAAACTATTGTTGTCAGAAAAAATTAAATAAAGTATTAAAAAATACTTTGCTGGAGGGACCTCGAGATTTTGACTGCCTAGGGTGTAATCTGGCACTGAAAATGATGTACAATAAGGCCGGAGTCACACTACAATAATAAAAAATAATAAAACATCGCATAGCACTTGGACCAGTGTTAAACTACGTGGCATGTTGTGAACAATTTTGACCTGGCTTCTGAGTTTGGGCTCCCTCTGTTGGTTGCTGCTGGTAATTGAGCTGGTCTGGCTGACAGAAGTCAATCACCTGAGGAGGATGATTGGAGGTCAGGGGTTACAGACTGGAGGGATTTAAGTGAGCAATCTTCCCTCAGTTGTTGCCAGTGATTTTGTTTTCTTCCTGAGCATTTTGGAAGTCTGCTTGCCTCCTGCTTTGTCCTGCATCTTTCAGATAAGTTATTTGTCTGCTTGAATCTTTTTGCATTTGATCCTTTTTTTGGTCTCCTCTGATTTCTGCTTTGTTGGTGTGAGTTCAGCCTTGTTCCCTGCTGGGACCTGTGCTGGACTCTGTTCCATATGCCACTGATCATGTTAGTCTTTTCAATATCGCTAATTCCCTGTTATATCAGTATCTTTTGTTTTGCCTCCAGTTCACACCAGAGTTCTGATTTAGTGGGGGAGAGGTCGTATGGCCTCAGTATTTTTTCATGTCAGACGTGTTGGATTTTTTCTTCGGGTTTTTCCACGTGATTGCAGACAGTATCCTTTCCTGTCCTGTTGTATCTAGACAGTTTGGGCCCCATCATTTGCTTACTCTATTTTCTGCCTGTGTTTTGTGCCTCATCTTGTCTCACCGGCAATATATGTTCGGGGGCTATCTATTCCTTTGGGGTTCTACTCCAGGGAAGTTTAGCTTTCCCTTTTCTCTCTTTAGGCTTAGTTAATTATTTGGCTGTGCTGAGGCGTCTAGGGCATCGTAGGTACATCCCATGGCTAATTCTAGTTCTGTTTTCAGTTTAGGGGTCTGCAATCCGCTAAGTTACCAAACTCTGTTGTTATCTGGTTGCCTAGTCTATTCCCCTGCTATACTCCTTGGTTACCTAATCATAACAGTGGCAGCTCACATCACTGTATTTTTTCCCAGGCATATTCAACAAGCGTGTTAAATCGCAGCATACTGCAATTGTACGC
The DNA here is from genome assembly GCF_039654945.1 of Dendrobates tinctorius. Lineage (NCBI taxonomy): Eukaryota > Metazoa > Chordata > Amphibia > Anura > Dendrobatidae > Dendrobates > Dendrobates tinctorius. The sequence continues at coordinate 39,179,478 of NW_027361703.1, read as the reverse complement.
GTATATAATCCGAGACTCGCCAATGCAAAGCTATGGGTGCGAGAAAAACTTGGACACCACATGTACCATCTGCCTAGCTTGCAGCAAATACGCATACATTTTCCTCATTTTAGCCTTTTGAGCCATTTAATTCAATGAGAAAAATCAGTGATAAATGAAAAGCGATATGGATGCCATACAGATGTCATACGGGTACATAGGTGCGAGAAAATCGCATCTTTGCATTGCAAACGCATTACATATGGATGACCATACGGAGAACACTTGTGGGACTCTCAGCAGGGAGACTCAGACCGATTTTCCATACATTTAGTGTGACTCCGGCCTAATATGTAATATTAATATAATCTGCAGAATTTGATGTCCATGCAATATTTCTTTCTCCTTCATGTAAAACTAAAAGATTATTGTAATAAAAATAAAAGTATATTACGTGATATTAATTTTCAATTTTACTATAGTAAAGTATGCTGACTTTTTTTCCATAAAACATTTACTGTACAGTATACTGGAGCTGTTGTACATTGTTATCATTCAGTGAATTAAAAGCTAAATAACACTTGCACTAGAGTGTTTTTCTGAACTCAGTTACCAAGTTTTCCTAATTTCTCTTCAATAGCTTTCTACATCCTGTAAGGTTTTCAGTGGCCTGGTGCCATACTATATAATTTGTGTTCCTCAGTTAGTAGGTGTCAGCCCTGTTATTTGAAATCATGCGCACTCTGAGGGTAACAGAAAATGAGGATTCTGACCTTTAAGTGATATCTGAAAAGTCTGAATTTAAACAAAGTAACAACAGAAGCTTAGTTCTGAAAATGCTGTGTTATTTCTAAATCACGATATCTGCTTATTAATTTGGCATCTTCTTTAATGATATCAAAGAAATGCATGACATATTTTGAGGATTTATACCACCACTTATATGTATTATTATATAATATTATAATAAAATTAATTGTTTTATTTTATTAGTTATAATCATGCACCTTTGATCCATGAAATATAACTAAGAATCTAAGAAAGAAAAGTTTGCCAAACAAGTTTACAATATGCATTAAAATTAAATATGGCTAATAAAAAGTGATATAATAATATCAGCATGTATACTACTACTATCACTACTACTACTAATAATAATAATAAAAATAATAATAGCATATTTGTTTAATGTTTTTATTTTTAATGTTTTCATTTTAAGCTGCCATCAATAAAATGGTTTCTTCAACAAAACAAACCACTAAAAATGTCCCTCTCAAATAGCTTTTGTTGATTCTTTTGTAGTGATGCCTTGTACTGGCATAGTGTCTATTTTACACTATAGCAAGAACACTATTAAAATGCAACCATTGTTATATATGTTGTGCATAAAACATCTAGTGTAGCAGAAACCCACAAATATAACTAGTGTTGAGCATTCCGATACCGCAGGTATCGGCCGATACTTGCTGTATCGGAATTCCGATACCGACTTCCGATATTTTTTCAATATCGGAAGTCGGCATCGGAATCGGAAGTTCAAAGTTGATTGACAGCCGAAATGACGTCATCATGATGCGCGGTGTGTGCGCATCATGATGCGCCGTCATTTCGGGCCTTCCGGGGGTCTCTGCCGGCCTGCCGGGGGGCTGTGTGGACTGCCCGGGGTCTGTACCGGCCTGCCGGTGGTCTGTGCACCCTGTGGGGGTCTGTACCGGCCTGCCGGGGGGCTGTGCCAGCCTGCCGGTGGTCTGTGCACCCTGTGGGGGTCTGTACCGGCCTGCCGGGGGGCTGTGCTGATGTCCGGGGGTCTGTGCAAGCATCGTCCGATGGGACTACAAGTCCCATCTGGCGATGCCTGCTACCATGACAGTGATTGACACATTAGCCAATGATGGGACAGTAGTAGTCCCATCATCCGGCTAATGTGTTAAATGTTAAAAAAAATATATATATATACTACATACATACTACATGCATGCTACATGAATGCTACATACATACTACATGCTACATACATACTACATATATACTACATGCATGCAACATACATACTACATGCTACATACATACCACATATATACTACATACATACTACATGCATGCTACATACATACTACATGCTACATACATACTACATATATACTACATACATGCTACATACATACTGCATGCTACATACATACTACATACATACTACATACATACTACATACATGCTACATACATACTACATGCTAAATAAATACCACATATATACTACATACATACTACATGCATGCTACATACATACTACATGCTACATACATACCACATATATACTACATACATACTACATGCATGCTACATACAATACATACATAGACATACAGTACATATAACATAGAGTAACATACTTACCAATACTTGTCACATTGTTCCCCGAAGCCATTGTCTTTTACGGAATAAATATTAACATAACAAACCACAAAAATACTCACCCATGATCCGAAGCAGTCCACGAGTGTGTCCCACGACGATCTTGGGTAGAGAACTGCAGCATCAGCTGATGCTGCCGTTCTCTACGGGCTGCAGGAATCCAATGACGGAAGGTAGGTATCCTTCCGCACTGTATTCCTCCGCCACTTAAAAAAAAAAAGTCCCTAGTCTCACTTTATGCCATTGCTGTGTGGGAATTTCCCACGCAGCAATGGCATAAAGTGAGACTAGGGACTTTTTTTTTTTTAAGTAGCGGAGGAATACAGTGCGGAAGGATACCTACCTTCCGTCATTGGATTCCTGCAGCCCGTAGAGAACGGCAGCATCAGCTGATGCTGCAGTTCTCTACCCAAGATCGTCGTGGGACACACTCGTGGACTGCTTCGGATCATGGGTGAGTATTTTTGTGGTTTGTTATGTTAATATTTATTCCGTAAAAGACAATGGCTTCGGGGAACAATGTGACAAGTTTTGGTAAGTATGTTACTCTATGTTATATGTACTGTATGTCTATGTATGTATTGTATGAATGTATTGTATGTAGCATGCATGTAGTATGTATGTAGTATGTATGTAGTATGTATGTAGCATGTAGTATGTATGTAGCATGCATGTAGTATGTATGTAGCATGTATGTAGTATGTATGTAGCATGTAGCATGCATGTAGTATGTATGTAGTATGTATGTAGCATGTAGTATGTATGTAGCATGCATGTAGTATATATGTAGTATGTATGTAGCATGTAGTATGTATGTAGCATGCATGTAGTATGTATGTAGCATGCATGTAGTATGTATGTAGCATGCATGTAGTATGTATGTAGCATGCATGTAGTATGTATGTAGTATATATGTAGCATGTAGTATGTATGTAGCATGCATGTAGTATGTATGTAGTATGTATGTAGCATGTAGTATGTATGTAGCATGCATGTAGTATGTATGTAGCATGCATGTAGTATGTATGTAGTATGTATGTAGCATGCATGTAGTATGTATGTAGCATGCATGTAGTATGTAGCATGTATGTAGTATGCATGTAGTATATATGTAGTATGTATGTTACATGTAGTATATATGTAGTATGCATGTTGCATGCATGTAGTATGTAGCATGTATGTAGTATGCATGTAGTATATATGTAGCATGTATGTTACATGTAGTATGCATGTTGCATGCATGTAGTATATATGTAGTATGTATGTTGCATGTAGTATATATGTAGTATGAATGTAGCATGTATGTAGTATGCATGTTGCATGTAGTATATATGTGGTATGTATGTTACATGTAGTATGCATGTTGTATGTATGTAGCATGTATGTAGCATGTATTTTTTTTTTTTTTTTTTTACATTCAACACATTAGCCGGATGATGGGACTACTACTGTCCCATCATTGGCTAATGTGTCAATCACTGTCATGGTAGCAGGCATCGCCCGATGGGACTTGTAGTCCCATCGGACGATGCCTGCACAGCCCCCCGGAGACTGCACAGCCCCCCGACAGGCCGGCACAGCCCCCCGGCAGGCCGGCACAGCCCCCCGGAGCCTGCACAGCCCCCCGGCAGGCCGGCACAGCCCCCCGGCAGGCCGGCGCAGCCCACCGGAGCCTGCACAGACCACCGGCAGGCCGGCACAGCCCCCCAGCAGGCCGGCACAGACCACCGGAGTCTGCACAGACCCCCTGGCAGGCCGGCACAGCCCCCCGAAAGGCCCGTACAGACCCCAGAGAGGCTGTACAAGGCAAAAACAGGGTTTTTCTTATTCCGATACCGGAAGTCCCATAGACTTGAATGGGACTTCCGGTATCGGAATCGGCGATACCGATACTTTTTTTTAAGATCGGCCGATCCATTCCGATCCGATACTTTGAAGTATTGGACGGTATCGCTCAACTCTAAATATAACCCAAAACTAGTAGATGATACATTGTAGGTAAGTACAGACAGGAATAATATAACAGAGACAAAACAGGGGAGGACATATCATTGGTGCAACAGTGACCCAAGAGGTAAATTATGATGAGCTAGTGGACTGAAAAGGGTCCATTATTAAAATGAAAAAAGAATAAAAAAAAGCTTTCTGCCTTTTAATATGTGGACTTTCATATTACTAGACTCTCCTACTTAAAAGTTTTACACATAAATAACATTCTGTCCTTTAACTTTTATCTCAAGAATAAAGTGATGACATTCACTTACTTGCATAAATAATATCTGTATTATTTGAAGACAAAAACACAAAGGCAACAGATTAATTCATATTAATTTAATTTATTTTTATGTCAATTTAATTTTTGTATTTACCATATATTAATTTGCAAACATTCACAAGGTATATGCATAACAATTGTTGATTAAAATAACATCTTCAGTTATTATTATTCAGTATTATTTTTTGGCAGAAAATAAACAAATTATAAAAAATTGTATGTGCAATGTTGATTCAAAACAAAGTTGGCATCACCAAAAAACATTAGTTATTCTGATGTAAAGTGCACAAAATAAGAAAATTGAAAAATAATTAATAAGCCATCCAACAATATAAAACACTCACAGGGGCATTAATCAGCTGAAACTATATACTAATGTATAACACTCTTTCCCTAGCATAGTAAATTATGTTTCTTTGTGAATAAGTGAATTAATCTTTAGTTTAATGTTGGGCATGACTATTTCCTCTTTTTTGTTTTCTTTTTAAAATGGGCTGGACTGATGATCAATGGAAGTGATGACTAAAAACTTTTAGAACCCAATTCTTTGCATTTGTGTAATTTGTCTATTTATTAGAGACAAACAAAAAATTTTAAAGTTTGAATTCGCGCAGCTCGCTGATCTGTCACAGTGATCTGTGATGTGACAGATCGCTGATCTGTCACAGGACAGTGCTGTCCCACCTGGGACAATGTATTAAAGTAAAAAAAAAAGTGTTAAAATAATTTTTAAAAAATCGCCGAATAAATTAGAAAAAAAAAATATTCCCCTAATAAATTCATTTTTTGGAAATAAAAAAAATAAAAAAAATAAAAGTACACATATTTGGTATCGCCGCGTCCATAACGACCAGCCCTATAAAGCTGTCCATTAATTAACCCCTTTAGCAAACCCCTTAAAAAATAAAAATAAAAAACGAAGCAAAAAGTAATGATTTATTATCATACCGCCAAACAAAAAGTGCAATAACGCACGATCAACAAGACGCATATAAATATCCATGGTACCGCTGAAAATATCATCTTGTCCTGCAAAAAACGAGCCACCATACAGCATCATCAGCGAAAAAATACAAAAGTTATAGCTCACAGAATAAAGCGATGCAAAAATAATAATTTTTTATATAAAATAGTTTTCAGTGCATAAAACCGACAAAACATAAAAAATGACCTAAATAATGTATCGCTGTAACCTTACTGACCCGAAGAATAAAGCCGCTTTAAAAATTTTATCGCACGCAAAAGAAATTCATGAAACGCTGGTTTTTGTTCATTCTGAGTCCCAAAAATCGGAATAAAAAGCGATCAAAAATTGTCACATGCCCGAAAATGGTACCAATAAAAACGTCACCTCGTCCCGCAAAAAATAAGACCTCACATGACTCGGTGGGTCAAAATATGGAAAAATTATAGCTCTCAATATGTGGTGATGCAAAAACTATTTTTACAATAAAAAGCGCCTTTTAGCGTGCGACAGCTGCCAAACATAAAAACCGCCATAAATAGTAAATCAAACCCCCCGTTATCACCCCCTTAGTTAGGGAAAAATAATAAAATTAAAAGAAAATGTATTTATTTCCATTTTCCCATTGGGGTTAGGGTTAGGCCCAGGGCTAGGGTTAGGGCCAAGGCTAGGGTTAGGGTTAGGGCTAGGGCTAGGGCTAGGGTTAGGGCTGAGATTAGGGTTAGGGGTGTGTTGGGGTTAGGGATGGAGTTAGAATTGGGGGTTTCCACTTATTGGGCACATCAGGTGCTCTCCAAATGCAACATGGCGTCTGATCTCAATTCCAGCCAATTCTGAGTTGAAAACGTCAAATGGTGGTCCTTCCCTTCCAAGCTCTGCCATGCGCCCAAATAGTGTTTTACCCCCTCATATGGGGTATCAGCCTACTCAGGACAAATTGCAAAACAACTTTTGGAGTCCAATTTCTCCTGTTACCCTTAGGAAAATAAAAAATTGGGGGCAAAAATATCATTTTTGTGGAAAAAAATGATCTTTTTATTTTCATGCCCGGGCGTTATAAACTTCTGTGAAGCACTTGGGGGATCAAAGTGCTCACCACACATCTAGATAAGTTCCATGGGGGGTCTAGTTTCCAAAATGGTGTCACTTGTGGGGAGTTTAAATAGTTTAGGTACATCAGGGGCTCTCCAAATGCACATGACACCGGCAGACCATTCCATCAAAGTCTGCATTCCAAAACGTCACTACTTCCCTTCCGAGACCCGACGTGTGCCCATACAGTAGTTTTCTCCCACATATGGGGTATCAGCATACTCAGGACAAATTGGACAACAACTTTTGGAGCCCAATTTCTCCTGTTACCCTTGGGAAAATAAAAAATTTGGGACTAATTGATCATGCTTCTGGAAAAAATACGATTTTTTTATTTTCATGCCCGGGCATTATAAACTTCTGTGAAGCCCTTGGGGGTTCAAAGTGCTCACCACACATCTAGATAAGTTCCTTAAGGGGTCTAGTTTCCAAAATGGGGTCATTTGTGGGAGGTTTTCTCATTTTGTTCACAGACTTTAAACATATAAGATAAGTTACAATCTTGCAAGTTAAAAAAGGGAACCATTGTCATAGCAAATGTCCTAGTAGGAATATCTTACTAAGCTGCAGTATAAATCTTACCATTTTGACACTGCTAAATGCATTTATTTTCAAGCAATGCACTTTAAGAACAGTGCAAGAATAATGGAAAATTATGGTTTCATGGACAGTCAATTTTTACAATTCCAGTAGTATTTGTGTTATTAGACACAACAGTAAAAAGAAATCAGTACAATCACAGATATGCCTAAGTTTACATATGTCCTTCCTTTTCCTCTTGGCTTGATAAATCCTAAGACAAATCAAGAGCCATGTCCATTTTTGAGAAAACAAAACATGATTTTACAATATCCTGATAGGAGATGTTCACTATATGGGTATATCAGTGTACAGCTAATGGTTGTGATGCTTTTTGCAGCCTGTACATGGTTTTGTCAATACAGTTAGGTCCATATATATTTGGACAGACAACATTTTTCTAATTTTGGTTCTAGACATTACCAAAATGAATTTTAAACAAAACAATCCAAATGCAGTTGAAGTTCAGACTTTCAGCTTTCATTTGAGGGTATCCACATTAAAATTGGATGAAGGGTTTAGGAGTTTCAGCTCCTTAACATGTGCCACTCTGTTTTTAAAGGGACCAAAAGTCATTGGACACTGACTCCAAGGCTATTTCATGGACAGGTGTGGGCAATCCCTTCGTTATGTCATTCTCAATTAAGCAGATAAAAGGCCTGGAGTTGATTTGAGGTGTGGTGCTTGCTTTTGGAAGGTTTTGCGGTGAAGGAAACATTCGGTCAAAGGAGCTCTCCATGCAGGTGAAACAAGCCATCCTTAAGCTGCAAAAACAGAAAAAACCCATCCAAGAAATTGCTACAACATTAAGAGTGGCAAAATCTATAATTTGGTACATCCTGAGAAAGAAAGAAAGCACTGGTGAACTCATCAATGTAAAAAGACCAGGGCGACAATGGAAGATAACAGTGGTGGATGATCGCAGAATAATCTCCATGGTGAAGAGAAACCCCTTCACTACAGCCAACCAAGTGAACAACATTCTCCAGGAGGTAGGCGTATCAATATCCAAATCTACCATAAAGAGAAGACTGCATGAAAGTAAACACAGAGGGTTCACTGCACGGTGCAAGCCACTCATAAGCATCAAGAATCAAAAGGCTAGACTGGACTTTGCTAAAAAACATCTAAAAAAGCCAGCACAGTTCTGGAAGAACATTCTTTGGACAGATGAAACCAAGATCAACCTCTACCAGAATGATGGAAAGAGAAAAGTATGGCAAAGGCATGGTACTGCTCATGATCCAAAGCATACCGCATCATCTGTAAAACACGGTGGAGGCAGTGTTATGGCTTGGGCATGAATGGCTGCCAGTGGCACTGGGTCACTAGTGTTTATTAATGATGTGACACAGGACAGAAGCAGCCGAATGAATTCTGAGGTATTCAGAGCCATACTGTGTGCTCAGATCCAGCCAAATGCAGCCAAACTGATTGGTCGTCATTTCATACTACAGATGGACAATGACCCAAAACATAAAGCCAAAGCAACACAGGAGTTTATTAAAGCAAAGAAGTGCAATATTCTTGAATGGCCAAGTCAGTCTCCTGATCTCAACCCAATTGAGCATGCATTTCACTTGTTAAAAACTAAACTTCAGACAGAAAGGCCCACAAACAAACCGCAACTGAAAACCACCGTAGTGAAGGCCTGGCAGAGCATCAAAAGGGAGGAAACACAGTGTCTGGTGATGTCCATGAGTTCAAGACTTCAGGCAGTCATTGCCAACAAAGGGTTTTCAACCAAGTACTAGAAATGAACATTTTATTTACAATTATTTAATCTGTCCAATTACTTTTGGTCCCTTTAAAAACAGGGTGGCACATGTTAAGGAGCTGAAACTCCTAAACCCTTCATCCAATTTTAATGTGGATACCCTCAAATGAAAGCTGAAAGTCTGAACTTCAACTGCATCTGAATTGTTTTGTTTAAAATTCATTGTGATAATGTCTAGAACCAAAATTAGAAAAATGTTGTCTCTGTCCAAATATATATGGACCTAACTGTATGTGCCAATAATGGATCAAATTTACTTTTGAAGATTTGGAGTTCATAGAAAGTTATGGGTCTTTACATCTGTAAAATATTAAGATAGCTGGTCCAGGGGCAATTCCTGATAATTTTGTAAAACTGTTTAATAATCTTATTATTTTAGCTTTAAAAGTAATAGTATTTCAGCAGACACTTTTTTCAGTTCCATGGAATCAACATCGAAAAACAGTAATAATCATAATTTAGACAATCATATTTATATGACTTAGTGTCTTAGGCTACTTGCACACTTGTGTTCCTTGGAGTTGCGCACGGCCGCTGCTAAGCACCGCCCCTGCCACGCCTCCTCCGGTTAGCTCCGCCTATGGGCGCATGATGCTGCATGCGACCTGCATACCCTATCTTTAGCTTTGGGTATGCAGGCCGTGTGCAGGTATGCGTTTGCCAGCACATGCGTCCTTTTGATGGTGCGCCAACCTGCGCCAAACGCACCCTGTTGCATTTTGGTGCGCTCTGTGCACCGTCAAAAGGACGCATGCGCCGGCAAAAGCATACCTGAGCACGGTCTGCATACACAGTGCTAAAGATAGGGTACACATGCAGCGTCATGCATCCATAGGCGGAGCTAACTGGAGGAGGCGTGGCAGGGGCGGAGCATCACGCCGAACATGCGCTGCGCCTCCAAACGCTAGTGTGCAAGAAGCCTGAGATATACATGTATACTGTATATGCCTAAAAGGGTTTCTATATAAATGATTTTTCCAATTGATAAGTCTCAAAGTCTAATAATTAAATATCTAATAAAGGAGAATTTTACTGTTATTGTGGTTTGGTAAACATTTTCCAGGCTGATCAGCTAATTTTGAAGGACACAACAGCATAAGGTTTCTTTCTAAACAAAGCAATGAGTTGCAGTTTGCATTACAGTCAGCTAAGGACAACAATGCATCTTATGATACTGTGAGAATAATGGAGACAGTGTAGCCCTGTAAATTAAAAGCCCAAACGTAGCTGCCATCCAGCAGTCTGATTAGAAATGACCTTATAAATAAGTGAAAGAAGGGTTTTTTTGTCAGAAAAAAAAGCTTATAGCCCAACTTATAGACTGCAGTAATGTATGTGAAGTGAATGAAAATGCACAGTTCTTTGGCATGGAAGTAAGGGGAGGGAAACATACTGCATTAATAAAATGCTGATAGGGGTTTGTTATAGGTCTCCAAAAATAATGAAAGCAACTGAAAAAATACTCATGGAGTAAATTGATGAGGCAACAAACCATGTTGGGGCAATTATTATGGAGGACTTTAATAACAACCATGACATTGATAGGTTCAGCAAAGGAAACAGGTTTTTGACAACTAAATGCTATTACCTCTCACAAATTGTGCAGTAAATTTCTAGACCTAATTTTAATTAATAGGCAGGACATAATGTCAAGTGTACAGATTGGGGGACACTTAGGAAGTAGTGATGAAAAGATAATACATTTTCTCTTACAATAATAAGATGTTTAGTAGAGGAGATACAAAAACATTAAACTTTAGAGAGGAAAAGTTAAGGGATAATCCCAAGATTGTAAATTTGGACAACGAACTCAAAAATAATCATGTTCAAAGCAAATGGGACACTTTTATAAGCATCTTTAATAGGTCCAGAGCACAATATATATGCTATAGAATTAAGCAAGCTAAAAAAAGGAGAGAACCGCTATGGCTAAATAGAGCTATGAGGGGCGCAAATAATGACAAACAGAAAGTGTTTAGAGAGCAAAAGCAAGATGTCATTGACCCATTTAACCTGTGATGTACCCATATGACATGGTCAGGCAAGGGTTCCTTACCCTTGACACATGGGTAAGTTATGTCGATCGTGCACCGCACAAGAGATGTTTCCATACAATTGCCGCCAGGAGATCAGCTTACATGTTAGTCGAGAGTCAGCTGTCAATTCTAGCAGCCAAGCCCGCATCTCCCCCATGCAGTTTAACCCCTTAAATGTCATGATCAATATCGATTGCAGCATTTGAGAGGCTAAGAGAGGGACGAGGCTCCCTCTCCTATCCAATCGGTGCCCCTGTGATGTCATTGCGAGGACCCGATCATTGTTATGGAAGCCTCAGATCATCATGAAGACCTCCAGTTCATCTAGCTATGGCAAACCTGTTAAACCAAGCATGGAGAAATGTCTAAGAGGCTTCTATTAGTGTAGTACTGACAGGTATAATTAATTGCAATTTGAATGCATTGCAATGTATTATCAGCAATCAGAGTGATAAACATTAAAGTCCCATATAGGAACTAAGTAAAAAAATGTAAAAAAAATAAAAAATTGTACAAATATTTTTAAAAATAATGCAAACTAATTAAAAAAAAGAAAAGAATATTATACCAATACATAGATATATTTACACATATTTGTTATCACGAGCCAACCTATAAAACTGTCACGCTAGTCAATCCCTTCAGTGAACACCATAAAAAAAAAACTTGGCAAAATAGCAATGCTTTTTCATCATACTGCCAAGCAAAAAGTGGAGCAAAATGTGATCAAAAAGTTGAAAGTAAAAAGAAATGGTATCTCTGAAAATGACACATTGTCTATCAAAAAACAAGGTGCCATACAGCTCCATCAGTGGAAAAAAATAGTTATAGCTTTCAGAATATAGAGATCCAAAAGCATTTTTTCTATAACATAGCTTTTATTGAATAAAAGCACCAAAACGTAAAAAAATAAATAAATGTGGTATCACTGTAATCATTCATTCTGGCTCGAAAAAAACAGAATGTGAAGAGAGAAAAAAAATGTCAACCTGTCCCGCAAAAATAAGCCCTCACATGACTCTGTCAGCATAAATATAGAAAAATTATAACTCTCAAACCATGGCAATGTAAAAACTTGTTTTTGCAAACAAAAAAAGTTTTTTTTAGTGTGTTAGTAGCCAAACATAAAACTACTTTATAAATCTGGTATGGCTGTAATCATACCAACCTGAAAAACAAAGTTGCCTAATTACTTCTTCTGCATGAGAAACAGCGTAAAAGTAAATAAATCCAATTCTTGACCTGCTGTTGGTTTGTTTATTCTGCCTTCTAAAGATCACATATGAACCTACATAGAAGACGGAGTATAACGCCATAGAGTCAATAAACATAAATGGTTATAATATCAAAAATTATTCGCTCTTTATTAGTACAGGTGCATAAAAGGTGTACATTACAAAATATAATCATATGATCAGATGTCGGACATGACACTAAGAAAGAGAGGGGATGGATACGCCGCACATGTATGGTAAATGCAATGGTACAAAAAATGATAATACATAGCCCCAAAAACCTGCATAAAGACTGATACCCATGCTGAAGAGTCTCACACTTGGCCGTCTGGTGTTACTACCAAGGTGATGTACATACCAAAAGACATGGGGAATTCATACAGGACCTTCCAGTAAAGTGCTATGTGCAAAAAGGTGTGGGGAAAATTATGAAAAGGTAACCATGCTTACCCATAAGGAAAGTGCATGTGCGTGGTGTCCAGCCCCAGAGCCCCTACGCACGTTTCGCACTGGGCTTCATCGGGGGGCATGTGTGGTGCTGCTGGAAATGCAGGGTATAAATGTCTAAGGCACAGGTGTCCAAAATTAGCATCGCTGTGGGAGGAAGTGAGCGGATGAGAGGCGGGCCCCAATCGCGGAACGTCACATCCGGCCGTCATTACCTGTGGGAGGGACAGGGAGAGATACAGCTCTCCTGACGTCATTCTCCGCCCCAGGCAGAGCTGACGCCTTCCGAGACGCCCACTAACAACGGGACCAGGCTCGCATGCGCAACCACGCAGCGGCCATTTTAAGTACTGGCCAGGAAAAGGGGCAAGTGGAGATAAGAACGCGGAACAAGCGCATGTGGCTCAATATACAAAAATGACACCACAAGGATGTCTAGATAAATTATTTGTATAGATGATGTTAGAATAATCTGGTAATGATTATAGCACTCTTTTTCATCAATATGATATCACCATCATTCAATCGGGACAAAGCCCACTTAGGATTACTCATAGTGGTCAATCTATTATAAATCATAGTATCTAAAGAGTACGGTATATCATACCATCTTATTAAGATATCAAAATCTCATTTGATGTATTATAAGTCTAAACATGAAATTACAGCACAAAGATAAATTGTAGAAACAAAAAAATATATATATAGAAATATAATTCCAGGATCTACATAGAAAACAGAAAAAATAGCAATAGCATATCCTGTGCACAGACAAAGAATGAAGTTGCACGTAATTAGTTCTCCACCATTTCTTCCAAGATTCCAGATGGACTTGATAAAGACATACGATCAAAAATAACCCCGCATAATGCATCCAATAACTCATACTGATTGTACACTGAGAAAGGATAAATAAAAACAGCAATTAAAAACAAGAACAAAAACAACTTATACACAAATATGTATATAATAGCCAGAAAGACATATTAATGCTAAAGGAAGGGGGCAAAAGATAGCTTTTCATTGAGTCCATGAGGTGTCATAGAACCCAAAGTGACTATCCATCGGCACTCCAGCTGGGCTAAGATCTTCTTATAGTCTCCACCCCTAGTCCCCAAATGTACTCTATCGATCCCTTTAACTTTAAATGTCTGTGGATCTCAATTATGGACTTGCTTGAAGTGCCGAGGGATAGTCTTCAATATTGTAACATCTGAAATCTCCTTTGCCGCCCTTATGTCCCTAACATGTTCCCTAACTCTAGTACGAAGCTCTCTAGAGGTGAGGCCCACGTAGATCAGGTTGCATCCACATACCGCATAATAAACCACATATGTGGTGCTGCAAGAAATACAATTTGTAATATTGTATTCCATACTACCATCAGCCGCCTTAAAAGTGGTTGCCCTAATGATATTTTGGCAGGCCACACATGAGCCACATGGGTAGCACCCCCACCTCTGGGGCCTGGCACCGAAAGGGTTAGTAGGTCTGGCCACATAATGACTTCTCACAAGAAAGTCTTTCAAATTCCTTCCCCTTCTAGCAGTCAAGAGGGGTCTATCAGGTAGAATTCCCTTTAACCCCTTCACCCCCAAGGGTGGTTTGCACGTTCATGACCGGGCCAATTTTTACAATTCTGACCACTGTACCTTTATGAGGTCATAACTCTCGAACGCTTCCATGGATCCCGGTGATTCTGACATTGTTTTCTCGTGACATATTGTACTTCATGTTAGTGGTAAAATTTCATTCAAATAACTTGCGTTTATTTGTGAGAAAAACGGAAATTTGGCGAAAATTTTGAAAATTTCGCAATTTTCCAACTTTGAATTTTTATGCCCTTAAATCACAGAGATAAGGCACACAAAAAACTTGATAACTAACATTTCCCACATGTTTACTTTACATCAGCACAATTTTGGAACCAAAATTTTTTTTTGTTAGGAAGTTATAAGGGTTAAAAGTTGACCAGCGATTTCTCATTTTTACAACACCATTTTATTTTTAGGACCACATCACATTTGAAGCCACTTTGAGGGGTCTATATGATAGAAAATACACAAAAGTGACACCATTCTAAAAACTGCACCCCTTAAGGTGCTCAAAACCACATTCAAGAAGTTTATTAACCCTTTAGGTGCGTCACAGGAATTTTTTTGAATATTTAAAAAAAAATGAACATCTAACTTTTTTTCATAAAAAAAATACTTCAGGTTCAATTTTTTTTATTTTACCAAGGGTAACAGGAGAAATTGAACTGCAAAAGTTATTGTGCAATTTGTCCTGAGTACGCAGATACCTGATATGTGGGGGGGAACGACTGTTTCGGCGCATGGCAGAGCTCAGAATGGAAGGAGCGCCGTTTGACTTTTTCAATGCAAAATTGGCTGGAATTCAGATTGGACGCCATGTCACGTTTGGAGAGTCCCTGATGTACCTAAACAGTGGAAACCCCCTACAAGTGACCCCATTTTGGAAACTAGACCCCCCAAGGAACTTATCTAGATATGTGGTGAGAACTTTGAACCCACAAGGGCTTTACAGAAGTTTATAACGTACAGCGGTACAATTAAAAAATCATATTTTTTCCACAAAAATGATCTTTTCACCCCAATTTTTATTTTCCCAAGGGTAACAGGACCCTAAAAGTTATTGTGCAATTTGTCCTGAGTACGCTGATACCCCACATGTGGGGGTAAACCACTATTTGGGCGCATGGCAGAGCTCGGAAGGGAAGCAGCGCCATTTGACGTTTTTGGCTGGAATTGAGATCGGACACCATGTCGCGTTTGGAAAACCCCTGATGTACCAAAACAGTGGAAACCCCCCACAAATGACACCATTTTGGAAACTAGACCCCCTAAGGAACTTATCTAGATGTGTGGTGAGAACTTTGAACCCCCATGGGCTTCACAGAAGTTTATAACATAAAGCCATACAATTAAAAAATCATATTTTTTAAACAAAAATGATCTTTTCACCCTCAATTCTTATTTTTCCAAGGGTAACAGGACCCTAAAAGTTATTGTGCAATTTGTCCTGAGTACGCTGATACCCCACATGTGGGGGTAAACCACTATTTGGGCGCATGGCAGAGCTCGGAAGGGAAGCAGCGCCATTTGACGTTTTTGGCTGGAATTGAGATCGGACACCATGTCGCGTTTGGAAAACCCCTGATGTACCAAAACAGTGGAAACCCCCCACAAATGACACCATTTTGGAAACTAGACACCCTAAGGAACTTATCTAGATGTGTGGTGAGAACTTTGAACCCCCATGGGCTTCACAGAAGTTTATAACATAAAGCCATACAATTAAAAAATCATATTTTTTCCACAAAAATGATCTTTTCACCCTCAATTCTTATTTTTCCAAGGGTAACAGGACCCTAAAAGTTATTGTGCAATTTGTCCTGAGTACGCTGATACCCCACATGTGGGGGTAAACCACTATTTGGGGGCATGGCAGAGCTCGGAAGGGAAGCAGCGCCATTTGACGTTTTTGGCTGGAATTGAGATCGGACACCATGTCGCGTTTGGAAAACTCCTGATGTACCAAAACAGTGGAACCCCCCACAAATGACACCATTTTGGAAACTAGACCCCCTAAGGAACTTATCTAGATGTGTGGTGAGCACTTTGACCCCCCCAGTGCTTCACAGAAGTTTACAACGCCCGGGCGTGAAAATAAAAAATTCGTATTTTTTCCACAAACATGATCTTTTAGTCACCATTTTTTTATTTTCCCAAGGGTACCAGGAGAAATTGGACCCCAAAAGTTGTTGTCCAATTTGTCCTGAGTATGCTGATACCCCATATGTGGGAGAAAACTACTGTATGGGCACACGTCGGGGCTCGGAAGGGAAGTAGTGACGTTTTGGAATGCAGACTTTGATGGAATGGTCTGCGGGTGTGATATTGCCTTTGGAGAGCCCCTAATGTACCTAAACAGTGGAAACCCCCCACAAATGACACCATTTTGTAAACTAGACCCCCCAAGGAACTTATCTAGATGTGTGGTGAGCACTTTGACCCCCCCAGTGCTTCACAGAAGTTTACAACGCCCGGGCGTGAAAATAAAAAATTCGTATTTTTTCCACAAACATGATCTTTTAGTCACCATTTTTTTTATTTTCCCAAGGGTACCAGGAGAAATTGGACCCCAAAAGTTGTTTTCCAATTTGTCCTGAGTACGCTGCTACCCCATATGTGGGAGAAAACTACTGTATGGGCACACGTCAGGGCTCGGAAGGGAAGTAGTGACGTTTTGGAATGCAGACTTTGATGGAATGGTCTGCGGGTGTCATGTTGCCTTTGGAGAGCCCCTAATGTACCTAAACAGTGGAAACCCCCCACAAATGACACCATTTTGTAAACTAGACCCCCCAAGGAACTTATCTAGATGTGTGGTGAGCACTTTGACCCCCCCAGTGCTTCACAGAAGTTTACAACGCCCGGGCGTGAAAATAAAAAATTCGTATTTTTTCCACAAACATGATCTTTTAGTCACCATTTTTTTTATTTTCCCAAGGGTACCAGGAGAAATTGGACCCCAAAAGTTGTTGTCCAATTTGTCCTGAGTACGCTGACACCCCATATGTGGGAGAAAACTACTGTATGGACACACGTCGGGGCTCGGAAGGGAAGCAGTGACGTTTTGGAACGCAGACTTTGATGGAATGGTCTGCGGTTGTCATGTGCGTTTGGAGAGCCCCTGATGTACCTAAACTATTGAAACTCCCCACAAGTGACCCCATTTTGGACACTAGACCCCCCACGGAACTTATCTAGATGTGTGGTGAGCACTTTGAACCCCCAAGTGCTTCACAGAAGTTTATAACACTCGGACGTGAAAATAAAAAAATCATTTTTTTTCCACAAAAATGATATTTTTGCCCCCAATTTTTTATTTTCCTAAGGGTAACAGGAGAAATTGGACCCCAAAAATTGTTTTGCAATTTGTCCTGAGTAGGCTGATACCCTACATGAGGGGGTAAAACACTGTTTGGGCGCATAGCAGAGCTTGGAAGGGAAGGAGCACCATTTGACTTTTTCAACTCAGAATTGGCTGGAATTGAGATCAGACGCCATGTTGCATTTGGAGAGCCCCTGATGTGCCCAAACAGTGGAAACCCCCAATTCTAACTCCAACCCGAACCCCAACACGCCCCTAACCCTAGCCCTAACCCTAGCCCTAACCCTAGCCCTAACCCTAGCCCTAGCCCTAGCCCTAACCCTAACCCTAGCCCTAACCCTAACCCTAGCCCTAACCCTAACCTAACCCTACCCCAACACACCCCTAGCCCTAACCCTAGCCCTAACCCTAATGGAAAAATGGAAATAAATACATTTTTTTAATTTTATTATTTTTCCCTAACTAAAGGGGTGATAACGGGGGGTTTGATTTACTATTTATGGCGGTTTTTATGTTTGGCGGCTGTCGCACGCTAAAAGACGCTTTTTATTGTAAAAATAGTTTTTGCATCACCACATATTGAGAGCTATAATTTTTCCGTATTTTGACCCACCGAGTCATGTGAGGTCTTATTTTTTGCGGGACGAGTTGACGTTTTTATTGGTACCATTTTCGGGCACGTGAAATTTTTTGATCGCTTTTTATTCCGATTTTTGGGACGCAGAATGAACAAAAACCAGCGTTTCATGAATTTCTTTTGGGGGGGGTGCGTTTACACCGTTCCGCGTGCGGTAAAATTGATAAAGCGCTTTTATTCTTCGGGTCAGTACGGTTACAGCGATACCTCATTTAGGTCTTTTTTTATGTTTTTGTCGGTTTTATGCAATGAAAACTATTTTATATAAAAAATAATTATTTTTGCATCGCTTTATTCTGCGAGTTATAACTTTTTTATTTTTTTGCTGATGATGCTGTGTGGTGGCTTGTTTTTTGCGGGACAAGATGACGTTTTCAGCGGTACCATGGATATTTATATGCGTTTTTTTGATCTCGCGTTATTGCACTTTTTGTTTGGCGGTATGATAATAAATCATTATTTTTTGCTTCGTTTTTTATTTTTATTTTTTAAGGGGTTCGCTAAAGGGGTTAACTAATGGGACAGTTTTATAGGGCAGGTCGTTACGGACGCGGCGATACCTAATATGTGTACATTTATTGTTTTTTTTTTATTATTATTTTAAAAAAATGAATTTATTGGGGAATATTTTTTTTTTTTTTTACTAATTTATTTGGCGATTTTTTTTAATTTATTTTTACACTTTTTTTTTAATTTTTTTTTACTTTATTACATAGTCCCAGGTGGGACATTGCTGTCCTGTGACAGATCGCTGATCTGTCACATCACAGATCACTGTGACAGATCAGCAATCTGTCACAGGCAGTGCACAAGGCTTCCTCATGCCTGCGCTTTGCAGGCACTGAGGAAGCCAGCTTCCCCAGGCCCCCGAAGGCCCCCGTCGCCATCTTGGATTCGGGGGCCTGGAGGATAGGAGTCCCCCGCAGCAGCGCTGCACATTGCGCTGCCGTGGGGGGCTCAGGGAAGCACGGAGGGAGCCCCCTCCCTGCCGATGCTTCCCTTTAACTCCCGGTACACCGCGATCGCGTTTGATCGCGGTGTGCAAGGGGTTAATGTGTCGGGGGCGGTCCGTGACCGCCCCTGACACATTGTGCCGGGTGTCAGCTGTGATAATCAGCTGACACCTGGCCGCGATCAGCGGCGCTCACCACGTGGGCGCCGCTGATCGCGGTAGACGTACTATCCCGTCCCCGGTCATACGGGCCCGGGTACCGTGGACGGGATAGTACGTCTCATGTCAGGAAGGGGTTAATGTCATATCTGTTTGTAAAACAGACCAGTGTTTTCCCATGATCTCTCTAATCCTGTGCCACTGATTATTATAAGTCATAATGAACCTCAGTGGTTGTTCCCCAGATATATTGGCATGCTGTTTAGAGTCAAGGAGTTGTTGGCGAGGGGTCCTCCTGGCACGAGAATAGCCCGACTTAATGTTTCTCATACTATATCCGCGATCTCTGAACCGCTGGGTAAGGTCCCGTGCCTGATCCTCAAAGATCCCATCAGTGGAGCATATTCGCTTCATTCTCAAAAACTGACCCACAGGAATGGCCCGAATGGTTGAAGCATTGTGGGCAGATGATGCATGTAGTAGGGAATTGACAGACGTGTCCTTCCGAAATACGTCAGTTTGAATCGCAAATATAATTACAAATTATATTTCTTGCAGCACCACATATGTGGTTTATTATGCGGTATGTGAATGCAACCTGATCTACGTGGGCCTCACCTCTAGAGAGCTTCGTACTAGAGTTAGGGAACATGTTAGGGACATAAGGGTGGCAAAGGAGATTTCAGATGTTACAATATTGAAGACTATCCCTCGGCACTTCAAGCAAGTCCATAATTGTGATCCACGGACATTTAAAGTTAAAGGGATCGATAGAGTACATTTGGGGACTAGGGGTGGAGACTATAAGAAGATCTTAGCCCAGCTGGAGTGCCGATGGATAGTCACTTTGGGTTCTATGACACCTCATGAACTCAATGAAAAGCTATCTTTTGCCCCCTTCCTTTAGCATTAATATGTCTTTCTGGCTATTATATACATATTTGTGTATAAGTTGTTTTTGTTCTTGTTTTTAATTGCTGTTTTTATTTATCCTTTCTCAGTGTACAATCAGTATGAGTTATTGGATGAATTATGCGGGGTTATTTTTGATCGTATGTCTTTATCAAGTCCATCTGGAATCTTGGAAGAAATGGTGGAGAACTAATTACGTGGAACTTCATTCTTTGTCTGTGCACAGGATATGCTATTGCTATTTTTTCTGTTTTCTATGTAGATCCTGGAATTATATTTCTATATATATATTTTTTTGTTTCTACAATTTATCTTTGTGCCATAATTTCATGTTTAGACTTATAATACATCAAATGAGATTTTGATATCTTAATAAGATGGTATGATATACCGCACTCTTTAGATACTATGATTTATAATAGATTGACCACTATGAGTAATCCTAAGTGGGCTTTGTCCCGATTGAATGATGGTGATATCATATTGATGAAAAAGAGTGCTATAATCATTACCAGATTATTCTAACATCATCTATACAAATAATCTAGACATCCTTGTGGTGTCATTTTTGTATATTGAGCCACATGCGCTTGTTCCGCGTTCTTATCTCCACTTGCCCCTTTTCCTGGCCAGTACTTAAAATGGCCGCTGCGTGGTTGCGCATGCGCGGCTGGTCCCGTTGTTAGTGGGCGTCTCGGAAGGCATCAGCTCTGCCTGGGGCGGGACAATGACGTCAGGAGAGCTGTATCTCTCCCTGTCCCTCCCACAGGTAATGACGGCCGGATGTGACGTTCCGCGATTGGGGCCCGCCTCTCATGCGCTCACTTCCTCCCACAGCGATGCTAATTTTGGACACCTGTGCCTTAGACATTTATACCCTCCATTTCCAGCAGCACCACACATGCCCCCCGATGAAGCCCAGCGCGAAACGTGCGTCGGGGCTCTGGGGCTGGACACCACGCACATGCACTTTCCTTATGGGTAAGCATGGTTACCTTTTCATAATTTTCCCCACACCTTTTTGCACATAGCACTTTACTGGAAGGTCCTGTAGGAATTCCCCATGTCTTTTGGTATGTACATCACCTTGGTAGTAACACCAGACGGCCAAGTGTGAGACTCTTCAGCATGGGTATCAGTCTTTATGCAGGTTTTTGGGGCTATGTATTATCATTTTTTGTACCATTGCATTTACCATACATGTGCAGCGTATCCATCCCCTCTCTTTCTTAGTGTCATGTCCGACATCTGATCATAAGATTATATTTTGTAATGTACACCTTTTATGCACCTGTACAAATAAAGAGCGAATAATTTTTGATATTATAACCATTTATGTTTATTGACTCTATGGCGTTATACTCCGTCTTCTATGTAGGTTCATATATTTCTAAGGGAGTTGTCCTCTTGTTTATGCCATTATGAAAGTTCTTTTTTCTAGATAGGAAAAAGTATTATGTTCATTGCTATGTTGGATTATGTTAAACTTCTAAAGATCACAGTAGTAAGGCTGAGCTCACAGTTATCGTTCATTCTGCATGGAGTGCTTACACCAGGGTTTCCGTGTAAATCTCTGAAATATGTTATTTAAACAAAACACCCAGTGGAAGATTTTCTATAGTGAGGCAGATGGAGGCACTGGGAATGCTGTCTGGCCTATGATCCAGCGGTGTGTTTCTTTTTAAATGTGCAAAAAAGTGCGGTCAGTCACAGTTTTGTGCACTTCTAAAAAGAAGGACAACGCTGAATAGATGTCAGACTGAGTCCAGAATAACTCTGATGCCTCATTATAGTGAACGAGTTCCACGGGGTTTCTCGTGAATCAAGTCATTCAGAGATTTAGATGGAAATCCCAATGTAAGTGTTCAGTGTGGAGCGCAGGATAAATGTAATCCAAAATGTTATGTGAAATGTTCTCAATAAAAACCAACTAAATCCTCAAAAAAGCAAGTCTACACTCAGATTCATCATCTGTGAAAGAAAATATAGGGAGCTTTCACGTTACTGGTAGTACAAAGGCTCTGGAAAGGCTCTATAGCTTCTCGTTCTGCCGAAAGAAATCCAGCAAATTCTGCACTCACAAATTCAAGTGGCCCACTTCCTTCTTATACTCAGTGTGCATAAACTGCAGTTAGCATTCACATGTTTGCCATTTCTGTAGTGATGAGCGCTCACTTAATGTACAAGATCCATGTCTACAAAAGCACGAGCTGGGCATAATGTATGTTCGCTACAATGTATGGACACTATAATTTACTGGGCACTGAAATGTATGGGCACTATAATGGCAGATTTGTAATTCTCACTCAGCAATATCCACTGCTGCTTGTTTCTGGAAAACACCCTTGGGGCTCATACTCACTGGTGCGAAAATTGGATGAGTGCAATCAGATTAAAAATCGGATTGCACTCTGACTAATGATAGTCAATGGGTGACATCTCACTTGCAATTTTTTTCCCATCCGAAATTGGACTGAGAAAAAAATCGCAGCATGCTGCGATTTGCCGCAATTTTCGCCAATGCAAGTCAATGGATGCGATTAAAAAACGGCCCAAAAATGGACCATCCGTTTTCCATCTGTTTTAAAGGGACACATTACCATTCTGTGGCATAGAACACTGTAAATGGTCCTGTAAATGACTGTAGAAAAATAGTTGCTGTGAAAAAAAAATGGATTGCATATGGATGTAAAACAGATGGAAAACGGATGGAAAGATTAAAAATCGCATAGAAAGCACATGATACTCGCTTAGCACTCCACCCTTTTTTACAGTCCAGAAATCGGACCTTTTTTTATTCGCAAATGGGGATGAGCCCTTAGAGTTAAAATCGTAACTACACCTGTAGAAAAATTCAGAGGGTTGCAATTTCCAAAAGTGATGTCACTTGAAAGGGATCATGCTCTTCTGGCAGTTAAAGGCTCTGTGTATGGAATCTGCAAACTATTCTATTATAATTTGTTCTCTGAAAATCAATCTGTAGTACAATACTATAAGAATTGAACTCCATTCAGGGACAAAAGTACATTCCTGTTGTAATTTACACCACTTTAAGAGCGTAAATTATGGTGTCATTTTTCGGCTTTGGCCCCTTAAAGGAAGCTCCGCCCATTTTTTCACAAAAAGTTGATGAAGCTGGTCAGGACTAATGTAAAAAACATCAAACGTTACAATTTTTTTGCATTTTGTACAAATTTAAGTTGAGGAAAATTGTTATATTTAAAATGTATATACAACAACATTTTAGTAAAAAATAATAAATTGGGGGTCTAAGTGTTGTGTAGCTGTTCATATAAAATTCATAGAAAGTATATAAAACTCAAGCATAACTGTATAATGGATAGGCGTAATGTTAATATCTTTCTAACAATTCTGGCAAACTATAAATCCACTAAACACATATAAAACTTGTTCCATTTATTATATCTTTATGTATTATTCCATCATATGTATAAACTGTATCTGCAAAGAAGAACATCTGTTCCCATTTCACACCACCTTAAATATATTACTGTGGTATAAGATTAGTTAATTTTAAGTTGCATATCATATTTCATTTCTGTTGGTGAAAACTCTAAACCAATGACTAAGATGCTGTCAGTCACAGGTCTCTGAATTTAGTTTCTGCTTGAGCCTCTCATTCTACAGGGAATTCAGGTCAAATCAATTTCTAAAAGGTACAGGAGGAGAATAATTTCTCAGTACATCTTCCATGTTAAAATGTTGCAATGAAATATATCCTATGAAATTCATTTACGTCATAAATGAGCCAGGCAGTCTAATCTTGTACTTTAGATTCTTAAAAGATCTTTTTCTGTATGAAAGTCAATAGTTCTTTGTAAAATTACTTTATAAGCAAGAAATAAATAGGAATGTCTAAGTCCAAAAGCATTTCAGGCTTTCTGAAGGGCTTATCTTCACTGCTACTGTTTTACAGAAATCCATTAGACAAAGAAAAAGAAAAAGTCACTGAAAATTCAATCTATACTAAGCAGGGTATATATATATATATAATGTACACTATACATGTATATACAAATGAATTGCCATATGACTTAAGATAAAAACCAGACCAGAATCTCAATTTGCTGGCACAGTGTTTAGGGGGTATTGCCCCTCATCAATGTGAAGCATAAGATCTGATTTGGCTGTATGAGTGAATTCTTAGTAGAATCTAAGGGATAACATTTCTCCTTGTGGAGAGTGTCATGCGTAGCCTGGCATGGCAAAATCAAATCTCTTATTTTTCACTGAGGAGGGGCAATACCCAAAACTTTGTGTCTGCAAATTGAGATTCTGGTTTGGCTTTTATTCTTAGTTAAATGTCAGGGCTCTTTAAAGGGTCAATAGTGACTTTTAGGATTGCTACTTCCAATAGGTTTCACTAGTGTTCAAGTCCTCCTCTTCTCTGAAGAGATAATTTGCATATTTAGTTTCCCAGAGGCCTCCTCACATTGGCATCCTAGGCTTGGCATGTCACTCTCCATAAGGAAAAAACATTTCACCTTAGATCCCACTAAGAAATCTCTCATACAGCGTAATCAGGTCTCACTGATGAGGGCAAATACCCCAAAACATTC
The DNA here is from genome assembly GCF_039654945.1 of Dendrobates tinctorius. Lineage (NCBI taxonomy): Eukaryota > Metazoa > Chordata > Amphibia > Anura > Dendrobatidae > Dendrobates > Dendrobates tinctorius. Next base: position 39,154,523 of record NW_027361703.1, on the reverse strand, counting down.
TGTCTGCAAATTGAGATTCTGGTTTGACATTTGTGCTAAGTCATATGGCAAGGTTTGTTAAAGGGTCAAAATGACTTTAAAATTTGATTCTTCCAACAGGTGGCAAGTCCTTTTCCTCTCTGAAGAGGCAATTTGCATAAAATAATTAGAAAACCATGCGTTATTTCATTTGTACTTCACAATTACTCTCCTTTGTACTGATATGTCACATAGAATCCAAATGCATGCAATATATTCATGTTTGTGGGTGCCGTATGAATAAATGTGGAAAAGCTTACAGTATTACAGTATGAATATTTTTTCAATGCACTGTGTGTGTGTGTATATATATATATATATATATAGGAAAACAAAATGTTAAGAAACATTATTTCCTGTATAATGACTTGTACGTAAGCAAAATGTAAAAAGGATTGAAAAAAATAAATAATTTAAGTAAGCCAAAAGTTAATTTTTCACTAAAATATTGTAAATTTCAGTGTAATTTATGAATGTGTGGTATCCTTCAAAGTGGCCATTTCTATGGGATACGGGATATACAGCTCTGGCAAAATTTAAGAGACCACTGCACAGTTTTATAAAAATCAGCGTCTCTACATGTCTGACAGCCATTTCATTCCAGTGTCAGTAGAATTCCAACCAGAGTACACCTCATTCTATTTAATGTGCTTCTGATTAGGCAATCACCTGAACCAAATCTTATTTAATGAAGGAAAATATAAAAAAACCCTGCTGTGGTGTTCACAAATCCTCTTGCAGTAGGACAAGCTGGATGGCAAAACAAGTGCTAGTAATATCCCAAAAGTAATAGGAATGAAAAAATAACTTTTTACCATGCCAAAGGAGTTGAAGAGAAAAGTCTTGAGTGAGGAAAAGAAGGGCTCAATTCTGGCTTTACTAGCAGAGGGATACAGTGAGCGTCATGTTGCCTCCATCCTTAAAATTAAGATGGCATCCATTACAACAAGGTCAAGCAGCAGACATTGGGGACAACAAAGCTGCAGACTGGCAGAGGGCGAAAACGACTGTCCACTGACTGGGATGATCGTCATCTTTTCTGAATGTCACTCAGCAACCACAGGATGACATCAAGTGACCTACAAAAGGAATGGCAAATGGCAGCTGGGGTGAAGTGCACGGCAAGATCAGTTCATAAAAGGCTCCTAGAAGCAGGGCTCAAGTCATGTAAAGCTAGAAAAAAGCTTTCATCAATGAGAAGCAAAGGAGAGACAGGCTGAAGTTTGCCAAAGAACATAAGGATTGGACCATAGACGACTGGAGTAAGGTTATCTTCTCTGATTAGTCTTATTTTTCCTCTTCGCCACGACAGCACCCACTGAGAGAGGGGATCCGCCCCAGGAACAGGAAACCTACAGAGAGATAAATGGGGCGGTCCCCCTCGCTCCCTCAGTTTGGTTTCCTGTTCCTAGGAAGGAACCCGCAGAAGAGGATACCTGGTCTGGTAGCCGCCTGCCTGCATAATATGAGCAGCAGGGGCCCCAGGTCCGGAGGCAGCGTCGGGCGGAGAGGGGTATCCCCCCCCAGAGCTGGCGTAATGCAGGTGAGGCTGGAGGCGAAAGTGGTGCCAAAGCTCACTGGGGTGATGGCTATACCCCCCCTCCCCCCCCCGGGGTTGGACGCATTACGAACGCCATCGGGCGTACTGAGGCCGGCGCCCCCCCGTGGCAGAAGGGCTTGTGCGGCGTGTGCTGAGCGGCGCTGCTGGAGTCATACCTGGACAGGAGAGGAGTCCGTGCGTGGAGAGGGCGCAGACGCGCGATGCGTCGGCCGCATCACTATTTGCGGTGACCCAGTGCAGGAGAGGCAACCCGGAAGTGGAGGAGGACTTCCGGGTTCAGGCTGAAGGCAGAGACCACGGGACAACGCCCGCGCATGCGCAGTAGGGGCTGAAAAAAAAAAAAAAAAAAAAAAGGAGCAGCTATAGCAAAGGCTTTAAAAGGAAGCCACAGACACAGCGCCAGTGCGCAGTCATGTCGTCCTTAGATGACTCAGCTTCACTCCCATTAGGTCAGCCAGTGGTATCCCCACTTGGTAGTCAACAGAGCAGTGCTACGAGAAGATCCAATAGCACCAGAAGAAGTGGCAGCTCTAGGAAGGAATCCATTGGGCCTTCCAGACAAGATGAGCCGGTAGAGAAGAAACGTAAGGAAAGGAAGTCGTCCCATGCCTCGCCTCAGCCTGGGTCCCGGACACCGCAGCCGGTAGTTGCTGACGAAATTCACGGGTGAGTGTTTTTTGGTCAGGTTAGATAATTGATGGCCTTCTCTTTCTGGTCCATACCCCTTTTAGGCTAAAAGAACAGAGAAGGCGAAACATAGAGAGTGTGCCTTATGTTCGCAGCCCCTCCCGGATGGCCACCCAAAGAGATTATGCCAATCATGCGTTGAGGAGGCCTTGCAGGAGGAATCCTCACGAAAGAAGGAGGATATCCGGGCAATGATAAGAGAGGAACTACGGGCCTTAGGCGGTTCCAGTAGTCTAGGGGGTCACTCCTCCATGAGAGAAATATGTTCACCTAAAGGAGGAGTCTCGCTTGCGTCCAGGTCACCGTCAGATACCGGAGAACTAGATTCCGATAAGTCCCAGGAATACCTTTCCTCAGAGGATGAGGATCAGACGTGTTTCCCCACGGACAGTGTCAGTAATCTTGTAAAGTCTGTCCGAAATACCATGGGGTTGCCGGAGAGTAAGGACCCCAAGACCCCTCAGGACATTATGTTTGCGGGTATTTCTCGTAAAAAGATCCGAGCATTCCCAGTGGTCTCAGCTGTAAAAGACCTAGTTAAGAGGGAATGGGAGAAACAAGGTCAGAGGACCTTCCTCCCCTTAACGTCAAAGCGTAAGTATCCCTTTGACGATGAGGAGTTAACGGCCTGGTCGAGAGCCCCCAAGGTGGATGCGGCAGTGGCCTCTACCTCCCGTAGATCCTCCTTGCCGGTGGAGGATTCGGGAACTTTGGCTGATTCTTCGGATCGTAAGACCGATACATTCCTCAAAAGATCTTGGGAAGCTTGTACGGCAGCCTTTAAGCCCGCAATAGCAGCCACATGTACGGCAAGATCTATGTTGGTGTGGCTGAACGACTTGGAGGACAATATTAAAAATGGAGTAGCTAGGAGTAGGCTTCTTTCCTCTATGCCCCTCATTAAAGGAGCAGCGGCTTTCCTCTCCGACTCCTCCGCGGATTCTCTCCGGTTGTCGGCTAGAGCGGCAGGACTGACCAATGCAGGCAGGTGGGCCTTATGGTTGAAGGGGTGGAAAGGAGACACACAAACAAAAACTAGATTGTGTGCTATACCCTGCCAGGGTAAGTACCTGTTTGGTACAGAGCTGGATGAGATTTTGACAAAAGCGGGGGAGAGGAAAAAGGGGTTCCCTAACCCGTATGTTCCGTTCAACAGGAGGGCCTACAGGAAGCCGCCGTTCGGTAAAAAGAAAGACTTTAGACCTCAGGACCGCTGGGGAAATAAGGACCCCAAGCAAAGAGGCAACCTATTCGGGAAACGTCCCTTCAGAGGAGACAGATCCTGATAAAACCGTTATACCGGTAGGTGGCAGGCTATTAAGATTCAGCCGCCAATGGATGAAGGTGACATCAAACCTGTGGGCCCTAAGTATTGTATCATCAGGCCTAAAATTAGAATTCGTTCGGTATCCACCGAACTCCTTCTTATTGACTTCTATGAAGTCCCGTTCTCAGCAGGAAGCACTGGAGATGGAGATTGCGATACTGCTATCTAAACAGGTCCTAGTGGAGGTCCCAGACGACGAAACAGGGATGGGCTTTTATTCTCCTCTATTCTTAGTCCCAAAACCAGATGGTTCTTACAGGACTATAATAAATTTAAAGAAACTTAATACCTTCCTAAGACTGAGGTCGTTTAAAATGGAGTCGATTAAGTCTGCAATAAAGCTTTTGTTTCCCAGGTGTTATATGGCGGTCTTGGACCTAAAGGACGCCTACTACCATCTCCCCATATATCGAGGGCACCAAAGGTTCCTGCGGGTAGCAGTCTGGTTCAGAGGTCGGATTCGGCATTTCCAGTTTGCGGCAATGCCTTTCGGGCTATCCATGGCTCCTCGGGTATTTACCAAGTTAATGCTGGAAGTAATGTCATATGTAAGGCTGAATGACACCCTAGTTGTCCCTTATTTAGACGACCTACTCATAGTGGGGAATTCTGTTTCACAGTGTGAAGCAAGAATAGCTAGGATTATTTCATCCCTACAAACACTGGGTTGGCTAATTAACTGGGAGAAATCCAGACTGGAGCCAGTGACCTGTCAAAGGTTTTTGGGCCTGCAGGTAGACTCCGTAACTGAGGAGTGCTTTCTGCCAAACGCCAAAGTAATGGCCATGATTGACAAAGTACAGAATGCTACAGGAAGACCCGTAATATCATTGAGACAGGGCATGTCCTTGCTGGGGTCACTAATATCATGCATTCCAGCGGTGCAATGGGCTCAGTTCCACTCTAGAGGACTACAGTGGGCTATTCTGCAGGAGACAGATAGACTGCAGGGGCGGCTGGAAGGGAAGATATCCCTATCGCCCGAGGTGGTTGAATCCCTAAAATGGTGGTTAATTCCTTCCAATCTATCGAAGGGAGTACAGTGGTGGGTGACTCCCTCCAAGATACTCACCACAGATGCCAGCCCCTTAGGTTGGGGAGCCCACCTAGAGGAGCACATGGTACAAGGCTGGTGGCGGGAGAATGAAATAGAGGCCTCCTCTAATGTAAAGGAGCTAACAGCGATTTTTTATGCGATATCTCGCTTCCTTCCACAGTTGAGAGGCGCCCACGTAAGGATCCAGACAGACAATACCACCGCAGTGGCCTATATAAACCGGCAAGGAGGCACGCGGTCAATGCCACTGATGTCTATCGCGGGAAAGATTCTGGAGATGGCCGAGGTCCATCTTCTCTCCTTGTCAGCGCTCCATATAAGAGGAGTGGACAACTCCCGAGCAGACTATCTCAGTCGCCAGGCCCTATACCAGGGAGAGTGGGTCCTCAGCAGAGACGTGTTCGAAATGATAGCGTCAGAATGGGGCAGACCGGAGATAGACCTATTCGCAACCAGAGCCAACAGGCGCGTAAAAAGGTTCGCTTCTCTCTACAGGTCGGACAACCCAGATATTCTAGATGCCCTCCAAACACCCTGGGCATTCCAACTAGCCTATGCCTTTCCTCCGATGGTGCTACTACCAACAGTAGTCAGGAAAATAAGACAGGAGAGGGCGAGGGTCATCTTGATAGCCCCGTTTTGGCCAAAAAGACCGTGGTTTTCATGGCTGAGAGCCATGTCGGTAACCGACCCGTGGATCCTGCCGCTGCACCAGAATCTTCTCTCGCAGGGACCCTGCTACCATCCACAGGCCAAAGCCCTGCACCTAGCGGCCTGGAATTTGAAAGGGAGCTACTGAGGCAGAAGGGTTTCTCAAGGAACCTAATCAATACCCTGCTACAAAGCAGGAAGGAGTCCACGACAAAAATTTATGCTAAGGTGTGGAGGAAGTTCCTGGCCTTTCACCCAACAAAACTAGCTGGTGAAGTACCCATTACGGCCATTCTAGAGTTTCTACAAAGAGGCCGAGAACTTAGACTCTCAGTAAGCACTCTTAAGGTCCACGTGTCAGCCCTAGGAGCCCTGTTTAACTATAACGTGGCAGCAAATAGATGGGTGACTCGGTTTATCTCGGCCTGTCAACGAGCAGAACCGGTGCATGTGCCTCGACTTCCAGCGTGGAACCTTACTTTAGTTTTGGATGCCTTCACTCAGGCACCATTCGAGCCCATAAGCTCAGCATCAGTAAAGTGCCTCTCATTGAAAACGGCTATGCTGGTGGCCTTAGTATCGGCCAGGAGAGTGAGTGATCTTCATGCTCTGTCAGTAGACCCACCGTTCCTGTCAACAACACGAGACAGTCTCATTTTAAAGACGGACCCGTCCTATCTGCCCAAACGGGCAACTAAATTTCATAGGTCTCAAGAGATATGCCTACCTTCATTCTATGAGAACCCGTCAACACAGGACGAGGAGAAATATCACACCTTAGATGTGAAGAGAGCTGTGCTAGCCTACCTTGATAGGACCAGTCCCTGGAGGCAGAGTAGGTCTCTTTTTGTCTCATTCCAGGGCAGCAGGAAGGGGTCTGCAGTTACATCAGGCACGATATCCAGATGGATTAGAGATGCGATCACAATGGCGTATCTGACAAAAGGAGAAGACCCTCCACTGGGGATTAAGGCGCACTCTACTAGAGCCATATCATCCTCCTGGGCCGAGAGGGCGAACGTCCCAATTGAACAAATATGTAAGGCTGCAACCTGGTCTTCTCCATCTACCTTTTATAGTCACTATAGACTAGATTTGTCCTCTACCGAGGATCTAACTTTTGGTAGATCAGTCCTTAACACGGTGTGCCCGCCCAAGTGATTATCTCTGAAAATCTCTCAGTGGGTGCTGTCGTGGCGAAGAGGAAAAACCGGATTACTTACCGGTAATACTCTTTTGTAGAGTCCACGACAGCACCCGCTCACTTCCCTCCCGTAAGAATTTTTTCACACATGGGTCTCCTTGGTGGTGGAGATTATGATTTAAGTTAGATATGTGATTAAACTTAGTAAGCTTAAAACTGCATAGGGGTAAGATAAATGAATCGCCCAAGCAAAATGACTAAAACATGTATGGCGGTTGCTCCGTTGTTCTCGGTAATACAAACTGAGGGAGCGAGGGGGACCGCCCCATTTATCTCTCTGTAGGTTTCCTGTTCCTGGGGCGGATCCCCTCTCTCAGTGGGTGCTGTCGTGGACTCTACAAAAGAGTATTACCGGTAAGTAATCCGGTTTTCAGCTTTACCCAACACCTGGTCATCTAATGCAGTGGTCCCCAACCTTTTTTGCACCAGGGACCGGCTTCATGCAAGACCATTCTTTCATGGCCCGGCAGGGTGGGGATGGAGGTGTGGCAGGGGTGGGGCTTTGGTCGTAAGGGGGCAGGGCTATGGACGGGTTGTAGCTTAGTAGTCAGTGCATACTTATCATTTAATATAACATTTATAATGTGAATGTGATTCAATTCACCATAAGTTTTGAATGACTGGAAGCACCGGGCTTGTTTCCCTGTATCAGTGGGAGCACTGGGCTTGTTTTCCTGTAACAAGATGATCCCATATTTGACAAATATTCAAAAGGTGTACAACACATATAATCCCCCATGTAAAGAAAGATGGTCCCACACATATAATACTCCCATGTATAGCTAGATGGTCCCACACATATAATCCCCCATGTATAGCAAGATGGTCCCACACATATAATCCCCCATGTATAGCAAGATGGCACCACACATATAATCCCCCCATGTATAGCAGGATGGTCCCACACATATAATCCCCCATATATAACAAGATGGCACCACACATATAATCCCCCATGTAAAGAAAGATGGTACCACACATATAATACTCCCATGTATAGAAAGATGGTACCACACATGTAATCCCCCATATAGATGATGACCCCACACAAGTAATCCCCCATATATATGATGGCCCCACACATGTAATCCCCATATATATGATGGCCCCACACATGTAATCCCCCATATATATGATGGCCCCACACATGTAATCCCCCATATATATGAAGGCCCCACACATGTAATCCCCCATATATATAATGGCCCCACACATGTAATCCCATCCTGTATACATGGCTCTGCTCCCACCCTCCCATCCTTGTATACATGGCTCTGCTCCCATCCACATGGCTCTGCTCCCACTCTCCCATCCTGTATACATGGCTCTGCTCCCACCCTCCCATCCTGTATACATGGCTCTGCTCCCACCCTCCCATCCTGTATACATGGCTCCGCTCCCAGTCTCCCATCCTGTATACATGGCTCTGCTCCCATCCTGTATACATGGCTCCACTCCCACCCTCCCACCCTTGTATATATGGCTCCGCTCCCATTCTTGTATGCATGGCTGGGCTTCCCCGTCCTCCCCATCCTCTCCCCCATCATACTTACACTCACACTGTGGCTGCTGAACTTCCCTGCATTTCTATCCTGGTGCATCAGCTTCTTCCTGTGCAGAGCGGTCACGTGGTACCGCACATTTAAGGTCTTGAATATGGACGCCACACCTGTGGGAGAGGAGTGGCATCCATATTCATGACCTTAAATGAGCGGTAGCACATGACCTCTCAGTGCTGGATGAAGCCGCCGCGCCGACAGGGACAGGGATGCAGGAACTGTGCGTGAGTATCCATGTGTTCTGGAAGACGGCGGTTGCAGCTGTCACTACAGTGCTACAGCCACCGACTCCCCTTGTCTCCAGCTCCATGGACGGGCAAGAGCACTGCAACGGCCTGGTCCTGGGCCGCGGATCGGTGGTTAGGGACCCCTGATCTAATGGTTAGGCGGAGACCTGGAGAGGCGTACAAGCCACCGTGTCTTGCACCCACTGTGAAATTTGGTGGAGGATCAGTGATGATCTGGGGATGCTTCAACAAGGCTGGAATTGGGCAGGTTTGTCATGGCCAGCCAAATCTCCTGATCTGAACCCCATTGAAAACCTCTGGAATGTAATCAAGAGGAAAATGGATAGTCACAAGCCATGAAACAAAGAAGAAAAATAAATAAAACTGCTTAAATTTTTGTACCAGTAGTGGCATAATGTCACCCAAAAGCAGTATGAAAAACTGGTGGAAAGCATGCCAAGACACATGAAATCTGTAATTAAAAATCATGGTTATTCCACAAAATATTGATTTCTGAACTCTTCCTGAGTTAACACATTAGTATTGTTGTTTCTAAATTATTATGATCTTGTTTTCTTAGCATTATTTGAGGTCTGCAAGCACTGCATTTTTTGTTCTTTTGATCATTTCTCATTTTCTGAAAATAAATACATTTAGTGCTTGGAAAATTGAAGACATGTTGTTAGTAGTTTATAGAATAGAAAAGCAATTTACATTTTACTCAAAAATATACCTATATAGAGAAAAATCAGACAAACTGAAAATTTTACAGTGGTCTCTTAATTTTTGCCAGCGCTGTATAGTCTGTTTTCAAGTAAATGCTGTGAATTTTTATGTGGACTGTGCATTTTAAATACATTAATCTTCTCCTCCCAGGCTTGATCAGGTGACCCAGCTCTGTTTAATATGCAGATGGGTCTGGAAAAACACCTCAGGGCAGTCAGCCAATGACTGCAGCTCTACAGTCACATAGAAGGGGGATAGTTTTAAATTTGAAGTGGCAGTTGGTGGCCGAATATCTTGCGAATAGGAAGCCATTTTGTAGGTGAAGGAAATACCTACTTTCTCCCTGCCGGCTTTGCTTAAAAACCGATCTGTCATGATGTGGGGAGTTAATAGTCTTCAAATGGGGAAGACTACCATTGCACCTCTAGGAGGAAGAATTACCTCAGGGCAGAAACAGAGCACATTCCTGAAGAAGAGATAGAAGAGATATTCAAACTTAATAGAACCAGAGGTTACTAAGATCTGCCTGTCTGCAGGTACACAGCAATCATCAAATTCAAATTCTTTCAGCTGCTTCATGACTGGGGCTCAAATGCACCAACTACTACCACCATCATCATCTTCTGTTAAGAGGCAATTACTGTGCAAACATTGCATTATGAAGTTTCCTGTGTGTATTTAATTTGAGAAGGAAAGACTCTTCTGCTGACAGAAAGCTTGGCCACCATAAGATACATCATACTCTGTCAGGAGTACAACCCACAGCCATACACCACATGAGAATGCCACAAAGGAAACAAGAATTGCAAAAGCCAAAAATTAGGGACTCTGAGGGACTCAGATGCACCCTGTATTAGACAAAAAGGAGGGCATCATACACATTCTGTTCAAATTGTCATGTAGTGGTACTCCTAGACTCATAAAGGTTATGCACTAAGTGCAAACCCTGCCAAAATTACAAGCAGTTTCTTCCATATACCCTTCAAGGTATCAGATTGTAGTACCTCATTCAAATATTGTGAACAAAGTGTTTTTGTGGTACTTCTACATTCATAAAGACTCTGCACATAGTGCAAGCCAGGAAAAAACTTAAGGATGGTCATAATAATAACAGAAATGCCACTACCAAGATGGCTACGGCATTCCAGTGACTGGCAGACAATGCCCGCATGTTTATTGGCTGTGTAACATGTGCTAAACATGTGGGGCAGGGATTCAAGCTTATCCTCTTAACGTCAAGAGATATTTTTGGTATTGCATTTTAATTTTTTTGCTCCCCTTTTTCCCAGAGCGTTAACTTTTTTATTTTTTGTTCAAAATGGTCATGTGAGGTCTTGATTTTTGCTGGGCTAGCTGTACTTTTGAACAACACCATTGGTTTTACCATGTCATGTACTCGAAAATGGGAAAAAAATTCCAAGTGAGGTGAAATTGCAAAAAAGTGCAATCCCATCGTTGTTTTTTTTCACCATGTTCACTAAATGCTAAAACTGACCTGCCATTATTATTCTCCAGGTTATTACAAGTTCATGGACACCAAACATATACAGTCATATGTTAAAGTTTGGGCACCCCTATTAATGTTAACCTTTTTTCTTTATAACAATTTTGGTTTTTGCAACAGCTATTTCAGTTTCATATATCTAATAACTGATGGACTCAGTTATATTTCTGGATTCAAATGAGGTTTATTGTACTAACAGAAAATGTGCAATCTGCATTTAAACAAAATTTGACCAGTGCAAAAGTTTGGGCACCCTTATCATTTTCTTGATTTGAACACTCCTAACTACTTTTTACTGACTTCCTGAAGTACTAAATTGGTTTTGTAACCTCATTGAGCTTTGAACTTCATAGCCAGGTGTATCAAATCATGAGAAAAGGTATTTAAGGTGGCCACTTGCAAGTAGTTCTCCTATTTGATTCTCCTATGAAGAGTGGCATCATGGGCTCCTCAAAACAACTCTCAAATGATCTGAAAACAAAGATTATTCAACATAGCTTTTCAGGGGAAGGATTCAAAAAGTTGTCTCAGAGATTTAACCTGTCAGTTTCCACTGTGAGGAATATAGTAAGGAAATGGAAGAACACAGGTACAGTTCTTGTTAAGCCCAGAAGTGGCAGGCCAAGAAAAATATCAGAAAGGCAGAGAAGAAGAATGGTGAGAACAGTCAAGGACAATCCACAGACCACCTCCAAAGACCTGCAGCATCATCTTGCTTCAGATGGTGTCACTGTGCATCGGTCAACAATACAGCGCACTTTGCACAAGGAGAAGCTGTATGGGAGAGTGATGCGAAAGAAGCCGTTTCTGCAAGCACGCCACAAATAGAGTCGCCTGAGGTATGCAAAAGCACATTTGGACAAGCCAGTTACACTTTGGAAGAAGATCCTGTGGACTGATGAAACAAAGATTGAGTTGTTTGGTCATACAAAAAGGCGTTATGCATGGAGGCTAAAAAACATAGCATTCCAAGAAAAACACTTGCTACCCACAGTAAAATTTGGTGGAGGTTCCATCATGCTTTGGGGCTGTGTGGCCAATGCCAGCACCGGGAATCTTGTTAAAGTTGAGGGTCGCATGGATTCAACTCAGTATCAGCAGATTCTTGACAATAATGTGCAAGAATCAGTGGCGAAGTTGAAGTTACGCAGGGGATGGATATTTCAGCAAGACAATTATTCAAAACACCGCTCCAAATCTACTCAGGCATTCATGCAGAGGAACAATTACAATGTTCTGGAATGGCCATCCCAGTCCCCAGACCTGAATATCATTGAACATCTGTGGGATGATTTGAAGCGGGCTGTCCATGCTCGGCGACCATCAAACTTAACTGAACTGGAATTGTTTTGTAAACAGGAATGGTCACAAATACCTTCATCCAGGATCCATGAACTCATTAATAGCTACAGGAAGCGACTAGAGGCTATTACTTTTGTAAAAGGAGGATCTACGAAATATTAATGTCACTATTATGTTGATGTGCCCATACTTTTGCACCGGTCAAATTTTGTTAAAATGCAGATTGCACATTTTCTGTTAGTACAATAAACCTCATTTGAATCCAGAAATATAACTGAGTCCATCAGTTATTAGATATATGAAACTGAAATAGCTGTTGCAAAAACCAAAATTGTTATAAAGAAAAAAGGATAACATTAATAGGGGTGCCCAAACTTTTACATATGACTGTATAGATTCTTTTTTATTTAAGTGGTGAAAAAAAATTCCAAAGTTTGTAAATAAAAGCGCAATTTTCCAATATCTGTAGCATCTCCATTTTTCGTGATCTCGGGTTGGGTGAGGGCTTATTTTTTGCATGCTGAGCTGACATTTTTAATTATGCCATTTTGGTGCAGATATGAAATTTTGATCGCCCGTTATTGCATTTTAATGCAATGTTGCGGTGAGCAAAAAACATAATTCTGGCATTTTTACATTTTTTCTCGTTATGCTGTTTAGCAATCAGGTTAATTTTTTTATATTGATAGATTGGGCGATTGTGAACGTGGCAATATCAACTATGTGCATCTTTATTTTTTATTTTTTTATTTTGAATGAGGTGAATGGAGGATGATTTGATCGTTTTGATTTTTTGATTTTTTTTAAATTTTTAAAAACATTTTTCTTACCTTTGGCATGCTTCAATAGTCTCCATGGGAGATGAGAAGCTGCCATAATCCGATTGACTCTGCTACATACAGGTGATGGTCAGATTACCAGTATGTAGCTGAATTGCTCACTTGCTATGAGCGTCGACCACAGGGCGGTGCTCATAGCAATCTGGCTATGACAACTATAGAGATCTGCTAGAGACCTCTGGTTGTCATGCCAACCCATTGGTGACCCATGATCATGTGACCGTGTCACCGATGGGCGGGATTTCTGTCAGAGTTTTACAGTGGCATTTAACGCATTAACAGCCACGTGTGGAGCAATGCTTGCCAAGTGCCAAGCACATCTGAGCACCCAGATACATATACATCACATATAATATGCAAAACAGGTAGCATTCCATGTGCAAAGAAGTGAAGAGACCAAAGTCATTGCCGACAGGATCTCATAGTGGGACAGTGGAAGTTGCTTACTGTATTAGATAAGTGTACAAGGAGCTCAGAAAAAAATTGTTAAAAACTAGAAAGTTGTCTGCAGTGACTTTATTCCAGAAAAAATAAAGCAGGGTCAGGAGCAGTTACATATTGAACAGTATATGGGCCCTTTGCATTCCAAGAGCACATCATAAGGCACAATTCCACCTGCTTTGGAGGTAGTAGTTGGGCCCGTTACATTCTGGGCCTCTGTGTGGCTGCACAGGCTGCCCCAAGTGGTATATCCACCCCTGCACCATTTGATTAACATGTTTGCAAAGAGAGTGTTTATAATGCATGGCTTGGATGATATGATGGACACCACAAAGTAGTGCAAGACTCAGCACATCTAGCATTTTTTATAATTTTATAATCCAGCAATTTAAGGATTATATCATGAACATTTCAAACAGCTCTCAAAGACTTATATATAGAAATAGCTATTTACTATATTTGAAAGGTTATCCATTTTAACTTGTAGGGATACTTACCATATTTGTTCTATAATTTACTGGTTAATAAGATTAAATTAATATCAGATTTGTAATAGCAGTATTTAAAAGGAAATTAATGTAATGATCATTTTAATAGTTGCCTCTACGGAAGGTTTAATGGATTCTGGCAGTGACTTTTCATCAAGCAACAATCTTTTTGCCTGCTACTTCACAATAGCTCTAAAAGTCATGCAGAATATTGGAGAATATGAAGCAAAGTACAATTTTAAATTCATAGACAGTGTATAAATTGGTATGATGATTGTGGCCTTTAAAGGTCTGGGTTCTGTAGTTACTGCTGCTATTATCGTGCTTAAATTGTCTTAAATTGCCATGAATTGTTTTTTTCAAAAGAGTTTAACAATATGAAAAGATATATTTTAAAAATGCCATGTTAATAGTTAAAATAGCTCTATAATGTTGCCCAAAGTGCTTTTTATAATTTGAAATGTGCTACTTAGCATCACTGTAGCCTCCTGTGTTTTGTACTTTATTTCCTGTAAAACTAAACTCTGAATTCTTAGCAATAATTCCTCCCAACCTTGCATACTGTTATTACCATCTACCCACTAACCTCCACCCAGCTGCACCTGCCCTAGGTTTAGCAACCTTCTCCTGACGAAAATGAAATGCTCTGTAGATATCACAGAAAGCTGCCAAAATGCAGTGTGGAGCAGTCACATGCCCCGCAACAAAGAGGGAGATTGGTGCAAAATCTGAAAACAAAATCAAATGCACATGCATCTTTACAATGCATAGATGTAGATGCATAGATGTAGGGGCTTTCTCAGACTCATTGCTTTAAGAATGGAATAAACAGTACCTACTTATTGAAACAGCCTGGCATATTATAAATCAAATAATGTACTTGGTGTAAAGAAGAAATTACTTTTTGGGACTGTTTTTTACAAACATTTGTATTGTGCTTTTCTCACAATAATCTCAAAGCACAGTCTGGGGAGTAAATTATTCAGTTTGGTATAACGTCCGATGTAGAGGGCAAGTGTCACATGTGCCTTTAAACGTCAAACTAACAGGTGTGTTTTGAATTTTGATATAAATGTGTCTAGGGTTCATTCTAGCCAGCTGGTCTGAGCAGTTGGTAAGGAGTGGTGTCTTGAGTAGATCCTTCAGATAGCTGCGATCTAAGTTGTTCAAGGTTTTAAAGGTCATTATGAAAATTTTAAAAGTTATTCTCCATTTTCCTGGCAGCCAGTGGTTTGTTATTGGAGAATGTAGCTGTAGATTGGTCAATAAATTAGCTGCGGCATTTCAAACTAATTTCACACAATTCTCAACTCAGCATCAGCGCAATGGGCAGAGCTAGGTCCGGAAGAGGGTGTGGTGACCTCCCCCTCATCAAATTCATGATGAATGGTGGCAAATCTGGATTCTGAAGTAAGATTTGTGGCTAGGCGAACATAGTGGTGCCCACCACTACATGCCTCGCCTGAGTCATTAAGAGTTGTGACTCTCCTATTGAATCAGGAGCGTCTGCTCCAAAAGACCCCCTCATCAAGACTGTTGAGAGAATTGCTAATTTTGATTAATTGCCCACTTTGTGTCTACTCATCTGTTAGGCTCCTACAGTGTCAGTGTATGTCTTTATCCGAGGATTCAATTCAGGCAGTGCTCACTATTGGGAAACTGAGCTCTGTCAATCAAGCTAAGGGGAGGGGCAAGACCTGTACATTGAAGGGGTGGAATAGTGCTGAGCCCTTGAATATGCCGATGGAGTGCTCATTTACATATGAAACTAAATATTTTTCTTTATGAAGGAAAAAGGGAGCTGGTGCGCTTGAGCACAAGAAACTGTGCCACTCAAATATTGCTTTCAGTGACTTACAGCAGCATTTAAATGGCTAACAGCAGCAATCGGAGCTTAGTTCCAAATGCTGCTGTTAGACACAGATTCTGGCAATGTAATATAGCTGACATTAGTGGCACATTGAAATAGCTTAGTTCTAGAAACCTCTTCCCACAGTTATCACTGAAATGGTGTACATGTACATGATATTGTGTTAAGGGGTTAAAAGAAATGTGTTATAAAAAAAATTATTTAAATTAAGTTTTTACATATAACGTGTTGCCAAAGTTTTTTTCTCATATCTCAATCTGTATTAAAAAAAACTGAATTAGTGATCTTGCAATTAAATTAAAATAGGCAAAATGCTATTTTATTTTAGAAACAGTTTTCAAAAGTGGAGCCCTGCTTTTTTGTCTTTTTTTCTTAAGGGTGAGTGCACACGTTGCGGATTCTGCTGCGGATCTGCAGCGGATTTGGTCCTGCGGATCCGCAGCAGTTAATGCTGCGGTGTACAGTACCATTTAAGGCAATGCAAAATGAAAAACGCAGTGCCCACGGTGTGGAATTTTCCGCGCGAATTTGCTACTGTTTTAAATCCGCAGCATGTCACTTTGTGCGGGTTTCACAGCGGTTTGACACCTGCTCCATGACAGGTGTCAAACCGCAGGGGAAAACCGCAGGCTAATCTGCAGAAAATCTGCAGATATCTGCGGATTTAGACAAATCCGCGTGGAAAATTCTGCAGCAGAATCCGTAACGTGTGCACACACCCGTAGAGTCAATTCTTATCATCATAGGCAAGATTAAAATAAAAAGCAATGCTTCTATATTGCTGATAGCACAGAATTCACCAATCACAATGGGTAATGTCATAGCCATACCTACTCTCATAACTTAAAAAAGCTTAAATATATGTATTTGAATTGCAGTACAACTGGGTTATTATACTCATCTACAGCTGTTTTCACCAATATTCAGCACAGTTCTGAAACAAAATTAAGTTAGAGTCTAAAAAAGTCAGTGTCCAGTATGAAAATTGCAAGATGTCTAATTTTAATCTAATATATAAAGCTCAAAGTGTGTATGTATGTATGTATGTATGTATGTGTGTGTGTGTGTGTGTGTGTGTTTGTCCAGGATAGGCATCTGCACCGTCACAGCTACAGCCACAAAATTTGTCACAGTCACACATCTGGACCCCGAGAGCGTCCTAAGCTTTGTTGTGAGGTGAAATTTTAACCCCGTGCATTCCAATTCACCAAACAATTTTGCCCCTATCTATATACTGGGGAAAAGTGTGCGTGCGTCAAGCCCCGCCCCTCATTATGATGTCATAATGCCCCTATCTGCATAATGGGGAAACAGTGTGTGCGTATCAAGCCCCGCCCCTCATTATGATGTCACAATGGTTGCCATGGCGACGCTGATGTCATCATAGGTTGCAAGCCCCATCGCTTCATTATGATTTCATAGTGGATGACTATGAGATGGAGGATGTGTGATGGGTATATGGGCACTGGACTATGGGATGGAGGATATGTATGATGGGTATATGGGCACGGGACTAAGGGATGGAGGATGTGTGATGGGTATATGGGCACAGGACTATGGGATGGAGGATATGTACATGACGGGTATATGGGCACGGGACAATGGGATGGAGGATAGGTATGATGGATATATGGGCATTGGACTATGAGATGAAGGATGTGTGATGGGTATATGGGCACTCGACTATGGGATGGCGAATATGTATGATTGGTATATGGGAATGGGACTATGGGATGGAGAATATGTATGATGGGTATATGGGCATGGGACTATGGGATGGAGGATGTGTGATGGGTATATGGGCACTCGACTATGGGATGGAGGATATGTATGATGGGTATATGGGCACAGGATTATGGGATGGAGGATATGTATGATGGGTATATGGGCATTGGACTATGGGATGGAGGATATGTATGACGAGTATATTGGCACGGGACTATGGGATGGCGGATATGTATGATGGGTATATGGGCACAGGACTATGAGATAGAGGACATGTATGATGGGTATATGGGCATGGGACTATGGGATGTAGGATGTGTGATGGGTATATGGGCATGGGCCTATGGGATGGAGGATGTGTGATGGGTATATGGGCACGGGCCTATGGGATGGAGGATATGTATGATGGGTATATGGGCACGGGCCTATGGGATGGTAGATATGTATGATGGGTATATGGGCACGGGACTATGGGATGGAGGATAATTATAATTTGTTATAACTAACCACAGTTAGTTACTATGCCCGGGCAGCGCCGGGCTCTTCAGCTAGTTTTTAATAAAAATTGTGATATGAAAAATAGACATAGACAAAAATGTTTATAAAAAAGATTCAGTAAACAAAAAAACTGAGTTAAACAATAGGTCATGTTCTGATCATACATTCTCTTTAACAAGCTCCAGATAAAAATAATATACAGGGTGGGCCATTTATATGGATACACCTAAATAAAATTGGAATGGTTGGTGATATATCAGCTTCCTGTTTGTAGCACGTTAGTATATGGGAGGGGGGAAACTTTTCAAGATTTGTGGTGAACATGGTGGACATTTTGAAGTTGGCCATTTTGGATCCAACTTTATTTTTTTCCAGTGGGAAGAGGGTCATGTGACACATCAAACTTATTGCGAATTTCACAAGAAAAACAATGGTGTGCTTGGTTTTAGCATAACTTTATTCTTTCATGAGTTATTTACAAGTTTATGACCACTTATAAAATGAATTCAAAGTGCTGCCCATTGTGTTGGATTGTCAATGCAACCCTCTTCTCCCGCTCTTGACACACTGATAGCCACACCGCAGAAGAAATGCTAGTCTAAGGGGGTCAGATTCCTTGTAGGAATGCTCAGATATGACATCCATAATGTGGTGGTGAACCATCTTGCTGGATAAACTCAGGGAACATGCCATCTTCAGTGCATAAAGAGGGCAACACATCATCATGTAGCAATTTTGGATATCCAGTGGCATTGAGGTTTCCATTGATGAAGAATGTTCCCACTTTCTTTGTACCCCATATACCACACCATATCATCAATTATGGGTGTCAGGTCCGAGCATTCCTACATGAACAGTTTCCAAGAAAGTGCATTGTTCATTGTGGGCCAGTTGAATGGCCACCAAGGTCTCCCGATCTGACCCCCTTAGACTTTTTATCTTTGGGGTCATCTGAAGGCAATTGTCTATTCTGTGAAGATACGAGATGTGCAACCTCTGAAACAACAGATAATGGATGCCTGTGCTAACGTTTCTTCTGCGGTGTTGCTATCAGTGTGTCAAGAGTGGGAGAAGAGGGCTTGCATTGACAATCCATCACAATGGGCAGCACTTTGAACACATTTTATAAGTGGTCATTAACTTGGTAAAGAACTCATGAAAAAATAAAGTTATGTTTAAACCAAGCACACCATTGCTTTTCTTGTGAAATTCTCAATAAGCTTGATGTGTCACATGACCCTCTTCCCATTAAAAAAATAATAAAATGGCAGACTTCAAAATGGCCACCATGGTCACCACCCATCTTGAAAAGTGTCCTACCTCCCATATACTAATGAGCCACAAACAGGAAGTTGATATCACCAACCATTCCCATTGTATTTAGGTGTATCCATATAAATGGCCCACCCTGCATTTCTATTTGCTTATACAGTGGGGCAAAAAAGTATTTAGTCAGTCAGCAATAGTGCAAGTTCCACCACTTAAAAAGATGAGAGGCGTCTGTAATTTACATCATAGGTAGACCTCAACTATGGGAGACAAACTGAGAAAAAAAAATCAAGAAAATCACATTGTCTGTTTTTTTTTCATTTTATTTGCATATTATGGTGGAAAATAAGTATTTGGTCAGAAACAAAATTTCATCTGAATACTTTGTGATATATCCTTTGTTGGCAATGACAGAGGTCAAACGTTTTCTGTAAGTCTTCACTAGGTTGCCACACACTGTTGTTGGTATGTTGGCCCATTCCTCCATGCAGATCTCCTCTAGAGCAGTGATGTTTTTGGCTTTTCGCTTGGCAACACGGACTTTCAACTCCCTCCAAAGGTTTTCTATAGGGTTGAGATCTGGAGACTGGCTAGGCCACTTCAGGACCTTGAAATGCTTCTTACGAAGCCACTCCTTCGTTGCCCTGGCGGTGTGCTCTGGATCATTGTCATGTTGAAAGACCCAGCCACGTTTCATCTGCAATGCCCTTGCTGATGGAAGGAGGTTTTCACTCCAAATCTCACGAAACATGGCCCCATTCATTCTTTCATGTACCCAGATCAGTCGTCCTGGCCCCTTTGCAGAGAAACAGCCCCAAAGCATGATGTTTCCACCACCATGCTTTACAGTAGGTATGGTGTTTGATGGATGCAACTCAGTATTCTTTTTCCTCCAAACACGACAAGTTGTGTTTCTACCAAACAGTTCCAGTTTGGTTTCATCAGACCATAGGACATTCTCCCAAAACTCCTCTGGATCATCCAAATGCTCTCTAGCAAACTTCAGACGGGCCCGGACAAGTACAGGCTTAAGCAGTGGGACACGTCTGGCACTGCAGGATCTGAGTCCATGGTGGCGTAGTGTGTTACTTATGGTAGGCCTTGTTACATTGGTCCCAGCTCTCTGCAGTTCATTCACTAGGTCCCCCCGTGTGGTTCTGGGATTTTTGCTCACCGTTCTTGTGATCATTCTGACCCCACGGGGTGGGATTTTGCGTGGAGCACCAGATCGAGGGAGATTATCAGTGGTCTTGTATGTCTTCCATTTTCTAATTATTGCTCCTACAGTTGATTTCTTCACTCCAAGCTGGTTGGCTATTGCAGATTCAGTCTTCCCAGCCTGGTGCAGGGCTACAATTTTGTTTCTGGTGTCCTTTGACAGCTCTTTGGTCTTCACCATAGTGGAGTTTGGAGTCAGACTGTTTGAGGGTGTGCACAGGTGTCTTTTTATACTGATAACAAGTTTAAACAGGTGCCATTACTACAGGTAATGAGTGGAGGAAAGAGGAGACTCTTAAAGAAGTTACAGGTCTGTGAGAGCCAGAAATCTTGATTGCGTGTTTCTGACCAAATACTTATTTTCCACCATAATATGCAAATAAAATGAAAAAAAAACAGACAATGTGATTTTCTGGATTTTTTTTTCTCAGTTTGTCTCCCATAGTTGAGGTCTACCTATGATGTAAATTACAGACGCCTCTCATCTTTTTAAGTGGTGGAACTTGCACTATTGCTGACTGACTAAATACTTTTTTGCCCCACTGTAGTTACCAATAGGGGACTTTTGGGATACATACTTTTGCAGATTATGCAAGATTATTTTCTGCATTACTACTTTACAGCTATAAAGAACATAAAGAGCTGAATATTTCATGAGGAAAATTCATGTCAACTTCCTTGTGTTTGCATCGCGCTTATTAGAGCCAAATTTACAATATGTAAGTCTTGTATAGTGTTTGATAAATTTGGAATTTAGATATAACACTCCTATCCAAGGCTGTTTTTATACTTTTTCTAAAGTAGTGAGAATTGCATTTTTTGTTATTAAATTAGTATTTCATCTACAACCTCAATTCCAAAAAAGTTGAAATGCTACAATATAAAGAAAACAAGAAAGCAATAATTTGGAAATCTCTTCTTTTATTCACAATTGAATAAAGTTCAACATTTTTTTTATTTCATTAAAAGAAAAAAAAAATAAGGTTTCTCATTGTGTAGAGTGACATTCTAGGCCTGGTACACCAATATGAGGAGACTTAAACATCTTGAATGCCCTTCTGAAAAGATAAATATGCAAGTTGTCTCTTCAGAGAGGAAGGGGGCTTGAACTCTAGTGAAATCTACTTCCAATAGGTGGCACTTCAGTTCAAGTTCGCTTCCTCTCTGAAGAGACAATTTGCACACAAAAAAACAATAGTAACTCATTTAGAAACTGACCACAGCAGCAAATCTCAAAAAAGTTGTCTACCATTTTGCAACATCCGCTGTTGCTTTTATAACAGTCTGTAAACATCTAGGAAATGAGGAGACCAGTTGAATATTGCCCCACTCTTGTCTGTTGTAGGATTCTAGCTGTTCAAGAGTCCTGGGTCTTTTTGGTTTGATTTTTCATTTCATAATGCATCAAATATTTTCTATTAGTGAAAGGCTGGGTCTGTAAGTTCATCAGCTAAACTCTTCTTCTCCAATGCCATAATGTTGTGCGGAGGCAGTATATGGTTTAGCATTGTCCTGCTGAAATATGTAAAGTCATTCTCTAAAATAGATGTAATCTACATAGGTGTATATGTTGTTCTAAAAACTCTTTAAAATGCTCAACTTTGATAGTGTTTTTTGAGCGAATTGATTCATAGCAGTGGCATACCGCTAATGGTAACAGACCACATGGCTGCTATGAGGTCTGTGAATTGGGAGCCACCCCACCTGGCATGACATTTTCAAATGTGTCTGCTTCCTTGATGCTGATACAGTTGAAAGAAATTATGAAACATGGAGTTGCTAGCTCCTTCCTCCATCATTCTTTCTGTGGATCTGAGCTCTGATGTCTTAACATCACGCCTGCAGTGCAGAGCTTCAAACCATAAACTGCACAAATTGGAGAAGTAGGGGAATGGGGAGAGGTGAGTATTTTAATACTTAGAGATCTAAATTAAGGTCATCATACTGTATAGTGGGCAGTGTGGTGGTCATTTTACTGTATGGAAGACTTTGTGGTAAAAATTTTACTGTTTAGAGGGCTATGTCAGGGCCATTTTTACTATTTGGAGGGCTACGTGGAGGCCAATATACTATTTGGAGGGCTATGTAGTGGCTTTATGTAGGGCTCTGGGGATACCATTATACTGTTTGTAGGGCTCTGTGGGTGTTATTATACAGTTTGGGGGACTATGTGGGGACCATTATACTGTTAGAGGGCAATGTGGAGGAACATTATAATGTGTTGTGGACTTTGTGGAGATCATTCTACTGCAATAAGAGTTGTTGTGGGAGCCATTATACTTTTTGGATGGTTATGTGGGGCCAGTTATGCAATTTGGAGAGATGTACTGTATGTGTTAGGGTTGACGATGCTTAGTGCGATCGCAATCCGGGGTCCACCGTGCAGAGATGTTATCCTGCAGCTAGAAAACAATGGTTGAGCCATGCGATGATCGTTCACCAAAAAGCACTCTGTGTTTACTCCGCACAGTATGGACTGAATGCAAGATACCAGACTGATAGCATCTCCGAGTGGTGTGAACTGGCAAAGGAATACCAGCTCAGCTAACTGCCGAGTGGCAAAGAAAAGTAAAACTAATACAGCTGTCCACCGAGTGGTGCAGAAATATGAGTACCAAGCTCAGTTAGCCGCTGAGCGGTACTAAATGAGGTGTGTGCAGTACCCAGCTGAAACCAAAAGGATTAAAGCAGGTGGGTTTGACTGTTCCCCATAACTGACCCGTGTTAACCGCACATGTGGCCGAGGCAGGAACTAGGCCAAGCCAAAAGAAAAACCTGCCTCTCTAAGGGAAGCTAGGCACTCGCACAGCTGACAGAGCGGCGAAGTCTCCACATACACACGACATCAAATGACATTAGCACGCCGGCGTGAGCCTCGGAGGACCTTTTATAGGTTCAGGTCATGTCCAGTCGGACAGGACCTTGCTCATGGACCAATCCGGAACAATCTGGGGGCTATCATATTGTGTGGTGGGCTGTGTGGGGTAATTATACTATATGGAAGGTTTTGTGGGTGACATACTGATTGGAGGGCTTTTTGGGGCCATTTTGCTCATTGAAAGGCTGTGTGGGGGCCATTATACTGTTTGGAGGGTTATGTGGGGACCAATTATATTATTTTGATATCTGTGTTGAGACCAATATAGTGTTTAAAGGGCAATGTGGGGGGCTGTAATACTGTTTGGAGAGTTCTGTGGGTGCCATTATACTGTTTGGAATGCTATCTGGGGGCTTTTACAGTATTTGGAGGGCTTTGTGGGGGCCATTTTACAGTTTGGAGTGATATTTTGGAGCCATTATACTGTTTAGAGGGCTATGTGGTGGCCGTTATAGTGTTTGAAGAGCTATGTGTGGGCCATTATTATGCTATTTTGAAAGCTGTCTAGGGGTTATCATATTGTGTGGTGAGCTAGTGGGAGCCATTATACTATTTGAATTGCTATATTGAGGCAATTACAGTCATGGCCAAAAGTATTGATCCCCCTGAAATTCTGTCAGATAATATTCAGTTTCTTCCTGAAAATGATTGCAAACACAAATTCTTTGGTATTATTATCTTCATTTAATTTGTCTTAAATGAAAAAACACAAAAGAGAATGAAGCAAAAAGCAAAACATTGATCACTTCACACAAAACTCCAAAAATGGGCCGGACAAAAGTATTGGCACCCTCAGCCTAATACTTGGTTGCACAACCTTTAGCCAAAATAACTGCCACCAACCGCTTCCGGTAACCATCAATGAGTTTCTTACAATGCTCTGCTGGAATTTTAGACCATTCTTCTTTGGCAAACTACTCCAGGTCCCTGATATTTGAAGGGTGCCTTCTCCAAAGTGCTATTTTTAGATCTCTCCACAGGTGTTCTATGGGATTCAGGTCTGGACTCATTGCTGGCCACCTTAGAAGTCTCCAGTGCTTTCTCTCAAACCATTTTCTAGTGCTTTTTGAAGTGTGTTTTGGGTTATTGTCCTGCTGGAAGACCCATGACCTCTGAGGTAGACCCAGCTTTCTCACACTGGGCCCTAAATTATGCTGCAAAATTTGTTGGTAGTCTTCTGACTTCATAATGCCATGCACACGGTCAAGCAGTCCAGTGCCAGAGGCAGCAAAGCAACCCCAAAACATCAGGGAACCTCCGCCATGTTTGACTGTAGGGACCGTGTACTTTTCTTTGAATGCCTCTTTTTTCTCCTGTAAACTCTATGTTGATGCTTTTGCCCTAAAAGCTCTACTTTTGTCTCATCTGACCAAAGAACATTCTTCCAAAATGTTTTAGGCTTTTTCAGGTAAGTTTTGGCAAACTCCAGCCTGGCTGTTTTATGTCTCGGGGTAAGAAGTGGAGTCTTCCTGGGTCTCCTACCATACAGTCCCTTTTCATTCAGATGCCGACGGATAGTACGGGTTGACACCGTTGTACCCTCGGACTGCAGGGCAACTTGAACTTGTTTGGATGTTAGTGGAGGTTCTTTATCCAACATCCACACAATCTTGCGTTGAAATCTCTTGTCAATTTTTCTTTTCCGTCCACATCTAGGGAGGTTAGCCACAGTGCCATGGGCTTTAAACTTCTTGATGACACTGCGCACGGTAGACACAGGAACATTCAGGTCTTTGGAGATGGACTTGTAGCCTTGAGATTGCTCATGCTTCCTCACAATTTGGTTTCTCAAGTCCTCAGACAGTTCTTTGGTCTTCTTTCTTTTCTCCATGCTCAATGTGGTACACACAAGGACACAGGACAGAGGTTGAGTCAACTTTAATCCATGTCAACTGGCTGCAAGTGTGATTTAGCTATTGCCAACACCTGTTAGATGCCACAGGTAAGTTACAGGTGCTGTTAATTACACAAATTAGAGAAGCATCACATGATTTTTCGAACAGTGCCAATACTTTTGTCCACCCTCTTTTTTATGTTTGGTGTGGAATTATATCCAAATTGGCTTTAGGACAATTCTTTTTGTGTTTTTTCATTTAAGACAAATTAAATGAAGATAATAATACCAAAGAATTTGTGTTTGCAATCATTTTCAGGAAGAAACTGAGTATTATCTGACAGAATTGCAGGGGTGTCAATACTTTTGGCCATGACTGTATATTCTTTGTAAGGCAATATGAAGGGCCTTTGTACTGTTTGAAGGGCTATTGGGGGCCATTGTACTGTGTGTGGACCACTATATAGTGTGGATGGTTGTGTGGGGTCCATCATGCTGTATGTGTAGTGTGGATCTGTACAGTGTGGAGGATTGTGTAGAGTCAATCATACTGTGTGGATTGTTTTGTGGGGCCACCATACTTGGGAGGCATCATATTGTGTGGAGGACTATGGGGGGCCTATACTAATGAGAATGACTGTGTTGGACCATCCTACTGCATGTGGGGACTGTGGGGACCATCATACTGTGTTGTAGTTACTGTGGGGGTATCATACTTTGTGGGGTGGGGGATACAATAGCATCATCATTCTGTGGGTATGTAATTTTCTGTGGAAGAATTCACAGTGGTGATACCGCACTGTGTTTGGGGGCACTTTTGTTGGCATCATACTTTATGTGGTCATGAAAGTGGTATCTTAGTGCTTGAGAACACCAATTGGCTTCAATAGGAGCAAATTACTTTGAAAGGGCTGCAAAGTTGTGAGATATGCTCTACTGTGACCCCACCAAATATTTTTTCTATGAAGGTTGAGGAGCTCAATTAGGACATCTGCTATGGTACTTTGGGGCCCCATGATTTCTACTTATGCACCTGATTTACAGGACCCAGTCTAGAAGTCATGTCAGAATTCTTTGGTCATTAGACAGAAGTATTGACAACTTCCTCCTACCTCTCGGCATCCTCAACTCTTCTTTTTATTAGCTGGCTAGAGATGGCTTAACACATGGCAATAATGACATTGAGCCAAGTTGGCTAATCAAAAAAAGATAGGGGATTAAGTCAGGTAGGAAGCGGTTTGCAGGGCTCCCATTTGACAGTCACATAAAACTGACCAGGCCACTAAATGCGGTCTAGCAAATCAATTCACAAAATCTTTACCAAGATATTTTCCTACAATTTAATAGATGGTAGATAGCAGCTTGTAAGTTGAGAAGGCACCCTTTACCTACTGGGCCCATGTGAAACGGCACATGCTGTAAAAAGGGTATGTCTTCCTCTGGTTACTCAGTCATTAGAGCTTGAGTTGTTACAGAATAAATATTAAATATGTTTTTTTTTTTCCCATCTCTGAAATGTAGGCACTTTATGTATGTAATAATATGCTGTCCTATGGCAGGTTCACAGGGTTTAACCATTATGTTTATAGCTGCTTCCCTACTGTGATAATGCAGTGAGGCTCCTGAATTGACTTGTATAACTTGGTTTTGTAATGTTCCTCAACATAATCCATCCTTTTGGCAGTTCAGTTTTGTGTTTTGACAGCCAAAAACTAGAGCTAGGTCCAAACTTTTGTCTTTTCATTAATTTTTGCTTCATAATCACAGTTTTTTTCTTCAAAATCCAATATCCTGTTAGCAAAGTTTTTCTGATAGCATAACTGTACTTGTAGATGTTCAATGTTTCATCCAACATTATGGCTCTGTGCCCACACAGCAATCTGTACAAACATAATGGTACCTTCATAACAATTTATAAACAGACAATAGTGTTCACATATCAATAATGCTCACAGTGTCATAGTCATGCAGATCTATATACCTTTCTGCAGCATCCTACGTAAAAATCTCCTTTTTTTACCAAATCAAAGTGTATTTAGACTAAGTGATCTTTATAGGATATTTACAATGCAGTCAAAGATGATTGTTTTATAAGGAGCTGAGTCAGATGAGATACTGCAGGGAAGCTGGATCACTCATATTGCTACCTAAGTAACATTGAGAGCATATTAAAAAAAAACATGCCTGCAACTTTCAATCTCTACCTTCAACTCTCCTTTACACCATCTTTTATAAATAAAACAGATTTCACAGCAATAAGTACAGCATTGTTCAATGTGATTCAAACCAGTGTGTAGGCAAATACATATATCACTAAAATAGGCATATGACTATTACTGTGCATAGGTGATAAGTAGAGATGATTGAATACTTTGAATTCAAATTCAGAAGATTCTGCAAATTTTTCCCAAAAATTTGATTAGCAGCTAATTAGTGATGAGCGAGT
This sequence comes from Dendrobates tinctorius, assembly GCF_039654945.1. NCBI lineage: Eukaryota > Metazoa > Chordata > Amphibia > Anura > Dendrobatidae > Dendrobates > Dendrobates tinctorius. The sequence continues at coordinate 39,127,194 of NW_027361703.1, read as the reverse complement.
ATACTTGTTGCTCTGGTTTTCCCGAGCATGCTCGGTTGATCTCCGAGTATTTTGGTGTGCTCGGAGATTTAGTGTTTATCATAGAATTGTAGAGTTGGAAGGGACCTCCTGGGCCATCTGGTCCAACCCCCTGCTCAAAGCAGGATTCGCCAAATCATCCCAGACAGATACTGCATCTGTCCAGCCTCTGTTTGAAGACTTCTATAGAAGGAGAACTTACCACCTCTCGTGGCAGCCTGTTCCACTCATTGATCACTCTAACTGTCAAAAAGTTTTTCTGATATCTAATCTGTGTCTCCTCCCATTCAGTTTCATCCCATTGCTTCTAGTCTTTCCTTGTGCAAATGAGAATAAAGATGATCCTTCTGCAATGTGACAGCCCTTCAGATATTTGTAGACAGTTACTAAGTCTCCTCTCAGTCTTCTCTTTTGCAGGCTAAACATTCCCAAATCCTGCAACATTTCCTCATAAGACAGGGTTTGCAGACCGGTCACCATTCTGGTCGCTTTTTTCTGAACTTGCTCCAGTTTGTTGATGTCTTTTTTAAAATGTGGTGCCCAAAACTGGACACAGTATTCTAGATGAGGTCTGACCAAAGAGGACTAGAGGGCAATAATGACTTCACGTGATCTAAACTGTATGCTTCTGTTAATACTTCCTAGAATTGCATTTGCCTTTTTTGCTGCTGCATCACACTGTTGACTCATATTCAGTCTGTGATCTATTAGTATACCCAAGTCTTTTTCACATGTGCTGCTGCTTAGCCCTATTCCTCCCTTTCTGTATATGCTTTTTTCATTTTTATTGCCCAGATGTAGTACTTTGCATTTTTCTCTGTTAAAAACCATTCTGTTAGTTGCTGCCCACTGCTCCAGTTTATTTATATCTTTTTGAATCTTCTCTCTCTCTTCTCTAAAAAGATATAAATAAACTGGAGCTGTGTCGACACAGCTGCATGATTTGCGGCTGCTAGACAGCATGAATACATGTGTGGAATTTCTAACAAACAGGCAATCCTCACATGTATTCAGCCTGTCAAGCAGCCGCAAATCATGCAGCTGAGACAATGAAAACTTAAGCCCCCATCACACATAGCCATCTCGCTAGCGAGATCGCTGCTGAGTCACAAGTTTTGTGACGCAACAGCGATCTCATCAGTGAGATCGCTGTGTGTGACACTTACCAGCGACTGGCCCCCCTGCCGGGTATCGCTGATCGTCCTGGAATGGCCAGGACATTTTTTTGATTGCTGGTCTCCCGCTGGCTAGCATGCATCGCTGCGTGTGGCAGGCGGGAGATCAGCGAGCTGGCGCTGGTAACTAAGGTACACATCGGGCTTCTAAGGGGCACACAGCGCTTAGAAACCCGATGTGTACCTTAGTTACCAGCGTGCTGGTGCAGTGAGCTGGTAACCAAGGAACACATCGGGTTTCTAAGTGCCGTGCACCGCTTAGAAACCCAATGTGTACCTTGGTTACCAGCTCCCTGCACCAGCACACTGGTAACTAAGGTACACAGTGAGTAACTAAGCGACGTGTGTCGCTTATTACCCGCGTGTCGCTGGTGCTGATCGCTGGTGAAGCTGCCTGTTTGGCAGCTCACCAGCAATCATGTAGAGACACACCAGCGATCCTGACAAGGTCATATCGTTGTCGGGATCGCTGGTGCGTCGCTATGTGTGACAGGGCCCTAAATCTCCAAGCACGGCAAAATACTCGGAGATCACTCGAGCATGCTCGGGAAAACCCAAGCATCTAGTATACTCGTTTATCACTACAGCTAATCAATTTGCCACAAATTGCAATACTGTAAAGCCTCCAATTTCGCCAAAAGGATGCGTAACATTATGAAATCTCCTAGCACCATATCCAACCCCTTTCAAACTTTTTAGCACAAACACATCCTTAATAATGTCAATTATGCAACTTGTTTCTTCAGAGATAGAAGAGTTGAACAATATTGGAAGCAACCATCCTAAAAGTCAATATTGACCATTCACTGAGCCTTGAAACATGACTTAGAATACAAGAGAAATCAGACACTCTATTTCCAGACTTGTTTTGAGGTGTTAGCTTCTCTTCAGTGCAAAGTAAGAGGTCTGATCTGACTGAATAGGAGGCCTCTAAAAATGTCTGAGGAGTAACATGTCTACTTGTGGAGTGGACCAAGCCTGGTGTAAGAAAGCTTATAACCTATGTGCTTCTCTGGTCATTTCTAAATATGCAAATTGTCTCTTCAGATAAAGAGGAGGACTGAACACTAGTGCCACCTATTGGAGGAAGCAATCCTAAAATAAACAATTGTTTTTTCTTATTTTCCTGACCCTTAGGAGTAAATATATTTTATAAAAAGGTTGTTTAATTGAACAAAATAAATAAAACAAAATAAAGAGATAGCTCAACAGTAGTCTTACATGAGAAACCTAACCTAATATATGTCTCGTATATTTAATTTTTTTGAAAAACTGTGTACATTCCAGAAAATGACTTGATTTAGTTACATTTTTTCTCACATGTCTCTATGGATAGAAATCATCACCCTTAATTTAGAGAACCAGTGAAGTTCAAAGCTTCTGGACCTGCATAATGTCTCATGTCTGTATCACATTTAGAGTTGAGCGAAACAGGTCAGCCAGATTCATAAGTCGCCGACTTATGGCAAAGTCGGGTTTCGCCGACCGAAACCCGACCACAGCGTGAAGTCGGCCATGCGGTCGGCAAAATGAGCGCCAAAGTCGGATTTCCCAGAATGCTTGCACGTGACTTTTTTTAGCCACTGAGCAAGGACGTACACTGTGGGCAACAAGATGACATGTGCAGCGTCCGGAGAGAGATTTTTCGCGCACTTCAAAAAAGCAGTCCGGCATGTAGGTGTGTTTACTGTCCTCCACTCCCTGCCGACTTTGCTTCCTCATTGACTTGCATTGCGTTTCGTGTTTCAGTTGGACCTTTGACTTTTCCCGATAGTCAGCCGATTTCGTCCGACTCGACTTTTGAGAAAGTCGGGTTTCATGAAACCCAACTTGACCCTAAAAAAAGACAAAGTCGCTCACCTCTAATCACATTGCTATGAATTAGAGATGAGCTACTTTGCCTTTTTTAGGGTCGAGTCGGGTTTCATGAAACCCGACTTTCTCAAAAGTCGAGTCAAACAAATTTGGCCGACTATTGGGAAAAGTCGAAGGTCCAACTGAAACACGAAACCCAATGCAAGTCAATGGGGAAGCAAAGTCAGCAGGGAGTGGAGGACAGTAAACACACCTACATGCGGGACCGCTTTTTTACAGTGTGCGAAAACTCTCTCTCTCTCCGGATGCTGCATTATGTTATCTCGTTGCCCACAGTGTACGTCCTTGCTCAGTGGCTGAAAAAAGTCACATGTACGCATTCTGGGAAATCCGACTTTGGCTCTCATTTTGCCAACCGCATGGCCGACTTCACGCTGTGGTCAGGTTTCGGTCGGTGCAACCTGACTTTGCCATAAGTCGGCAACTTATGAATCTGGCCGACCCGTTTCGCTCAAATCTACTATGAATACATTTGACTGGATTCCCCTGCAGCTACAGCAAGTTTTAACTTTTAAGTGTAGAAAAAAAACTTTCTGCTTCTATCTTTATGCTTTTTATTTTGCCTCATCAAATCGTCTTTGCAAATTCATTACTAGTAAGCTTAAGATTGCTTCTACTTTATTAGATAATGGGCATTAAAAGCATTAAACAATGCTACAGGTTTAAATATGCTTCTTTGCTTCAATTTCATCAATTAAATGAACTGAGTTTCTTAACTGCATTTGAAAATGTAGTAAAATGTCTAATTAGAGTACCATAAACTTGCGGTGAGGGGCCAAATGAGTTTTTGATAATAGTATTAATGTTGGTTTCAGCCTACATATTTGTTCAAGAAACTGGTCACTATTTTGTACAGCAATATGTTAGAACTAATGTATATTACAATGTATGATAATGTAAGATACATATTTTTTAACATGCACCATCATGGGTAGGCTCTGGGGGTGTATCTAGACCCCAGTTGTCACTACTAAGTGCCCCACTACTTAGGGCCCCATCACACATAGCGATCTCGCTAACGAGATCGCTGCTAAGTCACAATTTTTGTGACGCAACAGCGATCTCACCAGCGAGATCGCTGTGTGTGACAGCGATCAGTGACCGGCCCCCCTGCCGGTAACACTGATCGCTGTAGGAAAGCCCTTGACTTTTTTTGGTCGCTGGTCTCCCGCTGGCTAGCATGCATCGCTGCGTGTGACAGGCGGGAGACCATCGATCAGCTGGTAACTAAGGTAAACGCAGGGTTTCTAAGCACGGCGCTGTGCTTAGAAACCCTCTGTGTACCTTAGTTACCAGCGCACTGATGCAGGAAGCTGGTAACTAAGGTACACATCAGGTTTCTAAGTGATGCACGTCCTTTAGAAACCCGATGTGTACCTTAGTTACCAGCTCCCTGCATCAGGCGCTGGTAACTAAGTACACAGCGACGCCGCTGTCTGTCTGACAGCTCACCAGCGATCATGTAGCGACTCACCAGCGATCCTGACACGTTGATATCATTGTCGAGATCGCTGGTGAGTCGCTATGTGTGACGGGGCCCTTAATAATGTTTGAGGTTGTCAGTATTAAACAATTAACCTATCTGGTGTTCAGAAATCTCCATTATTTATGTTTTCAAACATGATTCATTAGGCTTCCTACAATGGTCTTGAGCTGCATACTACATTATAGCCCAAGGCTGCCTACATAGTTATGCTTAGGCATAGCTATGCTCATAAAAATAGAAAGCAGACTTTGTCAGTCACAAACTAACAGCCTAGCTGTGGTTCAGTTACGTTCTCTTACTTTAGGTTACTGTTCATCCTGTGGTATAAAGACTACGTCTTTCTTAGATAGTAAGCTCTTGCTAGCAGGGCTCTCATCACTCTTTGAATTGTTGAATCAAATATTACTATTTAAATTACCCTTTGAATTGTGAACTATCTTGGAATATGTTGGTGTCTTGTAAATAAAAATATTTCTATTATTACATCTTAGCATTATATTTCTAGAACAAGACTTTGAAAAATGATAGAAGAATTTAATTCTATCTCCTGCAGACCTAGGACCTTCCCCCTGTGATCCAAAGGCAGAAAGAAACTTACACACTAGAGGGCACAACTGATTCACTTGCATGCCATCTTTGCACTACAATATTGCTCACTAGTAGTTGTAAAAGTGTTATTCAAAGTCCAGATATGAACACAAAGTTGCAGAACTTATTTAAATTAGTATTCCAATCTCAAACTTTTATGTCTGATAGAAGCAAGTCTAATCTCTCAAACATGGGGTCTCATGACACCCTTTCCATGCAAAGCTTTCTTCTCGTTGATCTAATTTCCAGAAACACCCATGCCAGCACCTGCACCTATCAGTGTAGAAGACATCATTTATCTTTATTAATTTTTTTTTTTTTTTTTTAAAAAGGTGTATTGTATTCTACAGCTATTGGTATAAATTCTTTGAAAACCTAAAATTGCCATCCCTTTTTAAATGGTAGCAAATTCCTTAAACTAGGAGTTCCTTGATGATAAATGAGTTGGAAACCAACTATAAATATGATTAGAAGAAAAAAAATTAATGCCCTGTCTATATATCCCAGCTCTAGTAATTGGTAGTTCACTAACAGATATACATTTATAAGTAATTGGTGACACGGAACCATACATAATAAAAGGATGAAAAATATAACAGAAAATAAGATAATGGCACCCAAAGAGCCCAATTAAAAGTTAGAGTGATCGACAGGTACTTGTTATGTCAATCAGACTTCAAATTCAGAAGAGCATTGTGGTATCTGTTACAAACATGATGAACACAGAGCCTTACATAAATAATCCTTATAACAAAGTATCTTATTCCTAATTAAGTTAAATCTTGGGGTACTTTGTCATGATTTTGACTTTAATTACCATGTTTTTGATCTATAAGATGGATATCCATAAAAATAATTTATTAGTAATTCATTAAAAAATTGATGCAATCAGCATAAATGTCACAAGCCCTCTATGGGGAGGTATATAGCAGCAAACGTGTTTCAAACCTTGCGGTTTCTTTGTGATCCATAGGTTTTCCTGCTTCACCGCTGAACTCCGTGCTCCGATTGTCTGTCTACATGTGGATGAGCTGACTTTTTTCTTTTTTGAATATAAGATGCACCCAGGTTTTGGAAAACAGCATTTAGGGAAAAAATATTAGTAATAAAACTACCATAGTGATGTAAAGATGTTGGAGGGGTAATATTGGTGGTCTGCGGTTTGCTGGTGCTCTAAGGTTTAAGAGGGGGCTAATGATTTATTCCAAGTGAGAGAAGTATATTAGCACAGTTGTACCCATCAGGATTGGCGGAATGCACCTAATATGAAATAATAAAAAGGTGCGTTCGCAACCCGGAATCCACCATGCGGTGATGGAGAAACCGCAGCTAGCACAATGGTGGAGCAAGGCTGCGAGAAAACACTTTAAGCACACTGAGTTAAATGTCACTCAGTGTGCACAGAGTGAAAAGTATCAGCTCTGTTACACCACAGAGCAGTACTATGAAGCAGCACAAAAAGGACTATACCCTGTTAGACTGCACAGGCATATAGAAATATACTAATTGGGGTCCCTATAACTTAACCCCAGGAAAGACTAAGCTGTGGTTGAGCCTGCTCTGACACACAGTTTGCTTTAGCATGCGCACCTGAGGATGCACGCTGCAGATGCTAAGTTCAAGCGGGAGTTTCCACTCTACACTGCCTGTCTAGACAAACATTTGCAGTCCTATTGCGGCACACGTGCACACAGGGTGCTAAAGTATCCACAAACACACATGATACTAGCGCACAGGTGTGCACCATTGAGAGACTTTTATACCTTATGCTCAAGTCCAGACAGACAGGACTTTGCCTGTTGATCAATCTGATGTTGCCACATCACCAGAGCAGCTGACGTCTGAGCACCAATGAAAAGGCGCCACATCATGGACAAGCTTAGTAGGGTGAAATCTGGACTTTGGCTCCAGAGTATAACGCTGCACATGTATACCAATAGTCACCATAGGCTTTGCTGGAGAGTCAGCAGCAACTGCACATGCAGCACGAGCTTTGGCAAGGCACTGTGTCCCGAGTCTGTGCTGAGCAGTAGTGGCTGATCCTGAATGGGAGACCACTGCACCAGACAAGGCTTAAGATCTATCCCATGCAGCGGGAGAATCCCGGCACCTAACAGTACCAAAAAAAGGGTATTCACTGTCCACAACAGAGATATAACAAGGTCCCAATACAGTTATTTTGATTGATATGTTCCAAAGCTAGTCTGATGGCCGTATGTGGAGTCGGGAAGGAATTTTTTTCCCCAATGTGAAGCTAACTGTTTGCCACATGGGCTTTTTTTGCCTTCCTCTGGATCAACATGTTAGGGCAAGTTAGGATAGGATATGGGTTGAACTAGATGGACTTAAAGTCTTCATTCAACCTTTATAACTATGTTACTATGTTAAAGCTCATGAAGAGCACAAATACATTTATTGAGAATCAACTATGCTTGGTGTCTTAACATTTATGCCACTTAAACTCGTTATACACAATTTAGCCGGCTGTACACTTTAGCAAACAATGTTCTAATTTCCACATCATGAAGAAGGTCTACTGCAGATTTTACATTAAGCATTCTTGTGCTACACTGACTTTCTGTGCCCTTTGTGACCAAACATAAATATGGACAAACAAGGATGGCATCACATACTGTATATAACCTATATGGTGTACAAACAAAGCAACATGTGAAAATGCAGGAGTTTGGCTTTTGCCTGGTAGACTGAGACTCTTCCAAGTGTAAACCAACTTGTTATCTATGTGTGACCATTTTATTTTTCTTCAGCCTGTGCACCAAAGATCCATTATATTTAACTTCATGTGGATGTAAGCTTTACCTAACCTATTACAAGCTCAGTTCAGTCTCTTCTGCTCAGGATTAATTACACAGATCTAGAAAACTATGCTGCCGCTCAGTTATCTCTGAGATAAGAGCACATTGTTCATGAATGCTCTACCCAAACAGGCAGATCTCACCAGCGATGCAGCAGCAATAAGCGATCAAGCGGCAGTCGCTCTTACCTGTCACACAGCAGCGATGATGATGACTTCCGCCTGCGTCCATGCGTCAGTAGTCGGCACCAGCAGGAGGCCAATGAGGAAAAAATGGCCCAGGACATTCGAGCGCGATCAGCGATATCCACCGGGGGCAGTCACGGGTACGTGTCACATGTAGCGAGATCGCTAGTGATCTTGTTGTTGCATCACAAAATCGGTGATGCTTTAGCGATATCGCTAGCGATCTCACTGTGTGAGAAGGGTTTTTAGACACACATAAGTTGTAGCAAGGTGTTACCTTGTTAAAAAGTGCGTCTTAGGCTAGTTTCACACTAACATTACCCAGCGCAGGGCCGCTGCTAAGCTCCGCCCCTGGCTGCACCCCCTCTGGTCAGTTCCTCCTCTGAGCGCATGACACTGCATGCGACCAGCACACCCTATATTTAGCATTGGGTATGCTTTCCGTGCGCTAGTATGGTTTTGCCGGCGCATGCGCCCTTTTTGCACTGCGCTGACGTGTGCAAAAAGGGTACATGCACCGGCAAAACCATACCAGCGTACGGCCAGTGTACCCAACGCTAAATTTAGGGTATGCTGGTCGCATGCAGCGTCATGCGCTCAGAGGAGGAGCTGAACAGAGGGGACATGGCCAGGGGCGGAGCTTAGCATCAGCCCTGTGCTGCGCTTGGTAACACTAGTGTGAAACTAGCCTTATAGACAGAAAAATCTGCCATGTTTTCTAATCTTAAAGGTTATTTTAACCCCTTAAAGATGAATAATATTTATACTTTTGTGATTTTGTTTTCCCCTCCTCTTATTCTAAGAGCCATAACTTCTTTATTTTTTTATTAAAAAAGCAATATTAGGGCTTGTTTTTTTGGGTAGAGCAATAGCATTGAATGACACTATTGACTTTCCCATATAAGGTAAAATGAAATGCAATTGTAGCATCATTAGTTGCTTGCAGTATATACTACAAGCAACTAATGACAGCAGTGATCGGAGCTAGCTCCAGTCTCTGCTTTTAGAGACATGTGTCGGCTGTGTAGGACACAGCCAGCACTTTCCCTGTTTTTAGTGGGCTTAACTCTTGAACCTTCTCCATATACCTGCACCAACTCCTTTACTTAATTGTGCATCATGGAACTGGAAGGCAGTAGGTAAATTAATTACGATTTTCTCCATTGAACTATATATGAGCATGGTCACTTCCTACTGCTACATAGAAGTGTACAATAGGCCTGATGAAGATATTTTTTCAATATTCCCATTCATCTGAAGGGGTCTTGCAAAAATCCATGTGTTCAGTCCAAAACAATCCCATTCATATATAGAGATGATTTTTTTAGTTTTAGAAATGAAGGCAATACATCTGCCAAGGGTGAAATACTCTTATAGTTCAGACTGCATATTTAATATGATCTGTTCCGTTTTAGTTTTTATGTTTTTTTATGCTATTTCAGCCTAAGATGCTGCCATTTAAATTTCACTCAGCGTAAAAGGAGCTTTGTCTTGTGCACCAGTCAATTGTCATTTGTATTATTCAGTTTCTGTAAAACGTTTCGCATGGAAATAGCATCCACATATTGTTACAATGTAGAAAATGCAGAAAAAAGACAAAAAATGGGTGGAAAAAAATCTATACAATGTAAAGGTAAGAATGCATATAAACTCTATGGCTCACATGCAATAAAAGTAGCCTGAAGTAATGCTAAGCTAATTCTCTGATATATATGTTGCAACAATTTATGACTTCACATGCCTCATTTAGTAAATCTGTCAGAACATCCGTCACTGCCATTAGCTTTCACACTGGCTAAAGAGAGGGAGAGGGTGAAAGATATGTATACAGCATGTACTGTATTTCATTTGCGCTTTTATTAGAAATTTTAAGAAAATATTATATTTGTAAATTATAGTAATATTTAGGATGGGGTAATGCTGTACTGAATGGAGAGCCAGGTTAGTCCAGTCTTATAAAAAGCCCACTTTATATGAACTCTGAAGTTAACATATTAAAAAAAAGGCGCCTCTGGCATTTCCAAAATTCAAACGGTGCATTCTGTTCAGCTACGGACTTTATTGCCTTACTAGTTGCCATAGAAACAATGGTACCTACGGAACTCTGTAGTCAAGACTTGTGCATGAATGTTGGCTGAGGGATTCTGCTGCATCGTTCTGCTGTGATGTCTAGGCAAAGTAATCTATAAAGGAATTCTCTACAAATGTACTAATCAGCTGTAACATGATTTGCTCCTTATCAACTGCATTCAAAATCCATTGTGGTATTACACTATTTACAGCTGCAAATAAACAAATGTTCTAAAGAAAGTTACGGATTTTATTATACTAATAATCATGTTATGCCTTTGATTTTTTTATTTGATCGGCAGAAATTTGTTTTCAGATAGATTTCAATTAGTGACTCAATTACGCTAAAAACATTTAAGTATCTGTGCAATTGTATTCATGTTTAGAAATATGGTGGAAAGAATAATTAAAAAATGTCTGCAAATAAATTTTGACATAGAGATATTGAAAGAAAATGTTTCCAGATCTTTATTGAAACTTTGATACTTAGATGGAATGTTTTTTAGATATAGTTGTTTTAGCAAGCTTAAAAAGAGACACTAAGGGCAGGGGCATATAATTTTGGTTAATTTCTACTCATCAACTTAAGTTATTGTTGGACCACCACTTTTCATGTGTTATAGAGGTGCAGCAAAATATTATATTTTAATATTGGAGATACCCATTGCTCCAAGATGCTATTTATAAGTTAAGGCATTAACCCCTTTCTGACATCAGATTTAAAATTCCATTCCTGTGCCCTGGGCCTATTTGACCAGGGATGGAATATTATGTCTGAGCAATTGCAGTGTTAGCTGATTCTGACAGTTCACATCCAGCACTAAGTGCCAGGAATTATCACAGACCGCTCCAGGCGCTTTAAACCCCGAAATGCTACAATAGAACACGATTGCAGCATTCGGAATGCAGCAGAACTTTGCCATGGTGACCCAATGTTGTCATGATGACATCTGTGTCACCAGACCTAGCAAACTTTCTGATCATGACCAGTGAATGATGAGCAAGTTTGTCTGTCAGTGCTGAGTTGACAGTTTCTGCAGCATGGAGATGTTGCTTCATCTCCATGCTGTAGAAGCGATCAGCCTGCAAAAAATGGTAGTCTCATATTGGGACAAAGTAAAAAAGCTAGAAAAAGTAAAAAAAAATGTTTTCATAATTGTACAAATATTTTAAGAAAAAAAATCAAAAATAATAAAAAATCAAAAGATATTGTACATCTAAATAAATATTTGAGTAAAAAAACAAAACAATAAAAGAACACATATTTGGTATCACTGAGTCCGCACTGACCCGACCTATAAAACTGTCCCACTAGTTAACCCCTTTTGTGAACACCTAATGCTTTATCCTCATACCGCCAAACAAAAAATGGAATAAAACGCGATAAAAAAGACAGCTATAATTAAACATGGTACCGATGAAAATGTCATTTTGTCCCTCAAAAAATAAGCCATCATACAGCTCCATCAGTGGGAAAAAAAAAGTTGTAGCTCTCACAATAAAGTGTTACAAAAATAATAATTTTTCTTATAAAATAGTTTTTATAGCATAAAAGCACCAAAACATTAAAAAAGATATAAATGAGGTGTCGCTGTAATCGCACTAACCAGAAAAATAAAACTGCCATATTAATTTTACCACACACCGAACGGCATAAACCTCCCCTCACCTGCCAAAAGAAATTCAGTAAATTCTGTACTCCAAATCCAAATGCCCCCTTCTCTTCTGAGCTCCACAGTTTACCTAAACCACATATAGCGTCTACGTTTGGCATTTCAGATGCATGACTCCAGAATCACAGGCTAGGCATAATGTACTGGTGACTGCAACATACTGGTCACTACAGCATACTGGTCATTACAGTGGCAGTTTGCTATTTTCACTCTGCAACATTCACTGCTGCTTGTTTCTGGAAAATACTCATGGAGTCAAAATCAGCACTACACCTGTAGATAAATTCCAAAGGGGTACAATTTTCAAAATGGGGTCGCGTGAGGTGGGATTCTCCTCTTCTAGCAATTAGTGGCTCTGTATATGGAGTCCGCAAGCACTTCTAGGAAAATCTGTGCCCCAGGAGGCAATTAGCACTCCGTTTCTCTGGAGTCTCTCCATATGGCTAAGTAGTACTGTACAGCCACATATGGGGCATTGCCCCGTTCACTAGAACTTGAGGGACAAATTTTGATGCCACTTTTACCCACTTTTTGTGCAAAAATGTAAAGTCTGGGGCTAAAACTAAATTTTCATGGTAAAAATGTAGTTTTTTTCTTCACTGCTCAATAGTTTAACATTCTGTAACACACCTGTGGTGTCAATATGATCACTGCAACCCTAGATGAATTCATTGAGAAGTGTAGTTAGTAAAATGGCATCACTTATAGGGGTTCTGCTGTTCTGGCACCTCTTGAGCTTTCCCAGTGGGTCATGGTACCTGCACACCATAACAGTAAAATCTGGCGCTCCCTGTCTTCTGAGCTATGCACTGTGCCTGAAAAATATTTCCCGATTACATGTAGGGTATTTGCACACTCCGGAAAAAACGGACCTCAGTTTATTTTTAGCCCTTGGAAAAATTAAAAATTTGGGGCTAAAATAACATTTTTATGAGGAAAATATTATTTTAATATTTTTATGGCTCAACGTTATAAATTTCTGTGAAGCACCTGTGGCTTCAAGGTGCTTATCATGCATCTAAATACAGTCCTTGAGGGGTCTATTTTCCAAAATGGGGTCACTTTTAGGGGGTTTCCACTTTTTAGGCACAACAGGGGCTCTCCAATGGGACATGACGTGCACTAATGTTTCCAGGAAATTTTACATTCAAAAAGTCAAATGATGCTCCTTTCCTTCTGAGCCCTGCCGTGCACCCAAACAGTAGATTTCTCCCTCATATGGGGAATCGGCGTACTCAGGAGAAATTGCCCAACAAATTTTATGGTTCAATTTCTCCTGCTACCTATTACACCCAGTCCCAGTTCTGGCCCTGAACCCGGTTCTGGCGCTGCCCCCAGTTCTGGTCCCTCACCAGCACCTGCTCTCGACACTGCCCCTGTACCTCTGTGAAGTCCCTGTCAGGATCCTCTTTCTCTGTCTGTCTCTTGGCGTCCTGCTGCTGCGTCTTTCTCCCCCACTTCCTGGCATGCTACCAGCAGGCCTCCTGGGAGAATGCTTAGGACATGCGTGCACTTCCATCCGGTCTCTTAAAGGGACAGAGTGCATTTTTTGAAAATAGCAATTAGCCAAGGCAGCGCACTGTTTACTATTTCTGGCCAATCTGCCATGGGGGGAGTGCCGGAGCAAAAAGTATCTACTCTTGCTAATCCAGTTCTGTCCCTGTTCTGTCTGCGCTGCTATAGCATTCCATTTGGCACTCTGCTTATACTATTTGTTTCCACATAATATCAGTGACCTCTTGGTCGGTTATGACATTCGTACCTATACATTCAAGTGCTATCCCATTCCGCCACTCGCCATCCGAACCCTTGGACAACGCTAAAGTTGCTGGAGCCAGCTGCCTTCCGTCTACCCAGAACCTGACTATCCTCGCCAGAGCCAGCTTCATTTCATATACCTGTGGTCCGCCGTTTAGTTCCACCATATTTGTAATATCTGTTTACCCATTTGTCCCACTGGGACAGCTGCCTCGTGTCCGGGGTCTAACTGGAGGTAGCACCTGTGTCTCTCAGGTATTCCACTCTGGTCCTGATCGAGGGATCTTACTATGGATACCTGGGGCTCACTAGTTACATCCCCTTCGGAGCCCCACGGACTGAGTTCTCGAGGTTCCACTCAAAAAATAAAAAATGAATGTGAACTTCATCACCTGTGCCTCCGCTTCCATTCATTACAGATTGCTCTGGTCATGGAACCGCTGGATCTCAGAGACCTCCTACTGTGGAGCTTTGCCAAGAGGTGACTCGTCTAAAGGATCAACAGGACAAGATCACATCTTATCTTTGCCGCTTGTCTACCCGCATGGATTCCCTGCTGACCTCGACTGCAACTGACTTGTCTACCGACACCCTGGTGCCCGTCTGCACAGCAAGTAAGGGTCCTCACCTGGCAGCCCCCGCCTGCTTCCTTGTTGATCCCACTCAGTGTCAGGGTTTCATCAATCAGTGCATGCTGCACTTCAAAATCCTGGGGCATATGTTTGCTTCTGACCGAGCCAAGGAGGGCTTCATAATGTCACACCTAGCCAGTGAGGCCCTCGCCTGGCTGAACCCTCTATGGGAGAGGGGGGACCCTCTAGTTAATGATCTTCAGTCTTTCCTAGAAGCATTTCGCAGGACCTTCGATGAACCTGGTCATGTCACGTTGACCGCTTCAGCTCTGCTCCGCCTACCTCAAGGAACACTCTAGTGGCTCAGTATGCTGTTTGATTCCACACTCTCTCATCTGAATTATGCTGGAATAACGAGTCCTTCCTGGCCACCTTCTGGGAGGGTTTTTAGGGAAGAATCGAGGATGAGCTGGCAGGACGGGACAGGCCTACCACCTTGGATGATTTGATATCCCTTGCAACCAGAATAGATCTGCGATTTCAGGAAAGTTATAATGAGATCAAACATGACAAAAAGCCCTACCACCTGTGCAGTACTTCACCAAAGTCGGCTACCTCGTCTTCCTCCCCTGAAGCCAAGGAGGTTGATCGTGTAAGTCTGGCCAGCCACCGTCAGTAGGCATGTCGCAAAGAGGGAAGTTGCCTCTACTGTGGTAGTCTTGAGCACCTGATTCATACCTGTCCTAAGAGGTCAGAAAACTCCAGTTCCTAGGATCAGTTGGAGAGGCCACATTGGGTAGAGAATGTTCTGTCCATCACTGCAAATCTCGGTCTCTGTGTCCTTCAGAGCAATAAAATTTTCTGAACTCTGCTGGATTCTGGAGCTGGACGGAACTTTACCTGCAGGCGGTTGTGGATCGCTACCACTTACCAGTCCAGTGTCTTCCTGATCCATTACGGCTGACCGCTTTAGATGACAAACCACTGACCAAGCCCGTCCAATTTCAGACTGAGCCTGTCGAACTTCGGGTAGGTCTAACGCATTCTGAATGATTCCTATTAATATGTACCCTTGTTTGTCTTATCCCTTGCTTTTTGTCTACCATGGCTTCAGATACATGAACCGGTTCTAAATTGGAGAACTGGAGAGGTTCTGCGTTGGGGAGATTGCTGCATGGATCGATGTCTATCCCAGATTCAACCTGTTTTGCCTCCAGTTCAACCAGTTACCCTGACTGAGTTACCTTCCTTTTACTGGTCCTTCTCTGATGTCTTTGGGAAAAAAGAGGCTGAGAGATTACCTCCACACAGGTCGTATGATTGTCCGATTGATCTTCTCCCCTGGAACATCTCCTTCTCGTGGGAGAGTTTACCCTCTTTCTCAAGCAGAGACTCAGGCCATGTCAGACTACATCCAAGAGAACCTGGCAACAGGATTTATCTGAAAGTCATCTTCGCCGGCAGGAGCAAGATTCTTCTTTGTGAAGAAAAAGGACGGATCCCTGCAGCCCTGTTTAGACTACTGGGGCCTAAACCAGATCATGGTAAAAAACAGGTATCCATTACCTCTTATTTCAGAGCTGTTTGATCATCTCGGAGGGGCCAAGATCTTCACCAAATAAGATCTCAGAGGGGCCTACAACTTGATCCGAATCCGAGAAGGAGACAGATGGAAAACAGTCTTCAACACCCATGATGGCCACTATGAATACCTGGTAATGCTGTTTGGACTAAGCAATGCACCCGTGATCTTTCAGGAATTTGTTAATGACATTTTCAGGGATCTGCTCTATACTTGTATCAATGTCTACCTGAACGACATTCTGATCTTCTCTAAAGACTTGGATTCGCACTGGAGGCAAGTGCGCCTGGTCCTAAAAAGACTCAGAGAGAACAGGCTTTATGCCAAATTTGAGAAATGCCTCTTTGAGCAATCCTCTTTGCCTTTCCTCGGGTACATTGCATCTTCCACAGGATTAAAAATGTACCCGGAGAAGTTGTCTGTGGTCCTTAAGTGGCTTCATCCGTCTGAGTTAAAAGCCATACAATGGTTCCTGGGGTTCGCCAACTACTACCAGCAATTCATCCCACACTTTTCCAGCCAAGTGGTGCCCATCACAGCTTTAACCTGGAAAGGTGTAAACTCCAAAGAATGGTCCTCGGAGGCAGCAAAGGCCCTTGTTTCTCTCAAAAAAGCCTTTCCTTCTGCACCCATTTTCCATCATCCAAATTCTAATGAGCAATTTTTTCTTGAGGTAGACGATTCCTCCATAGGTGCAGTTGCAGTTCTCACCCAGAAATCGCCTACCGGTCGGATGATCTCCTGTTGTTTTCTTTCTAAGGTTTTTTTCCCCCATAGAAAGGAACTATTCCATTGGAGATCGGGAAATGTTGGCTATCAAGTTAGCTCTACAAGAATGGAGACATCTTCTTGAGGGAGCTCTTCATCAGGTAGTCATATTCACCAATCATAAAAACCTTGCCTACCTCCAATCCACACAGAGGCTGAATCCCCGTCAGGCCCGGTGGGTTTTGTTTTTTGCTCATTTTAATTTTGTCCTTCATTTCCATCCAGCTGACAAGAACGTCAAGGCATGCACACTCTCCAGAGCCTTTTTGCCTCCTGAGCTGGAGGAGCCTCGACACATCATTTAAACTTCCAGGTTGGTCTCTGTTGCCTCTATTGATCTTGCCTGGCTTCCCCCAGGGAAAACTCTTGTGACCGCCTCGGAACGCAATCGTATCCTGCGGTGGGGGTCACTGTTCCAAGTTGGCTGGCCACTAGAGTTGAGCGAAACGGGTCGGTCAATTTCAAAAGTCGCTGACTTTCGCAAAAGTCGCGTTTCATGAAACGAAACCCGACCATAGCGTGAGGTCGGCCACAAGGTCGGCGACCATGGCACCAAAGTCGCGTTTCAAATGATACTTCAGCGCCCTTTTTCAGCCAATGATGGAGGACGCACACTGTGGGCAACGCGATGACATAGGCAGCGGTCACCACCATCTTTGAGAAAGGCATGCAAGTGATTGGCTTGCTTTGTGTGGCATCACAGGGGCTATAAAAGGGCGTGCATGCCGACCTCCATCTTACTTCTGCTGATCTCAGAATAGGGAAAGCTGCTGCTGCTGCTGATTCTGTAGGGAGAGCGTCACGCAGGGAAGAAGATACAAAAACTGCTTCTGCTGCTAGCGATTTTGCCTGTATAACACACCAGTTAGTGTGCAGTGCAAGGGGAGGCTATATTTTGGTGCATCAGCTCTGTTGGTTATTAGGCTGCCTTATAAGGCTCCCTAATAGCTGCATTGCTGTTTTCACACTGCTGTGCAAACTGCTTTTTTAAAAGCAAAAATACTTTTCATCCTCTTTTTTGCCCAGTTACCAAGCGTTCATTTTTGCACACTTTTGTGTGCAGCAGTCCTGCTTATTAGGCTGCCTGCTGCCATACTTGGGACTGAGAGCATCATTGTCAGCTTGCTAAAATCTCTAGGGAGATTCAAATTCTCCCCAGTCCTATATAGACATTTTATACACCATCCAATTTCAGCCTGTTATATTGAGATGTAATCTACACTGGGCCTGAGATAATAGTTCAGTGTCCTCAAGTCTGTAGGGAGATTCAAATTCTCCCCAGTCCTATATAGACATTTTATACACCATCCAATTTCAGCCTGCTATATTGAGGTGTAATCTACACTGGGCCTGAGATAATAGTTCAGTGTCCTCAAGTCTGTAGGGAGATTCAAATTCTCCCCAGTCCTATATAGACATTTTATACACCATCCAATTTCAGCCTGTCATATTGAGGTGTAATCTACACTGGGCCTGAGAAAATAGTTCAGTGTCCTCAAGTCTGTAGAGAGATTCAAATCTCCCCAGTCCTATATATAGACATTTTATACACCTCAATATAACAGGCTGAAATTGGATGGTGTATAAAATGTCTATATAGACTGGGCATTGCCAAAATGATGATTGATGACGACTACTGGTTGGCCAGCATCATGGATCCAGGCTATAAAGGCAAATTCCAAAACATCATGCCACAGGAAAACCTTGACCTAATATTGGCTAACAAACAAGCAACTCTGGTAAACCGTTTGTTTGAGGCATTCCCAGCACACAGCAGCGGTGATGGTTCTCCAACGAGCCATAGGGGGAAACATGGA
This sequence comes from Dendrobates tinctorius, assembly GCF_039654945.1. Taxonomy (NCBI): domain Eukaryota; kingdom Metazoa; phylum Chordata; class Amphibia; order Anura; family Dendrobatidae; genus Dendrobates; species Dendrobates tinctorius. Next base: position 39,108,811 of record NW_027361703.1, on the reverse strand, counting down.
AGAGGTGTTCGTGGTGCACACATCAGAAGTGGCGTTGGAGACAGGGGTTTCATGACCATGTTGTGGCCTGAATTGGCACAATATGCCTTACAGGAGCTCGCTTGCCTTGCTGCTAGTGTGCTATCGGAAAGATTCTTCAGTGCTGCTGGCTCAATCCTGACAGAAAAAAGGACCCATCTGTTGACCCAAAATGTTGATGATCTAACCTTCATTAAAATGAACCATGCATGGGTTTCAAAGGATTTTGTCCCACCTTCCCCTGATGACACATAGGTTGCCAGAAAAATGGCTCGCTTTTGTCCTCCTCTTCCTCGGACTTCTCCGATTCCTCCATTTGCAGCTGCTGAATGTCCAACATCAACATATGCCATTTTTTAAACCTCCCTAACTGGGCTGCCTCCCCCCATGGCCCGGGGTCACCACCTATCGCACGCAACCGTGCGAGTGCCATTGCCCTGGACAGGTGGGTGGGCCGACTCTTGGGCGCCGGCACTGGCACAGGGTCCCTCATATTGCAATCAAGTGTCTCTGACGGTGGGGGTGCACACCCGCCGTCAGACACACCGGCGTACTATGAGGGGCCCAGTGCCAGTACCGATGTCCACGAGTGGGCCCCCCTTGCTTGGGCAGGGCCCCAGCATTTGCAATATTTAACTCTCCCTGCTCCTCCGCTGTGTAGTCTGGGCTGTCAAATCCTTCCCTGGGACTGCCACTACAAATTTGGTGAACTGATAGATGATGGTTAAGACGTAGCTATGCCCTGTCCTGCTGGGCTCTAGCTTCAGATGATCAATGGCTTCCATTTCTTATGGACGTCGACTCACAATGAGATGCAGTGGTGGTTTATCATCAGCTTTTACAGTTTTCCTACTCACAGACGTGTGACATTCCTGCCCACATTTTTAAATGTGCCCTCTCATGCCAATCCAATAGAATCGCCTACAGCCTGTGGCTTCTGTCTTTTGCACTCCAAATTTACCTGACAGATCATGATAGACAGTGAGGTCTGTGTGGGCCTCCCGGGGGTCTGTGTGGGCCTGCCGGGGGTCTGTGGGGGCCTGCTGGGGGTTTTGTGTGTGCAGGCATCGTCCAATGGGACTACAAGTCCCATCGGGCTATGCCTGCAACAATGACAGTGATTGACACATTAGCCAATGATGGGACAGTAGTAGTCCCATCATCCGGCTAATGTGTTGAATGTAAAAAAAAACCATAAATACTACATACATACAAAATGCTACATACTACATACATACTTCATATATACTACATTCATACAACATACATAGATACTATGTAATGTAAAATGTCTTTAAAGTATGATGTTTCTAGAACCTTCTAGAAATCTCCCATTTTACACTACTGAGGACATTGTACACTGTCAGCTGGCAGCACTTCCCCCCTCCCTTACAGCCCCCTCCTTTTGCCCCCCTTAGCAGTTGTCTGTGTGTGTGTGTGCTTTCTGCCGGCATCTGAAACCTGATACTGGGCATTTCCTCTCGAAGCATAGCTAGGGGAAAAGATCTCTTTGTTCTGGCCGAGGCTGGATGCCAGTATATGGGAAGTATTAAAACAAGTCATATTGCAAAAACCATACAACTCAGAGATATAATAACCATATCACTGCGTAGGCAACGAAAGCAGCTTACCAATCTCTAATTTTCATAATCCTAATCCCTCCAGAAACTGAGATATGGATTGCTCCCAAACGGAGTGTCCTAAGTATGGCATGCTTGGTGTCTTCGGATTCTATTCGGTAAATCGCAAACAATGATGCCCTATGTGTGTTGGTACGGGCTTTTCTCGTTTAGATATAGCTATTCTAAGTTTTGTAGTCAAATCTTAACTTGGAGAGAGGGAGGTTGGACCTCTCCTGACTGCCCATTTTGTGAGGTCACAGACCCTAGGCTATAGGTATTCCCTACCAAATTCCAGTCAGTTCACCTGGAGTCCTCCTGCCAGAGAGACGTGCCGATGAGTGGGGACATTTGGTTAAGCGCCCCTCCCCCAGCCACATGGTCTGTCTAATACCACCTACGCACATGTGAGTGTTACTTTCTGTTCTTTCATCCACTTTGTTTTATATTTGTATTTGTACATATGTAATGTCTCAATTTATTACAACTTTTGTATTTGTAAGCACTGCCCGACTTTGGGGAATAAATCGTAAAATTATCAGTTTGACTCCATGCTCTAAGAAACGAACTATTCGCCTTTTTTAGATAATCGCTACTAATTTGGGGTTTGCCGTGGACCCTCTTAATTAACTCTTTGATTAAGTAAAGCGTGGCTGGTGGCAGCGTGGTGTGCGCGGCTGGCGAGGCTAGCTGGCAGTACAGAAGGGTCTTATATTGCTGAATGAGGCCACTACATTGATAATTCCCTTACTGCCGTAGTCTAGTTGCCCGTGCACAACAAGCAGCCCGTCAGGTGACTAATTATCTTAGGTGCAGTTCCCTGACTGACCTGAGGGTAAGGGGGGCGCCGGAGAGCAGCGAGTTCCAAAGTGGAACTGAGAAAGTGGGATATACATAAATCCCCGCAGTTCTTTGAAGGTTGTCAGCAGTGGTGGGGCATCCAAAATACCCCCCCTGGGGTAAATTTTTAGAGCAAGGTTAGCTTGCTGCATTTTTGTCACGTGGTGCCGGTGGTGGGATAACTAAGATAAGCCCCCATTTGTGCCTGTGATAGCCGTGTGCCGGCAGTGCGTCATGTCCCTCCATCTGCTGACAAACCCGTGTCAGTGGTGGGATCATGACCTATTGGTGGCACAGGGTCCGCTATCCGTCACAATTTGGCGACAGCGGCTTTGCCCATTTGTCACATATTGGTGGCAGTGGTGGGCTGTTCCTCACATAATACATACATACTACATATATACTACATTCATACAACATACATACATACTACATAATACATACTACATATATACTACATTCATACAACATACTGCATACATACTACATAAATACTACTTATATACTACATTCATACATACATACATACTACATATATACTACATTCATACAACATACATACATACTACATAATACATACATACTACATATATACTACATTCATACAACATACAAACATACTACATACATACTACATGTATACTACATTCATACAACATACATACATACTACATACATACTACATATATACTACATTCATACAACATACATACATACTACATATATACTACATTCATACAACATACATACATACTACATACATACTACATTCATACAACATACATACATACTACATAATACATACATACTACATGTATACTACATTCATACAACATACATACAGTACTACATACTACATACATACAACATACATACAACATGCTACATACATTCACCATACATACAACATACATACTACATTCATACAATACATTCATACATTCATACAATACATACAAATAGACATACAGTACATATAACCAGGGGTAAACCTAGCCTCTCTGCCGCCTGAGGTGAACTGCACAACGGGGCCCCCCCAGTAAATTTTTAAAGTCGGTACTAATTAATCTGGTTCATACAGATTCATGTCTATCCTGTAAAAATTTGTACAATAGTGGACATTTTAATTTAGAGAAATAGAGAAAATATATATGAACACAAGGATATCAGCGCCATCACCGTACATACAAGAACCACACAGAAGAATCCAGAAGAGGGGTCTATATACCACACACGATGTGTATGACCTGTATACACCATACGCTGCACTCTATATACCGCACATGATGTGTGTGACCTGTATACACCATACACTCCACTCTATATACCGCACACGATGTGTATGACCTCTATACACCATACACTACAGTCTATATACCGCACACGATGTGTATGACCTGTATACACCATACACTCCACTCTATATACCGCACACTATGTGTATGACCTGTATACACCATACACTCCACTCTATATACCGCACACGATGTGTATGACCTCTATACACCATACACTACAGTCTATATACCGCACACGATGTGTATGACCTGTATACACCATACACTACAGTATATATACCACACACAATGTGTATGACCTGTATACACCATACACTCCACTCTATATACCGCACACGATGTGTATGACCTGTATACACCATACACTCCACTCTATATACCGCACACGATGTGTATGACCTGTATACATCATACACTCCACTCTATATACCGCACACGATGTGTATGACCTGTATACACCATACACTACAGTATATATACCGCACACTATGTGTATGACCTGTATACACCATACACTCCACTCTATATACCGCACACGATGTGTATGACCTCTATACACCATACACTACAGTCTATATACCGCACACGATGTGTATGACCTGTATACACCATACACTACAGTTTATATACCACACACGATGTGTATGACCTGTATACACCATACACTCCACTCTATATACCGCACACGATGTGTATGACCTGTATACACCATACACTCCACTCTATATACCGCACACGATGTGTATGACCTGTATACATCATACACTACAGTCTATATACCGCACATGATGTGGAAATAGTCATTTTTCATTAAGCTGGGGCTATATGTCGACTTTGGCCATGAAACAGCGGCTTCTATAATGCAGGTGAATGTGGTCGCATAGTGACCCGCTAGGTACCACCACAAAGAATCAGAACCAGTTGGATTATTTTTTAAACTTGATTGTCACAGTTGCAATACCTTGTGGGTCATAATGCGACCCCGTCAATGGAGCAGCAGCAGCCTAGAGCAATTTTTGGCCGTTTGTGTCACAGTCAATGTCACCTTCTTTGATGTAATGGACGTGAAAGGTATTTAAATGCTATTCAAAACAATGTACATATTTTATATGACATTTTCTTAGTAAATATTAATATAAAACTGATTAGCTCTGGTGCGGGGGGGGGGGACCAACTTTAGGATCCCCTTAAATCCCCAAATAGTCACTCTACATTAAGGCTATGTGCCCACGTAGCGTTTTCCATGCAGAATATTCCCGGGGCGGAAACACCCTCCTCCCAGGAAAACGCATGTGTTTTATGAAGCGCTTTTGTAAGCGTTTTTGATGCTTTTGCTAAGCGTTTTACTATGCGTTTTTGCTATACAATTGAATGTACGCGGAAACGTGTGCGCTTCCGCAAAATTAGCTTAGCATTTCCGCAGCGGAAAAAACGCACCATTAGCACAACATGTGCGTTTTCCATTATATTACATTTGATGCTTTTCTTAAGCGTTTCCGCAGCAGAAACGCTTGTCGAATAGCGCTGTGGAAACGCTTAAAAGATGCAACGTGGGCACACAGCCTAAAAGAGAGATATATAACTGAACTGCAATACCAGACACAGCCCATAGACAAGAGGGCGCTAACAAAGCAGAACTTTTCACAATCCCAATCTTATTATGGTGACCTCATATGTGCAGCCACTGGGAATGGGGAACCTGGTATCCCATGGATGATGGAGTCCTTAAGCCTCCTGTATGACCTAATATTAGCTCAATTATTGATCAAATCTAGCATCACAAATTAGGATTTAGTTCAGAAATAGCCACAAGATGTTCTGCAGCAGCTTGCACCTGCAAACCAAACCATATCACTAAGCCGTGGACATGGAGCATAGTCCTAATAGTCCAAAACTTTACCTACAACCTCTTCAACTTATGGGAATATTTGCTGAATATGTCAATATTGGCCAAGATGTTCTGCAGCAGCTTCCACCTTTACAAAACACACACTGCATCATCAGGTTGAGTTGAGGCCAGGCCTAAGGGTATGTGCACACGTAGTGAAATCTGCTGCGTTTCCGCAGCGGTTTTGGCTCTGCGGAAACACAGCAGATTCTGCTGCGTTGTACAGTACCTTTATTTTCAATGGAAAAAAAAACGCAGTACACATGGTGCGGATTTTTCGGCGCGGTTTTGCTGCGGTTTACCATCCGCAGCATGTCAATTGTTTGGTGCAGAAACGCTGCAGTTCTACACCTCATCCATTATGAGGTGTAAAACCGCAGGGCAAAACCGCAGGCAAACCCACAGATAAACCGCATGACTTTTGTCCTGCGGATTTACCTGCGGTTTTCTCTCCAAAATCCGCACACCCAAAAAACTACGTGTGCACATACCCTTATTTATAGTCCTACTTGGTAAATTACTGCATCATTTCTATCTACAAACTGTAATTGTTCAACTTCTATGGGACTACAAGTCCCAGTACATCAAACACTACATGTGGCCAAGATGTTCTGCAGCAGCCACTCATCTACATTTACCAGCATGTCATTAAAAACTTGTCAACTAGACACAGGTTGCAAACCTCATAAAGTGCAACCTTGCCAAGATGTTCTGCAGCAGCAACGCAAGGTAACAATTTGTAGCAGTCCACAAGTTACTGTTGTGGGAATATAATCCCCAGCAGGTTTTAGGTTAAAAGTAATAAGCTGTAGCTGCTGGAGAACTAGAAGTCCCAGCATATAAAGCTGGATTAATAGGGAAGAGTAGAAGTGCCTGTGGAGTACAAATCCCCGGATATCATAGATTCACTAGATGCATAGTTTGGAGCTAACCATAGTTACCCTTGGAAGATGTTCTGCAGCAGCAGCAAGGTAGTAGTACTCACACAGCTCTGCCAGAATGTCTCCTCCAGGAGCTCCAGTTGAACATGGTCCTCAGGGAAGGTGTGGGGGTCTCTCTCCAGGTGCTTGGAGGTCCCCTGTCCTGCTCTCAGCTCTCTCGCTTCACACAGTCACCTGGAGGCTTCAGACAGCATTCAGAGGCGTGTTTACATAGCACGCGCTGTACTTGACAGCCTCTGAACCATGTCTAAACTCCAGCGCGCTGCTGGGTGCCATAGCAACGCCAGGGCTCTCAGCCTGCTCTGCAGTGTCCTGCCCGCCCCCTGTCAGCTGTGTGTGGCCACCTGGCCGGCCGGCCACTCTCAAAGTCCTACTTCTTTCACGGTGCGCCCCTGCTTCTAGGGGGGGCAGCTGCCCCACGGTGGGTAGTACGCCCATGGCTGGGACTGGGAGTTCTAATACTCCCTGTGCCTCTGTTGCATAGCACTTATCTGACTGCAGGGGGTGGCGCCATGCTGCTGCCCCCTCCTGAGTGCCGCCTGAGCTCACTTCTCAACTTGGTTCATGGATGATGCGACCCTGCATATAACATAGAGTACATACTCACCATCATTTGTCACTTTGATCCCTGAAGCCAGTGTCATCTGTAAAAAATATTAAAATAACAAATAGTGTTGAGCGATACCTTCCGATATTGGGAAATATTGGATCAGATTGGATCGGACCGATACCTCAAAAATATCAGGTATCGCCGATTCTGATACTGGAAACCCATGCAAGTCAATGGGGCACAAATATCGGAATGAAAATAAACCCTTTCTTTCCTAGCACATCCAGTTCGGGAGGGGGAAAGAGTGTGGGCTGTGCGTGGGCGGAGACTGTGCCTGTGTGCGTGTGCGGGCGGGGTCTGTACGGGCCTCTCGGGGGTATGTGCGGGCCTGCCAGGGGTCTGAGTGGCCTGCAGGGGGTCTGTGCGGGCCTGCCGGGGGTCTGTGCGGGCTGCCGGGGGTATGTGCGGGCCTACCGGGTGTCTGTGTGGGCTGCCGGGGGTCTGTGCAGGGCTGCCAGAGGTCTGTGCGGGCTGCCGGGGGTCTGTGCGGGCCTGCCAGGGGTCTGTACGGGCCTGCCGGGGTATGTGCGGGCTGCCGGGGGTCTGTGCGGGCATGTCGGGGGTCTGTGTGGGCTGCCGGGGGTCTGTGCAGGCTGCTGGGGGTCTGTGCGGGCCTGCTGGGGGTCTGAGTGGGCTGCCAGGGTTGTGTGTGTGTGCAGGCATCGTCCGATGGGACTACAAGTCCCATCAGGCTATGCCAACTACAATGACAGCAATTGACACATTAGCCAATGATGGGACAGTAGTAGTCCCATCATTCGGCTAATGTGTTGAATGTAAAAAAAAAGCATACATACTACATACATACTACATGCATACTACATATATACAACATTCATACAGCATAGAGTACATACTCACCATCACTTGTCACTTTGATCCCCGAAGCCAGTGTCATCTGTAAAAAAATATTAAAATAACAAACAACCAATATACTCCGCATCTTTTGCCATAAAGTGAGACCAGTGAACTGTAGTAACCTCTCAGTGATGCACTGCAGGAGATCGTCGTGGGACACTCGTGAATTTCTGCAGATCAGGAAGTATATTGGTTGTTTGTTATTTTAATATTTTTTACAGTGAGATGACACTGGCTTCGGGGATAAAAGTGACAAGTGATGGTGAGTATGTACTCTATGTTATATGTACTGTATGTCTATATGTATGTATTGTATGAATGTATTATGTATGTTGTATGTATGTAGCATGTTGTATGTATGTAGTAAGTATGTAGTATGTATGTATGTATGTTGTATGAATGTAGTATATATGTAATATGTATGTAGTATGTAGTATGCATGTATGTTGTATGAATGTAGTATATATGTAGTATGTATGCAGTAAGTTTGTATGTATGTTGTATGAATGTAGTATATATGTAGTATGTATGTATTATGTAGTATGTATGTTGTATGAATGTAGTATATATGTAGTATGTATGTAGGTTGTATGAATTTAGTATACATGTGTAACAATCCTGCTGGCATCAGTGAAGGGCCTCCCATCCCCCGCACACCAACTTAATTTCTGCTTCAAGCCATGCTGTGAATTCTGTCTGTTGCCAGTCCTGTGCTCCGTGCTTCTGCTCACTTATAAGCTTCCAAGCTATGTGTGTATAGGGAGGCGGTGCCAGAACTCTCTGGTTCTTATGCAGTCAGGGTGCACCTATGTAATATGTCCCTCACCAATCACCTAAAGCCCTTGACTATTTAGTTTCGCCACTCCTACTAACCTTTGCCTGTGCAATGTCTAATCTCAGTTAGTATCTTGCTGCTGAGGAAGCCAGGCCCTGTCCTGTGTATCTCCTCCTTCTCTGGAGGAATACTGTCATGATCCAAGGTGGATCTGACAAGTAAATGGACAAAGTGAACTTTTTTCCCTTTGGCTTGGTGCCAAAGTGGGTTGATTGCCCCCGGTGGCCATTAGAATTATTGCATGTGGAGTCATTTGTTCTAAGTTGCCCTGGTGGTGGTGAGTGGTATTATGCTTTAGTTTTAATGTGCACGTATTACAAATCAGGTGTGAGGCTCTATAAAAGAGTTTCAGGTGTGTTTGATGATTGTTGGTGATATTGATAGTTCGTCATTTGGGAAGCAAGCCTGGGTGGTGAAGGAGCTGAATGAGAGTCCTGGGCAGCCCAGCCAGAGGGGACGAGTGGTAGCTATGGAGTCTGCATGGAGTGCTGGCATGGATTGGTGGAGTCCAACGATGGGGTCTGCAGGAAGGGCTGGCATGGCGTGGTGGAGTCACAGTTTATGGTGTCAGCAGGAAGAGCTTGCATGGCTTGGTGGAGTGGTGACTGTTGTGAGTTCATTTTTCCCTTCACCGTTGATGTCTGATGAACTCCCTCTGCTGGTGAAGAGAGGTAGTGAAATTTATTGGGTTGGGAAGAACCTGTCATCTGAACAGGTGGAGCCTGATTGGACACCCAGAATCACTGAGTGGATATAAGGCATCCAACGCCCTACTGGGGTGCTGGTGATCCTTTCTGCTCTGAGCTCTTGCAAACCAGTTCAGTACCTGTCTTCTGAAAGCTAAGTATTTGCTCTCTTATTTTTCCATGAGATATTTTCTGTTTACTTAGTGTTTGTGTTCTGCCTGCCCTTGTTGGTACAGGCTGAGCTCCATTTTTGTCTCTGGTCAAGTTGATCTTTTGCTCAGTCTTCAGAATATACCTGAGTGCTGATATAGTGTTTTTGAAGTCTAGTGACTTCAGGGCCTTTTTTCTATCAGACGTGTTGGACATTATTTTGGCAGTATTTTTGCGGATTGCAGCCAGCATCTTTTCTGTCCTTTCCTATTTAGTTAGTTGGGCCCCATCGTTTGTTCAACATGTCTTTCTGTCTGTGTTTGTGTTTTCATCTGCTTTTCACCGACAATACATGTTGGCTATCTATTGCTTTGGGGTCTGCTCTGGGGCAGTTTAGATTTCCCCTTTCTTTCTTTAGGCTTATTTAGTTCTCCGGCTGTGAAAGAGGGGTCTAGGGCACCGTAGGAACCCCCCACGGCTACTGTTAGTTGTGTGAATAGGATCAGGGGTCTGCAATCCAATAGCTACCAACCTCTCTGGTTTTCTGAACTTAGCTTGTATTTTTGTTTTTCCTCCTTCGGTGACTCATTCATAACAGAATCACCAGCCATACCGCAGATTCTAGGGTACTCAATAGCAGTAAAGAATTGTAAAAAAAAAATAAAAAAGGAAAAAAAAGTGTCAGAATTTTTTTTTGTTTGTTTTTGTGTATATTTTTTCCTCTATGTCTTTGAGGCCGTAGGGGGAATTTTTTTTCTTCTCAATGGCGATGAAGCAATTGTCTGATCATGTGGAGCAGCTTGCTGCTGAAGTGCGGGGAATTTCCGCCTATCTTGCTCATTCACATGTTGCTGAACCAAAGATCCCTACTCCTGATGTGTTTTTTGGGGATCGGTCTAAATTTTTGAACTTTAAGAATAATTGTAAATTATTTTTTGCCTTGAAGCCTAACTCATCAGGGAACTCCACGCAGAAGGTTAAAATTGTCATCTCTTTGCTGCGCGGCGATCCTCAGGATTGGGCGTTTTCTTTGAAACCTGATGATCCAATTCTAGCTAATGTGAATGCATTTTTTCAAGCCTTAGGGCTGTTGTATGATGAACCTAATGCTATTGATCAGGCTGAAAAGGCCCTGTTGGCATTGAGCCAGGGTCAAGATTCTGCAGAGTTGTACTGTCAAAAATTCCAAAAGTGGGCGGTCCTTACTACTTGGAATGATGGTGCCTTGGCAGCTCTCTTTCGGAAGGGTTTGTCAGAAACCGTAAAAGATACTATGGTGGGATTTCCTGTTCCCTCTGGTCTTGACGATTCTATGTCATTAGCCATTCAGGTTGATCGGCGTTTGCGCGAACGCAAAACTGCATGAGAGGTGTTGCCACCTGTTGAACAAATGTCTGAACCTATGCAATGTGATAGAGTTTTGTCTAGGGCGCAACGTCAGGAGTTCAGAAGGCGTAATAAGCTGTGTTTTTTCTGTGGAGATGCCTCGCATATTATTTCTGTCTGCCCTAAACGAGAGAAACGTTTTGCACACACATTTGCTGTGGGCGGTGTTCAACCTAAGTTTCTTCTGGCAATTACTCTGATCTGCTCCCTGTCCACATTTTCCGCTAAGGCTTTCGTGGATTCGGGAGCAGCTCTGAACCTGATGGACTTGGATTTTGCTAAACGTTGTGGATTTCCTATGACACCTCTGCGGACGCCTATCCCTATGAGGGGTATTGATGCTACTCCTTTGGCGAAGAATAAACCTCAGTTTTGGACCCAGGTGGTAATGCGGGTAGCCCCAGATCATCAAGAAAATTGCAGATTCTTGGTGTTGCATAATCTGCATGATACCATTGTTCTGGGGTTTCCCTGGTTACAAATCCATAATCCAGTTTTGGATTGGAAATCTGTGTCTGTGGTGAGTTGGGGTTGTTGGTGTGCCCTTAGTGATGCTCCTGTTTTCTCCACCTCTCCCCAGTCGCATGATGTTCCTGACTATTTGGCCGATTATTATGATTTATTTAGTGAGAATGAGTCTGCGTCTTTGCCTCCTCATAGCAGTTATGACTGTGCAATTGAGCTGAGCCCTGGGTGTAAATTTCCCAAGGGTCAACTTTTCAATTTATCTGTACCCGAGCACAAGGCCATGCGATCCTATATTAAGGAGTCATTGGAGAAGGGTCATATTAGACCATCCTCTTCACCCTTAGGTGCTGGGGTTTTTTTCGTGGCCAAGAAGGATGGTTCATTAAGGCCTTGTATTGACTATCGTTCCCTCAACAAAATTACTGTTAAATATCAGTATCCGTTACCCCTGATTTCTGATCTATTCTCTAGAGTTAAAGGTGCTTGCTGGTTTACCAAGCTTGACCTCAGGGGGGCGCATAATCTTATTCGCATTAAGCATGGGGATGAACGTAAGACGGCGTTTAATACTCCAGAGGGACAATTTGAGTACCTGATGATGCCTTTTGGGCTCACTAATGCCCCTTCTGTCTTCCAGTGCTTCATGAATGATATTTTCGAGACTTTGTGGATACATTTTTGATCATCTATCTGGATGCTATTTTGATCTTTTCCAAGGATTGGAACTCTCATGTGGAACATGTTCGGACTGTGTTCCGGATTTTGAGGGAGAATTCCCTGTATGTCAGTATGTCAAGGGATCGAAATGCCTTTTTGGGGTACAGAGGATTTCATTTTTGGGATTTATTTTGTCTCCGTCAACTATTGAAATGGACCCGGCCAAGGTACAGGCCATTTATGATTGGGTTCAGCCCACTTCTTTGAAGGCCCTCCAGAAGATTTTGGGTTTTGCTAATTTTTCTGGTATTGCCAAACCATTGACTGATTTGACTAAGAAGGGGGCTGATGTGCTGAATTGGTCTCCCGAGGCTGTTTCTTCCTTTCAGGAGCTGAAGCGAAGGTTCACTTCTGCTCCGGTTTTGTGGCAACCTGATGTCTCACTCCTGTTTCAGGTAGAGGTGGACGCTTCTGAGATTGGTGCAGGAGCTGTTTTGTCCTCAAAAGATCCGGTAACATCTAAGATGAATCCCTGTGCTTTCTTTTCCCGAAAGTTCTCCCCATCTGAACGTAACTATGATGTGGGGAATCGGGAACTGTTTGCCATGAAATGGGCATTTGAGGAGTGGAGACGTTGGTTGGAGGGAGCTAAATATCAAGTCGTGGTCCTTACTGACCACAAGAATTTGATGTACCTGGAGTCGGCCAAACGCTTGAATCCTAGACAGCCTAGGTGGGCCTTGTTTTTCACACGTTTTGATTTTGTGGTCTCTTTTCTTCCGGGCACTAATAATGTCAAGGCAGACGCCCTCTCTAGGAATTTCTTTGCTGATTCTCCTGTTGTGATCAAGCCTGCTACCATCTTAGGTGAGGGGGTAGTTCTTTCTGCCATCTCACCCGATTTGAGACGTGCTCTGGAAGAGTTTCAGGAGGACAAACCTGAGCGTTGTCCCATTAGAAAATTGTATGTTCCTGACCAGTGGAGAAAGAGAGTGATGTCAGAAGTTCATTACTCTGCATTGGCTGGTCATCCAGGTATTTTTGGGACTAGAGATTTGGTGACTCGGTCTTTTTGGTGGCCCGCCTTGTCTCGTGATGTCAGGAGTTTTGTGCAGTCCTGTGGGACTTTCTCCCGGTCTAAACCTTGTTCTCTCTCTAGTGGGTTGCTGATGACCCATATTTCAATGGATTTTATCTCTGATATGCCTGTCTCTCAGAGAATGACTGTTATTTGGGTGATTTGTGATAGATTCTCTTAGATGGTCCATCTTGCACCACTCCCTAAGCTGCCATCTTCCTCAGAGTTGGTGCCCTTGTTTTTGCAACAGGTGGTTCGCTTGCACGGGATTCCTGACAACATTGTATCTGACAGAGGAGTTCAGTTTATTTCTAGATTTTGGAGAACTTTCTGTTCCAAGCTGGGAATTCAGTTGTCCTTCTCCTCTGCATTTCACCCTCAGACCAATGGGCAGACAGAGAGAACAAACCAGACTTTGGAGTCGTATTTGAGATGTTTTATTTCTGCTGATCAGGATGATTGGGTTTCATTTTTGCCCTTGGCCGAATTTGCTTTAAATAATAGAGCTAGTTCTGCCACTTTGATGTCACCTTTTTTTGTAACTTTGGGTTTCATCCTCGATTCTCTTTAGGGCAGGTGGAGTCTTCTGCCTGCCCAGGTGTTGACACTGTGGTGGAGAGAATGCACCAGATCTGGGACCAAGTGGTGGATAGGTTGTCTCTCTCCCAGGAAAAGGCCCAGCGGTTTTCCAACCGTCATAGGACCATTGGTCCCCAGTTTAAGGTGGGTGATATGGTTTGGTTGTCATCAAAGAATATCTCTATGAAGGTGGCTTCTCCAAAGTTTAAACCTAGATTTATTGGACCTTACAAGATTTTGGAGATTCTTAATCCTGTCTCTTTTCGATTGGCTCTTCCTGTTACATTTAAGTTCCATAACGTGTTTCATAAGTCTCTGTTAAAGAGGTTTTTGAGCCAGTAGTTCCTGTGGTGGCACCTCCTGACCCTGTATTGGTGGAAGGTAATGTGGAATATGAGGTTGAGAAGATACTGGATTCTCGCCTGGCTAGACAGAGACTCCAGTATTTGGTTAAATGGAAGGGTTATGGCCAGGAGGATAATTCTTGGGTCCCTGCATCCGATATTCATGCCGAAAGATTGGTTCGTGCTTTTCATCGGGCCCATCCTGATCATCCTGGTGGCGTGGATGAGGGTTCGGTGACCCCTCCTCAAGGGGGAGGTACTGTTGTGAGTTCATTTTCCCCTTCACCGTTGATGTCTGATGAACTCCCTCTGCTGGTGAAGAGAGGTAGTGAAATTGATTGGGTTGGGAAGAACCTGTCATCTGAACAGGTGGAGCCTGATTGGACACCCGGAATCACTGAGTGGATTTAAGGCAGCCGACGCCCTACTGGGGTGCTGGTGATCCTTTCTGCTCTGATCTCTTGCAAACCAGTTCAGTACCTGTCTTCTGAAAGCTAAGTATTTGCTCTCTTATTTTTCGATGAGATATTGTCTGTTTACTTAGTGTTTGTGTTCTGCCTGCCCTTGTTGGTACAGGCTGAGCTCCATTTTTGTCTCTGGTCAAGTTGATCTTTTGCTCAGTCTTCAGAATATACCTGAGTGCTGATATAGTGTTTTTGAAGTCTAGTGACTTCAGGGCCTTTTTTCTATCAGATGTGTTGGACATTATTTTGGCAGTATTTTTGCGGATTGCAGCCAGCATCTTTTCTGTCCTTTCCTATTTAGTTAGTTGGGCCCCATCGTTTGCTGAACATGTCTTTCTGTCTGTGTTTGTGTTTTCATCTGCTTTTCACCGACAATACATGTTGGGGGCTGTCTATTGCTTTGGGGTCTGCTCTGGGGCAGTTTAGAATTCCCCTTTCTTTCTATAGGCTTACTTAGTTCTCCGGCTGTGAACGAGGGGTCTAGGGCACCGTAGGAACCCCCCACGGCTACTGTTAGTTGTGTGAATAGGATCAGGGGTCTGCAATCTGATAGCTACCAACCTCTCTGGTTTTCTGGGCTTAGCTTGTATTTTTGTTTTTCCTCCTTCGGTGACTCATTCATAACAGAATCACCAGCCATACCGCAGATTCTAGGGTACTCAATAGCAGGAAAGAATTGTAAAGAAAAAAAAAAAAAAGAAAAAGAAGTGTCAGAATTTTCTTTTTGTTTGTTTTTGTGTATATTTTTTCCTCTATGTCTTTGAGGCCGTAGGGGGAATTTTTTTTCTTCTCAATGGCGATGAAGCAATTGTCTGATCGTGTGGAGCAGCTCGCTCCTGAAGTGCGGGGAATTTGAGGTTCCTGTGCGTCGCCCGGTGCGGAACCGGCATAGGGAACGTTAGGAGTGCTGGGACACTGACTCAGGTGAGTGCAGGAGGTCTCCACTTCCCCATTTCCCTATCGCAGGGCCCTCCATTGTTATTGTTACACAGGTTTCCCCTTTATTATTTAAATTCGCCTTACTGGAGGCAGGGTTTCCAGACTACTGTATATATAACGTGTATTAACTAAATTCGCCAGTTGGAGGCGGTGTATCCAGCTGCACATTTTATTATTTAAATTCGCCCTACTGGAGGCGGCGTATCCAGGGTCACGCGTGTCATGGGTTCGCCTTGCGGTACTCGCTGCGTCCAGACACACGTGACCGTGACATATACTTCTTGTCTTGCTTTGTACCTTGTCTGCCTGCCAGGAGGCTGAATATCCTGGCCCCTGAGTCTTGGTCCCAGTACCTTGTCTGTACTCTGTCCTACCTTAGTCTCCCTTTCTCCTTGTCTGTAGCTTCCTTCCCTGCTATGTCTTTCCTTGTGTCCTCTCCGTCTGTGCATCTGCACCCTTGCAGCTCCGTCTGTGCATCTGCACCCTTGCAGCTCCGTCTGTGCATCTGCACCCTTGGAGCTCCATCTGTGCATCTGCAACCTTGCATCTCTGTCTGTGCATCTGCACCCTTGCAGCTCTGCCTGTTAATCTGCACCCTTGCAGCTCTGTCTTCTCTGCTGCTGCAGAACTTCTTGCTGCAGCTTCTCCACAGACCTGGTGGTTCAGCTTTGCTCCGCTCCTGCTGCTGCTGCTGGAGAACCTCTTTCTGCAGCTTCTCTCTGCACTCCTGCGGCTCCGCCTACTCCGCACTCCTGCCTATATCCATACCTGCACCTCCGGTGTGAACAGGTCCAAATCCTGTTCCAACATATGCCACTTCCTCCTGCCTACACCTGCACCTGCTGTGTGAACAGGTCCCTACCTGTTCCTTCTCATACCATGCCCGCCTGTCCTGTATCCCCAAGCCGTGCCCACCTGTCCTGTGTCTCCAAGCTGTGCCCGCCTGTCCTGTGTCTCCAAGCCGTGCCCGCCTGTCCTGTGTCTCCAAGCCGTGCCCGCCTATCCTGTGTCTCCAAGCCATGCCCGCCTGTCCTATGTCTCCAAGCCATGCCCGCCTGTCCTGTGTCTCCAAGCCGTGCCCGCCTGTCCTGTGGCTCCAAGCCGTGCCCGCCTATCCTGTGTCTCCAAGCCATGCCCGCCTGTCCTATGTCTCCAAGCCATGCCCGCCTGTCCTGTGTCTCCCAGCCATGCGCGCCTGCCCAGTGTCTCCAAGCCACGCCTGATTGCCCAGTGTCTCCAAGCCACGCCTGATTGCCCAGTGTCTCCAAGCCACGCCTGCTTGCCCAGTGTCTCAGCCGTGCCTGTCGTGTCTACCTGCCGACCTGTCTATAGCTTCTGTCCAAGTGACTTGTCCCCGAGTGGGACCAGCAGCCACAGCCAGACACCACCCTGGAGTGGCACCCGACATCTATTTGCTGCACAAGCCTGACCTCACCATCAGAGGCTCCAGTGAAGACCGAGGTAGCTGTCGTAGTCACGCCCCTTCCAGGGTAGTCTGGATTGTGGCACAGTGGGGCCACAAACCCCCCAGCTCACGCCAATCAGCCAAGGGGCGAGCGTGACAATATGTAGTATGCATGTATGTATGTTGTATGAATGTAGTATATATGTAGTATGTATGTATTATGTAGTTTGAATGTAGTATATATGTAGTATGTATGTCGTATGTATGGCTTTTTTTTTTTTTTTACATTCAACACATTAGCCGGATGATGGGACTACTACTGTCCCATCATTGGCTAATGTGTCAATCACTGTCATTGTAGCAGGCATAGCCCGATGGGACTTGTAGTCCCATCGGACGATGCCTGCACACACAAAACCCCCGGCAGGCCCGCACAGACCCCCGGCAGCCAGCACAGACCCCCGGCAGGCCCGCACAGACACCCGGCAGCCCGCACAGAACCCCGGCAGGCCCGTACAGACCCGCAGCAGGTCCGCACGGACCCACAGCAGGCCCGCACAGACCCCCGGCAGCCAGCACAGACCCCCGGCAGCCCGCACAGACCCCCGGCAGGCCCGCACAGACCCCCGGCAGGCCCGCACAGACCCCTGGCAGCCCGCACAGACCCCCGGCAGGCCCGCACAGACCGCCGGCAGCCCGCACAGACCCCCGGCAGGCCCACACAGACCCCCGGCAGCCCATACAGACCCCCAGCAGGCCCGCACAGACCCCCGGCAGGCCCGCACAGACCGCGCATCATGATGACATCATTTCAGCAGCCAATCACAGCCATGCCATTAGTTAGCAAGGCTAACACAACTGGCTCATTGCATTATGGGAACTTCCAATTCCGGTATTCGATATTGTAAAAATATCTGAACTCCGATACAGCGAATATCGGCCGATACCCGATATTTGCAGTATCGGAAAGCTCAACACTAATAACAAACAACCAATATACTCCCTGATCCACAGAAATCCATGAGTGTCCCACGACGATCTCCTGCAGTGCATCACTGAGAGGTTACTATAGTTCACTGGTCTCACTTTATGGCAAAAGCTGCATGGGAACTTTCTTACACAACAATGCCAAAAGTGAGACTAGGGACTATTTTTTTTACAGTGGCGGAGGAATACAGTGCAGAAGGATACCTACCTCCCGTCATTGTATTCCTGGAGCCCCTAGAGAGTGGTCGCATCAGCTGATGCTGCTGTTCTCCATGGGAGATCGTCGTGGGACACTCGTGGATTTCTGCAGATCAGGAAGTATATTGGTTGTTTGTTATTTTAATATTTTTTACAGATGACACTGGCTTCGGGGATCAAAGTGACAAGTGATGGTGAGTATGTACTCTATGTTATATGTATTGTATGTATGTAGTATGTATGTTGTATGAATGTAGTATATATGTAGTATGTATGTTGTATGTATGTAGTTTGTATGTAGTATATATGTAGTATGTATGTGGTATGTATGTATGTTGTATGAATGTAGTATGTATGTATGTTGTATGAATGTAGTATATATGTAGTATGTATGTAGTATGTAGTATGTATGTATGTTGTATGAATATAGTATGTATGTAGTATGTATGTATGTTGTATATATGTTTGTATGTAGTATGTATGTTTTTGTTTTTTTTTACATTCAACACATTAGCCGGCTGATGGGACTACTACTGTCCCATTATTGGCTAATGTGTCAATCACTGTCATTGTAGCAGGCATAGCCCGATGGGACTTTTAGTCCCATCGGACGATGCCTGCACATGCATACAACCCCCGGCAGGCCCGCACAGACCCCCGAAAGCCCGCACAGACCTCCAGCAGCCCACACAGACCCCGCCCGCACACACACACGCACAGTCTCCGCCCACGCACCGCCCACACTCTTCCCCCCTCCCGAACTGGATGTGCAAGGAAAGAAAGGGTTTATTTTGTTTCCAATATTTGTGCCCCATTGACTTGCATGGGTTTCCGGTATCCGAATCGGCGATACCCGATATTTTTGGGGTATTGATCCGATCCAGTCCGATATTTCCCAATATCGGAAGGTATCACTCAACACTACCCGTGATTAGTAATTCCTAAATTTCTATAATCACTCAACTTTATGTCTGTACTTTTATCCATCTCGTTTCCTCTTGCGGAGAGTCTGGACTGTCTTACTGAGACAGAAATAAATATGAAGATTTAAAAATACCCCAACAGTGTATACTGGTGTACGCTTCAAATACATTTCCTTTTTTCTACTTTTTAGATTGTTGTCCAATCCATACTGAGGCTGTGAGTGTCTTTGTCGTACTCCGGAAATAAACACGGAGATTTTAAATGTTTAAACTATGCTATATATACCTGTTATCCGGTGATACTGTACCCTTTCTCAACTTTCTGCAATATTGTCGAATCCATACTGTGCCTGAGACAGTCTGAGTCTGCCTCCTGGTTACAGATGAGTGGTGTTTGAGTGGAACTGTTGGCCAAGTTCAAATTCTAGCTGTTTTGGGAGGTGTTAGATCCGTTCGTCGAATTACAACACTTTGATTAAAATTCTGCTGTTCGAGTTTCCGATCGAGAACGTTTCGTTAAACAAAAGCGTATCTTTTTTTCACATTAATAATAGTTTTCAATGATAATAGACAGTTTTAGGGCATAGTAGCGGTGTCTGGTCGCCAGCGGTGTAGTACACCTGTTAAGGAGCTACACCATGTGTGTTTCGAATAATTTTTTACCGCATATTGTCCTGAAAATCCTTTTTGGCCTAGTAAGTGTTTCTGCTACTCAGAAGAGGAGCCCACCCATGAACCGAGCTGTGCTGCCTGTTTATGAAAAAACAGTTTTTGACTGCATTTACACCACTTAATACTTTGGGCCTAGTAACTGTGTATGCTACTCAGCAGAGTTGGCCTCCCATGAACCAAGCTATGCCGCCTGTTTATGTAAGAACTGTGTGCTACTCAGCAGAGGAGCCCAGCTGTTAAGCAAGCTACACCACCCATGGTTTGGACACTTAATTTTTTCACATTCTTTCTGGAATGCCGTTTAGGCCTAATTCCGGAATTACGGTTGACCTGCACTTACTGGGAAATGCTTGTTCACGGGGAAGAATTGTAATCCCAGATCCCCATCACTAACGGGGTTCAGCGTGTTATCCGCACCTGTAAGCGATACACGCTGGTCCTTTCATTGTAGCACGCGTGCAGCCCCTGACATGTAATGGCATGACAGACCTGTTATTGGCCGATCTCGCATGCCAGAGCCTCGGGTGTCCCTGTAGTAAGCTGGACATGGATCGCGGGGGCATGCCTGAGTCTCGTTCGCTAATGGAATTAAGTTTGCAATCTGTGCAGCTTTTTTGTGGATGGCATAGTTGAGGTTGCCCGTGTTGAGTCCAATTAAGCCGCAGGCTCCACTCCTTGTGGTGCCCTTCTGGACATTCCTTTAAGGTTCAGCTTTGCAACCATACTGCCCCCGGAAACCAAACACTTTTCCTGACAGTGACATTCTGGTCAAAGAGCGCGATGACATCACGTCTGTACGTCTAAACAGTCCAAGTGCAGAGAGATGGAAGATGGGGATGACGATGAGTCCAGAGCACAGGGATTCCCTAGTGAGGAGACTTATTTAATTGTTTTAAAGGTTGGGAGCAATTTTTTGGGAAGCACGATACTCTGGAGAATGATATCTGGGGCCCACCATACACTGGAGCATTCCAAGGGTGGACATCAGTCACTGGAGCAGCATTTACAGGGCCCATTATACACTGGAGCATTAGAAATGGGGCCCATTTTATATGGAGCATTATTTGGGCCCATAAGACACTGGAGCTTCATCCATGGTGAACAACATATACTGTAGCATTATGTGGAGCTCATCATATACTGTATGGAACATTATATGGGACCAATGATTCTGTATGGAGAAATATATGGGCCTCATTACTCTGTATGGCGCACTATGCGGTGGTCATAATACTGTATGGAGGAATATATTGTCTGTTTTTAGAGCTATTGGAGAATTTAAAATGGATGTCAGTCATGTGATGTAAGAATTGAAGTATTTTTCATTGTATTGTACCGATATTTCTCTGCTGTATCAAAGGATCATGAATTGTGTCATGTGGTAAAGGAGCCCAGTGACAATCTTTGGCCCTGGGCCCATGAAAATCTGGAGCCAGCACTACCCACCCCACAACTTTAGCCAAATAACCCCCAGTTTTCAATGCCTAACTATTATTATAAAGTAAATTAAGGTTGACAAGCTTAAGGAATAAGAATTGATGTTTTTGGCATTAAAATGGGCACTGTATGTGTGTTTCCTGTCCTCCACTCACTGCTGACTTTTCATCCCCATTGACTTACATGTTTTGTGTTTCAGTCAGACTTCGACTTTTCACAATAATCGGCCGATTTCGTTCGACCCGACTTTTGCAAAAGTCGGGTTTCGTGAAACCCGACTCGACCCGAAATAAGGCAAAGTTGCTCATCTCTACTGGCCACGTCAGTCAGAAAAAGACTCAGCAAATCATCACCCATTACTACTGGTGGCCTACCATGGGTAATGATATCCAGGAGTATGCCGCAGCCTGTCCTTCATGTGCCCATAGCAAGACTGATAAACGCCTACCAGCTGGTAGGCTTCAGCCTCTTCCGATTCCATCTGCTCCCTGGCAGCACATCACAATGTATTTCATCACGGTTCTGCCCATCTCTTCCGGCTATTCAGTGGTATGGGTTGTGGTGGGCCACTTCTCTAAGATGGCTCATTTCGTTCCGCTACCCGGTCTCTCATCTGCTCCTGAACTTGCGGATCACTTCATTCACCACATCTCCGTCTCCATGGATTTCCTCTCCTCATTGTGTCCGACAGGGGTGTCCAGTTAACCTCAAAGTTCGGGAGAGCGTTCTGCAAACTGGTAAAAATAGAACTAGATTTTTCTTCTGCATACCATCCTCAATCCAGTGGGCAAGTGGAGAGGAGCAATCAAATCCTGGCTGGATTCCTGCATCACTTAGTCAACGAATACCACAACGACTGGGTAATGTTACTGCTCAGGGTGGAATTCTCCTACAACAACCAAGTAAGTGAGTCTTCTGGAAAATCTTCCTTTCAGATTGTGTTTGGACTCCAACCCGGAATTCCTCTTCATATCTCTGGATTGTCTGGTGTTCCGGCAGTCGATACCTTTACCGAAGATTTTTTTAAAGTTTGGAGAGATACCAAGACTGCTTTGGAGAGAGCCTCTCAATGTATGAAAAGGCATGCAGACAAAAGACGCCTGGATGCTCCCACCTTTCGCCCCGGAGACAAGGTATGGTTCTCCTCCAAGTACATCCGTCTGAAGTTGCCTTCCTACAAATTGGGTCCTCGTTTCATTGGACCCTTTGAAGTCTTGAGACAAAGCAACCTGGTCTCTTACAAACTGAAATTGCCTACTTCCTTATGTGTGCCTAACTCCTTTCATGTTTCCCTCCTCAAACCAGTAGTTTTGAGCTCCTTCTTTAAGGACCCGGGCCCACTCCAAACCTATTACCTGGTGGACTGGAAGGGCTTTGGTCCTGAGGAGAGGTCTTAGCCTAAAGAGAACATCCAGTCCCCTCTCCTTCTTAAAAAATTTCACGCTGGCTTGAAAAAGAGGGGGATACTGTTAAACCCCGTCCCAGTTCTGGCCCTGCACCCGATTCTGGCGTTGCCCTCAGTTCTGGTCCCTCACCCGCGCCTGCTCCTGACGTAGTTTTTTCTTCACTGCTCAATAGTATAAAATTCTGTAACACACCTGTGGCGACAATATGATCACTGCAACCCTAGATGGATTCATTGAGAAGTGTAGTTAGTAAAATGGGGTCACTTATAGGGGTTCTGCTGTTCTGGCACCTCTTGAGCTCTCTAAGTGGGTCATGGTACCTGCAAACCGTAACAGTAAAATCTGGTGCTCCCTGTCTTCTGAGCTATGCACTGTGCCTGAAAAATATTTCCTGATTACATGTAGGGTATTGGCACACTCAGGAAAAAATGGACCTCAGTTTGTTGTAAAAAAAATTCATATTAGCCCTTAGAAAAATTAAAAACTTGGGGCTAAAACAACATTTTTATGAGGAAAATATGATTTTACTATGTCCATGGCTCAACGTTATAAACTTCTGTGAAGCACCTGTGGGTTCAAGGTGCTTACCATGCATCAAAATAGAGTCTTTCAGGGGGTCTATTTTCCAAAATGGGGTCACTTTTGGGGGTTTCCACTTTTTAGGCACATTAGGGGCTCTCCAAATTAGCCATGACGTGCACTAATGTTTCCAGGAAATTTTACATTCAAAAAGTCAAATGATGCTCCTTTTCTTCCGAGCCCTGCCGTGCACTCAAACAGTAGTTTTCTCCCTCATATGGGGGAATCGGCGTACTCAGGAGAAATTGACCAACAAATTTTATGGTTCAATTTCTCCTGCTACCTGTTACACCCAGTCCCAGTTCTGTCCCTGCACCTGGTTCTGGCACTGCCCCCAGTTCTGGTCCCTCACCCATACCTGCTCCCGATGCTGTCCCTGTACCTCTGTGAGGTCAATGTCAGGATCTTCGCTCTTTGTCTGTCCCTCGGCATCCTGCTGCTGCGTCTCTCTCCCCCACTTCCTGGCACGCTGCCAGCAGGCCTCCTGGGAGAATGCTTAGGAGACACACGCACTTCCCTCTGGTCTCTTAAAGGGACAGCACACGTTTTGAAAATAGCAATTAACCAATGGAAGTGCACTGATTACTATTTCTGGCCACTCCACTATGGGGGGAGTGCTGGAGCAATGAGTATCTACTCTTGCTAATCCAGTTCTGTCCCTGCTCTGTCTGCGCTACTATAGCATTCTGTTTGGCACTCTGCTTATACTGTTTATTTCCACAGAATATCAGTGACCTCTTGTTCGGCTATCCTAGACAACATCTGTACCTATACACTCAGGTGCCATCCCGTTCCGCCACTCGCCATCCGAACCTGTGGAAAATGCTATAGTTGCTGGAGCCAGCCTCTTTCCGTCTATCCAGAACCTGACTATCCTCACCAGAGCCAGCTTCATCTCATATACCAGGTGTCCATCGGTCAGCTCCACCATATCTGTAATATCTGTTTACCCGTTTGTCCCACTGGGACAGCTGCCTCGTGTCCGGTGTCTAACTGAAGGTAGCACCTGTGTCTCCCAGGTATTCCACTCTGGTCCTGTTCGAGGGATCTTACTATGGATACCTGGGGCTCACTAGTTACGCCCTCTTCGGAGCCCCCTGGACTGAGGTCTCGAGGTTCCACTCAAAAAATAAAAAACGAATGTGAACTTCATCACCTGTGCCTCCGCTTCCATTCATTACACTAGCCTTATGAAAATGCAATATTTTGGGCTGAAAAAATATTTATGGGAAAAATGGATTTTTTTATTTTTATGGCTCAATGCTATAAACTTCTATGAAGCACCTGTGGGTTCAATATGTTCACTAGTTTCCAAAATGGTTTCAACTGTGGGGGATTTTCACTGTTTAGGCACATCAGAGGCTCTCCAAATGCAACATGGCATCCATCAATTGTTGCAGCAGATTTTGCATTCCAAAAGTCAAATGGCGCTCCTTCCCTTCCGAGCTCTGTCATGCGCCAAAAAAAGATGATTTCTCCCTCATATGGGGTATCGGTGTACTCAGGAGAAATTTCACAACAAATGTTGGGGTCCATTTTTTCCTGTTACCCTTGTCAAAATAAAAAATGTTGGAACTAAAGTAAATTTGTTGGGAAAAAAGTTAAATGTTCATTCTTTCCACATTCCAAAAATTCCCTTGAAGCACCTGAAGGGTTAATAAACTTCTTTAATGTGGTTATGAACACCTTGAGGGGTGCATTTTTTAGAATGGTGTCACTTTTGGGTATCTTCTATCATATAGACCTCCCAAAGTGACATTAAATATGATGTGGTCCCTAAAAAAATGGTGTTGTAAAAATGATAAATCACTGGGTCGACTTTTAACCCTTATAACTGCTTAAAAAAAATGTGTTCCAAAATTGTGCTAATGTAAAGTAGACATGTGTGAAATGTTACTTATTAAGAATTTTCTGTAACATTTCTCTGTGATTTAAGTGTATGAAAATTCAAAGTTGGAAAATTGCGAAATTTTCACATTTTTTCTAAATTTCCATTTCTTTCACAAATAAACACAAGTCATATTAAAGAAATAATACCACTATCATGAAGTACAGTATGTCATGAAAAAATATTCTCAGAATCCCTGGGATCCCTTGAAGCATTCCAGAGTTATTACCTGTGGTCAGAATTGTAAAAATTGGCTTGGTCATTAAAGTGCAAACTGCCCTTGGATGTAAAGGGGTTAAAATATACTCCTGTTTTTTTATTGTACCAAATAAATCAATGTATAATACATTGGGGAGGCAAGAAATTGTACAGATAAGGGCATGACTACAGCAAAAAACTTCACAAAGCAATACCGTAATTGTTTTCAGTTTGAGTTACAGTAGATCCAATCTCTTACATAAATAGATACACTCCTTAACGGTAAAATTGCAATACCAAAAAGGAAAAGTTTTGGAATTATTGAATTCACCAGATTGATAGACAAGTTAGTTTTATGGAAACATGCAGAAATACCTGCATTTAAATACCTTGCCAGCTATCAACAAGATTATTAATGGTTGTAATAAGAATGTTCTGACATGTTTAGAGCACTTAGGACTGAAATCATCAAGAGTGGAGAGACAGACAATCCAACCTGCTTGAGTTCTAGTGTGAAGTATCCACAATCAATGATGGTTTGGGGAGCCATCATCTTCTGGTGTATGTCCACTGTGTTTTATCAAGACCAAAGTCAGCGCAGCCGTCTACCAGAAAATTTTAGAGCACTTCATGCTTCCCTCTGTCAACAAGCTTTTTGGAGGTGGAAATTTCATTCTCCAGCAGGACTTTGCACCTGCCCATTCTGCCAAAAGTGCCAATTCCTGGTTTAAAAATAACAGTATCACTGTGCTTGATTGACGAGCAAACTCATCTGACCTTAACCCCATAGAGAATCTATGGGGTATTGTTAAGAGGAAAATGAGAGACACCAGACCCAGCAATGCAGACAAGCTGAAGGCTGCTAGCAAAGCAACCTGGTCTTCCATAACACCTCAACAGTGCCACAGACTGGTTACCTCCATGCCACGCAGCATTGATGCAGCAATTGATGCAAAAGGAGCCCCGACCAAGTTCTGAGTGCATCTGTTTGTAATGACTCTATCTAATATATGAGTTACACTTTTTGTATTGAAGAACTGAAATAAAGGAACTTTTTGATTATATTCTAATTTTATGAGATGCACTTGTATGTTTTCATATTTCCACTATTTTTGTTTCTTGGTGATGAAATTTCAATTTTGCACAATACATTCAATCACTGCCAAAACTTTGGCACCCTTGAAATTATTTTTAAAAATGTAGTATTTCTCAAAGAAAATTATTGCAATTACACATATCTTGTTATACACATTTATTTCTTCTGTGTGTATTGGAAAAACACAAAAAACTGAAAAAAGGCAAATTGGACATAATTACACACAAAACTCCAAAAATAGGTAGGACAAAATTATTGGTACCCTGAACTTAATATTTGTTTGCACACCCTTTGGGATAAATAAATGCAATCAATTGCTTCCTATAACCATTACTAAGCTTTTTATACCTTTCAGCTGAAATTTTGGACCAAGGTGGGCTTCATAATGTCACACCTATCCAGTGAGGCCCTTGCCTGGATGAACCCTCTTTGGGAGAGGGGGGACCCTCTAGTTAATGATCTTCAGTCTTTCATAGAAGCATTTCGCAGGACCTTCGATGAACCTGGTCATGTCGAACAATACAAGGCCCAGGACAGAGCCCTGTGGTACCCTACTTGAGACATTCTTCCAACTGGATGTGCAGCCATTTATGACCACTCTTTGGGTCCGATCACTAAGCCAGTTATGAATCCACCTAACAGTTGCCTTGTCCATTCCATACTTAGTCATTTTTTCAATAAGGATTGTGTGAGATACTTTGTCAAATGCTTTGCTGAAGTCAAGATATACTATATCAACAGCATTTCCCTAATCCACCCAATCAGTGATTCTGTCATAGAAGGAAATTAAGTTAGTCTGACATGACTTATTAGTTACAAACCCATGCTGACTCTGTTTGATCACTTCATTCTTATCCAGGTACTGACATACATGTTGTTTATTAATTTGTTAAAACATCTTTCCTGGTATAGAAGTCAAACTCACTGGCCTATAGTTGCCTGGGTCCACCTGCTTCCCTTTTTGAAGATAGGAACAACATTTGCTCTTCTCCAGTCTTCTGGGACTTCTCCTGTTCTCCACGAATTTTCAAAGATTATGGAGAGGAGTTCAAAAATTTCTTCTGCTATCTCCTTCAGTACTCTGGGGTGTAATTCATCTGGACCTGGAGACTTGAATTCATTTAGGTTAGCTAAGTGTTTCCTCACTTATTATCTATGCAGGTGGAAACCACTCCCACCTTCCTATATAAGCTCACCAGTTGCACCAGCTAACTGTTAGTGATATTGTTCCTCTTTGGAGACCAACCAAGCTGGAGTTCAGGAGCTGACAGAGTTCTGTGGTGCTTCAGTTTTATGCTGCTCTCAAGTGGCTGACTCTGCTGTCCTGAAGCATTGCATCAGAGCAAACTCAATCTTGTCTTTTAGTTCATTTAACCCCGAGGTGTCTGTATTACCTTTTCCTTGGGTTTTGGTGTAGTTTACTTTATTTCCTGTCTCACCTCCTGGGGAGGGGGTTGGGGTTTAGCTCAGGGCTAAACAGGAGATAGGGACATAAAAATATAAAAAAAAATCCAAGGGTAATCTGAGCAGACAAGAAAGTATAGCGTTAGACCAATTAACACAAAACAAGGATTTATTAATCAGAAATGCGGACAAAGGTGGGGCAGTTGTGTTGATTAATGCTGGATTCTATAAAATTCTAAACCTTAGAGATCTGGAGAATCCGGATGTTTATTTGGAATTAAAAGAAAATCCCACCGTGAGATTTAATGGTGAACTTCTAAATTTACTTCAGGAAGGTGTAACAATTGGAGCTTTGGATGAAAAAATAAAAAAATACTGCTATTTGGGCCATCCTGTCATCCCAGTGTATCATTCCCTGCCAGAGATTCATAAGAATATATTTTCACCTCCCATGAGTCCCATAGTGGCAGGGATTGGTGCACTGGGTGAAAGGCTGGGTGAGTGGGTAGATGCACATCTTCAACCACTAGTTTCATTGACTCCCAGCTATATACGAGACACGAAAGCAGTGGTTACTATGATACAAGCTTTCAAATGGGAGGCTAATTTCACATGGTTTTCATGTGATGTAATTGGTCTGTATCCATCTATTCCCCATAATATATCTCTTTAATGTTTATCTTTCTATCTCAGGAAATATAGCAACTATTCAGAGGTTTTATGTAATTTTTTCCTTGAAGCAGCAAAATTTCTCTTGAGCCATATTTATTGCATGTTTGATAATAGGTATTTTTTGCAGATCAGCGGTGTGAGTATGGGGGCAAAATTTTTCCATTCACTCGCTAATATCGTAATGGCGACCTGGGAAGAGAACTTTATCTACATATCTTCAAACCCATTCGGAGCAAATCTGGTGTGGATGGGAAGATATATTGATGCTCTGGTCTTTGTTTTAGAAGATATGGAGGATGATGCCCAGTTTTTCCTTGAATATTTAAACAACAATGATTATAATCTCCAATTTACTGGTTTTTCTGAGAAGTCACAAATTGATTTTTTAGATGTAACATTTGTTGCTAATATTGAGGAAAATAGGGTATTGGTACTTCCTTACCGAAAACCAACTGCTTCAAACAGTATACTGGCAGCTACATCTTGCACCCCCCACATGTCATCAGAAACATACCTGTTGATGAGCTCATCAGGATTAAACGCAATAGTTCTGATGACTCTACGTATATATATATATATATATATATATATATATATATATAAGTGAGAGTAAAAAAGTTTGTAGCAGATTACAAAATCGTGGTTACCCCAAGTGGTGTTTGGAAAGAGCCCAATCTATTGTTGGTAACATCAGCAGAGATTCTTTACTTCAACATAATTGTAAGGAAAATAAAACCAAAAATAATATCTTTACATTCACCTCGGGGTACAGTCTACAATTCAATCAGTTCACTAATATCATAGGGAAATATTTACCTATTTTACAACAAGATACAATTCTCAGAAAGATTTTGGACAATCACACAGTCCGATTTGTGCCAAAAGGAGCGACTACACTTAAAAACCTTTTGTCTCCTAGCTTATTTGTGGACTTGGAACGAGTTCAAAAGAAAAACTGGCTCAGTACTGTTGGTTTCCACATATGTGGAGCTAATGTGTGCAAATGCTGCCAATATGCCACAAAAGAAAAAAAATTTGTCTCCTTTAAAATTAAAAAAGAGTTTCCAATATGCAGTTTTATAAATTGTAATACGGATAATGTCATTTATCTGATTCAATGTAACATCTGTCAACTTCAATATGTAGGTTGTACTATGAACCCTCTAAAAAAACGTATCCGTAAACACTTGTCCGATGCGGTTAATTTACCGCTGGCAGGTTACTCTGCAGTCTCACGGCATTTTTCTAACAAACATATTGGAGATCTAAAATCTTTCTCCTTCAAAGGAATAGAGAAAGTGTCCAAGCCCACCAGGGGGGGCAATTTATATGAAAAAATCCTGGCTAGGAAAAGTATGTGGATTTTTCTACTGGAAACTTGAGTGCCGTGCGGTTTGAATAGCCGTATGGACTTGATAACGCAATATTAAACATAAAAGGTGATACCACAATAAAGGTTTCACAGCAACAGTAACAAATCCAGTATCAAATAATTCCATTATTAATTATTCTTGTGCTGTGGAATATATAAATGTTTCATGCAAATCTCTGTATCTTATAGGTATCGCTTGATTTTATTTTATTTGTTTTTAATATTGATTTTAATCATTTGTTTTTTTCATGTTGATGAAGTCCTTGGGGATGGAACAACACCGCAAAGGGTTACTACTGGCTATAGGGTTAATTTGGCTGAACTAAATTCATTTGGAATCTCCTATACACACCAGCCAGTATCTAGAAAGGGTGACACCCAGAAATTCAGTGGTGTTTTTCCCTGGCCTCATACTATATATGCGGTTTTGATTCATTCCTCACTTGGACCTTGAGGAAGACACATGTAGTTTCGAAACATGTCATCCAAAAAGGATTGACCATATGCAAAATTGTTATTGAAGAAACCTGGAACCTTTTTAATGGAAAAATAAAAGTTATATTTTACTCCACCATTGGACTGATCGCTGGAGAAACAACACTATCTCATATAGATAGATAGATAGATAGATAGATAGATTGATAAATTATATGTATGTCTATCTATCCATGTTTATATGTACTACTATTTATGGCTTTGCTATGGTAGTCTTAAAAATGCTGTATATTACAACATAAACATGTTCCCTTACTGTGGCAAAAAAATGAACTTGGTAAATCAGTGAATTGATAATACTGCTATATATATATTACATATTGTTATATAATTGTGATATATATATATATATATATGTAGTTATATTTATATAATTTTTTTACTGCATATCTACAAACACAATGATTGTTTTTTTCATCATGATATACATTCTTGGCATTCTATGCATTATTATTATTTATTTATATAGCACCATT
The DNA here is from genome assembly GCF_039654945.1 of Dendrobates tinctorius. Classification (NCBI taxonomy): domain Eukaryota; kingdom Metazoa; phylum Chordata; class Amphibia; order Anura; family Dendrobatidae; genus Dendrobates; species Dendrobates tinctorius. The sequence goes on along the minus strand of NW_027361703.1, from coordinate 39,077,945 downwards.
GATTCCATGGTGCTGTACATGAGAAGGGGTGAAAAACAAATTGCAGATATCACTTACAGTAAGCAAGCTAACAATCACTGACTGATACAGAAGGGAGAAGACCCTGCCCTTGGGGGCTTAAATTCTACAGGATGGTAGGGAAGGAGACAGTAGATTGGGGGGTTGCAGCAGCTCTGATGTTGGTGAGGCGGTAGCTCCAGTAGTGGTGAGGAGGCAGCAGGGTCATTGCAGGCTGCAAGCTTTCCTGAAGAGGTGGGTTTTCAGATTCCATCTGAAGGATCCAAATGTGGTTAATACTCAGATGTGTTGGGGCAAAGAATTCCAGAGGGTGGGGGATATTTGGGAGAAGTCTTGGAGGTGGTTGGGTGAGGAGAAAATAAGTGTGGAGGAGGGAAGGAGGCCTTAAGAGGACCGGAGATTATGTGAGGGAAGATATCGGGAGATTAGTCCAGAGCTATATGGAGGGAACAGGTTATAGATGGCCTTGTAGGTCAGTATTAGTTATTTGAACTGGATATGCTGAGGGAATGGGAGCCAGTGAAGAGATTTGCAAAGGTAAAAAGCAGAGGAGAAGTGAGGAGAGAGATGAATTAGTCAGGCAGTAGAGTTAGGGTACCGTTACACCTAGCGATGCACCAGCGATCCCGATCAGCGATATGACGCGGTCAGGATCGCTGGTGCATCGCTAGGTGGTCGCTAATGAGCTGCCACACAGGCAGATCTCACTAGCAACATCGCTGGGGACGGGGATTGCTACTTACCTGTCAGACGGGGCGATCCTGCATCCTCCCGCCCGGTTCCACGCGTCGCTTGTCGGCGCCACAGGAAGCGCCGCAGGAAGTGACTGACGAGGAATGATCCAGGACCTTCTCGCGTGATCAGCGATAACCAGCGGGGGAGCCGGTCGGAGGTAAGTATCACATGCAGCGATATCGCTAGCAATATCGCTGCAACGTCACAAAATCAGTGACTTTACAGCGATATAGCTAGCGTTATCGCAGTGTGTAACGGGGGCTTTAAGGATTGACTGGAGAGTTGTGAGGGTGTTAGCAGGGAGGCAACAGAAAAGGATGTTTTAGTAGTCGAAGCGGGAGATGATAAGGGCATGCACAAGCATTTTAGTAGATTGAGGGTTGAGGAAAGGATGGATTCTGGAAATATTTTTGAGCTGCAGGAAACAGGAGGTGGAAAGAGCTTGAATGTGTGGTTTGAAGGACTGGGCAGAGTCAAGAGTTACTCCGAGGCAGCGGACTTCCGGTATGGGGGAAAGTGTGATGTCATTAATTGTGATAGATAGAGCAGGTAAGGAAGATCTAGGAAATGAAGGAAAGATGATGAGTTCAGATTTGTCCACAATGAGCTTGAGGAAGCAAGAGGAGAAGAAGGAGGCTAAGGCTGATAGACACTCTGGGATTCTGGACAGCAGAAAGGTGATGTCTGGTCCAGAGAGGTAGATTTGAGTGTCATCAGCATAAAAGTGGAACTGGAATCCAAGGGACTTTATGAGTTGCCCCAGGCCAAGGGTATAGAGTGTTAAGTGTATGCACAGTTCTTTTTTTTTCTTAAAATGTAAATAAAGATCTATACATTAAAAAATTCCTCTTCTTCCTTGTTACCTTATGGCTGCATTACAGTATTACAGATAAGCCCATTGAGCACCTCTGTGTGTTTCTGATTTCATCTATAGATTTCTAGAGGTTTTTTTTGTGTTATGTTCCACTGCTTGCCATACAATGGAAATATGGTAACATTATACAAATCCTTTAGTTCAACCATCACAATGCTTGCAGTGGCGAGTACAGGGTGACAATTAAAGTCTGCTGCCGTAAAGGATTTATAAGTGATCTTTATCTTAATTTTGCATAACTGATGTATATAGACTCTTTAACATGATTGAGGGTAAAATACAGAGCGATGTATGCCATCAATGTTATTATTACACTAACTGACAAATCAGTGCATTTGCATTTTTTTAATTTTTGCAGACCTTTTTCTTTTTTTTATTTACTTTCTTAATATAAATTAAATTTAATAGGCCATATGACAGTATGGATATTATCTCATTTTCACACATCACAAGATTAACAAGTTCATGATATTAGTATTATTATATAAGAAAGCCCCAAGGATGCCATCATCGTTAAAATGGTTGACATTACATAGCAAAGACTTTGATTTATCCTGGGAACACTCATTCAGTCTTATCTAGTGTTATGTTTGCTGTGGGTAACTTGATTTGATTATGAAATTAAATAATGAAAGAAGAAAATTCCAGATCTTGTATACATTTAAGTAATGACATGCCTTGTCATAAAACATTGGCAAATTCCAAAACTATACCTGACAGTAAAGAATATATGTTGAATTCTTGTGGGAAATTAAAATTGGAAAGGAAAATATAAATAAGATATTTCTGATAGTTTGGTAATAGTGTCAAGTTAAGTTTTTCTTTATACTTTTTATTTACTCATTGTAATGATTTTCTTACTGAACACTTAATAAAATTGTTAAATGATTGAGCAGACATCAGAGAAAAACCTAAGTCCTAACCCAAGGATATAAACCTATGAAGCTATTACTGTGTAAGCTGTCAAATTTATTTTTTTTCCAGAAGGTTACTCACCCTAGTATACATTTTTTTGTTAACGGAGCCTGAGGGTATCTACAGGGGACATCATATTTTCCAAAGTAGCTGACCTGTCTGTCTTAAGGAATATGCCTGAGGTTAAGCTTTCATGTGTTCAGGAATGTTTTGGAAAGTTAGAGAAATGAAAAATTTGAAAAAAATAGGATGCTTTGGGTGCCAACTGTGCCATTCAAGCTGCTGTTTCAGTGTTTATATACTATTTAGGCTGGTTTCACACTTGCGTTTTTTTGCACTGGTTTTTAGTGCAAAAAAAGCATGCGTTTTTTCCCCTATACTTTAACATGGGTGCGCATACACATGCGCACGTACGTGTTTGTATGCGCATGCGTTTTTTTGTAGTGTGCACTCAGGCGCACAAAATGCTTCCTGTTGCATTTTTTGTGCGTCCGACTTGCCTCAAAAAAACGCATGCGCACGCAATGCGTTTTTTTACAGCAAAACACCCATTATAGTCTATGGGTGCGCATACGTGCGCATTGTAGTGCGCACGTATGCGCAAAAAAAGCATGCATTTTTTTTAAAAGCGCACCAAAACCCGCAAAAATACGCACACAAACGCATGATGCGTTTTTTTCATGCATTTGTGTGCGCAAAAAACACGCAGCAAAAAACATGCAGCAAAAAAACGCAAGTGTGAAAGTAGCCTTAGAATGCCATTTTTTGGCAATTCACTTTTTGATGGTTATTTCTCTTTATTAAACATATAATAGGAAATATTTAAGTTATAGATTTCAGTAGAAAACAATGATTTATTTCAATTTGTGTTTTTTAGATTTTTTTTAATGACACCATATCTAAGCATGTATAATATAAGACTGTCATACTGCCTTTCAACTAGAAAAAAAATGTGATCACCATAGGATGCTCTGTGTGTTGTTGTTTATTTTTAAAGATAGATAACTGGTTTAATGGAATATAATTTTGATGAAACATTATCTTTAATACTCCCTCGTAATTTGTGTGCTATATACATGCATGATAGGACAGACTACTTTGTGATCTACGGCTCATAGACTGATATTATTTTACCATGCTGCATTTCTTGGCATAATTTAAATTTTATGTTTGAAATATAACATAATAAAAGTTGATTAAGTTGTCTATCTTTATAACTTGTTCTCTCACAAGATACATGTTTATAGTGCTTCAAGCGCTGGGAAATCCAGAAAGTGGCATTAAATTAGTTAGAAAGAAGTGTATTACTAAGCTCAATAACATACATTAAATAATAGAAGGATTTATGTTTGATATAATATAATATAAATCTAATCTCTTTCCCTTCTAAAGCGCTTTAAGAAATACTTCCATAATAAACTTGTTGGGCTGGATTGCTGGTCTGAAGCACTTTAAAGGCCAACTATTACATCCTAGATGCCATCATATGTTGGAATCTTTGCACATTATTTGAAAAAATAGGTGTCATTATCTTTAAAGACTATGCTTTAAGGCATGTTATCTTAGTGATTACATAATTCTATAAATATAAGCATAAATACACCGCATTCTAAATTATTATGCAAATGCTATTTTTCTCTGACTTTCCTAAATAGTCTATGCAAATGACTTAGTGTAATGCTCAAGTCATCCCGATAGTAACAATACTGTTTTCAAAACTAAACAAAATGCATCATTCCAAATTAATATGCCCAACAGTTTCCAAACACTTTATTTATTGGTTGTAAAGTGCTGAAAATTGTCATTTGCTAAATTTGCAGCATTAAGAGTTCACATTTGCTGAAATTAAAAGCTTTTTCAATCAAAAACATAATTTTAAAGGCCAAGTTAAATGTTAACACAGGACCCCTTCTTTGATATCACCATTACAATTCTTGCATTCATTGAAATTGTAAGTTTTAGGAGAGTTTTTGTTTTTATTTCTTTGCAGAAAGTCAGGATCGTCTCCCAGAGCTGCTGTTTTTTTTGTGAAGCGCCTACCACCCTCATAGATCTTCTGCTTAATCATAGAATCAAAGAAAGGTAGAGATGGAAGGGACCTTTAGAGTCATCTGGTCCCTCCCCCTGTTCAATGCATGATTCACTAACTCATCTCAGACAGATGTCTGTCCAGACTCTGTTTGAAGACTTCCATTGAAGGAGAACTCACCAACTATCATGGTCATGTTCCACTTGTTTAGAGTTGATCTTCTCCAAAATCCTACTTAAAAATTGCTTCAAATACTTTAGGAAAACTCTACCAATTCATTTTTATGGGAAATACACTTTGCTGTGGGACCTACTAAAGGGTATTGCTTCTCCTTGTGGGGAATGCTAAGTCAGGGTGAGGAGACATGCTCCATGAATGCTCCTGTGGGAACTTAATGTGACCGCTCCATCCATGCATTGTAACTGCCAAAATAGCAAAATAAGCTTCACAGAATTGCTGTGAAAAGAGGTTTTAGATACATAAACAGGTATACTCCAAAGCAATGGCTACAAGGAATGTCAGACACACAGGTAATAGATAGCTGACCAATGTTATCCTTGGAGGCATACATATTTTGCTTTTTTCAGCCATACAGTACCCACCTTTTGTGCCCCTATTTCCTCATAGATTGTAAGCTTGCGAGCAGGGCCCTTATTCCTCTTGGTATCTGTTGATCTATGTGATTATTGTTATGCTGTAAAGGGCCTGTCACATCGCTAGCAATATCGCTATAACTTGTGACGTTATAGCGATATTGCTAGCGATATCGCTGTGTCTGATACTTACCTACGACCCGCTCCCCCGCTGGTTATCGCTGATCGACGAGTGTGGAGCCGGGCTGGAGGACGCAGGATCGCCGCGTCTGACAGGTAAGTAGCGACCCCCGTCCCCAGCGATGTCGCTGGTGAGATCTGCCTGTGTGGCAGCTCACTAGCGACCACTTAGCGATGCACCAGCGATCCTGACCGCGTCATATCGCTGGTGCATCGCTAAGTGTGACAGTACCTTAATGTCCATCGTCTGTACAAGTCCCCTCTGAAATGTAAAGTGCTGCATAATATGTTGGCGCTATAGAAATAAAATTATTATTATTATTATTATTAAGTCTTGGTATATGTCAGATTTATAAAAAAAAATAAGGACATGTCTGTTGCATCTAGGAAAGCAAAAGACTATTGTTTATAACAAGATATGTTGGGAACTTACCACAGAATTCAGTCCATATGGTGTTACCAGAAAGCAATGGTTCTATCCAGTTCCAGCTATCTGCCTGAAAAAAAAGGTATTTTTCTGGTGACAGTTGTTCTTTATTAATCTCATTTAAAGGGAACCCGTCTGGTCTATAGGATCAACCCTTCTAAGTCATCTGTATAGACATATAGATTATAGCAGGCTGAATAAAATGATACATGAATATCTGTAATCTGACGTCTTATTTCAGCGAAATCCACCTTTTTCTTAAATGTAAGTGACCTCTTCAAGGCTCTGGGGAGAATGTTGCCTGGAAGATACTGTAATTTCTATTTAAATAGAAAGAGGGAGTTACCAGTGTAAGACAATTAACACAGAACAGGAGAAATGAATCTTGTCTTCTTGCAAACACATTTTTTGTGTTGGTCAGCTGACCAACAGTGGATTCTGGGTCACTGATGTCTGCACGGCACCCCCACCCACCCAGGTACTATTTGATTCAGGCTCCATGCCCAGCACCTAGTGCATGATCAGGCACATTTAAAGTGACTATGGTGTCACTTCTACTACCACACTGAATACGATTAACTACTATACTGCAGTCTGTTACTGATGAAGGCCAGTGAGGCCGAAACGTTACATTAAAAAATCCAAAAAATATTCTAGAAGTTGAGTGCCAAGTTTTCTTTATTATTCATGTCTATAGATTCTAGTCAAGAGTACACAGACTCTAATGGAATAGATGTACATGAATTTTTAGTGAGCACACTGAAGAATAACCCAAGGGACAGAATGATGCTGCTAAAATTAGAACAAAAATCCTTGAATTTGTTAATGGCAATAGCAATCAATTTAAGACGTTTCCACAAATGACCTCATGTCACAGGATGCTTTTCCACCGTGCTGCTGCCTATTTTGGCATGGATCATAAAGTAGACCAAGAGGGCAAAGCCGTAATCATTAATAAAACCGGTAACACACGGATACCTGAACAAAGATTCTCGGAGCACATCAAAGATGAAAAGAGCTGCAAATTTCAAGAAAGGTTTATCCTAAAGCGAGATGATGCCAGTAAGGACCGTGTTGATAATCAGATCAGAATTCCCTTGCAAGATGAGAGATGGAGCAAATCCATAGAGGAGAGAGGAGAAGAATATTAGCGAGTATGGCAAAGGATTTTTGCAAGAGAGCATGCCCAAAATGGTCATATTTCTGATTACAGAGGCAGCTGAGACCTGCTGAATCGTGGCTCTGGCAGCCATCAGAGTAGCACTGAAAGTGAAATATTATAACCCTGTCTGCCTGTGAGATGAAAACTGAGAGCAACCATCAGATGTTAGTAATAATCACACACAGCTCTGCAATGAGATCAGGAGAGCAGAGAGTGGCCATTACCCATCACTCCGCTAACCATTACACATCACACTGCTAACCGTTACTTATCACACTGGCAAACATTACACTTCACACTGGTAGCTCCCCCTTCATGGAAAACAGCTCTGGAGGCAGAGATATCTTCCAGGCACCATCCTCCCCAGAGCCTTGAAGAGGTCATTTACATAAAGTCATAAAAGATGATTTCTCAACAACAAGACATCTGATATCAGACACACAGGGATGACTGTTTTCAGGATTCTGCAACCTCTACATCCATATTAATAATTTAAATAGGTCAATTACGGTGACAGATTCCCTATAATGTATTTGAGGGTACAGGATGCCAGGCTGTTTCATTTTATTGGCAGTGATACGTATCAAACACCAAACCTTACAAAATGAATTTCCTAGTATGACGCCGAGGATTTTTTCTTTATTTTGTTTAAGGACTTTGTTTCTTTTACCACATTAAGCAAATTATAGCAGAATAACTCATCAATAATAAACTTTACAAAATGTGGGTCGCTTGATTGTTTGAGAGCAAAGCAATGACATTTCTTAGCAAAATGACATATCTCTTTGTGATATGAATTTGAAAGTGTCTGACTCAACATATCTGTGCTTTATCCTGAGGCCATTAGAGGTTAGTGAATGTGTAACTAAGAATTTTCTTACAGCCCAAGATGAGTGACATTCTTACACTAATGTATGAAGTTAACAAAACAAGAAAACATATATTCTCACATTATTTCTAAAATGGACTTTTAATCAATAGTTCCTCTAACACAGGGGTGGACAATTAATTTTCCCAAGGGGCCACATGAGAAACTGGCACCTCTGTGGAGGGCTGAACCAATCGGCTGAACTTAAAGGGGCGGTCCAAAACCAAAGGTGAATTTCATATTAAATGTATATCTCTTCAGCGTAATAATCTAATCATGTTTTCTAATTTACTTCATTGAAAATTCCCTAATAGAGTTGAGCGATACCGTCCGATACTTCAAAGTATCGGATCGGAATGGATCGGCTGATCTTAAAAAAAAGTATCGGTATCGCCGATTCCGATACCGGAAGTCCCATTCAAGTCTATGGGACTTCCGGTATCGGAATAAGAAAAACCCTGTTTTTGCCTTGTACAGCCTCTCTGGGGTCTGTACGGGCCTTTCGGGGGGCTGTGCCGGCCTGCCAGGGGGTCTGTGCAGGCTCCGGTGGTCTGTGCCGGCCTGCCGGGGGGCTGTGCCGGCCTGCCGGGGGGCTGTGCCGGCCTGCCGGGGGGGCTGTGCAGGCTCCGGTGGTCTGTGCCGGCCTGCCGGGGGGCTGTGCCGGCCTGCCGGGGGGGGCTGTGCAGGCTCCGGTGGGCTGTGCCGGCCTGCCGGGGAGCTGTGCAGGCTCCGGTGGGCTGTGCCGGCCTGCCGGGGGGCTGTGCCGGCCTGCTGGTGGTCTGTGCAGGCTCCGGTGGGCTGTGCCGGCCTGCCGGGGGGCTGTGCCGGCCTGCCGGGGGGCTGTGCAGGCTTCGGGGGTCTGTGCAGGCATCGTCCGATGGGACTACAAGTCCCATCGGGCGATGCCTGCTACCATGACAGTGATTGACACATTAGCCAATGATGGGACAGTAGTAGTCCCATCATCCGGCTAATGTGTTGAATGTAAAAAAAAAAAAAATACATGCTACATACATGCTACATTCATACTACATATATACTACATGCAACATACATACTACATATATACTACATGCATGCAACATGCATACTACATATATACTACATGCATGCAACATGCATACTACATATATACTACATGCTACATACATACTACATATATGCTACATATATACTACATGCATGCTACATACATACTGCATGCTACATACATACTACATATATACTACATGCATGCTACATACATACTACATATATACTACATACATACTACATGCATGCTACATGCTACATACATACCACATACATACTACATACATACTACATACATACTACATGCTACATACATACTACATATATACTACATGCATGCTACATACATACTACATGCTACATATATACTACATGCTACATACATACTACATGCATGCTACATACATACTACATACATACTACATGCATGCTACATACATACTACATGCTACATACATACTACATATATACTACATGCATGCTACATACATACTACATGCTACATATATACTACATGCTACATACATACTACATGCATGCTACATACATACTACATACATACTACATGCATGCTACATACATACTACATGCTACATACATACCACATACATACTACATATATACTACATGCATGCTACATACATACTGCATGCTACATGCATGCTACATACATACTACATACATACTACATGCTACATACATACCACATATATACAACATACATACTACATACAATACATTCATACAATACATACATAGACATACAGTACATATAACATAGAGTAACATACTTACCAATACTTGTCACATTGTTCCCCGAAGCCATTGTCTTTTAAAGGAATAAATATTAACATAACAAACCACAAAAATACTCACCCACGATCCGAAGCAGTCCACGAGTGTGTCCCACGACGATCTTGGGTAGAGAACTGCAGCATCAGCTGATGCCGCCGTTCTCTACGGGCTGCAGGAATCCAATGACGGAAGGTAGGTATCCTTCCGCACTGTATTCCTCCACCACTTAAAAAAAAAAAAGTCCCTAGTCTCACTTTATGCCATTGCTGCTTGGGAAATTCCCACACAGCAATGGCATAAAGTGAGACTAGGGACTTTTTTTTTTCTGTGCTATATTCCTTTGAATGCACAGTAAAAGTGCGCTCCCTTGCTGTCTCTAAGGAGAAGAGATGAGCCGGCAGGGACCAGTCCAGTCTCTGAAACAGATGACGCTTCTTTTCATGGTGGGGAAAGCAGATGTGGCAGTGACCGCAGCCTCTGCCCTCTATTGACGTCCTGTGTGAGTACACCAAAATGCACTGGGATTCTCAAACAAATGTCATTGGAAGTAAAAAAAAAAAATGTAGAGAGGGAATGGTAGAATTTTTTTATTTGAAATATATTAGAAATGTGATTAGATTATTGAATTAAATTTAGCATGCAATTCACCTTCAGTTTTGGATAACCCTTTAATTCTGCATAATATTCATTTCATCACTTTATATAAAGCAGTTGCTTATGTGATGAAGTTTACATGAGCATGTAAAAAAATCATTATTTTCATCCAGAAAAAGACGATTTTCCACCTGTATTGTCAACCGTATAGCATCCATTTTTGTACATCAGAATTGAATAAAATTTACAAAATACAGTGTCCATTGTTAGTAATGGAAGTGCAGCACTGTGGCTGAGTGGTTAACACTGCAGCACTGAAGTCTTGGGTTCAAATCCCACCAAAGACAACATCTGCAAGGAGTTTGTATGTTCTCCCCGTGTTTGCGTGGGTTTCTTCCGGGTTTTCCAGTTTCCTCCTACATTTAAAAGACATACTGATAGGGAATGTAGATTGTGAGCCCCATCGTGGACAGTGATGATGATGTGTGCAAACTGTAAAGCGCTGTAGAATATGTTAGCGCTATATAAAAATAAAGATTATTATTTGTTAAAAATTGGATGCCATACAGATGAGTCATATGGAATCCATTTTTAATTTATTTTTGCACACCCATAGACTTCAACAAGCGAGTCTCAGCCAAAATACTGAAGAGACTGGTGGGTACTGTGATATTTCTTACACAGACATTTTCTGACTGTAATCCGGATAGCCCAATTCCTTAACATTGCTCCTAGTGCTCTGTCTGAGGTCAGGTTTATTTTTTTTTCACAGACAGCACTTGGACAAATATTACATTTATGTGAACATAGCCTGACCATACTTATTGCAATAAAGCTTATTGTAACAAGCAATAGCAGCTGATCAAGCAATAAATTGGGTACATTGGAAAAATGTTGTTCCCCATCTCTGCTCCACATGCAGAGATCCACATCATATATGGAGCAGGAGCTGACACGCAGGGGGTGGGAATCCTTACTGCAGTCTATGGAGTGGATGTGATTAGCCACAGATAATAGGGGGAGCACTATGGGAGACTTAACCCTTACCTGTCCTGCACAGGACATACAACAGTACAAGCTGGGAGCAAAGAGGGAGAAGCAGTGCTGATAAATAGCTGCTCTCCCTGAACATAAATTGCAGTCCCACAACTTTTGTTCCACAGTGTGAAAGGAGGCAACGCAGGTGCTGTGACCTACTCAGCACAACAGACATGTGTCAGCAGGCCGCACAGGAACAGTGAGGGAGCCGGATGTGGCCGCGGGCTGCAGATTGCCTAGGCCTGCTCTAGCATATTGCATGGATTGATTTAATGAGGTTATACATGAAAAATATAAATGTAAGTAACACACAGGGTAAATTATGTGTTCACTTGTTTTGTAGGTGATGCAATGTGGTTGGTGGACTGACCAGTTCTAGGAGTCATTTTCAATGTTTATATGTGTTTATAAATTACAGGTGCTTCTCACGAAATTAGAATATCATCAAAAATCTACCTTCCACATGTATTGGTTCAAATGCATTATCTTTATGGAAAAGTAGGTGGAAATAGAAGAGCTGGCTCACTCTACAAAGCACGACTTATGTATTTAATTTATTAATTTGGTCTTGTTAGGCAAAACCTAGAACAAGAAAAAAACATGCAGGCGCTTCTCACAAAATTAGAATATCATAAAAAAATTAATTTATTTCAATTCTTCAATACAAAAAGTGAAACTCATATATTATATAGTCATTACAAACAGAGTGATCTATTTCAAGTGATTATTTCTGTTAATGTAGATGATTATGGCTTACAGTCAATGAAAATCCAAAAGTCATTATCTCAGTAAATTAGAATACTCTATAACACCAGCTTGATTTTAAAATCTGAAATGTTGGCCTACTGAATGTATGTTCAGTAAATTCACCCAATACTTGGTTGAGGTTCCTTCTGCATCACTTACTGCACAATAGTTTGCCCTGTACATAAATTTCACATATGGACTGTCAAGTATAGCCTTTATATATTGTTCTGATGGCTAACACCAAGGCATGCAGCAACTTTATTTGTTGAGAATAATATGGGCTGTTGATTCATATGCATGACATTATTGATTTGGTTCTGTGATGTTTGTCTGTATCATGATACATCTATCTACAGGTGCTTCTCAAAAAATTAGAATACCATCAAAAAGTTGATAGGGAATTTAGATTGTGAGCCCAATCGGGGACAGTGATGATAATGTGTGCAAGCTGTAAAGCACTGCGGAATATGCTAGCGCTATATAAAAATAAAGATTATTCTTAGTATTATTATTATTATAAAAAGTTAATTTATTTTAGTTCTTCAATACATATATTACATAGAGTGATTACAAACTGAGTGATCTATTTCAAGTAATTATTTCTGTTAATGTAGATGATTCCTAAGCGCTTAAAAAGGACCCTCAGTATGTTTCAGCAGGCTCCACAATCATGGGGAAGACTGCTGACTTGACAGATGTCCAGAAGGCAGTAATTTACACACTCCATGCCACAAAAGGTCATTGCTAAAGAAGCTGGCTGTTCACAGAGTGCTTTGTCCAAGCATATTAATGGAAAGTTGAGTGAAAGGAAAAATTGTGGTAGAAAAAGGTGCACAAGCAACCAGGATAACGGCATCCTTGAAAGGATTGTTTAAAAAGGCTATTCAAAAATTTTGGGGAGATTCACCAGGAGTGGACTGCTGCTGGAGTCATTGCTTCAAGAGCCACCACATAGAGATGTATCCAGAACATGGGCTACATGTGTCGTATTCCTTGTGTCAAACCACTCATGACCAATAGACAATGCCAAAAGCATCTTACCTGGGCCAAGGGGAAAAAATAACTGGATTGTTGCTCAGTGGTCCAAGGTGTTGTTTTCAGATGAAAGTAAATTTTGCATTTCATTTGAAAATTAAGGTCCCAGAGACTGGAGGAAGAGTGGAGAGGCACACAATCCAAGCTGCTTGAGGTCTAGTATGAAGTTTCCACAATCAGTGGAGGTTTGGGGAGTCATGTTATCTGCTAGTGTAGGACCACTGTATTTTATCAAGATTAAAGTCAGTGTAGCTGTTTACCTGGAAATTTTAGAGCACTTCATGCTTCTCTCTGCTGACAAGTTATTTGGAGATGGAAATTTCATTCCCCAGCAGAACTTGGCACCTGTCCACACTGTCAAAAGTACTAATACCTGGTTTAACAACAGTATCACTGTGCGTGATTGGCCAGCAAACTCGCTTGACCTTAACCACATAGAGAATCTATGAGGGTGTTGTCAAGAGGAAAATGAGTAACACCAGGTCCAAAAATGCAGATGAGCTGAAGGCTGCTATCAAAGCAACCTGGGCTTCCATAACACCTCAGCAGTGCCACAGGCTGATCACCTCCATGAAACGCTGAAGTGACGCAGTAATTGATGCAAAAGGAGCCCCAACCATGTATTGAGGGCATTTACTGAACATACATTTCAGTAGGCCAACATTTCGGATTTTAAAATCATTTTTCAAACTGGTTTTATAAAGTATTCTAATTTGCTGAGATAATGACGTTTGGATTTTCATTGGCTGTAAGACATAATCATCAACATTAACAAAAATTAACACATGAAATAGATCACTCTGTTTGTAATTACTCTATATAATGTATGAGTTTCACTTTTTGCATTGAAGAATTGAAATAAATTAATTTTTTGATGATATTCTAATTTTGTGAGAAGCGCCTGTATGTTTTTTTCTTGTTCTAGGTTTTGCCTAACAAGACCAAATTAATAAATTAAATACATAAGTCGTGTTTTGTAGCGTGAGCCAGCTCTTCTATTTCCACCTACTTTTCCATAAAGATAATGCATTTGAACCAATACGTGTGGAAGGTAGATTGTGTAGACTTTGGATGAGAGGTGTCTTCGTAAGTTAGACGACACCCTAAGGCCAGGTTCACATAGCGTTAACACAGCCCGTTCAGCATATAGCGTTGACGGGCTGCGTTAACGCTATAGCATAACGCGATATGTGTTATGCTTTACCGCTAGCACTGATGATTCATCAGCACTAGCGATGACGGAACCTCAGACGCTGCAAGCCACGTCCGAGGCTCCGTCAGTGCTTGACGGCACATCGCGAACACATGCCGCTTTATGGCATATGTCGCTATGCGCCACATAATGGGGCTGAATGGCAGCGTTAAGGGACTACGTTATACCGCGGTGTAACGCCTTCCATCAATGCTATGCCAAAAACGCAGTGTGATCCCAGCCTAACTTCTGTATGTTCAGTAAACACAGCCAGACTTCTATTTCCATTTTGATACAGTTTAACTACCCATTAATCAACACCTGTAAATATATCATCATGAGCTGTAAGAAAGTCTTGCAACTTGCCAAAAATTGACATTTTTCCATTTTATTTTTGGGTTTAGTATTAGTTTCATGTGTTGTTTTATTAAAAAAAAGTAATGGTATTTCTGCTCACCAAACAGTGTTCAAAACAGTTTGAGCTGAGAAAATAATGCTTTAATATCAAAATCAACTTACACCTTACAAGGCAGATAATATATGGAAAAAAATTCATGGCTTATCTATTGTGCTTCAAAACATTACGCTATCATTTTACTAGTTAATTGGTTGTTATGGGAGAAGGAAATTGGTGTAATTATTTTTGCTAATTGACTTGCTTCAATAACAGTGGCCATCTCTCTATCAAACTACTTGATATCTACTCGACTAGCTTGATTTCCCTAAGTGATGTATTATTGAATTAAAAGTCATCGTAATGCTGTCATTTATTAAATAATGTCTTAATGAAATAAGTGCTGAGCCAAATTATGAAAGCTTATAGGCAGTATTGATGAACATTTGCAGAGAAACATAAAAGTAATAAACCATAAAACTACGAAGTGTTAAAATATTCATTGTAGCCAGTTATTTAATTCATTGTTTGAGGACAATTAGTACAGTTAATACAACAAATGAAATGCCTAAGTTACTTGAAAATGTAGTGTTCTGCAAAAGCCAGCTTCTCCACCATGACAGAAGATCAGCTCTCCACCCTTCTGTCAAGATCACACCTTACCACTTGTGCCCTCGACCCACTCCCGTCTCACCTCATCCCTAACTTGGCCACAGTCTTCATCCCATCTCTAACACACCTCTTCAACCTTTCACTTACAAATGGTGTCTTTCCCTCATCCTTCAAACATGCCTTAATCACACCCATCCTCAAAAAGCCCTCCCTTGATCCATCCTCTGTGTCTAACTATCGCCCGATATCTCTTCTCTCTTACGCCTCAAAACTACTGGAACAGCATGTATAGCTTGAACTGTCCTCCCACCTTTCCTCCTTTTCCCTCTTTGACCGGTTACAATCTGGCTTCCGACTGCATCACTAATGACTTACTAACCGCCAAGAGCAAGCGACACTACTCTGTCTTCCTTCTCCTGGACCTGTCCTCTGCCTTCGACACCGTAGACCATTCCCTCCTGCTGCAGACTCTCTCATCTCATGGCATCACAGACTTGGCCCTATCCTGGATCTCATCATACCTAACAGACTGAACATTTAGTGTCTCCCTCTCACACACCACCTCCTCACCTCGCCCCCTGTCTGTTGGTGTTCCTAAAGACTCTGTCCTAGGACCCCTACTGTTCTCCATCTACACCTTTGGCTTGGGACAGCTCATAGAATCCCATGGTTTGTAGTATCACCTCTATGCCGATGACATGCAGATCTACAGTACTGAAAATCCCAAAATTTCTGTCTGCTATCTCAGCCTTCTTCTCTGCTCGCTTTCTCAAACTGAACATGGACAAAACAGAATTCATCATCTTTCCCCATCTCACTCAACCCCTCCACCAGACCTATCCATCAATGTCAATGGCTGCTGTTGTGAGTTCATTCTCCCCTTCACCTTTGATGTCTGATGAACTCCCTCTGCTGGTGAAGAGAGGTAGTGAAATTGATTGGGATGGGAAGAACCTGTCATCTGAACAGGCGGAGTGTGATTGGACATCTGGAATTTCTGAGTGGATATAAGGCAGCCGACGCCCTGCAGGGCTGCTGGTGATCCTTTCTGCTCTGAGCTGTTGCATCCAGTTTAGTTCTCTGGCTGTGAAGAGGGGTCTAGGGCACCGTAGGAACCGCCCACGGCTACTGTTAGTTGTGGTGTATAGGATCAGGGGTCTGCAATCCGATAGCTACCAACCTCTCCGGTTTTCTGGACTTAGCTTGTATTTTTGTTTTCTCCTCCTCTGGTGACTCATTCATAACAGAATCACCAGCCATACCGCAGATTCTAGGGTACTCAATAGCAGGAAAGAATTGTAAAAAAAAGTGTCAGAATATTTTTTTTTTTGTGTGAATATTTTTTCCTCTATTTCTCTGAGGCCGTAGGGGGAATTTTTTCTCAATGGAGATTAAGCAATTGTCTGATCGAGTGGAGCAGCTAACTGCTGAAGGGCGGGGAATTTCAGCCTATCTAGCTCATTCACATGCTGCTGAAACAAAGATCCCTACTCCTGATATGTTTTTAGGGGATCGGTCTAAATTTCTGAATTTTAAGAATAATTGTAAATTATTTTTTGCCTTGAAGCCTAACTCATCGGGGAGCTCCGCGCAGCAGGTTAAAATTATCATCTCTTTGCTGCATGGCGATCCTCAGGTTTGGGCGTTTTCTTTGAAACCTGATGATCCTATTCTAACTAATGTGGACACATTTTTTCAGGCCTTGGGGTTGTTGTATGATGAACCTAATGCTATTGATCAGGCTGAAAAGGCCCTGTTGGCATTGAGCCAGGGTCAGGATTCTGCAGAGTTGTACTGTCAAAAATTCCGAATGTGGGCGGTCCTTACTACCTGGAATGATGGTGCCTTGGCAGCTCTCTTTTGGAAGGGTTTGTCAGAAACCGTAAAAGATACTATGGTGGGATTTCCTGTTCCCTCTGGTCTTGACGATTCTATGTCATGAGCCATTCAGGTTGATCGGCGTTTGCGTGAACGCAAAACTGCACGAGAGGTGTTGCCACCTGTTTAACAAATGTCTGAACCTATGCAATGTGATAGAGTTTTGTCTAGGGCGCAACGTCAGGAGTTCAGAAGGCGTAATAAGCTGTGTTTTTTCTGTGGAGATGCCTCTCATATTATTTCTGTCTGCCCTAAATGAGAGAAACGTTTTGCTCACACATTTGTGTGTGTTCAACCTAAGTTTCTTCTGGCAATTACTCTGATCTGCTCCCTGTCCACATTTTTCGCTAAGGCTTTTGTGGACTCGGGAGCAGCTCTGAACCTGATGGACTTGGATTTTGCTAAACGCTGTGGGTTTCCTATGACACCTCTGCGGATGCCTATCCCTTTGAGGGGTATTGATGCTACTCCTTTGGCGAAGAATAAACCTCAGTTTTGGACCCAGGTGGTAATGCGGGTCGCCCCAGACCATCAAGAAAATTGCAGATTTTTGGTGTTGCATAATTTGCATGATACCATCATTCTGGGGTTTCCCTGGTTGCAAATCCATAATCCAGTTTTGGATTGGAAATCTGTGTCTGTGGTGAGTTGGGGTTGCCGGTGTGCCCTTAGTGACGCTCCTATTTTCTCCACCTCTCCCCAGTCGCATGATGTCCCTGACTATTTGGCTGATTTTTATGATGTATTTAGTGAGAATGAGTCTGCGTCTTTGCCTCCTCATAGAAGTTATGACTGTGCAATTGAGCTGAGCCCTGGGTGTAAATTTCCCAAGGGTCGACTTTTCAATTTATCTGTACTCGAGCACGAGGCTATGCGATCCTATATTAAGGAGTCATTGGAGAAGGGTCATATTAGACCATCCTCTTCACTCTTAGGTGCTGTTTTTTTTTGTGGCCAAGAAAGATGGTTCATTAAGGCCTTGTATTGACTATCGTTCCCTCAACAAAATTACTGTTAAATATCAGTATCCATTACCCCTGATTTCTGATCTATTCTCCAGAGTTAAAGGTGCTTGCTGGTTTACCAAGCTTGACCTCAGGGGGCGTGTAATCTTATTCGCATTAAGCAGGGGGATGAATGGAAGACAGCATTTAATACTCCGGAGGGACATTTTGAGTACCTGGTGATGCCTTTTGGGCTCACTAATGCCCCTTCTGTCTTCCAGTGCTTCATGAATGATATTTTCCGAGACTTTGTGGATACATTTTTGATCATCTATCTGGATGATATTTTGATCTTTTCCATGGATTGGGACTCTCATGTGGAACATGTTCGGACTGTGTTCCGGATTTTGAGGGAGAATTCCCTGTATGTCAAGGGATCGAAATGCCTTTTTGGTGTACAGAGGATTTCATTTTTGGGATTTATTTTGTCTCTGTCAACTATTGAAATGGACCCGGCCAAGGTACAGGCCATTTATGATTGGGTTCAGCCCACTTCTTTGAAGGCCCTCCAGAAGTTTTTGGGTTTTGCTAATTTTTATCGTAAATTTATAGCTAATTTTTCTGGTATTGCCAAACTATTGACTGATTTGACTAAGAAGGGGGCTGATGTGCTGAATTGGTCTCCGGAGGCTGTTTCTTCCTTTCAGGAGCTGAAGTGAAGGTTCACTTCTGCTCCGGTTTTGCGGCAACCTGATGTCTCACTCCTGTTTCAGGTAGAGGTGGACGCTTCTGAGATTGGTGCAGGAGCCGTTTTGTCCCAAAAAGATCCTGTAACATCTAAAATGAATCCCTGTGCTTTCTTTTTCCGAAAGTTCTCCCCATCCGAACGTAACTATGATGTGGGGAATCGGAACTGTTAGCCATGAAATGGGCATTTGAGGAGTGGAGACATTGGTTGGAGGGAGCTAAACATCAAGTCGTGGTCCTTACTGACCACAAGAATTTGATTTACCTGCAGTCAGCCAAACGCTTGAATCCTAGACAGGCTAGGTGGGCCTTGTTTTTCACACGTTTTGATTTTGTGGTCTCTTTTCTTCCGGGCACTAAGAATGTCAAGGCAGACGCCCTCTCTAGGAGTTTCTTTGCTGATTCTCCTATTGTGACCAAGCCTGCTACCATCTTAGGTGAGGGGGTAGTTCTTTCTGCCATCTTGCCCGATTTGAGACATGTTCTGGAAGAGTTTCAGGAGGACACACCTGAGCGTTGTCCCATTGGAAAATTGTATGTTCCTGACCAGTGGAGGAAGAGAGTGATGTCTGAGGTTCATTGCTCCGCATTGGCTGGTCATCCAGGTATTTTTGGTACTAGAGATTTGGTGAGTCAGTCTTTTTGGTGGCCCGCCTTGTCTCGTGATGTCAGGAATTTTGTGCAGTCCTGTGGGACTTGCTCCTGGTCTAAACCTTGTTCTCGCTCTAGTGGGTTGTTGATGCCTTTGCCGGTGCCCAGGAGGCCATGGACCCATATTTCAATGGATTTTATCTCTGATATGCCTGTCTCTCAGAGAATGACTGTTATTTGGGTAATTTGTGATAGATTCTCTAAGATGGTCCATCTTGTACCATTCCCTAAGTTGCCATCTTCCTCAGAGTTGGTGCCCTTGTTTTTGCAACAGGTGGTTCGCTTGCACGGGATTCCTGAGAACATTGCATCTGACAGAGGAGTTCAGTTTGTTTCTAGATTTTGGAGGACTTTCTGTTCCAAGCTGGGAATTCAGTTGTCCTTCTCCTCTGCGTTTCACCCTCAGACCAATGGGCAGACGGAGAGAACAAACCAGACTTTGGAGTCGTATTTGAGATGTTTTAGTTCTGCTGATCAGGATGATTGGGTTTCATTTTTGCCCTTGGCCGAATTTGCTTTAACTGATAGAGCTAGTTCTGCCACTTTGATGTCACCTTTTTTTTGTAACTTTGGGTTTCATCCTCGATTCTCTTCAGGGCAGGTGGAGTCTTCTGCCTGCCCAGGTGTTGACACTGTGGTGGAGAGAATGCACCAGATCTGGGACCAAGTGGTGGATAAGTTGTCTCTCTCCCAGGGAAAGGCCCAGCGGTTTTCCAACCGGCATAGGACCATTGATCCCCGGTTTAAGGTGGGTGATATGGTTTGGTTGTCTTCAAAGAATATCTCTATGAAGGTGGCTTCTCCAAAGTTTAAACCTAGATTTATTGGACCTTACAAGATTTTGGAGATTCTTAATCCGGTCTCTTTTCGATTGGCTCTTCCTGTTACATTCAAGATCCATAACGTGTTTCATAAGTCTCTGTTAAAGCGGTTTGTTGAGCCAGTAATTCCTGTGGTGGCACCTCCTGACCCTGTATTGGTTGAAGGTAATGTGGAATATGAGGTTGAGAAGATACTGGATTCTCGTCTGGCTAGACGGAGACTCCAGTATTTGGTAAATGGAAGGGTTATGGCCAGGAGGATAATTCTTGGGTCCCTGCATCCGATATTCATACCGAAAGATTGGTTCGTGCTTTTCATCGGGCCCATCCTGATCGCCCTGGTGGCGTGGATGAGGGGGAGGTACTGTTGTGTGTTCATTCTCCCCTTCACCTTTGATGTCTGATGAACTCCCTCTGCTGGTGAAGAGAGGTAGTGAAATAAATTGGGATGGGAAGAACCTGTCATCTGAACAGGCGGAGTGTGATTGGACATCTGGAATTTCTGAGTGGATATAAGGCAGCCGACGCCCTGCAGGGCTGCTGGTGATCCTTTCTGCTCTGAGCTCTTGCATCCAGTTTAGTTCTCCGGATGTGACGAGGGGTCTAGGGCACCGTAGGAACCCCCCATGGCTACTGTTAGTTGTGGTGTATAGGATCAGGGGTCTTGCAATCCGATAGCTACCAACCTCTCCGGTTTTCTGGACTTAGCTTGTATTTTTGTTTTCTCCTCCTCTGGTGACTCATTCATAACCGGCTGCTCTCTTTCCCCAGTCCCGCACGCTTGGTGCCTTGGGGTGATCCTCGACTCTGTGCTCTTTTTCAAACCATATATCCAAGCCCTCGCCTCCTCCTGCTGCCTCAAACTCAAAATTATTTCCCGGATCCGCTCATTCCTCAACCACAAAACCACAAAAACACTAGTGCATGCTCTTATCATCTCCCGCCTCGACTACTGCAACCTCCTACTCTCTGGCCTCCCCTCTAGCACTCTGGCTCTGCTCCAGTCCTTCCTACACTCTGCTGCCTGACTAATCCCCCTTTTTCCCCGCTATTCCCCAGCCTCCCCCCTGCCACGCCCTTCTCTGGTTTCCTATTGCCCAGAGGCTCCAATTCAACACCCTAACCATGACATACAAATCCATCCACAACCTGTCTCCTTCATACATTTGTGACATGGTCTCTAGGTACCTACCAGCACGCAACCTTCGCTCATCTCAAGATCTCCTTCTCTACTCCCCTCTTACAGTGGGGCAAAAAAGTATTTAGTCAGTCAGCAATAGTGCAAGTTCCACCACTTAAAAAGATGAGAGGCGTCTGTAATTTACATCATAGGTAGACCTCAACTATGGGAGACAAACTGAGAAAAAATAATCCAGAAAATCACATTGTCTGTTTTTTTCATTTTATTTGCATATTATGGTGGAAAATAAGTATTTGGTCAGAAACAAGCAATCAAGATTTCTGGCTCTCACAAACCTGTAACTTCTTCTTTAAGAGTCTCCTCTTTCCTCCACTCATTACCTGTAATAATGGCACCTGTTTAAACTTGTTATCAGTATAAAAAGACACCTGTGCACACCCTCAAACAGTCTGACTCCAAACTCCACTATGGTGAAGACCAAAGAGCTGTCAAAGGACACCAGAAACAAAATTGTAGCCCTGCACCAGGCTGGGAAGACTGAATCTGCAATAGCCAACCAGCTTGGAGTGAAGAAATCAACTGTGGGAGCAATAATTAGAAAATGGAAGACATACAAGACCACTGATAATCTCCCTCGATCTGGTGCTCCACGCAAAATCCCACCCCGTGGGGTCAGAATGATCACAAGAACGGTGAGCAAAAATCCCAGAACCATGCGGGGGGACCTAGTGAATGAACTGCAGAGAGCTGGGACCAATGTAACAAGGCCTACCATAAGTAACACACTATGCCACCATGGACTCAGATCCTGCAGTGCCAGACGTGTCCCACTGCTTAAGCCTGTACATGTCCGGGCCCGTCTGAAGTTTGCTAGAGAGCATCTGGATGATCCAGAGGAGTTTTGGGAGAATGTCCTATGGTCTGATGAAACCAAACTGGAACTGTTTGGTAGAAACACAACTTGTCGTGTTTGGAGGAAAAAGAATACTGAGTTGCATCCATCAAACACCATACCTACTGTAAAGCATGGTGGTGGAAACATCATGCTTTGGGGCTGTTTCTCTGCAAAGGGGCCAGGACGACTGATCGGGGTACATGAAAGAATGAATGGGGCCATGTATCGTGAGATTTTGAGTGCAAACCTCCTTCCATCAGCAAGGGCATTGAAGATGAAACGTGGCTGGGTCTTTCAACATGACAATGATCCAAAGCACACCGCCAGGGCAATGAAGGAGTGGCTTCGTAAGAAGCATTTCAAGGTCCTGGAGTGGCCTAGCCAGTCTCCAGATCTCAACCCTATAGAAAACCTTTGGAGGGAGTTGAAAGTCCGTGTTGCCAAGCGAAAAGCCAAAAACATCACTGCTCTAGAGAAGATCTGCATGGAGGAATGGGCCAACATACCAACAACAGTGTGTGGCAACCTTGTGAAGACTTACAGAAAACGTTTGACCTCTGTCATTGCCAACAAAGGACATATCACAAAGTATTGAGATGAAATTTTGTTTCTGACCAAATACTTATTTTCCACCATAATATGCAAATAAAATGAAAAAAAAACAGACAATGTGATTTTCTGGATTTTTTTTTCTCAGTTTGTCTCCCATAGTTGAGGTCTACCTATGATGTAAATTACAGACGCCTCTCATCTTTTTAAGTGGTGGAACTTGCACTATTGCTGACTGACTAAATACTTTTTTGCCCCACTGTATCTCTTCTTCCCACAACCGCATACAAGACTTCTCCCGTGCTTCCCCATACTCTGGAGCTCTCTGCCGCAACACATCAGACTCTCACCATCAACGGAAACCTTCAAGAAGAACCTGAAGACCCACCTGTTCTGACAAGCCTACAGCCTGCAATGATCCTCGGTCTACTGAACCACCGCACGACCTGCTCTACCCTCTTCTACTGTATCCTCACCCATCCCTGTAGACTGTGAGCCCTCGCGGGCAGGGTCCCCTCTCCTTATGTACTTGTGTGTGTGTCCATTGTCTTACACATGTTTATTACACTTGTTTATATTTCCACTTTTCACATGTAAAGCGCCATGGAATAAATGGCGCTATATAAATGCATAATAATAATAATATTAGGAGACACAAGCAAGTGGTGTACCATGACGAAGGACAGTTCTATATCCAAAATGCGTCAATTATGTTTTACTGCATTATTTTCAATGTACCTGATACTTTTAATCTATGCTAATAAATTCGTGAAATTTTATATCTAAACAGCTGGATACTGACATTTGCCTTAAATTCTACACATGCCTCATATGATGATGAATTTTATCAAATGGGTGACACAAATGTTGATAGTTATATGTGACATCACTGCTTGTGTACCTGTTTACATGTTTTTAAGATCCAACTATATTTCATGTAGTATGAATTTCACCAGATCTTTAAATTTTAAGATGTCAAACCCAAAATCCTTATTTAAATTGAGTACACTTTAAATCTTATTTTCTATGTAATGTTGAAAAATTTCACTAGTGCTGGATATCCATGTAATATTTTACATTCACTGTACTGTACTTCTGTGCTCACAAGTTTTCTTAAACCTCATAGGAAGCTGAAGGCAATAGTCACAAACTCATATTAATGCAAAAGTCTGTTTGTCCTGTAGGCTTAATCCCCTGCACAGGACTGAAGGGATCTAAACCTGGGGGGTTGCGGGGCTGTAACAATCCCTTGAATGTAAACTGAAATTGAAATATATCCCACCATTTAATGGTTTGCCTGCACATTATGTAGAAAACACATCACTGCTGTTTATCACCCACACTAGGATAAAGTAAAGCTTTTTGTCTTTAGAACTTATCCTTCCGAGATTACATGTGTCTCTTTTAAAGCAACCAGTTTTATGTTTTATTTATTGATTGTGAGAAACTTTACTTTGGGAATTTTTCCACTCCCTATCACTGTGTTCCCTTTTCTTTTTACACTTTTTAAATATTTTTAATGAAATATTATTT
This sequence comes from Dendrobates tinctorius, assembly GCF_039654945.1. Classification (NCBI taxonomy): domain Eukaryota; kingdom Metazoa; phylum Chordata; class Amphibia; order Anura; family Dendrobatidae; genus Dendrobates; species Dendrobates tinctorius. Next base: position 39,053,546 of record NW_027361703.1, on the reverse strand, counting down.
TATAAAAGTCACCAAAGTTTATTATATTTTGCTCCAAACATCACTTTATCTTTAACCCCTTGGACCCGTTTTGGTCTTTAGGCCAGACCATTTTTTAAAATTATCTATTGTTGTATTTAAGGAACCATGACATTTTTTTTTGCAATATAGTTATATGATAGCTTGTTTTTTTCACAATGAGTTATATTTCTCAGTGGCAGCATTTTGGGGTTTATATAACAAACGTTTATTAATTCTCTTAGTGAAGGAATATAAACAAAGAAACAATTCTGCCAATGTATTTTTAAGTATTTAATTTAACGCAATTTCTCTGTGCTACATAAAGTATAAACTTTATTCTGTGGGTGAGTACTAATATGATGATAATTTTTATTGTTTTATTTATTTGATTACTTTTGCACAATTATCAATAACTAGATGGTGGTCCTATTCTAACGCATCAGGTATTCTAGAAAGAAAAAAAAATTAAAAAATGGTTATTCTCACCTTCCGACGGCCCCCGATCTCCTCTCCATGCTCCTGGCGTCTTCCGGTCCCAGTAATTCTTAGCGCGAAGGAACGAAGATGACATCACTCTCGCAAGAGTGCGACGTCATCAGCAGTCATTCGCGCAAAGCATTATAGGTTTATGGTACCCAGGGCCTGGAGTAGAGTATCCTCTCCTCTGGACCCTGGGTACCGGCTAGCACCGGTCATCTCCCGGCTGCGTCACCGCTGACCTCCATGCGGCAGGAGATGACCCGCAGATCTCCCGACAGTAGCGGTGGTGTGCATCATTCGAATTCTGCGCCAATTCATGGCTGGACCACGCCTATCGCTGATTGGTCGCTGCCAGCCGGGCACGACCAATCAGCGACGCGAGATTTCCGTTACAGACAGACAGAATTAGACAATTATATAGTAGATAATTTAAAATAAAACATTTTGATTGGTTGCCATATTCTGAGAGGCAAAAGTTTTATAATTTTCCATCAGGGGAGCTACATTAGGGCTACCAAAGTAGTTTTCAATGGTTCTCATATGTGGTACTTGTGAGATTTTTTTATCACCTCTGGTGGTAAAAAAAAAAACATCAATTCTACTTTTTTTAAACATTAAACATCTTTCTGGGTAATTGTCATGTTATCTTAATTCCGTAGGCTGATATAATCATGACAAAAGCAAATTTATTTAGGTTTTTCTTATATTTTGCTACTGTTGGACAAGAAATGATATTAAATAAAAACTATTTTTTGATCAGCATATTCTGACACCCTTAACTTTTGTATTCGTCTGTAGCTAGAACTGTATCAGGATTTGTTTTTTGGTGGACAAGTTTTATTCTTTATTGGTTCTGCTTTTTGATACATGCTAATTTTTGATCACTGTTTAGTTTTTTTTGCGGGTTGTAGGCATGAACAAAAAGCATTAAATCTGGAAATGTTTTGATAAGTTATTCTTTACAGAATTCATTGTGCAGTATAATTCACACATTATTTTTATTCTGCACATCAATTTAATTACATTGATACCCAATTTATAACTCTTTTTTTGTTTTATTATTTATCAAATAAGGAATACTAATATATTAGAAGCAATAATAATTTAATAAAAGATGTTTAACTACCTACCGTATTTTTCGAATTATAACACGCAATTTTGTTTCCCCAAATATTCGGGGAAAGTGGTGGGTGCATCTTATAATCCGAATCTGTGTGCTGCTGTGCTATAGAGTAGGGGGGGCACCTCTGGCATGGTGCCAGGGGGCTGGTGTGGGCTGGCTGCAGGCTTCAGAGACAGCGGGTGATCACGTGCTCCCGCTCATTAGGCTCATGTAATATTCACTGCACCCGCTGTCCATCACCTCAGTGCTGAAGCCGCACTGAGTTGGTAGACAGGGGAGCAGCACATATTGCATGTGCCTTCACTCTCCACCCCTGCCCCGTCACTATAGTCACCTTCCGATGATGGCTCCTGCTCCCAGCTCCACCGTGGCTCTTCCTGTGTCTGTACCAACATCCTCCTCCTGCGAGGGCATGTGGTAGGAGCTGCTCATTCATGCAGTTCATTATAGCTTCAGGACCTTCCATCATGTGACCAATAGGACCTGCAGTCACGTGACTCCCAGTGTGCACTGAGAGTCACATGAAAGCAGGTCATATTGGTCACGCGATGGAAGATCCTGAAGCTACAATGAAGTGTCTGAAAGAGCAGCTGCTGCCGCGCACCCACACAGGAGGAGGATGTCGGCACAAACATGGGAAGAGCCACGGGGGAGCTGGGAGCATGGAGCTGTCATCAGAAGGTGAGTTAAGTGTTTGTTATTTTATCATGTGCTTGCCAGCCGGGGGAATATAGGGACGGGGGGCCGTGTGCATGCCAGCAGGGGGGAATATAGGGATGGGGGCTGTGTGTATGCCAGCAGGGGGAAATATAGGGATGGGGGTCCATGTGCATGCCTGAAGAGGGAATATAGGAATGGGGGGTCGTGTGCATGCAAGCAGGGGGAATATAGGGATGGGGCCATGTGCATGCTAGCAGGGGGGAATATAGGGATGGGGGCCCATGTGCATGCCAGCGGGGGGGAATAAATGGACAGGGGGCAATGTGCATGCCAGCAGGAGGGAATATAGGGACGCAGGGGCCTGTGTGCATGCCAGCAGGGAGGAATATAGGGACGGGGGCTGTGTGCATGCCAGCAAGGGGCAATATAGGGATGGGGGCCCATGTGCATGCCAGAAAGGGGGAATATAGGGTCGGTAGGGCCGTGTGCATGCCAGCAGGGGGACTATAGGGACAGGGGCTGTGTGCATGCCAGCAGGGGTTCATATAGAGAGGGGACCATGTGTGTGCCAGCAGGGGGCATATAGAGAGAGGGGGGCCATGTGAGTGCCAACAGGGGGGCATAAAGTCACTGGGGGGCATATCCAGGATGGGATGGGGGCTATGTGCCAGCACAAGGGGGCAATGTGCCAGGATGGGATTATATAGATACCAGGATGAGGGACATATATATGTTTTGAAAGACGGACACTGGCATTACAAGACATACCTCCATTTAACATAAAAAAATTATCTTTTTCTTCACCAAATTTGGGGGTGCATCTTATAATAAGGTGCATCTTATAAAGCAAAAAATATGTATTTTCCTTCTTGGCTTCTTATTGCTCCATCTCCCTTTTTTGTTTTTTAATCCATTCCTGCAGCAACCTATTTTCATTTTTGCATTTTCGTTTTTGTCCTACCCCTTCTTTCAAAAATCATAATTTTTTTAGTTTTCCATCCACATATATGTATGAGGGCTTTATTTTTGTGGGACAAGACAAATTTCAAGTCTGGTGAAATTGAGAAAAAAAGCACAATTTGATTTTGTGGTTTGGATTTTATATAGTTTGCTATGTGGCAAAAATGACCTGGTATAATTTTTAATGGTGAAATACAAATTGGAAAATGGTAAAATGAGACTGTGTGAGGGCTTGTTGTTATAGTTATTTCAATTTATTCTGTTTGTGGGGCAGAAATACTATTTTGATAACTTTTTGAATTTTTTTCTTACGTTGTTAACCAATTGAGTTAAGTAATTTTACTTTTTTATAAATTGGACTATTATCGATTTAGCAATATCAAATATTTTTATTTTGTATTTTTTTACTACATTTATTTTTAATGAGGGAGAAGACAGTGATTCAATTGTTCATGCTTTTAATGTATTTATTTTTTTACTTTATTGTTAGTCCGATTGTCTAATGACCTATAGTAAACAATAGTAAACACTGTATACTTTGGTTTTCAGTATTTTATTATATATTGTGTATTTCAGACCTTTGGAGTAGAGGGCTAATGCGTTCATAGAATGTTGTGCCCTTGTCTTGTGCATTGTAAGTGTCACTGTCACAGACTGACAGTGTAATTTGGAAGGCTACCAGCTGCAGGCGGAGATCCACTACACTCATGGATAATTGCAGATCCTGGCTATTTGTTATAGCCATTATCTGCTGTGCATAGTGCAGTCTTATCCTCTGAGCCCATTCTATTTACCTACTTCCACTTATGGCATACAAGAATGGTAGAGTCAGAAAGTGATCAAAACAGTTGCACTTCATCCAAGATTGTCAACCCATTCTTACCAGCCATTTTACAACTTGTCCAAGTCTTTCTTCAAGTCTCAAAAGTTCAATTATTGCAAAAAGTTCTTCTCTTATATATTCTTTCATATTCTCTTACCTTAGGATTAGAAATTTTCCAAGAACTTGTAGAGGTCAGATCTATTGAGAGCCATATTCTAGAAATAGTTAGCTTGGCTAAAATAAGATTTTTAACCCCTTAATGACAACCAATACGTCTTTTAGTGACCTGAGATATAAGAGAATATTATCCCCATACAGGTGACAATCCAGCAGCTGTCAACTGTACACTATAGCTGACAACTTGCTGTATCACAAAAGATCAGTGTTGACACTGTCCATATCTGTTTAACCACTTACTTGCTGCTGTCAAAAGTGACTACATCAAATAAATGGTTAATTGATTGTCGGGGCTTCTGCTTTAATCTAATTGACACACCGAGATCATGATTGTGTGGTCCTGATGTTTTCCATAGCTGTTCATGGCCAAATAGCGTCAATAAGGCCACGGTTTTCCAATATATAGCACCCCCAAAGTCCCTTCAAACCTGGATAGGTCCCTCAAAAAAAATAAATTTTGTAAATTTCCTTGAAAAAATGAAAAATTGCTGCTACATTTTTAAATGTCCTAAAAGGCTAACAAAATAAATTAGCGCTTTAAAAATGTAAGACAGACATGAGGAAAATATTATTTATTGATGTTTTTGTGTGGTATGACCATCTAGATTAAAGGGATAATCATTTAAATTTTGAAAAATGCATTTTTTTTACATTTTTGTCAAATTTCTGATATTTTTTATAAATAAACACAAAACATGTCAACCTAAATTTACCATTATCATAAAGTATAATGTGTCTTAGAGTGATCAATTAGTGGAACAGGCTGCCACAAGAGGTGGTGAGTTCTCCTTCAATAGAAGTCTTCAAACAGAGGCTGGACAGACATCTGTCTGGGATGATTTAGCGAATCCTGCTTTGAGCAGGGGGTTGGACCAGATGGCTCAGGATGTCCCTTCCAACTCTACGATTCTATGATTCTAAAACATCTCAAATCACTGGAATTTGTTGAAGCGTTCCAGAGTTTTCACCACATAAAGTGACAATAGTCAGAATTTAAAAAAATTGGCCCCATCACTAAGGGGTTAAGATCAGGTTTTTATATCTGTATGATATAAATTTATTTCACTTCAACTCCAATTTAGCACTAGTCACTGTTATGGGGAGAAATACCCCTTCTCTGTTCTTGGTTATTTCATACCCTTCTTTCCAATACTCCAACATTTCCAGACATTGCCAAGGAACATATGGATACAGTCATAGACAGGAGTATACTAAATCATGTGAACTATGACAAATTGAATGAGTCTTTGCACTCAATGAAACCTTAGTAATATGTTTGTAAATATTTGCCCAGTCAACTTGAGTCAGTTCTTTAGTATAATTTTTTAAGTCCTTTTGCAATAAATGTGTCTAATCTAAAAAGTGTATTCTCTTAACAGTTGAGTGAAAAATAGCATATCCATATAAATAGATAAGAATTTATCAGAAGTTTACTTTTATCATTCATCTTAATGTATGATGTATCTGAGGATATCCATATAAGTCAATACTATCAAGATTAGAACTGCTTTAAAGTATATGAAAAGATTTTAATTGAGTGCCACAAAACATTTTATATGTGTAATAAACCTTTTTCTCAAAAATTTAACACTTTTAAGAACTCCATTAAGTTTATATTGTACCAAAGTGGTGTGAAATTTAGTTTTCCCCTAAGCATTTTTTTTACTTTAATTGCAATCACAACTTGTTGGATTTGACCCACTTTAGCTGAAGTAACCTTTAACCTCTCCCATAGTTTATTTATATCACTCTGTATCAGCATGATATAACTTCTGACCCCAGTGGATAACTCTTCTAAAGAGACTTTTGTTTTAGTGACTGCCTGCAAAATTTCACCTATCATTACTTCCTTCTTTTCTGACATCCACCTCTCTTGTTCTTTCTTCTACATTCATGATAGAGAATACAGATCTTGTAGAGTCAGAGATTTGATCTGCTAGGTTGTCAAGGTCATTACTTTGTTTGCGCTAGGCAAATATTGGAAGTTGAGGATTTCCAAAGTATATCTACTTTTGCTTCCCCATCAGCTTTGCTTATACAAAATTTTTAGGCACGTTCATGCCTCCAGATTTCTTTGCTGTCTGCTTAGCTGACATTTTGATTAAAAGTATTGATATCAAATCAAGAATGGAGAAATAGTCTTCCCACAGGGCCTATGGATATGCCGTCCTGCAGTATAAATAATACAGGCAAGGCACTGTGCAGAGTTCAGAGTTAACCTAACAACTTTTAGCTTGAGCACAAAAGAGTCTACATGGCAATGTTTAAAAAGTCTCAACCCACACATAAGCCATGCAAATATCTGATACCTCAATACACTACAGAGTACGGAAAGTAATTCATTATTAAACTACATGAAAATCGTATTGTGGTAAGTTGCTGATAACTGCTATTGCAAATTAAGTAATCTGTTGTCTTAGAAACATTTCAAATAAAGAAAAACAATGTGAGTAAAGGCCCCTTTACATTTAGCAATGCACCAGCGATCCCGACAACGATATGACCCGGTCAGGATCGCTGGTGCATCGCTAAATGGTCGCTAGTGAGCTGTCAAACAGGCAGATCTCACAGCGATGCAGCAGCGATACAGCGGTCGTTACTTACCTTTCAGATGAGGCAATCCTGACGTCCTCCCGTCCGCGTCGATGCGTCGCTCGTCGGCGCCAGCAGGAAGCCCAGCAGGAAGCGCCCGACGAGAAATGGAGCTACGCTATCTCGCGCGATCAGCGACAGACAGCGGGGGAGCCGGTCAGAGGTAAGTATCACACATAGCGATATCGCTAGCAATATCGCTGCTGCGTCACCAAATCGGTGATGCTTTAGCGATATTGCTAGCGATATCGCTATGTGTAAAACCCCCTTTAGTTAGTGGCTAGTAAGCTTTATATTAGCTTAGTTGCTTGTTAGCAGATGAATAGCAGATGAGTAAATTATGAGTGCATATTTATTTTTCCACTGTTAAAACATAAAAGCTATTTGCAGCTGCACTTTATAATTATAAAGTTTCATAAGTCCCAGTATCAACAATATTGCCAAGCAAGCATGTATTACAGCTCCTAAACTTTCTATCATAGCTTGCCAAAAGGAATTTATCCTGCAGCTCATAAGTTATGCCCAGAGCTCAATGTGTAAATAATTTCTGAAGCTCATAATTTAGTTGTCAGTTCATGTCATCGGTTTCTGCAAAACATAACAGTTGTAATGTCCATTAAACACTATCCCAACTTTAGCTGCAGCATTCAACAAGTCTACTATTCATAACAGGGACCATCACACTTGTTAAAAAATTAACTGAATCAGGGCATAGTTTAGGGGTAACAGACAGTCTCTCAGTGAGACAAACAATTCTAATGACTCCTAGTAGTTAAAATGGTTAAATCAAAGCCACTTTAGTATCGAGCTATGTGGAAACTTTGACTGGGATACCTGTTGCTCAGCAAAAGTTTACTAGGTATCACTGCTTCATAATTGGGCAATACAAGTTATTTGCATCACCTTGCAATCCCATGGGTATTTACAACTAAGACATTCGAGTGCCAAGACCCCATTCACTTGTACCTCACTGGGCTGTAGCAACAACTTACAGCAAACTTTGGCCATGTGGCCATAGTCAAGGTATAGCCCCAGCCCTTGAAAAAAAGGAAATCATTTTTTTTAGAATATATAAAGAAGAAGGATTGCTACTTTCACCATGACAATAATATAAAGCCTATAGCAGAGAGAGTGCCCTCAACTATATCTATTTCTTTCTTAGTTGCAACATAGTATCAAGTACAAGACTTTTGGACCGCATATACGTTAGACTATTGTTGGCCAAACCAACGACATTAATAAGTTCGACCAACAGTCTAATGTGTATGAGGCTGCCGACTGACTGATGATTGTTGAATATGATGAACGGGCATGTCTGATTTCAGATTGCTGATCGTATTTTTCTCCTGTAAATAAGCCACTGGCTAGCATATCAGTTGGTGGCTTTCTCTTTGAGAACATAGGATAGCTTGTATAAACAAGTGAATGCTCCCATCTATAGCAAAGCTGGCTGAGATGGCTGTCAGCAGAAAGATCTGCTGAAGCATGGTTTGGACGACAGTCTTTTAAAGTGCAAGGCCAGCATTAGAGGTAGTGTAGCAGAAAAAATCTCACTCTGCTCAAATCAAAGTGGTTCATCCTCATGTTTGCTAAACTGATATGAAGGTACTACTGAGCCACTGGTTCATCATACCACTGCCACAAGCATGGAGAATCTTTAGCCTCTGAATTGTAGAGATAAGTCCACCTATAGAAGAGGTTTTTTGTCTACAGAGCTGAACTTTGCTCTCAGCCTTTCTAAGGGGTCTTAGGGAAGTGGGGGTGGGGCAGAACTCAATAGGTGTGCACTGTGCATCCTATGTCATGGTCTGCTCGCTCAACTCACAATGTAATTTAAAAATGAAATTTCATAAGGCTGTGACCAGAAGTCTAAACCAAGATAACTAATTAGGAGTTGTTTAATTAAATAGCAAAATCATGGTGCTGTATTCTGTGAATATTTTTCATTCTTTTCAGTCTCTCTATACTTATAAGTGGATTTTAGAAACTTTTCTTTTGCTGATAATCTGACAGCAATCAGGTCCCATCATTTACATTTTTTTAAATAACATCACAAAACAATCACTGACCTCAGGGAGACCAGTCAAAGAAAACACTGCAGCAGCCGGCAAAGGCGCTCAATCAGTGAAATCCTAGGTGCAATGCTCCCTGGGAAATACGAATATGCAATTAATGTCCATGGAGCCTCATTTAAGAGTCTCAAACACGGGACTAGCCAGATCTTCCTCCAGGGAAGGACCCAGCCAAGGGGTGGCTCCTTTCGGAAACCACCATTACCACCATATTAAGTGGCCCTTTAAGTCAATATCCAGCTCTTTACGAGTTTACAGATATGACAAGGGAAATGCCAAGACCAGGTATCCATCCACAGACAGCTGTTTCGGTGTGTTGCCCCTCATCAGTGTGGAGTAGGATTCTGGCTAGGTGGGAGCAATGCCTAGTAGACCAACATCACAAAACAATCACTGACCTCAGGGAGACCAGTCAAAGAAAACACTGCGGCAGCTGGCAAAGGCGCTCAGTCAGTGAAATCCTAGGTGCAATGCTCCCTGGGAAATACGAATAAGCAAATAAAGTCCGTGGAGCCTCATTTAAGAGTCTCAAACATGGGACTAGCCAGATCTTCCTCCAGGGAAGGACCCAGCCAAGGGGAGGTTCCTTTCGGAAGCCACCATTACTACCATATTAAGTGGCCCTTTAAGTCAATATCCAGCTCTTTACGATTTTACAGATATCAAAACTAAGAAAAATACACGACCAAAATTCAAGTATACTAACGTAGAAAAATGTTTATTAGGGATATACAGATACATGGAGGAGGGAAGTTACCCCAAAAGGCACAAGATGGCTAAGGACGCTCAATGGATCAAAGCATACATGATATATACGATGGAAATAAAGGCAATGTATGGAGTATAAACCATATCAATATTGCTACAATAGAAAATACATAAGGCAGTCACAAATGGGATATCAAGTCATACCTGTGAAAAAGATCAATGGATAATATATAAGCTAGATAGCAATCATTAGACACCCAACCAAAGGACCATATAAGCGGATGGTATCATATCTATTGTTATGCCACCCACAGAGCCTAACACCGTATGCAAAGAGGCACCCCACACCACAATAATCATATAAGATGTAGGTACCTGGAGTAGTCACAAAGGGCAGGAGCCTGGTCCAAGAGCGATATGACAAGGGAAATACCAAGGCCTGGTATCCATCCACAGACAGCTGTTTCGGGGTATAAATAAAAAATTACTGTAGTAAAAGTTTTTCTAATAGAATAAACAGATTATTCTATTAGGAACATTGCAGCCAATATAATTTTTTTCTCAAAAACAATTACCTCTCAAACCTATATTTGTTACCTGAATGTTTTTTCATTTTTAACATATGTTATATTTTATGACTGTTACGGAGATGGAGAAACAACCTTCCCTGGCTGTGTTACTCAAAGCAATATTAAACTAATATCTCAGAGCTATGCGTTATGTTGCTATGAAAAACTGACTGGCAACCCTTCAATGAAATTCATGTCTATTTCATTTTCATTGCAGTCTATGTCAATTTCTGTCTATATGAATACATTTTCTTTTCATTGTTAATCTGCATATTCTCCTCTGTTCGCAAACAGGGTCTTTTCATGGCAGAAATCTTGGAATGCAGTCAAGTGAAACTGATACGCGACTCTCATTTATTAATGTTGGTATCTCCATTGTAATAAAACTCCTTCATACCAGTACACAGTATGAAAATGTAATATTGCACAAACTGGAGCCCCTGGTGTGTTGTGAAAAATGCTCACATTTTGTTTTGCAGACTTTGGAAATAATGTGTATTGAATTCTAAAAAAAATGTGTTCTCTATCACTAGATTTATAAACATTTACTTACGGTTTGTCACATTTCCACAAGCATTATACCATAAGCACGTAAAATATCTACTTCAAAGCAGTCACAGAAAGTGGGCTGAAACTCCGTCTACCATCACAAATATGGTATATTTGGGAAATTCATGACATATTTGAACCAGCATTGCCATTTCCAAGATTTTGACTTGAGATTTCAGTCCATTTGAAACATATGTGTCTCAAACATAAATGGTTCCTTGGGTACTTAATTAAAAAATGGTCTCAGCAGTTATTATTGTATTAGTCATGAAACAAAATTCTCTCATGAACACCCTGTTCTTTCTGTAGTCACCAAGAAATCTTAAAAAGTTCCATAACGTAAAAACTACAATAAAATACTTCCTATATCTTGTCTTCTCTATATTATGACTTAAGTTAAGAATAGGAAAATATGACTAATTCAAGTCAATTTTAAATACAGATTTGAACTTTTAAAACATTAAAAATAAATTCAGATCAGTACATTGTAATGCTAAGTCATATTTATTAGATATCTTAGTCTTGGTCATGTGTTATTAGCATTATTAAATTCCTAGAGGACCATTACATGGCCTTTAGGTCTCCTTATGTTGCTTTGACACTTGCCACAAGGAGAAATGTTTCCAGTTATATCTCATGGCAGAGACCATTCACCTAGCCAAATCGGACTTCCTGCTTTGCACTGATGAGAGGCAAACACTGCAAAACACATCTGCAAATGGAATGTCTGATTTGACTTTGTATCATTAAGGCTCATTAAGGGGTTGATATTGGCTTTTAGGATTGCTAACCCCCAACAGGTGGCACTTAGTTAAAATCTTCTTCTTTGAAGATGCTATTTGTATATTGACTTCCCAGAGGAGCATTGTATATATTATAAGTCTTATTTATCAGAACACCAAATTAGAAAAATGGTTGAAGGAGTAAATGGAACAAATGAATAGACTATTCATTAGTTCTGTTTACTCCTGCAACCATTTATTAATTTGCCTTTTATATAATTAAGAATTTTAAATGAACAGTGAGTGGCACCTATTCCTTCTTCTACTAACACCGATGTCCTGAACTTTTTGGTGTGCACTCATGATCCCTGCTGCTTGGAGGTCTTGTATAATTCAGTGAGTGGGAGAGCCTAGCAGATATATGTTGCTGGATTGTTATATTCGAAATGATCTATAAGTTTCCTTAGGCCAGCTTGAAACTTTCCACAAGGAGAAATGTTCACCCTTGGACCACCTGTCAGAGGCCTCTCACAAATCCAAATCACACCTCCTACTTTGCACTGATGATGGACAAACACCCCTAAACCGATGTCTGCACATGGGGTGTCTGATTTGGCTTCCCATTTTATAAGGCTCGTTAAAGAGTCAATATTGGCTTCTAGGATTGCTACCCCTAATAGATGGCACTAGAGTCAAAGTCCTCTTCCTCTCTGAAGAGGCTATTTCCATGTTCAAAACTAAAAACTCACTTCACAGAAAAAAGGCCTCATATTATTATGTTAATGGAAAAATACACCTTTGTTTTAAAGAGTTGGTTTAAAAAAAAAACATGATAGAGCAAAAATGAAAAAAAATCACCTAGTCATAAAAGGGATAAACTGTTTGTCTTATCACACACAATCAATTTTATAGGTTGCAGGCATTCCAATAAACACTTTTCATGTAAAACTTGGATGACTTAATTATGCCAGAGTGAAATCAATTCTTAAAGAGCAGTTGATCCCTCCCTGTTCTGCTCATTTGCCTTAATAAAGTGATAAATTCCACTTACATACTGTAGACTTTCTAATAGAAGGGATTGGAGGCCAATCATATTCCCTACTTTTTACCGTAGTTAACCTTTTTTTCTCGTTGTTATTTTTTGTTTTGATGATAGGTAGAGTGTGTTCTTTAGAGATTTATCTTTGATATTTTTATTCAATAATCCATCCTACTTATGCATGATGTGTAAATGGCCTTTTACACATAGCGAGATCATTAGCGAAATCGCTAAAGTGTCACCAATTTTGTGACGCAACAGAGATCTCGCTAGCGATCTCGCTTTGTGTGACACGTACCTGTGACCGCCCCCCAGTTGGATATCGCTGATCGCGCTCGAATGTCCTGGGCCATTTTTTCCTCATTGGCGTCCCACTGGCACTGACTAGCGATGCATAGACGCAGGCGGAAGTCGTCATTATCTCTGCGGTGTGACAGGTAAGAGCGGCCGACGACGGATGGCTTATCGCTGCTGCATCGCTGGTGAGATATGTCTGTTTGGCAGCTCACTAGCAACCAATTAGCGATGCACCAGCGATCCTGACCAGGTTGTATCATTGTCGGGATCACTGGTGCATCACTAAATGTAACGGGACCCAAAGTGTATTAAAATATTTTCCAATTGCTGTCTACCTCAGTTTCCAGGACCACTTTTGTACTCTTCTGGACTAGGTGAACAGAAATCAGATTAGTAGGCTCCCACAGTTTCTTTTATGTGGAACAGACGTTGCTTTCTCAATGTAAGTCTATAGATCCTCATTCGTAGTTTCCTAGATTTACACCAGTAAAGCAGTTACCTCTCCTCACGTGCAAAGTTGCAGAGCAATCACATGGGTCAAAAGAGGTTAGGAGCAGCAGTGGAAACCTGAGAAGACATTGATTTTATATTTACATAGCCTTTCATACATGATTAAGAAGGATTACAGAATAAAAAAGTTGATGACATTTATTTAATTTAGTAATTTTCAGAAAATTAGCCTGCATTTTTTTTAACTTTTGCCCATATAATGAATCTATAGTCAAACCATCTGTAATATTAAATTACTGTGGGTTTGATCTTTTTGACCACTAACACTACAAACTCAACTTATTGGCATCTCATCAAGTTTGCACAGCTTAAGAGAAAACCATAATTTTTTTTTGTCCCAGACAACTCCTAGTCAGAGATTTGTGCAATCCTTTTAGCTGCATTTAATCATTCACTTTACAGACAGATCAGAAAACGAAAAAAAAAACTTTTGAATCACGAAAGCCACAAACTAACCCTGTTAGCATCTCATTAGGTTTGCTCAACTTAAGAGAAAAATAGAAAGATTTTTATGTATAAATGTATGTTGTTAGTTTTATGTGAAGACTTGAAGAAATCTATCTTGATGTTTTAGGACAGTATCATAACAAGATGATGCGTCCACTTAAATCAAAATTAGGATTTATATTCTGTAAATTTTACAGAGTTCCAAAAATAATCATTAAAGTCAAGACTTAGTAAAATGTAAATATTGCCATTATTTGCACAAATCTCCAATATCCCAGAGATGACAATCCATTGGCATAGACATTTGTTATAAATTGAACTAGACGAACAACTAAATCGCTGGAATTATCCCAACTGCACGTATCATGTTTACTCTCCGCATTGTGCTGGCTTTCCCATCAATCTTTTAGGAACAGATACTTCACAGACAACAGTAAAATGTTAATTTTTACACTCTTGCTTTATTTCTTCTGGCAAAATAAGAAAAGTAATATATACTTAGGGAAATGATGGCAAAATAAGTAATGTTCCGAAAGGCTTATATATGATGTAATTATGGTCCCTGCAGATATTTGATAAATGCCCAATATAATAGATGATCTATTTTTTATAATATTTTCATTTATATTTATCTTTAATTTTTTTCCTAAAGGAAGATTATTGAATGCTACATAAAATGAATGAGTAAGCCTAAGCTAAGTTATAAATGAAATGTTCCAGTATTCAGCACTTCAATTAAAAAAATAAGACAGCAGGAAGAAGCAGTACATGCCATAAACCGAACACCAATCATCCCATGTCTATAACAGCAGAACATCTTGTGCTGCAAAGAAAAACAAACATATTAAAATGGCATAAGAAATAAAACATGCAGAAGTCGTACTAGCAAAAAATATACTGCATTCTTTGATTCACTAGAGAAAAAAAGCTAATGGATCAAGTTCGGAATGACAATTGTTGAAATTCTTCCATATGAATTACTATTACATTCTCATATAACTCTAGTGAGAAACAGCAGAGCAAAAATATATTAAAACACAGTATTAGTAGAAAAACCGTAATTTACATAATATTAACCAGTACGTTTTAACTAAAGTGAACACTTCCGGTTAAGACACAAATTCTGTGCATTCTCCATGGACTTCATGATGTTCTTCCAAGCTATGTCCATTATTATTATTATTTATATGAAATGCCTTATATACGTTATATATCCCAAACTACACAGAAATCTAAAGAGTATAGAGTATGAGCAAGCATGCTCGGGTAAGGTGTTATCCTAGCACATTCGGGTGCTAATAGAGTATTTTCGACGTGCTCGAATATTACGTTCAAGTCACTGTTTGACAGCCGCAACACATGCAGGGATTGCTTGTTTGTTAGGCAATCCCTGCATGTGTTGTGGCTGTTGAACACCCATGAGACATGCAGCCACGGCGACTCAAACATAGTATTCAAGCACATCGAAGACATTTTATTAGCACACGAGCATGCTCGGATAACAACTTACCTGAGCACACTCGGTCATCACTAGTGCTGATATCTTTTGGCTGCACCCTCCCTCATTACACAAGCACACATCACATAATATCCTTCAAACCAATAAACATTCAAGTTTTTACAGCTTGAAGTTGGAGAATATGCACAAAAATAATATGATATAATCAAAATACTCACTTTCTTCATATTTGTGCACACAATGTATATCTGAAAGAAATGTTGCACAATTAAGATGTGTGCCATGCAGGGAGCATGAGTTGCTACACCTAACCCAAAAATTGCCAGAATATTATGTACATTGTAGCTCAGAGTCATGACAATTTTTTTCTGTAGTCCACTAGAAGCAAGTCAGCATGAAAGTTGATGCTTCATACATAGAAACAACTCATCTGCTGTATGGCTTTTGTATTGCAGGCTTTTAAGCTGTAAATCGCTTAGCAGCACTTTACCTTGCTGTGGAGCATAGTGCTCCAAACAGTGAAATGCATGTCTTGTCCCTGCCTGTAGTTGTTGCCCCAGGAGTGTACATTACAGTGCACTTTGATGTTCAAAGAAAAATCAAGAAAATGGCCTACGCTCACATGCATGAGAGCAATGAATGGGGACTACTTTCTGTCAGAAATAATGACGACCGAGTATCACCAAGCAAAGCTGTACACACATCATCATTTCTCTAAATGCTCCGACTAAACAAGGTTTACAGCAGTGACCTCACCACCAGGAACTTGACAAGGTGAGGATTTAATTAGCAAACCAGCGCTTTACCGGAAGAATATTCTTGTTTCCGCGAAACACAATCAGTGATGGATATTTGCTGATGCAATGGAGAAGGACGAGGAGGTGTACTCAGAGTAAAACAAGCAATACTAGTACATTTTGATGATGATGATGACTCCAATTAGGTAGTACTCAAGGTTGTGACCTGGCTGACAAAGGAGAAGAGGAAGAGGTTTGCTGTGATTGCTGGAAGGCTTGATTTTCCCAAATAAGCAAAGGATGTGATTTAATCTTCTGTTGAAGAGCTATAGTACCTAGTATATACATGCTGACACATCCATGACTTTGTTTCCATTTTCAAAACTTGTGGCAAGGTGCAAGAAAAACTCTCACACAGGTACAAATCACCCTCACCACAATCAGATCTTTCAGGCATTGTTGAGCTTCCTGTACCAACAGCAGATGTGCCATAGCCTGCTGCAAGTTCAATTGTTTAACATTTTCTCTACAATAAAACACATTGTTTCCTGGTCTGGCTTTGCACAATGTTTTTAATCACTCTTCATCATCACTTAGCCAAATTTGTAATAAATGTATCACATAGCCCTGCACAACTTCTCAGGTATCATGTATTGTATTGTATTGGATTACTACTGTATATATTGGTGTCATTACCTGCCATAACTATATACTAAGATTGTGAGATCCCCTGGGGGAAGGCAATGGTGTGCATACATTGTATACATTATTGTGCTGCACACATTTTCTTATGTTTTACCAGTATTTATTGTGTTAAAAAACTGTTAATACTTCATGAGATAAGACCTTGCGTCCACCATCTATGGAATTTCCTTGTCCTTCATTCTTCTATTGTATAATGATATGAAATATTCTATGCATTCTGTTTCATCTTCCTTATTAAATATGCTCTGTGATCCATCAAACTATGTATCTCAAAATCATGAGCTAAGTTGAAAGTAAATTAGGCATCCTAATTGTGAGGACTGTTGAGAAACCTTGAATGATGATTGTTTGAATTCTGCCTTTTCTTATATTTAAACTATAAGGTATTGTTCATAGAAATAGAATTTAGCAGATTTGCTATTGGGAGTGAGCCTTGTCTTTGGGCAAAATGTGCCAAATTTTAGTAGATTTTGGTGGAAATTGTTGCCTTTAGTTTTAAAACTATTTATTATGCTATTCTATGTTTTAAAAGGGATTTGACATTGGTTGCTGAGGGATGAGAATTTACTAGAAATGGAACATGGTTTAATTGTGTCCAAATTTTGCTGTCTAAAAGTCAACAAAAAGGTGGTGTAAAGTTAGATATAAATGTGCAAAATCAGCTTTCATTAGTTATTTCACGCTACCTAGTCTAAAGCGGGAGTCACACACAGCAATCTCGCTAGCGAGATCGCTGCTGAGTCACAACCTTTGCGACACAACAGCGATCTCACCAGCGAGATCGCTGTGTGTGACAGCGGTCAGCGACCGGCCCCCCTGCCGATATCGCTGATCGCTGCAAGAAACCTCTGGACATATTTTTTGTCACTGGTCTCCCGCTGGCCAGCACACATCGCTGCATGTGAAAGGCGGGAGACCAGCGATCAGCTGTAAAAAATAATAAAAAAATAAAAAATATTGTTATTCTCACCTTCCGACGTCCCGCGCAGCCATCCTGCCTCTCTCCACGCTCCGGTCCCAGTGATCCTTTGCACGAATGACTGCGAGACGTCGCACTGCCGCGAGACCGTGACATTCTCGCAGTCATTCTCGCAAAGGATTACTGGGACCGGAGCGTGGAGAGAGGCAGGATGGCTGTGCAGGAGTCGGAAGGCGAGAATAACAATATTTTTTATTTTAATTCAATTTTTTAACAGGGATATGGCATCAGGGCTAACGAACACAGCGATGCCGGGCGCTCGGCATCGCTGTGCTGATCGCTGGTGAAGCTGTCTGTTTGACAGCTCACCAGCGATCACATAGCGACTTACCAGCGATCCTGACATGTTGATATCATTTTCGGGATCGCTGGTAAGTCGCTATGTGTGACTCCAGCTTAAGTTTATGTTGTCTGTATATTAAACAAGATTAGTAAATCTGCCCTAATGTGTCCACATTCTACTCACTTACCTGGATATAATCTATGGAATTATATAATTATCTGATCTGTATTCATGAGCAGTCTCTCATATTATACCCTAGCATGCCTCTTATAGCCTAACAATAACGTTCCCCTTATACACCTTTTCGCATGTAAAGCACCATGGAATAAATGGCGCTATAATAATAAATTATAACAATTCATAACAAAAAACTGTTTAAGGAAAACTTAGTGTATTACACATTTTGCCTCTAGCTTACAGAATATTGAATATGAGCATTAGAAGATGACAGGCACTGGAAACTTCATTTGAAAACTCCTTTCCTATTAGTGAAATGTAATTTAATTCCACTTTTTCTGTTTAGGATCATTACACATGATCTTCATCTAGTCTTGAATTCAAAAAATGTTGCTACATATTAGTTATGCTAAAAAGGGGTTATAGCCTAAAGTGAGCTGTTATTTGCTTTTAATTGAGGATCATTACAAGCTTTTACAAATAAGCAACGATACATTGAAGAACTAGTCCAAATGAAAAGGAGAAAGTTTATGATGTTAGTCTAGAAGGTGCCCGCTTTTATTTTCATTCTTGGTTCTTATATCAGGATGATTCTACTTATACTTTTGTCCTTTTGTACAGCAAAACATAAAATATAATGGATGTAACATTTTAAACATTTTTATAGCAATTTAGAATTTCATAGTTTCATAGTTTTAAGGTCGAACGCAGACATAAGTCCATCGAGGTCAATCCATAGCCTAACATGTTGATCCAGAGGAAGGCAAAAACTGGATGGTGCAGACATTAATAGTTCGGTATAAGGGGGAAATTTCTTCTCAACTTCATGTGGCAATCAGACTAGTTCCCTGGATTAACACCCCATCACAAAATCTGGTGCTCATAACCTGTAGTATTATATTTCTCAAGAAAGGCATCCAGACCCTGCTTGAATTTTACTAGTGAATCAATCATTACATCATGTGGCAGAGAGTTCCTTAGGGTACCGTTACACCTAGCGATGTACCAGCGATCCCGACCAGCACGGTCAGGATCACTGGCACATCGCTAAGTGGCCGCTAGTGAGCTGCCACACAGGCAGATCTCACCAGCGACACCACAGGGGTCGGGGATCGCTACTTACCTGTCAGACGCGGCGATCCTGTGTCCTCCCGCCCGGCTCCACGCGTCGCTCGTCGTCTCCACAGGAAGCGCCGCACGAAGTGACCGACGAGGAATGGTCCAGCAGCTTCTTGCGCGATCAGCGATAACCAGCGGGGGAGCCGGTCGGAGGTAAGTATCACATGCAGCGATATCGCTAGCAATATCGCTGCAACGTCACAAAATCGGTGACTTTACAGCGATATTGCTAGCGATATCGCAGTGTGTAACGGGGGCTTTAGTCTCACTGCTCTTACAGTAAAGAGTAGACACATCTGTGATTATGATTAAACCTTATCTCCTTTAGATGTAGATGATGCCCCCTTTTCTCTGTTACACATCTAAGTGTAAAAAAATCATTAGCAAGATCTTTGTACTGTCCCCTGATATATTTCTACACTGTAATAAGATCGCCCATAAACTTTTGTTTATCCAAACTGAATACCCCCAAGTTTATTATCTTATCTTGATATTGCACTCATTCCCTTAATAACCTGAGCTGCTCTTTTCTGCACCAGTTCTTGTTCAGCTATGTCCTTCTTTTACACTGGAGATCAAAACTGTACCTAGTATTCTAAGTGTGGCCACACTAGTTAATCGCAGCATAGAGGCAAAAAATATGTTTTCATCATGAGCATGGGCGGAATTAGCAATGCGCTTCCTGTAAGCGCGAATTAAATGCTGCTGACAGTGGCATTTAACTAGTAAAAATCTGCAGGTGGATTGCGATTCCACCCTCGGTTGTTGTGGACACAAGTCAGCTGTATAGATCAGCTGTCATATGCCCCAAAAGTGCAGGCTCAGCGGAGGAGCCCACACCAAACAGGAGGAATCTGATGTTGGTGTACTATTACGCTCAATGATGAAAAGGGGTTAAAGAGAAGGTCCAGTGCCTAAAATGTGTTTTCTAAACATCTGTCTTTATATCCTTACCATTTTTGTAATTATCTGTATTATATAATGCCCTTTCTCTTTATCTAATGATCCCTAAATGTATTTTTTTACTTTACTTCCTGTGATGTTTTGTTTGAGAGGAGTCTAAAATAGGATGTCATAGTATGCTGGAGTTGCATTCACTTCCCTGTAGCATCTATCGCCCCTCCTGGAACAGAATATCATCAGAAAGTGGTGCTGGGGTTATTTAATGCAGTTTCTTGGATCGCAGCCCCCTGATGATGTCCTTGATCCAGCACTCTGCTTCTATCTACACCGCCACAGCTTCTAACTGTGAAACAACATGTCATCAGGAGTTGGAGGTAATGGCAGTGAGTGACTCCAGCACTTCCTCACGGCTTCTAGCCTTCAAACAAATGCGGCTGGTTCTTCCAGGGAAACCGTGATTTTTGCAATATACTGCAATACTAAGAGATTGCAATATATAATGTAGGTGATCAGATGATAGCAGGTTCTAATTGCCTGTACATCACATGGTAAAATAAATTTTCTTTTTTAAAAGTACAAATTGTCCTGCAAAAAATAAGCACTCATATGGCTATGTTGGTGGAAAAATTAAAAATGTATGGCTCTTGGAAGGAGGTATGAATATCAAAAGTGCAAAAAATAAATGTTCCCCAGTCCGTAAGGGGTTAAAAAAGTGGATTTGACTTCCTCAGTGTTACTAAATGTACATTAAAAGCAAATTAAGAGCATACAGAAAATTGGTTTTAATTATATTTCTCTGTACGATAATGTAAAGCGTGAGAATGGTATACTTTGCTCATTGGAAGGTTGGCATTAGCCGCTCTTCTCCAGTGATATACAAACTGTAATTAGTGTCTAATTATTAAAAATGCTTTCCCATTTTTGCATTCTTCATCGTCAGGAATACAATAAAAGCACGTTAGATGAAAATAATATAGAACATGATCTTGTAATTGTATCTCAATTGTATGCACTTTATGCAAGGTAGTGATGAATGACAGATCCTTGTGAAAGCGTTTCAGGTTATCAGCTTGAAGCAGATAATTAGGCATTGAGTATTTGTCTAAGTGCTTGAATTTAGAGATATAAGGATGGATGGATGAACAAAGAAGAAAGAATAGAACATACTGTTTAGAAAGAAAATAAACAAAAGAAACACAACCTCATGATTCTTGGAGTCAATTCTGTTGTATCTGCCATGTTAACACCTACTCACAAAGCATGGATAATTGCAGTATTTACAAAGTTGCCAGGCATTAATACTTGTTAAATGGTTGTGATTATTATCTGTTCAATTAGCTTTCATAGTTCCAGCATCCAACACACAAAGTCTATTTCATTGTGCCGATTAGACATGTTGTGAGCCATCATGATTTGACATGTCTGAGTTATTAGGACAGGAAGAATGTACAGAGAGCATGAAAGGCTGTACCTTCACTTCACAAATAGAGAGAAGAATAACACTTAAACAGACTACTGTTTCAGGTATAATCATTATAAGAGGAGGGCATGGCGAAGAAAAAAAATCACACAAAACCTGAAAGAGTGATTGTCATAACCAGCTCAGACTTTATACAGATGCATATATAAATGCTAGGAATATGCAAGCTAGAGTTAGTGGTTTCATTTTCTGCAATACATTCAATTGATCTAGATAATGTATTATAAAATCAAAATATTTTCCATATCGGAAAACAACAAGTAAAGTTGTAGAGCTAACATAAAAATGGTCATTCAAGTTTAGTTTACTGCATTCTTTGGCCACTGCTGACAGAATGTTTGATAATATTACTTGGTTTGTCTGAATCCTGGCCTATAGTTTACATCCTGATCTGCTCTTAAAGGGACCCTGTCACCATGAAATGCAGTCCAATGCAGCATGTTATAGAGCAGAGAGAGCTGAGCAGATTGATATATAGTTTTGTGAATAAAGTCTCAACCTGTGTTTTTTATGTAAACCTCTGCTAATTCAGTGTTTTTGGGTCCAGAGAGCAGACCTATCAGTGACTGACAGCTTTTTCTGTGTCATTGTATACATAGAGATAACTGTCAATCCTCTATCTGAAACTGAATATCTCCAAAACTGAACTTCTCATGTTTCCTTCCTCTAGTAACCTACCTATATCCAATATTGCAATTGCCTTGGATGGTTCAACTACAACTCCCAAGCAGCTTTGGGGTCATATTTGATAAAGAACTTTCCTTTATTATCCATATCTAATCATTCACTCACTCATGTTTTACCTGCATCTTAAAAACATGTCCAGAATCCGACCTTTTCTCACCTTTGAAACTGAAAAAACTCTTAAGCCCCCGTCACACACAGCGAGATCGCTGCTGTGTCACAAGTTTATCGCTGTGTGTGACATGTATCAGCGACAGGCCCCCCTGCCGGGTATCGCTGATCGTGCTCAAATGCCCTGGACTTTTTTTTTATCGTTTTTCTCCCGCTTGCCAGAACGCATCGCTGCATTTGGCAGGTGGGATAGCAACGATCAGCGAGCTGCCAGCTCGTATCCAAGGTAAACAGTGGGTTACTAAGCGCCGCACGGTGGTTAGAAACCCGCTGTGTACCTTAGATACCAGCATCCTGGCGCTGGGAGGTGGTAACCAAGGTAAACAGCGGGTTCCTAAGCACCACGTGGCACTTAGAAGCCCGCTGTTTACCTTGGATACCAGCTCCCAGCGCGAGCTCGCTGGTATCTAAGGTACACAGCGACGCACGCGCTCATCGTCGCTGGTGAAGCTGCCTGTTTGGCAGCTCACCAGTGATCATGTAGCAACACATCAGCGATCCTGACAAGTTCATATCATTGTCGGGATCGCTGGTGAGTCACTATATGTGATGGGGCCCTTACTGTCTTTCTTATCTGGACCACTGCAACTCTCAACTGATCGATCTACCTATTACACAGCTTTCTAATCTGCACTCCATCCAAAATATGGCAGCCAGAATTGTATTTCTGTCCATTTGCTACACCAATGCTTCCTCTTTTTTCCAGTCATTGTACTGGTTACCCATTTGCTACAGAATACAAAACAAACATATCTCTTTTCCCCACAAAGCTCTCCACAGTTCTGCACCACCCTATATTTTCACACTCATCTCGGTCTCTCACCCCATCTGTGCTCTCTGTTCTGCATTTGATATAAGACTAACATCCTCCAGAATCTGAACCTCCATATCCAAGACTTCTCTCGTGCTGCACCAGTTTTCTGGAATGCACTACCCCTGATGATCCAATTATTACTTAATCTCCACACTTTTAAGTGTGCTGTAAATACTTTACTGTAGACAATCCTATCACCACACTTCACTAACATAAATCTTCCCTTTTCCCTCTTTCTAAATTTTCCCCAGAATCTCAAATCCTGACATCCTGCATGCACCCAATAGCACTGGGTAAGTGTATTTACACAGATACTGGCTGATGACCGGATCATGCAGCTTATTTGAAATGCTCTGTTTCTTAAAATGATGGCTGGACCATACATGACAGAGTAAAAAAACACAGTCAACAGCAGTTGCATAGATACGTATAAAGACACCATGCTCAATTTATAGAGGATAGGTACCCATTAGTTGTGTCCAAAAAGCACACCAGCCAAAATCCCCAACGTTCGTTTTGTGTGCTTATCTTCCTTAGGGCTAAAGATGTCAGAATGTCCAAATTAAAAATCCGATTGATTCGATCACATGATCGGATTTTAACCAATCACAATGGCTTAGGCGGTGCATGAGCATCCGGGTCTGTGGATCCAACTGCACCCACCCTTAAAGTATGATTGAGCAAGCATGAAGCGGCCGATGCCTGGCCACCCTTCACGCATATGGAACAGACATGGAAATGAGCAAGTGGGCAGCAAAGAAACTGGAAACAGGCATGCAAGCACACCCACTGTTGGATATAATATACAGTAATTATCTGAGTGAACAAATATTTCAATCTACTTTGATTATCCTACCCTATAACATGACGTCTGCAGATTGGACTGAATTTTCATGGTGACACCTTTCCTTTAAATGATTTTAGTAATGAGAAAACTTATTTTTTGCTATAAGAATATTGATATACCTGATATACCTATAGCCTTGACTTTTTAAAAACTATATAGCTTTTGCATGTTTTTCTTTGATAAATAATTATAACATTAACTATGCACAATAACATGGACAGTTATATTCAGGACATAGCTTGGAAACACCCAAACAGACTTTCTCCATATTTATTGGTCTGATTCAGGTGGTTAATATAGGTTTACTATTCTGTTCTCTTAAACTTAGGTTAAGGTCTCCTTTCTTCCTTTATTTTCATACTGAGCTCCTGGAGATTCATTGCAGAGCTGCAGGCTTAAAGGCCCTGTCACACTAAGCGATATTGCTAGCAATATCGCTATAACATCACTGGTTTTTGTGACGTTATAGCGATATCGCTATGTCTGATACTTACCTCTGACCGCTCCCCTGCTGGTTATCGCTGATCGCGCGAGAAAGTCCTGGACTGTTTCTCTTCGTCAGCTTCCTGTTGGGCTTCATGTGGCGCCGACGCCTGACAGGTAAGTAGCGACCCCCGACCCCTGCTATGTCGCTGGTGAGATCTGCCTGTGTGGCAGCTCACTAGCGACCACTTAGCGATGCACCAGCGATCCTGACCGCGTCATATCGCTGGTCGGGATCGCTGGTGCATCGCTAAGTGTGACAGTACCTTAAGGCTGTGTGCCCACGATGCGATTTTTAAGCATTTTTGCCGCGATTTTCGGCGCGAAAATGCTGCGAAAATGTTTAAAAATCTTGTACATGACGCACCCCATGCATTCCTATGGCATTCCGCACATGCTGTGCTAATGCTGCGCTTTTTTCCGCGGCGGAATCGCAGCACGGAAAAAATCGCAGCATGATCATTCTTTTGTGCGGAATTGCAAAGAATTGCCGCGATTCCGCACCCATAGGAATGCATGAGAATCGCTTACTTCCCGCATGTGACTATGCCCACCATGCGGGAAGTTAAGCGTCTCATGTGCGGTTGGTACCCACGATGTGGAGGAGAGGAGACTGTCCTTCAGGCCCTGGGTACCATACCCCTGTAAAAAAAAGAATAAAAAATAAAAAATCGGGGTATATTTACCTTCCGACGTCCCGCGCTGCCATCCCAGGCCCCAGCGTTCCCAGTAATGCCTTGCGGCAAGGTGCTGTGATGACGTAGTCTCGCGTGACTCTAGCGGTCTCACGAGATCGCTATAGTAATGCGAGACCAACATCATCACAGGTCTCGCAAGGCATCGCTGGGAACGCTGAGGCCCGGGATGGCAGCGCGGGACGTCGGAAGGTAAATATATCCCGATTTTTAATTTTTTTTATCATTTTTAACATTTTATCTTTTACTATTGATGCCGCATAGGCAGCCTCAATAGTAAAAAGCTGGTCACACTTGTCAAACACTATGTTTGACGAGTGTGACCAACCTGTCAATCACTTTCCAAGCGATGCTTCAAATCGCTTGGAAAGTGCTTGAGAAAATCGCGGCAAAATCGCGAACAGAATCGCGGTAAAATCGCGGTGAAATCGCGTGTAAAAAAACGTGCGATTTCTGGGAAGGAGTCCGGTTTTCATTGTGCGTTTTAAAACGCTACGTGGGCCCATAGCCTAATAGTGATTTTTGAGAATTCCTACGAAACTTACTGCAATTGCTTGTGCCTTATTTCAAAAACATGAAGCTGCATTGTAAGAACACTTTTAAATAAGAATCTGAAAGGATAATTTCATAAATCACAGAGTAACTGGATGACAAATTCTGACTACAGCTTTCTGTGTTTGATATGGAATAGTACCTTTCATACTGCTATAGTAATACATTATAAAGTGAAAACCCACTTGCTAGTGAGATATGTCAGAAGTTCACATCAGGGGGAATAAGAAGCTTTATAGCCAAAGAATATTCCTACCACGTATAACTAACTCAGTTAAATTATTTGGAGTTTAGAAAATCTATAGTGTGCTTACGGCATGTTTAAATAGCCATTTACCTTATCTATATTCAGGCTAGGACTGGCCAATGGAGGAGCAGGTGAATCTCCAGGTGGGCCTCTCATGCACGAGTAAGCTACATACCCTCCCAACATGAGCAATGGTGATCCCACTATACAGACAAAAGCAACATCTCCTCATTGATCCAACAAACTACCTGGTTTATTCATATATAGAAGCAGATGTAAATTTTTGAAAGAGGGTAATGCAACATTTTCATATAGTTGAGCACTGGGCCCCCAGAGTCATTGCTACCGATAGGACCCTTCCACCCCATTCTGATACTGTCTACAGATGCTAAGACCAATTTATTCAATGGGAATTAAGCAACATATTGAATAAAGAGACCATTTGGCAGGTGTGCAATGCTGATCTTGGAGCACTCTATAAATATCAATCAGCAGTATTGTAGATGGAAGAAAAAGCCAAACTAACTGGCGCACACCAAGCTGTAGTGGTATCTTGGCATGACTATGCTGTTTGCATAAAGCAGATACTAATGCACTTTGCATTAAAACCACCACACTGTGCAAATAATTTAATATCACACCATCAGTTAAAAGTGACTACCTCTTTATGCTAATTCACTGCCACTACCTGTCTAGCACTTCATGAGGAGGTTTAATATGAGAAATCCCTTCAATGTCTTAAGAGCTGTAATTTTTTTTACAAACGAAATTCAATTCAATATTCTAACATGCTGCCAAAAACCTTGAAAGGCTACTATGCACATCACAACCAATGGGCCACCATCTAGACCTATGTAGCTGAGGCACCTCATGTAAAGAAATCATGTTTTCAAAGCTTAATATCTCATGCAAAACATTTGTCTTTATTTTGTGAATCACACATTTTTAGATAGATGATTTCTGTTAATAGATAATATTGCCTACATTCCACTGCTGTCCTGTAAAATTTCTTGAGCATTCCTACATGTGAATTTGGAATTTTGCCGTGAATAGTTTAGGCATAAAATGATCAAAGGGCTAATCTTGTTACCCCTAAAAAGCACTACATCTGGGTTTTTATATGTATCGTCTGAGACTGGAATGTCAAATATCAGATATCTATAACAGATCAGTGGGGTTTGAAATTTGGCACCCAAATTATTCAGCAAATACCTAGAGGCATGGACAATGGATGCAAACAATGTACAGAGCTAGAACATATCAGCTGCGTACACAGTGTAGAGGCCAATTTAAGGTACTGCCACTCAGCTCTTTTTGGAAAGAATAGGATCTACAGTACTCAAGACTGCAGTAGCAGAACCCACTGATCTGATATTGATGACTGTTCCTCAATGTCTGAATCAATATTTCAACCTGATTAACCAAAGATTAAGAAGAAAAATTTATTTTGAACACTGCTTACTAGCTCCATTTCTTTATAATTGAATCAATCAGTATATACTATAGATTCTAGACTATGGGAATGTTTGATTGGTCTCATATTGTAGACTACTATTCTCATTGTATTATAGTTGTTCTACATATCTGTGAATAGAACATTTGACAAATGCTCAAGTGATTGTCTCTCTGTCCCTATTGCTGAGCTCTAATGTTCTTACACTAGCCTAAAATCAACCAAAATGGCCTCTGGATTCCATGCCTAAACTTTTAGGGTGTATGCACCCGCTGCGGACTCTGCAGGGGTTCCGCAGCGGATTTGGCCGCTGCGGGTCCGCAGCAGTTTTTGCTGCGGGTCCGCAGCAGTTTTTGCTGCGGTGTACAGTACCATTATTCCCTATGGGAAAACAAAACCACAGTGCAGACCGTGCGGATTTTTCCGCACGGTTTTTCTGCGGTTTTGAAACCGCAGAAAGAATTGACATGTCAATTCTTTCTGCGGATTCCGCTGCGGTTTGCCATCTCCTCCATTGAGGAGATGAAAAACCGCAGGGCAAAACTGCAGAGCAATCTGCAGGTAAAACCGCAGGTCTTTTGACCTGCAGATTTACCTGCGGAGTTTACAAAATCAGCGCGGCCAAATCCGCACTGCAATCCACAGCGTGTGCACGTACCCTCAAACACAGTCTGATAAACCTCCTGATTGGCAGTACTAAACCTTGTTATGTGAGAGCATTATTCCTTCTCTTTAATGATTCAGCAGTGTATGAAATGGTTAAGGGCTTTTTTATTTTTATTTTGGAAACTTTGAAAATCAAATCTCAAGGTGTTCAAATTTGCGGGACCTGAAAATTTCAGGAAATTTGACTTGAATTTGATTCTCTGTGAATCAATCTGCTCATCCTTAATAATGTCACATGACATACTATGTTAAATTTCTTTGGTCACACCCCTCATTGCGACTCAAGCCCATAGACTCCACAAAACAACCTTTCAGACCTACCTCATAACCTTGAATGTGAAAGCAGGTGAAAAATTACACAAAAAAATGAAAAAAGATTTATTTTACAGCAATGTCAGCAAGGAATATGTCAGAAACTATTTCAGATTGTGCTAAAAAATTATTGACAGAAACACTTTCAATATGAACGCAATGAGTTGTACTCTGTACAGTATTTCCAATTAATTCCCTCAAACATTATTTTGTTTCCACAGTACATATTCAAGTGCTTAATATCATCAAATGTAAGACAATGTAATTAAACTAGCTTCAGTTGTGATTTATGGAAAACATATTGCTAAGGACACAAATAGAATAGTAAGCAACAAATTGGTTGTTAAAATGCAAACCATGTAATTTACATTTTATTGAGAATTGAAAAGCAGTTTATTGCTTTGATTTGCATGGATAGAGGAATGTACAATGAAATGATGCCTAAATGGAAAAATAAAAATTTGGCAGGTCTCATTGTTTTGATGTTTTTCAGCTAAATCCAACAATTCTGGATCTTTATTACCTCCAAGAGCTTGCAAAAGTCAGAACAAGCTATAGAAATAGTTTATTTCTCATGCTTTCTTTATGACTGTGGCTGCTGTTTTATTAATTACTGTAAACTGAATTTTATAAGGTTGCATAGAAGGACATTTATTTTATTCAGTCAAATTTGCATTAACCCCTTAGTGACCGAGCTAATTTTGACCTTGACGGGGCCAATTTTTGCAATTGTGACCACTGCTACTTTATGTGGTAATAACTGTGGAACATTTCAACGGATTCCACTAATTCTGAGAAAGTTTTTTTCATGACATTTTGTACTTCATGATAGTAGAAAAATTTCTTTGATATGAATTGTGTTTATTTATTAAAAAAATGGAAATTTGGCAACAATTTAGAAAATTTTGCAATTTTCAAACTTTTAAATTTTGTGCCCTTAAATCAGTGAGTTATGTCGCAGAAAATAGTTAATAAATAACATGTTCCACATGTCTACTTTACATCTGAACAATTTTGGAAACATAATTTATTGTTAGGACGTTATAAGAGTTAAAAGTTGACCAGCGATTTCTAATTTTTCTAACAAAATTTACAAAACCATCTTTGCAGTAACTGAAGCAATGTGGAAGGAAAATATTAACATTAACTTTTTTCACTAAAAATTTCCTTTCGACCCAAACTTTTTTTTTTCACAAGAGAAAATGGACTACAAAATTTGTTGTGCAATTTATCCTCAGTACCCCATATGTGGGGGAAATCCACTGTTTGGGCAGATGGCCAGGCTTGGAAGGGTAGGAGCACAGTTTGACATTTTGAATGCAAAATTGCCTGGAATCGAGAGCAGATGCCATGTCACATTTGGAGAGCTCCTGATGAGCCTTAACAGTGAAACCCCCCAAAGTGACCCCATTTTGGTAACCAAACCCCATAAGGATTTTATACAGTGGTATAGTAGGCATTTTAAACCCACAGGTGCGACATAGAATTTGATAACATTAAGTTGTCATTTTGAATATGTTGTCATTAGTGTTATCATTATTACTGTTATTATTATTATTATGCATTTGTTCCATGGCGCTTTACATGTGAAAGTGACAAATATAGACAAGTACAATAAACATGAGCAAAGCAAGGTACACATAAGTACAGAAGGAGAGGGGACCCTGCCCACAAGGGTTCACAGTCTACAGTGGATGGGTGAGGATACACTAGGAGATGGTATGGCTGGTTGTGCGGCAGTTCAGTAGACTGAGGAGCACTGCAGATTGTAGGCTTGTCAGAAGAGATGGGTCTTCAGGTTCTTCTTCAAGGTTTCCATAGTAGGGGAGAGTCTGATGTGTAGGGGTAGAGAGTTCCAGAGTATATGGGACGCATGGGAGAAGTCAGGTATGCGGTTGTGGGAAGAAGAGATAAGAAGAGACTAGAGAAGTAGATCTTGAGAAGATCAAAGGTTGCATGTAGGTAAGTAATGGGAGACCATGTCACAGATGTATGGAGGAGACAGGTTGTGGATGGCTCTGTATGTCATAGTTAGGGTTTTGAACTGGAGCATCAGGACAATAGGAAGCCAGTGAAGGGTTTGGCATAGAAGCGAGGCTGGGGAATAACGGGAAGACAGGTGGATTAGTCGGGAAGCAAAGTGTAGGATGGATTGGATTGGTGCCAGGGTGCTAGAGGAGTGGCCAGAGAGTAGGATGTTGCAGTAGTTGAGGCAGGAGATGATATGGGCATGTACTAGTGTTTTTGTGGTTTCATGGTCAAGGAATATACGGATCCGGGAAATATTTTTGAGTTTGAGTCGGCAGGAGGATGCCAGGGCTTGGATATGCAGCTTGAAAGAGAGGGCAGAGTTGATGATCAACCCAGCACACCGAGCATATGGGACTGGGGAAAGTGAGCACCCATTGACATTGATGGCTAGGTGTGGTGTAGGGGTAGAGTGAGATGGGGGAAAGCTGATGAATTCTGTTTTGTCCATGTTCAGTTTTAGAAAGCGAGCAGAAAAGAAAGATGAAATAGCAGACAGACATTGTGGGATTTCAGTCAGTAAGGAAGTGATGTCAGATCCAGATAGGTAGATCTGTGTGTCATCGGCGTAGAGATGATACTGCAAACCGTGGGGTTCTATGAGCTGTCCCAGGCTGAAGGTGTAGATGGAGCAGAGTAGAGGTCCTAGAACTGAACCTTAGGGAAGACAGACAGACAGGGGGCGAGGTAAGGAGGTGGTGTGGGAGAGGGAGACACTGAATGTTTGGTCTGTTAGATATGATGAGATCCAGGATAGGGCCAAGTCTGTAATGCCAAGAGATGAGAGAATCTGTAGGAGGAGGGAATGGTTGACAGTGTCAAAGGCAGAACACAGGTCCAGGAGAAGGAGGACAGACTAGTATCCCTTGCTCTTGGTGGTTAGTAGGTCGTTGGTGACTTTAGTTAGGGCAGTTTTTGTTGAGTGCTGCAGTCAGAAACCAGATTGTAACCGTTCAAAGAGGGAGCAGGAGGAGAGGTGGGAGAACAGTTCAAGATTGACATGCTGTTCCAGTAGTTTTGAGGCATAAGGGAGAAGAAATATCGGGTGATAGCTAGACACAGAGGATGGGTCAAGGGAGGGCTTTTTGAGGATGCTGCTATTGAGGCACATTTAAAGGATGAGGGGAAGACACCATTTGTAAGTGAAAGGTTGAAGACATGTGTTAGGGTTGGGATAAAGACTTTGACGAGGTTAGGGTTGAGGTGGGACGGGAGCGGGTCAAGCATGCACGTGGTGAGATGTGATCTTGACAGGAGGTTGGAGAGCTCATCTTCTGTCATGGTGGAGAAGCTGGTGTTGAGCACAAGTGCTCGCTACTCCAGTTTGCATTAGGTGCTCAGTTATGCACCAAATATCATGGGGGCTCGAGTGACATGCTAAAGTCACTGCCCCGCATATTTTGTGGTTGTTAGACACCCCCTAAAAATTGTGGGGATCCACTATACTCCGTGCATACCTGACTAGTGTTGAGTGCAAGTGCTCGCAACTCGAGTTTGCATTGGGTGGTCAGGTATGCATGGAGTATTGCGGATACCCGCATTTTTTGGGGGGTGTCTAACAGCCACGAAACATGCAGAGATCCATGATACTCTGTGCCTATCCGACCACCCAATGCAAACTCGAGTTGTGAGCACTTGCGCTCAACACTGGCCATCATATCGTCATATTTTTTTTTACTTTTGAAAGAAACAATTCTAACTCCAACCCTAATACAACCCTAAACCCAACCCTAACCCCAACACATCCCTAACCCCAATCCTAACCCTAACACAACCCTAACCCCAACCTTAATCCTAACACAACCCTAACCACAGCCCTAACCCCAACCCTTACCCCAACCCTAACCCTAGCCCCAACTCTATCCCTAACTTCAACCCTAACTGTAAAGAATGGAAAAAGTTACAATTTATTTTATCATTTTTTTCTAAGGGGTTGACAAAGGGCCACTTAATTTACTAGTTTTTGGTTTTGATCACTGTGGTAGGGGGACAGATTAGGAGGGCCCAGAGATGGCGGAGGTATCAAGGGTCTCAAGGGACCCCATTTCTCTCTTCTCTGATATGGTAAATCATATCAGAGGTGAGAGAATTTAATTTTAAATCTGCCTTTTTTATATGGCTTTTTTTTGGTGATTTCTGGCAATGATGTGACAAGGGACTGTAAAAACCTGCCCTGATCATGTTCTCCAGGGTCTCAGCTGCCCCTGGTAGCCGAGACACTGAAGATTTTCCAATGCTGGGGGTGCTATGTCCTTATTTCTCAGCACCATTAAAAAAAGCTCCAAGTGCCAGAGCGCCCCCATAAACAGGGAGTACACATAACAATACCAGAGCGCCCCCATAAACAGTCAGGGAGTACACATAATATCATAGTGCCCCCATAAGCCCTCAGGGAGTACACATAATATCATAGTGTCCCCCATAAGCAGTCAGGGAGTACACATAATATCATAGCGACCCCCATAAACAGTCAGGGAATACATATAATGATGCCAGAGCGCCCCATAAGCATTCAAGGAGTACACACAAACAATGCCAGAGTACATAACAGTACCAGAGTGACCCCATAAACAGAGTCATATTGTCCCCATAGACAGTGTCAGACAGTACACAAACTGTACCAGAGTGCCCCATAAGCACTGCCAGACAGTACACATAAGCAGTGCCAGAATTCCCCCATAAACAGTGTCAGTTGTCCCCATAAATAAAGCCAGAGAGCACACAAACGGTGCCAGAGTGCCCCATAAGCAGTGCCAGACAGTATACATAAGCAGTACCAGAATTTCCCCATAAACAATGCCAGAGAGCACACAAACAGTGCTAGAGTACCCCCATAAACAGTGGCAGACAGTACACATAAAACCCCCACACCTACTCTCCCTCCTGGCTTCACTGGATCTCCATCCTCCCTGCATCTCTCTGTTATCCTGGGGCTGGCAGCTCTTCCTGTTCCTTTGCAGAGCGGTCATGTGACCCAGCTCATTAAGGTATTGAATGGTAGTGGAGATGCATCCATATTCATTACCTTAATGAGCGGGGTCACATGACCACTCTGCAAAGGAACAGGAAGAGCTGCCAGTCCCGGGATAACAGAGAGATGCAGGGAGGATGGAGATCCAGCGACGGAGGGTGAGTATTGTTGTATGACTCGTGTATAAGCCGAGGGGGGCGTTTTCAGCACAAAAAAGTGCTGAAAATCTTGGTTTATACACGAGTATATACGGTATTTCACAAAGTTCTGATTGTTGGTGCTTTACAAATTTGGCTGTATTTAATTATTTATTTTACTCACTTATATAGCTCCATTAATTCCACAGCATGTTACAGACATCATCATCACTGTCCCCATTAAGGCTCACAATCTATCAGTATGTCTTTGGAGTGTGGAAGGAAACTGGAGAACCTGGAGGAAACCCACGCAAACATGAGGAGAGCTTACAAACTCCTTGCAGATGTTGTCCTTGGTGGGATTTGGACCCAGGAGCCCAGAGCTGCTTCGCTATAATGCTAACCACTGAGCCACCATGATGCCCATATTTTGAAGTATGGTGATGTTCTTCTGCTACCAATGTTTGGAACAGAAATATCTCTGAATAACCTAATTAATTTGCTATCATACAAAAACTGTTCACACTAATAGGAGAAAATGAAAATATAAATATTGTTATTTTTTCATTTGTTATAATCAAACTTTACTTTTCACTTGACATTATAAACTACCCTTAAAGGGGTATTAAAGATTCTATCCCAATATGTACAAGGTGCAATAATATTAATATTAGCAAATTCCTCCAATTAGAAATGTAGTATGGTTCTTCTGATTCGTGTGACTCTTTCCTCATGTGCCGATGTTGCAGGACCTTAGTCATCCATGGCTACAACCGCTGACATAGTAATAATTAGTTAGTCGCAAGTTGTTGTAACCATGGATATCTAAGATCCTGCAATGCCTGCACACGAGGAAAGAGACATAGCGAAAAAGAAAACTTTATACTACATTTCTAAGTGGTGATATTTGCTAATATTATTAATATACCTACTACTAGAGATGAGAGACTTTGCCTTTTTTAGGGTCGAGTCGGGTTTCATGAAACCCGACTTTCGCAAAAGTCGGGTCAAATGAAATCGGCCGACTATAGGGAAAAGTCGGAGGCCGACTGAAACATGAAACCCAATGCAAGTCAACGGGGAAGCAAAGTCGGCAGGGAGTGGAGGACAGTAAACACACCTACAGTGCCCATTTCAATGCCAAAAACATCAATTCTTATTACTGAAGCTTGTCAACCTTAATTTACTTCATAATAATAGTTACGCATTGAAAACTGAGGCTTATTTGGCTAAAGTTGTGGGGGGGGGGTAGGGCTGGCTCCAGGTTTTCGTGTGCCCTGAGCCAAAGAGTGTCAGTGCGCCTCTTTAACACATACCACAACTCATGATGCTCCGATATGCCACAGAAATATAGGTATAGTACAATGACAAATACTTCACTGCTTACATGACATGACTGAGCTATTTTAAATTGTACAATAGCTCAAAAAAAGGACAGTGTATTACTCCATACAGGATTATGGCCACCACATTGTGCGCCATACAAAATAATGAGCCCCATATATTTCTCCATACAGAATAATTGGTCACATATAATGTTCCATACAGTATATGATGAGCTCCACATAATGCTACAGTATATGTTGGTCCCCAAGGATGATCCTCCAGTGTGTTATGGGCCCAAATAATGCTCCATATATAAAGGGCCCCATTTCTAATGCTCCAGTGTATAATGTGCCCCATAGATGCTGCTCCAGTGTCTGATCTGTCCCATTTGAAATGCTCCAGTATATGATGGGCCTCATGGATGATTCTCTAGTGTATGATGGGCCCTAATAATGCTCCATATATAATGGGCTCCATTTCTAATTCTCCAGTGTATAATGGGCCCTGTAAATGCTGCTCCAGTGTCTGATGTCCCCAATCTGGAATGCTCCAGTATATGATGGGCCTCATGGATGATGCTCCAGTGTATGATGGGCCTTAATAATGCTCCATATATAATGAGCCCCATTTCTAATGCTCCAGTGTATCATGTGCCCCATAGATGCTGCTCCAGTGTCTGATCTGCCCAATTTATAATGCTCAAGTATATGATGGGCCTCATGGATGATGCTCCAGTGTATGATGGGCCCTAATAATGCTCCATATATAAAGGGCCCTTTTTCTAATGCTCCAGTGTATAATGGGCCCCGTAAATGCTGCTCTAGTGTCTGATGCCCCCCATTTGGAATGCTCCAGTATATGATGGGCCCCATTTTTAATTAACCCAGGCATGGTATGTGAAAAGAGCTCCATGGAGTAATCTGAAGTGTGTGCTGCCACATCCTTCACTTTTGGTGTGGGTGAAGGACACAAGGAAAGGGGTTGCTCCTGACCAGAAGCCTGCACTTACGACTCAGTGCTTGCATTTTTTTAAACTTCAGAAGAGGAGTGATAGAGCTGGAGGCTGTTTCAGCAATGTAAGCCAAAAACAGTTCCTGATGCTCCGGCTTTAAAAGCAGTCTACCTACTCCCAGAAAATGAAGCCTTCCAGGCCTTCCAGAGCTACACCATGATGCAGGCTCAACACCTCCTGCCTTAGCTGCTATTGTGTTTTTGGCACTACCAGCAGATGCACCACCACCACCATCAGTACCAGGTGCCCCCCCACACTCATGTCCGCGTCCTCTTCCACCACACTTCCTCATGTTTTGGAAAATGGACCCAAAATACCAGCAGATATATGGTACTGTATCAGAAGCGTACAGCTCTATACAGTCCAGGGATAACAGTAAATCTCTGTATATATTTCATGAGTCATACACGGATGCTCACAGGCTCAGTATGGATTACCCAATAAAATAAAAGTTGAAAAAGTGTACAGTATCACCAGATACAAGGTATATATGGTATAGTGTAAACATTCTGAATCTCCGTAGACATTTCAGGAGGCAGACACAAATGCTCTCAGGCCCAGTATGGATTACACAAGAATATGAAAAGCTGTAAATGGGTAATGTAACACAAGCGTACAGCTGTATACAGTGTTGGGGTAATCTTAAAGCTCCTAATATATTGCCGGAGTAGCAGACAGACATTCAAAGGCTCATTATGGATTACACCAGAATCTAAATAGCTAAAAAGTTTACTGTATCAGAAGCGTACAGCTGTATACAGTGTTGGCCAAATTAGAAATCTCGGTATATAATTCCGGAGTCACCCTCAGACACTCACTCAGTCTTGGTTTGACCATAATAAAAAATGTTGCAAAAAAGGTACAGGATAACAAGATAGCAAGTATATATATTATAGGGTACAATTGAAATCTCTGTATATATAGTCCCGTAGTCACTCTCAGACGCTTACTCAGTATGGATTTGACCGTAATACTAAAAGTCGAACAAAGGTACTGTATAACAAGATACAAGCTGTATCGAGTATAGGGTAAAAATTGGTATCTCCGATTCACCGTATATATAGAAGGCATAAACCACACACGCTCACTCACTATGGATGATACCGTAATACAACATTTTGAACAAAGGTACTGTATCAGCACATACCAGGTGTATCCAGTCTAGGGTTAATTGTAAATTTCCGTCTATACTTCCGGAGTCAGATACAGACACTAACAGGCTCACTATGTATTACACCAGAATTTAAAAAGTAGAAAAAGGGAAAGGTAATCAAATCATACAACAGTACACAATGTTGTGGTACCTTTAAATCTTCGTATATATTTCAATCTCAGTAAGCCAGTCCAGACTCTCCGCTACTGGAAACTACATGGATACAAGTACAGACGGAAAGTCGAGTGTTAGCAGAAATTTGGGAATTACTCATCGCGGGAAAACCTCCCGGTAGATGTTGCAGAGGTGATGCAGACCCTCAATTACTGTGTCTGTGGAGACAGCGAAAATGGTTCTTTGTGAAGAAAGGATTGCTTTATCGCAGTAGCGTGGATCACACCATTGTTACTCATCTCCATCAAATTGAGATCACAGGGAGAGATGTAGACATGGTCCACAATGCCTATCATGATGTGTCTGGTCATTTTGGAGTGCAAAAGACAGAAGTCACAGGCTGTAGGCAATTCTATTGGATTGGCATGAGAGGAGACATTGAAAAATGGTGCCTGGAATGTCATCACATGTCTGTGACTATCACAACTGTGAAAGGTGATCATAAAGCACCACTGCATCCACTTGTAAGTTGACGACAATTACAAATGGTAGTCATTGATCATCTGAAGGTAGGGGCCAGCAGGACAGGCCATAGCTACATCTTAACCATCATCGATCAATACACCAAATTTCTAGTGGCCGCCCCTGTGAAGGATTGAACTGCACAGACTATACAGCGGTGGAGCAGGGAGAGGTAAGTATTGCAACTTGCAAGTGCTGTGGCCATGACCAAGCAGGGGGGCACACTCGTGGTCAACGGTTCTGGCACAGGGCCCCTCATAGTATACTACAGTCCAAGAAAAAGAGGAAGTTTAAATAATGTTTTGAAAAAACATGCAGTGAGCTAAAAACAGCGTTTATTAGGTCATATAAAATACATACTCATTGTATGGATCACAAAAGATATACATAGATACAATGTGCACAATGGAACCACCAACAAAGGTATCACATGAACAAGAGTGCAGGGGATAGTGTTACCAGCATGTAGTTTATATTTTTATATTTTAGTACACTAAATAATCATCTAAAGAACACTACTAGCAGTATATATTGTATAGTTATATCAATGCACCCCTCTTGGGTATATAAATACTGAACTAAATCCCCAAAGAAAACATAATTTGTCATATGATATGAGAGAGTAATAGAAAAAAGAGCTGTTTAGGTTGCATATGCAAAGGATAAACTACCAGATAAATCTTCCCAAACTGGCTAATGCATGGCAGAATTGATGAAGGCTGAAAATATGTGAAAAAATTGTATGTCCATCTTCATCACAAAAAGTACTAAGTGCTAAGTGCAAACTGCAATAGAATAAAGTTAAAGTATAACCTAAATGGCAGTGCATAGAAGACGGTCATAAGGTCAAAAAGCCTCCTACCATGGGAAAGACATGTCACTGTGTGGAAAAAGTACGAATGCACAGCTGAAATAGTTAAATGTGCATAACAGCTCAAAGTGAATACCTGACCTGTGGGTGGCACCGTTCCCCGACGCGCGTTTCGCGTGAGCTTCTTCAATAGGGGGTAAGTCATAGTATGCTGGTGTGTCTGACGGCAAGTGGGCCCCCCCACCATCAGAGACACTGTATTGTACTATGAGGGGCCCTGTGCCAGTGCCGTCGGCCATCGGTGGGCCCATCCACCTGTTCAGAGCAACGACACTTGCCCGGGTGCACCAGGTGTTGACCTCAGCCATTGAGGGGTGGGCAGCCCACTTAGGGAGGTTTAAAAAATGGCATATGTTGATGTGTTGGCTGGACATTCAGCTGCTGCAAAGGGCGGAATTGCGCAAGTCCGAGGAAGAGGAGGACAAAAGGAGGCAGTTTTCTGGTAACCTGTGTGTCATCAGGGGAAGGTGGGACAAAATCCTTTGAAACCCATGCATGGTTCATTTTAATGAAGGTTAGATCATCAACATTTTGGGTCAACAGACGGGTCCTTTTTTCTGTCAGGATTGATCCAGCAGCACTGAAGACTCTTTCAGATAACACACTTGCAGCAGGGCAAGCGAGCTCCTGTAAGGCATATTGTGCCAATTCAGGCCAGGTGTCCAGTTTAGAGGCCCAATAGTCAAAGGGGAATGACCTGTGAGGGAGAACATCGATATGGGAGGAGAAGTAGTTTGTAACCATAGTTGACAACTGCTGTCTCCTGTCACTTTTAATCTATGCAGTATTAGCAGTCGTGTGAGCGGTACTTGAGAAATCATTCCACAACATGGTCAGTAAACCCCTGTCTCCAACGCCACTTCGGCTGTGTGCACCATGAACACCTCTTCCATTGTGTCCACTATGGCTCGTGGGAGAACCAGCACCGCTGCTGTGTGCTGGGAAAGACTCAAACAAACAGTTTACCAGAGTTGCTTGTTTGTTAGCCAATATTATCTCTAGGTTCTCCTGTGGCATGATGTTGTGTAATTTGCCTTTGTAGCATGGATCAAGGATGCTGGCCATCCAGTAGTCGTCATCCCCCATCATTTTGGCAATGCGGGGGTCCCTTTTTAGGATCCGCAAGGCATAATCGCACATGTGGGCCAATGTTCCATGTGTCAATGCTGCACTGCCACTGCTGGGTGGAGGAGCACTTTCTGGCAAATCCACATCCCTACAGTCACGCACAAACACTGTACCTGACCTTGGAATGCCAACATTTTCTCTTGCCCCCTGAGAACATCCTCCTGCCCAAAATAATCATCCCTCTCATCCTCCTCCTCTTCCTCTTCTTCCTCCACCTCATCCAGGACAGTTCCCTGACCAGACAATGGCTGACTGTCATCAAGGCTTCCCTCCTCCTCCTCCTCCGCTGCAGACGCCTGATCCTTAATGTGCGTCAAACTTTGCATGGGCAGACACATAAGTGGGATGCTCATGCTTATGATGGCGTCGTCTGCGCTTACCAGCCGTGTGCATTCCTCAAAACACTGAAGGACTTTACAGAGGTCTTTCAGCTTTGACCACTGCACGCCCGATAATTCCATGTCTTCCCTCAAACTGCCTGCCCGTGTATCCTCCCACAAATGCATTACAGCTTGCCTCTGTTCGCACAGCCTCTCAACCATGTGCAGGGTGGAGTTCCACCTTGTTGCAACGTCTATGATTAGGCGGTGCTTGGGGAGGTGGAGCAGTCGCTGCAGCTTCTGCATATGAGTAGAGTGGACATTTGAACGAAGTATGTATGAGCACAGTCTTCGCACCTTATGTAGCAGGGATGTTAACTCCGGATAATTATTAAGGAAGCACTGCACCACCAGGTTCAAAGTGTAAGCCAGGCAGGGTATGTGTGTGAGTTTTGCATGGGCTATGGCTGCCACAAAATTACAGCCATTATCACTGACTACCTTGCCTGCCTCAAGATGTAGACTGCCCAGCCATGACTCAGTTTGTTGCTGCAAGTAGTCGGCCAGTACCTCCACGGTGTGTCTGTTGTCACCCAAAGACATCATCTTTAACGCAGCCTGCTGGCGCTTACCACTAGCTGTTCGGTAGTGGAACACCTCGTGTGCAACACTGCCAGCCGCGGATGGAGTGCTCGTGTGACTGCGCTGTGTGGATGAGCTTTTGCTGATGGAGGAGGAGGAGGGTCGAAAGCCTACAGCCAACTGGTTCCTATACCGTTGGCTAGGCAGCACTGTTCCACCGCCGCTGTCCCCTGTGGAGCCTGCATCCACCACATTAACCCAGTGCACAGTGATGGACACGTAATGGCCCTGGCCATGCCTACTGGTCCATGCATCTGTTGTGAGGTGCACCTTTCCACACACTGACTGTTTTAGTGCATGGACAATGCGGTCCTTCACATGCCGGTGGAGGGCAGGGATGGCTTTTTGAGAAAAGAAGTGCTGACTGGGTAGGTCATAGCGTAGGACAGCGTAGGCCATGAGCTCGTGGAAAGCTTCGCTTTCAACCAAAGGGTAGGGCATGATCTCTAATGAGATTAGTTTGGCAATGTAGGCGTTCAAAGACAGTGTACGCGGATGAGAGGATGAGCACTTTCTTGTCCTAGTCAGAGTGTCTGGTAGGGTGAGCTGGACTGGAGAGCTGCATATGGGGGAAGTAGCGGTGGACCAGATGGAGTGAAAGGGGGTTGGTGATGGTATTGTTGGTGATGGCCTAGATTCAGTGTTGTGTTGCAAAACCATTGTGATTCTCTGAGTGTTTTGGCTTTGCGATGACACCTCCACATTTAGTGCTAGTGGTGTGTTTAACGGTGGCGGTGGTCTTACGGTGGGGGAAGCGATGGAGCGTTGCTGGCTACCTTCAGTCGGAGCAGGTGCACATGTGCTACCTGAGGTTTAGTAGTCCATCCACGCTTGCAAGTACATGTTGATTAAGTGTCTAAGCATGCAACTGGTATTCCAATTTCTGAGTTGTTTACCTCAGCTAAAGGTCCTTCCGCACTTCTTACAGGTAACCTTTGCCTCATCAGTAGAATTTTGGTCAAAGAAGTGCCACACTGCACTCTTCCTACTATGGTATACATTTTCTGGCCTTGCACGCTGTGCTAAGTTGACCGTCTGGCCAAGCTGTCCTGCAACTCTTTTGCATCCAATGGATGCCAATCCTGGTCAAGAACTGGGTCATCCCTCACCTCCTCTTCAAAGTCATCTGCACCTTCCTCTTTACCTTCCTCTGTGTCACCGTGTAAGTTGGTATAGTATGCGGGAAGGGGCACCTGAGTTTCATCAGGGTCAGATTCTGGCTCAATTGACTGCGAGGGCAATGTAGTGCTGTGGGTCAATGTATCATCTAGCAGTGGCTGTGCATCAGTGCACTCCATGTCAGATTCATCTTGGACTGGGGAATTCAGGATTTGACTGGATACCCCAGGCATGGTATGTGAAAAGAGCTCCACAGAGTAATTTGAAGTGTGGGCTGCCGCATTCTTAACTTTTGGTGGGGGTGAAGGACACAAGGAAAGGTGTATATATATATATATATATATATATATATATATATATACGAAACTGTTTGAAATGCGGACAGCTGTCTAAGGTGTAGGCTTTTCCAGAGTCACACACAGATAGCTTCTATTTGTCCATGATACAAGGCGCTACATGGTAGTGTGTGAGGAGCGTACACCGTTATACGGTGTCTGTATGGAAAATTGTCAATCTCAGTCTATTTGTATACGGACTGACACACGCTGTCTCTCTCTAGTTTTGATCATAATCAAACAGATATACGAAACTGTTTGAACAGCGGACAGCTCTATAAGGTGTAGGTCTGGAAAAATAGAAAATCTCCTCGGCTTGTTTTTCCAGAGTCACACCCAAATAGCTTCTATTTGTCTGTGATACCAGCCGGTACACGGTAATGTGTGAGGAGCGTACACCGCTATACGGTGTGTGAAAAAATGAATGCTCAGTAACTCACCAGGACAAAATAATAAAAGTTGGAGTGCTTTGAAAAAAGCAGTTTGAACAGCAGTGTGCACACAG
Source organism: Dendrobates tinctorius (assembly GCF_039654945.1). Lineage (NCBI taxonomy): Eukaryota > Metazoa > Chordata > Amphibia > Anura > Dendrobatidae > Dendrobates > Dendrobates tinctorius. Next base: position 39,010,869 of record NW_027361703.1, on the reverse strand, counting down.
CAATGCAGCTAGCAGATAGCCTTAAAAGGCAGCTGTTGTGAGTTCATTTTCCCCTTCACTACTGAGGCCCAAGGAACTCCCACTTCTGGTGAAGAAAGGTAGTGAGCCTGATTGTCAAACACCTGGGGCTGATGATGATGATTGGCTGAGTGGAGTTAATGACTGGATATAAGGCTGCCGACGCCCTTCTGGCCTGCGGGTGATTTCTCTGTGGACTTCTAGGAAACCAGTCTGATTCCTGCTCATCTAAAGCTAAGATTTCTGCTTTGCCTTTTTGCGTTAGGGTTTTGTTTTCCTTGCTTTTCTGGATTCTGCCATTCCCTGCTGGGGTGAGCTGAATCTCCTTTTGCCTGTTGCTCTGACTTCAGAATATTCCTGAGTACTGACATAGCTTTTTTGAAGCCTAGCATCTTCAGGGCCTTTTTTACTGTCAGTTTGTTGGCTCTTATTTTCATAGGGTTTTTCACGGATTGCAGACAGCAGCCTTCCTGTCCTTTCCTATCTAAGCTAGCGTGGGCCCCATCTTTGCTCAGTCTATCTTTCTGTCTGTGTTTTGTTCTTTCTTCTTGCTTCACCGTCATTATGTGTGGGGGCTGCCTTTTACTTTGGGGTCTGCTCTGGGGCAGTTTGGATTTCCCTTTCTGTCTTTAGGCTATGTAGTCCACCGGCTGTGATCGAGGGGCCTAGGGCATCGTAGGAGCCCCCCACGGCTACTGCTAGTTGTGTTGATAGGTTCAGTGGTCTGCAATCCGATAGCTGCCAACTTCTCTGGTTTTCTGGACTTAGCTAGCATTTCTATTTTTGCCTCCTACGGTGACTCAATCATAACAGGCAGCCTAATCACCACCAGCGCTGCTGCACACATCAAAAATCCTCCCCTTTCACTGCACACTAACTGTACAGTGAAAAGCGCTATCAGCAGAAGCAATTTTTTTTTCTTCTTCCCTGCCTAACGCTCTCCCTACTCAGAATCATCATCAGCAGCACCTCTCCCTATTCTAAGATCGGCAGAAGTAAGATGGCGGTCGGTGGTCAACGGCCTTTTTTACCCACTGTGATGCCACACAAAGCCAGCCAATCACTTCAATGCCCTTCTCTAAGATGGTGGTGGCCGCTGCCCATGTCATCGCATTGCCCACAGTGTGTGTCCTCCATCATTGGCTGAGAAAAGGTGCTGGAAGCATTGTTTGAAACGCGACTTTGGCGCTCGGCTCGGTGACCTCATGGCCGACCTCACGTTATGGTCGGGTTGCGAAACCAGACTTTAGCTAAAGTCGTCTATTTTTAAATTTGACCGACCCGTTTCGCTCAACTCTACTTACTACAGATTGAGGTAAGATCTTGGACATGTGAATACCCCTTTAATCACAATCTACAGAATACCAGTATGAAAGTACTACAAATACCCATTTCAATTATTATGTTCATTTATTATGTATCGGACTATTAAGACTCACCTCCAGAAACATTGCTCATCCTTGTTTTTATAAAGACAAAGTGAACAACGTTCAATTACTCAGTAGTTCACAACTGGTAATTGTTGCTTTTACTTTAAAGGGAATTTGTCATCAGGATTTTACAGCCAAAACTATGTGCAAGAGGGAGGAAGCATCATGGGAGACAACAAACCGCAAACCAGCACATATAGAAGTAAAAATTCCTTATTTATTGTGGATAGTTATCCTACCATGATCAATAACTATATTGTTCAAAATACACAAGTTTCAACTTTTGTTGACTATGTCACTGTAGTCCGAGATTTGCTTTTTTCCTATTTTAACCAATAAATAAGGATGTTTTACTAACTCATATGCTGGATTGTGCTTTGGGGTCTCTCAGGATTCTGGATGCTTTCTCCCTTTTTCTAGTTTCAGCTACAAGCTGGCAGGTTCTTTGCACCATGCATGAGTGCGACGTCTAAGGAATTATACATTTCTTTTATGTATTTATATGTACATGTAACTGTTTCAAAAACATATCTAGCATGTCTACCTTTACACAGCCAGTCCATTCCTCCTTTACTGAGAAATCTGTGATTTAACTGATATACAAATGAGAATGTCAATCTGAAGCCTTTGTCACTCCAGCTCTATTCCCTGACCACATCTGCCTTCTTCTGCTTAATTGTCAATTACTTTACCTGAAGAAATGTAGATGTGGGGATCAGAGCGCACAATGGGGTGATACCATAGAGAGGGAGAGTGGGTACGTTCTTGGTTTATGCTCACCTGGTGGAGTTGTGACAAGCACAACTCCTGTATAGTCAGGAAGAAAAACAACTGCTTCTGCACCTTGGCTGGTGGATAAATCCACTAGAAAATATTAGATCCAGTTGGGTGAAACATGATAGGTGGGCTGCTCTGCTGAAGTAAATGTATTCTTCAACAATGATGATAATAAGGTATTTGTTATTCACAACACGTTTGAATGCTGTTTCGACATGTTTGCCTGAAGGCACCTAAAAGCTGTCAAGCAGAAGGAGGCAGTGCTGGAGTGACAGAGGCTTCAGATCTACATCCTCATTTGCATATCAATTCAAACCCTGATTTTTCCTTAAGAGAAAAATGGACTGGTGGTCACGTTAGGGTATTGCAGGACATTTCTTTGATAGAGCTGCATGCACATATAAATAGTTTGCGCTTTGAAGCGAAGCTAACAGATTCCTTGTAACTCCCATAGACAACTGCATTAGCTTTAATAAAGGAGGGTGACAAAAAAAACAAGACTGATTGTATTGTTGAAAAAATATTGGGTTTTTTTCATATTTTCTTTTACATTTTATACAATAAAATTTTTACTCTGACCAATAAGTATACTATTAGGTTGAAACGTACTGCTGTGTAGAGATCACTTTATAGTAGTTATCTCATTATCACTAGAGTTGAGCGAAACGGGTCGAAAAATTTCAAAAGTCTCCGACTTTTGGCAAAGTCGGGTTTCATGAAACGAAACCCGACCCTAGGATGAGGTCGGCCACGAGGTCGGCGACTTACGCGCCAAAGTCGCGTTTCAAAAGTTTGTTTTGCGCTCTTTTTCAGCCAATCAGGATCCACAGACACTGTGGGCAATGTGATGACATAGGCAGGGGTCACTACCATCTTTCAGAAGGGCATGCAAGTGATTGGCTTGCTTTGGTGGGCGTCACAAGGGTTATAAATGGGTGTGCACGCCGACCGCCATCTTACTTCTGCCGATCTTAGCATAGGGAGAGGTTGCTGCTGCTGATTCTGTAGGGAGAGCGTTAGGCAGGGAAGAAGAAAAAAAAACTGCTTCTGCTGCTAGCGATTTTGCCTGTACAACACACCAGTCACTGTGTGTGCAGTGCAAGGGGAGGCTATATTGTGGTGGATCAGCGGTGTTGGTTGTTAGGCTGCCATCTAAGGCTTCCTGACAGCTGCATTGCTGTTTACCCACTGCTCTGCAAACTGCTTTTTTAAAAGCAATCCCAATTTTTTTTTTTGTCCTGCTGAGGCACTGAGCGTGCATTTTTTCACACCATACAGCGGTGTACGCTCCTCACACAGTACCGTGTAACGGCTGTTATCACAGCCACAGTGAAGCTATCTGTGTGTCACTCTGTGAGAATAAGTCGAGGACATGTTCCGTTCTTACAGACCTGCACCTACTAGTTTTGTCTAGCTTTCAAACAGTTAAATATATTTGCTGTTTGATCACATTCAAAACTATAGAGAGACAGCGTGTGTCAGTCCGTATACTTAAAAAACACGGAGCTTGACAATTTTACGTACACCGGACAGCCGTGTACGTGCACGCGCCTCTCAGTACCGTGTAACGGCTGTTATCACGGCCACAGTGAAGCTATCTGTGTGTCACTGTGGAAGGATAAGTGGAGGACTTGTTCCGTTCTTACAGACCTACACTCTAGGGAGATTCCTATTCTGCCCAATTCTACATACACCTTGTAGTTTGTGATACACTAGCCAATTTCTGCCTGTGACATAGCGCTCTGATATTCAGTGGGCCTCACACAATCCAAAAGTGTCCAGTGTCCACTAGTGTGTGCAGAAATTCAAAATCTCCCTTATCCTGTAGTCACTTTTTTCACACCTGTGCCATCGAGCCTGTGACATAGCGCTGTGATATTCAGTGGGCCTCACACAATCCATAAGTGTCCAGTGTCCACAAGTGTGTGCAGAAATTCAAAATCTCTGTGATCCTGTAGTCACTTTTTTCACACCTGTGCCATCGAGCCTGTGACATAGCGCTCTGATATTCAGTGGGCCTCACACAATCCAAAAGTGTCCAGTGTCCACTAGTGTGTGCAGAAATTCAAAATCTCCCTTATCCTGTAGTCACTTTTTTCACACCTGTGCCATCGAGCCTGTGACATAGCGCTCTGATATTCAGTGGGCCTCACACAATCCAAAAGTGTCCAGTGTCCACTAGTTTGTGCAGAAATTCAAAATCTCCCTTATCCTGTAGTCACTTTTTTCACACCTGTGCCATCGAGCCTGTGACATAGCGCTCTGATATTCAGTGGGCCTCACACAATCCAAAAGTGTCCAGTGTCCACTAGTGTGTGCAGAAATTCAAAATCTCCCTTATCCTGTAGTCACTTTTTTCACACCTGTGCCATTGAGCGTGTGACATAGCGCTCTGATATTCAGTGGGTCTCACACAATCCAAAAGTGTCCAGTGTCCACTAGTGTGTGCAGAAATTCAAAATCTCTGTGATCCTGTAGTCACTTTTTTCACACCTGTGCCATCGAGCCTGTGACATAGCGCTCTGATATTCAGTGGGCCTCACACAATCCAAAAGTGTCCAGTGTCCACTAGTGTGTGCAGAAATTCAAAATCTCCCTTATCCTGTAGTCACTTTTTTCACACCTGTGCCATCGAGCCTGTGACATAGTGCTCTGATATTCAGTGGGCCTCACACAATCCAAAAGTGTCCAGTGTCCACTAGTGTGTGCAGAAATTCAAAATCTCCCTTATCCTGTAGTCACTTTTTTCACACCTGTGCCATCGAGCCTGTGACATAGCGCTCTGATATTCAGTGGGCCTCACACAATCCATAAGTGTCCAGTGTCCACAAGTGTGTGCAGAAATTCAAAATCTCCCCATCCTATAGACACCTTGTACCTTGTTTTACATTACTATATAGTTTGTTGGATTTTGTCTACATTTCTACAAATAATGAGGAAGGCTGGTGGAAGAGGCCGTGGAATTGGGCGGGGGTTGGCAGCTGGTAATGATGGTGTTGGTGGTGGATCTGATGGTAGTGGCAAGAGCAAAATATGACCGAATGCAGGAGGTGTTGAGCCTGCGTCATCGTCTGGCTCCATAAGGCTTCGAAGGCTTAGTTTTCTAGGAGTTGGCAAATCGCTTTTAAAGCCAGAGCATCAGGAAAAAGTTTTGTCTTACATTGCTGACTCAGCCTCCAGCTCTATCGCCTCCTATTCTGAAGTTGTAAAAAGTAAAAGCACTGAGTCGTCATTGGAGGCTCATGTTCATGAACCACACCTTTCCTTGTGTCCTTCACCCCAACCAAGATTGAAGGATGACGCAGGCCATACTACTGATTACTCCATGGAGCTGTTTTCACATACCATGCCTGGATTATCAAGTGAAATGGTGAATTACCCAGGCCAAGATGAATCTGACATGGAGTGCACTGATGCACAGCCGCTGATAAATGATTCTGCTGGTACATTCACTCAGAGCACTACATTGTCCTCGCAGTGTACAGAGCCAGATTCTGACCCTGATGAGACTCAGGTGCCCCTTCCCGCACACTATACCACCATACAAGGTGACACAGAGGAAGGTGCACATGACATTGAAGAGGAGGAGATGGATGACCCAGTTGTTGACCCAGATTGGCATCCATTGGGGGAAGAGGGTGCTGCTTCCAATAGCTCAGATGAGGAGCATCCACAGCAGACATCGACATCACAACAGCTGTTATCTGGCAGGCCCGGAGCACTCCAAAGACAGGTTCCAAAAATCAAAAGAGTTGCTGGACAGCTTGTCCAGAGGGTCAAAAGATCACAGCGTGCTAGGCCGCAAAATGTCTGCCAAAGTAGGAAGAATGCAGTGTGGCACTTTTTTGAACAAAATCCTCATGATCAGGCCAAGGTTATCTGTAAGAAGTGCGCAAAGACCTTTAGCCGAGGGAAAAATCTGAAAAATTTGAATACCAGTTGCATGCTTAGACATTTAACCACCATGCACTTGCAAGCATGGACACAACACCAAACCTCAAGTTCCACATGTGCAACTGATCACAAAGAAGGTAGTCAGCAACGCTACATTGTTTCCCCCACTGTAAGTCCACCGGTTAGCACAGCAGCAAATGTTGAGGTGTCGTTGCAAGGCCACAGCAGTCAGGGAATCACACTGTTATATCAACGAAATACTGAATCTAGGCCATCAGAAAGAACACCAACTCCATCACCATCATCAACCCTCTCTCAGTCCGCCCTGTCCACCGCTACTTCCACCATATGCAGCTCTCAAGTCCAGCTCACCCTCCCAGACACTATGAGTAGGTCAAGAAAGTACTCAGTCTCTCATCCGCGTACACTGGGTTTGAACGCCCACATTGCCAAACTAATCTCGTTTGAGATGATGCCCTATCGGTTGGTGGAAAGCGCAGCTTTCCGCGAACTCATGGCCTATGCAGTACCACGCTATGACCTACCCAGTCGCCACTTCTTCTCTCGCAAAGCCATCCCAGCCCTCCACCATCATGTAAAAGACCGCATTGTCCATGCACTCAAGCAGTCAGTGAGTGGAAAGGTGCACCTCACAACTGATGCATGGTCCAGTCGGCATTGCCAGGGCCGTTACGTGTCCATCACTGCGCACTGGGTTAATGTGGTGGATGCAGGGTCCACAGGGGACAGCGGTGGTTGGACAGTGCTGCCTAGCCCACAGTATAGGAAACAGTTGGCTGTAGGCGTTCGACCCTCCTCCTCCTCCTCCAGAAGCGAAAGCTCGTCCACAGAGCGCAGTCGTACGAGCACTCCATCTGCAGCTGCCACTGTTGCACACGAGGTGTCCCCCTATCGAGCAGCTAGTGGAAAGCGTCAGCAGGCTGTGTTGCAGATGATGTGTTTGGGCGACAGACACACCGCCGATGTGCTGGCAGAGTACTTGAAGCGACAAACTGAGTCATGGCTGGGCAGTGTACATCTTGAGGCAGGCAAGGTAGTTAGTGATAACGGCCGTAATTTTGTGGCAGCCATAGCCCTTTCAAAACTCAGCCACAGACCTTGCTTGGCTCACACCTTGAACCTGGTGGTGCAGTGCTTCCTCAAAAATTATCCGGAGTTAACAGCCCTGCTCCAGAAGGTGCGAAGACTGTGCGCGCACATCCGCCGGTCGCCTGTACACTCCGTTCGTATGCAGAAGCTGCAGCGATTGCTCCACCTTCCCAACCACCGCCTCATTATCGACATTGCAACAAGGTGGAACTCCACCCTGCACATGGTGGAGCGGCTGTGCGAGCAGAGGCAGGCCATAATGCATTTGTGGGAGGATACACGGACAGGCACTTTGAGAGCAGACATGGAGTTGACAGGTGTGCAGTGGTCTAAGCTGAAAGACCTCTGTAAAGTCCTTCAGTGTTTTGAGGAATGCACGCGGCTGGTAAGCGCAGATGACGCCATCCTAAGCATGAGCATCCCACTTATGCGTCTGCTCATGCAAACTTTGACGCACCTTAAGGAGCAGGCGTCTGCAGCCAATGTTGATGAGGAGGAAGAGGAGGAGGGAATCCTTGATGACATTCAGCCATTGTCTGCTCAGGGACCTCTCCTGGACGAGGTGGAGGAAGAAGAGGAGGAGGAGGATGATGATGGGGATGATTACTTACGGGAGGAGGATGCATCTCGTGGGGCAAGTGAAAATGTTGGCGTGGCAAGGTCTGGTACAGGGTTTGTGCATGACTGGAGGGATGTGGATTTGACAGAAAGTGCTCCTCCAACCAGCACTCGCAGTGCATCATTGACACCGGGAACATTGGCCCACATGTCAGATTATGCCTTGCAGATCCTAAAAAGGGACCCCCGCATTGCCAAAATGATGAACGATGACGACTACTGGTTGGCCAGCATCCTGGATCCATGCTATAAAGGCAAATTACAAAACATCATGCCACAGGAGAACCTTGACCTAATATTGGCTAATAAACAAGCAACTCTGGTAAATCGATTGCTTGAGGCATTCCCAGCACACAGCAGCGGTGATGGTTCTCACACCAGCCGTACGGACTGGGGGCAGCTTGGCAGAGGTGTTCATGGTGCACACAGCAGAAGTGGCATTGGAGACAGGGGTTTCATGACAATGTTGTGGACTGATTTTTCAAGTATCGCTCACACAACTGGTAATACTGCATCGATGGAAAGTGACAGGAGACAGCAGTTGTCAACTATGGTTACAACTACTTTTCCTCCCATATCGATGTTCTCCCACACAGGTCATTCCCCTTTGACTATTGGGCCGCTAAACTGGACACCTGGCCTGAATTGGCCCAATATGCCTTACAGGAGCTCGCTTGCCCAGCTGCAAGTGTGCTATCGGAAAGAGTCTTCAGTGCAGCTGGATCAATCCTGACAGAAAAAAGGACCCGTCTGTCAACCCAAAATGTGGATGATCTAACCTTCATTAAAATGAACCATGCATGGGTTTCCAAGGATTTTGTCCCACCTTCCCCTGATGACACATAGGGTGACAGAAAAATGGCTTGCTTTGGTCCACCTCTTCCTGGGACTTGACCTATTTCGCCTTTTGCATCAGCTGAATGTCCAACATCAACATATGCCACTTTCTAAAACTCCCTAACTGTGCTGCCTCCCCCCCATGGCCGGGGTCACCACCTAGCGCACGACACCGTGCGAGTGCCGTTGCCCTGGACAGGTGGGTAGGCCGACTCTTGGGCGTGGGCACTGGCACAGGGTCCCTCATAGTGCAATCAAGTGTCTCTGACGGTGGTGGTGCACACCCGCCGTCAGACACACCGCCATACTATGAGGGGTCCAGTGCCAGTACCGACGCCCACGAGTGGGCCCCCCTTGCTTGGGCAGGTCCCCAGCATTTGCAATCTTTACCTCTCCCTGCACCTCCGCTGTGTAGTCTGGGCCGTCAAATCCATACTGTGCCTGACACCGTCTGAGCCTGCCTCCTGATGTATAGACATATATTTTGAATGTGTACGCTATCCATACATGTTATCCGGGGATACGGTACCCTTTCTCACCTTTGTGCAATCAGGTGCAAGCCATACTGAGCCTAACACCGTCTGAGCCTGCCTCCTGATGTATTGACATATATTTTGAATGTGTACGCTATCCATACATGTTATCTGGGGATACGGTACCCTTTCTCACCTTTGTGCAATCACTTGCAATTCATGCTGGGCCTAACACCGTCTGTGCCTGCCTCCTGATGTATAGACATATATTTTGAATGTGTACGCTATCCATACATGTTATCCGGGGATACGGTACCCTTTCTCACCTTTGTGCAATCACGTGCAAGCCATACTGGGCCTAACACCGTCTGAGCCTGCCTCCTGATGTATAGACATATATTTTGAATGTGTACGCTATCCATACATGTTATCCGGGGATACGGTACCCTTTCTCACCTTTGTGCAATCACGTGCAAGCCATACTGGCCTAACACCGTCTGAGCCTGCCTCCTGATGTATTGACATATATTTTGAATGTGTACGCTATCCATACATGTTATCCAGGGATACGGTACCCTTTCTCACCTTTGTGCAATCACGTGTAATCCATACTGGGCGTGAGAACGGCTGGCGAGCTGTTAAGCAAGCTACAGCACCTGTGGTTTGCACACGTAAGTTTTTCATTTTTTCAGGAATTACGGTTAGGCCTAATTCCGGAACTGCGGTTGACCTGCACTTACTGGGAAATCATCGTTCGCGGGTAATAATTGTAATCAGTGATCCCCATCACTAACGTTGTTCAGCGGGTTATCTGCACCTGTAAGCGACAAACGCTGGCCTTTTCAGTGTAGCGCACATGCAGCCACGGACATGTAAGGGCATGACACACCAGTTATTGGCCAATCTCATGTGCCAGAGCCTCACGTGTCCCTCTAGTTATCCGGACTCGGACCGCGGGGCATGACGGAGTCTCGTTCGTTAACGGAATTGAGCTTGCAATGTGTGCATCTTTTCTGTAGCTGGCATGGTTGAGGTTTCCCAGGTGGAGTCGAATTTAACCGTAGGCTCCACTCCTGGTGGTGCCCTTCTGGACATTCCTTTAAGGTTCAGCTTTGCAACCATACTGCCCACGTAAAACAAACACTTTGCCTTCATGAACGCTGTTTGGAGGGTCATGACTCATGGGAATAACGCCGCCCAATCAGTTAACCTGCTAGAGAGATCCTTCGTTGCTCCCAAGCATGACATCACACTCCCTAGGAGGAAGGTAATGCCACTGTGGCGACCGTACTCCTGGGGGCGACACAAGTGCACTGATGCCCAGCCACTGCTCGATGAATCTGCTGGTACATTGACCCAGACCACTACATTCCCCTCGCACGCTACACGGCCTGAATCTTACCCTGATGAAACTCAGGTTACGCTTCCCATAATCAGTTCCATCTTACACGGTGACAAAGAGGAAGCTGCAGATGAAAGTGCAGGTTCGGCCCACCCGCCATCAGACACACCACCGTACTATCAGGGGCCCTGTGCCAGTGCCGTCGCCAACGAGTGGGCCCCCCCTGCTTGCTCAGGATCACAGCACTTGCAAGGTTGAAATACTGTGCAGTGAGATGGAAGATGGGGACGACGAGGAGTCCAGACTAGTACAGGGATTCCCTAGCGAGGAGACTTATTTGATTGTTTTCAATGTTGGGACAGCAATTTTTGGGGAGCACTATACTCTGGAGAATGATAGATGGGGCCCACCATACACTGGAACATTCCAAAGGTGGACATCAAACACTGGAGCAGCATTTACAGGGCCCATTATACACTAGAGCATTAGAAATTGGGCCCATTATGTTTGGAGCATTATTTGGGCCCATAAGACAGTGGAGCTTCATCCATGGGGACCAACATATACTGTAGCATTATGTGGAGCTCATCATATACTGTTTCAAACATTATATGGGACCAATGATTCTGTATGGAGAAATAGATGGGCCTCGTCATGAGATGTAAAAAGTGAAGTATTTTTCATTGTACTATACCGTTATTTCTCTGCCGTATCGGAGCATGATGAGTTGTGGTATGAGTTAAAGGGGCGCTCTTTCGCCCAGGGCACATGAAAACCTGGAGCCAGCCCTACCCCCCCACAACTTTAGCCAAATAACCCCCATTTTTCAGTGCGTAACTTGTATTATGAAGTTAATTAAGGTTGACAAGCTTAAGTAAGAAGAATTGATGCTTTTGGCATTCAAATGGGCACTGTAGGTGTGTTTCCTGTCCTCCTCTCACTGCCGACTTTTATTCTCCATTGACTTACATTGGGTTTCGTGTTTCGGGACGACCCCGACTTTTCCCTATAATCGGCCGATCTTGCTCGACCCGACTTTTGGAAAAGTCGGGTTTCACGAAACGAAACTCGACCCTAAAAAACCAAAAGTCGCTCAACTCTAATTATCACCAAGGGCAAATACAATGAAAGGTAATACCTAAATTTCGGTAATTGTTATGGAAAAAACTATTGTATGTTGGCTGCTTTTTGGGTGGTTATTTTTGATAAATAGGACACGTGAGATCTGATAGCTTAAAACTCATTGACTTATGATCATTTGGAAAGCCAATGGCAATAAATATCTTTTCAAGTGCCTTACTGTTAAAGTACCAAGGACCTAGAATATAAAAAATAACATTTGTCTTTCACAAATTATGCCACAATGAAAAAGCTGTACATAACTGTTATGTATTGGGAGAGTACTAAAGTAAAAACCAGTACTACATAAGAGTGGTCAGTGCTGAACAAGAGTGACTTGGAAGCTATCCTATGGCAAGCATGAATGTCCACACTAGTTAAGGTACTGTCACACTTAGCGATGTACCAGCGATCCCGACCAGGGATATGACGCGGTCAGGATCGCTGGTACATCGCTAAGTAGTCGCTAGTGAGCTGCCACATAGGCAGATCTCACTAGCGACATCGCTGGGGACGGGGATCGCTACTTACCTGTCACAGCAGGCAATCCTGCGTCCTCCCTCCCGGCTCCACGCGTCGCTCGTCTTCACAGCAGGAAGCGCCACAGGAAGCTGACGACGAGAAACAGTCCTGAACGTTCTCGCGCGATCAGCGATAACCAGCGGGGGAGCCGGTCGTAGGTAAGTATCACACACAGAGATATCGCTAGGAATATCGCTATAACGTCACTAGTTATAGCGATATTGCTAGCGATATCTCTTAGTGTGACATGCCCTTTACAGAGGAGCATAAAAGTGGGATACACATCCAGCAGGAATTAATTACACATTCCATGAATATCAATTTAACAATTTGCTGAGCAGTGAAAACAGAGAAATAACAGGTACAGTTCCTTCCCCAATGTAGAGTGAAACTGCGCTGAATGGAAAACTCGCTTAACTGTAAATAAAAGACATTCAGAACATTCAGTTCTTGCTGGAACTATGGATTTTCAGCTCAAAGATTCATAACATATTTTCAGGCTATGTGCCCACGTTAGTGTTTTAAACCTGATAGAAAACCGGACTTCTTCCCAGAAAACGCGCGTTTTTTTCCGCCCGTTTTTTGCTCGTTTTTTGCTCAAATACCACGCGTTTTTTGATGCGTTTTTTCCGCGTGTCTTCCGGGCTCATATGAAACAGTTAAAAACGCGGACTGTAGCGGAAAATAATGAGCATGCTGCGTTTTTAGCCGCTAAGCGTTTCCTATGTGGAAAAAATGCATCAATTGGCACAAAAAGGCCAAAATGCATTAAAATGAATGGGATGCTTCTTTTAAGCGTTTCTGAAGCATCTGATCTGGCACAAACGCTTCAAAAACGCTTAAAAAAATGCAACGTGGGCACACAGCCTTAGTGTGGTGAAAGCATTCTATTTTGCCATTAGGCATAGAATGACCATTTGCGGAGATTAGAGGAAGAACCTGCCATGGACATGTCATATACTGTGTGCAACATACAGCAAATCATATTTTTTAATAAAGCTGTTATGTGTCGAATCAATAAATCCATAGATTTGTGGCATCAGATTACCAACACGATTTATGCAACATTCTGTCACAAGCTGTCTATAATATACGTGTCTGTGTGTGGTCATCGTGTAGCTTTGGTGTAAATTGCAGCCTGTCAAGCATTTTACTTGCATGTCATGATATTTTTAGTAATATATTATGAACATTTATTGTCCATAATCAAATTAAAGAAAATTAAGGGCTGATATATTAGTGCATATTTCCTACGTTATTATATATTTAGGCAGAACAAAAAAAAAAGGTTGTATATATTTAAGATAGTTTTTTGGGGTGCAAGTAATCAGGTTATGACCATGTAAAATTGTATACAAAATATTCTGAATTACAAATTTCCATGAATGTTTTAATTGAATTAGTGGTTAATCACACAAGTATTATATAGATCTCCATTCTTTTAGTTTTGTCAGTGGCTCTTATCGCTGAAGACAATTACCATATCTTAACCATCAGGTTATCAATCAGTTTTATTGGTGAATGTTATCTTTCAGTAGATTTAATGATTCACTCTAATCTTTTTTGCTTCTTCCCTATAGTCATAATGATTCATTGCTAATTCATCATAGGCTATCATGCATTTATTCCACTAACCAAAGCTAAATGCAAATGTCAGGAAAAATATAAATATCTAGAAGATTTAGTATGAGGCATTTAAAATATAGAAGATCACCAGCAATTGTATGTATCACAGATTTATAGTTTTATATATACAGTGGCATGTAAAAGTTTGGGTATTCCAGTTCAAAATGACTGTTTGGAAAGTTGGAACAGTTTAGGAATTTGAAGAAGAAATGATCTCTAAAAGGACTTAATTTAAAGATGCCAGATTCCCTTTGTATTTTAGGCAAAACAAAATATTTATTATTTTTTTCACTTTAAAACTTACAGAAAGGAAATTAAGCCAATGCAAAAGTTTGGGCACCCTTGGAGATTTGTGTACTCAGATAACTTTGACCAAGGTTTCAGACCTTAATTAGCCTATTAGGTTATGGCTTGTTCACTATCATCATTAGGAAAGGCCAGGTGATGCAAATTTCCCAGCTTTATAAAAGCTCAGCCTCCACTAACCTTGTGCCAAAAAAAGCAGCCATGAGTTCTTTCAAACAACTGCCTAGCACTCTGAAAATGAAAATGGTGTAGGCCCCCAAAGCAAGAAAATCTATAAGAAGATAGCAAAGCTTTTTCAGGTTTCCTCCTTTCAAAATGTAATTAAAAAATAGCAGTTAACAGCAACAGTGAAGGTCAATATAAGTTGTGAAAGACCAAGCAAAATTTCAGTGAGATCTGCTCATAGGATTGCTGGAGAGACAAATCCTAACCTCCGCTTGCTTGCAAAAGACCTTCACAAAGATTTAGCAGACTCTTGAGTTGTGGTACATTGTTATACTATTCAGAGATACCTGCACAAATATGGTCTTTATGGAACAGTCATCAGAAGAAAACCTCTCTTGTATCCTCATCATAAAATTCAGCAATAGAAGTATGCAAAAGAATTTATTTAACTTATAAAAGAGCTTATTTTGGAAACAAGTCCTGTGGACCGATGTGGTTAAAATAGAACTCTTTCACCACAGTGATTAAAAGTATGTGTGGATAAAAAAGGGCACATAATTTCAGAAAAAGAACATCTTGTCAACCATTAAGCATTGGGGTAGATCAATCATGCTTTGGGTTGTGCTGCAGTCAATGGCATACGGAACATTTTAGGGGTAGAGGAAAGAATGGATTTAATAAAATTTCAACAATTCTTGATGTAAACATAACACCATCTGAAAAAAAGCTGAAGTTAAAAACAGGATGGCTTCTACAAATTTATAGTGATCCTAAACACACGTTAAAATCCTCAGTTGTCTACCTCAAAGACGCAAGCTGAAGTTATTACAATGGCAATTATAGTCCTCCGATCTGAACATCATTGAAAATCTGTGGCTAGACCTCAAAATAGCAGTGCATGCAAGACCACCCAGGAATATCACAGAACTGGAACAATAATCCAAAGAAAAATAGATGAAAATCCTTCAAACAAGAATTGAAAAACTCTTGGCTGGCTACAAAAAGCATTTCCAAGTTATGATACTTGCAAAATGGGGTGCTACTATGTACTAGTCATGTAGGGTGCCCAAACTTTTACATCTGACCATTTTTCTTTTTTGAATTTTTAAAATGTAAAAGATGAACAAAAAATATGTATATTGTTTTTCATAAAATACAAAGGAAATGTGTCATCTTTAACTTTTGGCCTTTTAGAGATCATTTTAAAGCGCTGCGGAATATGTTGGTGCTATATAAATAAAGATTATTATTATTATCATTTCACCTTCATATTGCTTAACTGTTCACAATAACAGTAATTTTGACCAGGGATGCCCAAACTTTTACATGCCCCATAAGCCAGAAGTGAAAGATTCCATTGCTATTTAGTGTTTTTTTCATATGGTTAATCTGTTAATAAAATTTGTCAACTTTACTTCCACCCTTCAAATCAATTTTATTGCTGATCTCTTCTACAAAATTCTAAATTGAAATTTATATTTATGTATATGTAATATAAAAAAGTCCTCTTAAATGGCAAATGAATGGATTGAGGGTTTTTTCCAACTCAACTAAGGTACAATTCTTTAAACATAGAACAATTACGTTTAGAACCTCCGCAGCACATAGTGTACAAGAGATTTCTGTTTATTGTTTGGCAATATCCTGAGATTATTGAGTTTACATTTCTTTTAATCAGTATTTGTTTTGAATAAAGTAGAATTCTTTATAAATTAACCTTGCCATCAATGACTCATGGACTTGCAATTCTTTTTGAGTCGGCAACAAAGCAATGTAGTGGGTTTGTGTATCAAAAATGTTCAGCAATGTAAAAAAACATTTTGTAATGCTTAAAAAGAGTAATTCTAAGAAATGTCTCCTAAAAAAATTGAGAGACCATATCCACAATGCATGTGTATGATGGAGGTGATTCTTAAGTCACATACTATATGCCCTCTACATACTATAGAAGAAAATTCATATTATGCTGTGCAAAGTTCTGTAGTATGAAAATTGCAAATACTATTATATTGTGATATGAAAAGATACATTTACATTTCAGTAGTTGTTGGATGGTGGCTTGGTAGTATGAATTAACACCAAACAAATGAGCCAGAACAAAAGTTGATATATATGCAATGTGTAGGAACACTTTCACATTGTGGCCTTTTCACCTGCAAAACTTAGTTAACACTATTTTGCTCCAAAAAGAGTAAAAACCATCCCAACACAGCAAAGTGTACCCAATTGGGTTGGTCCTATTCTACCTCAAGCATTAAAGGGGTTGTCCAGCCTAAAATGATATGTCTACAATTAATCTGTGTAATTGCAGACTTTGACTCTCCCAGCACATGCACTGTGCGCTGCAAGGATTCCCTCATTTCTGAGCTAGGAACGGCAGTGATGTATGCGATGTGCATACTTCCAGACAGTCTGTGTTTAATTAAACTGATAAGACTTGATTTGTAAAGGCACACACCTGTCTATATAACACCTCACAGCTCACAGTGCATGTCAAACCAAATGAGAATCAAGAGGTCAAAGGAACTGTTCAAGGAGCTCAGTGACAGAATTGTGGCAAGGCACAGATCTAGCCCAGGTTGCAAAATAATTTTTGCAGTACTCAAGGTTCATAAGAGCACAGTGGCCTCCATAATTCTTAAATGGAAGAATTTTTGGACCACCAGATGTCTTCCTAGACCTGGCCGTCCAGCAAAACTGAGCAATCGTTGGAGAAGAACCTTGGTGAGAGAGGTAAAGAAGAACCCCAAGATCACTGTGGCAGAGCTCCACAGATGCTGCAGGGAGATAGGAGAAAGTTCCACTAAGTCAACTATCACTGCAGCCCTCCACCAATCAGGCATTTATGACAGAGTGACCCGACGGAAGCCTCTCCTCAATGCAAAACATTAGAAAGCCCGGATAGAGTTTGCTAAAAAAACACATGAAGAACTCCCAGACTATGAGAAATAAAATTCTCTGGTCTGATGAGACGAAGATAGAACTTTTTGGTGATAATTCTAAGTGACAGTGTGGAGTAAACCAGGCACTGCTCATCACCTGCACAATACAATCCCAAAAGTGAAACATGGTGATGGCAGCATCATGCTATGGGGGTGATGTTCAGCTGTAGGGACAGGATGACTGGTTGCAATTGAAGGAAATATGAATGCGGTCAGAGATATCCTGGATGAAAACCTCTTCCAGAGTGCTGTGGACCTCAGACTTGGCCGAAGGTTCACTTTCCAACAAGACAATGACCCTAAACACACAGCTAAAATAACAAAGGAGTGGCTTCAGAGCAACTCTGTGACCATTCTTACCTGGCCCAGTCAGAGCCCTGACCTAAACCCAATTGAGCATCTCTGGAGAGACCTGAAAATGGCTGTCCACCAACATTCACCATCCAACCTGACAGAACTGGAGAGGATCTGCAAGGAAGAGTTGCAGAGGATCCCCAAATCCAGGTGTGAAAAACTTGTTGCATCAATCCAAGAAGACTCATGGATTTACTAGCTCAAAGTAGTGCTTCTAATCAATACTGAGCAAAGAGTCTGAATACTTATGACCATGTGATATTTCAGTTTTTCTTTTTTAATAAATTTGTAAAAATTTCTGCATTTCTGTTTTTTTCAGTCAAGATGGGGTGCAGAGTGTACATTAATGACAAAAAAATGAACTTTTTTGAATTTACCAAATGGCTGCAATGAAACAAAGAGTTAAAAATGTAAAGGTGTCTGTTAGGCATAAGGATTCTCCCACTGCGCAGGATGGATCCCAAGCTTTTTCTGGTGCAGTGGTCTCCCATTCATGTCTGGCCACTACAGGTGCTGCTCAGCACAGATGTCGGTCCCAGCATCTTGCTCAGGCTCGTGGTATGCATTTGGTTACTGCTGGCTCTCCGGCCAAGTCTACGGTAACCAGTGATATACAGGTGCAGCCTTGCACTCCAGTGCAGTTTAAGTCCAGAGATCACCTTACTGAGCATGTCTGTGATGTAGCATCTTCTTATTGGTGGTCGGGCGTTAGCTGCTCTGGTGATGTGGCAGCTCCAGTTTGGCCCATGCCTTGACCAACTTGGCGTGAGTGTTTGGGGTGGAGCTTAGCATATAAAAGGTTCTCAGCGGTACATGTGGGCACTATAGTGTGATTTGTGTTTAGTGTGTGTCGATGGATACTCTACCACACTGTCTGCAAGTTTGTGTGTGTCTGTCTATGCTCAAAGACTGTACACGTTGGCAGGCAGGTAGCACACCTATGCGGTTTTGTGCCCATGGCTCAATGCCTGAGTCTCTAGCCTACTACATGCTTAGGGTGCTGTTCAAAAGCAAACAATCATATTTTCACTTTATTTTTACATTAAAACTATATAGGCATTCTGAAATTCTTTATTTTGCTTATTCTGAATTTTCAAACTAAACGAAAGTGTTGAAATGCCACCTAACAGATGGTAGCTCCAGATTTATAAGCTGGTAAACAGCGTGAATTCTTGTTTATTTGCTTAAATAATGTGACCAAATAAAAATAAATATTACAATGTCTCATTTCCTAAATTATGCAAAAAAAAATGTGATTGGTATGGAAGATGACCTATAAATATAAAGAATCAGCTGCTAAATTCGGAACAAAGTCTCCAAATCTGGATTACTTCTGTGATTAAAAATAGTCTATTGATGTTCTCGTTTTCCCAGCATTAGCAATTACTAAAACGAGACAATTTTAAAAAAAAATTTGAATAAACAAATAAAAAATAAAAGCATAAACAGTGATATAATTAATGCTTGGATTTATGTGCTGACTTGTATTGGAAAGTATAGTGATCTATAGTAATCTGGTTGTACCATTTGAAACAAGCTTACAGTAAGCTTCCACCCTGCATAGTAAAACCTAATGATCTCCACTCTGTTGTTCCTCCTTCCACATTTGATATTGATGCACCATGCTCTTCCTGTCCAAAATGTCTGCTAGAGAGGCATAGGGAGTGCTAGTAAGTCTGATTTATGCCCTATCTTTCCAATGTAGTGAATTGGACCAGTGCTGATGACAATGGTGCTGTGTCCTTCCACTGGCAGAAAAATGCAGGAGAGGCAGAAGGAGCCGTAGCAGAGCAGAGCCATTAGGAATAGTGACTTTTAGACCATTTGAAATGTAAAATGTATAGTCACATTTACTATGGTGGGTGGAGGGGTACTTCAATAACAGTAACAACCCACAAAAGTGTGAGCCCTTTTGGTTTTGGCTTATAGAAGTAGTTCCGAATTAAGATTAATCCCTATGACACCTTTATAACTTGAGTAGGCATATGGAAATGAGTCATATTGTTAAATGAAAGCCTCTGTTATATGTTTCTACGTTCATTTATGGAGAATTAAAAAATGTCTAAAACTTAAATATACATTTTAAGCATGGCCCTTAGTCTACAAAACTTATCCTACATGACTTTGGATCTTTTAGCAGCCATAAGAACACATACTTTGCTCATAACTTCCACTAGTGTAACTATCCATATTTCTAAGCGGTGCCACAGAGACATATGTAAGCATGACAAGTCACCCCCTTTTATCCTGATCAGATGCTCAAGAAGATATTACAGGGACAGAGGCACCTTTGAGTCTATAAGTAAACACAAACATTTTATTCCAATTTCACAGTAATATTGTGTGAGTAAAATCAGTCTAAATGGGACTGCCAGTATAGATTTTCTAATGAAACCAGTTGCCTGACTCTCTGGGCCATTGGAAAAAAATAGCAAATTATACCTAGATTACAAGAAAACCGATGAGCCAGCACTGAGAAATGAACATTTAAAGCAAAATGCAAATTAGACTGGAAGAACATTGGAGGTGTGTCAAGGAACTCCAAGTGCATTAGTCCTCTATAAAGCTGGTGCCACCTACTTGTCCTTAATTATCAGTTTGGCTACATCATGCGTCTGGTCAGCTGAAGACCTGACATGCAGTGTTACTGCCTGAGCATGAAGTGACAACATTTCTCTGAGATCCAGTATTGTACTCTGTGCTCCCCATTTCATCCAGTTTAAATGTATCAGATAGACTTCTGCAAAGTGACAGGCGCTAAGAGCTTTTCCCGCAGGCTCTCACCAAGACCACAGTTTAGCAGATGCAGCGCAGCTAATGTGGAAGCAATTGATAGCAGAAATAAATCTATTACAGGTCACAGAAAAGGACAGAAGAACTGCACTGCTGCTGAATGGGCTGAACACACATAGCATGTATAAGCACAGACAATATGAATATATACACACAAGCAAGGTTTTTTCTCCCACTGAAAGGCATTTATTTTTCCAAGATATAACAGAGGAGCGAAGAATGAAAGCTGCACTCCAGTAGGTACTAAATCTCTGAAATAAAACATTTTAGTAACAACTACACATATAATTTCAATTTTTTTCTCATCAACAGTATAATAGCTTTTTTTTTAGCATCCACTTTTCTGTTTCAATAGCGTAACAGCTTCCATGTGAAGTTTATATGTAAACTAACCTTATTTTTACAAAGTCAAATAATATGGGCATACAGACAATATGGCGCACACCCTGACCTCTGATTGATCTACATATCTATTGTTATCACTTGGCTAGCTATGGTGACTATAGAGTGTGCCATAATTATCTCAATTACACAGAATATTTAGAATTCACAGTCCTCAGTGGTTAAAATAATCTAAATATTCTTCTATCTACTGGCTATCACGGTACAAAGATATATAACTTTCCTCAATTACACAGTAATTTACATCCAATATTATATATTTGGTACACTTTTTATTCCTGACTATGCAGGTACAAGTGCTTTATATAGGTTTTTTTTTTCATTCTTTTTTTCTTTAACCTTTCCAAGTGTTCTCATGTGATCTACATGAATAATTTGGAGCGCAAATGTGTATCTCCATTCACGTAGTGTTTTCATAGACTTTGTAGATGACATTACCTGTCCTTATAATGCTCAGCTATTATATTACTTAAATTATCAATCCCAAGGGGTCAACTACCTGAAAATCTTAATTTCCTGATGTTCACATGCTGGTTGAAATCTTCCCTAAAGGAGGATTTATCAAAATCAATGGGATAAGAGATAAGTTGCTGATCACTGGGGGTTCAAATGCTGGGACACCAGCAATCCAAAGTATGGAGCTTCCAAAATCGAAGAGCAGAACTCTTTAAAGCCATATGTCTTGAATGTCTTGACAATAGGATTTCTGTAACACCGTACTTGGCTTACTCCAGCAGTTGCTTAAGGCCCCGTCTCACTAAGCAATCTCGGTAGCGAGATCGCTGCTGAGTCACAACTTTTGTGACGTAACAGTGATCTCACCAGCGAGATCGCTGTGTGTGACAGCGATCAGCGAGCGGCCCCCCTGCCGGTATCGCTGATCGCTGGAAGAAACCTCTGGACATTTCTTTGGTCGCTGGTCTCCCGCTGGCCAGCAGGCATCGCTGTGTGTGACAGCGGGAGACCAGCGATCAGGTGTTAAAAAATAATTTAAAAAAATAAAAAATATAGTTATTCTCACCTTCCGATGTCCCGTTCAGCCATCCCGCCTCTCTCCACGCTCCGGTCCCAGTGATCCTTTGCACGAATGACCGCGAGACTTTGTTATCCCGCGAGACCGTGACATCTCGCGGTCATTCGTGCAAAGGATCACTGGGACCGGAGCGTGGAGAGAGGCAGGATGGCTGAACGGGACGTCGGAAGGTGAGAATAACTATATTTTTTATTTTGATACTATTTTTTATAGCGATAGCCAGCGATGCCGGGCGCTCGGCATCGCTGTGCTGATCGCTGGTGAAGCTGTCTGTGTGACAGCTCACCAGCGATCACATAGCGACTTACCAGCGATCCTGACACCTTCATATCGGTGTCGGGATCGCTGGTGAGTCGCTTAGTGTGACGGGGCCTTTAGACAATGTATGGAGACTAGAGTTGAGCGATACCAGCCGATACTTGAAAATATCGGATCGGAATGGATTGGCCGATCTTAAAAAAAAGTATCGGTATCGCCGATTCCGATACCGGAAGTCCCATCAAGTCTATGGGACTTCCGGTATCGGAATAAGAAAAACCCTATTTTTGCCTTGTACAGCCTCTCTGGGGTCTGTACGGGCCTTTTGGGGGGCTGTGCCGGCCTGCCAGGGGGTCTGTGCAGGCTCCGGTGGTCTGTGCCGGCCTGCCGGGGGCTGTGACGGCCTGCCGGTGGTCTGTGCAGGCTCCGGTGGTCTGTGCCGGCCTGCCAGGGGGCTGTGCCGGCCTGCCGGTGGTCTGTGCAGGCTCCGGTGGTCTGTGCCGGCCTGCTGGGGGGCTGTGCCGGCCTGCCGGTGGTCTGTGCAGGCTCCGGGGGTCTGTGCAGGCATCGTCCGATGGGACTACATGTCCCATCGGGCGATGCCTGCTACCATGACAGTGATTGACACATTAACCAATGATGGGACAGTAGTAGTCCCATCATCCGGCTAATGTGTTGAATGTAAAAAAAAAAAAAAAAAAAAATTACATGCTACATACATGCTACATACATACAACATGCATACTACATATATACTACATGTAACATACATACTACATATATACTACATGCAACATGCATACTACATACATGCTACATACTACATGCATGCTACATACATGCTACATACTACATACATGCTACATACATACTACATATATACTACATGCATGCAACATACATACTACATATATACTACATGCATGCAACATACATACTACATATATACTACATGCATGCAACATACATACTACATATATACTACATGTAACATACATACTACATACATGCTACATACTACATGCATGCTACATACTACATACATGCTACATACTACATACATGCTACATACATACTACATACATAATACATATATACTACATGCATGCAACATACAAACAACATATATACTACATGCATGCAACATGCATACTACATATATACTATATATACTACATGTAACATACATACTACATATATACTACATGCTACATACATGCAACATACACACTACATGCTACATACATGCAACATACATACTACATACATGCTACATACATACACACTACATGCTACATACATGCAACATACATACTACATACATGCTACATACATGCAACATACATACTACATACATACTACATACATACCACATGCATGCAACATGCATACTACATATATACTGCATATATACTACATGCATGCAACATACATATATACTACATACAATACATACATATAGACATATAGTACATATAACATAGAGTACATACTTACCGTCACTTGTCACTTTGATCCCCGAAGCCATTGTCACCTGAGGGATAAATATCAAAATAAAAAAACACCAATATACTTACCCCGATCCGCAGAAGTCCACGAGGGTCCCACGTCCATCTTGCGTGGAGAACAGCAGCATCAGCTGATGCTACCGTTCTCTACCAGCTCCAGGAATACAATGATGGAAGGTAGGTATCCTTCCGCACTGTATTCCTCCACCACTTTAAAAAAAAAAAAGTCCCTAGTCTCACTTTATGCCATTGCTGCATAAATTCCCACGCAGCAATGGCATAAAGTGAGACTAGGGACTTTTTTTTTTTAAAGTGGTGGAGGAATACAGTGCGGAAGGATACCTACCTTCCGTCATTGTATTCCTGGAGCTGGTAGAGAACGGTAGCATCAGCTGATGCTGCTGTTCTCCACGCAAGATGGACGTGGGACCCTCGTGGACTTCTGCGGATTGGGGTAAGTATATTGGTGTTTTTTTATTTTGATATTTATCCCTCAGGTGACAATGGCTTCGGGGATCAAAGTGACAAGTGACGGTAAGTATGTACTCTATGTTATATGTACTGTATGTCTATATGTATGTATTGTATGTAGTATATATGTATGTTGCATGCATGTAGTATATATGTAGTATGCATGTTGCATGCATGTGGTATGTATGTAGTATGTATGTAGTATGTATGTTGCATGTATGTAGCATGTAGTGTGTATGTATGTAGCATGTATGTAGTATGTATGTAGCATGTAGTGTGTATGTTGCATGTATGTAGCATGTAGTATATATGTAGTATGTATGTTACATGTAGTATATATAGTATATATGTAGTATGCATGTTGCATGCATGTAGTATATATGTATTATGTATGTAGTATGTATGTAGCATGTATGTAGTATGTAGCATTTATGTAGTATGTAGCATGCATGTAGTATGTAGCATGTATGTAGTATGTATGTTACATGTAGTATATATGTAGTATGTATGTTACATGTAGTATATATGTAGTATGTATGTTGCATGCATGTAGTATATATGTAGTATGTATGTTGCATGCATGTAGTATATATGTAGTATGTATGTTGCATGCATGTAGTATATATGTAGTATGTATGTAGCATGTATGTAGTATGTAGCATGTATGTAGCATGCATGTAGTATGTAGCATGTATGTAGTATGCATGTTGCATGTAGTATATATGTAGTATGTATGTTACATGTAGTATATATGTAGTATGTATGTTACATGTAGTATATATGTAGTATGTATGTTGCATGCATGTAGTATATATGTAGTATGTATGTTGCATGCATGTAGTATATATGTAGTATGTATGTTGCATGCATGTAGTATATATGTAGTATGTATGTAGCATGTATGTAGTATGTAGCATGTATGTAGCATGCATGTAGTATGTAGCATGTATGTAGTATGCATGTTGCATGTAGTATATATGTAGTATGTATGTTACATGTAGTATATATGTAGTATGCATGTTGCATGCATGTTGCATGCATGTAGTATATATGTAGTATGTATGTTGCATGCATGTAGTATATATGTAGTATGTATGTAGCATGTATGTAGTATGATGTATGTAGCATGCATGTAGTATGTAGCATGCATGTAGTATGTAGCATGTATGTAGTATGCATGTTGCATGTAGTATATATGTAGTATGTATGTTACATGTAGTATATATGTAGTATGCATGTTGTATGTATGTAGCATGTATGTAGCATGTAATTTTTTATTTTTTTTTTCATTCAACACATTAGCCGGATGATGGGACTACTACTGTCCCATCATTGGCTAATGTGTCAATCACTGTCATGGTAGCAGGCATTGCCCGATGGGACTTGTAGTCCCATCGGACGATGCTTGCACAGACCCCCGGAGCCTGCACAGACCACCGGCAGGCCGGCACAGCCCCCCGGCAGGCCGGCACAGACCACCGGAGCCTGCACAGACCACCGGCAGGCCGGCACAGCCCCCCAGCAGGCCGGCACAGACCCCCGGAGCCTGCACAGACCACCGGCAGGCCGGCACAGACCCCCGGAGCCTGCACAGACCACCGGCAGGCCGGCACAGACCACCGGCAGGCCGGTACAGACCCCCGGACAGTCGGCACAGCCCCCCCGAAGGCCTGAACTGACGGCGCATCATGATGCGCACAGACAGCGCATCATGATGATGTCATTTCGGCAGCCAATCAGAGCCACTTTTGTGGCTCATTGCATTTTGGACTTCCGATTCCGGTATCCGATACGAAAAAAGTATAGGTACTCGGTATCGGAATTCCGATACGGCAAATATCGGCCGATACCCGATACTTGCGGTATCGGAAAGCTCAACACTAATGGAGACTGATCATGTTTCCTTCCACTCTATTAGAGATGGGGTGCTGCAGAATTCTGTTCTCGGGGATTGGGTGTTTTAGTGGAAAATCCCATTAAATACACAATTGAGCATAAAGTAGAACATAGAGCCTTGCAAAAAAATTGACCACTCTTATGTAGCCAGCATCATAATCCTTAGTAGAAATATTCAACTATAAGACTTCATTGATAGCTGCATATTTTATTAGTGTTTTAGTATTTTCTAGATTTATAATTGTATTTTACACACTTTTCTATAGACATTTTAAATTCCTGTACATTATAAACTTTCATTGTCAGGCTCCTTTTAATGCTTAAAGACATTTTACAGTATATCATCAACTTGTGAGTAAAAATCAATTACATCGTGTTCTTGTAATACTATCTGTAATTAAACACTCATTTAATATTTTATTTCAGGATCAGAACGTATTGGGAGAAATTCTAGCTATGAACAAGAGGGGAAGGTCCAGTTTGTGATCGATGCAGTGTATTCTATGGCTTATGCACTCCATAGCATGCATAGAGATTTCTGCCCTGGTTATTTGGGACTCTGTTCAAGAATGAAGCCTGTGGATGGAAAAGACCTTCTTAGTTATATCAGGGCTGTCAACTTTAATGGTAAGTTTATTACACAAATATTTTAATTTATAGAATATTACACGAAAGGCATAATTAATTTCTTTAAAAAAGTAACAAATTTTAAAGATTATTTTTCATATTTGGCAGGCATTTTTATTACTTGATGATTATTGGGGTTCAGGTCCTGAGATCCCCCAAAACTCTACCAAATTCAACCATAGTTTCTAAAGTATCAAAGTGATAAGCATATTATTAATATAAAATCTAAATGACCATTTATTTATTTTCCAAGGCCTAACCCAGCTCTGTTCGATGTGAAACACTTTTAGATAGGAAGAAATCTGCATTGATCATTCTGCTTTCATGGTTCATCATAGGAAAGAATATTACTGAAGCTGCCATAGCATTCAAGCAGTACATTATCAGAGAAGAGTGACTAAGGAAAAAGAATTGCTACCACTACTGGTTTTCATCCAGGATCTATCCAGCATCTATTGACTTACTAGTAGAGATGACCAATTTGCCTACAAATTAGAAGAGGCGACAGAAATTCTGCCAAGGAAGTAGGTGGTTCACAGGGTGTGCACCTAGTGGTTCACATGAAATAGGGCCCTGCAAATTGATTATCTCACCTCTATTTTATATAATTATTGGATAAATCAAAAGTATATTAATTGGGTAACGTATCACACATTCACATAGGACTTATACTGTCAGGTCATTTTTCCATTAAAATTCTCTGCTTATAACATTTTTTTTCCAAATGTTGCTGTCATTCATACTTTACCATTATTGTGGCAGCTGAATGGAAGATAAGGAAATGGCCAACCATTTAATGCATGGAAGTGTTTGATCTGTCTCTTTATGAGAGACTCTTTACTTTGGTTGATAGAGAGGTGTCCTAAAAGTGGGACAACTCCTATATTATACTAATAAGACCTATTAGTGACTTTCTTTAACCCCATTACCCCCAAGGGTGGTTTGCACATTAATGACCAGGCCTATTTTTACAATTCTGACCACTGTCCCTTTATGAGGTAATAGCTCTGGAACGCTTCTATGGATCCCGGTGATTCTGACAGGATTTTCTCATGACATATTGTACTTTATGATAGTGGTAAAATTTATTTAATTTGAATTGCGTTTATTTGTGAAAAAACGGAAATTTGGCAAAAATTATGAAAATGTCGCAAATTTTAAAATTTGAATTTTCATGCCCTTAAAACAGAGAAATATTTCAAACAAAAAAGTTAATAGGTAACATTTCCCACATGTCTGTTTTACATCAGCACAATTTTGGAATCAAAATTTTTTTGTTAGGAAGTTATAAGGGTTAAAAGTTGACCAAGGATTTCTCATTTTTACAATACCATTTTTTAGGGACCACATCACATTTGAAGTCACTTTGAGGGGTCTATATGATAGAAAATACCCTAAAGTGACATGATTCTTAAAACTGCACCCCTGAAGGTGCTCAAAACCACATTCAAAAAGTTTATTAACCCTTCAGGTGCCTCATAGGAATTTTTGGAATGATTCAAAAAATGAACAACTTTTTTCACAAAAAATTTTACTTCAGATCCAATTTGTTTTATTTTACCAAGGGTACCAGGAGAAATTGATCTCCAAAAGTTGTTGTACAATTTGTCCTGAGTATGCTAGTATCACATATACGCAGGTAATCCACTGTTTCGATGCACGGCAGAGCTCGGAAGGTAAGGAGTTCCATTTGACTTTTCAATGCAAAATTGGCTGAAATTGAGATCGGAACCCATGTCGCATTTGGAGAGTCCCTGATGTGACTAAACAGTGGAAACCCTCCACAAGTGACACCATTTTGGAAAGTAGACCTTGTCTAGATGTGTGGTGAGCACTTTGAACCCCCAAGTACTTCACAGAGGTTTATAATGTAGAGTCGTAAAAATAAAAAAACTTATTTTTTCACAAAAATGATCTTTCTCCTCCAATTTTTTATTTTTCCAAATGTAACAGGAAAAATTGGACCTCAAAAGTTGTTGCACAATTTGTTTTGAAATGCTAATACCCCATATGTGGGTGTAAACCACTGTTAAACCACTGTTTGGGCACATGGCAGAGCTTGGAAGGGAAGGAGCACCATTTGAATTTTCAACGCAGAATTGGCTGGAATTGAGATCATACACATGTCACATTTGGAGAGCCCCCAATTCTAACTTCAACCCTAACCCCCAACACACCCCTAACCCTAAACCCCACCCTAACCATAACCCTAACCACAAACCTAACCCCAACACACCCCTAACCCTAATCCCAACCCTATCCCTGGTCTTTACAGATGCAGCGATACTAAATATGTGTACTTTTATTGTTTAGATTTTTTTAATTCAAATATTAATTCAATGATAGAATAAATTTTGATTTTTCTATTATTATTTTCTTTATATTTTTACAATTATTTTAATTTAATTTTTTTTTTTATTTCATTCTTACTTTTACACTGTGTCCTACTATGGGACACTCATTTTGTGCAGGCTGATCGCTTATATGGCGTGCAGGCTGATCGCTTATATGGCATGCAGATCTGCATGCCATATAAGCTGTCAGCGCTGCACTCTGACTTCAGAGACTTCCTGACATGCAATGCATATGACAGGAAGTCTCAGAGCTCTGATAACCCGGATGTCATCATGATGACATCGGGTTGCTATGGGAGTGATCGGGACCCCGCGTCAAGCTGCGCGGTCTCTGATCCAAAGGCAGAGGGGCTGTCAGAGCTGACCTACCCTCTGCCTGCTCTCAGAATGCTGCAATCATGTTAAAGTCCCGGGAGTTTTATGTGACCTCTCCTGGCACTTAATGCCGGGTGTCAGCTGTAAGAGTAAGTTGACACCCATCCGCGCTCCCCCCCGTGAGCACGGCTGATTGCTTATGACGTACTATCCCATCCATGGGCATTAAAGCCCAGGGCACATGGACGGGATAGTACTTCCAATGTCAGGAAGGGGTTAAATTATTTCTCTGTGCAAAGTTTTTTTTTTATGATAACACCAAGATTTTTTTTAACATTAAGTGTACTATAAGACTATGTGCACACAATGCATTTTTTATACGTTTTCACGGCTTTTTTTATGCACAGAAATGCTCCAAAAACGCAATGGAATACTAAAGCAAGGTAATGAAATGACAATCCTGAAGTGTTGTGCAGATGATCCATGAATTTCCTTCCGTATTTGCAGCTTTTTATTTTCTGCAGCATGTCAATTCTTTTTGCGTTTGAGCAGCATTTTTGACTCATTGACTTCAATTGAGTCAGTCAAATCTGCAGCAAAATGCATGTGTAAAAAGATTTTATTTGCTGCAGATTTGCAGCCAAAAATGCTGCAGAATTGTCAAAGGAAATGATGTCAGAAGGAGGAATAGTGTGTGGGCGAAGAATATGTGTGTGGGCGGAGAATATGTGTGATCAGAGAATATGTGTATGCCTTTCTGTGTGTCTGCAGGTGTCTGTGTGTGTCTCTGTCTATGTCTGTCTGCGTCTGTCTGCATCTGTCTGTTTGTGTGTGTGTACCCATGCGTGGAACAGCCCATAGTGATTGTACTTAGGTGTAGTCTGATGGGAATACTACTTTCATCCAGCTATGTCTGCTGTCACATATAAAAGAGACAGCATGAGCCGATGATGGGAGAATAGTCTCATCATCCGGTGCCTATGCTTAGTTGTAAAAAAAAATCAAAACACTGACATAGTCACATACATATTCACATGCAATATACATACTCACCGCCGAACACCTAATACCCTATGCCCACATCTCCTGCAATCAATCAAAAATAATAAACCATACTCCCTGTCCACTGTAGTCCATTTAATACCGAGTGTCCCACATCAATGTCACCTGGCTGCCGGTGATACACTGACAGAAAGCAATCGCTCCAGTAGTGTATCACTTAGCTGCCATGAGAGTTCACTGGAGTACATTAGCTGATCAGCTCCGGTGCTCTCACTTACGGCACTGCTGTGTGAGAAATTTCTCACACAGTGGTAGTGCCATAAGTGATAGCACCAGAGCTGATGAACTGATGGAGTGAGTACCTCCTGTCAGTGTATCGCCGGAGGCCGGGGAGAGCAGTCACATCTCCTGATGTGACTATTCTACACTTGAGATTGCCGTGGAAAACTCGGTATTAAATGGACTATGTTGGATAGGATAGTATTATATTTTGGTTTATTATTTTTTGATTGTTTGCAGGAGATGAGGGCGTCGAGGATTAGGCGTTCAGTAAGTATGGTTAATTTAGATTCAATAAAGGAGTCTGTGTCATTATTTCAAATAGGACTTTATTCTGGCTGTGTGTTTATTTACCATATAACTATAGGATTAGTAATGTGGATTAATGTCACTTGACAATACAAAGGTGACATCAACCCCACAAATATGAACCCCATTTGCCACCGCTACAAGGCAAGTGGGAAGAGTGAGGCTAAGTGCCAGAATTGGCGCATCTATAAGGCTACTTTCACACATCAGGTTTTCGGCGTCAGGCGCGATCCGGCGTCGTGCCGGAATGCCGGATCCGGCAAATATTTTGTAAAACCTTTGTTTTACATCCGGTTCATCCGTTTTTCTATCCGTTTTTCGACGGATTACGCCGGATCCGGTTTTTAAAATTGACCCTTGTGGCCTTCCGAACGGGATTGGCTACTGGAAAACTATATATAGCATGTTCCTACAGCCCTTCTTTGACAGGTTGTAGAGAAGAAAGTGCAGGTTGGAGAGAAGAGCAAGTTACTGGCGAAGATGGATGTTGTCATTGGAAATATTACCACTAGAAGTTCTGTGACGGTTTCAGTAATGAGGGACAATTTTGCACTATACTTTATGTCACCTCAAGGCAGAGTACACTGGCAGGATGACAGAGTGTGAAAGATTTGTGCCCTAACCAAACTTGTGTACCTTCTGGACCAACGGTATATACCTTTGCCAACCAAAGTTGGCTATCTTGTCATGGTCTTACTATTTTTAGCTTTAGGCCATAGGTGTGTACCTGGTTGTGTTTTATGCAAAGTATTTCACCTTTTAACAAAAGTTGTGTACATTGTTAGGAAATCACCAACAATAAACACAACTTTTTAGGTGAAATACTTTGCTTCAAACACAACCAGGAACACAACTGTGGCAAAAAGCTAAAATTTACCCACAGTTATATACCTGGTTTTGAATACCTTTTTACCTTTGAAATACCCTGTATTTAACCTTTTTTTTAAACATAGTTCGCCGCAGAAAGAAATGACAGACAACCATTGTGAAACGATAATTTAACTTTTATTTAAAATTTTTTTTTTTTGTAAAATGTTTTTAAAGTGCAAAAAACTTTTTTAATAAAGGTTTTAAACCCAATGGGCATTTTTATTAAAAAACACACATTACAAATCTGTGTAGTGTGGGGTGGAAATACTGCTGGAGGGGCTGCGGGACACTTCGACACTGGGTGTGTGGAGAGAGGACTGGGATCGTGGTGGGGAAGGAACAGTTAGAGGTGAAGGTGTGGAAAAAGCTACAGAATGGGTGGACATGTGGGAGGCAGAAGAGGTGGTGGGCGGTGGAGTGGAGGGTTGGGCAGGGACTGTAGGAGCAGATGATGTTGATGGAAAGTTGTATGGGGAAGGAGTTTGGTACGGGGAAGGAGTTTGGTACGGGGAAGGAGTTTGGTACGGGGCAGGTTGCTGGAAGTGGGGAGATGTCTGGTACTGGGGAGGTTGCTGGTACTGGTGAGGTTGCTGGTATGTAATAGGAGGGGGAGGATGGAAAGTGGCTGGAGGGGGTGCAGATGTAATAGGAGGGGGAGGATGGAAAGTGGCTGGAGGGGGCGCAGATGTAATAGGAGGGGAAGGATGGAAAGTGGCTGGAGGGGGTGCAGGTGGAGGAACTACAGTGGTGGGAGGTGGAGGTTGGGAGGTAACCTGCTGTAGAGCACCGTGGCACGAATGCATTACATGCATCTGCTGGGTAGGAGATAGTGTTGCCATGCGCTCCACAACAGACCTGAAAAAGGTGTGGTTTGGCGAAGATCTTGCTTCTGAATGCATGGTTTGCAGAAGTGTCTTCACCTCCAGAATGCTGGAGTTGATCTGCTGAAAGCCTGCGGAGATTTGCTCTGACAAGACTTTTAGACAGTTCTGGAAAGATGCATTCAGATGCAAGAACTCTTGAGCATAACTCTTTTCCTGACCCCTCTGCCGCTGTCGCCCAGTACCCGCAGGTGTACTAGAGGTGGCAGGGGCAGAAGGGTGGGGTAAAGGGAAAGCGATCTCCTCACCAGCAGCTTCATGTAATGTAGGCGGCCACGATGCTCCTGTGCTGGTGGATGGGACAGATGGGTCGAATGTGTGGGAAGGCTGGGAAGGTGCAGATGTACCGGGGCGGTCGAAGTGTCCCTCGGTGCCGGTCTCCTCAGGGATCGCCTCAGAAGGGTCCAATCGTGCAGGCTCCCGAGTGCTGCTCACCATGCTGTGGAATAAAGAGAAAAAAAAACAATTAAAATACTGACATGGTATGGCCCTGGCTGAAAAAAAAAAGTTACATCTAACATTTTTTTTCACATGTGGTGTGTAATATTTACCTTCTAGTGACCATTGTTTCCCGGAGGAATGACAGGACTTGTGCGTACTTGTACTTGCTCCTGCGTCCTTCAGATCCACTCGGGGCCCGCATCTCTTTATTGAACTCCTTCTTGAAACGATCCCTCACAGACCGCCACCGATTCACAATTCTGTTCCCTGAAACGAGAAAGGAGTGGTTAGTATACAACATCAGTGTTTCACAAACTCCAGTCCTCATGGTCCCCAGGGGTCATGTTTTCAGGATTTCCATAGTAAATAGAAATCCTGAACACATGATCCGTGGGGACCACGAGGACTGGAGTTCGGGAAACACTGGTTTAAATCAAGCAACCGGTACTGTATATACTTACGCTCTTTAATCTGGGCCCGAACATCGAGGTCCTCCCAGCGGCCCACAAGGAGCGAACAGATTTCCTCCCAGAGTCGTCGGGTAACGATAAGGTCAGCGTGGCGGCGGTCAGCCATATTCCAGAGCGGCTCCCTTTCTCTGACGAGATCGATGAGGTGGTCCACATCGAGTCCTCCATCCTCACCGTCAGAGTCGGGAGCACGCTGTGAAGGCTGTTAAAGAAAAAGACAAAAATAACATAATTAGCCTCCACAAAAGAAATGAAATAAAAAGTGCAAAAAAACAAAGCAAAAATATTTATACTTACACGCTGGTGACCGCCGCGTTGCTGTCGTCGACGACCCTGGGAGGCACTGCGAGGACCTCTTGGCCGAGCACCAGATTGTGAAGACTAGAGAAGAAAACAAAAAATGTTATGTCTTTGGATGTAGGCATTTGTTTGCTGTGTGTGGTCTGCAGAACATTGTTTTCCATGTGTTGTGTGTAGTGTGATGTTGTGTTTCTGCGTTTGATGCAAAAAACTTACCAATTGTGAGCCCACTCCAGGTGTCTGTCCACCCCTTCCTTCTTCTTCTGGGAGCTCCTCTTCATCTTGTGATTCCTGTTTTGAAATAAAAGGCAATGAATAGACATATATTACAGAGATGATGGATTTTGGAAATAAAAACTTACCGTCAAACGCTGACGATGCGAGGGAGGGCTCCCAGAAGAAGATGTGCTGTCCTGTTGATGGCCAGACTCCATGGCTGTGGGTATTGCTGCTGCTGTTGCTGCTGCCAGTGATGCCATTTCTGCTGCTGCTGCTGCATCTCTTGGGCGGCTGTTGAATAAAGAGAAACAAAGGGCCAATGAATATCTTGATATTCCATGGCCCTAGTTTGGAGGAATGGGGGATTTGATAATTACCGTCTCTCATCTGCTGCTGGACTCCCCTCCTCAGCATGTTCCATTTGCTGCTCCATTTGGGGTGGTGGTGGTGCTGATGGTGCTGCAGTGGTCTCCAGCCTTCTCCTGCTGCGCTTGGTTGCTTTCTTGGGTGGCATGTTGGGTGTGGCTGTGGGTCCCACTGTCTTGCTTTTATATATGTCTTGTGGGCAGAGCTACTGAGCATGCTCAGACCAAAAAAACCGGATTCGGCCACCGGATCCGGCTTTCGCCGGATCAGGCGCATTGCGGCGCTCATAGGCTTTCATTGTGTGAAAAAGCCGGACGCGCCGGATCCGGCGGGTCCGGCTTTTTCGCCGGAGACAAAAAACGTTACAGTAGCCGTTTTTTCCAGACGCCGGATCGCGACACATTGCCGGATCCGGCGAAAACCGGATGAAACACATGGCCATCCGGCGCGATCCGGCGCAAATGCAAGTCAATGGGGGGGAAACCGGATCCGGCATTGCATTTCGCCGGATCCGGTTTCTGTCAAAAGCGCCGGATCACGCCTGACGGCGAAAACCTGATGTGTGAAAGAGGCCTAAGATGTGCCATTTCTGGGGTGGCTAAGAGCTGAAAGAGCTGATGTTTTCAGCCTGGGGGGATGCCAATATACTTGGATCCTTCCCAGGCTATTAATATCAGCCCGCAGCTGTCTGCCTAGCTTTTGCTGGTTCAATTTTATAGGGGGACTCTATGTCAATTTTTTTCTGGGGTTCCCCTGTAAACTAGCCAGTAAAAGCTAAGCAAACATCTGTGAGCTGATATTTTTTAGCCTGGAAACCTTTATGGCTATTGGCTTCTTCCCAGAAATATAACATCAGCTCTCAGCCATCGACTTTCCTTCTGCTTGTTAGGAAAATATTGCTGGAGCCCAATTTTTTTTTTAATTTTTTGAAAAATCTACTGATATTGCATTTCACGCAGCTTTCTGACAGTTGCTGTTTTGTTACAGCATATGTAGGTTAATTATGTTAATGCTCCTACATAGGCCGGTGTGTGTGTGTATGTGTGTGTGTCTTTATTTAACTCTTTATGTACCATTTTATTATTGAGGGTATCTGGTTGACACCTGTTCATTACTAAATCTCAAGCTTGGTGTATATAATATTTCCACTTATATTTGTTTTGTGTGTGTAAACATTATAAATTTGAACATGGTATGTAATGATATTATGGACTTCAATGGAGAATGAAAAGGAAGAGATGGAACATGGAATTGATATCACAATTCTTTTTTTTAATAATATATCTAAATTTAGTTCTATGGATTTACAAAAACGCATGAAAAACCGCTTCAAAAACGTAACAAAAATGCATAAAAAACTCCAAAACCATGTGGAGATGCAGAAACCTTGCAGAAATTTCTGCAAGCAAATACGCAACATGCGCACATAGCCTTAGTGGGCTCTTTGGGACCTAAGGTACCACTCCAGCATTTTTTATTGCACTGCTGGAGTGGTGCTTTAAATGTAGTTACCCAGCAGTCCCTTGTCTCAAAATCATCTGCCACCTATTAGGGCTGGTGGAACGCACCAAACAATATAAAGATGGTAATAAGGTGCGTTCGCAGCCCAGGGTCCACTGTGCAGAGATGTTAACTGCTGCTCGGTAATGGCGGACACAAAATTGCGGTATCACACTAGACACACGTAGGTTAATTGCCACCCGGTGTGTAGTTGTGACAAGCTCTATTACATCACAGAGCACAGATACTGTACCCTGTTAACAGTCTCAGGACACAGATGAATCAGCGCTAGTGTTCGGTCTCAAGACTAAGCGCTAAGGACACAGGGTAAGAGCCTCGCTAGATCCACTTAGCGCACGGCGATGCCTGGATGAATCCTGAATAATAAATTTAGCGCACCAAGCTTGTGCAGCGTCACACTGACGAACGCCACTAACCACCCTGACTAGGGATTCTAGCGCACTGATTGCACATGGTGTCACACTGGCGAACGCCACTACTTGACGCTGATGCTAGGCACTAACTTTGCCTCCCACCTGCACTATCAGCCTAGGCACTAGCTGGCAGGGCTGAACAACACATACATACCAAGGGTAGGGGTTTCATAATGTGTCAGTCACCAGAGACAATCATACATGCATACAACACACACCACATGGTCTATTTTAGCGTACGATCCTGTTATAACTGCTGCCTTCCGGGACCTTGCTGATGGCCTAATTGTGCATGTGACCTCTGACCACCAATGAGCAGTCATCACATGGGCTTGGTCAGATGGAGAAAAGCTGGACTTAGTCCCAGGAGAGTCTGCTCGCCGTTGACTAATGCTGGTGGCTATAGCTGAACCCTGGGGTGGAGACAGCAGCAGCACCCAAATGCATAGCATTATCCTGAGCAAGATGCTGGGACTGACCTCTCTGCTGAGCAGGATCCTCAGCAGCTGAAGAAGAATGGAAGACTGCAGAGGACATGTCTTGAGATTCCTCCTGTGCATCAATTTACCATTTGTCTTGGTCAAAAAGTGACATGCTGGGCAGTTCTAGTGTTTCATGGAGCTGCGCAAAGGTAACTTTTAAATACAAATCTATGAGAGCCATTGTCTGGCCTTGTTTTAACTCTCATAGAACTGCACTGAGAGCTTGCGACATAGCGTCTGACTACTGGTCAGTCAGTAGCTGCGCTCGCAAGATGGAGCCACGGGACTGGAGCAGTGCGGAGGGAGAGTATATTACTGGGGCAGAGGGTTTATATTTAAAGCGCCACTCCAAAAAAAACATTCTGGAGTGATGGTTTAAAAAGGATTGTTGACAATTACCAAAATGAAGAGGCTGTGGAACTCTTGCAGGAGGTGTGTACCAGGCACATTAGTGCTTGTTTATTACATTATATTCAAAATATTTTGAAGTATTTAATATATTTCTAATATTTTTCAAATGTTTGAAAACAAA
Organism: Dendrobates tinctorius; assembly: GCF_039654945.1. Lineage (NCBI taxonomy): Eukaryota > Metazoa > Chordata > Amphibia > Anura > Dendrobatidae > Dendrobates > Dendrobates tinctorius. Next base: position 38,973,594 of record NW_027361703.1, on the reverse strand, counting down.
ACAACAACTTCTGTTAAATCTATGTGCTATGTATTCATACATTGTATGTTTTCTGGATAATTACTAAAATAGTGAGCTCTGATATTAAAAAAGGACTTTGAAATAGTCTGTGTAAACAAGTGAAAGCTGGAATTCTACTGACTGTCTCTCCTGTTAGAACTCTTCATGTGTCTGCGGTCATAGTCTATTCACTTCCACTGCCTCTGAACCTAATAGATATCAGCAACACTGTTTATCACAATACACATCAGTGACCGCAGCTTGCAGCCATTTCCAAATGCACAAGGTCATCCAGAATTTAGTTTCTATGTGGAAACTGTTTTTAGCTTCAGGTGAAATACCCAAAGTGTTCAGTTGCTATAGATATACTCCAGGTAGCTATTTGGTATTTAGGCTATTTGAGTTAGAAGCATGGTGTGTAGACAAATTGCTTAAACAATTCTTTGATTTTTAACCCCTTAATGACCGGAGCTTTTTTTGGTTTTGCGTTTTTGTTTTTGCTCCCCTTCTTCCCAGAGCCGTAACTTTTTTATTTTTCCATCAATACGGCCATGTTAGGACTTATTTTTTGCAGGATGAGTTGTACTTTTGAATGACATCATTGATTTTAGCATGTCGTGTACTCGAAAATGGGAAAAAATTCCAAGTGCGGTGAAATTGCAAAAAAAGTACAAACCCACGCTTGGTTTTTTGTTTGGCTTTTTTGCTAGGTTCACTAAATGCTAAATTTGACCTGCCATTATGATTCTCCAGGTCACCGGGAGTTCACAGACACCAAACATGTCTATGTTTTTTATCTAAGTGATGAAAAAAAGATTCCAAAGTTTGCTAAAAAAAAAAATTTGTGCCACATTCCGATACTCGTAACATCTCCATTTTTTGTGATCTGGGGTTTTTTGTGTGCCAAGCTGATGTTTTTAAGGATACCATTTATGTGCAGATACGATCTTTTAATCTCCCGTTATTGCATTTTAATACAATGTCGCGGTGACCAAAAACTGTAATTATGGCGTTTCGATAATTTTTCCCGCTACGCCGTTTAGCGATCAGATTAATCCTTTTTTATTGATAGATCGGGCAATTCTGAACACAGCAATACCTAATATATGTAGGTGTGATTTTTGTTTTATTGTTTTATTTTGAATGGGGCGAAAGGGGGTGATTTAAACTTCTATATTTTATTTTTTCATATTTTTAAAATATTTTTTTTAATTTTGGCATGCATCATAGCCTCCATGGGAAGTTAGAAGCATTCACAACTCAATCGGCTATGCTGCATATAGGCGATGAGCAGATCGTCTATATGTAGCAGAATTACTGCATTGCTATGAGCGCAGAATACCAGGTGGCATTCATAGCAATGCCTCATCAACAACCATAGAGGTCTCTAGGAGACATCAGGTTGTTAAGGCAACACATCACTGACCCCCGATCACATAACGGGGGTTGGCAATGTGCATATTTCTGGCCCGGCAGCTGGAAGCGCTGGTTAAATCCCGCTGTCATCATTTAACAGCGGATCTAACTAGTTAATAGGCGTGGGTGAATCGCGATTTCACCTGCTCCTATTGCAGGCACATGTCAGCTGTTGAAAACAGATGACATATCCCGGCTTTGATGTGGGCTCACCGCCGGAACCCTCATCAAAGCGAGGGTGCTGCCATTGGACGTACTATTGTGTCCAATGGCAGTAAGGGGTTAAAATAGGGTAAAATGTATGAAAATTTACATGTAACTTATAGACTTTAGAAATAGTCAGTGCAAGTACATTGAAATTTTATGAACAAGCAGCTCTACCCTAGAGCGATTTAAAAGATCATGTTACTCTATACTGTATATTTCCTTTTCAGTTATCTAAAAAAATCTCTGATAATACTTGTTTGGAACAATTCAAGAACAACACAAAAGAGCTATGGGATGTGTCAACCAGTCAAAGAAGAACTCCGTTTATAAATGGTACTAATATTTTGCTATGGAGCCTGCTGAGAAATGATAGAAATTTCACATTCTGCAGGTTTATAATTGGATTGTGTCCTCTTCTCATTATACACTCCACAACATTGAAAGGCCTTCAAGAATAAACATCACTCTGGTCCTATTACTGGGGTTATGGTGTAGGATGGCATAATGTACAGTAGTCGGACACCTCTAGTCTTCATTCTAAGTACACTAACAGCTCAGTGTCATAGTTGGATGTTGTAGTTGGACTGTGAATCTGAAAGGTTATTTTTCTTTAGATTACTTCAAATACAGAAGGAAGTTATGGTCCAAATGTTACATAATAAAATAATAACATTAAAAAATAATGCAAAAAATGATCTGAAAGATATTTGAAGGTCATTACATTAAGAGTGAATTTAAGAGTAGTTACACAGTTGTGCTAAAAAGTTTACATACCCCAACAGAATGTTTGCTTTCTTGGCCTTTATTCAGAGACTATGAATGATAACACCAAAATTTTTTCTCCACTCATGGTTACTGGTTGGATGAAGCCATTTATTATCAAACTACTGTGATTTCTCTTTTTAAATCATAATGACAACCCTATACTTTCAAATGACCCTGATCAAAAGTTTACACACCCCATTTCTTAATACCGTGTATTGCCCACTCTAAAATCAATGACAGCTTGAAATCTTTTGTGGTAGTTGTGGATGAGGTTCTTTATTTTCTCAGATGGTAAAGCTGCCCACTTTTCATGGCAAAATGCCTCCAGTTCCTGTAAATTTCTGGACTGTCTAGCATAAACTGCGCACTTGAGATATCCCCAGAATGGCTCAATGATATTGATGTCAGGAGACTGAGATGGCCACTCCAGAACCTTCACTTTGCTCTGCTGCAGCCAAAAACAGGTCGACTTGGCATTGTGTTTTGGATCGTTGTCATGTTGAAGCATCGAAGTGCATCCTATACGCAGCTTCTGGGCTGATGATTGCAAACTTGCGTCCAGTATTTGCAGATAGCGTGCTGCATTCATCTTACCTTCAACTTTAGCCAAGTTTCCTGTGCCTTTGTAGCTCACACATTCCTTCCTTTCATCATAGGCCTTGTTGACCTCTCTACAAATTTAACATTTATGGTTGTGGCCAAAAAGTTCAATTTTGGTCTCATCACTCCAAATTACCTTGTTCCAGAAGTTTTGAGGCTTGTCTTGTTGGGGTGGTCTTAGTGATTACCTACCACTGACCTATCAAATATGAACCAAGTGCATGATTAGAACAAAGACATTGGATGCAAGGTCAAATGAATTTTCCTCTCTCGGCAAAAGTTGGTAAAGAACTGAACTTTATTAGTACAAACAAAAGATCATGTAACAGGCAGGAAGAGGGCATTACACAGCTTCAGCCATTGTATCAGTCTGTGTTAGGTCCTTTCCATATATGGTCTTCAATGTATCCACCTCACAGTCGAAGGATTCCAGGGCATAGTTCCAGGATGTAGATGCCATCTTGCCACATCACATGTATTACTAGCTTATGTGAGGTTAATAATTGATTTCAATAGTCGTTCTCTCCTTCAAAATCTCTGTGCTGTTTTGCATATTGTAGGTGAGATACTTTGTGGCATTTGGAAAGTAATGGCTTTTTTCTGGCGACTCGACTGCATTCCATTTTTCTTCAAGTGCCTCCTTATTGTGCATCTTGAAACAGCCACACCACGAGTTTTCAGAGAGTCCAGTATTTCAGCTGATGTTATTTGTGGGTTTTTCTTTGCATTCCGAACTAGTTTTTTGGCAGTTGTAGACTAAATTTTTGTTGGTCTACCTGACCATGATTTTGTTTTTACAGAGCCCCTGATTTTCCATTTGTTAATCACAGTTTGAGCGCTGCTGACTGGCATTATCAATTCCTCAGATATCATTTTGTACACCCTTTCTGTTTTATACAGTTCAACTATGCACCTTTTCCCATAGATAAGTTGACAATTCTTTTGCTTTCTCCATGAGTCACAATCCAGAAATGTCAGTGGCTGGATGAAAGATGCAAGAGTCTGTCTGGATCCCAGAAACTCACTCAGCTTTTATGCATACACACTGATTACAAGCAAACAGGTCACAGGTGAGGATGTTACCTTTAGTAGCCATTCAAACCCATTTGTGTCAAATTCTGTGCATGTTATCAGGCTAAAATCACCAGGGTATGTGAACTTATGATCAGGGACATTTGGATGTTTTGTGTTGTCATTATGTTTTAAAAAGAGAAAAAACAGTAGTTGGAATATAAATGGCTTCACCAAACCACTAACAATGAGTGGAGAAAAAGTTTTGGTGTTATCATTCATATTCTCTGAAAAAAATCCCAAGAAAACAAAAATTCTGCCAGGGTATGTAAACTTTTGTGCACAAATGTAGATGAAGAGTTGCCAGTGTTGCTTTAAAAATGCCCATAGTTTGACTTGCTTCATGGTGTTGTGAACTTGCATTATATAAATTACTTATTTTTCATATTTTTTAACATTTTAAAACTAATCATATTAAGAAGACTTTAAAATGACCATCCCTAAAGTATGATGAGTTAAAGAAATGTTAATGTCAAATGTCAAAACTGTCATTAAAATAACACTAATCAAAAAATATTGGAGATAATTTTTAAAAGTGATGCATCTGGTTTCTAATTTGTAATAAACCACATTTTATATTCATCACATTTATTATATATTTGCAAAAAAAAGGAAAGTTCGATGTTCTCGCCATTTAGAATATAGGCAAGGTTATTGCGAGATGAAAAAAGTCCAAGGTTAAATATTGGCATGTGGCACTAAAAATTTGCCTAATGTAAATCACCCAAGAGGTTGCTCAAAGGGAATCAGCAGGATATTGAAACCCCTTTTGTGAGAAGTATGATGTAGTGACAGAAACCTTGATGCCAGCAATGTGCTACTTACTGTGCTGCATGCTGTAGTTTTGATAAAATCACTGTTTTACCTGCTGCAGATCTACCAATTCTCTGAATGCTGAGATCTGTATAACCCTACCTACACTACTGACAGCTTTCTGTTCATAGGCAGAAAGCTGACAATCAATGGTGGGGGCTGGGCTGTACAGAGCTCATGAATATGGAGGAATATATAGCAGTATGTTTACTAGTCCTTTAATAAAAACGTCCTGCTAATAATCAAATTTATGGCAATCAGCTCAGTAAGTGACACATCACTGTAACAGTTTTCACTGTCTACAAATTGTGCAGCTCTCAGATTCGGTGTCAAAAACCTCTCACCGTACTCTTCATCTTTATCTTATCTCCTCTAGGTTTAGGCTGACTATATTTGATCAAATCTTAATAACAAACACATCCAAAAGAAAGTCAAAACAAATTATTCAAAAAGTACATCAAAAGAAATGTATAAAAATAAGAACTTAAACTGAACATTACCTGTCATTTTTAGTTATTTTCTAAAGCAGTTTTAATTTTGCCAACGGCGCTTTGTTAGTCTGAACTGTGAGATTCGATGATAACCTGCAAGATCTCACGTTATGACAAGTGCTGCCCTGGGTGGTTGTAGAAAGCCCCCAAGAGTGCTGAGATTTCACAACTTCGACCCCACTCCAGGTGCAGAGTTAAGTCCTTTACAGGCTACATTATATTGTTCATTTAAATGTCATTTAGCAACATTACGCTATGATAACCTCTCTTTGAAAGGGCTGGCTTTCACTTTAATCTTGTATCATTTACCCATTTCTATTTATTTTAGATCCTGTCAAGATGTAATAATTAGGTTACAAACCTGGAACCGAAGGAAGTAATAATAGCAAGTAGTTTTCAAATAGCTTAGCTATTAAGCTGTGCAACAATGGAGTTTTGGACATACTGTATACATATGTATTCCTATAACATGAATAGGTGGAGCATTGAATATTATTATATAGCATTGTAGTTTACAGTGATTTTTTATGGATCACACACACTTATCACTATATCCCTTCAAAGTTTTTAAGGACACATAATGAAATTTTTTGTGTCAATCAATTATGGTTCTGGTGAAGAATTTCTAAGATATGCATCATGAATAGCTCCCAACCGTCCTGGATTCAACTGGACTGTCTCAATTTGAGTGGGCAGTCCCGCTATCCTGGAAGGTCAGGGCATTGTCCCAACTTCAACTAAAGGCCTCGTCACACTTAGTGATGCACCAGCGATCCTGACAACGATATGACGCGGTCAGGATCGCTGGTGCATCGCTAAGTGGTCACTAGTGAGCTGTCAAACAGGCAGATCTCACCAGTGACATTGCAGGGGTCGGGGGTCACTACTTACCTGTCAGACGAGGCGATGAAGACGTCCTCCAGCCCGCTTCCACGCGCCGCTCGTCACCACAGCAGGAAGCCCAGCCGGAAGCTGATGACTAGAAACGGCCCATGCCATTCTTGCGCAATCAGCGATAACCAGTGGGGGAGCCGGTCGGAGGTAAGTATCACACATAGTGATATTGCTAGCAATATCGCTGCTGCGTCACAAAACCAGTGAAGTTATAGCGATATTGCTAGTGATATCGCTTAGTGTGACGGGGCATTAACTCTATGTCAGTCTCCATCATAGTGATCGGATTACATGTAGATCCATAAATGGCATAAACAAATTGCACAATTGATTTTTTTCTCCATTAACCCCTTCACTACCAAAGGTGGTTTGCACGTTAACTCCCTGGCCAATTTTTACAATTCTGACCACTGTCCCTTTATGAGGTAATAACTCTGAAATGCTTCCATGGATCTCGGTGATTCTGACATTGTTTTCTCGTGACACATTGTACTTCATGATAGTGGTAAAATTTCATTCAAATAACATGTTTATTTGTGAAAAAAACAGAAATTTGGTGAAAATTTAGAAAATTTCACAATTTTCCAACTTTGAATTTTTATGCCCTTAAATCACAGAGATACGGCACACAAAAAACTTAATAAGTAACATTTCCCACATGTTTACTTTACATCAGCACAATTTTGGAATCAAAATTTTTTTTAGGAAGTTATAAGGGTTAAAAGTTGACCAGCGATTTCTCATTTTTGCAACACCATTTTATTTTTACGGACCACGTCACATTTGAAGCCACTTTGAGGGGTCTATATGATAGAAAATACCCAAAAGTGACACCATTCTAAAAACTGCACCCCTCAAGTTGCTCAAAACCATATTCAAAAAGTTTATTAGCCCTTCAGATGCTTCACAGGAATTTTTTGAATGTTTAAAAAAATGAACATTTAACTTTTTTTCACAAAAAAAAAATACTTCAGGTTCAATTTTTTTTATTTTACCAAGGGTAACAGGAGAAATTGGACTGGAAAAGTTATTGTGCAATTTGTCCTGAGTACGCTGATACCTGATATGTGGGGGAGAACCACTGTTTTGGTGCATGGCAGAGCTCAGAAGGGAAGGAGTGCCGTTTGACTTTTCAATGTAAAATTGGCTGGAATTCAGATCGGATGCCATGTCACATATGGAGAGCCCCTGATGTACCTAAACAGTGGAAACCCCCCACAAGTGACCCCATTTTGGAAACTAGACCCCCCAAGGAACTTATCTAGATATGTGGTGAGAACTTTGAACCCACAAGGGCTTCACAGAAGTTTATAACGTACAGACGCACAATTAAAAAATCATATTTTTTCCACAAAAATGATCTTTTCACCTCCAATTTTTATTTTCCCAAATTTAACTGGACCCTAAAAGTTATTGTGCAATTTGTCCTGAGTATGCTGATACCCCATATGTGGGTGTCAACAACTGTTTGGGCACATGGCAGAGCTCGGAAGGGAAGCAGCGCCATTTGACTTTTTTGTCTGGAATTGAGATCGGACACCATGTCGCGTTTGGAAAGCCCCTGATGTACCAAAACAGTGGAAACCCCCCACAAATGACACCATTTTGGAAACTAGACCCCCCAAGGAACATATCTAGATATGTGGTGAGCACTTTGAACCCCCCAGTGCTTCACAGAAGTTTATAATGCCCGGGCATGAAAATAAAAAAATCATTTTTTTTCCACAAACATGATCTTTTAGTCCCCAATTTTTTTTATTTTCCCAAGGGTAGCAGGAGAAATTGGACCCCAAATATTGTTGTCCAATTTGTCCTGAGTACGCTGATACCCCATATGTGGGAGAAAACTACTGTGTGGGCACACGTCGGGGCTCGGAAGAGAAGTAGTGACGTTTTGGAATGCAGACTTTGATGGAATGGTCTGCGGGTGTCATGTGCGTTTGGAGAGCCTCTGATGTGCCTAAACTATTCAAACTTCCCACAAATAACCCCATTTTGGAAACTAGACCCCCACAGTACTTATCTAGATGTGTGGTGAGCACTTTGAACCCACAAGTGCTTCACAGAAGTTTTTAACGCCCTGGCGTGAAAATAAAAAAATCATATTTTTTTCCACAAAAATGATATTTTTGCCCCCAATTTTTTATTTTCCTAAGGGTAACAGGAGAAATTGGACCCCAAAAGTTGTTTTGCAATTTGTCCTGAGTAGGGTGATTCCCCATATGTGGGGGTAAAACACTGTTTGGGCGCATGGCAGAGCTTGGAAGGGAAGGAGCACCATTTGACTTTTTCAACGCAGAATTGGCTGGAATTGAGATCAGACGCCATGTTGCACTTGGAGAGCACCTGATGTGCCCAAACAGTGGAAACCCCTCAATTCTAACTCCAACCCTAACTCCAACACACCCCTAACCCTAATCTCAGCCCTAACCCTAGCCCTAGCCCTAACCCTAGCCCTAGCCCTAACCCTAACCCTAGCCCTAACCCTAGCCCTAGCCCTAACCCTAATGGGAAAATGGAAATTAATACATTTTTTTAATTTTATTATTTTTCCCTAACTAAGGGGGTGATAACGGGGGGTTTGATTTACTATTTATGGCAGTTTTTATATTTGGCAGCTGTCACACGCTAAAAGATGCTTTCTATTGTAAAAATAGCTTTTGCATCACCACATTTTGAAAGCTATAATTTTTCCATATTTTGACCCACCGAGTCATGTGAGGTCTTAATTTTTGCGGAATGATTTTACGTTTTTATTGGTATCATTTTCGGGCATGTGACATCTTTTGATCACTTTTTATTCCGATTTTTGGGACACACAATGAACAAAAACCAGCGTTTCATGAATTTCTTTTTGGGGGGTGCGCTTACACCGTTCCGCTTGCGGTAAAATTGATAAAGCGGTTTTATTCTTCGCGTCAGTATGGTTACAGTGATACCTCATTTATATTTTTTTTTATGTTTTGGCGCTTTTATGCAATGAAAATAATTTTATATAAAAAATAATTATTTTTGCATCGCTTCATTCTGTGAGCTATAACTTTTTTATTTTTTTGCTGATGATGCTCTGTGGTGGCTTGTTTTTTGCGGGACAAGATGATGTTTTCAGCGGTACCTTGGATATTTATATGTGTCTTTTTGATCACGCGTTATTGCACTTTTTTTTCGGCAGTATGATAATAAATAATTATTTTTTGCTTAGTTTTTTTATTTTTATTTTTTAAGTGGTTCGCTAAAGGGGTTAACTAATGGGACAGTTTTATAGGGCGGGTCATTACGGATGCGTCGATCCCAAATATGTGTGCTTTTATTGTTTTTTTTTATTTCCAAAAAATGAATTTATTAGGGAATATTTTTTTTTCTAATTTATTTAGCGATTTTTTTTAAATTATTTTTACACTTTTTTTTTAACTTTATTACATTGTCCCAGGTGGGACATCACTGTTCTGTGACAGATCGCTGATCCGTCACATCACAGATTGCTGTGACAGATCAGCATTCTGTCACAGGCACTGCACAGGCTTCCTCCTTGCCTGCGCTTTGTCCCCGCCACCATATTGGATCCGGGGACCTGCAGGGAAGGAGACCCCCGCAGCAGCACTGCATATTGCACTGCTTTGGGGGGCTCATGGGAGCACGGAGGGAGCCCCCTCCCTGCCGATGCTTCCCTTTAACCCCCGGTACATCGCGATCATGTTTGATTGCGGTGTGCCAGGGGTTAACGTGTCGGGTGTCAGCTGTGATAATCAGCTGACACCCGGCCGCTATCAGCGGCGCTCACCATGTGGGCGCCGCTAATCGCTATGACATAATCTGTCCATGGGAATTAGGTCCCAGGTCACATGGACGGAATATTACGTCCATTGTAGGAAAGGGGTTAAACCGATAGAAATGTAATAAAAAAGTAATACTGAGGCCGTGTTTCACATGTAGTGTGAATGCTGTGCTTCTTCTACTGAATTTTATCTGCACATTTTCTGCAATTGTCCGCACCACATGGCACAATAGCAATCCTCGCTAATTATTTAATGTTTGCTGTTTTTCTTTTGTGCATTTTCCTCCTTATTTGATCCATTTTTTGTGCATTTGAGAAGAAGCATTTTTAATGCCAATTTACTAATACAGAAGTGATTGAATTCTGCACTTAAGAAACCAACAGCATTTTTTCTTTACATGCATTTTTTTCAGACTTTAAATAGAAGCCTACAGAGAAAAAATGCTACAATACCACACAAAACAACATATTTAGATGCACCAAGGGCAGTCATTTTCTTTTCATATCCACTTTGCTTGGACTTTTAGGATATGTTCACATGCAGAATAAATGCTAAGATTTTCTATTGCTCTTTTCTTTCACAGAAATACTGCAGTGTTTAACTGTCCAAGCAAAGTGGATGTGATTTCATAAAAACTGCGCCCCCGGTGCATCTAAAGACACTGATAAACTCTGCATTTTTGGTGCCTTTTTGGTGCTTTTTTCCCTCTAGAACAGTGGTTCCCAAACTCCAGTCCTCGTGGACCCCAACAGGTCAAGTTTTCAGGATTTCCATAGTGTTACACATGTGAGAGAATTCCTGATGCCTTGATAATACTTCCATCACCTGTGAAACACTATGGAAATCCTGAAAACATGACCTGTTGGGGTCCGCGAGGACTGGAGTTTGGTAACCACTGCTCTAGAGGCTTCTATGTATGGCCAAAACAAGATGCATGTAAAAAATTGCAGCTACTTTCTTAATTGTACAATAAAAGCTTTTCTGTGCTATTAAAAACACATTAAAACACTGCTTAAAATCTGCACAAAAATGCATCACATAAGGGGAAAAGGCATAAAAATGCAGCAAAATGCAATAACCAGAGAAGATTGGTTTTACAGTGTGTGGTGCAGACACCTGCAGAAAACAAAAGTCACATTATTTCTGCAACGTGTGAACATGGTGTTAAAGACACAAAAAAGCCAGATATGATATAGTGACACTACTTAAAAGCGATTAAGTTCTGGAGGCTCCGACTGTGAATGAATGAGCAAAAAATAAATCCACAGGTTCAAACTAGAGATGAGCATGACGCACAGAAGACATTGCTCCAGCCCTTGGCTAATTAAAAATGGCGCCGTGAACACCAGAAGTTACGAGATTTGAGGACCTCCTGTCCTTCCGCCAGGTACCACTGAACTGGACTTTGGATCGAATTCTCGTGAATCGATCCGTTCATCTCTAAACCCAACTGTCCTGGATGCAGCAGGACAGTCCCGGATTTGGATTGACACCCTGCAGTCTCTGCTGGTTGTCCTTCACTGCCACTGCTAACATCTCCTCAAGTCACGGTAGAAAGAAATTGTAAATGGGTGCCGCTTTAGGTGTGGCTAGGGAGTGTGATCAAAATCTACCCTTGTTTATTTTCTTTAAAAGTTGGGAGGTATGCATTATATTAGGCTTCATTCACATCTGTGCTTATTATGAAAATAACAAAAGTGCCAGACCTCCTACATGCCAGTCACCAGTGATGCCCGTATACCCCAATGACTAGAATGGCCCTATCTGATTTCTAAGAATGATGAGCTATTTGTTCTAGTATAAATGTCAGACTCTTCAAAGCAGATGTGAGAAGACCCTTTTGAAACCTGCTTTTATTTGATACAGAAAGCATGTGTATAAATAGGATGTAGTTGCAAATGGCTTATTGGTAAAGACTAAATGGCTTAGTTTGGCCTAAAAGTTCATTTTACATATTTAGGTTAAAGGGAATCTGTCACCTCATTTTTGGCCTATGAGATGCGGCTACTGCCATCAGGGGCTTATCTACAGCATTCTGTAATGCTGTAGATAAGCCCCCGATGTAATCTGAAAGATAAGAAAAACAAGTTAGATTATACTCACCCGAGGGGGCGGTCCGGTCCAATGGGTGTCGCGGTCCGATCCGACTCCTCCCATCTTCTAGCGATGATCTCCTCCTTCTTACTTCTACTGCCGCTCCTGCGCAGGCGTGCTTTTTCTGCCCTGTTGAGGGCAGAGTAAAGTACAGCAGTACACAGGCGCCAGACCACTCTGACCTTTCCAGGTGCCTGCGCACTGCAGTATTCATCTCTGCCTTCAACAGGGCAGATATAGTATGCCTGCGCAGGAGCCGCAGCAGAAGTAAGGAAGAGGACATCATTGCTAGAATATAGGAGGCGCTGGATCGGACCATGACACCCATCGGACTGGACCGGATCCCTGGGTGAGTATAATCTAACTCGGTTTTCTTATCTTTCAGGTTACATTGAGGGCTTATCTACAGCATTACAGAATACTGTCGGTAAGCCCCTGATGACGGTGGCCACATCTCAGGGCAAAAGTGAGGTGACAGATTCCCTTTAAGCTCCCACATAGCAGTAGTTGTAAAGCAACAAGAAAGTGTAACATGAAAACAGAAGAAAAGATAGATGTACCCTCAAATAGAGGAGTGAATTATAAAAATACAATGTATCTTGAATACTTCATGATACATAAACCACAAATACAGATAATATAAATCACTGACCAACACTAATCACAGGTGGAAAATAAGAAGTGATGAAAGGACAAGGAAATGAGATGCTTCACAAGAGATACTGTAATTTGTGAAAAGAAAAAAAGTAGCTTCCATTTGAAACAACCGTAAAGTTTCTTTGTTGTTTGACTTCTCGCAGTGTGCTCAGTTTTGTTATAGCAGGCTATGAGACTTGGTAGTTTCAGATAATTATAGTTGTTTCCGCCATAGCTCTGCTCATGCATGCAGGAAGGAGGCTGTGTTGTGAATGTCTGAGCAATCTGTCTAGTATCGGTTTATTTCAGAAGTGTCAGTGTTTACTACAACTACAAGCGTCCTGTCTGCTATTACATACAGATCCAAAATAGTAAATTCCAGATACAAACCAGAGGATGACTTTAGGAATACCATAATTACGCTGCGGTATTTAATTATGTCAGCATGTAATCATGTTATTTGGCTGTATGAGGACAGAAAAGACTGAGAACAAGATCTACTTATACAAAAACAGTGCCCATGGGCTGAGCCTGACATTGCCATGTGATCCTTTTCTCTTAAACTTGCCTGAGCTGCAATAGCAGACATTAAAAAAAATGACTTTTTTCTAAAAATATCCTTTAAAGGAAATCGCTCGGCAGTAGAGATGAGCGACTTTGCCTTTTTTAGGGTCAAGTCGGGTTTCATGAAACCCGACTTTCTCAAAAGTCGAGTCGAACAGTAGAACTCGGCAGTAGAGTTGAGCGAAACAGGTCAGTCAGATTCAAAAGTCTCTGACTTTCGCCAAAGTCGGGTTTCGCCGAATGCTTGCACGTGACTTTTTTCAGCCAATGAGAGAAGCGGAGTGTAGCGTAGCTGGAGTGGGAGTGGGAGTGGGAGACAGAGAGAGGGAGAGGGATTTCACCACCTCTAGGGTTACAATTCATGCCAGGTGTGTTTCCTGTCCTCCACTCACTGCCGACTTTTCTCCCCATTGACTTGCATTGGGTTTGGGGTTTCACGACTTTTCCCGACTTTTCCCTATAGTCGTCCGATTTCGTTCGACTCGACTTTTGAGAACGTCGGGTTTCATGAAACCCGACTCGACCCTAAAAAAGGCATAGTCGCTCATCTCTACTCGGCAGGTTTTTCCTATATAATCTGAGATCATCATAACAATGGGCAAGTGAGCCTGATTCCAGGGATATATCACTTACTGGACTGCTTGGTGTAGTCTTCATAGAATAGCTGTTTTGGCTAATGCAGATGTAGCAGAGCTAAGACTTCTGCTCTGTGTATAGCCCCATCCGCACACCTGACTGGCAGCATCATGTGCACACTGTACATTGTGAGTAAGCTGCTGCTTAGTGGTGGGGGCGGGGTTATACAGATTAGCCTGACTGCTGGTCACATGAGCTGTAGTCCAGGCAGTGTTAATCTCCTGCTGATAAACCACTGTTTTTATGGAAACTACAACACTCAGCCTAATAAGGGACACATTCCTGCAGTCAGGGTATTGTGCCCTAGATTATGCTACTCTAAAATTAAATACCAAAATCTTGCTGACAGATTCTCTTTAAGATCATTTTCTTGTATTTTTATGCTGTTGCGCCTAGATGCTTACCTGACATTATGTGGGGATGTTTAGCTAAGTGTCAATCTGGTTATATGTATTTTTGTGCTTTCTATGGAGTTTGTGGGAGAAGGGTTTTGTGTGATCTCTCTACCAATTATTTGCTTCTTGTTTGGTGCTGTTATTGAGGTCTTATCATTTGAGTTTTCCTGCTTTTTCACTTTTTTATGCTCTATGCCTCTAATATATGGGATTATGTTGCAATTATTTGCATCCTTTATGATTAAACAAATGTGAGTTGTTTTGTCACTGTGATTAAGTAACATGGATATGTGTCATTTTTCTTTCATGTCTGTGTACTACCATGCTACTAAATGTACAAATGTATATATCTTGGACAAAGCTTAACTATAGTTACTTGAAAGTCAATTTTTTCCAATCAACACATCTAAACTCAGTATCACAGCAATGGTCAGTTTTTAAGTATGCTGTGTGTTAGGGTACCGTTACACCTAGCGATGCCCCAGCGATCCCGACCAGTGATATGATGCTGTCAGGATCGCTGGTACATCACTAAGTGGTCGCTAGTGAGCTGCCACACAGGCAGATCTCACCAGCGACATCGCTGGGGTCGGGGGTCGCTACTTACCTGTCAGACGCGGCGATCCTGCATCCTCCCGCCCGGCTTCACGCGTCGCTCGTCGGCGCCACAGGAAGCGCCGCAGGAAGTGGCCGACGAGGAATGGTCCAGGAGCTTATCGCGCGATCAGCGATAACCAGCGGGGGAGCCGGTCGGAGGTAAGTATCACATGCAGCGATATCGCTAGCAATATCGCTGCTACGTCACAAAATCGGTGACTTTACAGCGATATTGCTAGCGATATCGCAGTGTGTAACGGGGGCTTTAGAAATGGCAAAGTCTTATTGAAGATTAGCAGTCAAGAGTAAATTAACATTAAGTTTAATGAGTAGCAAGTGAAGCTCTTGGTTACCCAATTTAAATAATATTTTAAGGAATTGAAAAATCACAATTCCATATTAGAGAAGAGAGAATCCATGAAGCCATTTAATAAACTTGCATTTTTTGGATCACCACACATCCACTGCAGTATTTGCTATAATGTGGCTTGCATGTTATTTATCAGAAATGTCTGCTGCTCTGTAACCATAGTATGCAATAAAATAAAGGAAGCCTTACTAGTAATAAGTAATACTTTATCTAGTTTGTTTGGGAATTGGTATCTTGTAGCTGTCTAAAGCATTATTTAAAAGGGTTGTCCGGGCTTTTCACATAATCTCAGTACATATCTGAGCTACAGAATTATGACAATAAGTAATTTACTTTCTGTCACTAGTTTGCACGGTTTTCTAGATATTCTGAACAGAACGTCCAAGGGGGGTGTGTTATGGCATTGAAATGAGAACTAGTCGTAACCTCCTACTCTACTCCAAACATGCCCTCTATAGCAACAACCCCACCCTCCATAGCTACAGGCCCTCCCCGTACGCATGAAGCAGCCCTCATCGCACAGTAACAAATTCTTCCCCTCCAGCAGCCTCAGTGCAGAGAGCAGAGAGCTTCTCCTCCCCCAGACACACACTGAACAGTTATCTATGGAAAGTGAATCTAGTGAGGAGGAGGGAAAATCGTCTTGTATTCTGGGCCTCTCCATGATTACAATACATAACTCATTATCAGTAATTCCTTCCCTCACTGTCCCAGGCTGCTGACAGCAGTGAGAGCAGACTGTGTGATGGCCAGTGATGGGGGTCTGCAGCTTCTAATCTGCACAGGGGATGGCAGTCACTGATGTAATCTGTTGTGTGACAAAGCCTCTGCTGTGTGAATGAGACAGCTCTGTGTCACTGATGTCTTCACACAGCAGCAGATTTGGTGCAGTGTATGTGCGAAGCTCCACCAAACTCCCAGCAAGCTCCAGTGACCAGCACCACCCACTGCCCACTCATTGGCTGGCTGTAAACTGCACCAGCACTCATCTTTATCATCATTCCAGCATTGGAAAGAACACAGCAGTGATCCTGTATTTGTGAAACCAGCACAATACATACATACACCCCCCAACACTTCACACTGTTACAGCTGCTGATTGGACAGGCTGCTCCCATCAGTATTTGTGTCATTAGAGACACAGTGCTCACACATACACTGCACCAAATCTGCTGCTGTGTGAAGACATCAGTGACACAAAGCTGTCTCATTCACACAGCAGAGGCTTTGTCGCACAACAGATTACATCAGTGACTGCCATCCCCTGTGCAGCTTAGAAGCTGCAGACCCCCATCACTGGCCATCACACAGTCTGTTCTCACTGCTGCCAGCAGCCTGGGACAGTGAGGGAAGGAATTACTGATAATGAGTTATGTATTGTAATCATGGAGTGGCCCAGAATACAGGGCGATTTTCACTCCTCACTAGTTTCACTTTCCATAGATCACTGTTCAGTGTGTGTCTGGGGGAGGAGCAGCTCTCTGCTCTCTGCACTGAGGCTGCTGGAGGGGAAGAATTCGTTACTGTGTGATGAGGGCTGCTTCATGTGGACGGGGAGGGCCTGTAGCTATGGAGGGTGGGGTTGTTGCTATAGAGGGCATGTTTGGAGTAGAGTAGGAGGTTACGACTAGTTCTCATTTCAATGCCATAACACCCCCCCTTGGACGTTCTGTTCAGAATATCTAGAAAACCGTGCAAACTAGTGACAGAAAGTAAATTACTTATTGTCATAATTCTGCAGCCCAGATATGTGTTCTGAGATTATGTGAAAAGCCCGGACAACCCCTTTAAGTTTGCTCCATGCCATTATGATATTATGCCATAGGTTCTGTTTCGATGTAAAATAATTTATTTCTTACTATGAATTGCATAACATCTGTCAGGGATAAAATAAATTAATTGCTTATATCATTAGACCCCATGGAAAAGATAAATCTTACACACAGTGATTAAGCCTCAACTGTGAAAGAGATCAAGCCAATATACATAATTTACAATCGCTTATGAAGCGCTTTTCATAGGAAACGTAAGAGTGATGCCTATACCGAGAATGATCTCACAGACTACTAACAGTAAGGTAATAATCACTGCAGTTGCGTCTCTATATGTGTGTGTATGTGTATATATATATATATATATATATATATATACAGTATATATATACATATATATACTGTGTATGGCTTTATATGGCTTCCTAGATAAGGCACAACTACAGTGATCATTATCTGGAATTCATGATGCCATCAATGGAATATACAGTGGGTACGGAAAGTATTCAGACCCCTTTAAATTTTTAATTCTTTGTTTCATTGCAGCCATTTAGTAACTTCAAAAAAGTTAATTTTGTTCTCAATAATGTACATTCTGCACCCCATTTTTACTGAAAAAAGCAGAAATGTAGAAATTTTTCCAATTTTATTAAAAAAGAAAAACTGAAATATCACATGGTCATAAGATTTCAGACCCTTTGCTCAGTATTGAGTAGAAGCGAGTACAGCCATGAATCTTCTTGGGAATGATGCAACAAGTTTTTCACAATTGGATTTGGGGACCCTCTGCAATTAACCTTGCAGATCCTCTCCAGTTCCTTCAGGTTGGATGGTGATCGTTGGTGGACAGCCATTTTCACTTCTCTCCAGAGATGCTCAATTGGGTTTAGGTCAAGGCTCTGGCTGGGCCATTCAAGAATGGTCACAGAGTTGTTTTAAAGCCACTCCTTTGTTATTTTTGCTGTGTGCTTAGGGTCATTGTCTTGTTGGAAGGTGAACCGTCGACCAAGGATGAGGTCCAGAGCACTCTGGAAGAGGTTTTCATTCAGGATATCTCTGTACTTAGCTGCATTCATGTTTCCTTCTATTTCAACCAGTCGTCCTGTCCCTGCAGCTGAAAACCACCCCCATAGGATGATGCTGCCACCACCATGTTTCACTGTTGGGATCGTATTGGGCAGGTGATGAGCAGTGCCTGGTTTTCCCCACTCATACCACTTAGAATTATCACCAAAAAGTTCTATCTTCGTCTCATCAGACCAGAGAATCTTATTTCTCATAGTCTGGGAGTACTTCATGTGTTTTTTAGCAATCTCTATGTGGGCTTTCATATGTCTGGCACTGAGGAGAGGCTTCCATTGGACTACTCTGCCATAAAGGCCCGACTGGTGGAGGGCTGCATGATTCTGATTTGGTCTGATATGCACTGTGAGCTGTGAGGTCTTATATAGACAGGTGTTTGCCTTTACAAATCAAGTACTATCAGTTTAATTAAACAAAGCTGGACAGCTGGAGGAGAGGCTTCCTTTGGGCTACTCTGCCATAAAGGCCTGACTGTTGGACGGATGAAGTGATAGTTGACTTTGTGGAACTTTCTCCCATCTCCCTACTGCATCTGTGGAGCTCAGCCACAGTGATCTTGGAGCTCTTCTTTACCTCTTTCACCAAGGCTCTTTTCCCACGATTGCTCAGTTTGGCTGTATGGCCAGGTCTAGGAAGACTTCTGGTTGTCCCAAACTTCTTCCATTTAAGGATTATGGAGGCCACTGTGCTCTTAGGAACCTTGAGTACTGCAGAAATTCTTTTATAACCTTTGCCAGATCTGTGCCTTGCCACAATTCTGTCTCTGAGCTTCTTGGCCAGTTCCTTTGATCTCATGATTCTGATTTGGTATGACATGCACTGTGAGCTGTGAGGTCTTATATAGACAGGTGTGTGCCTTTACAAATCAAGTCCTATCAGTTTAATTAAACACAGCTGGACTCCATTGAAGGAGTATGACCATCTGAAGGAAGATCACAAGGAAATGGACAGCATGCGACATAAATATTAGTGTCTCAGCAAAGGATCTGAATACTTATGACCATGTGATATTTCAGTTTTTATTTTTTAATAAATTTGCAAAATTTCTACACTTCTGTTTTTTTCAGTCAAGATAGAGTGCAGAGTGTACAATAATGAGAAAAAAATGAACTTTTTTAATTTTCCAAATGGCTGCAATGAAACAAAGCGTGAAAAATTTAAAGGGGTCTGAATACTTTCCGTACCCCCACTGTAGCTCCCAGGAGCCAGAAGCACTCATGCAGCCATAGGGACAATGCCAATATCATGTTTCATTGTTGGCACCATGGGTTAAAAAATGTTTTATGAAACAAAATTTCTTAAATAGTTTTTTGTAGTCAGTGAGATATTGATTAAAATCTAACCATGTCTAGCAAGCCTGTGATTTTCATAATTCCACTCATTCTTCATGTTGTAACTTCAATCTTTAGGATAGTACACCTCCGTAGTTTTCTACGGAGGTGTACTCTCCTAAACACTGAAGTTACAACATGAAAAATGAGTGGAATTATGAAAATCTCAGGCTTGCTAGACATGTTAATGATATGCAAATAACTAAAAAAATAGATATAACGTTTTCAAATAACTATTCAGTATCAAATATGAGTGTATCTCGTGTAGGAATAATTACATGCCTTGGCATGTTACCAATGAGTTTATTAATGGTTGAGGAATGTGCTGACACGCTAAATGCATTTGTGCACACAAGTCATTAACATCTATTGGTAGCACCTCTTTTGGCAATTGATAACCAATGATGGCCCTGATGTACTCGGTGGGAAGAGATGTCCGTAGATACTATAGGTCATTCTAAAATGTTTGGGTCTCACAGACTGCTCAGAGTATCACAAACAACATGAGGCCTTTCAGTGTCTTATTAACCCCTTAATGACCGCCAATATGCCTTTTAACAGCAGCATTTAAGGGTACTTATTCCTCAGCGCCACTTTTTAATGGCTCAAGAAATCAGTGTATAGCACCCTCCAGCGTCGGAAATTCTCTTGGGTCTCAGCTACCAGAGGTAGCTGAAATCCCAGAGAACATGATTCGGGTCGGTTTTTAACCACCCCAGTGTTGCAATCACCGTTATTCACTGAATAACGTCATCCGCAAAAAAAGGCTGATTTCTCATTTAATTTCTCTCTCCTCTAATGTGATCTAGCACATCAGAGGAGAGAGAAATGGGTCACCCAGTACCTAAAGTGTCCCTGGACCCTCCTGCATCCCCCCAGTAATGTCTCCTGGCTGTCAGCATCTTCCAGGAAGAAAATGGCAGGTGCATGTGCAGTGTGCTGCCCATATCTGCCAGCCGGCAACAAAAGGAATTTTTACTATTGATTCATTTTGATCACTGTGATAGACCCTATCAGTGATCAAATAAAAAAACTTTAAATCAACCCCTCTTTACCACCCCCTTAGGTAAAAATAATAAAGTAAAAAAGTATTTGTTTCCATTTTTCCATTAGGGGTAGGGTTGGGGCTACTGTTAGGGTTGGGGTTATAGTTGGGGTTATAGCTAGGGTTAAAGTTGGGGCTAGGTTTAGGGTTATGGTTGGGGTTAAAGTTGGGGTTATAGCTAGGGTTAGAGTTGGGTTAGGGTTAGAGCTAGGGTTAGGGTTAAGCTAGGGTTAGGGTTGGGGCTAGGTTTAGAGCTAGGGTTAGGGTTGGGGCTAGGGATGGGGTTAGGGTTGTGTTGGGGTTAGGGTTGTGGTGTTGTGGTTAAGGTGGTTTTGGGGTTTGGGTTGTGGTTAAAGTTATAGTTAGGGTTGGGATTAGAGTTAGAAGTGTGTTGGGGTTGGGGTTAGGGCTGTTTTAGTGTTGGAGTTAAAATTTTGGGGTTTCCACTGTTTAGGTATATCAGGGGGTCGCCAAACGTGATCATAGATTTCAGCCAATTTTGCATTCAAAAAGTCAAACAGTGCTGCCTCCCTTCTAAACCCTGCTATGTGCTCAAACAGTGGGTTCTCCCCACATACAGGTTATCGATGTAATCAGGAGAAATTGCACAATAAATTTTATTGTCCATTTTCTCCCGATGCCCTTGTGAAAATAAAAAAAGTTTGGTTCCAAAGTAAAGCTTTTGTGAAAAAAGTAAAATGATAATTTTTTTCCTTCCACATAGCTTTAGTTCTCTTTAAGCACCAAAAGGGTTTATAAACTTCTTGAATGTGGTTTTGCGCACCTTCAGTTGTGCAGTTTTTAGAATAGTGTCACTTTTGGCTATTTTCTGTCATATTGACCCTCCATACTCACTTCACATGTGAGGTGGTCCCTAAAAAATGGTTTTGTAAATTTTGTTGGGAAAATGAGAGATTGTTGGTCAACTTTTAACCCTTATAACGTCCTAACAAACTTGAGGTGTTAAACAATGACTGTCTATGTAATCCATCAGAAGACGTTTTTATGACAATGGTCTATGAGCCAGATGTCCAGCTAAATGTTTTCAATGATGCTTTAAACATTATCACATTCTCAAAGGCAATCAAGGTGCAGAGCAATTTGGCCAAGGAAGATGGAATTCAGATCAATACTCTTCAGCAATGACTTTCTTTTATTTAGTACACAGTCATATCTACAGATTGGTCTGTAGACCACTTGGGTAACCCAATGAGGAAGCTCACACAAGGGAACATGAAATTATCATAGGAGCCATGTTTCAACAAAACAATGCAAAGCTTCATGGAACTTATGCTACTGTGAGCTGCCTCTGTGGCCTAAACATGCTTCCATAGCCTGCTGGGTCTCTGGACTTGGATTGAGCACAAATGTGATATCTTTGGTTGGCAATTGCAAAAGGATCTGCCAGCAGTGGATTTTGATGAATTGTGTACCCAAGTGTATTCAGCATGGTAGAACATTACATACACCATAAAAAACAGCCTAATATTTCTGCACCGGGTGCTCACTTGAATATCATTCACCTGTCTAATGACCCTGTGATTTTCATAATTTCCCAAGCTTTCCTTCTTTGTGTTGCAATTTTAATATTTAGGAGTAAATATACACATGCTATGTCAACCTAATTGCTTTTTATATGGTCACTTGAATACATAATAGGGATGCATAACTTTCTATTTTATCTTTACCAGTTATACAAATGCTGCCAGAATAATGCATGTCAAAATAATAATTCATGCTCAGCAATTACAAAATAGGTACAATTTATTGTGATATTTTTCCAAGATCTTTTTTGTTTGTCCAAGGAAATGCTTGAGGTCATGCAAGGCGTCATGTTGCAGCTAATGTCAAAGTGTTTTGGGTGATTAATTGGATTTTATATAGTAAACTTGCAAAACTGTTTGTCAGCTAAGCTTCTGCAGTGCTGTGTGCTATGAACTGGAATGCCAGAGTTTAAAATTAGAGAGCTGATCGCAGAAAACCTTAGGCATTCAGAAAGGCTAATTGTTGTGAAATGATGTTTTCACTTATTGCTGAGAAATGAGCAAGTGAGCAATTCTGAACCTAACATCCAGTTAACAGTTTACGATGAGCTGCCTCTTTGACTTCTTGGCTACAGAATATATCTTTTCAAGTGAATTTGCAGTACAAGCGCCCTTCTTCTGTGCTATAATTATAAATACTTGACCATGTATTAGAATAGCAATAGCTTCCAGGAAAACAAAATCTGCTATTGTAATGCAGTGTCACAAAAACAATTCCAAAATAGAACTTTAGAAATTGGCTCAATGCAATGGCATCGAAATACAATTACAAGCTATAAGCCCTCACTATTGTCTAAAATAACAGATTTGTAATACACTTTACTGACTTTGAAAGTGAAAATATGTTTGCATCAAATACTTTAGAGTGCAATAGTCAATGATATTGGTTCTCTGAACAAGAAATAGCAGGTATGAGGATCAAAAGCTAAAGTGCTTGAACTTGAATTCTGGTTTGCTCATTCAGTATATAAGAGAGGAACTTTACTTATGCATTGCACATATTGACATCCACTCTACAGTAATGTCTATGTGTATATAAAATATAAATATCTTAAATGAACATATACAGTATGTTCATACAGACATGGTTAGAAAACAGACTTAACATTATATAGGGTCTTCTGGGTTTAATACTACTTGTGGTAAAGATGGGCGGCTGCAATTCATGTGCATGGTTTTGTGCAGAAATGCTAGTCATTTTGAAATCCCCATATCTACCACTGATCCCTGAATGTTTATTGAAGTGTGTGAAATAGTTCACCCTTACCCTGCTTTTTGATAGCATCATTCCAACTTTGACAGCTTACACATCACCTTTATCATGGTAACTCAGAGATCTATGAAGTCGAATCAGATGGCTTCTGCCCCAAATGAGTGACTATAATATCTTTTACTCAAGATTTATATCCGTGTTTTTTATCTCATATTGGTTAGTTGAAGTGTGTAGAGTGTTGTGCATGTAAAAGGAAGACCTTTCTCTCACGTGGATACAGAAAGTAGGAGAATAATGTTTCAAACCATCACCATTGCTGGGTATAATAAATGGGATATTTAGTTTAAGGTTACACAAGTTGGGGACTCAAGCCAAGTGGATTTGTTTGCACAGTCTGACTCATGTCCAGACTAACCAGAAAAAGACTTTATTAAAGAGGACTATTAAGTTTAGTACCTTACTTCTTTTTCACTCTTTTGCTTTTATAACTGTTTTTGAGCTTTTTAAGTATGCTCATTATTTCTTTATTTTTTGTATATTAAGCACTGAATCTTTTATTTATTAACGCTTAAAACTTTAGAAGATTTGTCTTGTTGCCCTAAAGAAGCTAAGCACCTCTGTAAATACTAAGTGGTAGCTTGTGCATGTGCCGTGTATATGGCCTGCGGGAGTGAATACATTGTGTGCATGGCACTTGGACATACTGCCCTTTTGGTAAGTGGTGGCAGCATTAAGGGTCTTGGGTGTATTATCTTGTTGGTGGTACTCATCCTATGAATTGAACACAGAATGTGAGAGCCAAGTGTCAGATTGAGCTGTAGAGGGATGTTGACTCTTTATAGTCATCCACCACATCATGGAGGCTGAATGAAGGACCTATCCGTGAAACTGCCTTTTCTTAATTCCAGAGAGTTCCATTATTAAATAAAAGAGATCTCTGTATTTTTGACAGATTAATACATACTATATCTAAGTAGTAAAAAGAGCATATGTATCTATGTATGCCTCATGAATTTCTCTATTATTTTACATACAGAGGCATTAAAGAGGCGGTCTGAAGGCAAAGGGATTTTGCTCCTAACTCCTTATCTATTTGATGGTATAATCTAAGCTATTTTCAAAAATACTTGCTTAAAAAACTCACTAGCATTCCCTAACTACGCTATCTAACTGCTATTGCATTTTTTTTTCTTAGTTGCTATTTGATGACTATTGCTTTGAGTATCACAGTGCATCATGGGATATTCAAACGAAGCGTTATATGAGGGCAGAGGACAAGGTCACTGTCACAGCCATAACCCCCTCCCTGAAACGAAGTATCAGTGTTCTTTTCAGGGGTGGTACTCTTCCTGAAATAAACCCCGAATAGATCGGTGTCAAAATATGAGGCAGAGAGCAGTGGCGTCACTTGCTGGACTCCTGCACCGCCAGGTATAATGACACTGCTCTGTTCCTGGCTTATTACTATTCATGTAAGCAGACAACAAATCGCACACAGATGTATAGTTTGCAAAAGAGAAGACTGAGAGGAGACTTAATAGCTGTCTACAAATATCTAAAGGGCTGTCACATTGTAGAAGGATCATCTTTATTCTCATTTGCACAAGGAAAGACTAGAAGCAATGGGATGAAACTGAATGGGAGGAGACACATATTAGATATTAGAAAAAACTTTTTGACAGTTAGAGTGATCAATGAGTGGAACAGGCTGCCACGGGAAGTGGTGAGTTCTTCTTCAATGGAAGTCTTCAAACAGAGGCTGGACAGACATCTGTCTGGGATGATTTAGCGAATCCTCCTTTGAGCAGGGGGTTGGACCAGATGACCCAGGAGGTCCCTTCCAACTCTACACTTCTATGATTCTATGATTCTATGAGACAGTGCTCTGAGCACATCGCACAGGGGAGACAGCAGGGACAGCACCGCCCATGAAATAAGCATAGCTGGTGGTCTGTGACAGTGTCTGCAGCCCCAGCCCCCTACTCTGATGTTACTTCATTTGATGGACTGGGATACTCAAAGAAATCATCATCTCACTTTAGGAAGAGAAAGAATGTTATGGAATTTTTAAAGCAAGCATATCAGAGATTAGCTTAGATTATAGCATCAAATAGATAGGGAGTTAGGAGCAAAATGATTTTCCCTTAGCTGATCCCTGGTGAGTAGTGTTGAGCATTCCGATACTGCAAATATCGGGTATCGGCCGATATTCGCGGTATCGGAGTTCCGATACTGAGTTCTGATATTTTTACAATATCGAATACCGGAATCGGAAGTTCCCATAATGCAATGAGCCTGTCAGGCATGCTGAAATGATGTCATCATGATGCGTTATAGTGGAGTGTGGGTGGTGCGTGGGCGGAGACTGTGCGTGACCGTGGGGGATCTGTGCGGGCCTGCTGGGGGTCTGTGCGGGCTGCCAGGGGTCTGTGTGGGCCTGCTGGGGGTCTGTACGGCCTGCCAGGGGTCTGTGCGGGCCTGCCGGGGGTCTGTGCGGGCCTGCCGGCAGGGCGGGAGGTGGAGGCAGAGCGGCGCAGACAGAACGGCGTAGCTCTGCTATCTGCTACTCCGCTCTGACAGACTGGAGTAGCAGATAGCAGAGCTACTCTGGTCTGTGCGCCGCTCTGCCTCCACCTCCCACCCTGCCTGCAGTGCACGCTGGTATCTAGGGTAAACATCGGGTTTCTAAGGGCCCCGCAGCCCTTAGAAACCCGATGTTTACGTTGGTAACCAGCGTGCAGCATTGCTCATCGCTGGCTCCCGCTGCAACACGCAGTGATGCGCGCTGGCCAACGAGAGACCAGCAATGAAAAAACGGGCCAGGACGATCCAGCACGATCAGCGATACCCCGCGGGGGGGCCGATCGCTGCTGGATGTCACACACAGCGATCTCGCTGGACAGATCACTGATGTGTCACAAAATCAGCGATCTCGCCAGCGAGATCGCTGTGTTTCACGGGCCCTTAAGACTCAATCATATCAACTCTATACACCCCTGTATAAGCTTATAGGCAATGCTGTGCAATGTGGGTAATGTTTAGTTCCCACCATAAAGTAATGCTTAGTACTGTAAATCTTAGAATAAATGTTAAAGTATCGGATATATGATAGGTTTCCAAAACGTTACAATAAATGACAGGTAAATTCTCTCGGGTGGTAATGATTGTTATCAAAGTCATGTATAATTAATAAACATTGTCTATATTGGAGAGCTAGAGTCATATTATGTAATTGCTGCTTGGGGAGTTGAAGTTTTATTAGCCAACATTAAAAAGATTCTAAAAAAGAATTCATTATTAATTTTTATGAATAGCATACGATCTGAAAGTAACTTACTCCCATCTTGCAAAATAGTTTCACAGACCATTTGTTATCCACCTCTATGGTACTTTGTATTTTTATTAGCTGCTCTTGTCAGTCGTTAATTTGCTCAGAGTAAATGCTAGCTAGGTATCTCCTGTGGCTTTGTTAACTGGGCAGACAATTGATTTGTTCAATCTATTATGTGTTTTGGGCTCTCAAAACTTGAGATATTCAATTGGCTTGATGTTCATACTCTGGGACAACTGCAGTGATTTATTAAGTGTCTTCCTTCAGCGTATCGGTAATTGACCAACAAGAAAGATTCATGTAATCCATATTTTAAGTTATACCCTAGTTTTCGATAAGATGCAATATAGTCTATCTGTCATTAATAATATTTTTATAGACTTAGTCACTATTATAGTATGGGTGAAAGCTCTCATGTAAGATGAAGGAGCATTCATCCAAAACGTACGTAGGGGTGGCAGGCAGGTTCTCTGTTGTCAGACTCTGACCACCTACATTGCAGGTAAATTTACCGGTTTATACACAGTTATGATTCATCTTTTTGTCCTCATTAGTGTGATTTACACATCCCACGTATCTCTATGGGCAATCTTGCTCTTCTTACCATC
Organism: Dendrobates tinctorius; assembly: GCF_039654945.1. Taxonomy (NCBI): domain Eukaryota; kingdom Metazoa; phylum Chordata; class Amphibia; order Anura; family Dendrobatidae; genus Dendrobates; species Dendrobates tinctorius. The sequence continues at coordinate 38,946,342 of NW_027361703.1, read as the reverse complement.
TTTTGTATGAGGTTTTAGTATATATTTTTTCAGGCTATCACTTGCCTGTATTTGACTTCTATGTATGCCCTGCCTGCCCTTGTCCGTGAGAGTTGTGAAAGACCTATGTTATTTGTGACCACCTTTTTATATGTGTTCCATACTTTAATAACATTTTGTAATTTTTCTATCATTTTTGTGTCAATTGTTTTGTTTTTTTTTTTGCTGGTTCTCCTTCCCCCCTTATATTATATAGTTTAACAATTGATCTTGATTACATGTCCATTTTGTACTTGTGAACAATGTGCTTGTTCATATTGGGTTAAAATTCTTATTCATGATTTTTTGTATAATTTTCTCATTCACACAGGTCTATCACATTCTGCTTTGATATTTTAAGATATACCCTAGTTTCGATAAGATGCAATATAGTCTATCTGTCATTATTAATATTTTTTATAGACTTAGTCACTATTATAGTATGGGTGAAAGCTCTCATGTAAGAGAGATAGAAAAAAAACAGAAGGAAATTGTATAACATAGCAAAAGGACATTTTTTATTTATATAATAAATTCGCTAAGTAGGGTAAGATAACTTAACCTCAGCAGTTTCGAAAAATAGAGGTAAATGTGTCTCTAAAATGTATTTGCTTATGTTAACTATGAAGAAAAGACAAGTATATTGAAGGAAGCAATTTTCCGCAAAGCATTATGGCTATGGCTCCTGAATTAGGGACAAGATGTACTAATAGCCCACCATTCTCAGATTTCATTTGCACTGTTTCTTTGTTAGTAAAATACTAATGTTTGCATGTTCCTTAACCTTGTGTTCAGTTTTGTGCAAACAATTCAAATTTAAAAAAAGTGAACAATCGGTTTTTGAAGCTGTTTTTGTTGTGTATTTTTATTGCAGTTTATTGTAAATAATGAGCATAAAATGACAGTGCAAAGTGATAATGCTAAAAGACATAAGTGTCCTTTCAGCAATTATTTTTACTTTTCCTTGATTGTCTACTAAAAATAAGTAGGAAGTATAATAGATAACCATTTTCAGAGCAAGGTACAGAAGAAAGGGTATACATCTGTATCTTTGTTTCTATTTTAGCGCATGCTGAGCTAGAAGAGAAATCCACACTTTGAACTTTCAAACATGCATTTTAAGGTGCGCAGTGCAGTCTCTCTTAAGATATTGGAGTACAAAATACACCATTATATGCTTGAGGATTCTATATTCAAAAATATACACTGCAGCTTTGATCCCTGGAAATTAATAAATAAAAAGCAACTGACTTTCAGATTCACTTTAAAGTTGTGGACAAATACAATTGCTTCTCAGAAAATTAGAATATCATCAAAAAGTTAATTTACTTCAGTTCTTCAATACAAAAAGTGAAACTCATATATTATATAGCGTCATTACAAACAGAGTGATCTATTTCAAGTGTTAATTTCTGTTAATGTTGATGATTATGGCTTACAGCCAATGAAAACCCAAAAGTCATTATCTCAGTAAATTAGAATACTTTGTAACATCAGCTTGAAAAATGATTTTAAAATCTAAAATTTTGTATTCCTGAAAGGTATTTTCAGTAAATGCATTCAATACTTGGTCAGGGCTCCTTTTGCATCAATTACTGCATCAATGAGGCATGGCATGGAGGCGATCAGCCTGTGACACTGCTGAGGTGTTATGGAAGCCCAAGTTGCAGTGATAGCAGCCTTCAGCTCGTCTGCATTGTTGAGTCTGGTGTTACTCATCTTCCTCTTGACATTAACCCATAGATTCTCTATGGGGTTAAGGTCAGTCGAGTTTGCTGGCCAATCAAGCACAGTGATACTGTTGTTTTTAAACCATGTATTGGTACTTTTGGCAGTGTGGACAGGTGCCAAGTCCTGCTGGAGAATGAAATTTCCATGTCCAAAATGCTTGTCGACAGAGGGAAGCATGAAGTGCTCAAAATTTCCAGATAGAAGGTTGCGCTGACTTTGGTCTTGATAAAACACAGTAGACCTACACCAGCAGATGACATTGCTCTCCAAACCATCACTGATTGTGGAACCTTCACACTAGACCTCAAGCAGCTTGGATGGTGAGCCTCTCCACTCTTAATCCAAACTCTGGGACTTTGATTTCCAAATGAAATGCAAAATTTACTTTCATCTGAAAACAACATCTAGACTCATTAAGGCTATGCACTAAGTGTAAAGCCTGCCAAAAATTACAAGCACGATCATCCATGCACCCTTGAATTCACCAACTGTAGTGCCTCATTCAAATATTGTGAACAAAGTTTAGTATGGTACTCCTACACTTATAAAAGCTCTGTACACAGTCCAATGCTAGAAAAAATCATTAAATACTGCTTAAAAGGCAACAAGTCATTAATAGACCTTTGAAAGCAACAACTGGGGGCCTCATTCAAATATTTTGAAAATGTATTTGATGTACTGCTACACTCATAAAGGCTTTGCACAAAGTGCAAAGCCAGAAAAAAAATTATTAGGAGGGTCATCCAGTCCAGTCATCCATAGACCCTTGAAGACAACAACTGGCAGAACTCATTAAAATATTTTGAAACTGCATTTGATGTACTCCTACACTCATAAATGCTTTGCACAAAGTGCAAAGCCAGTAAAAAAATTATAAGGAGAGTCATTCAGTCATCCATATACGCTAGAAAGCAACAACATGTGGGCCTCATTCAAATATTTCAAAAGTGTAGTTAATGTACTCCATGTCTTAGAAAGACTGTTCACAAAGGTGAAAAGCCAGGATAAAATGATAAGGAGTGTAATACAGTTATCCTCTTCAGGTTTCTGCTTCTTCTCCTTCCTAGAGAGGCTGGAGGGACTGCCTCCACATGTTTCCTTGTGCCTGACTCCCAGGTGCCTGGATCGTAATTGACCTGGCTTTTGGTAGTGTCACAACCCTTGACATGTAAAAATGGGTGACAGCCCCCTCTGTCACCTGCACCTTTGCCTGCTCGCTCATAGGAGGTGGGGAACCCTAAGAACAGTCTGATCTCTCTGGGGTGGTAACCACATCTCAAGCTGCCTCAAGGAATCTCTCCAAGGCCCATCTATTTTGCAAGAAGAGTTCATCCTGCTCCCTTCATTCTCCAAACAGACACGCTGCATACCAGCAATGTTGCCTCTCCATTTTGAGACAATTGTCAAGAACACCACACTGCACTTACTCACTGATCCAGTGCACGTGTCCTGAGTACAAAGACTGTGCACAAAGATACCTGCGGAGCATTTGATGAGGGATCCTCTCTCACCATCCCCACAGGCTTTAACAGGGACCTGTGGAAGACATCAGAAATGTTAAAGGAGGTGGGCAGCTACAGTCGGTAGGCTACTGGGTTAGCAACCTCCACAACTTTGTATGGGCCAATAAACTTGGGGCCCAGCTTTTTGCAAAAAGCCCTCCAGAACCTGGCTACAAACTGTACCCCTCTGTCTGACACCACATTCATTGGCACTCCATGCAACCGAATTATATGCTGCATAAATAAGCGGGCCAGGGTTTCAGCAGATGGTAACGCGGGGAGAGGTACAAAGTGGGCTTGTTTTGAAAACCTATCCACCACCACCCATATCACCGAGTTGCCCCTGAAAGGAGGAAGATTTGTGATAAAATCCATGGACAAATGTGTCCATGGTCTATCCGGAATTGGCAATGGCACCAACTCCCCGGCCAGCCGGACCTGAGAACTTTTAGAACGAGCGCACACCCCACATGCAGTCATAAACTTTTTAATATCTGTTACCATAGAGGGCCACCAGAAACCCCTCGCAATTGCCCCCCGGGTAGCTGCGATCCCAGGGTGAGCACTCAACATAGAATCGTGAAATTCCTGCATAAGTCCGAGACGGAAACGTTGCGGTACAAACAATTTACCCTGGGGTTTACCACCCGGAGCCCGAGCCTGGGCCTCCAAAATCTCTCTCTGTAACTCAAATGAAATTTCGGCCACCACTACTACTGGCTGAAGAATGGAGGAGGGAGGTTCTGGATGGGACACCGAATCAAAGCTTCGGGATAAGGCATCAGCCTTGATGTTTTTAGATCCCGGGCGGAATGTGATGGTAAACTGAAATCGAGAAAAAAAAAGCGCCCACCGAGCCTCTCTGGGGGTCAATCTCTTGGCAGACTCGATATAGGCCAAATTTTTGTGATCAGTGATGACTGTAATGGGATGATTAGCCCCCTCCAGGAAATGCCTCCATTCTTCAAAAGTCAACTTTACCGCCAGCAACTCTCTATTGCCGACATCGTAATTTCTCTCGGCAGAGGAAAATTTTTTAGAGAAGAAGGCGCAAGGCCTCAGATTAGTAAGGGTAGGAGGGCCCTGAGGCAAAACTGCCCCCACCCCTACTTCTGAGGCGTCAACCTCCACGATAAAAGGTCTTGACGGGTCGGGTTTTACCAATACCGGGGCTGAAGAAAAGCACTTTTTTAATGTCATGAAAGAATTTTTTGCAGCTACAGACCAATTTTTTACATCAGATCCCTTGAGAGTGAGGTCCTTTAGAGGCTTTACCACCTGCAAGAAGCCCTTAATAAATTTCCCATAAAAGATAGCAAAGCCTAAAAATCACTGCAACCCTTTCAAGTCATGAGGCTGCACCCAATCTGTAACAGCCTGGACCTTCTTATGATCCATGCGGAACCCCTCCCCTGACACAACCAACCCCAGAAAGGATACTTCTTGCATGAAAAATGAGCATTTTTCCAACTTGGCATACAAATGATTCTCCCTCAGTCTCAGGAGAACCATCCGCAAATGGTGCAAGTGAGATTGACTGTCCACTGAGTACACCAGAATGTCATCCAAATAGATGACCACAAAATGACCAATTAAATCAGAGAAAATTACATTAATAAAATTCTGAAAAACAGCAGGAGCGTTGGTGAGACCAAAGGGAATAACCAAGTTTTCGAACAGCCCTTCAGTCGTCAGGAATGTTGTTTTCCATTCGTCCCCTTCCCGGACTCTTATAAGGTTATATGCCCCACGTAAATTCAGTTTAGAGAACCACTTGGCCCCGGTGAGTTGGTTACATAGATCAGGAATTAGGGGGAGAGGGTATGTATTTTTCACAGTAATTTTGTTTAATTCCCGAAAGTCGAGGCATGGCCGCAAACCACTATCTATTTTCTTAACAAAAAAGAAGCCCGCCGCCACAGGTGAAACAGAAGGCCTAATATGCCCTTTGCGGAGACTCTCGGTAATGTACTCCTTCATGGCTAGACGTTCGGGCCCGGACAAATTGAACAGGCGAGCCTTGTGTAACTTGGCTCCAGGGACTAGATTAATGGCACAATCAAAGGGTCTATGTGGTGGTAGCGCCTCAGCCTCACTATCAGAAAATGCGTCTTCAAAATCTTTCAGGTACTCCGGAATACCTTCCAGATCGACAGACGACACTGACACAGATTTTACTGGGTGACAAGAGTTGTCAAGTTACAACATAGACCGTTAGCCATACAACCCCACTGAATGATCTCCCCCATGACCCAGTCAATAGTAGGATTGTGACGTTGAAGCCAAGGCATACCCAGTACCAGTCCAGCTGGCAGATTATTTAGAACAAAACACCTTAAGTTTTCCACGTGAGTGGAACCCACTTTCAGCGAAAAGGTATCAGTCATGAAACAAATTCCCTCCTGGGTGATAGGAGAAGAATCAATTGCCACAATTTTAACAGGATCTTTTAACCTGACTGTCCCTATCTTATGAAAAGTCACAACTTTGGCAACCTCCTCGATTGCTACCCAGACTCAGTCGTTTTCCTGACGGCTTCACTGAAGAAGGGCAAGAAGGACAGTTCCTTCTCCAATGTCCAGCGGATCCACAGTAAAAGCACAATTGGTTGTTTCTACGGCATCTCCTCTCTTTTTCCTCCAATGACGTGGCACCAACCTCCATGGGCTCAGGACTGGATGCAAAGTCTCTCAGATTGGAGAATAAAGGGGTCTCCTCCAACATGACCCCTCTTGCCCGCAGCCTACGGTCATGACAGCCTGGATCATAGCGTCCTCCAAAGAATCCGGTGGAGGATGAAGGGCTAGGGCATCTTTCAAATGTTCGGACAGGCCTCTACAGAACAAACCCCGGAGGGCAGCATCATTCCAGGAGACCTCCGCTGCACAGTGTCTGAACTCAGAGCAGAGCCATTCAGCAGAGTGCCTCCCCTGTGTCACACTCATCAACATATCCTCTGCCAAACGCACTCTATCAGGCTCATCATAAATGTGCCCCAGAGCCTCAAATAACAAATTCGCAGACATACGTTCAGGAGCAGAGGAAGAGAGAGAGAAAGCCCATGCCTGTGGAGCCCCCCGAAGTAGGGAAATGATGACCCCCACCCTCTGGAACTCATCCCCGGAGGAGCGGGGCCTCAGAGAAAAGAAAAGCTTGCATCCTTCTCTGAACGACTTGAACTCCCTTTTATCTCCTGAGAAAGGGTCTGGCAATTTGACCGGAGATTCAGGGGATGCCAATGACACATCTCTATCCCCAGCACTAGGAGCCCCTGCAGCGACAGCCCCCTGCACAGTATCTACCAACTGTTGCTGGGTATGGGCCATCGTGCGCTGTTCCACATTAAGTTTGTGGAACATTTGGGTCAGGTGCTTGACCTGATCAGCCAAAGCTTGTACGGGATCCATGAGGATAACACACTTTTTTTTTCTCTCTTCAGAGGAAAAAAAAACTGAAATGGTCAGCTATAATGTCAAGAACACCGCACTGCACTTGCTCACTGAGCCAGTGCGCGTGTCCTGAGTACAAAGACTGTGCACAAAGATACTTGCGGAGCGTGGTCTTAGTGGTGACGATGCATGCTCCAAGCTCACAGGACCTGAAGCATGTGACTGCTGGGGGTGTGGCCTCAGCGCCACAGAGCAAGGAGCTGCAGGGAAACTCCTAGAAAGGTAACTACAGGGCAATGTTACCAAGGGGCATAGACAGAGACAGAAACCAGATCAAGCCAGGTCAAAGCACGAGATAGCCATACAGTACCAAAGGGCTAGACAGAATGGATAGTCAGGACGTAGCAATAGATCAGAAAACCAGAACAGGCAATAGATGGTACAATAGGGACAAACTGTAATGGAGTAACGATAGCCAAGCCAGTAGGTCAGAACCAGAAAAGACAATAGTACCAAAATGAGAGATGGAGTACAGAGGGAGGGAACGGACCGGGTCATACACGGGAAACAAACAAGCAACGCAGCATACACGCACCCCAGGGGTCAGACATACTAGAACAACAGTATAGCTGACAGAGAACCCTGGTAAAGAGTGAGTATAAATACCCCTCCCAGATCCAGAAAGAGGCCACAAACACTTAACCCTGTGAGAGCAGGGCAAGAACCCTGTTCAAACCATGACACAATTAACCCTGATTGCAACCTTCAGCTCTTGCAGCCTTTGAAGCAAGTGTTCTGTCTTTACTGCCTGCTGGTTGAACATGATGTGTTGACAAGCTCCAAGCCCTCAGGAATGAAGGCTGCGGCCTGTGTTTGGGCCTTGGTGGTTTCAGAAAGCGGCTGTTCCGGACCACAGGCTCCTGCTACCTATGCCTGCTTGGTCTGGCTCCGAAACTCTTCCAGACACTTCCTTGGAAGTATTGCAGGATTCTGCCATCTTTGTTGCCTTGTTGCCCACTATCCACGCTACAATGTATGGATTACTAATTACATCCATAAGAAATGTTTGAACATTTTTTTAGTGTCATATACCATCATAATGTAACATAAAACATGTAATACTCTATGTTGAACAAATTCAATCCAGAAAAATGTTTGAACACTTTTTTTGAGTGTTACATACCACCAAAATGTAACACAAAGCATGTAATAATCTATGGATGACTATTTGAATCCATAGAATAACATATGCTTTTTTTTGGGAGTGTTATATATCATAAAAACATAACGCAAACCATGTAATACTTTTTGGATGACTAGATGAATCCAGCAAAATCTTTGCATGCTTTTTCAGGGTGTTATATACCACCAAAATGTAACACAAAGCATGTAATACTCTATGGATGACTAATTCAATCCAGAAAAAATTTGATCGCTTTTTTTGAGTGCTATATACCACCAAAATGTAGCACAAAGCACATAATACTCTATGGATAACAATATAATCAATTATTTCGCTCCCCAAATATTGAATGTGGTTACTTGCAGCAGCTACATATTTAGCAATGGACTTCAAAGCCCTAAGCCCTGCCTAGATGCTGTATTCTGCCACTCTCCCAGCTCCTGGAGCTGTCCCTAAGTTAATTGCAAAATGTATTGGATACGAATAGCAGAGCACAAGATTAGCTCTTAGAAGGACTGTTAGTATGATGGTTCAGCATCAGCATCAGTATCAACACTGGAGGACTCTGATTAGTTAAACTGTGCACACACAGACATGAATAACTGCTCTTTCCCCCAATAAGAACTGTTTCTGAGCTGTGCCATGGCGTCAGTGATCATAGCGTGATGGCACCTGTATTTTTATCATCTCTGATGAGGTAATATGGCCAGCTAATCACAGTAATGTTACTACCAAGATGGCTGCGGCATTAAAGTGACTAGCAGTGTTAATTGGCTGTGTAACAGGTGACAAACATGTGGGGTGGGAATTCGAGCTTCAAATCCAAGCACCAGCCAGCGTTCATCGAGTGCCGAGTACATCCAAGCACACAGATACTTGAGTGATATCCGAGTATCATTGAGCATGTTCGCTCATTCCTAACCAGAAATGAAGCAACATAATTTTTTTCTATAGATTGCCTAGTCAACTATTGCACTTTACTAAGAAGGTTATATCAGTTTGCTTTCCTAATTCAGTTTCTCCAAGGAGCCAACTTGTGTTAAAGGGAATCTGTCAGTCAGATACCCCTCACCCTACTATTTATCATCTGTCACCCCAAAAACTATATTTATGTGCATGCAGGTCTTTCTAGCACAAATTAAGCAATAACATGGTCAGTCTATTCTAACTGAGAAATCAGCATTTGAATTGATATGCAAAAGAGGCTGTAATTGAGAAGCCTTTGTCACTCCAGCTCTATTCAGTGCCCAGCACCCTCTTCTCCTGTTTGACTGATGGCTCCTGTACCTTAAGTGACACATCATAGAGGCTGTCAATCAAGCAGAAGGAGGCTGTACTGGGTGGAAATTAGAGCTGGATGTACAGAGGCTCACATCTATATCTACACCTGAATATCAATTAAAATGCTGATTTCTCAGTAATGGAGGAAGAGACTGGCCATGTAAAAGTATTGCTGGACTTGTCCTTCTCCTTACGAGTGGCGGTCGTTTATCGCCCTCCAGGCTCCTCCCGCCAGTTTCTAGACCACTTCACCACCTGGCTTACTCACTTTCTATCCTGTGACATCCCCACCCTCATCATGGGAGACTTTAACATCCCCATCAATGATCCGCTCTCCCAGTCTGCCTCTCATCTTCTTTCTCTAACTTCTTCATTCGGCCTCTCACAGTTTACTAATTCTCCTACACATGAGGACGGGAATACTCTGGACCTGGTTTTCTCCAGTCCTGGCTCGCTGCACGACTTTACTAATTCACCTCTCCCGCTCTCGGACCACAACCTTCTTTCCTTCTCTGTCAAGAATTGTCTCCTCACCCGGGACACCCCCACTTACCACACTTATCGGAATACACGTACCATTAATACCCAACAGCTTAGGGACAATCTCCACACATCTTTAGCCCCCATCTCCACCCTCTCCTGTCCAGACATAGCATTGTCACACTTCAATAATACACTGAAGAATGCCCTAGATGAAGCAGCACCTTCTATACGCAGAAAGACCCGACACAGACAACGGCAGCCCTGGCACACAACGCAAACACGCTTTCTTCAGCGCTGCTCGAGGTGTGCAGAGCGGCAGTGGAGAAAATCTCTCTTAGCAGAAGACTTCATCCACTATAAGTTCATGCTCAAAACCTATAACTCTGCCCTTCATCTGGCCAAACAATCCTACTTCACCACCCTCATCACCTCACTATCCAACAACCCAAGATGACTTTTTGAAACCTTAAACTCCCTCCTGAAACCTAAAGTACAGGCCCCCATCACCAACCTCAGCGGTGAGGATCTGGCCACTTATTTCCTAGAAAAAATCAACCACATCCATCAGGATATCTCAGCCCTATCTCCTCAGTGCCTGGATCCCCTTCCCTGCCGCACCTCAAGCTCACTAGACATCTTTGAGCCTGTTTCAGAAGAAGAAGTTTCCAAGCTCCTCGCTTCTGCTCGGCCTACAACCTGCAACAGTGACCCTATTCCTTCACAGCTCCTGCAGTCTCTCTCACCAGTGGTCACCACTCACCTGACTAAAATATTTAACCTCTCTCTTTCTTCAGGTATATTTCCCTCCTCATTTAAACATGCCATCATAACCCCTTTACTTAAAAAGCCATCCCTGGACCAGAACTGCACTGCTAACTACAGACCTGTCTCTAACCTTCCCTTCATCTCTAAACTCCTGGAACGCCTGGTCCACTCCCGTCTAATCCGCTATCTCTCGGATAACTCTCTTCTCGACCCCTTACAATCTGGTTTCCGCTCTTTACACTCTACTGAAACTGCCCTCACTAAAGTCTCTAATGATTTAATAACAGCTAAATCGAAAGGTCATTGCTCCCTGCTGATTCTCCTGGATCTCTCTGCCGCATTTGACACTGTGGATCACCAGCTCCTCCTCACTATGCTCCGCGCTATAGGCCTCAAGGACACAGCCCTCTCCTGGTTCTCCTCCTACCTCTCTGACCGCTCCTTCACTGTATCTTTTTCCGGCTCCTCTTCCTCTTCTCGTCCCCTTACTATCGGGGTCCCGCAGGGCTCAGTCCTAGGCCCCCTCCTCTTCTCTTTATACACTGCCCCTATTGGACAAACAATCAGCAGATTTGGGTTCCAGTATCATCTCTATGCTGATGACACCCAATTATACACTTCTTCCCCTGACATCACCCCTACCCTAATTCAAAATACCAAGGATTGTCTGTCTGCTGTCTCTAGCACCATGTCCTCCCTCTATCTGAAACTAAATCTCTCTAAAACTGAACTTCTTGTGTTTCTCCCCTCTACTAACCTCACTCTACCTAACATCGAAATAACCCTGGAGGGTTCAACCATAACTCCCAAGCAGCATGCCCGCTGTCTTGGGGTCATAGTCGACACTGAACTTTCCTTTACTCCGTACATCCGATCACTCAGTCGCTCTTGTCACCTGCATCTTAAAAACATCTCCAGAATCCGACCTTTTCTCACCTTTGAAACTGCTAAGACTCTTACTGTCGCTCTTATTCATTCTCGTCTGGACTACTGCAACTCTCTTCTGATCGGTCTCCCTCTTACCAAACTTTCTCCTCTCCAATCCATCTTGAATGCGGCAGCCAGGGTCATATTTCTGTCCAGCCGCTTCACCGATGCCTCCATCTTGTGCCAGTCATTACACTGGCTACCTATTCGCTACAGGGTCCAGTATAAACTCATCTCTCTCACCCACAAAGCTCTCCACTGTTCTGCACTGCCTTATATCTCCTCTCTCATCTCTGTCTATCGCCCTACACGTGCCCTCCGTTCTACAAATGACCTAAGACTAACATCCCCCGTAATCCGAACCTCGCACCTCCGTCTCCAAGATTTCTCTCGTGCTGCTCCAGCTCTCTGGAATGCACTTCCCCAGACGATCAGACTGATACCTATCCCTGACCTATTCAAGCGCGCTTTGAAAACCCATCTCTTCAAACAAGTCTACCACATCAACTACTCAGCAAGCTAACTTTGCCCTGTTCCCTCCTTCCAAATATTATTCTGAATCTGCACCCTACTATTCATCTGTCTCCACACTCTTCATGCACATGATAACTGCACTTGATACTTGTCTATTGCACTTAAACACACGGGCTGATGACCGGATCATGCAGCTTTATATGAAAATCCCTATTATAATTGCCAGACCTGAATTAACAAGCATTTCTCACCTACTGTGTCCCCCCATTTCCTTGTAGATTGTAAGCTTGCGAGCAGGGACCTCACTCCTAATGTCACTGTTTGAATTGTCTTAACTTGTATTGAATTTATTGTCTGTACATGTCCCCGCTTAATTGTAAAGTGCTGCGGAATATGTTGGCGCTATATAAATAAAAATTATTATTATAAAAATTATTATTTAAAAAGCTACGTGCACCAATTAATAGTTTGAGGTGTGAAGTGATGCTGACAAATTCCCTTTACGAAACTATCATCATTGAGTTTCTCTACTCTTCAGTGCTTGGGGAAAAAAAACTATTTAGTATTTGACTCAGAGTCATCCTTAATTTCGAATCCTTTTCACCCTGTACAATTTTACTTCCTAACATATTATTACCCACTCACATTAATTTCATTAACATTAATCTGGACAATTCCTATACTTTTCCTTCAAACTTCCTTATAAGACTATATTGTAACCAGTAACTCAGTGAGAAATGGAGCACTGGACCCTATAAATGATAGAGGATGGTTCACTGGAAATTAGCAAGTATTTTTCATTAAATGGACAATCCTAATCAGTAATAAGGTGGCAGTGTTAGTATACATTACCAGGAAGATACATGCTGAGCTATATGTTACAGAGTTATCCTGAAGCAGCTTTAGTGCTGCTCCATTTGCAAATAAAAGCATAAGCTAAAATAAAACATTCGGAAATGTGGGACATGATAGATTTCAGGTGTAATGGGTCAGTCAGTGTCAACGTCTGAAATCTCAATTCACAGGAAATTATACAATAGACAGAGAGGTAAGCAATACATGTCAAGGTTGCTGGAAACATAATGTTTGACAGGTAACATCTTCTCTCCATATTGTGGATTTCAAGGAGATTGGAACACAGAGCAATAATAATAATAATGAAATGTGATCTAAATATTACCGCATGTTAGTTTGGAATTACTACCTATTCACTTACAATTATTTTTTAACCTGAACAAGGAAGGATAAAATGACAAATCCGCTGTCACTTAATGGAGGAAAAACCTGCTGAAATGTTAGCTGTAAGGGTAGATTCACCTGAATGTATAAAACAGGGTTAGTTTCCTCTAGAAAGCTAGGACGATTTCTTTTAACTTGTCATCTGTTGCAGTTGTGAAGGAGAGAATGGCTAATGAAATCAATTATTAACCTTACATAAGCTAGTAATATATGTGGTGTGGCATCTACATCTTGGAACTACGCCCTGGAATTCTTGGAATGTGAGGTGGATACATCTAAGACCATATATGGAATAGACCTAGCACGGAAAGCTAGGGTTATTTTTTTTTCACTTGTCATCTGTTGCAGTCCATGTCTTTGGAATGTGGGAGGAAACCGTAGTACCCGAAGGAAACCCATGCAAACATGGGGAAAGCATACAAAATCCACATGTGGTGTATATATGGTAATATATGTGGTGTGGCATCTACATCCTGGAACTACGCCCTTGAATTCTTGGAATATGAGGTGGATACATGGAAGATCATATATGGAATAGACCTAGCATGGAAAGCTAGGATGATTTTTTTTCACTTGTCATTTGTGTGCAGTCTGTGTACAATACAATATTTACAACAGCAGCCATTATTCTTCCACAAGACCATATACAGCTTCCTATGTTAAAGAATTGCAATGTATTCAGAAAAATCAGATACCGTACTGAGGCTCCATACGGCATCCTATTTTTTGTGCCCCCATAGACTTGAATGAGAAAGTCTAGTCCGATTTACGAAAGAAATTAGTGCATACTGAAATCTTTTTTTCTTCACACACAGATCCAGTAAGTGAAAAAAAAAATTCATCTGCACTGCTCCATTGAATAATATTGGTCCGAGTGCTACTGTTTTCTTCACAGACAGTACAAGGACTGAAAATATGGTCATATGAGCGAGTCCTTACATTCATGAGTGTAATGAGGGCCAATAGCCAGTCAGACCTTCTCAATCTACATTAGTCTATAGACCGGGGTCACACTTGCAAGAAACTCGCATGAGTCTCGCGTCTCAATACTCGGCAGCTGCTGTTGGCACTCGGGACCGGAGTGTGCAGCTGCATGTATTTCTAAGCAGCTGAACGCTCCGGTCCAAGTGCCGGTGGCAGTGCCGGGTATTGAGACGCGAGACTAGTGCGAGTTTCTCGCAAGTGTTACCCCGGCCTTTGCCAAATGATTTTTCTTTTTGCCCTAATGCTACAAGCTAGTCACACTAATGTCATAGCTGGAGTATCAATTCAACCTTAGAATGGTAGCCCCAGCAATCTCATTTGTATTTATAATGTACAGCTAATAACGGCAATTTAAATATGACATAACTGTGACAACAGAGGTGTACCCAGTACATCCATGGTCCTACAGGTTCTGCTCTTGTCTTTATTGGCTTGAAATAACATACAACGGTCTCATTTTAGGGCTTTAACATACATAATGATATCACTGAACAAGAATAATGCACACAGTGATGTCACATTAGTGGGAACTCTATGCATTGATGTTACAATATAAAGATAAAATGCATCATGATATAATGCAAAAGCAGAACTGACTTATTTGACATGACTGCAAAGCTCTGTCTCTGCGGCATGTCATTCATTGTGACATTTATTGAGCAATCAGGATCTCTTGTATGTAGACTGTTTGCATAACATATAATAATGTCAAAATATAAAGATACTTAAAGGGAACCTGTCACTTACAAAAACCATATAGCTAACCTTTGTTAGCAATAGGGTTAATTTGAAAGTAAGCAACATTTAAATTGCTAGAATGGTTTATTGGGAATGAGGCAACAGGAAAAAATGACTTCTCTATCCTCCCTACCACCACTTGCTGTTCCAGTTGCATAGACAGATATGATTTAATTGCTATGTACCTGCAGATTACCTATATATCAACAAATAAATAGCATTTGTGTAGGTTAAAATATATTTATGCAATGTGCGCAATGATTTCACAGTTTATTAATACATTGATATGACAGTATATGGATAATTTACACAGTAAAAATGCAATGCAGTCTAATCTACTAAATGAATGTTACAGCACAGGAATTGCATTGACAGTGATGTCACAGTACAAGTTTAGTGAACACATTTGTGTTAATGTAGGGAAAGAGCACATAATAGAATCATAGCACAGAAAAATAAAGGGATTGTTGACATGGTGACCTCACAGCAAAAGAAAAATATGATGTCCTATTGCAAGTATAAAGCTCAGAAATTATGTCATGGCAAAGCAATAATCCAAGGATATCAAAGCAATAAATAATGCTGAAAATATGGGTGTTCTGCCTTCTTCCACATATGACACTGTGTGGATTCCAGCATATGGCTTAACCTTTCATTCACTCCCAGAAACAAGACTGTATTGGTGCTAAAGTCTATTATTTATTGGGATGATATGGACAACAATGGGAGATAACAGATGGTATAGTAGAGTAGATGAGATCGGGGGTTGTTGTACAAAGTTGTCGGTGATATCAGAGATTGTTGAACACAATGTGGATGATTCAGGTAAAAACTATAAGAGACAGATATAATGCAGCATGTCAGTACTGGTAGGTAATATACAGCAATACAAGGTATTATCACAACAGTAACAATGATACAGGATGCTGTTATCATGCATTATAAAAGAGCTGAGCAATATAACATACACAGCAGCAAAAGGGAAAGAAATATCTAACAACTAATGGCTGCCAGCTTTGCACTCACTGACAAGAGGATGCATATCCAGAGGATGCAAATAACTAATCATGCAGTGAAATAGCATTACAGAAGCTGGACATGCATTGCAAACATCATGGGGGGGGCTGTATTATGGCTACTAACACAGATGCATAACTCATAATTGCATTATCCTTACCAGTATCTGCTTATTATAAGCAATGGTTTTGCAATGAGCTGAGCTAAACACTTGTGGGCTGCTCAGGAGACAGGTGGAAAATGGTTACATGTTGTTGACCAAGGCAAGAAGAAGGGGCGGTTCTGAACAGTTAACCCCATTCGGAGAACAGAAAACTCCAAACACATGAATTAAAAGGAGAAGGGCAACAGCTGGAACAACACCTAAGAATATCTAGCTGCACAGAATGGGCAGAACAATGGGTTAAAGCACAAATCATACCCAACAAAGCCTATCGCAAAACTTGGATTTGGTGCCCCTAGTTAATCGTAACAGTACCTTTCCTCTTTGTACATATGGTCTCCTCTTAGCTGTTGCGCCCCATAGCAGCAGCTGTACCAGCTATACTGGTAAATACACCCATGTGCTTTACATACATACTATGTATATTTCCAACATTTGATATTTAAAGGGGAACTTCGGAGGGAAAACTTAGTTTTTTATATGAGCTTGGACTTTTAGAAAAATGATCTAAGAATGTAGTTGGTGACAGATGTGATCTGCTTATATCTTGTAGAAATGTTACTGTTAGTAAATCTCTTCCAGGTTGGTACACATTTACACAGGGCATTGCCAGTAAATTCTTATAGACTGTTTGAGCACTGCTTGTGACATGCATGATGACACACTGGGCACAGGCAGAAGCCTTTCACTGGTCCTTTCCTTTTACCTAGACCTGTACACATGGTTAAGGTCATAGTTAGAAATTATCTCTAACTTAAATTGTTGAAAGTAGAATTATCTCCTGAGAAGCAATTTTTAATTGAAAAAATAAAATAGAATTCTGTTAGGCCTCTTTCACACATCAGGTTTTCGGCTTCAGGTGTGATCCGGCGCTTTTGACTAAAACCGGATCCGTCGAAATGCAATGCCGGATCCGGTTTCCCCCCCATTGACTTGCATTAGAGCCGGATCGAGCCGGATGGCCATGCGTTTCATCCGATTTTCGCCGGATCCGGCAATGTGACGCGATCCGGCGTCTGGAAAAAACGGTGACTGTAACGTTTTTTGTATCCGTCGAAAAAGCCGGACACGCCGGATCCGGCGTGTCCGGCTTTTTCATACAATGAAAGCCTATGAGCGCCGCAATGCGCCGGATCCGGCGACAGCCGGATCTGGCGGCCGGATCCGGTTTCTTTGGTCTGAGCATGCTCAGTAGCTCTGCCCACAGGACATATATAAAAGCAAGACAATGGGACCCTCAGCCACACCCAACATGCCACCCAAGCCAAGAACCAGGAGCAGGAGAAGGCAGCAGACATCTGCAGCAGCAGCACCATCAGCACCACCCCAAATGGAGCAGCATGCTGAACAACGGGAGGGGAGTCCAGCAGCAGATGAGAGACGGTAATTATCAAATCCCCCATTCCTCCAAACTAGGGCTATGGAATATCAAGATATTCATTGGCCCTTTGTTTCTCTTTATTCAACAGCCGCCCAATAGATGCAGCAGCAGCAGCAATGGCAGCAGCAGAAACACCACCCACAGCCATGGAGTCTGGCCATGAGGAAGACAGCACATCTTCTGGGAGCCCTCCCTCGCATCGTCAGCGTTTGACGGTAAGTTTTTATTTCCAAAATCCATCATCTCTGTAATATATGTGTATTCATTGCCTTTTATTTCAAAACAGGAATCACAAGATGAAGAGGAGCTCCCAGAAGAAGAAGGAAGGGGTGGACAGACACTTGGAGTGGGCTCACAATTGGTAAGTTTTTTGCATCAAACGCAGAAACACAACATCACACTACACACAACACATAGAAAACAATGTTCTGCAGACCACACACAGCAAACAAATGCCTACATCCAAAGACATAACATTTTTTGTTTTCTTCTCTAGTCTTCCCAATCTGGTGCTCGGCCAAGAGGTCCTCGCAGTGCCTCCCAGGGTCGTCGGCGACAGCAACGCGGCGGTCACCAGCGTGTAAGTATAAATATTTTTGCTTTGTTTTTTTTGCACTTTTTATTTCATTTCTTTTGTGGAGGCTAATTATGTTATTTTTGTCTTTTTCTTTAACAGCCTTCACAGCGTGCTCCCGACTCTGACGGTGAGGATGGAGGGATTGATGTGGACCGCCTCATCGATCTCGTCAGAGAAAGGGAGCCGCTCTGGAATATGGCTGACCGCCGCCACGCTGACCTTATCGTTACCCGACGACTCTGGGAGGAAATCTGTTCGCTCCTTGTGGACCGCTGGGAGGACCTCGAAGCTCGGGCCCAGATTAAAGAGCGTAAGTATATACAGTACCGGTTGCTTGATTTAAACCAGTGTTTCCCGAACTCCAGTCCTCGTGGTCCCCACGGATAATGTGTTCAGGATTTCTATTTGCTTTGGAAATCCTGAAAACATGACCCCTGGGGACCATGAGGACTGGAGTTTGGGAAACACTGATGTTGTATACTAACCACTTTGTCCTTTCTCGTTTCAGGGGAGAGAATTGTGAAGCGGTGGCGGTCTGTGAGGGATCATTTCAAGAAGGAGTTCAATAAAGAGATGCGGGCCCCGAGTGGATCTGGAGGACGCAGGAGCAAGTACAAGTACGCACGAGCCCTGTCGTTCCTCCGGGAGACAATGCTCACCAGAAGGTAAATATTACACACCACATGTGACAAAAAAATGTTTAGATGTAACTTTTTTTTTCAGCCAGGGCCATACCATGTCACTATTTTAATTGTTTTTTTTTCTCTTTATTCCACAGCACGGTGAGCAGCACTCGGGAGCCTGCACGATTGGACCCTTCTGAGGCGATCCCTGAGGAGACCGGCACCGAGGGACACTTTGACCGCCCCGGTACATCTGCACCTTCCCAGCCTTCCCACACATTCGACCCATCTGTCCCATCCACCAGCACAGGAGCATCGTGGCCGCCTACATTACATGAAGCTGCTGGTGAGGAGATCGCTTTCCCTTTACCCCACCCTTCTGCCCCTGCCACCTCTAGTACACCTGCGGGTACTGGGCGGCAGCGGCAGAGGGGTCAGGAAAAGACTTATGTGCCAGAGTTCTTGCATCTGAATGCATCTTTCCAGAACTGTCTAAAAGTCTTGTCAGAGCAAATCTCCGCAGGCTATCAGCAGATCAACTCCAGCATTCTGGAGGTGAAGACACTTCTGCAAACCATGCATTCAGAAGCAAGATCTTCGCCAAACCACACCTTTTTCAGGTCTGTTGTGGAGCGCATGGAAACGCTCTCTCCTGCCCAGCAGATGCATGTAATGCATTCATGCCACGCTGCTCTCCAGCAAGTTACCTCCCAACCTCCTCCTCCCACCACAGTAGTTCCTCCACCTGCACCCCCTCCAGCCACTTTCCATCCTCCCCCTCCTATTACATCTACACCCCCTCCAGCCACTTTCCATCCTCCCCCTCCTATTACATCTACACCCCCTCCAGCCACTTTCCATCCTCCCCCTCCTATTACATACCATCCACCTCCCCAGCACCATCCACCTCCCCAGCACCATCCACCTCCCCAGCACCAGCAACCTCCCCAGCACCAGCAACCTCCCCAGCACCAGCAACCTCCCCAGTACCAGCAACCTCCCCAGTACCAGCAACCTCCCCAGTACCTGCAAACTCCCCAGTACCAGCAACCTCCCCAGTACCAGACATCTCCCCACTTCCAGCAACCTGCCCCGTACCAGACATCTCCCCACTTCCAGCAACCTGCCCCGTACCAGACATCTCCCCACTTCCAGCAACCTGCCCCGTACCAGGCGTCTCCCCACTTCCAGCAACCTGCCCCGTACCAAACTCCTTCCCCATACAACTTGCCATCAACATCATCTGCTCCTACAGTCCCTGCCCAACCCTCCACTCCACCACCCACCACCTCTTCTGCATCCCACATGTCCACCCATTCTGTAGTTTTTTCCACACCTTCACCTCTAACTGTTCCTTCCCCACCACGATCCCAGTCCTCTCTCCACACTCCTAGTGTCGAAGTGTCCCGCAGCCCCTCCAGCAGTATTTCCACCACACACTACACAGATTTATAATGTGTGTATTTAAATAAAAATGACCAGTTTTATGGTTTCAAAGCATTATTAAACAAGTTTATTAAAATTTTAAAAAAGTTTACTAAAAAAAACATTTTTCAATAAAAGTTAAATTATTTTACACTGGTTGTCTGTCATTTCTTTCTGCGGCGAAAAAGGTTAAATACAGGGTATTTAAAAGGTGAAATGGTATTCAAAACTAGGTATATAACTGTGGGTAATTTTTAGCTTTTTGCCACAGTTGTGTTCCTGGTTGTGTTTGAAGCAAAGTATTTCACCTAAAAAGTTGTGTTTATTGTTGGTGATTTCCTAACAATGTACACAACTTTTGTTAAAAGGTGAAATACTTTGCATAAAACACAATCAGGTACACACCTGTGGCCTAAAGCTAAAAATAGAGACCATGACAAGATAGCCAACTTTGGTTGGCAAAGGTATATACTGTTGGTACAGAAGGTACACAAGTTTGGTTGGGCACAAATCTTTCACACTCTGTCATCCTGCCAGTGTACTCTGCCTTGAGGTGACATAAAGTATAGTGCAAAATTGTCCCTCATTACAGAAACCGTCACAGAACTTCTAGTGGTAATGTCATGGCAATCTTGCAAGGTGGTTTCTTCAGAGGTGTCCTCAATGGAAATGGGTTCCTTGCAGATAACAAAATTGTGGAGTACCACGCATGCTTTGATCACCTCGTCCACAGTTTCTGTCTTGAGGTTGATCGCAGTCAATAGGACCCGCCATTTGGCTGTCAGAATACCAAAGGTACATTCAACCATTCTTCTTGCTCTTGTGAGGCGGTAATTAAAAATGCGTTTTGGTCTTGTCAATCCTCTGCTAGAGTACGGTTTCAAAAGGTGTTCTGACAGCTGGAAGGCTTCATCCCCTACACAGACAAATGGCATAGGTGGACCAGATGTTTGCGGCAGCGGTCTAGGTGGTGGGAACTGGAAGGTGTTTCCATACAGTTTACGCCCCATGGCAGACAGTTTGAAAACTTGAGAGTCATTGGAGCGGCCATAGGCCCCAATATCAACCGCAATAAATTTGTATTCCGCGTCAGCGATGGCCATGAGGACAATTGAAAAATATTTCTTGTAATTGAAATATTCCGATCCCGATCCAGCTGGCTTTACAATGCGGATATGTTTCCCGTCCACAGCGCCCAAGCAGTTGGGAAACTGACATATCTGTTGAAACTTGTCAGCAATTTCAATCCACCTCTCTGTTGTGGGCTCTGGTAAAAACTCTTCAGCTAAGGAGTCCCACAGTGCACGGCATGTGTACTTCACTATTCCAGATATGGTGGAAATCCCGAGTCTGTACTGGAAATGCAGTGACGAAAGGGATTCTCCAGTTGCAAGAAATCTGTGGGGAATTAAAAAACAATAAATTAGTTTTAAATCACAGCATTACATACCAAAACTGAGCTATAACACTTGGAGATACAAACTACCACCAACAAGATTGCAGTGAAAGTGTGCTTTGATGCGATCACATCCAATAAATGTGGCTTACCTTAAAGTCACCATCAGACGCTCTGCGGGTGAAACAGAGAAGCGGCAATAGGTGTCCGCTTTTCTTATGAGGTGTGCAATGCGCTCCACCAAGTAATCAAAATTCTCCATTTTCATCCTAACATATCCAAAAAATTTATCCGGGTTTCGTCGAAGGTCCATGCAGAGTGTAGAATAGACCCAACGCGTCATTCTCTTGGCTGTGATGGGGTGGATCCACAAACGTCGTCTACGATGCCTGATACGCTGCTGTCTCGCTCTCTCCTTCTCCAGAACAATCACCCTCAAACGATTCGCCTCCGCTATAAAATCCGCCAAATTCTTCAAAATATTTCCAATGACAACATCCATCTTCGCCAGTAACTTGCTCTTCTCTCCAACCTGCACTTTCTCCTCTACAACCTGTCAAAGAAGGGCTGTAGGAATATGCTATATATAGTTTTCCAGTAGCCAATCCCGTTCGGAAGGCCACAAGGGTCAATTTTAAAAACCGGATCCGGCGTAATCCGTCGAAAAACGGATAGAAAAACAGATGAACCAGATGAGACGGATCCGGTTTTGTCTGTCAAGAAAAAGACGGATCCGGCAGAAAACCGGATCCGTCACATCCGGTTTTACTAAACATTTGCCGGATCCGGCGTTCCGGCACGACGCCGGATCGCGCCTGACGCCGAAAACCTGAAGTGTGAAAGTAGCCTTACAGTGTGGGGTAGGTTAGATGTTACTAATTCATGCAAATTATCTCTCATGAAAGGAATGCTTCAAATTCTTTTTGCAATTCTATTCTTTTAATTGTGAGATTTTGTTGAAAAAAGTCCAGTAGTAAAAATCATGTAAGAAATTGTGTAAGAAAAATGTGTTACATTATGATCACACTAGTTGTTTTCGGATATTATCAGCCATTAAAATATTACCCAAATAAATGATTACATTAAAGATATGTCATCATGGGAATTTATATAAAATTTGAATTATGGAATACTGTACGTATTTTCTAATCAGATTAGAATTATCAAATGACATTCTGTCCAGTCATTAAGCAAAAGGTAATTAGTAATTGATAGTACTGACATGGTATCATAGTGCTTTGAAGCTAAAAGCATCAAAGCATTGCTTCTGGGATTTCAATATATGCCAACTGACAGATCGGTATTTACTGTTTCTGTAAAGCAACCGTATTGCAACATCTACAATCACAATTAAGGAGTTATGCAAATTACACAATAAATAATAATTGAAATAGGAATTGATGAATAAAACAGATAAAATAATAATCTAGACAATTATATGTAAAACAAGACATATTACAGTACCTGTTAAGACTCTTAAAGGGAAGCTGTCAACAGGATTGTGCACAGTAACCTACAGACAGTGTCAGGTTGGCGCCGTTATACTGATTAAAATGATACACTGGTTGATGAATTCCATCTTGTGGTTGTTTAATCTTTTTTGGCAGTTAATAATATGCTCGTGTCCCTGGGCGGGCCTGGAGGGGGTCTTTATGTGGTGTTCTAATTAGGTATTCATAATGAAGTCTGCTGACAGGTCATTGATCCCTCCGTGACCTGCCCCCTAGTTTGCATAATAAATATTTGTACATTCTTAAAAAAAAACCTTCTGCAAGCAGCCACCAGCCGTGGCACCTGCCCTGCAGCATAATTGCATGTTTCATGTCCCAATAATACATGATCTTGATGTTATTCATCTAGAACAAAAAAATTCACCTTGAAAATGGCACTCGCTGATCACAGCTATATACACCAATAGCTTCTACTGCAAATTGATTTTTTTTTGTAGCTGAATAACATCAAGAACATGTTTTATTTGGATATGAAACATGCGATTATGCTGCAGAGAAGGTGCCATGCCTGCCACCTGCTCACTGAGGTGTAAGACACTGACACCTATTGAAAGCTATAAAGAAGAAAGGGCAGGACGATAAATGATGAACAGAGCAAGAAACTGAGTGAAAAAGAACTGTGTTTTCTGTTTTCAAGAAACTCTTTTTCTCACCCCAGTGCTTGATTCACAGCTACACTACTCAGTACTGCAGTAAAATATTCTCCATAGCTGCTGTTTCTGAATATTTGCTACATAGACACAGGAGAGCAGGAATCAATTTGTACCGTCTATAGAAGAAATGATTGCAGCTAGTCACCTACCAGTTAAGAGACAACTGAAAATTTGTGATAGTTAGATTGGAAAGCTGGTAAACAATGCAGGATACAAGTTATATACTGACAAGAAAGAACGAAAAAGGTTGATAATTAAATAAGCATATTACAAATGCCTTACTAATTATTAACGGATATAATAATCAACATAATTATTTAGCATACAGAGAAAACATTTCTATAAAGTAGGTTTTCATGTATAATTAGGAATGAGCAGACAAAAAGCAAAGTAAACCCTAATTCTTCTGTTTATACATGGTTTTAATGCAGTAATGAGAGACAAGGTCTATTATACTAAACCAGTATTGTACATTGTACATTTCGATTTATCTCACTCCATGATTATGCCGTCCTCTGGAGAAACGTCCATGCTCTTCAATCACCTTTGCAGATCCTGTGTGGAGTTAAATACACAGCTGTACTTCCCACTGATTCAAAAATTAGCTTCCTTAGGTTTTATCTTTATGTGCCATCTGTCCAGGTAAAAAGAATAACCTTATTTAATGTTAGCCAAGAGGGATCTAAATAGAAATACAATATAAGAAAGACTATACATATGGCATTTTGTTTCTTCTGACACATCAATAAAACGTCTACCCCTGTCCACCATGATATGTCATTCTTAGAACACAAGGCAATAAAAGATCAGATCCTTGAGAGTGAATAAAGAACCACTGTACAATTTTATAATTTAAAAAAAACATCTTTGGTGTAATTATTTTTAGCAGTGTTGCAGAAATAGTCAGAGTTTGATCATTAGTTCATAGCTAGTGAAACCAGTGATAATGTTCTGGCAGTAAACCGTAATTTGAATGCTATAAGTGCCATGAACCATTACACACAAATACAATTGCATCCTACAATGCACAATAGCATGACTGTTTATTATTGAATTAGTATGGAAGCATAAAGAAAATATTAATATAGCACATGGGACATAGCAGTGTAGATGGAGCTGTGGAATGTTCATCTGTTATCACCTTTTCAGAATTTGTCTAGTTCTTTTTCATTTATATTTTACAGAGGTTATTTACATTTTACATAATAAAACATTGCATTAAAATCAGTCTTGATCTCTTCACTGTAGTCTTAATGAATCCTGACTAATTCCATGATTTAAAGTGTAGATATCATTTTGTAAACATTGTTATAAATTATAGGCACTGCATATTGTTGCTGATCAGTGGGGAGTCAGACCCCCACCAATTGGTCAAAACTAGTGTTGAGCATTCCGATACCGCAAGTATCGGGTATCGGCCGATACTTGCTGTATCGGAATTCCGATACCGACTTCCGATATTTTTTCAATATCGGAATTCGGCATCGGAATCGGAAGTTCAAAGTTGATTGACAGACTGACATCATCATGATGCGCGGTGTGTGCGCATCATGATGCGCCGTCATTTCGGGCCTTCCGGGGGTCTCTGCCGGCCTGCCGGGTGGCTGTGCCGGCCTGCCGGGGGGCTGTGCCGGCCTGCCCGGGGTCTGTACCGGCCTGCCGGGGGGCTGTGCCGGCCTGCCGGTGGTCTGTGCACCCTGTGGGGGTCTGTACCGGCCTGCCGGGGGGCTGTGCCGGCCTGCCGGTGGTCTGTGCACCCTGTGGGGGTCTGTACCGGCCTGCCGGGGGGCTGTGCCGGCCTGCCGGGGGGCTGTGCACCCTGTGGGGGTCTGTACCGGCCTGCCGGGGGGCTGTGCCGGCCTGCCGGGGGGCTGTGCTGATGTCCGGGGGTCGGTGCAAGCATCGTCCGATGGGACTACAAGTCCCATCGGGCGATGCCTGCTACCATGACAGTGATTGACACATTAGCCAATGATGGGACAGTAGTAGTCCCATCATCCAGCTAATATGTTAAATGTTAAAAAAAATAAATAAAAAAATAAAAAAATACTACATACATACTACATGCATGCTACATACATACTACATGCTACATACATACTACATATATACTACATACATACTACATACATGCTACATACATACTACATGCATGCTACATACATACTACATGCATGCTACATACATGCTACATACATACTACATGCTACATACATACCACATACATACTACATACATACTACATATATACTACATGCATGCTACATACATACCACATACATACTACATACATGCTACATACTACATACATACTACATACATACTACATGCATGCTACATACATACTACATACATACTACATGCATGCTACATACATACTACATGCATGCTACATACATACTACATGCTACATACATACCACATACATACTACATACATACTACATACATACTACATACATACTACATGCTACATACATACTACATATATACTACATGCATGCTACATACATACTACATATATACTACATGCATGCTACATACATACTGCATGCTACATGCATGCTACATACATACTACATACATACTACATGCTACATACATACCACATATATACTACATACATACAATACATTCATACAATACATACATAGACATACAGTACATATAACATAGAGTAACATACTTACCAATACTTGTCACATTGTTCCCCGAAGCCATTGTCTTTTCCGGAATAAATATTAACATAACAAACCACAAAAATACTCACCCACGATCCGAAGCAGTCCACGAGTGTGTCCCACGACGATCTTGGGTAGAGAACGGCAGCATCAGATGATGCTGCCGTTCTCTACGGGCTGCAGGAATCCAATGACGGAAGGTAGGTATCCTTCCGCACTGTATTCCTCCGCCACTTAAAAAAAAAAAGTCCCTAGTCTCACTTTATGCCATTGCTGCGTGGGAAATTCCCACACAGCAATGGCATAAAGTGAGACTAGGGACTTTTTTTTTTTTAAGTGGCAGAGGAATACAGTGCGGAAGGATACTTACCTTCCGTCATTGGATTCCTGCAGCCCGTAGAGAACGGCAGCATCAGCTGATGCTGCAGTTCTCTACCCAAGATCGTCGTGGGACACACTCGTGGACTGCTTCGGATCGTGGGTGAGTATTTTTGTGGTTTGTTATGTTAATATTTATTCCGGAAAAGACAATGGCTTCGGGGAACAATGTGACAAGTATTGGTAAGTATGTTACTCTATGTTATATGTACTGTATGTCTATGTATGTATTGTATGAATGTATTGTATGTAGTATGTATGTAGTATATATGTGGTATGTATGTAGCATGTAGTATGTATGTAGTATGTATGTAGCATGCAGTATGTATGTAGCATGCATGTAGTATGTATGTAGTATGTATGTAGCATGTAGTATGTATGTAGTATGTATGTAGTATGTATGTAGCATGCATGTAGTATATATGTAGTATGTATGTAGTATGTATGTAGCATGCATGTAGCATGTATGTGGTATGTATGTAGCATGTAGTATGTATGTAGCATGCATGTAGTATATATGTGTTATGTATGTAGCATGTAACATGCATGTAGTATGTATGTAGTATATATGTGGTATGTATGTAGCATGTAGTATGTATGTAGCATGCAGTAAGTATGTAGCATGCATGTAGTATATATGTAGTATGTATGTAGCATGTAGTATGTATGTAGCATGCATGTAGTATGTATGTAGCATGCATGTAGTATGTATGTAGCATGCATGTAGTATGTATGTGGTATGTATGTAGCATGTAGTATGTATGTAGCATGCATGTAGTTTATATGTGTTATGTATGTAGCATGTAGCATGCATGTAGCATGCATGTAGTATGTATGTAGTATGTATGTAGTATATATGTGGTATGTATGTAGCATGTAGTATGTATGTAGTATGTATGTAGTATGTATGTAGCATGCATGTAGTATATATGTAGTATGTATGTAGTATGTATGTAGCATGCATGTAGTATGTATGTGGTATGTATGTAGCATGTAGTATGTATGTAGCATGCATGTAGTATATATGTGTTATGTATGTAGCATGTAGCATGCATGTAGTATGTATGTAGTATGTATGTAGTATATATGTGGTATGTATGTAGCATGTAGTATGTATGTAGCATGCAGTATGTATGTAGCATGCATGTAGTATATATGTAGTATGTATGTAGCATGTAGTATGTATGTAGCATGCATGTAGTATGTATGTAGCATGCATGTTACTACATGTATGCATGTATGTAGCATGCATGTAGTATGTATGTGGTATGTATGTAGCATGTATGTAGCATGCATGTAGTATATATGTGTTATGTATGTAGCATGTAGCATGCATGTAGCATGCATGTAGTATGTATGTAGTATGTATGTAGTATATATGTGGTATGTATGTAGCATGTAGTATGTATGTAGCATGCAGTATGTATGTAGCATGCATGTAGTATATATGTAGTATGTATGTAGTATATATGTAGTATGTATGTTGCATGTAGTATTTATGTAGTTTGAATGTAGCATGTATGTAGTATGTAGTATGAATGTAGCATGTATGTAGTATGTATGTAGCATGTATGTAGTATGTAGTATGAATGTAGCATGTATGTAGTATGTATGTAGCATGTATGTAGCATGTAATTTTTTTTTTTTTTTTTTTTTTACATTTAACACATTAGCCGGATGATGGGACTACTACTGTCCCATCATTGGCTAATGTGTCAATCACTGTCATGGTAGCAGGCATCGCCCGATGGGACTTGTAGTCCCATCGGACGATGCCTGCACAGACCCCCGAAGCCTGCACAGACCACCGGCAGGCCGGCACAGCCCCCCGGCAGGCCGGCACAGCCCCCCGGAGCCTGCACAGCCCCCCGGCAGGCCGGCACAGCCCCCCGGAGCCTGCACAGCCCCCCGGCAGGCCGGCACAGACCACCGGAGCCTGCACAGACCCCCTGGCAGGCCGGCACAGCCCCCCGAAAGGCCCGTACAGACCCCAGAGAGGCTGTACAAGGGCAGGAAAGGGTTTTTCTTATTCCGATACCGGAAGTCCCATAGACTTGAATGGGACTTCCGGTATCGGAATCGGCGATACCGATACTTTTTTTAAAGATCGGCCGATACCATCCGATACGATACTTTGAAGTATCGGACGGTATCGCTCAACTCTAGTCAAAACACCTCTCTGAAGTGCACAGCTCCTGCTTGAGCTGAGTGCAGGGCTGTGGAGATGGAGTCGTGGAGACAGAGTTGGAGTCAGTGTTCATTTAGGTGGAGTTGGTATAAAATGGACCGACTCCGACTCCTAAAATTTATAATTAATTGGGTTCGGTAGTTTAATGCAGTATGTGCTGTTTTTGTTTTCAGAAGAATTTGGGAAAGTTATGAAATGTCCTATAAATGTCTGTTCTATTCCTGATCTAAGGATCACGGCTTTTAGTTGAGGTGAATCTGCAGCACGGTGGCTCAGTGGATAGCACTGCAGCCTTGCAGCGCTGGAGTCCTGGGTTCAAATCCCACCAAGGGCAACATCTGCAAGGAGTTTGTATGTTCTCCCACTGTTTCCGGAGGAATCCGAGTACTCTGGTTTCCTCACACATTCCTAAGGCATACTGATAGAGCATTTAGATTGTGATCCCCATCGGGGACAGTGATGATAACGTGTCCCCGATGGGGGACTGTAAAGAGCTGAGTAATATGTTAGCACTATTATTAAATAAAGATTATTATTAATCTGTTCTACACTTATGTACATGCTCAGTAGTGATTAGGAGTCATGAATTCTGACTTATGGAGTTGGAGGTGTGGAGTGGGAGTCGTAGAAGTCGCCATCGTGGAGTTAGGGATATTGAGGAGTTGGAAGTCAGGGAAATTGAGGAGTCGGGGAAATAGAGAAGGTGGAGTCGGGGAAATTGAGGAGTCAGAATCATGGAGTTGAGAGTTGGGGAAACTGAGGAGTCAAAGTCAGGCTGTTCACACAGAGTGGTGTACAAGCTCAACAGTACCTCTTTGAATCTGTATATTCACTCTCACAGAGCAATAAACAGACCCATAAGCTTACTGTTAAACCAATACACTGTTCTCAAAGCACTCCAGAAAGTTGTTTTGACCTGTCAGTGGGGGTCTCAGGCCCCCATACTACCAGTGATGGGTAAAATTATGCAGCACCTAAAGTATATACTATATTCTTTGGACTACAAGACTCACTTTTTTCCTCAAATATTTGAGAGTAAAATGATGGAGTGTCTTATAGTCCTGGAGTGTCCTGGCACTGCGATGCATGAGCAGAGTCATCACTGTACACAATGACATTTCGCTGGGCTTCAGGAAAATGGCCAAATGTTAGCACTAGTGTTGAGCATTCCGATACCGCAAGTATCGGGTATCGGCCGATACTTGCTGTATCGGAATTCCGATACCGACTTCCGATATTTTTTCAATATCGGAAGTCGGCATCGGAATCGGAAGTTCAAAGTTGATTGACAGCCTGACGTCATCATGATGCGCGGTGTGTGCGCATCATGATGCGCCGTCATTTCGGGCCTTCCGGGGGTCTCTGCCGGCCTGCCGGGGGGCTGTGCCGGCCTGCCGGTGGTCTGTGCACCCTGTGGGGGTCTGTACCGGCCTGCCGGGGGGCTATGCCAGCCTGCCGGTGGTCTGTGCACCCTGTGGGGGTCTGTACCGGCCTGCCGGGGGGCTGTGCCGGCCTGCCGGTGGTCTGTGCACCCTGTGGGGGTCTGTACCGGCCTGCCGGAGGGCTGTGCCGGCCTGCCGGGGGGCTGTGCTGATGTCCGGGGGTCTGTGCAAGCATCGTCCGATGGGACTACAAGTCCCATCTGGCGATGCCTGCTACCATGACAGTGATTGACACATTAGCCAATGATGGGACAGTAGTAGTCCCATCATCCGGCTAATGTGTTAAATGTTAAAAAAAAAAAAAAAAAAAAAATACTACATACATACTACATGCATGCTACATACATACTACATACATACCACATACATACTACATACATACTACATGCTACATACATACTACATATATACTACATGCATGTTACATACATACTACATGCTACATACATACTACATATATACTACATGCATGCTACATGCATGCTACATGCTACATATATACTACATGCATGCTACATACATACTACATGCTACATACATACTACATATATACTACATACATACTACATACATACTACATGCATGCTACATACATACTACATGCTACATACATACCACATACATACTACATGCATGCTACATACATACTACATACATACTACATACATACTACATACATACTACATGCTACATACATACTACATATATACTACATGCATGCTACATACATACTACATGCTACATACATACTACATATATACTACATGCATGCTACATACATACTACATGCTACATAC
Organism: Dendrobates tinctorius; assembly: GCF_039654945.1. NCBI lineage: Eukaryota > Metazoa > Chordata > Amphibia > Anura > Dendrobatidae > Dendrobates > Dendrobates tinctorius. The sequence goes on along the minus strand of NW_027361703.1, from coordinate 38,915,397 downwards.
ATACTACATACATACTACATACATACTACATGCATGCTACATACATACTACATGCTACATACATACCACATACATACTACATACATACTACATACATACTACATGCATGCTACATACATACTACATGCTACATACATACTACATATATACTACATGCATGCTACATACATACTACATGCTACATACATACTACATATATACTACATGCATGCTACATACATACTACATGCTACATACATACTACATATATACTACATGCATGCTACATACATACTACATGCTACATACATACTACATATATACTACATACATACTACATACATACTACATGCATGCTACATACATACCACATACATACTACATACATACTACATGCTACATACATACTACATATATACTACATGCATGCTACATACATACTGCATGCTACATGCATGCTACATACATACTACATACATACTACATGCTACATACATACCACATATATACTACATACATACTACATACAATACATTCATACAATACATACATAGACATACAGTACATATAACATAGAGTAACATACTTACCAATACTTGTCACATTGTTCCCCGAAGCCATTGTCTTTTAGGGAATAAATATTAACATAACAAACCACAAAAATACTCACCCACGATCCGAAGCAGTCCACGAGTGTGTCCCACGACGATCTTGGGTAGAGAACTGCAGCATCAGCATCAGCAATGGCATAAAGTGAGACTAGGAACTTTTTTTTTTTAAGTGGCGGAGGAATACAGTGCGGAAGGATACCTACCTTCCGTCATTGGATTCCTGCAGCCCGTAGAGAACGGCAGCAACAGCTGATGCTGCAGTTCTCTACCCAAGATCGTCGTGGGACACACTCGTGGACTGCTTCGGATCGTGGGTGAGTATTTTTGTGGTTTGTTATGTTAATATTTATTCCGTAAAAGACAATGGCTTCGGGGAACAATGTGACAAGTATTGGTAAGTATGTTACTCTATGTTATATGTACTGTATGTCTATGTATGTATTGTATGAATGTATTGTATGTAGTATGTATGTAGTATATATGTGGTATGTATGTAGTATGTATGTAGTATGTATGTGGTATGTATGTAGCATGCAGTATGTATGTAACATGCATGTAGTATATATGTAGTATATATGTAGCATGTAGTATGTATGTAGTATGTATGTGGTATGTATGTAGCATGCTTGTAGTATGTATGTAGTATGTATGTAGTATGTATGTAGTATGTAGCATGTAGTATGTATGTAGTATGTATGTAGCATATATGTAGTATGTATGTAGCATGTAGTATATATGTAGCATGTAGTATGTATGTAGTATGTATGTGGTATGTATGTAGCATGTAGTATGTATGTAGCATGCAGTATGTATGTAGTATATATGTAGTATGTATGTAGCATGTAGTATATATGTAGTATGCATGTTGCATGCATGTAGTATATATGTAGTATGTATGTAGCATGTAGTATAAATGTAGTATGCATGTTGCATGCATGTAGTATATATGTAGTATGTATGTTGCATGTGGTATATATGTAGTATGTATGTTGCATGTAGTATATATGTAGTATGCATGTTGCATGCATGTAGTATATATGTAGTATGTATGTTGCATGCATGTAGTATATATGTAGTATGTATGTTGCATGTATGTAGTATATATGTAGTATGTATGTTGTATGTATGTAGCATGTATGTAGCATGTAATTTTTTTTTTTTTTTTTTACATTCAACACATTAGCCGGATGATGGGACTACTACTGTCCCATCATTGGCTAATGTGTCAATCACTGTCATGGTAGCAGGCATCGCCCGATGGGACTTGTAGTCCCATCGGACGATGCCTGCACAGACCCCCGAAGCCGGCACAGCCCCCCGGAGCCTGCACAGCCCCCCGGCAGGCCGGCACAGCCCACCGGAGCCTGCACAGACCCCCGGCAGGCCGGCACAGACCACCGGAGCCTGCACAGACCCCCTGGCAGGCCGGCACAGCCCCCTGAAAGGCCCGTACAGACCCCAGAGAGGCTGTACAAGGGAAAAACAGGATTTTTCTTATTCCGATACCGGAAGTCCCATAGACTTGAATGGGACTTCCGGTATCGGAATCGGCGATACCGATACTTTTTTTTAAGATCGGCCGATCCATTCCGATCCGATACTTTGAAGTATCGGACGGTATCGCTCAACTCTAGTTAGCACATGTGCAGATTTAGATCTCGGCTCAATGACGAGCCGATATCTAAATCTTACCGCCAGGATGCACCCGCCTCCTAGCCCAGGGTCTGCAGCTTTGCCCAACTACTGCTTCTGCCAGCTTCCTATAGTGACGGCCCTGTTCCTGCTTCATAAGACCACGCTCCACCACCCCCTCCCCCCAATTTGCTTCATTCAGACAGTAAGACGCACTTGTGACCACTGACATACTTATTTTCCTCTTATAAACTTGGGGTGCATCTTGGTCCGGTGCATCTTATAGCCCGAAAAATACAGTAGCCACTTTTACATAATGATAGTTAAACCTTAGTATGTCACCCCCAAAACTCAGTTTAAATTAATCAGATAGTTATATAAGAATCATTGCTGTTTTTTTTCATTTTCAAAATCATAAGTAATCAGAGAATGATCTTTAATAATTATGGAAAAGACAGTGCTTGTTGTACCTTAAAGGGGGTTTTACACATAGCGATATCACTAGCAATATCGCTAAAGCATCACCGATTTGGTGAGGCAGCAGCGATATTGCTAGCGATATCGCTACGTGTGATACTTACCTCCGACCAGCTCCCCCGCTGTCTGTCGCTGATCACGTGAGATCATGCAGCTCCATTTCTCGTCGGGCACTTCCTGCTGGGCTTCCTGCTGGCACCGACGAGCGACGCGTGGACGCGGATGGGAGGATGTCAGGATCGCCGCATCTGAAAGGTAAGTAACGACCGCTGTATCGCTGCTGCATCACTGTGAGATCTGCCTGTGTGGCAACTCACTAGCGACCATTTAGTGATGCACCAGCGATCCTGACCGGGTCGTATCATGGTCGGGATCACTGTTGCATCGCTAAATGTAAAGGGGCCTTTAGTGTGATGAAACTATTTCACCTCCTCCCTATCTGTAAACTGACTGCCTTAATTGAAAATTCAACTGTCTGAATGCACATTGACACTGCACTATTGGAACGCACACATCCCTCTTTCTTTTCTGCTGTTGCCATTCCCTCACTATACCTTCATAGATCCGTGGAGCAGTTAGTGGACACAGAAGACAGGAAAGAGGGATTTTGTTTGTGCCTGCTTATCTCCTGCACTGACACTTTTTGCGCTCCCCTACTGCAGTGTCAGTGTGTGTGTATGTCCAAGTTTTAAGTTCAGGATGGATTTGCTCTACATGAGTGCTTTCAATCTCCAACATATTTATGAAAATGTTAATTGAAACTAAAATTTGCAGAAGATTAGATATTAGTATAATAAGATATCAGCATCTGATAGCCTGTATATTGGAGAAAACAACTTCATATACACGTTTGCTTAAAAAAATATTTGACTGGAGATAAAATATAGAAAATTATATGAAAATTTGTTGATTTATTTACAAAAAAGAGTTGATAAAATTGCAATTTTTGAGAAAGAAAATCCCAAAAAGTGCTCCGGTGGACCATTTTCCCCTTAACCTAATATCATTCAGAGAAAGCAAAACCATCCTGATAGTCTATCCCCTTTAGAAAAGAAAAAACCTCTGTCTCGACAACTTAAGTTTCATATATTCTGCCTTTCTTTGCATGCCCTCTACTGTCCTCCTTATAAGACGTTGCAGTGTCCTATTCTTAAGTGTTCCATTTGTTGTAGTCTATAGTGGTCACTAGTATAACTATAAGTGCTAGAGAATGAGCTCACCCTTGATTATAAAAGCTTTCATTTCTGAGTTCAGCTTTTGTAAAAACTGTAATAGGAAATGTCTTGGTGCAGCCCTGCTAGGACCATATATATATATACTGTATATATATATACCACATCGTAGATATCACTGAATGAAATATCACAGCTGTAAATCTTTATTCATTACATAGTGGCATGCATTGAGAACAAAAAAACATAAAAATGATCACTGTAAATCAAAATTAATATCCCATGGAGGTCTGGATTTGGAAGGATACCACAAAATCAAAGTGGAAAACCAAATTACAGGCTGATCCAACTTCAGTGGAAATGCCTCAAGACAAGGAAATGATGCTCAGTAGTGTGTGTGGCCTCCACGTGCCTGTTTGACCTCCCTATGACACCTGTGCATGCTCCTAATGAGTCTGCGGATCATGAGGGATCTCCTCCCAGACCTACCTGGACTAAAGCATCCTTCAACTCCTGGACAGTCTGTGGTACAACGTGACATTGGTGGATGGAGCGAGATATTATGTCCCAGATGTGTTCAATCGGATTCAGGGCTGAGGAACGGGCGAGCCAGCCCAAAGCTTCAATGCCTTTATCTTGCAGGAACTGCTGACGCACTCCAGCCACATTAGGTCTGGCATTGTCCTGCATTAGGAGGAATCCAGGGCCAACCGCACCAGCATATGGTCTCACAAGGGGTCTGAGGATCTCAGGTCTGAGGGCTGTGCGGCCCTCCAAAGAAATGCCACCCCACACCATTACTGACCCACTGCCAAACCGGCCATGCTGAAGGATGCTGCAGGCAGCAGATCACTCTCCACGGCATCTCCAGACTCTGTCACGTCTGTCACATTTGCTCAGTGTGAACCTGCTTTCATCTGTGAAAAGCACAGGGCGCCAGTGGCGAATTTGCCAATCCTGGTGTTCTGTGGCAAATGCCAAGCATCCTGCACGGTGTTGTGCTGTTAGCACAACCCCCATCTGTGGACGTCGGGCACTCAGACCATCCTCATGGAGTAGGTTTCTAACCATTTGTGCAGACACATGCACATTTGTGGCCTGCTGCAGGTCATTTTGCAGGGCTCTAGCAGTGCTTCTCCTGTTCCTCCTTGCACAAAGGCTGAAGTAGCGGTCCTGCTGCTGGGTTGTTGCCCTTCTACGGCCCCCTCCATGTCTCCTGGTGTACTCGTCTGTCTCCTGGTAGCGCCTCCAACCTTTGGACACTACGCTGACAGACACAGCAAACTTTCTTGCCACAGCCCACATTGATGTGCCACCCTGGATGAGCTGCACTACCTGAGCCACTTGTGTGAGTTGTAGAGTCCGTCTCATGCTACCATGAGTGTGAAAGCACAACCAACATTCAAAAGTGATGAAAACATCCAGAAAGCATTGGTACTTAGATGCGGTCTGTGGTCCCCACCTGCAGAACCACTCCTTTATTGAGGGTGTCTTAATAATTGCCAATAATTTCCATCTGTTGTCTATTCCATTTCCACAACAGCATTTGAAATTGATTTTCAATCAGTGTTGCTTCCTAAGTGGACAGTTTTGCTTCACAGAAGTTTGATTTACTTGGAGTTATATTCTGTTGTTTAAGTGTTCCCCTTATTTTATATATTGCTATAGGTCATCTCTATTTTCCTTCCACTTTTAAGAGCTTTCTTTTTTCAGTCTCCTTAAGTTATAATTTTATATATCTAATACAGGCACACATGTCTAATAAACATTGCCACACAGCACTATAAAAATGTTTGAAACAAAGAATTCTTTTTTTTTAAACGATCAGTAGAGAAGAGCGGATGGATTGGCAAATGATCGAATTTAAGTTGAATTTCCAGAAATGTCAAATTCAAATATTTTGAGAATTGATTTGTGTTTCACATAAACAACTTGCCCAGCCCCATTTCCCACACGCTGTAGCATCACAGTGCAGACTAACATTATTTTGCAATCCCTCATGTGCCTACCCCTGATGTACTCCAGCTATGACATCTTACAGATTATCATACCTTGTAGAGTGGTGGTCAGTACCTGGGCCATCTAAGATCACCAGCTCCCTGTGGACCACAGTTTCCATGGCTTTTACATCTTTAGAGTTACTGGGTGTCTCCCTCCTTTAATGTAAGCACTTATGGTTAACGGGGTCCTCTCTTTCTTTCTACTATAGTGCATAAGCTTGTATGGTCAACAGAATCCTATCTCAATGACCTGTAGAGTGTAAGCTTTTATGATCAGCAGGATACTCTCTCTATCCCTCTCCTGTTGAGTGTAAATTCTTATGGTCAGCAGGGGTCATTTCTCTCTCTCCTGAAAACTATAAGCTTTTATAGTGAGCTGGGTTCTTGCTCTCTTTTCTCTCTCCCACATGTATTTTCTATATTTTCTAAGCAATTACAAGCATTCCAGTATTGTGATTCCCATAAATTGTAGTTTTGTGGAAAATTTGGCAAAGTTGACGAATTTGCATTTCAAAAGACCCGCTCATCTCTAAGGAGCAGTTCAGGAGACAAGAGCTCCCAGTTCCTGCCTAAGTGCACACAGCAGAATACAGATATGTAGGCTTTCTACTGCATCCATACTCTGCTTTTTGTCATAGGCTTTCTACTGCATCTGTGCTCTGCTATTTGTATGCGCTCAGGCAGGAACTGTGTTCTCCTGTCTTTTGAGTGTCACATACTTATAAGAGGTCTTTTGAGCAATCAGTGGGACTCTCAATTACTGGAATATCACCGTTCATTCAGAATTAAAAGATCTGGCTAAAACATATTTTAAAAAGTCCCAAAAGTTTATTCTTGCATCTACTTGTTATCAACCAAGATTATTAATTGAAATGTAAGCAAGTCTATGTATCAGTGAGTGATTAGCAAGGGTTGGTATTCCAGAAATCCTTTTGCAAGACTAATTATTTTATTGATATTTGTCTCAGGAAACAAATCATTGTGTAAACAGCTTCATTTTACAGATTTAATTTACTCTCGTAGGTAGGGTACTTTGTGAACATCTGATATGCGTTGGAAACATATTGGTAAATATATTTAATTACTTAAATGTATCAATGTAATATTCCAAGGTGTTGGTTTACATTATAATGAAGGCAGTGTTCTGGCATTATAGCGCTTTTATTCTTGAAACGGATATTACTCAGTCATGAGGACAGAAAGATTAGCGAGCTTCTTCTGAAATATTTCCTTTTGTTTATAAAAATTTTAATTTAAAACATAATAGGAACAACATTAGGAATGCACAAATAGAAATTGTATTTTTATAACTTGTCTTAACTTCTCTGTTGATAACGTTTTTCAGCTTTCTTTTCATTTTTGGGGGCTCTGTAAATAATTGTCAATGTAAATGTTAATTAGATGTGCTATAATATGAAATAATGTGCTTGTGCAGCTGTTTAACAGGACACATTGAAAAAATACCCACAGAGTTTGTAGTCTGTCGTGTAAGTTGCCCAGAGTAGTAGCCATAGGCAAGCTGCTGCTTCTCCATGACCCTGGTACCACAAAAACAAACAGTGTCCCATTACATTAGTGCTGTGTACAGTGCATTGCATTTACTTACAGGGTGGAGGCCTCCGCTGCAACCATGTCTTTAGAACCAGGATGAGCTGAACACACCTTGTTCGTTATAACAAGTTCAACTTTACTGGACTCTTCAAGTAGATCAGTCCTTATCATGAAGTATCAATCACAGCACCCACCAGTTCTAGTTTCATCAACACAGCACATTTCAAGATCTTGCTCACATTCAGCTCGACTATCCCTACTTTTGATCCTTTGGTCAGCCCCAGGAATTTCCCATTCAGCACAACAGCACTCCCAAGATATGTTAGGTTTCCCTCACTCATTTCCCCATCTCGCTTTCTCTCTGTGGAAGGGAATAAGGCACACTTCCCCATATCTAACTTGGGCCATATTCTTCAGACATTACAGGAATGTCTGCAGGAAATTAGGTACTACCTCATGTTTCAGAACACAATGTGCTCCAGGTGCCTCCAGCCCACTGTCAGTTGAACTCGAACTTAGCACACTAACACAGACTGACTAAATCAGGAAATGCTTTTTTTTTACTTGACCCTACTCCTTCCCGTTATGGGCTGGTCCCAAACATTTACAGGTATCCTACACTATTCCTATTACTGTACACTAATAAGGCCTGCCACTGCCTTATCTATCCTAATGTTCCTATTTATCTCTACCTAAGTACTAGCTTATTTTCTATTTTACACCCCTGACCTGAGTTTACCAGAGTTACTTTACACGCTACCATATGGCACCCAGACAGCAGCATAAGTAATTGTAACACTTTGCAGTAATCACATTACACTTTACATGTTTCACATTACACAATAAAACAGCAATCAATATTCACACTATGCCAATTGTTGTCTTCAGGGGCACGTACACGACAGTCTATGTCACATCCTTACAGCCAGACATATTGACTATGTGGCTGTAAATGTTGATAAATTTGACCAAGTAATTATTTTAGAAGAGAATTAAGATATTGCGGGGATATCTGAGACATGGCTGGATGACAGTTATGATGGTGCTTCTGATTTGCAGAGCTGTAGCATATTCCGGAAGGACTGTAAAAATATGAGATGGAAAGGTTTGCTTACATGTAATATCTTTCCTAAAACCAAGCCTACATGATAATATAAGTGAAACATATAAACATGAGACACTATGGATGGAAATAAAGGGAGGGGAAAATAATAATAAATGATTGATTTGGGGTTAATAATATATAAGTATAATGGAAGCAGCAGAAAGTATCCACATAAAGAAAATAGATGAGACAGCAAATCAGATGAAGTCATTATGGGGGACTTTTGACAATAATTAAAGCCAATTTCTGTTCACAACTAGTGCAGGGGACACTACTAGACCTAATTTTAACAAATAGCCAGAATTAATATTAAATCACAAATTTGGGAGTCCTTTGGGAAGTAATGAAGACAGTATAATAAGGTTTTACTTATCCTTTAACCCCTTCCCGACCAATGATGTCTACACTGGCATCATGGAAACCTGTGCCATTATGACCAGTAACGCCTACGTAGGCGTCATGGTATAAACCACCCTCCTGCAGGTCAAATGACAGGGGTCAATGAAAGGTCACCCGACCCACAGACACAGGACCCTTTGTGCTTCACCCCAGGGGGGGTGGCTTCGCCTCCCGTGGATATGATCGCTCTGATTGGCTATTGAAAGTGAAACAGCCAATCAGAGCGATAGTACTATTTCATCAATGAAATTTGATGAAATATTACAATCCAGCCATGGCCGATGCTGAAATAGCATCGGGCATGGCTGAAGACACCAATACGACCCCTCCCACAGACTGATGGGGGTGATCAGACCCCGCCACCGACTGACGGAACCGATCGGCCGCCGCCATCATCATCTGCTCCCCTCTCCCTTCCTTCCGCTTCCCCCACATTCTGACCCACCCTCACTCCCCGGGACCTCCTATGTCCCTCTGGCCATCCAGGTGTCCCGCCGTCCTGGATCATGGGCGCCTCCAAATTGGAAAATGCGCCCACGGAATCTGCCGGCTGCAGATTCATTCATTTATTCATTTTGATCACTGTGATAAACTCTCACAGTGATCAAAATAAAAAAAGTGAATAAACCCCCCCTTATCACCCCAATAGGTAGGCACAAATATTAAAATAAAGAAAATATTTTATTTTTCCATTTGGGTTAGAATTAGCATTAGGGTTGGAATTAGGATTAGGGTTAGAAATAGGGTTAGGGTTGGAATTAGGGTTAGGGTTGGAATTAGGGTTAGGGTTAGGGTTGGAATTAGAGTTAGTCTTTGAATTTGGGTTAGGGTTAGAATTAGGGTTAGGGTTGGGGTTAGGGTTGGAATGAGGGTTAGGGTTGGAATTAGGGTTAAGATTAGGGTTAGGGGTGGGTTGGGGTTGGGATTAGGGTTAGGTTTGTGGTTAAGGTTAGAGTTGGAATAAGGGTTAGGGGTGTGTTGGGGTTAGGGTTGTGGTTAGGGTTATGATTAGGTGTGGGATTAGGGTTAGGGGTGTGTTGGGGTTAGGAATGGAGTTAGAATTGAGGGGTTTCCACTGTTTAGGCATATTACGGGGTCTCCAAACGCGACATTGCACCACCATTTATTCCAGCCAATTTTGCGTTCAAAAAGTCAAACAGTGCTCCCTACATTCCGAGCCCCGACATGTGCCCAAACAGTGGTCTACCCCCACATATGGGGTATCAGCGTACTCAGGAAAAATTACACAACAACTTTGGGAGTCAAATTCTCCTGTTAACCTTGGGAAAATAAAAAATTGGGAGCTAAAAAAATTATTTTTGTGGAAAAAAATTATTTTTTTATTTTCATGGCTCTGCGTTATAAACTTCTGTGAAGCACTTGGGGGTTCAAAGTCATCACCACACATCTAGGTAAGTTACTTGGGTGGTCTAGTTTCCAAAATGGGGTCATTTGTGAGGGTTTCCGCTGTTTATGTATATCAGGGGCTCTGCAAACGTAACATGACACATGACACCCACAGACCATTCCATCAAGTCGGCATTTCAAAATGTCACTACTTCCTTTCTGAGCCCAGACGTGTGTACCCAAACAGTGGTTCCCCCCACATATGGGGTACCAGCGTACTCAGGACAAACTGGACAACAACTTTTGTGGTCCAATTTATTCTGTTAGCCTTGTGAAAATAAAAAATAGCGTGCTAAAAAAATCATTTTGGAGGAAAAAAAATATTTTTTATTTTCACTGCTCTGCGTTATAAACTTCTGTGAAGCATTTGGGGGTTCAAAGTGCTCACCACAAAAATTGATGCTAAAAGAAAATTTTTGTGAAAAAAAAGTACTTTTATTTTAAGAATCAATTTGTGAAGCACCTGGGGGTTCAAAGTGCTCACTATGCATCTAGATAAGTTCCTTGGAGAGTCTAGTTTCCAAAATGGGGTCACTTGTGGAGGAGCTCCAATGTTTAGGCACACAGGGACTCTCCAAACGTGACATGGCAACCGCTAAATATTCCAGCATATTTTCAAAAAGTCAAATGGCGCTCCTTCCCTTCTGAGCCCTGCCGTGCGACCAAACAGTGGTTTATGACCACATGTGAGGTATCAATGTACTCAGGAGAAATTGCCCAACAAATTTTAGGATCCATTTTATCCTGTTGCCCATGTGAAAATGAAAAAATTGATGCTAAAAGAAAATTTTTGTTGGAAAAATTAAAATGTTCATTTTTTCCTTCCACGTTGCTTTAGTTCCTGTGAAACACCTGAAGGGTTAATAATCTTCTACAATATAGTTTTGAGTAGCTTGAGCTGTGCAGTTTTTAGAATGGTGTCACTTTTGAGTATTTTCTGCCATATAGACCTCTCAAAGTGACTTCAAATGTGCAGTGGTCCCTAAAAAAATGGTTTTGTAAATTTTGTTGTAAAAATGAGAAATCACTGGTGAACTTTTAACCCTTATAACTTCCTAACAAAAAAATGTTGTTTCCAAAATTGTGCTGATGTAAAGTAGACATGTGGGAAATGTTATTTATTAACTATTTTGTGTCACATAACTCTCTGGTTTAACAGAATAAAAATTGAAAATTTGAAAATTGCAAAATTTTCAACATTTTAGCCAAATTTCTGTCTTTTTATTTTTTGCATTATTAATAAAATATATACCTTTTTATCAAGTGTCTTTGGATGACCTTTTTCTCTTTATGGTGTTTTGTGCTTGGTTTATGGTCCTCCGTGTTGTAACCTCTTTGCATTGTCGATATTTGAACCCTACTAAACAGGAACAGAGCTCTTAGCCCTAAGAACCAGGGACAGCGATCTCTTAGTACTACTATCCAGCAACAGCCTTTGAGCCCTACTTCCCAGGAACAGCTCTTAACCCTACTACCCAGGAACAGCTATCTTAGCCTTACTACCCAGGGACAGCTCCCTGAGCCTTACTATCCAGGAAAAGCTTTCTTAGCCCTACTACACTGGGACAGTGCTATTAGCACTACTACACATGGATGGCTTTCTTAGCCCTACTACCCAGAGATAATTCTCTGAGCTTTACTACCCAGTGAGAGCTCTCTGAGCCCTACTATCCAAGAACATCTCTCTTAGCTATATTAAACAGGGACAGAACACTTAGCCATACTACTATCAGGGACAGCTCTCCTACCCTACTATCCAGGATAAACTTTCTGAGCCAATATTCCCCAGGGACAACTCTCTTATTCCTACTACCCCTTGACAGTGCTCTAAGCCCTACTACCCAGGGAAAGCACTCTCTTAGTTCTACTATCCAGGAACAGCTCTCTTAGCCCTACTACCCAGTAAAAGCTTTTAGCCATACTAGCCATGAACAGCTGTCTTAGACTTGCTACCAAGTGACAGCTCTCTGCGCCTTCCTACCCAGGAAAAGTTCTCTTAACTCTACAAAACAAACACAGCACTCTTAGACATACTACCAAGAAACAGATCTCTTAGCCCTGCCACGAAGGAATAGCTCTCTTAGCCCTACTACCCAGGGACTGCACTCAGCCATACTACACAAGGAAAGCACTTTTAGCCCTACTTCACCCATTAGCCAATTTGTGTATTGGAGTCCATGCTTGTACCATGTTGCATGGACGTCTGCATGAGATCTTACAATTAATGTAGCTCTTTGAAGTCAACCAAACTGTGAATGTGGCCGTTGGTGAAAATGAGTTTCACCCTCCTGTACTAAACCATAGGCTGAAAGTTGATATTAATACCATAAACTGGGCCATGTCCTCAAAAAAATGTACACAAAACAAATGGGGCACGTTTATAAGAAATCTGAAAAAGTACTGTGTGCAACATCCTTTGGAAACAAGCAAGCTAAAATTAGGAGAAGACTACTATGGCTAAATAGAGTTAGAAGGAATACAATAATTGACAAAGAGTAAGAATTTAGAGAAAGAAAACTGTAGTAACAAAGCAATTTTAGATATAAAATTTGTGTAATAAAATTATCAAGGCAGCCAAGATTGAGATATAGAGTCATTAACAAGGAACGTCAGAATAATTAAAAAATGTTCTACAAGTACAAAAACACTAAGAGACTTAAAAATTATAATACTGTCCCCCATTTTGGTGAAATAGGGGAAGAGGATGAAGGAAAGGCCAATCTATTAAACATTTTCTTCACTATTGTAATTACACTGGAGAATGACAGATGACATGCTTAAGGATAACATAAATTCTCTATCAAGCTTCAAGACCCTCACCACATCAAAAACAGTAATATAGACAAATCATCTGGTTCAAATGGATTTTGGCAGAAATTAAACCCTATTATACAGAGACCAATTTTTCTAATCTTTAATGATTCCATAATTACAGGGTCTGTTCCAGAGAATTACTGCATAATAAATGTGGTACCAATATTCAAAAACGGTGAAAAACAAAAAAATTAAAGCCTGTAAATGTACCTGTTATTGTAAGCAAAATATTTGAGGGTTTTCTAAGAGATGCTAACCTGGAGTATATTAAAAAATATATCATAACCCAATATCAACATAGGTTTAAGAGAGATTGGTCTTGTCAACTTACTTTAAACACTTAATGACCACCAATGCATCTTTTACTGACCTGAGATATAAGATATCAGCATCCACATACAGATGACAATCCAGCAGCTATCAGCTGTACACTATAGCTGACAACTTCCTGCATCAGCCACTATCAGTGTTGGCACCGACCATAGCCGCTTAACCCCTTAAATACTGCTGTTAAGAGTAACTACAGCATCTAAATTGTTAAGAGGGTGCATGGGCTCCCTCTTTAACCCCATTGGCACCCTGAGATCTTGATTGTGTGGTCCTGATGTTTTCCATGGCAGTTCGTGGCCAAATAAAAGCCTTAGAATCTACCGACCTGTTCAGAATTTATAAAAATGTAGGGGGTAAAAATAAACTTTTTCACTCCTATCATTCCACTTTGCTTTAATTCCTCAAAAGCACCTGAAGGGTTCATGAGCTACCTTTAAAAGCAATTTTGAATAAATTAATAGATATGGTTTTTAAAATGGTATCACATTAAGGGGTTTCCAATATGTAGGACCCCCAAAGTCACTTCAAAACTAAACAGTTCCCTAAAAAAATACATTTTGTAAAATTCCTAGAAAAAATGAAAAATTACTGCTACATTTTTAAACTTTCTAAAATACTAACAATATAAAACATTTTACAAATGGTGCTGATGTAAAGCAGACACGAGGGAAATGTAATTTATTAATGTTTTTGCGTGGTATGTCTGTCTGGATTAAAGGGATAATCATTCAACGTTTGAAAATTGTTCATTTTTTTAAAAATTGTCAAATTTCTGATATTTTTATAAATTCAAGCAAAACATATCAACCTAAATTTACAATTAGCATAAACTATAATGTATCTTGAAAAACAATATCAAAATCAATGGGATATGTTGAAGTACTTTAGATTCATTACTCCATAAAGTGACAAATGTCAGATTTAAAAAATTAGCCCAGTCACTAAAGCTCCCGTCACACACAGCGATCTCTCTAGCGAGATCGCTGCTGAGTCACAAGTTTTGTGATGCAACAGCCATCTCACCAGCAAGATCGCTTTGTGTGACATCTATCAGTGACCGCCCCACCTGCCGGGTATCGCTGATCGTCCTGGAATGGCCTGGACATTTTTTTGATAGCTGGTCTCCCGCTGGCCAGCATGCATCACTGCGTGTGGCAGGTGGGAGACTAGCGATCAGCGAGCTGGAGCTGGTAACCAAGGTAAACATCGGGTTTCTAAGCACCGCGTGGCGCTTAGAAACCCAATGTGTACCTTAGTTACCAGCGCGCTGGTGCAGGGAGCTGGTAACCAAGGTACACATCAGGTTTCTAAGTGCCGCACACCACTTAGAAACCCGATGTGTACCTTGGTTACCAGCTCCCTGCACCAGTGTGCTGGTAACTAAGGTACACAGTGGGTAACTAAGCGACGTGCGTCACTTGTTACCAGCGTGTCGCTCTCCTGATTGCTGTTGAAGCTGCCCGTTTGGCAGCTCACCAGTGATCATGTAGCGACACACCAGCAATCCTGACAAGTTCATATCATTGTCAGGATCGCTGGTGAATCGCTGTGTGTGACGGGGCCCTAAAGCACCCATCCAGACCAATCTAAGGACATTGATGTTGTTTATCTAAACTTTTCAAAGTCATTCAATATGCCTCCACATGAGGTACAAAATATGAGAATGAGACTAAAGGAAAATATGTGTAATTTGGTTATAAACTGGCTAGATAAAAAAGTGAAAATTAATGGAGCATACACTTATTGAGTTAGTTACCAGTGATGTACAAAATGGATTTGTATTGGGCCCTTTTCTTTTTATTATACTTAATATTGATCTAGTTGAGTGCATACAAAGAAGAGCTTTAGAATTGGAGACAATATTAAGTGTTTCACAGTAACAAACACAGAAGAGTATAATTTAATATTACAGAGGGTTTTGGGTAACCAGGAGATTCATGCTGAATATTGGCAACTGAGGTTTAATTTAGATAAATGTAAATTCAGATACCTGTGCAAAGGAAACAAAATGCACAATTATGTATTAAATGGTAAAACATTTGGTAAACCTGTTACTGAAAAAAGACTTGGGTATTCTGGTGGTCAGCAAACTTAAATTTAGTGACCAGCGCCAGGCAGCTGCTGCCAAGACAAATAAAAAAGAGGTAATCATGCTTATGACAAAAACATAGATTTGCCTTTATACATGCCATTAATCAAGCTACTCTTAAAATACTGTGTCAAGTTTGGGGCCCCAGGATAAATGAAGGACATAGCTTAACTAGAGTGAGTGCAGAAAGAGCAGCCAGGGTTATTAAGGGAATGGTGGACTGCAATGCCAAGACAGATTATCAAGCTTGGGTTATTCAGGTTGTAAAAATGAAGACTTAGGCTAGTTTCACACTAGCGTTTATGAGCGCAGCGACGGCCTGCGCATGGCCGCCGCTAAGCCCCGCCCCCTGCCGCGCCCCTGCCGGTGGCTCCGCCCACCGGTGCATGACGCTGCATGCGCCCTGCGTCCCCTATCTTTATCACTGGGAGCGCAGGCCGTGCGCAGTATGCGTTTGGCGGCACATGCGTCCTTTTGACGGTGCGCCGACCTGCGCCAAACGCAACCTGCTGCATTTTGGTTGCGTCGGCGCACCGTCAAAAAGGCTCATGCGCCGCCAAACGCATACTGCGCACGGCCTGCGCCCCCTGTGATAAAGATAGGGGATGCAGGTCACATGCAGCGTCATGCGCCGGTGGGCGGTGCTACCGGCGGAGGCGCGGCAGGGGGCGGGGCTTAGCGGCGGCCGTGCGCAGGCCGTCGCTGCGCTCATAAACGCTAGTGTGAAACTAGCCTTAGGGGTGATCTTATGACAATGTACAAATATATGAAAAGACAGTGCAAAGATTTATCCAATGATATTTTTACACCAAGGCCTGCAATAATGACAATGCGTCATCCTCTACGTCTATTGGAAAGAAGGTTTAATCAACTTTGTCATAAACTGGGGGTGTGAGGTTGCTCTCCATTGTCATGGATTTAATATATCCCACCAATTGTCACAAATGTACTATTAGTGATTGTGGGTCATATAACTACCCACAACTTTTCTTTCCAACTTCAGTTCCAGTTTTGGAAGTTGCAGCTCTCTGGCCCCCCCCTTACTCTCAGATCAGTCAGGGAACTACACCTTGGATAAGTAGTCACCAGAAAAGCTGCCTTGCCATGTACTGGCTATTGGGTACTCTGCAGCGAGGGCGGTACGTATGACCCCAGTCTCAGGTGGGTAATACACACATTAAACCTCCGTTCCGTCACTAGCAGAGTCTCCCAAATACCCCAGAATACTTTGCTGCCACCAGCTCCTTGTTCTACAAAAAAATCAATATCGGGTCAGGAGCCAACCCACTCGGCAGTGTAATTTTTAGCATGGAGGTCACGGCGGACGTTAAAGAGCAAGGAAAACAAAACTAGTAAGTTTTATAGATTTACTCCAGAAAATATAGGTGGTGTTTAGAAATATATAAAAGATGTTACAAATGAGACAAGATACAGTATATACAGACAATTACAAAATAAACTGGATTAAAAGATGAAACTTCCATATTTCAGTCAATGGCACGCCATGTAGAGGAGGGGGGAGGGAAACCTTAACCAAGGGAAAATGGTTGATCAGCCCAGCTTCCCAGCTGGCACAGCAGGCAAATGACAACTTCCTAATTAGGCATCCTAGCCTTATATTTTTTCCTGGGTGACTTCACTGGGTGGGCTGAGCTATGGAATGCACTCCCCTTTGGAAAGTTACTACAAACTTATGAGAGCCATAACTCTGTCTGTGGGGCTCACAGTGTGTTGACAGTAGTATCATATGTTTTCTTACCTAATTATCTTTCATTTAAGTCCAAGCAGGTCAAGTCTGTCTGGCATGGTCAGGTAGAAAGCAGTTTCTTAGATTCTGGTGGTCGCAGAAGTCACCAAATGCTGTGGTGGATAGCTTTGATGATGTATATCTCAAAAATATAAGTTTCCTGCCTCTATGCCTAATCTGCATCATTATATTTAATTCAGAAGGAACAAAGGGACTTCCAAAACCGTGTGCTGCAGACAGACCGGATTTCCCTTTTCAAAAGCCACATTCCCGAGGGAGGGGGAAAGAGTGGGGTAGAATTACACAGTGCTGGCAGAGAGACCTGCAGTTGTGTGACTGGAGAAACAAAAGGGGGAAAGGGCAGCATGTTCTCTTACAAGCCAATGAGATGCAGCAGAAAGCACGGTATATATAATCAAAATCATGAAAAATGAGTCATCTTTTCCTGACAATCATCAAGGATGGATATTCTTTAGTGTATTACTAGTGACACTATGGAGCTCTCTGTTCCATGATACTGTAATGATCAATTCACTAAAAAAGTTCAAGGAGAACCTGAATGCCTTTCTTGAAAAATGTAATATTACAGGTTATGAGTACTAAATTTTGAGATGGGACATTGATTCGGGAAATCAATTTGATTGCACATGAAAAATCAGGATTTAATTTTTTCCATAATATGGGGCAATTAGCATCTGCCACAGGGATTTTTATTCTTATTATGGTGCAATATGTAAGGTCATTGGCTTAACTCAAAGAACTTGTGTCTTCATTCAACCTTATATTATGAAATTGTTCTAACTGTTCTTTCAATATACCTAAGAAACCTAAATTAATGCACTCACTAAGTACTGTATATTTCCTATGCATTGTTGGAGCTGGTAAAGTGGATAACAACATGCAGTCTTTTTTCTCCTATGTATATATTTGATTAAACGGGTTGTCCAGTAAAAACAAGTTATTGCCCATTTGTAGGATAGATAATATCTTACTGATTGGTGGTTGTCCAAGTGCACGGACCAACACTAATTAGCAGAAAGGGGAAATATTATCCATAACCGGAACTTTTATCTTCATTTCAAAATGGAGCATCAGGTTGGATTCCCAACCGATATTTCATTCATTCTTTATGTGGCTGCTACAAAAGTCAGGCACAGAGCTTGAAGCCCCATATGGAATGAATGGAATGGCATTTGAACATGTGCAGTACCTCTCCATTCTAATGAGGATAAAAGTTCTCAATTCTACTGATCGGTATACATCCCAGGCGTGAAAGTCCCACTGATCGGTAAGTTATAACCTATCTTTAGAATAAGTGAAAACGTGTTTTCCCCAGACAATCCCATTAAGTTATTTCTATAATGTTTCCATTCCATTTTAAGAGATAAAAGTACATTTCAATTTTCGAAAGCCCACATTATTTTCTCATTTTAAATATTGCGAAATTTAAGGCAAAAAGCTAACATTACATTTTGTAATGTTGGTATTGCTTATATTATATTTTAATCACGTTGAAAAGTTTCTTAGGTTTTCTTGCAATTGGCTTTTGGCAGTTTACAAGCAATACAGATTTTTGTTGTGCTCAAATAATTACAGTATCTTTCAATAGCAAGAGCTCTTCACGCTGCAGGTTTTTGACATTTACCATCTGTCTGCCATTGTTTTTGCAACCTATTGTATTTTAAGTTCCTCTTTTATAAACCTTGGATGTTCTGCAAAGTGACTGTAGAGTGCCTTTATTGTATGCGTAAGTTGTATTTTTTTTATGCCTTGGGTCTTTTACAGTTGCAATCTGTCTACAACTCTCTTTTGTGATTTTTGTTTCTTTGTATCTACAGTATTTACTAAATGCAATTTATCCCCAAAGCAAGAGACTGTTCTGAAACAGAGCATCACCTGAATCATTATTTATTAAAAAGCACTCATTAACCCTTTATACTTGTATCTCCAGTACCTTTATAGATAGATTAATTTGTCTTTTAAATATTGCTCACTGTGATAACTCGCTAAGTTAAGATAATTAAAGAAGTTTCAATATTATTTTCCATAAACCCACTTTATTATACATGTGATGTAGGGGAAGTGTGTTTAAATACTTAGATATTGTCATCTTCCCCATGTGACATGGGTTCAGTTTTGCAGTTTCCTAATGAGTGAGGCAGTGCTTATTTTAGATAGTAAGCCTATGAGGACTATAACGAATTACCATAGACTTACACTGAGAAAGTGCCTTTTGCTCTACCCATAAACCACTGTGTGCACTGGGTAGTCTGTTTTCAGGTCAGGTGGGCCAGAAGAAGTTCGTAGCAGTGTTAGAAGTGGAAAAGCTGGTGATTGGTAGGTATTTTATAACACTTGACCTATATCACATACATAAATCAGAGTGTTTATGAAAAAAATGTACTGATACCTCTTGGCTATGTATAATCTTATGAGGCATAGAGATAACATAACAGAGCTGTTCAAACATAAAATAAGAACCTGACTTTGAAAAAAAATATTTTTCAGAAAATTGTATTTTTATTCAAATCGTTTAGCATGTGTTTGTGCTTTTTAATATATACATCATACAGCACAGTAAGACTAAAATGTGCAATATTTGTTATATTGCTCTGGCCTTTAAATATTCTGTGTATTTTTTACTACAAACAATCCTTATTCCAGGTTTAAACTGTTCATAAAAACATATGAACATATGTTATAGCCAAGAATGCAATAAAAGTTTGATATTATATTTTTTTCTTCCCAAATTACTCACATTTTACCCAAGTTTATAGCCTATATTGCACATTCACACCTATATACATTCTCTTATGAAAATATCTCTTGTTATCTGCAATATATTATAGCAGAATTTGAAATGATGGAAAAAGTACAACATGCTATAATTAGGAAGATATTGCTCAGAGAATGTGCAGCGCTATTTATGCTGCACAGTACCAAGATTGTATCTGTCACAGTGTGTGGAATGTCCTTTTCCAATATCTTGCACTTTTCTCTCTCTCCCTCTCATCTCAGCTTCCTTCCCATCCCACTCTTCTTCTATCCCTCCCATCCTCGCTACATCTTTCCCTCCAATGCCACCCTCATATTCACTCTTACTGAATGTGTGCTAAAAATTAGATAACAGCTCAAAGTGCAGCCCAATCTACACTAACATCTCTCTTCCTGTTAAATATGTCTCATTTCTCCTCTCCTCTGTGCTTATTATTTCTCGCTTATCATTCTTCTTTCAGCTAGTTTTAAATTCTATACAAAATTCTTTATTAATCAAAGCAATTTTGTCTGAATTCTTATGTCAATTGCTACAAAAAAACACAAAATTTTGGCGCAACTAGGAGCTGCTCAAAAATGTTGTGACTTTTAGTATTTTCATGCCGGTTTCTCCCAGCAATGCCAAAATAAAGGGAGCTGAAGTGACACCACAGCTCATTTATTAATCAGGAGCATCTGACTCCACCCCAACCCTTCATCACTAAGCAAAAAATATCACCGATCTTGATGAATCGAAGACAATTTTACACAATGACAGCAAACAAGTGCAGGATTGACATGCCCATCATAGCTGACACACATTGTTCTATGCCAGAAATGTGCCCGTCTCTCTTCATCACATTTCACTTATATCTTACTAAGGTCACCTAAACACAGTAAAACAAGCCGCATCCGTGAATAGGAAACCTCACACAGTTAGCCCCTCATTTGAGAACAATTAGACTACCTAGGATTTGGGTCAAATTTATTCGACAAGAATCAATTTATTGGTAAAAATTTATTGAACCTTGTGAATTCAAATTTTAAAATGTTTGATTATCATTAGTAACAACCAATATGAATGATCTTCTATTTAGATTTTAAAAGCATCTGCCTTTTAACAGTAAAATAATTCTCAAATACTATGAACAAAGTACATTTTAATCAATAGATCTTGGAATTATAAGCTCCCACAATCAGAAGTGTTTAAAAAATTTTGCCTGTGCTGAGATAATCTTATAAATGCGCACTTACCATATACTGTTATTTGCTGAGTCTAATTATGCAGAGCTGCTTAAGTTCATGATCAGCACATACAACAGCTTATAGACAGGGGAGGGAAACATAGAAACATAGAATGGTAGAGTTGGAAGGGACCTCCTGGGCCATCTGGTCCAACCCCCTGCTCAAAGCAGGATTCGCTAAATCATCCCAGACAGATGTCTGTCCAGCCTGTTTGAAGACTTCCATTGAAGTAGAACTCACCACTTCTCATGGCAGCCTGTTCCACTCATTGATCACTCTAACTGTCAAAAAGTTTTTTCTAATATCTAATCTGTGTCTCCTCCCATTCAGTTTCATTCTACAATGTGATAGCCCTTCAGATATTTGTAGACCGCTATTAAGTCTCAGTCTTCTTTTTTGCAAGCTAAAAATTCCCAAATCCTAAAAACGTTCATCATAGGACATGTTTTGCAGACCGGTCACCATTTTGGTCGCTCTTTTCTGAACTTGCTCTAGTTTATTAATGTCTTTTTTAAAATGTGGTGCCCAAAACTGGACACAATATTCCAGATGAGGTCTGGCCAAAGAGGAGTAGAGGGCAAAAACTACTTCATGTGACCTAGACTGCATGCTTCTGGTAATACATCTCAGAATTGTATTTGCCTTTTTTGCTGCTGCATCACACTGTTGACTCATGTTCAGTCTGTGATCTATTTGTATGCCCAAGTCTTTTTCACATTTGTTGCTTCTTAGCCCTATTCCTCCCATTCTGTACATGCTTTTTTTCATTTTTATTGCCCAGATGTAGTACTTTGCATTTTCCCTGTTAAAAAACATTCTGTTAGTTGCTGCCCACTGCTCCAGTTTATTTATATCTTTTTGAATCCTCTCTCTCTCTTTTCTAGTATTAGCTATCCCTCCTAGCTTTGTGTCATCAGCAAATTTAATCAGTTTACTCTAAATTCGTTCATCTAAATCATTGATAAAGATGTTGAACAATACAGTGCCCAGGACAGAGTCCTGTGGTACCCCACTTGAGACATTCTTCCATCTGGATGTGCAGCCATTTACGACCACTCTTTGGGTCCGATCACTAAGCCAGTTATGAATCCATCTAACAGTTGCCTTGTCCATGCCATAGTCTTTTTTCAATAAGGATCGGGTGAAATAATTTGTCTAATGCTTTGCTGAAGTAAAGATATACTATATCTACAGGATTTCCCTGACCTACTCAGCTAATGATTCTGTCATAGAATGAAATTAAGTTAGTGTGTCATGACTTACTAGTTACAAACCTAACTGACTCTGGTTAATAACTCCATTTTTTCCAGGTACTTACATACATGTTGTTTAATAATTTGTTCAAAGATCTTTCCTGGAATAGAAGTCAGACTCACTGGCCTTTAGTTCCCTGGGTCCACCTTCTTCCCCTTTTTGAAAGTAGGAACATTTGCTTTTCCCCAGTCTTCTGGAACTTCTCCTGTTCTCCAAGAATTTTCAAAGATTATGGAGAGTGATTCAAAAATTTATTCTGCAATCTCTTTTAGTACTCTGGGGTATAATTCATCTGCACCTGGAGACTTGATTTCATTTATGTTAGCTAAGTGTTCCCTCACTATCTTTCTGTTTATAGATAGTCTGTATTCTTCTATTCCTTTAATAGGACAGTGAAGATCAGTTGATATTGCATTTCCTTTCTGGGAGAAAACAGATCCAAAATAGGAATTTAAAAGTAGGTCTTCCTTAACATCCTTTCTTACTGTTTCATCATTTTCATCCTGTAAAAATCCTATAGCATCGTTGACTTTTCTTTTACTTTTGACATATCATCAAAATCCTTTTTTATTGCTTTTGACATCTCTTGCAAGCCTTAATTCATTGTCAGCTTTAGATAATCTGATTCGTGCCCTGCAGGTTCTGCAGACTGCATTATAATCTTCTTTAAATATACCTCCCTCTTTCCATTTGATAAACATTTCTTTCTTTTTTTAGCATGTGTATAAAGTTCTGTGTTCATCCATTCTGGTTTACTTAAATACTTGCTATTCTTCCCTCTTTTCGAAATTTTTAACAATTGTGCTTCGAGAATCTTATTTTTCTAAAATTCCCATCCTTCCTGGAAATTTTTGTCCTTAAGGATATCCAGCCATTGGATCCCTCTGATTATCTTTTGGAGCCCCTTAAAATCTGCCTTTCTGAAATCTAACCTTGAAGTCTGAGTCTTCACAGGCCTTCCTCTTATAGTTATCCAAAATTCTAAAATATCATGGTCGCTACCTCCAAGGGTCCCAGCCACTCTTACCTACTCAACCATTTCCTTCTTGTTTGTAAGGATTAGATCCAAGGTAGCAGATAACCTTGTTTTCTCCCATACCTTTTGGAAGATAAAGTTGTCAGCAAGAGAGGCTAAGAATTTGCTTGACCTGTTAGTTTTACCTCAGAAAGTTTCCCAACAAATGTCAGGATAGTTGAAATCTCCCATGACAACTATGTCATATTTTTTGGAGAACTTGGCCATTTGATGCATAAAGAGTTCATCCATATATTCAGCTTGCACAGGCGGCCTGTAGTAAATGCCTACCAAGGTGTCCTTTCTCTTTTTCTCTCCTTGTACTCTTACCCAAACAGTTTCCACAGAACTTCGAGTCTCTGAAGCTTTAATCTCTGTGCAGATATATGCTTTTCTAACATTCAATGCGACACCTCCTCTTCATTTATAAAATTTGTTTCTTGCAAATAAGTCGTATCCTTCTTGCTTTGTATTCCAATCATGCGTATCATCCCACCAAGTTTCAGTGATTCCAATGACATCATATTTCTATTCATGCATTTGTAGTTCCAATTCTCCTTGTTTGTTGCCCATGCTTTGTGCATTTGTTTATAGACATTTTAGTTTGTGATTGGTTTCTCTTTCTCCAATATTTTTTATTATTTAGATATTTTACCTTTGTTCTTCCTTTCCACTTCTAACAGTAGAGTTCTCAATAGTATTTGTCAGGTGTATGGCTTTTTCTGGCCTTTGTTTCCCTTCCCACATTGTTCTAGTTTAAAGTATTAAAACTAGCGTTAATTAGTTATGATAAGTGAGTGAACAGAAAAAAAACTGCAGGGGATTAGAGCTGCTACTTCCTCAGTCAAAAGATTTCTCTGATTTCATCACATCCATATACTCACTTATCAAAAGGAACCTATGCTTCCTACCCTGGCCAGGAGCTTTGATATCTGCAGACCGTGAACTGGAGCAGCTCTGCATGATCAGATACAGCTATTACACAGATACAGCTATTACACAATACACAGCAGGTGGAACTTTTAAGATTATTTAAGGAACACATTTTTAACTCATCTAATTGTGGAACCGCACAATGAAAGAAAAAAGGATGGCACTCACCGTTACCAAAAGTAGAAGTCTTTATTTCATGGATAAAAATGCATGGGATCCGGCCGTCGTCCGCACTCTCTGCATTGCTCCCGAGCCCATGCATTTTTATCCATGAAATAAAGACTTCTACTTTTGGTAACGGTGAGTGCCATCCTTTTTTCTTTCATTGAGCTATTGGATTTTGTTATATTTCTTCAGGATTGAGCACCCATTCCTTGGGGTATGTGGCGTTCATATAGTGTGTGAAGGGTCTCTTTAGATTTGTTCAAGAGACCAACGGTGGTGCAACGGTGCCGAATCTGTTTCTCTTTTTTGGACTTAATTGTGGAACAAATTATTAATTTTACAATATACAGTATGTTGATTAAAATGTACTTTGCTTTGGCAAAATCGCTTTAACCAAAGTACATATTGAAGTTGATCTTCAACTATAGTTATCCAAAGTAGACTATATAAAATTTATAACAGAGCACAATCATTCTTCTGATTCTATACATATTTAGACTTCTAGTTTACACCACTTATCAGTTGCCACTTTGTACAAGTAATTTGCACTAAATTTTGCCAGATTTTTTGCACACAGTGTTACATCATAGGCCATGCCCCTTCTATGTGAAGCTGCACACTTTCATGCTAAAAAATGGCACTTTATTAGGGGAGGCACAAGAAGTGTCTAAAAATCATAATAAATGATGTGCAAGTGCATGGTGTGCAAATTATACAGAATTTCAGTCCATTTAAATTAGTGAATCTCTCCTAAAGTCTGCACAGAAGGTTTGACATGCTGGAAATGAAATAAAAATTACTTTAAACTGATTTTAAACTGAGTTGTCTGATCAGAATAAATCATAAATACTGAAAAAATTCTGTAATGAAAATTGACAATTGGTATTGCAAGGCATATTGGCAATTGTGTATTTTGAGGAGATTACATTGAAACATGAAAAGCTATGTCTGTTGTCAGAATACATTTGTTCTCATCATGGAACATGTAACTCGCCATGAGCAGTTTACTGTGCAAATTTACATAAACATGTCTTTCAGCAGCAAGTGCATTAAAAAAAAAAGATGCTTATTAGCATGTGTCAAACGTAACTGGAAATAATGGCACTGTACTACAGCCATGCTTTTGGGATAAATCTACTCCTCCCTGTCCTACAAATCACAGAAAGCACATAGACAAACAAGCAGTAATTGGGTCATTAAATCAAATAAGTGGTCACCAGGCATTTTTATTTCATGAATGAGATTTGCATCTACTAAATATTCTGCGTGAATTATAAAACAAATTAAATTATGTTGTGATGTAAACTAAGTTATTTGATGATGATATACTCTAGCATAGTGTTGGAAATCTCTGTAGCGCGTGTTAAATCATGGAATGCAGAAGG
Organism: Dendrobates tinctorius; assembly: GCF_039654945.1. NCBI lineage: Eukaryota > Metazoa > Chordata > Amphibia > Anura > Dendrobatidae > Dendrobates > Dendrobates tinctorius. The sequence goes on along the minus strand of NW_027361703.1, from coordinate 38,889,333 downwards.
TACAAATTATTCAATTTCTGTAGGGTAATGAATAAAGGAGTAGTACTATAAAATAATACTTAGTCATGGTATCTTAATCTTAGCCCAGTCATCTTTCACTTACTGTTTATGCACTGAAATGCAGATAGTAGGTTATTGCAGACCTGCTTTCTCGCAGTCATCGTATTACATCTTTATTATTTACATTTCTTTCTGTAACATTTCCTGGCCTGCAGGGTTTAACATATGCATTTTAGACCATTTTCATAAAACAGTTTTAATGCAATTTTGTGTGTAAATCCTTCCAAATCATTAGTTCTGTTATTACGATAATGATCTGCTACACAACAGGGATAAAAGTAGGGAAGTTATTCTCTTTATTTGTGTGAAGGATTAAATATTTTGTTCCTTTGTTTGTCGTGAACACAGATTCTGTGTTACCATTCTATTTTCACATTGACGTTCTGCTTAAAGCTGACTTTACACACAGTATGTTGCTAGGAAAATAGTTTTTAGTAGCATTTTTCTTGACTTTCTTGTTTACATATGTATAAACATCATAAAAAAGTATATTAAATTTACTAATCAGCCATTAAAAATACTCTGTATGGCACCTTTTACATGTCCTGGTGATTCCTGTACTGGAAAATACAGTGCTGGTGAGATTCGTGGTCTATGCCCATGTGCCATCCGTTTGTACATATGTGACATCTGTGTGACATCTGTGTATCCGTTTGCTGTCCTTGTGTCCATGTGTGAGGGCTAATGTTTGTAGCCTAGTGGAGGGGCAATGTCTATAGCCACTTCCCAGGCTATTAATATCAACCCACAGCTGTCTGCTTAGCCTTTGCTGGTCTGAATTTATAGAAGGACTCTATGTAATTTTTCTTCTGAGGTCCTTCATAAGCTTACCAGTAAAGGCTAAGCAAACATCTGTGAAATGTTATTAATAGCTTAAGAACTTTTGGGGATATTGTCCCCTTTCTCAAATTAACATCTGCCCCTAGTCATGGGTTTTCCATCTGCTCATTTTGAAAATTATGTGGGTGCTTACCCTACTTTTTAAATTTAATTCTTAATTTTACACATAATGTATACAGCGGGTGCTGAATACAACACCCATCATTGTTGCCTGGTTGAGCTAATCTCATGGAGACCAAAAGACAATGATGAGAGCACTTGTGGCCTGGGATCAGCACGAAATGTACCGCTTTTTCCTAGGCGCTGGTACATGTCATCCGTGTGCGCTTGCATTTTGCTTGTGTTGCTAAAAAAGGACATGTCTGCGGGTTTTTCTCACAGACAAATGGGCCATGTGAAAAATCTGACATTCGTGCACCACCATTGAATACAATGGGTGTGCGTGTGTCCATTTTGCGGTCTTTAGAAAACAGACCGCATATGGACAGAAAAAACGGACATGTGAAGGGAGCATAAAGGTGTCCTTGTACAAAAATACATTGCAAGCTGCAGATGTAACCCTTAGTTTCTAATACCTTTCTGCACTTTTAAGTTGCCTTTCACTGACCAGTGTGCATCTTGTTAAGAGCTTTAAGAATCGGTTTGTTTATATAGATTACTTAGCTGCAATTTTTTCCATTTATTTATGTTTAATAGGTAATTTTATAGATCATGAGTCAGTCTGGACCATGAGAGAAACGGTGAATATTCCAATGGCTACTGGTTTTAATAGGGACAGTTGTTTCAAATATTCATGGACATTTTAGATTACTTTTGTAAAATGTATTAAAGATGTGACAGAGGTTCACAAGGATACCAGCACAGTTTACAACCAGTATAAAAGTGGATATTCATTCTTTATTAGTATTTGGCCCTGATTATATTTACTAGTGGTTGGCCCTGATAATATTTTTTCATTGTAAAGTAAAGGTATGAATGTCTAGCAAAGTATAGTACTTTGACTTCAACCTGAGATTTAGTTCCAAATTTTGCTATGCTTGAACCTCTCTTTTTATAACACACTAATCATCGGAAAGGCATAATTTCCATGCATTAACTGATAAAAGCAACATGTGATCTATATTGAACATTTTGGTCTCCATTGTTGATTGGTTTTACAATCATGTTCATAGTCAGCTGTATCTAATGATTATGGTTTCTAAGATGTTTCAGTGCAGACTTGTATTTGAGATTATATACCTATACTTTACCTATAAGAATAGCACATAAATAAAATCTGATAGTGTTTCATTACCTTAGATACATTTTTGCTATATGTATAATAATTATACTTACATGTTTGCAAATTAATGAAAATGCAAAGATTGACCTAATAACAAGTGTTTATTATTATAACAAGCAAAAAAATAAAACAATAAACTTTTCACATTTAGAAGATACATCTTTATCTAATCAGTTGTATGTAAGATAAAATAACTGAAAGAGGATGGTGCCTTATGTAATATGGTCCGATAAATTAGTTCAAGGGATTGCTCACCTTTTATCACACAGCTACTATGAGGCCCGAGAGCTGGGGGGGTGGAGCTATGCCATGATTGCCAACAGTCTGTAAATGCACTTACAGTCAGTGAAAACCTGATTTTTTTGGCTGGCTGTGGCGTCCAGCAGGAAAACATACCATCCAAGATTTATTTTTCTGTATAAAGTTCTTTCCTGTCTTCAAAGACAGTAGGAAGGCAGAGCTTCATTATAACAGGCAGCCAGGGTGAATGCTAGGACTCAGTATGGTCTCCAGGTAGCAGTGTTGGGGGTGATATTGTTGGCGAGCAGAACAAGTGGCTCACTGATGACAGTGCTAGGTCCTAACCTCTTTATAGATATTAGCTATAAAACTTGATAAGCAATGCTTTACAGTTGTTACCTCTTTGTCACCCCTTCAGAGAAGGAATCCTTATCTGACCCATGACAGAACACATCAGTGAGGAGTAGTCACCGTCACAGAGGTCGGGGAGCTTATCAGGTTTTATAGCTAATGTACAGTATATATTCACTTCCCAGAGAAGTTACATGTGTGTGGATATTTATATGTGTGTAATTGTGAAGTATATGCAACCAGACTTGCTGTGTCATGGGATAAAAGTAGAGTAAAACTATATACCTATAGGGACACTGTTGGTATTTTTTGGTGTAAAATGGTAGCAGCCCTCATACACTTTAGATTGACATCAGCTGAACTTGCCAATAACAGCAGTTTCAGGTGACAGTCTAATGTGTATTGGGGCTTCCCAACTCTCCCCCGACAAATGATGTTGAAGAGATAATCATCTGACATGTCCATTTCGTACTGCCAATCCTTTTGTTCTTTAGTGATAAGCCACCACCAGAGATGTCTGGTGGTGACTCTTTCTTATAGCGAACAGAGATGGTCGAGATAGCTGTCAGCTGAATGTTCTGTCAGACCATCATTTAGCCTTCAGAGATCTAAAGTGTATGGGGTTTTATCTTTCACAAAAAAAGTCTTCTTGACTCTTTTCATCACTTCTACCCCGCCTCAGATGTTTGCTTGATCTTAGGGAGAGAGACTTTCAAAGGGAAACGGTCAGGTGATTCATGCTGCCCAAACCATGGGCAGCATGAATCACATTCTGACTGCACAATTGCAGCTATGTATATTATGCACATTGTGGCATTTCAAAGAAAAATATGCCTTAAAGATCTACTCCTCAAGAGTCATTTCAATCATCTGCTAAAGCCAGAGCTGGATGCACCAACTATAGTTTCATAGATTAGAAAGATATACATAGCTGCAATTGTGCTGCCTGGCTTTGCTTCATGCTGCCGATGGTTCGGATAGCATGAATAGCTTGATAGGTTCCCTTTAACTTCTAGGTAACAGCAACATGAATAAGAGCAAATCTGAGCCAGCAAAAATCATTCTATGACATACTAGTTTACCACTAATAGTGGCCACTATGGTCCCCATGAGTAGAGCCCATGATACTAATGGACTTTAAAAGGGGCAAAATAACTTTGTAGGTGCCACAATGTATGTGAGGTTGGTGTCTGTGCCTTTGGGCTATGACCAAACCTAATCCACAAATATATTTGTTTGCATGAAGGTGACTAGAGTTGAGCGACTTTGGTTGGATCGGGTTTCATGAAACAAAATTTGTTTCAGATGAAACTGGTCCGACTAGGGCAAAAAAAGTCGGATTTTCGTCCGAAACCAGACCCCAAAGCAAGTCAATGGGGAATAAAAGTCGGCATTGAGTGGATGAATGTCATCCGCTCAATGCCGACTTTTATTTCCCATTGACTTGCATTGGGGTCGGGTTTCGGACGTAACTCCGACTTTTTTTGCCCTAGTCGGACCAGTTTCATCTGAACAAATTTTGATTCATGAAACCCGATCCAACCAAAGTCACTCAACTCTAGAGGTGACCCATTAGGATTGAGATGAGGCCACAGCATTTCTATGCATGTCCCTGGGTATAAGGAACAGTGGCAACTGTTAATGTCTGGTGTCTCTTGTTGTGTCTTTCTTTCTTCAAAGGTATCAGATCTTTCAATAAACAAGTGTAGGTAGGTGTATAGTAGAATAAAGATGACAAATTAGCTCTGTCACTCCACTACTTGCTCCAGTACATTAAATTATGCTATTTTATTCCTCCAATGTCTTAAAGGGTTACATGTTTTGGTGGTTTGTTCCCCTCTGTCACACCAAAAAGATGACTTTTACTGTACCTCTGGACTGATGCTACATTATGCTGAAGTGACAGTACATAAATACAGTACCTAATCAGTTACATGGTATAAAATGTCACTTGCTCTATTTGATGCTATCCATAATCTAGGAATGATTAAGTTTACCAAGCGGACTATGAATTTTAGTATATTTTATATGGTTATCTGTCTCCTGGCAGAATTATTTCTTTTCATCACTGCCCAACATTAATAACAGGCATTTGGTTCCTTATTAAAGGAAATATTGTCATTGAGCTAGAAATGTAGTATTTTATACTTTAGGTTATAGAAAAAAAATACAAATTGCTCAAACTGATTCTTTTATTTTGTTGCAACTTAATGATGAAAGAAATAGAAGACCAAAAATTCAGCTCACCCATCAGATGGTCCTGAACTCTGAGCACGGAAGCTGCAGTGCGGCAGGAGAAGTAAAATATCCAATGTGTAATCCAGCTCAGACAGGTCCATTAAAAAATATTAAATCTTTATTGAAGAAAAGTTTTTTCCATAAAAAATATCACATAGCATAAAAAAATTACAACCCCATGTGGGAATAGTAGCGTGGGCAGATGAATTTCGAAGAGTAGTTCTTAGTCCTAGCAAGCAAACAGGGTGCGCTATTGTGATGTCATCGCACCCTCTGCCCTGAGACATCACAGAGAGTCAGAAGGCCAGGGAATGGGGAGATATGACTATTTGTCATATTTGATATATATTTAGCTCTGGCTGGGATAGCACGCGTGCGGGCTTACGCGTGCAACAGATTAAGTGCAACAGGATAAAGTGTTTTGCAGTTAGACAATGCATTGAAGCTGATGTTCCTCTCTTCTCTTCTTCACACAGGTATTTCATTCCATCATCCATGTGTGCTGTCTGACAAGTGTGAACTGCATCATATAGTGCCAGATATTTTTATGGTATTTCATTCCATCATCCATGTGTGCTGTCTGACAAGTGTGAACTGCATCATATAGTGCCAGATATTTTTATGGTATTTCATTCCATCATCCATGTGTGCTGTCTGACAAGTGTGAACTGCATCATATAGTGCCAGATATTTTTATGGTATTTCATTCCATCATCCATGTGTGCTGTCTGACAAGTGTGAACTGCATCATATAGTGCCAGATATTTTTATGGTATTTCATTCCATCATCCATGTGTGCTGTCTGACAAGTGTGAACTGCATCATATAGTGCCAGATATTTTTATGGTATTTCATTCCATCATCCATGTGTGCTGTCTGACAAGTGTGAACTGCATCATATAGTGCCAGATATTTTTATGGTATTTCATTCCATCACTCCTGTGTTGTTTTTTTTTTTTTTTTTTTCTATTTGGTTTCTGCTTTGAAGTGTAGAAAGGTGTTTTTTTTTTTTTTTTTTTCTTTTCCCTTTCTCAGTTTGATGGCCTTGTCCAGCGTTAGTTATTTACCCTGCATAGTAATGCCTGCTCTGGCCTTGTGCTAATTGGTTAATTACTGATTGTGGCCTTTTGGTGGCTGAAGCTAGCAGACATTTCATTTCATATATATTTAGCTCTGGCTGGGATAGCACGCGTGCGGGCTTACGCGTGCAACAGATTAAGTGCAACAGGATAAAGTGTTTTGCAGTTAGACAATGCAGTTGGACAGGGCAGGAGACAGGTAAGGTGCATAAGTTTTTCATGCACGCTTGCTTCTTGGTCAGTTGTACTAAATATGCATTGATCATATCAACCTGCTGCTTTTTTGTCTTCACCTCTGCTTTCTAACAACTCGCCTGCCCTTTTACACATTCTGTGCACTCTCTGCATATCCACCCCTCCCTTTTCCCCTCTCCCATGTTTAACTCTGAGGCTCTATTGACATTTCTTACCCACACCAAACCATCCAAAACCTCCATGCAGCACTCAAAACGTTCATACAAATCATCCTACCACCTGCTTTTTCTGTTTTTTCTCCTTTTAATAGTTGCAGGTGACATCTCCCCCAACCCTGGGCCTCCCTCCACCAGCATACATTACTCTTCTCCAGCTGCATATAGAAACCCTGCTAATCTTATTAACATTCAGTGCATGCCTTCTCCTCTCACTTTCCAATGTGCTCTCTGGAATGCACGGTCTGTGTGTAACAAACTGACTTACATTCACGATCTTTTTCTCTCTAATTCCCTTAACCTTCTGGCTATTACAGAAACCTGGATCCAGCATTCAGACACCACCGCTGCTGCCGCTCTCTCGTTTGGTGGGCTGAAATTTTCACATACCCCCAGACCTGAGAACAGACAGGGTGGAGGTGTTGGTTTGCTCCTTTCATCACAATGTGCTTTCCAGGTCATCCCCCCGGTTCCATCACTTACATTTCCTTCCTTTGAAGTCCACGCCGTCAGACTCTTTAAGCCCTTCTCCTTACGAGTGGCGGTCGTTTATCGCCCTCCAGGCTCCTCCCGCCAGTTTCTAGACCACTTCACCACCTGGCTTACTCACTTTCTGTCCTGTGACATCCCCACCCTCATCATGGGAGACTTTAACATCCCCATCAATGATCCGCTCTCCCAGTCTGCCTCTCATCTTCTTTCTCTAACTTCTTCATTCGGCCTCTCACAGTTTACTAATTCTCCTACACATGAGGACGGGAATACTCTGGACCTGGTTTTCTCCCGTCCCGGCTCGCTGCACAACTTTACTAATTCACCTCTCCCGCTCTCGGACCACAACCTTCTTTCCTTCTCTGTCAAGAATTGTCTCCTCACCCGGGACACCCCCACTTACCACACTTATCGGAATACACGTACCATTAATACCCAACAGCTTAGGGACAATCTCCACACATCTTTAGCCCCCATCTCCACCCTCTCCTGTCCAGACATAGCATTGTCACACTTCAATAATACACTGAAGAATGCCCTAGATGAAGCAGCACCTTCTATACGCAGAAAGACCCGACACAGACAAAAGCAGCCCTGGCACACAACGCAAACACGCTCTCTTCAGCGCTGCTCGAGGTGTGCAGAGCGGCAGTGGAGAAAATCTCTCTTAGCAGAAGACTTCATCCACTATAAGTTCATGCTCAAAACCTATAACTCTGCCCTTCATCTGGCCAAACAATCCTACTTCACCACCCTCATCACCTCACTATCCAACAACCCAAGACGACTTTTTGAAACCTTAAACTCCCTCCTGAAACCTAAAGTACAGGCCCCCATCACCAACCTCAGCGGTGAGGATCTGGCCACTTATTTCCTAGAAAAAATCAACCACATCCATCAGGATATCTCAGCCCTATCTCCTCAGTGCCTGGATCCCCTTCCCTGCCGCACCTCAAGCTCACTAGACATCTTTGAGCCTGTTTCAGAAGAAGAAGTTTCCAAGCTCCTCGCTTCTGCTCGGCCTACAACCTGCAACAGTGACCCTATTCCTTCACAGCTCCTGCAGTCTCTCTCACCAGTGGTCACCACTCACCTGACTAAAATATTTAACCTCTCTCTTTCTTCAGGTATATTTCCCTCCTCATTTAAACATGCCATCATAACCCCTTTACTTAAAAAGCCATCCCTGGACCAGAACTGCACTGCTAACTACAGACCTGTCTCTAACCTTCCCTTCATCTCTAAACTCCTGGAACGCCTGGTCCACTCCCGTCTAATCCGCTATCTCTCGGATAACTCTCTTCTCGACCCCTTACAATCTGGTTTCCGCTCTTTACACTCTACTGAAACTGCCCTCACTAAAGTCTCTAATGATTTAATAACAGCTAAATCGAAAGGTCATTGCTCCCTGCTGATTCTCCTGGATCTCTCTGCCGCATTTGACACTGTGGATCACCAGCTCCTCCTCACTATGCTCCGCTCTATAGGCCTCAAGGACACAGCCCTCTCCTGGTTCTCCTCCTACCTCTCTGACCGCTCCTTCACTGTATCTTTTTCCGGCTCCTCTTCCTCTTCTCGTCCCCTTACTATCGGGGTCCCGCAGGGCTCAGTCCTAGGCCCCCTCCTCTTCTCTTTATACACTGCCCCTATTGGACAAACAATCAGCAGATTTGGGTTCCAGTATCATCTCTATGCTGATGACACCCAATTATACACTTCTTCCCCTGACATCACCCCTACCCTAATTCAAAATACCAAGGATTGTCTGTCTGCTGTCTCTAGCATCATGTCCTCCCTCTATCTGAAACTAAATCTCTCTAAAACTGAACTTCTTGTGTTTCTCCCCTCTACTAACCTCACTCTACCTAACATCGAAATAACCCTGGAGGGTTCAACCATAACTCCCAAGCAGCATGCCCGCTGTCTTGGGGTCATATTCGACACTGAACTTTCCTTTACTCCGTACATCCGATCACTCAGTCGCTCTTGTCACCTGCATCTTAAAAACATCTCCAGAATCCGACCTTTTCTCACCTTTGAAACTGCTAAGACTCTTACTGTCGCTCTTATTCATTCTCGTCTGGACTACTGCAACTCTCTTCTGATCGGTCTCCCTCTTACCAAACTTTCTCCTCTCCAATCCATCTTGAATGCGGCAGCCAGGGTCATATTTCTGTCCAGCCGCTTCACCGATGCCTCCATCTTGTGCCAGTCATTACACTGGCTACCTATTCGCTACAGGGTCCAGTATAAACTCATCTCTCTCACCCACAAAGCTCTCCACTGTTCTGCACCACCTTATATCTCCTCTCTCATCTCTGTCTATCGCCCTACACGTGCCCTCCGTTCTACAAATGACCTAAGACTAACATCCCCCGTAATCCGAACCTCGCACCTCCGTCTCCAAGACTTCTCTCGTGCTGCTCCAGCTCTCTGGAATGCACTTCCCCAGACGATCAGACTGATACCTAGCCCTGACCTATTCAAGCGCGCTTTGAAAACCCATCTCTTCAAAGAAGCCTATCACATCAACTACTCAGCAAGCTAACTTTGCCCTGTTCCCTCCTTCCAAATATTATTCTGAATCTGCACCCTACTATTCATCTGTCTCCACACCCTTCATGCACATGATAACTGCACTTGATACTTGTCTATTGCACTTAAACACACGGGCTGATGACCGGATCATGCAGCTTTATATGAAAATCCCTATTATAATTGCCAGACCTGAATTAACAATCATTTCTCACCTACTGTGTCCCCCCATTTCCTTGTAGATTGTAAGCTTGCGAGCAGGGACCTCACTCCTAATGTCATTGTTTGAATTGTCTTAACTTGTATTGAATTTATTGTCTGTACATGTCCCCGCTTAATTGTAAAGTGCTGCGGAATATGTTGGCGCTATATAAATAAAAATTATTATTATTATTATATTATTTGAGGGGGGGGCGGTGCTAGCGCTGGGCTTCGCCGACTCACAGGCCTCATAGCGTACCATAAACAGATAGACAGAAATACATTTTATAATAGAAAATTGCATGAAGGACATGTAGAGATAAGCTAATCTTTTTTGATGAAAAATCTAACTTACATCAAATATTTTGAAATTTAGAGAACCTAGCGAATTAGGACAGATTGCAATTGGATCAGCTTTAAATGCAAAAAATGCCCACTTCCATTTTTCATATTGTTCATGATTGCATCCACCATAAAAGGCCAATTTTCCAAAGTGTTCAAGAAGCAGTTTTTCAACACAACACCAGGTTGTATAGTGCTGGTGCTACTGTCAACAGCCTGCATGGCCTTAACAGAAATATCTCTCATCAATCAGATCTGGTAAGCTATTGGTCAACTACCAGCAGCAGGTGGATCTTGATGATTTGCATTCACAAGTATATTCAGCATGGTAACACTTTCCACATGCAACCATTAATAAAATTGAGAAAAATATGAAACAAATAGAACAGCCTCACCGTGTTGCAAATGGAGAAACCACTCTTATCCAAACATCCATCAAGTTGTGAAAAACTGCTGACCATCGGTATCAAAAGTGATATGAAGAAATTTGGATTGCAATGGATGCAAATACAATTATTAAAAGCATCCATGATGGTGAAAAATGAGATTACTCTGATGCATTTCTGGTGTTATCGCCCTTAGTCATAGAGGAAAACAAAAAAATCGTGTGATATCCTATTTAATAAAAAAAGTCACCAATCTGAGAAAGCATGGTATTTTACACAAATGTAGAATAATCAACAAACATGACATACACCGAAAATATACCAAACAAAAATCATACAAAGCAAAAAATTACAGATGACAAATAATAAATAAGCATAGTATCATTTCTGACATTCAACCCCTGTGGTTCCTTTATATCCAACTAAAATATACACAACATCTCTCTTAACAGAAGCTTATTTTTGCCAATCCCCTCCTCCCTAGTTCCAAAAAAATGGACTGTTAGTATTCAAAATGAGCATTTCCAAAATGTGCATTGTGTCACCCAAATATGTTTTATTTTTACTATTGATGCTTTGTAAATGTTCCGATATTAACAACCTCATTGACAGTATCCTGAGCTCTGTAAGTGCATATAACTCTGTGTATGGCTCTTATGCTTAATATTGAATATACTGTTTTGTTTCCTTTTTTATCATTTCCATAATTTCACCAATTTTCCTTCTTAGAGCTGTTATTTCAATTTTAAAGAGTGTAGATTTAATGAAGATTAAATATGGAAATTTAAATATTTTTATATTACTACTTTTTCTTACTTTTTAACATTACAGGATCAAACTGTTAATTGTCGTCATCTTGCTAATTTTACAGAGCCATAAATCCCTCAAATAGGAGGAAATAAATAATTGAAATTCGGACTACAATTCTGTTTCCTTCCCTTTTCTCATAAGCATACACAAGTATACAGAATATTTTTCCTTATCTGAATCCTGTTTCATTTTTATGAAATACTTAAATGCATAGAAAGTAATAAAACATATTTCTAAGCTTTAGCAGTATAATACAAAACAGGAGTTTAGGAAAGGCTGATGGCATTAATTAAGTTCAGCTTTTATTATTTCTCAAGTTGCTTTTACTTTATTAATTGACTAATTTGTTTACTTTTTGTGCTATTCTTAGTGTACACAATTGACTGGAATAATGCAAATTGAAAAATGTTCTTTTTACAGTGACAGAATTATAATGGTAATTCATTGAATATCAATAATGTGAATTTTCATTTTAGATAACAGTTAATTGTGAAGTCACAATTGTCATTTTGCCTGGGGAAAAATAATGTATGTAATGTTTAAATAGATATAGTAGAATTGTGGATTACTGACTTGATTCTGGCTTGGTTTTTATACATTTTATGTTGCCACACAGGCTATTTATATATATAACATCCCTTGTATTTGACCTTTGGGTCTTGAAAGTTTGGGATTTCACCAACCTCAGTCATACCAGAGAAAGCATCTTAGGCAAGCAGTGAACATATTGCTGTCAGAACAGTATTTGTAAGAGCTGGAAGACAAATGACAAACATCAGCAGCATACTAACTTTACTGTTCTTTTATATTGTCTTGTAGCATTATCTTCTACTGATTTGTAAAATTCCATGTAAAAGTCATAAAATCTAAATGTAAGGGCAAAGACAAAATAAAAACATGTCTACACTTCTTTTAGGTCTTGCCATTCCACATAATAAAGTCATTATCCCTTTCATCTATTTTCCTAAGGTTATTTTTTAGCTTCTATGAAGTAAGGTCTACCTGTCTTTGCAATGTTTCCTCTTTAGTAAAAACTGTATCACTCCCACTGTTTACCTGTAATTGAAAATAAGATATGAATAGTGATGAGCGAGTATACTTGTTACTCAGATTTTCCGAGCATGCTCGGGTGATCTCCGAGTATTTGGATGTGCTCGGAGATTTAGTTTCTGTCGCCACAGCTGCATGATTTGCAGCTGCTAGACAGCTTGAATACATGTGGGTATTTCCTAACAAACAGGCAATCCCCACATATATGCAGGCTTTCTAGCAGCCACAAATTATGCAGCTACAGCGACAGAAACTAAATCTCCGAGCACATCCAAATTTTCTGATATCACCCGAGCGTGCTCGGGAAATCTCGAGTAACGAGTGTACTCGCTCATCACTAGATGTGAAACTATATCAGGTTTTAAATACAAACTGAAGAATTTACAACAACTTTAATGCAATACTACATAAAACACCATATGAAATCAAAGGGGTTTAGCTTCTTCTTGTTTTTTATTACTGAAAACATTTTAACTCTTTCTATAAAAATCAAATCAATATGTTCTTCTCAACTCTTGATCATTGTTTCCTGCCCATATTTACAATATAGAAACAAAAACTATTTGGAAAAAATATGTTTTATTCAATAAAAATGGTAAACCATCCAGTAAGTAGCATTTTATAATCTATAAAGGATTTTAACTACAGGGGTCCTGGGGTTAAATCCTACCAAGGACAACATATGTAAGGAGTTTGTAAGTTTTCTTCGTGCTTGCATGGGTTTCATCTGTGTTCTCTGGTTTCCTCCCACATTCCAAAGACATACTGATTGGGAATTTAGATTGTGAGCCCCATCGGGGACAGCCATGATAATGTATGTAGGAGCACTGTAGAATATGATACAGCTAAATAAGCAATGCATAATAACTACTTTGATCAGAGTACAAACTTGACTTTGATTTGTTGGCTGCTTTCCTTCATAATTATCATAATTTATTTTTTTAATTTTTAGGCAGTGCTGGTACACCAGTAACTTATAATGAAAACGGAGATGCTCCTGGACGTTACGATATTTATCAGTATCAAATAATAAATAAAACAGCAGAATACAAAGTCATAGGACACTGGACAAACCAGTTACATCTCAATGTAAGTCATACATTTGGATATAAGTCCTTTTATCAGGCAGTTCATTCAGTGGGGGAAAAAGGTATTTGATGCACTGACAATTTTGACAAAGAATGGAGAGGTCAATAATTTTTGTCGTAGGAACACTTCAACTGTGAGAGACAGAATCTAAAAATAAAAAAAAAACAGAAAATCACATTGTATGATTTTTTAAATAATTATATTACATTTTATTGCATGAAATAAGTACTTCATCATCTATCAACCAGCAAAAATTCTGGCTCTCACAGACCTTTTAGTTTTTCATTAATAAGCCCTCCTACTCTATACTCATTACCTGTATTAATTGCTCCTGTTTGAACTTGTTACCTGTAAAAAAGACAGCAGTCCACACACTCGAACACACTCCAACCTCTCCACCATAGCCAAGACCAAAGAGCTGTCTAAGGACACCAGATGCAAAATTGTAGACCAGCCCAGGCAGCGATGGGCTACAGGACAATAGGCAAGCAGCTGGGTGAGAAGGCAACAACTATTGACACAATTATTAGAAAATGTAAGAAACACAAGGAGACTGTCAATCTTCCTTGTTCTGGTGTTTAATGCAACATCTTACCTCATGCAATATCTTGCCTCATCGAGTAAGGATGATTCTGATAAAGGTCAGGAATCAACCCAGTACTGTATGGGAGGAATTGGTCATTGACCTGAAGAGAGCTGGGACCACAGCCTCAAACATTACCATTAGGAACACACTATGCCATCATGAATTAATATCCTGCTGGACATGCAAGGTCCCCCTACTCCCACTAGCACATATCCAGGCCCATTTAAAGTTCACTAATGACTATTTGGATAATCCAGAGGAGGAGTGGGAGAAGGTCATGAGGTTAGATGAGTCCAAAATAGAACTTTTTGGTATCAACTCCACTTACCATGCTTGGAGGAAGAAGAAGGAATACTATAACCCGAAAAACACCAACCTGTTGTGAATTATCTTACTTCTGGGTCAGGGCTCCCTCTTGTGGTTACTGTGGGTAGTGGAGCTGGCCGGATTTACAGAGGTCTGCCACCTGATGATAATGATTGGAGATCTGGGCTAACTGATTGGATTATTTAAGTCAGCAGGCTTCCTTCAATCCCTGCTGGTGATAAGTTTTCCTTTGCATTCTGAGGTCTGATGTCTCCTGCCGTGATCCTGCATTTTTCAGTTAAGTTCTTCATTTGGACGCCCTGCAGGGCTGCTGGTGATCTTTTCTGCTCTGAGCTCTTGCATCCGGCTTGGTTCCTGTCTACTAAAAGCTAAGTTTTTGCGTTGTTGTTCCATGAGATTTTGTCTGTTTTGCTTAGTGTTTGTGTTCAGCCAGTCCTGGTTGGGACTGGCTGAATTCCATTTTTGTCTCTGATCAGTTGATCTCTTTGCTCTGTTTTCAGAATATGCCTGAGTGCTGATATAGTGATTTTGAAGTCTATCGGCTTCAGGGCCTTTTTCCCTATCAGACGGTTGGGACATTTTTGGTAGGGGTTTTTTGCGGATTGCAACCAGCATCTTTTCTGTCCTGTCATATCTAGTTAGTTGGGCCCCATCGTTTGCTCAGCCTGTATTTCTGTCTTTGTTTGTGTTTTCATCTGTTTTTCACCGACAATACATGTTGGGGGCTGTCTATTGCTTTGGGGTCTGCTCTGGGGCAGTTTAGATTTCCCCTTTCCTTCTTTAGGCTTATGTAGTTCTCCGGCTGTGACGAGGGGTCTAGGGCACCATAGGAACCCCCCACGGCTATTGTTAGTTGTGGTGTATAGGATCAGGGGTCTGCAATCTGATAGCTACCAACCTCTCTGGTTTTCTGGACTTAGCTTGTATTTTTGTTTTCTCCTCCTCCGGTGACTCATTCATAACAGTGCTCCCTGCTGGGGGCTGTGCTGGACCCCACTCCATATGTTACAGCTTGTGTCAGTTTGTTCAGTCCCCTGTTATATTAGTCTCTTTTGCTTTGCTACCAGTTCATACCAGAATGCTGATATAGTGGGGGCGAGGTCGTGAAACCTCAGTGTTTTTTGGTACATCAGTTGTTTTGGATTTTTTAAGGTTTTTGCGTGATTGCAGACAGTGCTTTTCCTTTCCTATCCTATCTAGTCAGTTTGGGCCCAATCATTTGCTCAGTCTATTTTCTGCCTGCATTTGTGTTTCATCTTGTCTCACCGAAAATATATGTTTTGGGGGCTATATATTTCTTTGGGGTTCTACTCCAGGGCAGTTTAGATTTCACCTTTCTTGCTTTAGGCCTAGTTAGTTCTCTGGCTGTGCATCTAGTGCATCGTAGGTACGCTCCACGTCTACTGTTAGTTGTGTTGCTAGGATTAAGGATCTGCAATTCGCTAAGTTACCAACCTTTCTGGTTTCCTGGTGGCCTAGCCTATTCCTGCCATCCTCCTCGGTGACCTGTTCATAACACCATCCCAACCGCGAAGATTGGTGGAGGAAACATAATTTGGGGGTACTTTTCTGCAAAGGGGACAGGATGACTGCAACATATTGAAGGGAGGATGGATGGGTCATGTATCACAAGATTTTGGCCAACAACCTCCTTTCCTCAGTAAGAGCATTGAAGATGAGTCATGGCTGACTCTTCCAGCATGACAATGACCCAAAAAACAGTCAATGCAACTAAGAAGTGGCTCTGTAAGAATCATTTCAAGGTCCTGGAGTGGCCTAGCCAAATATGTGTTTTTCGCACAAATTTTTACCACTTTTTTATCCTAATTTTTATATACTTATTTTTAGGTTTTGGTCCATTATACAGTATAATGAGTGGTATAATTCAAAATTAAAAGTTTTGCTGCAGAAAAAAACCAGGATACCACTTTTTCAATAAAAAAAAAATGGTGGCTCTAAGAAAAAGGCGAGAAAAAAATCTCAAATAATAAGGAAAGGGTTAATATCAAGCAACAAAAAGAAAAAAATACTTTTTAATTGGAATAACATTTATAACATTAAACTATTTGGACAACCCCTTCCCAATCTGAATGTTTGTCTCCATTAAAAAAACAAATAGTTACACTGACCTCTTGTGCCAGCACAGTTTTAGTGGTATCGGTATTAACGTTTCCTGGGTTGAAATGTGGTTTACGCGAGCCATAAGCCCAATCTGCACCAGCTTCACTGGTCCTACTCTCTGACTTCCTCTTTATGTTTTATTTGTCTGAAGGCAGGGACAGTGAAATCGATGCTAATTTGGCCTAGAGCGCACATGACATAAAAATGTGACGTGAGCACTAGTAATGCAAGTGCTGACACCACTAGATTGGCGCCAGCACCAGAGGAGTATAAATGTTCTCATTTTAACAGGGGCAAACATTCAGATTAAGAAAGGGTTGTTTGAGTAGTGGACAATCCTTTTAAATGACACCAAAAGCCATTGCTTTATCTTTAAGGCAAAAAATGAGACAAGAGAGATCTCATAAAGCAAATCCTCCTTCCTAAAGCATTTCTCAGATTGTAGTATAAATCTCCTGAGTTGTCAGAATGCTCTCTGGCTCTTTTGGTCTGCATAGTAGTTTGGAGCACTTATTACAATGGTAACATAATTAAACATTATTAATTCAGTATTTTACACTGTTGGAGACGTAACATCTAAGGTTTGCTGTCATACCTGAAAGATAAAGCCTGAAAGGAATCATAAATGCACTTTTATGGCTGAAGGAGTCACTGAGCATGTACCATTAAAGTTTTATATTGAATTTGACTAATATTATTTTATACATTTCTGAAGTCAGTAATATTTTATTATAACCGCTGCTTCAATCACACATCATCCAATTTATTCTACAAATGTGCTTCTTAAATTTATCTAGCAATATATAATTACTGATGCTGCTTGTACAAATATTCATTAGAAAGGTTATTTTATTTTGTTTGTTTTTTAGGCTAAAAATTACCAAAACTAATTGTTTTTGGGAGCAAAAAATAGAGGGAAAGGGAACACTGGTTCAGAATATGAGTTTGCTGGTGCTTGTTGTGCTGATTTTGTCTTAGAAATAGCATGGGGAAAATTAAGAACTGTGATAACTTTGACATTTTTACATTTAACATTTGAATGTAACAAAACATAAATTGTGGTTCAATGGTACCCTGAGATCTATATTTAGATCCCTTTCCCCATAAAAATGCATATAGGCTAATATAAAACAGTGAGTCATGCATCAAATATTATCATAAAATAAAGATGATAAAGTCTTTGGCAATTGGATTTTCAGTATCAAAACACAAAACTGCAAAGTCTACAATTGCCATGAAAAGATGTGGGTAAAACTCTGAGGACTCGATGACTGTATACTATCCCTTCAAGCTTTCGAAAATAAACACAGCTTTAGTAATGTCAAAATGACCTCATAATAGAAATAAATAGTTGCCTGATAGTAACCCGTGATGAGCGAATAGTGAAACATTCGGATTCGGGAAAATTGGCACATTCGTAATAAACAACTGACTCAGTGCAAGTCAATGGGAAAGTCGAATATTTTTCTGCTGGACCCAACAAACAGGTCTGGGGCATGAAAAAAAAGCTGAAATTGATGGAATAGATAGAGAGATAGAGATGAAAAGCCGGCAATTCAGCTGAATAGAATAGATATATACACATAGAATAGATAGATATAGAGGTAGGTCCATATATATTTGGACAGAGACAACATTTTTCTAATTTTGGTTGTAGACATTACCACAATGAATTTTAAACAAAACAATTCAGATGCAGTTGAAGTTCAGACTTTCAGCTTTCATTTGAGGGTATCCACATTAAAATTGGATGATGGGTTTAGGAGTTTCAGTTCCTTAACATGTGCCACCCTGTTTTCAAAGGGACCAAAAGTAATTGGACAGATTAAATAATTGTAAATAAAATGTTCATTTCTAGTACTTGGTTGAAAACCCTTTCTTGGCAATGACTGCCTGAAGTCTTGAACTCATGGACATCACCAGACACTGTGTTTCCTCCTTTTTGATGCTCTGCCAGGCCTTCACTGCGGTGGTATTCAGTTGCTGTTTGTTTGTGGGCCTTTCTGTCTGCTCGGTGTAATGATGCTGCAGTGCAGTACAGTGCATCATCCACCAGAGGGTGCTGGTGAGGGATGAGAGTTTGCTCACACAGCGCAGCACCACTGAGCAGAAGCACAGGCGCTGCCTGTTGGTGAAAGAGAGGTCAGATGAGCAGAGTCAGAAACTGAGAGGGAACAAAGTAGCAGAGGTCACAGCAATACACATAGTCAAATACAAGCCAGCAGTCAGAACCAGATGGGAGCAGAGATAACAGACATGCGAGACAGTCAAACAGGTCAGAAGACAAGCCGGGTCACATACCAAGAGGTCCAAGCACAGGGAGCGAATACTAAGGCAAGCGGGGTTGCAGAGAAAGGAAGTCACAGGATCAGAGTACACGAGTAGAGAACAAAACATGGTATCAAGAGGTCAGCTGCTCTAGCCTGGAAACATGAACTACCATTGACATTGGCCTGCAGGCCACAGCAGACTGAAATAACCCCACAGAACCCAAAATGAGGCAGAGAAGGTTAACTCCTGCACGACCAGACCAGGGAGAGAAAAACAAGAACCAAATCCCGGCCTGGATCATGATACTTGGGTGACGAGGCAGTCCAGGATTGGTCCATGAGCAAGGTCCTGTCTGACTGCCTTGAACAGGAATGTATAAAAAGTTCCCTGGAGTGTGCGTTGGCGTGCTAAGATCATATGTGTTTGGTGTGTTGGTGGATAAGCTACCACACTGTGTGCATGTGTGCTGCTTCTTGCATGGCGATTGTGTGCCTAGTCAGACAGTGTTGGGTGGGAACTCACGCTTGGCTCAGCATCTGACTCCGGGCGTCCTAAGTCAAGTGTGCAGTTAGCACAGCCGGGTGTCAGAGCGAGCACAACCACCAGCCTAGTCTTCCCTAGGGAGCAGCTATAAGGAACGCAGCTAGCATCATTACCACTATGCTCCTGTGATGTTTAACAGGGTATAGTCTTGAGTGCTCTCTGTAGTAGTATCGCTCTGTGGAGTAACAGAGTCAGGTACTTTGCACTCTGTTCATACTGAATGACCTTTCACTTGGTGTGTTTACGGTTCTTGCTCGCAGCTTCGCTCCACCATTGTTCTATAGCTGCGGTTTTCCATCACCACATGGTGGACCTCGGGTTGTGATTGCACTTTACCATCATTTATATTCAATGCGATCCGCAAACCCTAACAGTATCTTAGCACCACCGTCTGGCTAGCAATGGCACACAAGCAGCAGCTTCCATGGAATTTCCAGCAGCTGGAGAGAAGATTGTTCACGTTAGAGTGAGCAACCTCAGCTGTTGATCGATCCACAGTAGCAGTGCGGGCAGCCAGTGAAGATGCTACTAGGGTTTCAGCTGGGACTCCTGTTCCTTTTTTCCACACTTCTCTCTTCCCATTAAGTTTTCTGGGGATAGGAAGGCTTGCAGGGGATTTGCGAACCAGTGCTCTATCCAGCTGGAGCTACTGAGTTCACATTTCTCATCTGAATGGGCCAAAGTGAGATTTGTGGTTCCCTTTTGACGGACAGGGCGGTGGAGTGGGCTATGCCATTATGGGAATGTAAGGACCTGGTGGTCCAGAGCGCCTCTTGTTTTTCGAGCGCCCTGAAATAGGTGTTACTAGGACCCCAGATTACCCATGACGCTGCTCTCCAACTCCGGGCCCTGACGCAGGGCACTTTTCTGATGAGCCAGTTTGCTATTCAGTTTTGGAAGTTAGCTTCTGACCTGGAGTGGCCAGAAAAGGTCTTGGTCCCGGTGTTTTGGAGGGGCCTTACAGACCACATTAAGGATGCTTTAGGCACGAGGGAGATTCCCACTACACTGGAGGATTTAACATCCATATCCACTCGAATCGACCTTCGTTATGCCAAGCGAAGGTTGGAATGAGCCCAGTGTAGGCAAAGGATTCGGTTGACACCAAATTTTATCAATCCTTTGGGGTCTCATACTCAGACTAACACACAAGGGAAACCTCTGGTGGGTCATCGGGCGGAGGCTAAATCCCATAAGTCATTCCCCTCTTTCTTGAAATTTCTCCCAGTTAATTTCTTTGCTGGTCATTCCTGAGGGTATAGACAAGATACTGTTAGGTATACCTTGACTGGGCAACTGAGAGCATACTGGGTTGGAGTAGGTCATGTGAGGGATGGTGTTTGAAGGCCCAAGTTCAGGTCAGAGCCTCTGAAGTCACCACCGATCTAACCCCCTTCCTAAACAATATTGGCAATAAGCCGACATCTTTTCTAAAAAAGCCTAAGAAAACTCTCCCTCCTCACCAACCCTATGACCTCATCCTGGGCTCAGAGTCACCTCGTAGGCATGTCTACCCTTTGTCTCTCCCAGAGACAGAGGCTATGTCTCAAAATATCAAGGAGAATTTGGATAAAGGTTTCATTAGGAAGTCTGTGTCTCCTGCTGGGGCTGGGTTCTACTTTGTTCAGAAGAAGAACGGGGAACTTCATCCGTATATTGATTATAGGGGGTTAAGTGCTATCACCATCAAGAATAAATACCCTTTGCCGCTCATCTCGGCGCTCTTTGACAGACTGCGGGAGGCAAGGGTATTTTCCAAGTTAGATCTTCGTGGTGCTTTTAATTTGATTAGTATTCTTGAAGGGGATGAATGGAAGACCACATTTAACACATTGGACGGTCATTATGAGTATCTGGTAATGCCCTTCAGTCTCTGTAACGCTCCCACCGTCTACTACGACTTTGCTAATGACATCTTTCAGGAGTTATTATCCTACTCGGTAGTAGTATATCTCGATAATATACTTATTTGTTCTCCAGATATTGACACTCACCGAAGAGATGTCTGTAAAGTCTTTGAGTTATTACGCGCTAATTCCCTTTACGCTAAGGTAGAGAAAGGTGCGTTTGAGCAGGAATCTTTGCCTTTCCTTGGGTATATTATCTCAGCCAAAGGGCTTGCTATCGATCCTGCCAAACTGGAGTCTGTGATGAACTGGCAAGAGTCGCATTCCCTTAAAGCAGTGCAGCGCTTTATGGGATTTATTAACTACTATCACCAGTTCATCCCTCACTTCTCTACCCTGGTAGCTCCGTTGGTAGCCCTCACCAAAAAGGAAGCTAATCCCAAACAATGGTCAGAGGAGGTCTCCAAGGCTTTTGCTTCAGTAAAGCCATATTTCACTAGGGCCTCTGTGCTACATTGGCCCGATGTGGATAAGCCCTTCATTCTGGAGGTGTATGCCTCTTCCGTTGGTGCAGGAACAGTCCTATATCAGAAGGATGCTCAGGGTCGGAAACACCCATGTTTCTTCTTTTCTAAGACCTTCACACAAGCGGAGAGGAACTGTTATGAATGAGTCTCCGAGGAGGAAAAAACAAAAGCAAGCTAAGCCCAGAAAACCGGAGAGGTTGGTAACTAGCGGATTGCAGACCCCTGATCCTATCCACACAACTAGCAGTAGCCGTGGAGCGTGCCTACGGTGGTCCTAGATGCCTCGTCACGGCCGGAGAACTAAATAAGCCTAAAGAAAGAAAGGGAAAATCTATACTGCCCCAGAGCAGACCCCAAAGCAATAGACAGCCCCCAACATGTATTGTCGGTGAAACAAGATGAAAACACAAACACAGATAGAAAGATAGGCTGAGCAAGCGATGGGGCCCTCATTAACTAGAAAGTACAGGAAAGAAAAGCTGCGGTCCGCAATCACGCAGAAAACCCTGCCAAAAAATGTCCAACACATCTGATAGAAAAAGGCACTGAAGTCGCTAGACTTCAATTCCCTATATCAGCACTCAGGTATATTCTGAAGACAGAGCAAAAGAGATCAACTGATCAGAGACAAAATGGGGATTCAGCCCAGTCCCAGCCAGGGCTGGCTGAACACAAAAACTAAGTAAGGCTGGTTTCACATTTGCGTTTTTTAGCGCTGGAAAAAAACGCATACGTGCGCATGCGATTTTTCCCCTATATTTAACATGGGTGCGCATACCTGCGCGCTTGTAAGCGCATGTATGCGATTTTCATGCGCTGCGTTTTTTTGGGGTGTGCGTTGGTATTTTCCAGACGCTGCATGTTGCATTTTTTGGTCCTTGAAAAAATCGCATGCGCACGTATGCGCACGTTTTGCGCTAAAAATGGCCATTATAGCCTATGGATGCGCATACGTGCGCACTGGCATGCGCAGGTATGCGATTTTTTAGCGCTGCGTTTTTTGGGTGGTGTCCACTTTTTATCCTAGTTAGAATCTTCTAAAGTCAAAAAAAAAAAGTCTATATAAAGGAGGTGCCTGCCAAAACTCTGCCAATACTACACTAGACAGATTGAAGAGCAGACATTCAACCAAGAACCCATTATATCAGCGAAGAATGTGAGTATATTACATTATATGCCTATCCTTTTAAATTATGTATGTACTAATGATTTTTATTATTTTTACATGCAGTATGTCTTCAGAATCTGAGTATTCCCCATCGCGGCAGGAATTGGCGCAAGCAGACCGTGAGGTGATTATTTTTGTGCATCTGGTAAGTATATCTGCTGCTTCTCCAAATCTCTTACGTTTTTTTCAACTTTTTTAAGACATCGTCATCATCCTCTTCTGTGGACGGGACTAGTGAGGGCGAAGAGCAGGAGCAGCGAAGCCAAGTCCCGGTGGTGATACGGAATGTAAGTATCAAATGATTTGTAATGTTCTTTATTTTTTATCTTCTATTTTTACTCTTTTTTATGTTTCTTTTTTTGTAACTTTTTATTCAATTTAAATTGGATTATTCTAATGAATGTGTTTTGTCTAGGTTCCACAACGAGATGAAGACGTGTACCTGGATAATGAGCAGCTCATCAGCCTGGTCCAGGAGCGTTCGCCGTTGTGGGACAGCCGTGACCGGCTGTACAAGGACAATGTGGTGACCCGGCGGCTATGGAATGAGGTGGCCGCAGCGTTGATGGATGGCTGGGACAGCGCCACAGCATCCGCCAAAAAGGCGTTTAGTGAGTATTTCCCTGCTCTGTATTGTGCCGCAGTGACTGTTGTCCTTGACGGCACTGTTGGGTTTCGTGATAGGCGTATTCTAGCAGGAAACCCAACAGTGTCATCGGGGTCTACAGTGACTGCTTTGAGTATTGTATTGCTACATTGTGCCGCAGTGACTGTTGTCCTTGACGGCACTGTTGGGTTTCGTGCTAGGCGTATTCTAGCAGGAAACCCAACAGTGTCATCGTGGTCTACAGTGACTGCTTTGAGTATTGTATTGCTACATTGTGACGCAGTGACTGTTGTCCTTGACGGCACTGTTGGGTTTCGTGCTAGGTGTATTCTAGCAGGAAACCCAACAGTGTCATCGGGGTCTACAGTGACTGCTTTGAGTATTGTATTGCTACATTGTGCCGCAGTGACTGTTGTCCTTGACGGCACTGTTGGGTTTCGTGCTAGGCGTATTCTAGCAGGAAACCCAACAGTGTCATCGGGGTCTACAGTGACTGCTTTGAGTATTGTATTGCTACATTGTGCCGCAGTGACTGTTGTCCTTGACGGCACTGTTGGGTTTCGTGATAGGCGTATTCTAGCAGGAAACCCAACAGTGTCATCGTGGTCTACAGTGACTGCTTTGAGTATTGTATTGCTACATTGTGACGCAGTGACTGTTGTCCTTGACGGCACTGTTGGGTTTCGTGCTAGGTGTATTCTAGCAGGAAACCCAACAGTGTCATCGTGGTCTACAGTGACTGCTTTGAGTATTGTATTGCTACATTGTGACGCAGTGACTGTTGTCCTTGACGGCACTGTTGGGTTTCGTGCTAGGTGTATTCTAGCAGGAAACCCAACAGTGTCATCGGGGTCTACAGTGACTGCTTTGAGTATTGTATTGCTACATTGTGCCGCAGTGACTGTTGTCCTTGACGGCACTGTTGGGTTTCGTGCTAGGCGTATTCTAGCAGGAAACCCAACAGTGTCATCGGGGTCTACAGTGACTGCTTTGAGTATTGTATTGCTACATTGTGCCGCAGTGACTGTTGTCCTTGACGGCACTGTTGGGTTTCGTGCTAGGCGTATTCTAGCAGGAAACCCAACAGTGTCATCGTGGTCTACAGTGACTGCTTTGAGTATTGTATTGCTACATTGTGACGCAGTGACTGTTGTCCTTGACGGCACTGTTGGGTTTCGTGCTAGGTGTATTCTAGCAGGAAACCCAACAGTGTCATCGGGGTCTACAGTGACTGCTTTGAGTATTGTATTGCTACATTGTGCCGCAGTGACTGTTGTCCTTGACGGCACTGTTGGGTTTCGTGCTAGGCGTATTCTAGCAGGAAACCCAACAGTGTCATCGTGGTCTACAGTGACTGCTTTGAGTATTGTATTGCTACATTGTGCCGCAGTGACTGTTGTCCTTGACGGCACTGTTGGGTTTCGTGCTAGGTGTATTCTAGCAGGAAACCCAACAGTGTCATCGGGGTCTACAGTGACTGCTTTGAGTATTGTATTGCTACATTGTGACGCAGTGACTGTTGTCCTTGACGGCACTGTTTTTTTTTATCAACAGTGGACAAAGTCCGAACACGTTGGCGTTCGATCAAGGACCGCTTCAACAGTGATGTTCGTGCTGAGGGCCAGGTTCGCAGTGGATCTGCGTCAAGGACCAGAACTAGATACCGTCACTATCACGCGTTGCAGTTCCTAAGACCGGTCCTTGCCACAAGATCGTAAGTATTATACATTTTGGGTTTTTATTTTTATTAATCTGTGTTTTTCTAATCCACAGCTGATGCTTCTTGTAAAGGCATGGTAGTAATGATTTTCCTTTCTTCCACAGCACCTGGAGCAGCACCCTGCAACCTGGCCCTGGAGCGGTCCTTCCTCGGACGTCCTCTGACCCGTCCCAGCCATCCGACAGCCAGGAAGCACCTTGCAGGTCCCACACACACACAGCTGGTGACCAGGAAGCTGGGCCATCAGGTGTTCCCCTGTCCCAGGTCTCTGCCACTGGTTATGCGGGCACTACCCGCCAGCGGCAGAGGGCCTTGGACAGGAATGTCTTGCCCGAGTTTATGCATTTGAGCGAGACATTTAATTCCAGCCTCAAGTCACTGTCCGACAGAGTTGAAAGCGGTTTTGCACTGATGGAACGTGGTTTTAACCACTTTGAACACCGCTTCAATTCTGTAGAACAGCGCCTTGACCGTCTGGAGGCCGACCTCAACAGACCAGCACACCATTTTTTTAGTAAGATTGAAAAGGGCATGGCGGAACACCTTAGTCCTGATCAACAGCTGAATGTGCTGCAGGCCTGCAACAATGCTTTCTTGCAGGCTATGCAGCATAATCGGTACGGTCAGCAGTCAGTGGTGTCCTTTCCACCTGTGCCACCATTGACTCGCTTCACCTCACTACCGACTTGTGCTGCATACCACTGCACGGACACCTCTCTTCAAAGCCAGGACACCCACCGTTACACCACCACAAGTCTGAGTGCAGCTGGTCACTTCACCGACACCACCATGGCAAGCGCTGCTCCTGTCTGGAGCACCACCGCCAATCCCATGCATGCGTGGAGCTCAGCCACCACTAGGCAAACATGGAACAGCCCTGCCGCTACAACAACATGTAGTAGCCCTGCCACCACCACTCTGCAAACCTGGACCATCACTGCCGCCACCAGTCCTCCTGCAAGGACGAGCACTGACAACGAAGAGCAGCAGCAGCCACCTCAGCAGCAGCCGCCACCTCAGCAGCAGCCGCCACCTCAGCAGCAGCAGCAACCACCTCAGCAGCAGCAGCCACCTCAGCAGCAGCCGCCACCTCAGCAGCAGCAGCCACCTCAGCAGCAGCCGCCACCTCAGCAGCAGCAGCCACCTCAGCAGCAGCCGCCACCTCAGCAGCAGCCGCCACCTCAGCAGCAGCAGCCATACCAGCAGACGGGGGACCTGCATTCCATATTTGCCCCTAGTTCAAGGCGAAATCAATCAAGGCGGGCATTGGGCCAAAGTCGGTCCAGGCACACAAGCCTACGGCGACATGCCATTACAACTAATGTACCTGAACAGATTTCCTCTCCTACAAGTGTTCCTACTTTAATTCCCTTAACTGGACTACCTTCCCCCACAAGTTTTGTTGCCCCTTCCCCTCAAACACCGTCTTCAACTGCAAGTGTTGCATATTCCCTGCACACCCCCAAATTGAAACCATCTGCCCCCAAACGCCGTAAAAAATAATTTTTAGTTTTATTTTTGTGATAAAAAATAAATTTACATTTGTGGTTCACCATTAATAAGTTTCATTAATGTTGTTTGCGCCGCTCACACACACTGATGGGTAAATACATGTTAAAAACAAACCCAAGGGCTAGTATAGTCATATGTGAAATAACATGGACTAGTATAGTCATTCCAAGGCCTAGTGTAATAACTCTATTTTTACCAAATAGAATCTGGTTTCATGAAAAACAAACTGTGGAAACTTGTCTAAAAAATAAGTTTCTTTCTAGTTTCACCAGTTTGTTTTTTGTGAAACAAGATGCTAGTTGTTAAAAATCGAGTTATTACAGTAGGCCTTAGTATGACTATATTAGGCCATGGTATTTCACATATTACTATACTACTAGCCCCAAGGCCTACTATACTCATATTTGAAATACCACGGCCTAGTATAGTCATTACAAGGCCTAGTGTAATAACTCTAGTTTTACCAAATATAATCTGGTTTCATGAAAAACAAACTGTTGAAACTTGTCTAAAAAATAAGTTTCTTTCTAGTTTCACCAGTTTGTTTTTTGTGAAACAAGATGCTAGTTGTTTAAAATCGAGTTATTACAGTAGGCCTTGGTATGACTATACTAGGCCGTGGTATTTCACATATTACTATACTACTAGCACCAAGGCCTACTATACTCATATTTGAAATACCACGGCCTAGTATAGTCATTCCAAGGCCTAGTGTAATAACTCTATTTTTACCAAATAGAATCTGGTTTCATGAAAAACAAACTGTTGAAACTTGTCTAAAAAATAAGTTTCTTTCTAGTTTCACCAGTTTGTTTTTTGTGAAACAAGATGCTAGTTGTTAAAAATCGAGTTATTACAGAAGGCCTTGGTATGACTATACTAGGCCGTGGTATTTCACATATTACTATACTACTAGCCCCAAGGCCTACTATACTCATATTTGAAATACCACGGCCTAGTATAGTCATTACAAGGCCTAGTGTAATAACTCTAGTTTTACCAACTAGAATCTATTTTCAAACTGTTGAAACTTGTCAAGTTTTGTGAAACAAGATACTAGTTTGCCAAAATCGAGTAGGCCTTGTGGCCTTGTTATGACTATACTAGGCCGTGGTATTTCACATATGAATATACTAGTAGGCACAAGGCCTAATATACTCATATTTGAAATACCACGGCCTAGTATAGTCATTCCAAGGCCTAGTGTAACTTACTTGTATTCCCCATGGACTTTCATTGGGGTTGGGTTTTGAGGGTTGTGTTTTGAGAAAATCACATACTTTGTTTTAAACTAGTTGCACAATTTTCTATTGAAAAAAAAATGGTTTCATGATTCATGGCCTGCAGCTTTGCTCATTCCAATATATTTCACGCAGACTAGCAATGCTGAATTTTAACTCATATGTGTATTTACCTGCCCAGGTGTGTGAACATAAAAAAATTCAGTTATACATGGGAAGTTTTTTAATTAATTGGAGTTTAAAAAATATAGTGCACTCAGTAATGGTATCAAATAAGGATTTTTATTACCATAAACAACAACATTACACCATTTCATCTTGCCAGTGCACCCGTCCTACATCAGAAATAAAGTAGGCCGCAAATTTGTCCCTCATTTGGCCAACTTCAACGGATGACCTGAGAGTGTGCTGAGTGAATTCAGGCAATGGGTTAGGAGCATCATCGTCCAGTTCAAAGGTCGGGTGCTCTTTAGCCATCACAAAGTTATGTAGAACCACACAGGCCTTCACCACCTCATCGACTGTTTCAAGTTTAAGATTAATGGCCGTGCCCAGAATTCGCCATCTGGAAACAAGAATCCCAAAAGCACACTCGACAGTTCTTCTGGCCCTGGTCAGCCTGTAATTAAATATTTTTTTGGTGTGGTCCAAGTCCCGGCTGGAGTAGGGTTTCAGTAAGTTTCCGCACATTTGAAAAGCCTCATCGCCAACCATTACAAAGGGCAGTGGCGGAGCTTCGGTGTGAGGAAGAGGCCGTGGCATAGGGAAATTAAATTGGTTGCCATACAACCTCCGGCCCATGTCTGAGTTTTTAAAAGCCTGCGAGTCATTACCACGGCCAAATGCTCCAATGTCCACTGCTACAAACATACATCCGGCATCCGCAATTGCAATGAGTACTATTGAAAAGTACTTTTTGTAATTATAGTACTCAGATCCCGTTCTTTGGGGTTTGATGATCCGTATGTGTTTCCCATCAACAGCTCCCAAACAGTTGGGAAAATTGCATACTGTCCAGAATTTGTCAGCAATTTCCATCCACTTTTCAGCGGTGGGCAGGGGCATAAATTCTGGGCAAAGAACATTCCAGAGAGCCCGGCAGGTGTCAGCAACAATTCCAGACAAGGTAGAGATTCCAATACGGTACTGGAAGTGTAGTGAGGATAGGGTTTCTCCAGTCGCCAGGAATCTGTGAACAGACAAAGAAGTAAAATTAATATTTATGTATATTATTTTTAAAAACTATAAAATAAGATATTAGTACATTCACGAAAACTAATTACCCAAGGTTTTGAATACTAAATTTCCAAAAAAAAACATCAGACCACACCCCTTTGTTTTTAAAACATACCGTAATGTCACCAGTAGCCGTTCCTCAGGAGGAATCGCACGACGGAGCTGTGTGTCCTGTCTCCGGATGGATTGTTGGACACGAGCAAGCAAATCCATGAAACTTTCGTGGGACATCCGGATATAATCATTAAATTTCTCCGGGTTTGCACGTAGCTCGCTGTAGAGGGTGTGGTATGCCCCACGGCTCTCCCGGAGTTCAACAATCGGATGTATCCACATACGCCGCCGTCTTCGCTGCCTCTCTCTCTTCCTTTGTTCATGGCAAGCAACTGCATACGCCTGAGCCATCGCGATGTCCAAATCCAAGTTGAAGTGAAAACTCTTCCAGCGCAGATCCATGGTCACGAGAAGAATCAAGCAAATGTGAAGAATACTGTAGACAAGGTCTATATATATTAACATACCACACCCACAATGAAGTCCCATTGGTCTTGTGTGTTGTTGAATGGTTGTATTTTCTTTTTTGTGGGGTTTTTCCAAAATCTGTAAAAAAACGCAAACGCACAAAAAACGCATACAAACGCGCAAAAACGCTGCGTTTTTTTCCTGCATGCGCATTAAAATGCTGGAAAAAAACGCAGCGTTTGTATGCATTTGTATGCGTTTTTTTAATGCGTTTTTTGCGGGAAAAACGCGCTGCAAAAAAAAGCAAGTGTGAAACTAGCCTAAACCAGACGAAATCTCATATAAATAATAGCAGAGAAAACTTAGCTTTAAGAAGGCAGGAACCAAACTGAAAACGAGAAGCCACAGTCAGGAGAAATCACCAGCAAGAAACTAGGGAGTCGGCTGCCTTAAATCCAATCAGAAATTCCTGATGTCCAATCACAGTCCTCTTCCTCAGGTGGCCGGTCTCTGCCATTTAGATCAGCTTCATTACCTCCCTTCACCAACAGAGGGAGTCCAGATAAAGAACTCACTACTCCTCTGTCAGCACAGCCAGCTCCATAACCCTCACCAGAAGCCAGAGGCAAACCCGAAAAAGAGCTCACAACAGTACCCCCCCTTGAGGAGGGGTCACCGAACCCTTATCCACGCCACCGGGCCGATCAGGATGGTCCCGATGAAAAGCACGAACCAATCTATTGGCATGAATATCAGAGGCAGAGACCCAAGAATTGTCCTCCTGGCCATAACCCTTCCACTTGACCAAATAAAGGAGTCTCCGTCTAGCCAGACGAGAATCCAGTATTTTCTTTACCTCATATTCCACATTACCTTTAACCAATACAGGGTCAGGAGGTGCCGCCATAGGAACTACTGGCTCAACATATCTCTTCAACAGCGACTTATGAAACACGTTATGGATCTTAAACGTAACAGGAAGAGCCAAACGAAAAGAAACCGGATTAAGAATCTCCAAAATCTTGTAAGGTCCAATAAATCTTGGCTTGAACTTTGGAGAAGTCACCTTCATAGAGATATTCTTTGATTACAACCAAACCATATCACCCACTTTAAACCGGGGACCAATGGTCCTATGCCGGTTAGAAAACCTTTTCCTGGGAGAGAGACAACTTATCCACTACTTGGTCCCAAATCTGCTGCATTCTCTCTACCACGGTGTCAACACCTGGGCAGGCTGAAGATTCCACTTGCCCTGAAGAAAATCGAGGATGAAACCCAAAGTTACAGAAAAAGGGGGACATCAAGGTGGCAGAACTAGCTCTATTATTTAAAGCGAATTCGGCCAAGGGCAAATATGAAACCCTTATAAAATATCTCAAATAGGACTCCAGGGTCTGGTTTGTTCTCTCGATCTGCCCATTGGTCTGAGGGTGAAACGCAGAGGAGAAGGACAACTGAATTCCCAGCTTGGAACAAAAGGTTTTCCAGAATCTGGAAACAAACTGAACTCCTCTGTCCGATACAATGTTCTCAGGAATCCCATGCAACCGAACCACCTGTTGTAAAAACAAGGGTACCAACTCTGAGGAAGATGGCAACTTTGGGAGTGGTACAAGATGGACCATCTTAGAGAATCTATCACAAATCACCCAGATAACAGTCATTCTCTCATTACCTCCCTTCATCAACAGAGGGAGTCCAGATAGAGAACTCACTACTCCTCTGTCAGCACAGCCAGCTCCATAACCCTCACCAGAAGCCAGAGGCAAACTCGAAAATGAGCTCACAACAAGGAACTATTCCATCACCGTCGGGGATCGGGTGTTATTGGCCATGAAGCTAACCTTCTCTCAGTGGAGACATCTCTTAGAGGGAGCTCTGTATCCCTTTCAGGTCTCTACTGACCACAAGAATCTGCTTTACTCGCAGACAGCCCAGCGGCTGAATTCTTGCCAGGCCAGATGGTCCTTATGTTGCGATCGTGGATGCAGCATGGCTTACCCAGTCAACACTCCCACGTCATTGAATCATAACGACAAAGGGGTATGCATCCCAGGTGATCATGGAATCACAGGGGGAACCGGGCATACCCGGATTAGGGAAGGGTAGCGACCGGGGTCTGTGGCAGCTGAGCTTGTGGACAAGATGGCCATATGCAGGACTAAAAGACACCGCACAACTTCAGGTATGAAGAAACATAAAGTTTACTTAAATAAAACAGCAGACTCCCGGCATCAGGCGGGGAAGGAAAGGATCCGGACATCTGGCAGAGGACATCAGGCACCTGATATCTGGAAGCAGATGCCTGGCACCGGACATCAGGCCACGGTCATCAGGCTCCGGACAAGAAGCCATGGTTGTCAGGCTCCGGAACTCAAGCGGTCTGATGCAAGCCCCGGGGGGTAGAACTGGAGCCGGCCGGGGATTGCACTGAATAACAAGCTAAGCACAGAGTAGCAGAAACTCAGCAGACACACCGGACTCTTACTTCCAAGATGAACCCAGGTAAGATCACAAAAATTCAATTATCAAAGAGTCACAGTCACTGGGCACAGGGTTCAGGACACAGAAGGACTCCAGGAACATAACACAGCAGGAATCACTACTAGGACTTCATAACACAGCAGAAATCAGGACAATGACTTTGGTACCAACAATAAGTCCAGGAACTCAGACATCAGCTGTCCTAAAGCTGATAACAGACTGAACAGAAATGGATCTGGGTACTCTGCCCCCTGAGCAGGCGGAAGACAGGCATCAGCTCACCTAGAACTGCAGGCAGGCAGGACAGGTGCTGAACACCAAACAGACATAGCAAGACACAGAAACTTGATGTGAAGCTCTGGCAAAGCCCCACAGGGCAGGGGAACTTTATAAAGGAGCTGCCTCCCAGTGATAGGCTGGGAGCAGCAATTCAAGCACACACCCATTCCTCATAAAAGCAGGGGAGTTGTGGTGGTGTGCACCCTAAACAAATCAGCCTAGCAAAGGACAACTGGCAGCGGCTGCAAGCCTGAGCACATGTGGCAAGTCATGCACAGCTGCAGAGGACCTTGCAACCCGCGGGTATCTTTCACAGTGGCAGCCAGAGATCGCACATGTGGGTGTTCATGCAGCGCAGCGGAGACACTCACGCATGTACGGCTTAGCAGCAGAGCCGGGAACAGAGCAGCATCCACACAGGTAACTGACAACAGCATTCCAGCTCACTAGAGGGAAAGGAGCGAAGGGTTAAAGCAGAGATATGCAGAGTAACGCCGGGTAAACAGATTACAAACACTGCAGCGTTACACCTTATTCTTCTCCCGGTTTAACTTTATACTTCATTTTCTCTCCGGGGAGAAGAATTTGCAAGCCAATGCCCTATCTCATTCCGTTGTCTCATCCGAGGAGGGAGACGAGCCACTGCTTATTGTTCCTTCAGAGAGTCTTTGAATGGTGGCTCCGGTGTCTCTGGAGAAGGTACCTTCGGGCAAATCCTATGTACCACCTTACCTGCACCCATAGGTCCTCTTTTGGGCTCAGTCTTCTAAGTTAGGAGGGCATTTCAGCATCAAAAGGACCACTGAGCTGGTGATGAGAACTTATTGGTGGCCACGGTTGGTGCGGGCTGTAAGGGATTATGTTCAGGCTTGCGTCTCATGTGCCAGGAATCGGTCTTCCCA
Source organism: Dendrobates tinctorius (assembly GCF_039654945.1). Taxonomy (NCBI): domain Eukaryota; kingdom Metazoa; phylum Chordata; class Amphibia; order Anura; family Dendrobatidae; genus Dendrobates; species Dendrobates tinctorius. Next base: position 38,856,092 of record NW_027361703.1, on the reverse strand, counting down.
GCAGAGACCTGCAGGCTTGTTACATCCTTTGCTGGTGGCAGAAAGGCCCTGAGAGATAGTAGGGATGGATTTTTTTGTGGACTTGCCCAAGTCTCGTAACAACAGTTATTTGGGCAGTCACCAACCATTTCTCTAAGATGGTCCATCTGGTTCCTCTCCACCTTCATGGGATGCCTGACAAGATTGTCAGCGATCAGGGTCCCCAATTCGTATCTCGGTTCTGGAGGGAGTTTTGTGGCTGTTTAAGCATAAACCTCAATCTCTCTTCAGCGTACCATCCTGAGACAAATGGGCTGGTAGAGAGGGCCAACCAGACACTTATCATGTACCTACGGCACTTTGTCTCTGCCAGGCATGATGAATGGGCATCTTTGCTGCCCTGGGTGGAGTTTGATTTGAATAACTCCGTTGCTGATTCCACTGGGCAGACGCCGTTCCTCCTTAATTACGGTCAGCACCTGCATGTACATGTGCCCATGCGCATCTCGATGGTGATGGATTGGGCAGTGATGGCGCGTGACATCTGAGATCGCACGCAGGATGCTATTAAGGCCTCTGAGGAAAGAATGAGGGTCTCCGCCGACGCGCATCGTCGTCCCGTTCCGGTATTTGCCTATGGCGATTTAGTGTGGCTCTCTGCTCATAACATCAGGCTGCGGGTAGAGTCCACTAAATTTGCTCCCCACTATTTGGATCCATTCAAGGTTATGGAAAAGGTCAATTCAGTGGTATATTGTCTCTGCTTTCCTTCTCATCTGAACATCGCCAACACCTTCCATGTCTCTCTTGAAACCAGTATATATGAACCGGTCATAGAATCATAGAATCATAGAATCGTAGAGTTGGAAGGGACCTCCTGGGCCATCTGGTCCAACCCCCTGCTCAAAGCAGGATTCGCTAAATCATCCCAGTCAGATGTCTGTCCAGCTTCTGTTTGAAGACTTCCATTGGATGAGAACTCACCACTTCTCGTGGCAGCCTGTTCCACTCATTGATCACTCTAACTGTCAAAAAGTTTTTTCTAATATCTAATCTGTGTCTCCTCCCATTCAGTTTCATCCCATTGCTTCTAGTCTTTCCTTGTGCAAATGAGAATAAAGTTGATCCTTCTACAATGTGACAGCCCTTTAGATATTTGTAGACAGCTATTAAGTCTCCTCTCAGTCTTCTCTTTTGCAAACTAAACATTCCCAAATCCTGCAACCTTTCCTCATAAGGCAGGGTTTGCAGACCGGTCACCATTCTGGTCGCTCTTTTCTGAACTTGCTCCAGTTTGTTGATGTCTTTTTTAAAATGTGGTGCCCAAAACTGGACACAATATTCCAGATGAGGTCTGACCAAAGAGGAGTAGAGGGAAATAATCACTTCACGTGATCTAGACTGTATGCTTTTGTTAATACATCCTAGAATTGCATTTGCCTTTTTTGCTGCTGCATCACACTGTTGACTCATATTCAGTCTGTGATCTATTAGTATACCCAAGTCTTTTTCACATGTGCTGTCACTTAGCCCTATTCCTCCCATTCTATATATGCTTTTTTCATTTTTATTGCCCAGATGTAGTACTTTGCATTTCTCCCTGTTAAAAACCATTCTGTTAGTTGCTGCCCACTTCTCCAGTTTATTTAAATCTTTTTGAATCCTCTCTCTCTCTTCTCTAGTATTAGCTATCCCTCCTAGCTTTGTGTCATCAGCAAGTTTAATCAGTTTACCCTCAATTCCTTCATCTAAATCATTGATAAAGATGTTGAACAATACAGGGCCCAGGACAGAGCCCTGTGGTACCCCACTTGAGACATTCTTCCAACTGGATGTGCAGCCATTTACGACCACTCTTTGGGTCCGATCACTAAGCCAGTTATGAATCCACCTAACAGTTGCCTTGTCCATTCCATACTTAGTCATTTTTTCAATAAGGATTGTATGAGAGACTTTGTCAAATGCTTTGCTGAAGTCAAGATATACTATATCTACAGCATTTCCTTGATCCACCCAATCAGTGATACCGTCATAGAAGGAAATTAAGTTAGTCTGACATGACTTTTTAGTTACAAACCCATGCTGACTCTGTTTAATCACTTCATTCTTATCCAGGTATTGACATACATGTTGTTTAATAATTTGTTCAAAGATCTTTCCTGGTATAGAAGTCAGACTCACCGGCCTATAGTTGCCTGGGTCCACCTTCTTCCCCTTTTTGAAGATGGGAACAACATTTGCTCTTCTCCAGTCTTCTGGCACTTCTCCTGTTCTCCAAGAATTTTCAAAGATTATGGAGAGGGGTTCAAAAATTTCTTCTGCTATCTCCTTCAGTACTCTGGGGTGTAATTCATCTGGACCTGGAGACTTGAATTCATTTAGGTTAGCTAAGTATTTCCTCACTATCTTTCTGTTTATAGATATCCTGGATTCTTCTATTCCCTTAATAGGACAGTGAATAACAGTTGATGTTACATTTCCTTTCTGAGAGAAAACAGATGCAAAATAGGAATTTAAAAGTTCAGCCTTCTCAACATCCTGTCTTACTATTTCATCATTTTCATCCATTAAAAATCCTATAGCATCTTTGACTTTTCTTTTACTTTTGACATATCCCCAAAATCCTTTATTATTGCTTTTGACATCTCTTGCAAGCCTCAATTCATTTTCAGCTTTAGATAATCTGATCTGTGCCCTGCAGGTTCTGCAGACAGCATTATATTCTTCTTTAGATATGCCTCCCTCTTTCCATTTTATAAACATTTTTTTCTTCCTTTTTAGCATGTGCTTAAGTTCTGTGTTCATCCATCCTGGTTTCCTTAAATGCTTCCTATTCTTCCCTCTTTTCGGAATTGTTAACAACTGTGCTTTGAGAATTTCATTTTTCAAGATTTCCCATCCTTCCTGGACATTTTTGTCTTTAAGGATATCCAGCCATTGGATCCCTCCAATTCTCTTTCTGAATCCCTTAAAATCTGCCTTTCTGAAATCTAACCTTGACGTCTGAGTCTTCACAGGTCTTCCGCCTCTAGTTATCCAAAATTCTAAAATAGCATGGTCGCTACCTCCTAGGGTCCCAGCCACTTTTACCTCCTCAACCATTTCCTCCCTGTTTATAAGGATTAGATCCAAGGTAGCAGTTCCCCTTGTTTTCTCCCCTTCCTTTTGGAAGATAAAGTTGTCAGCAAGAGAGGATAAGAATTTCCTTGACCTGTTAGTTTTGCCTGAGAGAGATTCCCAACAAATGTCTGGATAGTTGAAATCTCCCATGACAACTATGTCATATTTTTTGGAGAACTTGGCCATTTGATGCATAAAGAGTTTATCCATATCTTCAGCTTGCACAGGCGGCCTGTAGTAAATGCCTACAATGGTGTCCTTTCCATTGTTCTGTCCTTGTATTCTTACCCAAACAGTTTCCACAGAACTCACAGTCTCTGAAGCTTCAATCTCTGTGCAGATATACGCGTTTCTAACATACAATGCAACACCCCCTCCTCGTTTATCAGGTCTGCCGGGAGCTCAGATACATCCTCAGATGATTTTGAGGTCAATGCCATTGTCGGGTCCAAGGTGGTGTGTGGCAAAAAATAATTTTTGGTGGACTAGAAGGGTCATGGGCCAGAGGATAGAACCTGGGAGCCGATTGAGCATATTCATGCCCCTCAGCTCATTGCGGCTTTCAAGCATGACGAACATCGCTGGGGGGTGATGTTAGGCTCTGGGATTTTACCACTGCATGGGGTAGATCCCAAGCCTTATCTGCCTCTGAAGTCTCCTATTCTGCTTCGGCCACAGTGGGAGCTGCTCAGCAAAGATGTCGGTCTCAGCATCTTCCTCAGACTTGTGCTGTTCACTTGCTAACTGCTAACCCTCCAGCCAAAGCGATAGTAACTAGCAATAGGCAGCGGCTATCAGGCATTTCAGAGGCTAAGTCCGGAAATCACCTGACTGAGCTTGCTCATGAGGTGGTGACCTCTCATTGGTGGTTGGTCGTCAGCTGCTTGAGTGACGTGGCAGTTCTGGATTGGTCCACGAGCAAGGTCCTGATTGACTTGACTAGACTTGAACAGGAACGTATTAAAAGTTCCCTGGAGTATGTGTCGGCGCGGTAAGATGTGCTTGGAGTGCTGGTGGATACGCTACCACCCTGTGTGCACGTGTGCCGCTTCTAGCACGGTGATTGTTTGTCTAAACAGGCAGTGCTGGTGGGAAGTCCTGCTTGGCTCAGCATCTGTCCTAAGTCGCATGTGCAGTTAGCACAGCGGAGAGTCAGAGCGAGCACAACCACCAGCCTAGTTTTCCCTGGGGGGTAGCTATAGGCACCCCAACTAGCATCAGTACCACTATGCTCCTGTGATGTTTAACAGGGTATAGTCTCGAGTGCTCTCTGTAGTAGTACTGCTCTGTGGAGTAACAGAGTCAGGTACTTTGCACTCTGTTCACACTGAGTGACCTTTAACTCGGTGTGTTTACGGTGCTTGCTCACAGCTTCGCTCCGCCATTGTTCTATAGCTGCGGTTTTCCATCACTGCATGGTGGACCTCGGATTGTGATCGCACTTTATCATCAATTACGTTCAGTGCGATCCGCAAACCCTAACACTACTAGTACCCAAAAGACCATCTCATAAAACAGAGCACTATTTGTGCTTTTTAAAATTTAAAAAAAAACAATGCAAAAACAATCCCTCTTAGTCGCTTGTTACATAGTTACATAGTTACGCAGGTTGAAATAACACCTAGGTCCATCAAGTTCAACCTTTCTCCACCAATTGTACATTTAATCACTAATTTAACTATAACTCGCAATGTCATTTGTATCAAGGAAATCGTCCAGCCCTTTTTTAAAAGCTGTTATTACTACCTCTTATAGTAGAGCATTCCACAATCCCACAATTGGTGTCCCCTAGTCCTCAGTATTGTCTTTGGTAGGGATAAGTCTTGTGTCAGTGTTTTGTACTGGCCATACATATACAGTAGTTATACATGTAAATGAGATCCCTATAAGGCGTCTTTTTTCTAAGCTAAACAAGCCCAACTTTTCCAACCTCTCCTCATATGAGAGGCTTTCCATCCCTTTTAACAATCTAGTTGCCCGCCTTTGTACTGATTCTAACTTCCATGTTGCTGTATATGAGAAGGGGTTACATACAAATTACAGGTATCACTTACAGTAAACAAACTAACAGTAACAGAATAACAGACTGATACAAAGGGGATAGGACCCTGCCCTTGCGAGCTTACATTCTACAGGATGGTGGGGAAGGAGACAGTAGGTTGGGGTGTTGCAGCAGCTCCAGAGTTGGTGAGGTGGTAGCTCTGGTAGTAGTGAGGAGGCAGTGGGGTCATTGCAGGCTGTAAGCTTTCTTGAAGAGGTGGGTTTTCAGGTTCCGTCTGAAGGATCCGAATGTGGTTGATAGTCGGACGTGTTGGGGCACAAAATTCCAGAGGATGGGGGATGTTCGGGAGAAGTCTTGGAGGTGATAAGGTGAGGAGCGAATAAGTGTGGAGGAGAGAAAGAGGTGTTGGGAGGACTGGAGATTATGTGAGGGAAGATATCGGGAGATTGGTTCAGAGATATATGAAGGAGACAGGTTAAGGATGGCTTTGTAGGTCAGTATTAGTAATTTAAACTGGATACACTGAGGGAATGGGAGCCAGTGAAGAGATTTGCAGAGGGGAGAAGCAGAGAAGTGGCGAGGAGAGAATTAGTTGGGCAGCAAAGTTAAGGATGGACTGGAAAGGTGCGAGAGTATTAGCAGGGAAGCCACAGAAAAGAATGTTGCAATAGTTGGGGCGAGAGATGATGAGAGTATGCACAAGCATTTTAGTAAATTGAGGGTTAAGGAAAGGATGGATTCTGGAGATATTTTTGAGCTGGAGGCGATAGGAGGTGGAAAGAGCTTTGATGTGCGGTTTGAAGGAGAGGGCAGAGTCAAAGGTTACTCTGAGGCAGCGGACTTCAGGTACGGGGGAAGCGTGATGTCATTAATTGTGATAGATCAGGTAAGGAAGATATTTGAGATGGAGAAAAGATGATGAGTTCAGATTTCTCTCTTCTTATACATCTTAGCATCTTGTTTGCTGCTTGACAGTGAGTACTGCTGCTCAGCTTACTTGTAATGAAAATACCCAAGGCCTCCTTCTGTTCTGTAGTTTCAAGTATAGCTCCATTTAATATGTATGCAGCAATAGGATTACTATATCCTGTGTGTATTTCTTTACATTTATCTACATTAAATCTTTTTTGCCAAGTGTTTGCCCATTTGTTAATTTTATTCAGATTGTTATGCAATATTGTAATGTCAAGGTCAGATTTTAATAACCTACATAGCTTGGTGTCAATCAAACAAAGTCCAAAACTAATACACAGGGCACTTCACTCAAGTGCTCTATACAAATCCCATAACTATGTATATGGGACAAAGAAGAGATCCCAAATATCATAAAAACAATTTTTATTGCAAAAATTCTTTAAAAAAAGCATATTGCCGTCTAGGAGACGCTAAGACATCACCGTCAATAAATGCAAAAGGAGAAATACCAAACAACAGTCCATGGCAAAAAATAAAAAATATTCCAATCTCATAACAATTTGATATATGATGAAAAGAATGCCAACAATCACTGTTCAAAATTCATAACAGGTAGTAGTGTATAAATAAACACATCACAGTATATTCCATCACAATTACATAAACTTCATACTCAAACATGGACCGTATATCTAAAAATGGTATAATACAGACTAATACAGATGTCAAAAGCAATAATAAAGCATTTTGGGGATATGTCAAAAGTAGAGTTGAGCGAAACGGGTCGAAAAATTTCAAAAGTCCCCGACTTTTGGCAAAGTCGGGTTTCATGAAACGAAACCCGACCCTAGGATGAGGTCGGCCATGAGGTCGGCGACTTACGCGCCAAAGTCGCGTTTCAAAAGTTTGTTTTGCGCTCTTTTTCAGCCAATCAGGATCCACGGACACTGTGGGTAACGTGATGACATAGGCAGGGGTCACCACCATCTTTCAGAAGGGCATGCAAGTGATTGGCTTGCTTTGGTGGGCGTCACAGGGGTTATAAAAGGGCGTGCACGCCGACCGCCATCTTACTTCTCCGATCTTAGCATAGGGAGAGGTTGCTGCTGCTGATTCTGTAGGGAGAGCGTTAGGCAGGGAAGAAGAAAAAAAAACTGCTTCTGCTGCAAGCGATTTTGCCTGTACAACACACCAGTCACTGTGTGTGCAGTGCAAGGGGAGGCTATATTGTGGTGGATCAGCGGTGTTGGTTGTTAGGCTGCCTTCTAAGGCATCCTGACAGCTGCATTGCTGTTTACCCACTGCTCTGCAAACTGCTTTTTTAAAAGCAATCCCAATTTTTTTTTTGTCTTGCTGAGGTACTGAGCATGCATTTTTTCACACCATACAGCGGTGTACGCTCCTCACACAGTACCGTGTAATGGCTGTTATCACAGCCACAGTGAAGCTATCTGTGTGTCACTCTGTGAGAATAAGTCGAGGACATGTTCCGTTCTTACAGACCTGCAACTACTAGTTTTGTCTAGCTTTCAAACAGTTAAATATATTTGCTGTTTGATCACATTCAAAACTATAGAGAGACAGCGTGTGTCAGTCCGTATACTTAAAAAACACGGAGCTTGACAATTTTACGTACACCGGACAGCCGTGTACGTGCACGCTCCTCTCAGTACCGTGTAACGGCTGTTATCACGGCCACAGTGAAGCTATCTGTGTGTCACTGTGGAAGGATAAGTGGAGGACTTGTTCCGTTCTTACAGACCTACACTCTAGGGAGATTCCTATTCTGCCCAATTCTACATACACCTTGTAGTTTGTGATACACTAGCCAATTTCTGCCTGTGACATAGCGCTCTGATATTCAGTGGGCCTCACACAATCCAAAAGTGTCCAGTGTCCACTAGTGTGTGCAGAAGTTCAAAATCTCCCTTATCCTGTAGTCACTTTTTTCACACCTGTGCCATCGAGCCTGTGACATAGCGCTGTGATATTCAGTGGGCCTCACACAATCCATAAGTGTCCAGTGTCCACAAGTGTGTGCAGAAATTCAAAATCTCTGTGATCCTGTAGTCACTTTTTTCACACCTGTGCCATCGAGCCTGTGACATAGCGCTGTGATATTCAGTGGGCCTCACACAATCCAAATGTGTCCAGTGTCCGCTAGTGTGTGCAGAAATGCAAAATCTCCCTTATCCTGTAGTCACTTTTTTCACACCTGTGCCATCGAGCCTGTGACATAGCGCTGTGATATTCAGTGGGCCTCACACAATCCATAAGTGTCCAGTGTCCACAAGTGTGTGCAGAAATTGAAAATCTCCCCTGTCCTATAGACTTCTTGTACCTTGTTTTACATTACTATATAGTTTGTTGGATTTTGTCTACATTTCTACAAAAAATGAGGAAGGCTGGTGGAAGAGGCCGTGGAATTGGGCGGGGGTTGGCAGCTGGTAATGATGGTGTTGGTGGTGGATCTGATGGTAGTGGCAAGAGCAAAATAGGACCGAATGCAGGAGGTGTTGAGCCTGCGTCATCGTCTGGCTCCATAAGGCTTCGAAGGCTTAGTTTTCTAGGAGTTGGCAAGCCGCTTTTAAAGCCAGAGCATCAGGAAAAAGTTTTGTCTTACATTGCTGACTCAGCCTCCAGCTCTATCGCCTCCTCTTCTGAAGTTGTAAAAAGTAAAAGCACTGAGTCGTAATTGGAGGCTCATGTTCATGAACCACACCTTTCCTTGTGTCCTACACCCCAACCAAGATTGAAGGATGACGCAGGCCATACTACTGATTACTCCATGGAGCTGTTTTCACATACCATGCCTGGATTATCAAGTGAAATGGTGAATTACCCAGGCCAAGATGAATCTGACATGGAGTGCACTGATGCACAGCCGCTGATAGATGATTCTGCTGGTACATTCACTCAGAGCACTACATTGTCCTCGCAGTGTACAGAGCCAGATTCTGACCCTGATGAGACTCAGGTGCCCCTTCCCGCACACTATACCACCATACACGGTGACACAGAGGAAGGTGCACATGACATTGAAGAGGAGGTGATGGATGACCCAGTTGTTGACCCAGATTGGCATCCATTGGGGGAAGAGGGTGCTGCTTCCAATAGCTCAGATGAGGAGCATCCACAGCAGACATCGACATCGCAACAGCTGTTATCTGGCAGGCCCGGAGCACTCCAAAGACAGGTTCCAAAAATCAAAAGAGTTGCTGGACAGCTTGTCCAGAGGGTCAAAAGATCACAGCGTGCTAGGCCGCAAAATGTCTGCCAAAGTAGGAAGAGTGCAGTGTGGCACTTTTTTGAACAAAATCCTCATGATCAGGCCAAGGTTATCTGTAAGAAGTGCACAAAGACCTTTAGCCGAGTGAAAAATCTGAAAAATTTGAATACCAGTTGCATGCTTAGACATTTAACCACCATGCACTTGCAAGCGTGGACACAACACCAAACCTCAAGTGCCACATGTGCAACTGATCACAAAGAAGGTAGTCAGCAATGCTACATTGTTTCCCCCACTGTTATCCCACCGGTTAGCACAGCAGCAAATGTTGAGGTGTCGTTGCAAGGCCACAGCAGTCAGGGAATCCCACTGTTATATCAATGAAATACTGAATCTAGGCCATCAGAAAGAACACCAACTCCATCATCATCATCAACCCTCTCTCAGTCCGCCCTGTCCACCGCTACTTCCACAATATGCAGCTCTCAAGTCCAGCTCACCCTCCCAGACACTATGAGTAGGTCAAGAAAGTACTCAGTCTCTCATCCGCGTACACTGGGTTTGAACGCCCACATTGCCAAACTAATCTCGTTTGAGATGATGCCCTATCGGTTGGTGGAAAGCGCAGCTTTCCGCGAACTCATGGCCTATGCAGTACCACGCTATGACCTACCCAGTCGCCACTTCTTCTCTCGCAAAGCCATCCCAGCCCTCCACCATCATGTAAAAGACCGCATTGTCCATGCACTCAAGCAGTCAGTGAGTGGAAAGGTGCACCTCACAACTGATGCATGGTCCAGTCGGCATGGCCAGGGCCGTTACATGTCCATCACTGCGCACTGGGTTAATGTGGTGGATGCAGGGTCCACAGGGGACAGCGGTGGTGGGACAGTGCTGCCTAGCCCACGGTATAGGAAACAGTTGGCTGTAGGCGTTCGACCCTCCTCCTCCTCCTCCAGAAGCGAAAGCTCGTCCACAGAGTGCAGTCGTACGAGCACTCCATCTGCAGCTGCCACTGTTGCACATGAGGTGTCCCCCTATCGAGCAGCTAGTGGAAAGCATCAGCAGGCTGTGTTGCAGATGATGTGTTTGGGTGACAGACACACCGCCGAGGTGCTGGCCGAGTACTTGAAGCGACAAACTGAGTCATGGCTGGGCAGTGTACATCTTGAGGCAGGCAAGGTAGTTAGTGATAACGGCCGTAATTTTGTGGCAGCCATAGCCCTTTCAAAACTCAGCCACATACCTTGCTTGGCTCACACCTTGAACCTGGTGGTGCAGTGCTTCCTCAAAAATTATCCAGAGTTAACAGCCCTTCTCCAGAAGGTGCGAAGACTGTGCGCGCACATCCGCCGGTCGCCTGTACACTCCGTTCGTATGCAGAAGCTGCAGCCATTGCTCCACCTTCCCAACCACAGCCTCATTATCGACATTGCAACAAGGTGGAACTCCACCCTGCACATGGTGGAGCGGCTGTGCGAGCAGAGGCAGGCCATAATGCATTTGTGGAGGATACACGGCCAGGCACTTTGAGAGCAGACATGGAGTTGACAGGTGTGCAGTGGTCGAAGCTGAAAGACCTCTGTAAAGTCCTTCAGTGTTTTGAGGAATGCACACGGCTGGTAAGCGCAGACGACGCCATCCTAAGCTTGAGCATCCCACTTATGCGTCTGCTCATGCAAACTTTGACGCACCTTAAGGAGCAGGCGTCTGCAGCCAATGTTGACGAGGAGGGAATCCTTGATGACATTCAGCCATTGTCTGCTCAGGGACCTCTCCTGGACGAGGTGGAGGAAGAAGAGGAGGAGGAGGATGATGATGGGGATGATTACTTAGGGGAGGAGGATGCATCTCGTGGGGCAAGTGAAAATGTTGGCGTGGCAAGGTTTGGTACAGGGTTTGTACGTGACTGGAGGGATGTGGATTTGCCAGAAAGTGCTCCTCCAACCAGCACTCGCAGTGCATCATTGACACCGGGAACATTGGCCCACATGTCAGATTATGCCTTGCAGATCCTAAAAAGGGACCCCCGCATTGCCAAAATGATGAACGATGACGACTACTGGTTGGCCAGCATCCTGGATCCACGCTATAAAGGCAAATTACAAAACATCATGCCACAGGAGAACCTTGACCTAATATTGGCTAATAAACAAGCAACTCTGGTAAATCAGTTGCTTGAGGCATTCCCAGCACACAGCAGCGGTGATGGTTCTCACACGAGCCGTACGGGCCGGGGGCAGCTTGGCAGAGGTGTTCATGGTGCACAAAGCAGAAGTGGCGTTGGAGACAGGGGTTTCATGACAATGTTGTGGACTGATTTTTCAAGTACCGCTCACACAACTGGTAATACCGCATCAATGGAAAGTGACAGGAGACAGCAGTTGTCAACTATGGTTACAAGCTACTTTTCCTCCCATATCGATGTTCTCCCACACAGGTCATTCCCCTTTGACTATTGGGCCGCTAAACTGGACACCTGGCCTGAATTGGCACAATATGCCTTACAGGAGCTCGCTTGCCCAGCTGCAAGTGTGCTATCGGAAAGAGTCTTCAGTGCAGCTGGATCAATCCTGACAGAAAAAAGGACCCGTCTGTCAACCCAAAATGTGGATGATCTAACCTTCATTAAAATGAACCATGCATGGGTTTCCAAGGATTTTGTCCCACCTTCCCTTGATGACACATAGGGTGAGAGAAAAATGGCTTGCTTTGGTCCACCTCTTCCTGGGACTTGACCTATTTCGCCTTTTGCATCAGCTGAATGTCCAACATCAACATATGCCACTTTCTAAAACTCCCTAACTGTGCTGCCTCCCCCCCCATGGCCGGGGTCACCACCTAGCGCACGACACCGTGCGAGTGCCGTTGCCCTGGACAGGTGGGTAGGCCGACTCTTGGGCGCGGGCACTGGCACAGGGTCCCTCATAGTGCAATCAAGTGACTCTGACGGTGGTGGTGCACACCCGCCGTCAGACATACCGCCGTACTATGAGGGGCCCAGTGCCAGTACCGATGCCCACGAGTGGGCCCCCTTGCTGAGCCTGCCTCCTGATGTATAGACATATATTTTGAATGTGTACGCTATCCATACATGTTATCCGGGGATACAGTACCCTTTCTCACCTTTGTGCAATCACGTGCAATCCATACTGGGCCTAACACCGTCTAAGCCTGCCTCCTGATGTATAGACATATATTTTGAATGTGTACGCTATCCATACATGTTATCCGGGGATACAGTACCCTTTCTCACCCTTGTGCAATCACGTGCAAGCCATACTGGGCCTAACACCGTCTGAGCCTGCCTCCTGATGTTTAGACATATATTTTGAATGTGTACGCTATCCATACATGTTATCCGGGGATACGGTACCCTTTCTCACCCTTGTGCAATCACGTGCAAGCCATACTGGGCCTAACACCGTCTGAGCCTGCCTCCTGATGTATAGACATATATTTTGAATGTGTACACTATGCTATCCATACATGTTATCTGGGGATACGGTACCCTTTCTCACCTTTGTGCAATCACGTGTAATCCATACTGGGCGTGAGAACTCCAGCCTCACGTGTCCCTCTAGTAAGCCGGACTCGGACCGCGGGGCATGACGGAGTCTCGTTCGTTAACGGAATTAGGCTTGCAATGTATGCATCTTTTCTGTAGCTGGCATGGTTGAGGTTTCCCAGGTGGAGTCGAATTTAACCGTAGGCTCCACTCCTGGTGGTGCCCTTCTGGACATTCCTTTAAGGTTCAGCTTTGCAGCAATACTGCCCACGTAAAACAAACGCTTTGCCTTCATGAACGCTGTTTGGAGGGTCATGACTCGTGGGAATAACGCCGCCCAATCAGTTAACCTGCTAGAGAGATCCTTCGTTGCTCCCAAGCATGACATCACACTCCCTAGGAGGAAGGTAATGCCACTGTGGCGACCGTACTCCTTGGGGCGACACAAGTGCACTGATGCCCAGCCACTGCTCGATGAATCTGCTGGTACATTGACCCAGACCACTACATTCCCCTCGCACGCTACACGGCCTGAATCTGACCCTGATGAAACTCAGGTTACCCTTCCCATATACAGTTCCATCTTACACGGTGACAAAGAGGAAGCTGCAGATGAAAGTGCAGGTACGGCCCACCCGCCATCAGACACACCACCGTACTATCAGGGGCCCTGTGCCAGTGCCGTCGCCAACGAGTGGGCCCCCCCTGCTTGCTCAGGATCACAGCACTTGCAAGGTTGAAATACTGTGCAGTGAGATGGAAGATGGGGACGACGAGGAGTCCAGACTAGTACAGGGATTCCCTAGCGAGGAGACTTATTTGATTGTTTTCAATGTTGGGACAGCAATTTTTGGGGAGCACTATACTCTGGAGAATGATAGATGGGGCCCACCATACACTGGAACATTCCAAAGGTGGACATCAGACACTGGAGCAGCATTTACAGGGCCCATTATACACTAGTGCATTAGAAATGGGGCCCATTATGTTTGGAGCATTATTTGGGCCCATAAGACAGTGGAGCTTCATCCATGGGGACCAACATATACTGTAGCATTATGTGGAGCTCATCATATACTGTTTCAAACATTATATGGGACCAATGATTCTGTATGGAGAAATAGATGGGCCTCGTCATGAGATGTAAAAAGTGAAGTATTTTTCATTGTACTATACCGCTATTTCTCTGCCGTATCGGAGCATGATGAGTTGTGGTATGTGTTAAAGGGGCACTCTATCGCCCAGGGCCATGAAAACCTGGAGCCAGCCTTACCCCCCCACAACTTTAGCCAAATAACCCCCATTTTTCAGTGCGTAACTTGTATTATGAAGTTAATTAAGGTTGACAAGCTTAAGTAAGAAGAATTGATGCTTTTGTCATTCAAATGGGCACTGTAGGTGTGTTTCCTGTCCTCCTCTCACTGCCGACTTTTATTCCCCATTGACTTACATTGGGTTTCGTGTTTCGGGACGACCCCGACTTTTCCCTATAGTCGTCCGATCTTGCTCGACCCGACTTTTGGAAAAGTCGGGTTTCACAAAACGAAACTCGACCCTAAAAAAACAAAAGTCGCTCAACTCTAGTCAAAAGTAAAAGAAAAGTCAAAGATGCTATAGGATTTTTACAGGATGAAAATGATGAAATGGTAAGACAGGATGTTGAGAAGGCCGAACTTTTAAATTCCTATTTTGCATCTGTTTTCTCTCAGAAAGGAAGTGTAACATCAACTGTTCTTCACTGTCCTATTAAGGGAATAGAAGAATCCAGGATATCTATAAACAGAAAGATAGTGAGGAAACACTTAGCTAACCTAAATGAATTCAAGTCTCCAGGTCCAGATGAATTACACCCCAGAGTACTGAAGGAGATAGCAGAAGAAATTGTTTAACCCCTCTCCATAATCTTTGAAAACTCTTGGAGAACAGGAGAAGTCCCAGAAGACTGGATAAGAGCAAATGTTGTTCCTATCTTCAAAAAGGGGAAGAAGGTGGACCCAGGCAACTATAGGCCGGTGAGTCTGACTTCTATACCAGGAAAGATCTTTGAACAAATTATTAAACAACATGTATGTCAGTACCTGGATAAGAATGAAGTGATTCAGTGAGTCAGCATGGGTTTGTAACTAATAAGTCATGTCAGACTAACTTAATTTCCTTCTATGACGGAATCACTGATTGGGTGGATTAGGGAAATGCTGCAGATATAGTATATCTTGACTTCAGCAAAGCATTTGACAAAGTATCTCATACAATCCTTATTGAAAAAATGACTAAGTATGGAATGGACAAGGCAACTGTTAGGTGGATTCATAACTGGCTTAGTGATCGGACCCAAAGAGTGGTCTTAAATGGCTGCACATCCAGTTGGAAGAATGTCTCAAGTGGGGTACCACAGGGCTCTGTCCTGGGCCCTGTATTGTTCAACATCTTTATCAATGATTTAGATGAAGGAATTGAGGGTAAACTGATAAAATTTGCTGATGACACAAAGCTAGGAGGGATAGCTCACACTAGAGAAGAGAGAGAGAGGATTCAAAAAGATATAAATAAACTGGAGAAGTGGGCAGCAACTAACAGAACGGCTTTTAACAGGGAAAAATGAAAAGTACTACATCTGGGCAATAAAAATGAAAAAAGCATATACAGAATGGGAGGAATAGGCCTAAGCAACAGCACATGTTGAAAAGACTTGGGTATACTAATAGATCACAGACTGAATATGAGTCAACAGTGTGATGCAGCAGCAAAAAAGGCAAATGCAATTCTAGGATGTATTAACAGAAGCATACAGTCTAGATCACGTGAAGTCATTATTTCCCTCTACTCCTCTTTGGTCAGACCTCATCTGGAATATTGTGTCCAGTTTTGGGCACCACATTTTAAAAAAGACATCAACAAACTGGAGCAAGTTCAGAAAAGAGCAACCAGAATGGTGAACGGTCTGCAAACCCTGCCTTATGAGGAAAGGTTGCAGGATCTGGGATTGTTTAGTTTGCAAAAGAGAAGACTGAGAGGAGACTTAATACCTGTCTACAAATATCTAAAGGGCTGTCACATTGTAGAAGGTTCAACTTTATTCTCAATTGCACAAGGAAAGACTAGAAGCAATGGGATGAAACTGAATGGGAGGAGACACAGATTAGATATTAGAAAAATCTTTCAGACAGTTAGAGTGATCAATGAGTGGAACAAGCTGCCACGAGAGGTGGTGAGTTCTCCTTCAATGGAAGTCTTCAAACAGAGGCTGGACAGACATCTGACTGGGATGATTTAGCAAATCCGCAGGGGGTAGGACCAGATGGCCCAGGAGGTCCCTTCCAACTCTACGATTCTATGATTATATGATTCTATGGTGTACCTCAAGCACTGTGTATAAGGGTTGCATATCCCATGGTAATGAAAATCAACCCATAAAGCCATGTGAAATAACACAGGCACATTATATTATGAGCCCTAGTGACGCCATGGGAAAGCAGCAAAAGTAACCCCAAAAAAGGCAATGAAAAAGGTATAATTACCTAAGCATGATAGCAGTGTGTCTGACGTCCCCTCACCCCGATGCGCTTTTCGCTCCCTGCTTCTTCCGGGGCGTGTCTAAGGTGAGGGGTGGCATGGTTTAAATGAGAGCCGTGAGTGTGTCAATAGCCAATCAGAGCAGTACCGACGCATGATGCTCTTAATCCCGACCCCATGACGTACTTCCCCCAGGCTCTCAATGAAGCGCACACCAAAGCTATGCATGTCAGTGCCAGAGCATCACTGGGAAGCGTCCATGGCTAAGAGAAATCGCTCATGCGCACTTGCTAAATGGCTTTTACTTATATTTGGGAATGAAATGAATGAATGAATGAATGAATGAATATGTAATTGCAATACATTGGCCCAACGATGTATTATATCACCATTATAATTTAAAGTGACAGTGTTTAGAGGATAACCACCTCCTAATATATAAAGGTGACAATAGTATAAAATTCCATTAATATATGAACAATAATACAATGCTTACTAAGGTGAAATAATAGTGAATCACCAGCTACATGTAATAGTGTCCAGTAATGTGCAAATCACTCAATGTAAAAGTGCAAATGAATAGTGAAATCCATATTAATATGATAATTATATTTAAAGTGACAGTGCAATCTTGCATATTACATACCAAATATACAATAGTACATCATATAAGAACAATGTACGGCAATAAAAAAGGTAAACATTCAATTGAAAGTGACTGAATTCAACAATGTTTTATTATAAAATTACATACAAAGAATATATATCTACTAAAAAATAAAAAATATATATAAAATAATACATGAAAGAAGGAAGAGAATAGAAGTCCTTGAGCCCTGGTAGTAGACCATATTCCCAGTGGATCTTGAATTACAAGCACAAAAATCCCCGATAAACGACATTCCCTGAAGAACACCTGGAAAAACGACTACTCATATACTGAAATACTAAAATGAAGAAAACAATGTGTTAAAATCAAACTAAAAACCATGAAATAACCCCAACCCATAAAAAAGATGCCAAATCACAAAAAGGCAGAAAAACCCATATTTTCATTTAACCCAAACGGGTTAAGAGTACCAAGACTATAAATCCAACGGCTTTCCAATTGAGAGAGAGATCTAAAAATACCCCCACCCCGTCATGCGCCGGTACTGCTCTGATTGGCTATTGACACACTCACAGCTCTCATTTAAACCAAGCCGCCCCTCACCTTAGACACGCCCCTGGAAGAAGCAGGCGGCAAAACACGCGTCGAGGTGAGGGGACGCCAAACACACTGTTATCACGCTTAGGTAATTATACCTTTTTCATTGCCTTTTTTGGGGTTACATTTGCTGCTTTCCCATGGCATTACTAGGGCTCATAATATAATGTGCCTGTGTTATTTCACATGGCTTTATGGGTTGATTTTCATTACCATGGGATATGCAACCCTTATAAACAGTGCTTGAGGTATACCAGTCTGTATTATACCATTTTTAGATATACGGTCCATGTTTGAGTATGATGTTTATGTAATTGTGATGGAATATGCTGTGATGTGTTTATTTATACACTACTACCTGTTATGAATTTTGATCAGTGATTGTTGGCATTTCATCACATATCAAATTGTTATGAGATTGGAATACTTTTTATTTTTTGCCTTGGACTGTTGTTTGGTATTTCTCTTTCTGCATTTATTGACGGTGATGTCTTAGCGTCTCCTAGCTGGCATTATGCTTTTGTAATTTTAAGAATTTTTGCAATAAAAATTGTTTTTATGATGTTTGGGATCTCTTCTTTGTCCCATATACATAGTTATGGGATTTGGATAGTTTGGTGTCATCAGCAAAGACTGACACTTTACTCTCAATCCTATCCACAAGGTCATCAATAAAGACTAGAGTTGAGCGAAACGGGTCGAAAAATTTCAAAAGTCGCCGACTTTTGGCAAAGTTGGGTTTCATGAAGCGAAACCCGACCCTAGGATGAGGTCGGCCATGAGGTCGGCGACTTACGTGCCAAAGTCACGTTTCAAAAGTTTGTTTTGCGCTCTTTTTCAGCCAATCAGGATCCACGGACACTGTGGGCAACGTGATGACATAGGCAGGGGTCACCACCATCTTTCAGAAGGGCATGCAAGTGATTGGCTTGCTTTGGTGGGCATTACAGGGGTTATAAAAGGGCGTGCACGCCGACCGCCATCGTACTTCTGCCGATCTTAACATAGGGAGAGGTTGCTGCTGCTGATTCTGTAGGGAGAGCGTTAGGCAGGGAAGAAGAAAAAAAAACTGCTTCTGCTGCAAGCGATTTTGCCTGTACAACACACCAGTCACTGTGTGTGCAGTGCAAGGGGAGGCTATATTGTGGTGGATCAGCGGTGTTGGTTGTTAGGCTGCCTTCTAAGGCTTCCTGACAGCTGCATTGCTGTTTACCCACTGCTCTGCAAACTGCTTTTTTAAAAGCAATCCCAATTTTTTTTTTGTCCTGCTGAGGTACTGAGCGTGCATTTTTTCACACCATACAGCGGTGTACGCTCCTCACACAGTACCGTGTAATGGCTGTTATCACAGCCACAGTGAAGCTATCTGTGTGTCACTCTGTGAGAATAAGTCGAGGACATGTTCCGTTCTTACAGACCTGCACCTACTAGTTTTGTCTAGCTTTCAAACAGTTAAATATATTTGCTGTTTGATCACATTCAAAACTATAGAGAGACAGCGTGTGTCAGTCCGTATACTTAAAAAACACGGAGCTTGACAATTTTACGTACACCGGACAGCCGTGTACGTGCACGCTCCTCACACAGTACCGTGTAACGGCTGTTATCACAGCCACAGTAAAGCTATCTGTATGTCACTCTGTGAGAATAAGTCGAGGACATGTTCCGTTCTTACAGACCTGCAACTACTAGTTTTGTCTAGCTTTCAAACAGTTAAATATATTTGCTGTTTGATCACATTCAAAACTATAGAGAGACAGCGTGTGTCAGTCCGTATACTTAAAAAACACGGAGCTTGACAATTTTACGTACACCGGACAGCCGTGTACGTGCACGCTCCTCTCAGTACCGTGTAACGGCTGTTATCACGGCCACAGTGAAGCTATCTGTGTGTCACTGTGGAAGGATAAGTGGAGGACTTGTTCCGTTCTTACAGACCTACACTCTAGGGAGATTCCTATTCTGCCCAATTCTACATACACCTTGTAGTTTGTGATACACTAGCCAATTTCTGCCTGTGACATAGCGCTCTGATATTCAGTGGGCCTCACAATCCAAAAGTGTCCAGTGTCCACTAGTGTGTGCAGAAATTCAAAATCTCCCTTATCCTGTAGTCACTTTTTTCACACCTGTGCCATCGAGCCTGTGACATAGCGCTGTGATATTCAGTGGGCCTCACACAATCCATAAGTGTCCAGTGTCCACAAGTGTGTGCAGAAATTCAAAATTTCTGTGATCCTGTAGTCACTTTTTTCACACCTGTGCCATCGAGCCTGTGACATAGCGCTGTGATATTCAGTGGGCCTCACACAATCCATAAGTGTCCAGTGTCCACAAGTGTGTGCAGAAATTCAAAATCTCTGTGATCCTGTAGTCACTTTTTTCACACCTGTGCCATCGAGCCTGTGACATAGCGCTGTGATATTCAGTGGGCCTCACACAATCCAAAAGTGTCCAGTGTCCACTAGTGTGTGCAGAAATTCAAAATCTCCCTTATCCTGTAGTCACTTTTTTCACACCTGTGCCATCGAGCCTGTGACATAGCGCTCTGATATTCAGTGGGCCTCACACAATCCATAAGTGTCCAGTGTCCACAAGTGTGTGCAGAAATTGAAAATCTCCCCTGTCCTATAGACACCTTGTACCTTGTTTTACATTACTATATAGTTTGTTGGATTTTGTCTACATTTCTACAAAAAATGAGGAAGGCTGGTGGAAGAGGCCGTGGAATTGGGCGGGGGTTGGCAGCTGGTAATGATGGTGGTGGTGGATCTGATGGTAGAGGCAAGAGCAAAATAGGACCGAATGCAGGAGGTGTTGAGCCTGCATCATCGTCTGGCTCCATAAGGCTTCGAAGGCTTAGTTCTCTAGGAGTTGGCAAACCGCTTTTAAAGCCAGAGCATCAGGAAAAAGTTTTGTCTTACATTGCTGACTCAGCCTCCAGCTCTATCGCCTCCTCTTCTGAAGTTGTAAAAAGTAAAAGCACTGAGTCGTCATTGGACGCTCATGTTCATGAACCACACCTTTCCTTGTGTCCTTCACCCCAACCAAGATTGAAGGATGACGCAGGCCATACTACTGATTACTCCATGGAGCTGTTTTCACATACCATGCCTGGATTATCAAGTGAAATGGTGAATTACCCAGGCCAAGATGAATCTGACAAGGAGTGCACTGATGCACAGCCGCTGATAGATGATTCTGCTGGTACATTCACTCAGAGCACTACATTGTCCTCGCAGTGTACAGAGCCAGATTCTGACCCTGATGAGACTCAGGTGCCCCTTCCCGCACACTATACCACCATACACGGTGACACAGAGGAAGGTGCACATGACATTGAAGAGGAGGTGATGGATGACCCAGTTGTTGACCCAGATTGGCATCCATTGGGGGAAGAGGGTGCTGCTTCCAAAAGCTCAGATGAGGAGCATCCACAGCAGACATCGACATCGCAACAGCTGTTATCTGGCAGGCCAGGAGCACTCCAAAGACAGGTTCCAAAAATCAAAAGAGTTGCTGGACAGCTTGTCCAGAGGGTCAAAAGATCACAGCGTGCTAGGCCGCAAAATGTCTGCCAAAGTAGGAAGAGTGCAGTGTGGCACTTTTTTGAACAAAATCCTCATGATCAGGCCAAGGTTATCTGTAAGAAGTGCGCAAAGACCTTTAGCCGAGTGAAAAATCTGAAAAATTTGAATACCAGTTGCATGCTTAGACATTTAACCACCATGCACTTGCAAGCGTGGACACAACACCAAACCTCAAGTGCCACATGTGCTACTGATCACAAAGAAGGTAGTCAGCAACGCTACATTGTTTCCCCCACTGTAAGCCCACCGGTTAGCACAGCAGCAAATGTTGAGGTGTCGTTGCAAGGCCACAGCAGTCAGGGAATCCCACTGTTATATCAACGAAATACTGAATCTAGGCCATCAGAAAGAACACCAACTCCATCACCATCATCAACCCTCTCTTAGTCCGCCCTGTCCACCGCTACTTCCACCATATGCAGCTCTCAAGTCCAGCTCACCCTCCCAGACACTATGAGTAGGTCAAGAAAGTACTCAGTCTCTCATCCGCGTACACTGGGTTTGAACGCCCACATTGCCAAACTAATCTCGTTTGAGATGATGCCCTATCGGTTGGTGGAAAGCGCAGCTTTCCGCGAACTCATGGCCTATGCAGTACCACGCTATGACCTACCCAGTCGCCACTTCTTCTCTCGCAAAGCCATTCCAGCCCTCCACCATCATGTAAAAGACCACATTGTCCATGCACTCAAGCAGTCAGTGAGTGGAAAGGTGCACCTCACAACTGATGCATGGTCCAGTCGGCATGGCCAGGGCCGTTACGTGTCCATCACTGCGCACTGGGTTAATGTGGTGGATGCAGGGTCCACAGGGGACAGCGGTGGTGGGACAGTGCTGACTAGCCCACGGTATAGGAAACAGTTGGCTGTAGGCGTTCGACCCTCCTCCTCCTCCTCCTCCAGAAGCGAAAGCTCGTCCACAGAGCGCAGTCGTACGAGCACTCCATCTGCAGCTGCCACTGTTGCACATGAGGTGTCCCCCTATCGAGCAGCTAGTGGAAAGCGTCAGCAGGCTGTGTTGCAGATGATGTGTTTGGGCGACAGACACACCGCCGAGGTGCTGGCCGAGTACTTGAAGCGACAAACTGAGTCATGGCTGGGCAGTGTACATCTTGAGGCAGGCAAGGTAGTTAGTGATAACGGCCGTAATTTTGTGGCAGCCATAGCCCTTTCAAAACTCAGCCACATACCTTGCTTGGCTCATACCTTGAACCTGGTGGTGCAGTGCTTCCTCAAAAATTATCCGGAGTAAACAGCCCTGCTCCAGAAGGTGCGAAGACTGTGCGCGCACATCCGCCGGTCGCCTGTACACTCCGTTCGTATGCAGAAGCTGCAGCGATTGCTCCACCTTCCCAACCACCGCCTCATTATTGACATTGCAACAAGGTGGAACTCCACCCTGAACATGGTGGAGCGGCTGTGCGAGCAGAGGCAGGCCATAATGCATTTGTGGGAGGATACACGGCCAGGCACTTTGAGAGCAGACATGGAGTTGACAGGTGTGCAGTGGTCGAAGCTGAAAGACCTCTGTAAAGTCCTTCAGTGTTTTGAGGAATGCACACGGCTGGTAAGCGCAGACGACGCCATCCTAAGCATGAGCATCCCACTTATGCGTCTGCTCATGCAAACTTTGACGCACCTTAAGGAGCAGGCGTCTGCAGCCAATGTTGACGAGGAGGGAATCCTTGATGACATTCAGCCATTGTCTGCTCAGGGACCTCTCCTGGACGAGGTGGAGGAAGAAGAGGAGGAGGAGGATGATGATGGGGATGATTACTTAGGGGAGGAGGATGCATCTCGTGGGGCAAGTGAAAATGTTGGCGTGGCAAGGTCTGGTACAGACATTCTTCCAACTGGATGTGCAGCCATTTAAGACCACTCTTTGGGTCCGATCACTAAGCCAGTTATGAATCCACCTAACAGTTGCCTTGTCCATTCCATACTTAGTCATTTTTTCAATAAGGATTGTATGAGATACTTTGTCAAATGCTTTGCTGAAGTCAAGATATACTATATCTGCAGCATTTCCCTAATCCACCCAATCAGTGATTCCGTCATAGAAGGAAATTAAGTTAGTCTGACATGACTTATTAGTTACAAACCCATGCTGACTCACTGAATCACTTCATTCTTATCCAGGTACTGACATACATGTTGTTTAATAATTTGTTCAAAGATCTTTCCTGGTATAGAAGTCAGACTCACCGGCCTATAGTTGCCTGGGTCCACCTTCTTCCCCTTTTTGAAGATAGGAACAACATTTGCTCTTATCCAGTCTTCTGGGACTTCTCCTGTTCTCCAAGAATTTTCAAAGATTATGGAGAGGGGTTAAACAATTTCTTCTGCTATCTCCTTCAGTACTCTGGGGTGTAATTCATCTGGACCTGGAGACTTGAATTCATTTAGGTTAGCTAAGTGTTTCCTCACTATCTTTCTGTTTATAGATATCCTGGATTCTTCTATTCCCTTAATAGGACAGTGAAGAACAGTTGATGTTACACTTCCTTTCTGAGAGAAAACAGATGCAAAATAGGAATTTAAAAGTTCGGCCTTCTCAACATCCTGTCTTACCATTTCATAATTTTCATCCTGTAAAAATCCTATAGCATCTTTGACTTTTCTTTTACTTTTGACTAGAGTTGAGCGACTTTTGTTTTTTTAGGGTCGAGTTTCGTTTCGTGAAACCCGACTTTTCCAAAAGTCGGGTCGAGCAAGATCGGACGATTATAGGGAAAAGTCGGGGTCGTCCCGAAACACGAAACCCAATGTAAGTCAATGGGGAATAAAAGTCGGCAGTGAGAGGAGGACAGGAAACACACCTACAGTTCCCATTTGAATGACAAAAGCATCAATTCTTCTTACTTAAGCTTGTCAACCTTAATTAACTTCATAATACAAGTTACGCACTGAAAAATGGGGGTTATTTGGCTAAAGTTGTGGGGGGGTAAGGCTGGCTCCAGGTTTTCATGGCCCTGGGCGAAAGAGTGCCCCTTTAACACATACCACAACTCATCATGCTCCGATACGGCAGAGAAATAGCGGTATAGTACAATGAAAAATACTTCACTTTTTACATCTCATGACGAGGCCCATCTATTTCTCCATACAGAATCATTGGTCCCATATAATGTTTGAAACAGTATATGATGAGCTCCACATAATGCTACAGTATATGTTGGTCCCCATGGATGAAGCTCCACTGTCTTATGGGCCCAAATAATGCTCCAAACATAATGGGCCCCATTTCTAATGCACTAGTGTATAATGGGCCCTGTAAATGCTGCTCCAGTGTCTGATGTCCAACTTTGGAATGTTCCAGTGTATGGTGGGCCCCATCCCATGGCATTACTAGGGCTCATAATATAATGTGCCTGTGTTATTTCACATGGCTTTATGGGTTGATTTTCATTACCATGGGATATGCAACCCTTATAAACAGTGCTTGAGGTATACCAGTCTGTATTATACCATTTTTAGATATACGGTCCATGTTTGAGTATGATGTTTATGTAATTGTGATGGAATATGCTGTGATGTGTTTATTTATACACTACTACCTGTTATGAATTTTGATCAGTGATTGTTGGCATTTCATCACATATCAAATTGTTATGAGATTGGAATATTTTTTATTTTTTGCCTTGGACTGTTGTTTGGTATTTCTCTTTCTGCATTTATTGACGGTGATGTCTTAGCGTCTCCTAGCTGGCATTATGCTTTTGTAATTTTAAGAATTTTTGCAATAAAAATTGTTTTTATGATGTTTGGGATCTCTTCTTTGTCCCATATACATAGTTATGGGATTTGGATAGTTTGGTGTCATCAGCAAAGACTGACACTTTACTCTCAATCCTATCCACAAGGTCATCAATAAAGACTAGAGTTGAGCGAAACGGGTCGAAAAATTTCAAAAGTCGCCGACTTTTGGCAAAGTTGGGTTTCATGAAGCGAAACCTGACCCTAGGATGAGGTCGGCCACGAGGTCGGCGACTTACGTGCCAAAGTCACGTTTCAAAAGTTTGTTTTGCGCTCTTTTTCAGCCAATCAGGATCCACGGACACTGTGGGCAACGTGATGACATAGGCAGGGGTCACCACCTTCTTTCAGAAGGGCAAGCAAGTGATTGGCTTGCTTTGGTGGGCATCACAGGGGTTATAAAAGGGCGTGCACGCCGACCGCCATCGTACTTCTGCCGATCTTAACATAGGGAGAGGTTGCTGCTGCTGATTCTGTAGGGAGAGCGTTAGGCAGGGAAGAAGAAAAAAAAACTGCTTCTGCTGCTAGCGATTTTGCCTGTACAACACACCAGTCACTGTGTGTGCATTGCAAGGGGAGGCTATATTGTGGTGGATCAGCGGTGTTGGTTGTTAGGCTGCCTTCTAAGGCTTCCTGACAGCTGCATTGCTGTTTACCCACTGCTCTGCAAACTGCTTTTTTAAAAGCAATCCCAATTTTTTTTTTGTCCTGCTGAGGTACTGAGCGTGCATTTTTTCACACCATACAGCGGTGTACGCTCCTCATACAGTACCGTGTAACGGCTGTTATCACAGCCACAGTGAAGCTATCTGTGTGTCACTCTGTGAGAATAAGTCGAGGACATGTTCCGTTCTTACAGACCTGCACCTACTAGTTTTGTCTAGCTTTCAAACAGTTAAATATATTTGCTGTTTGATCACATTCAAAACTATAGAGAGACAGCGTGTGTCAGTCCGTATACTTAAAAAACACGGAGCTTGACAATTTTACGTACACCGGACAGCCGTGTACGTGCACGCTCCTCACACAGTACCGTGTAACGGCTGTTATCACAGCCACAGTAAAGCTATCTGTATGTCACTCTGTGAGAATAAGTCGAGGACATGTTCCGTTCTTACAGACCTGCAACTACTAGTTTTGTCTAGCTTTCAAACAGTTAAATATATTTGCTGTTTGATCACATTCAAAACTATAGAGAGACAGCGTGTGTCAGTCCGTATACTTAAAAAACACGGAGCTTGACAATTTTACGTACACCGGACAGCCGTGTACGTGCACGCTCCTCTCAGTACCGTGTAACGGCTGTTATCACGGCCACAGTGAAGCTATCTGTGTGTCACTGTGGAAGGATAAGTGGAGGACTTGTTCCGTTCTTACAGACCTACACTCTAGGGAGATTCCTATTCTGCCCAATTCTACATACACCTTGTAGTTTGTGATACACTAGCCAATTTCTGCCTGTGACATAGCGCTCTGATATTCAGTGGGCCTCACAATCCAAAAGTGTCCAGTGTCCACTAGTGTGTGCAGAAATTCAAAATCTCTGTGATCCTGTAGTCACTTTTTTCACACCTGTGCCATCGAGCCTGTGACATAGCGCTGTGATATTCAGTGGGCCTCACACAATCCATAATTGTCCAGTGTCCACAAGTGTGTGCAGAAATTCAAAATCTCTGTGATCCTGTAGTCACTTTTTTCACACCTGTGCCATCGAGCCTGTGACATAGCGCTGTGATATTCAGTGGGCCTCACACAATCCATAAGTGTCCAGTGTCCACAAGTGTGTGCAGAAATTCAAAATCTCTGTGATCCTGTAGTCACTTTTTTCACACCTGTGCCATCGAGCCTGTGACATAGCGCTGTGATATTCAGTGGGCCTCACACAATCCAAAAGTGTCCAGTGTCCACTAGTGTGTGCAGAAATTCAAAATCTCCCTTATCCTGTAGTCACTTTTTTCACACCTGTGCCATCGAGCCTGTGACATAGCGCTCTGATATTCAGTGGGCCTCACACAATCCATAAGTGTCCAGTGTCCACAAGTGTGTGCAGAAATTGAAAATCTCCCCTGTCCTATAGACACCTTGTACCTTGTTTTACATTACTATATAGTTTGTTGGATTTTGTCTACATTTCTACAAAAAATGAGGAAGGCTGGTGGAAGAGGCCGTGGAATTGGGCGGGGGTTGGCAGCTGGTAATGATGGTGGTGGTGGATCTGATGGTAGAGGCAAGAGCAAAATAGGACCGAATGCAGGAGGTGTTGAGCCTGCGTCATCGTCTGGCTCCATAAGGCTTCGAAGGCTTAGTTCTCTAGGAGTTGGCAAACCGCTTTTAAAGCCAGAGCATCAGGAAAAAGTTTTGTCTTACATTGCTGACTCAGCCTCCAGCTCTATCGCCTCCTCTTCTGAAGTTGTAAAAAGTAAAAGCACTGAGTCGTCATTTGAGGCTCATGTTCATGAACCACACCTTTCCTTGTGTCCTTCACCCCAACCAAGATTGAAGGATGACGCAGGCCATACTACTGATTACTCCATGGAGCTGTTTTCACATACCATGCCTGGATTATCAAGTGAAATGGTGAATTACCCAGGCCAAGATGAATCTGACAAGGAGTGCACTGATGCACAGCCGCTGATAGATGATTCTGCTGGTACATTCACTCAGAGCACTACATTGTCCTCGCAGTGTACAGAGCCAGATTCTGACCCTGATGAGACTCAGGTGCCCCTTCCCGCACACTATACCACCATACACAGTGACACAGAGGAAGGTGCACATGACATTGAAGAGGAGGTGATGGATGACCCAGTTGTTGACCCAGATTGGCATCCATTGGGGGAAGAGGGTGCTGCTTCCAAAAGCTCAGATGAGGAGCATCCACAGCAGACATCGACATCGCAACAGCTGTTATCTGGCAGGCCCGGAGCACTCCAAAGACAGGTTCCAAAAATCAAAAGAGTTGCTGGACAGCTTGTCCAGAGGGTCAAAAGATCACAGCGTGCTAGGCCGCAAAATGTCTGCCAAAGTAGGAAGAGTGCAGTGTGGCACTTTTTTGAACAAAATCCTCATGATCAGGCCAAGGTTATCTGTAAGAAGTGCGCAAAGACCTTCAGCCGAGTGAAAAATCTGAAAAATTTGAATACCAGTTGCATGCTTAGACATTTAACCACCATGCACTTGCAAGCGTGGACACAACACCAAACCTCAAGTGCCACATGTGCTACTGATCACAAAGAAGGTAGTCAGCAACGCTACATTGTTTCCCCCACTGTAAGCCCACCGGTTAGCACAGCAGCAAATGTTGAGGTGTCGTTGCAAGGCCACAGCAGTCAGGGAATCCCACTGTTATATCAACGAAATACTGAATCTAGGCCATCAGAAAGAACACCAACTCCATCACCATCATCAACCCTCTCTCAGTCCGCCCTGTCCACCGCTACTTCCACCATATGCAGCTCTCAAGTCCAGCTCACCCTCCCAGACACTATGAGTAGGTCAAGAAAGTACTCAGTCTCTCATCCGCGTACACTGGGTTTGAACGCCCACATTGCCAAACTAATCTCGTTTGAGATGATGCCCTATCGGTTGGTGGAAAGCGCAGCTTTCCGCGAACTCATGGCCTATGCAGTACCACGCTATGACCTACCCAGTCGCCACTTCTTCTCTCGCAAAGCCATTCCAGCCCTCCACCATCATGTAAAAGACCACATTGTCCATGCACTCAAGCAGTCAGTGAGTGGAAAGGTGCACCTCACAACTGATGCATGGTCCAGTCGGCATGGCCAGGGCCGTTACGTGTCCATCACTGCGCACTGGGTTAATGTGGTGGATGCAGGGTCCACAGGGGACAGCGGTGGTGGGACAGTGCTGCCTAGCCCACGGTATAGGAAACAGTTGGCTGTAGGCGTTCGACCCTCCTCCTCCTCCTCCTCCTCCTCCAGAAGCGAAAGCTCGTCCACAGAGCGCAGTCGTACGAGCACTCCATCTGCAGCTGCCACTGTTGCACATGAGGTGTCCCCCTATCGAGCAGCTAGTGGAAAGCGTCAGCAGGCTGTGTTGCAGATGATGTGTTTGGGCGACAGACACACCGCCGAGGTGCTGGCCGAGTACTTGAAGCGACAAACTGAGTCATGGCTGGGCAGTGTACATCTTGAGGCAGGCAAGGTAGTTAGTGATAACGGCCGTAATTTTGTGGCAGCCATAGCCCTTTCAAAACTCAGCCACATACCTTGCTTGGCTCACACCTTGAACCTGGTGGTGCAGTGCTTCCTCAAAAATTATCCAGAGTTAACAGCCCTCCTCCAGAAGGTGCGAAGACTGTGCGCGCACATCCGCCGGTCGCCTGTACACTCCGTTCGTATGCAGGAGCTGCAGCGATTGCTCCACCTTCCCAACCACCACCTCATTATTGACATTGCAACAAGGTGGAACTCCACCCTGAACATGGTGGAGCGGCTGTGCGAGCAGAGGCAGGCCATAATGCATTTGTGGGAGGATACACGGCCAGGCACTTTGAGAGCAGACATGGAGTTGACAGGTGTGCAGTGGTCGAAGCTGAAAGACCTCTGTAAAGTCCTTCAGTGTTTTGAGGAATGCACACGGCTGGTAAGCGTAGACGACGCCATCCTAAGCATGAGCATCCCACTTATGCGTCTGCTCATGCAAACTTTGACGCACCTTAAGGAGCAGGCGTCTGCAGCCAATGTTGACGAGGAGGGAATCCTTGATGACATTCAGCCATTGTCTGCTCAGGGACCTCTCCTGGACGAGGTGGAGGAAGAAGAGGAGGAGGAGGATGATGATGGGGATGATTACTTAGGGGAGGAGGATGCATCTCGTGGGGCAAGTGAAAATGTTGGCGTGGCAAGGTCTGGTACAGGGTTTGTGCGTGACTGGAGGGATGTGGATTTGCCAGAAAGTGCTCCTCCAACCAGCACTCACAGTGCATCATTGACACCGGGAACATTGGCCCACATGTCAGATTATGCCTTGCAGATCCTAAAAAGGGACCCCCGCATTGCCAAAATGATGAACGATGACGACTACTGGTTGGCCAGCATCCTGGATCCACGCTATAAAGGCAAATTACAAAACATCTTGCCACAGGAGAACCTTGACCTAATATTGGCTAATAAACAAGCAACTCTGGTAAATCGGTTGCTTGAGGCATTCCCAGCACACAGTAGCGGTGATGGTTCTCACACGAGCCATACGGGCCGGGGGCAGCTTGGCAGAGGTGTTCATGGTGCACACAGCAGAAGTGGCGTTGGAGACAGGGGTTTCATGACAATGTTGTGGACTGATTTTTCAAGTACTGCTCACACAACTGGTAATACTGCATCGATGGAAAGTGACAGGAGACAGCAGTTGTCAACTATGGCTACAAACTACTTTTCCTCCCATATCGATGTTCTCCCACACAGGTCATTCCCCTTTGACTATTGAGCCGCTAAACTGGACACCTGGCCTGAATTGGCACAATATGCCTTACAGGAGCTCGCTTGCCAAGCTGCAAGTGTGCTTTCGGAAAGAGTCTTCAGTGCAGCTGGATCAATCCTGACAGAAAAAAGGACCCGTCTGTCAACCCAAAATGTGGATGATCTAACCTTCATTAAAATGAACCATGCATGGGTTCCAAGGATTTTGTCCCACCTTCCCCTGATGACACATAGGGTGAGAGAAAAATGGCTTGCTTTGGTCCACCTCTTCCTGGGACTTGACCTATTTCGCCTTTTGCATCAGCTGAATGTCCAACATCAACATATGCCACTTTCTAAAACTCCCTAACTGTGCTGCCTCCCCCCCCATGGCCGGGGTCACCACCTAGCGCACGACACCGTGCGAGTGCCGTTGCCCTGGACTGGTGGGTAGGCCGACTCTTGGGCGTGGGCACTGGCACAGGGTCCCTCATAGTGCAATCAAGTGTCTCTGACGGTGGAAGTGCACACCCGCCGTCAGACACACTGCCGTACTATGAGGGGCCCAGTGCCAGTACCGACACCCACGAGTGGGCCCCCCTTGCTTGGGCAGGGCCCCAGCATTTGCAATCTTTACCTCTCCCTGCTCCTCCGCTGTGTAGTCTGGGCCGTCAAATCCATACTGTGCCTGACACCGTCTGAGCCTGCCTCCTGATGTATAGACATATATTTTGAATGTGTACGCTATCCAGACATGTTATCCGGGGATACGGTACCCATTCTCACCTTTGTGCAATCACGTGCAATCCATACTGGGCCTAACACCGGCTGAGCCTGCCTCCTGATGTATAGACATATGTTTTGAATGTGTACGCTATCCATACATGTTATACGGGGATACGGTACCCTTTCTCACCTTTGTGCAATCACGTGCAATCCATACTGGGCCTAACACCGTCTGAGCCTGCCTCCTGATGTATAGACATATATTTTGAATGTGTACGCTATCCATACATGTTATCCGGGGATACGGTACCCTTTCTCACCTTTGTGCAATCACGTGCAAGCCGTACTGGACCTAACACCGTCTGAGCCTGCCTCCTGATGTATAGACATATATTTTGAATGTGTACGCTATCCATACATGTTATCCGGGGATACGGTACCCTTTCTCACCTTTGTGCAATCACGTGCAAGCCATACTGGGCCTAACACCATCTGAGCCTGCCTCCTGATGTATAGACATATATTTTGAATGTGTACGCTATCCATACATGTTATCCGGGGATACGGTACCCTTTCTCACCTTTGTGCAATCACGTGCAAGCCATACTGGGCCTAACACCGTCTGAGCCTGCCTCCTGATGTATAGACATATATTTTGAATGTGTACGCTATCCATACATGTTATCCGGGGATACGGTACCCTTTCTCACCATTGTGCAATCACGTGCAAGCCATACTAGGCCTAACACCGTCTGAGCCTGCCTCCTGATGTATAGACATATATTTTGAATGTGTACACTATGCTATCCATACATGTTATCTGGGGATACGCTACCCTTTCTCACCTTTGTGCAATCACGTGTAATCCATACTGGGCGTGAGAACGGCTGGCGAGCTGTTAAGCAAGCTACAGCACCTGTGGTTTGCACACGTAAGTTTTTCATTTTTTCAGGAATGACGGTTAGGCCTAATTCCGGAACTGTGGTTGACCTGCACTTACTGGGAAATCATTGTTCGCGGGTAATAATTGTAATCAGTGATCCCCATCACTAACGTTGTTCAGCGGGTTATCTGCACCTGTAAGCCACAAACGCTGGCCTTTTCAGTGTAGCGCACATGCAGTCACGGACATGTAAGGGCATGACATACCAGTTATTGGCCAATCTCATGTGCCAGATCCTCACGTGTCCCTCTAGTAAGCCGGACTCGGACCGCGGAGCATGACTGAGTCTCGTTCGTTAACGGAATTAAGCTTGCAATGTGTGCATCTTTTCTGTAGCTGGCATGGTTGAGGTTTCCTAGGTGGAGTCGAATTTAACCGTAGGCTCCAGTCCTGGTGGTGCCCTTCTGGACATTCCTTTAAGGTTCAGCTTTGCAACCATACTGCCCACGTAAAACAAACACTTTGCCTTCATGAACGCTGTTTGGAGGGTCATGACTCGTGGGAATAACGCCGCCCAATCAGTTAACCTGCTAGAGAGATCCTTCGTTGCTCCCAAGCATAACATCACACTCCCTAGGAGGAAGGTAATGCCACTGTGGCGACCGTACTCCTGGGGGCGACACAAGTGCACTGATGCCCAGCCACTGCTCGATGAATCTGCTGGTACATTGACCCATACCACTACATTCCCCTCGCACGCTACACGGCCTGAATCTGACCCTGATGAAACTCAGGTTACCCTTCCCATATACAGTTCCATCTTACACGGTGACAAAGAGGAAGCTGCAGATGAAAGTGCAGGTTCGGCCCACCCGCCATCATACACACCACCGTACTATCAGGCGCCCTGTGCCAGTGCCGTTGCCAACGAGTGGGCCCCCCCTGCTTGCTCAGAATCACAGCACTTGCAAGGTTGAAATACTGTGCAGTGAGATGGAAGATGGGGACGACGAGGAGTCCAGACTAGTACAGGGATTCCCTAGCAAGGAGACTTATTTGATTGTTTTCAATGTTGGGACAGCAATTTTTGGGGAGCACTATACTCTGGAGAATGATAGATGGGGCCCACCATACACTGGAACATTCCAAAGGTGGACATCAGACACTGGAGAAGCATTTACAGGGCCCATTATACACTAGAGCATTAGAAATGGGGCCCATTATGTTTGGAGTATTATTTGGGCCCATAAGACAGTGGAGCTTCATCCATGGGGACCAACATATACTGTAGCATTATGTGGAGCTCATCATATACTGTTTCAAACATTATATGGGACCAATGATTCTGTATGGAGAAATAGATGGGCCTCGTCATGAGATGTAAAAAGTGAAGTATTTTTCATTGTACTATACCGCTATTTCTCTGCCGTATCGGAGCATGATGAGTTGTGGTATGTGTTAAAGGGGCGCTCTTTCGCCCAGGGCACATGAAAACCTGGAGCCAGCCCTACCCCCCCACAACTTTAGCCAAATAACCCCCATTTTTTAGTGCATAACTTGTATTATGAAGTTAATTAAGGTTGACAAGCTTAAGTAAGAAGAATTGATGCTTTTGTCATTCAAATGGGCACTGTAGGTGTGTTTCCTGTCCTCCTCTCACTGCCGACTTTTATTCCCCATTGACTTACATTGGGTTTCGTGTTTCGGGACGACCCCGACTTTTCCCTATAATCGGCCGATCTTGCTCGACCCGACTTTTGGAAAAGTCGGGTTTCACGAAATGAAACTCGACCCTAAAAAACCAAAAGTCGCTCAACTCCAATAAAGACATTAAAAAGCATTGGTCCTAGCACAGATCCATGCAGTACCCCACTACTGAATATATCCCATTTAGAGAACCTACCATTTATGACAACTTTTTCTTTAGCCAATTCCTTACCCATCTGCATATAGTTTCACCCAAACCTTGCTTCTGTAGCTTCAATATAAGGCTATTATGTGGATCTGTGTCAAATGCCTTTGCAAAGTCCATATAAATCAAATCAGCCACATTACCTACATCCAGATTTGCACTTACCTCCTCATTGAAACCCAACATGTTGGTTAGACACAACTTATCTTTCATGAATCCATGCTGGATGTCAGTTATTATATTATCTACAATATATTCCTTCAGGTCATTCCTTATAATGCCTGCAAAAATTTTGCACACTACTGATGTCAGGCTTACCGAATTGTAGTTGTCTGGATCCACCATCTTAACTTTCTTCAATATTGGTACCACATCAGCCATCCTCCAATCCTGTGGCACGACTCCTGTTACAAGAGAGTCTGAGAATATGAGGTACAGTGGTCGGTCAATTATTGAGCTCAATTTCCTCAGTATCCATGGATTAATGCCATCTGGGCCAGGGGATTAATCCATCTTTAAACTGCTCAGATGTTGATGTACTTCTTTTTGTGTTAAACTAGTTATATCAGGGAGTGAATTTTGATTTTTGCCTTGTTGAATGATCCCTGTAACAGACAGTTCATTGGTGAACACTAGTGATGAGCGAGTATACTCGTTGCTCGGGTTTTCCTGAGCATGCTCAGGTGTCCTTCGAGTATTTTGGCGTGTTCTGAGATTTAGTTTTCATCATCTTATCTGCATGATTTGCGACTTGTAGACAGCTTTAATACATGTGTGGAATGCCTGTTTGTTAGGGAATTCCCACATGTACTCAGCCTGTCTACAAGTCGCAAATCATGCAGATAGAAGACGAAAACTAAATCTCCGAGCACGCCAAAATACTCGGAGGACACCCGAGCATGCTCGGAAAAACCCGAACAGCGAGCATACTCGCTCATCACTAGTGAACAGAGATGAAAAGTGCCTGTTTAATATCTCAACCTTTTCTTTATCCTCTGTGGTCATTTTGATATTATCATCTTTTAATGGGCCAATACCATCTGTTTTTTTCTTTTTGGCATAGATGTATATATAAAAAATTTGGGGATTTATTTTAATATCTTTTGCGATTTGTTTCTCTGTAGTTAAGTTTGCTAGCTTGACTACTTTTTTACATTTCTTATCTAGATCATTATACTACTGAAATGCTATTTCAGTATTCTTGGCTTTCACGATTTTGAATGCCCTTTGTTTTTTCTTATTAAATTTTCTATTATCTTCTTCATCCATAATGGTTTCTTTTTATTCCTTGACATTTTATTACCAGAGGATATAAGTTCTCGGCAGGATTCTAGTAGTATTTCCTTACAAATGCCCCATTTATGTTCGGTATCCTCCGTTACCATGATGTTGTCCCAGTCTATACGATTAAGCTCTTCCCTTAATTTGTTGAAATCAGCTTTCTTAAAGTTCCAGATTTTGGCATTTCCCCTTTCGAATGTCTGATTGAAAATTACATTGAAGCTTACCATGTTATGGTCACTGCTTCCCAAATGCTCCCTGACTTGTAGATCTGAAACTGTATCTGGTCTATTTGACAGAACCAGATCCAGCAGATTACCTCCCCTGGTTGGTTCATCAATCAGCTGAGAGAGGTAATTGCACAGAACTGTGGATAAGAAATTGAAGCTTTTAGCACAACCAGAAGATTCTATGTCCCATTGAATGTCTGGATAGCTAAAATCCCCCATTATAAGAACCTTTTAATTGTTTGGTTCCTTTTTAATTTGCTGCAGCATTTCATCCTCTACCTGTTCAGCTATATTATGAGGCTTGTAGCAAACTTCAATTAGCAGCCCTTCATTTTTGCCATCCCCATATACATTTACCCATAATGACTCTACAGTGCAGTAACTACCACAGATGTCTTCATTGACCACAGGTTTTAATGTCAATTTTACACCCTTCCACCTTTTTTTTAATCTTTCCTGTCCTTTCTAAAGGTAGCGTAACTTTCTACATTTGTTACCCAGTCATGGCTCTTGTCAAGCCAGGTTTCCGTAATGCCCACCACATCGTATTCTGTGATCATATGAGTCTCCAGTTCATTTATTTTGCTTGCTAGACTTCTTGCATTTTCCAGCAGATATTTAATATTATTAAGCATATTTGTTACTCCAATTCAGCTTCCCACTTACCTTGCATATTCCAGCCTCCTTAATTCTCATTTAGCCCTACTGCCTCCCTCTCTCTTTCTACTCTATTTATCCCCTTATTGGCACAACTACCTTCCCTCTCCCTGATCCTAGTTTAAAAGCTCCTCCATCCATCTTCCCATTTTTCCCCCAAGCACAGCTGCACCCTCCCCATTGAGGTGCAGCTTACCCCTATCGTCTAGCTGACAGAGAAGTTGGCCCAGTTCTCTAGGAACCCAAACCCTTCCTTCCTACACCAGTTTCTAAGCCACTTATTTATCTCCTTAAGCTCCAGCTGCCTATCTAGTGATGCTCGTGGGACTGGCAGTACTTCTACAAACACAACCTTGGAGGTTCTGGCCTTCAGCTTCTCTCTCTCATTCCCTGTAATCATTCTAAAGGACCTTCTACCTCCCTCTAACTTTGTCATTGGTACCAATCTGTACCATGACCACTGGGTTTTCCCCAGCCCCACCCAGTAATCTGTCTATCTGATCCGCAATATGTAGAACACGAGCGCCCAGCAAACAACACATTGTTCGGCATTCACGGTCTCGGTGGCAGATGACTCTGTCTGCTTGCCTAATTATAAAGTCCCCTACCATCAATATCTGTCTGGCCTTAGCTACACTCCTATTTCCCTTTTTCCTATAGCAGTCATTTTCCTGATTGCTAGGAGCAATGTCCTGCTGTAGTGATCCCAGTTCTGGGCTTGCATTTGCAATATCAGCCAAACAGATATATTTACTAGGTTGTGCCAGATCAAGACTGGGCTCCCTGGCACTTTTACCTCTACTCCTTATTGTAACATTTACCCAGCCGCGAACTTCTCTGTCCTCATCTTCCCCAAGTCCACCCTCCACCATATCACTGACCACAGCCAGCGCAAGCTTAATGAGCTTTAACTCCTCTACAGGTTTACAATACTCCTGAGTGTTGCAAGCTGCACATTTAGATGCAATAGTTGGGCTTCCAAACATGTAACTTGATGGCATCGAGTACAGACATATACACCCTCAAATGGCTATTCAAGGCATGCATACATGCTATGATATTGTGTTTAGCTATGGACTTATCTGCATATATTATCTTCTCTCTGCGGCTCTTGCTTAGAGTGTCTGGAATTTGTAGTCCGTCAAGCCGCACATCACAGGTGTTGTGATCAGGAAGACAATTTTCTGCAGGACTCTTATGCAAACTGATGGTGTCACTGTAAGAGATAACATCATCCTGCTTTGACTGTGATGAGTGATGTGCTATATATTCCATAATAACCGCCTCTTCCTTTCTGCTAATAGATTTTGCAGGCAGAAAAATAAGCCAATTATGACTTGCATTTGCAAGTACTACTGTACATAAAACTGATGCCTGTTGTAGTGGTTCTGCTGCTGCTTTTGTCTCACACATTATGAGCTCTAATTATTATTATTATTATTATTATTATTATTTATTTATATAGCACCATTGATTCCATGGTGCTGTACATGAGAAGGGGGGTTACATATAAATTACAGATATCACTTACAGTAAACAAATTAACAATGACAGACTGATACAGAAGGGAGAGGACCCTGCCCTTTCGGGCTTACATTCTACAGGAATGATTTTGTTTTCTTTCACACTGCACTGTCTATTGATATTGCTACTTTTTCAATACAATTTTACAATACTATAAATAACTTTTGAGGATATTTCTATCCCAATCTTTAAACTTTTGCCAAAAAGATGTAACAAGAAAGGTTAGGCAGGGTAAGTACATATGTGGAAAACAAGATGTGACAGCAAGCTGTATTACAGGTGTGGCATGTACTGTTGTCAATTAGACAGGTTTGCAGAAACAGACATGCATTGCTAAATATCTACATATTTCTTTCTACTTAACAAATCTTCAATGCCCTTCCCCAAAATTAGGTGCTAAGATATGCAGGTATGTACACATCCAAAAAGCCAACAATAGGTTACTGTATTGGTGTAATATGAGCAAATGTAAAATATGACTAGTGAAATAGAAGTGCAAAACAAATATGTGCAGCATGCACGCTTTGTGAGATGCACAGTTGCAGTTAAATGTCTGGGTTTTGTGAAATTTTCTTTTGTTTGATTTTTTATATAATAATATATAATAATTATTCTTCCTTTCACAATGATTGCACATGAAATGTAAAAAGTCAGTACAGTGACTTGTGGCTATCAAGCATGTCTCTAAGGCTAAGTTCACATTAGCGTTTGGGGGCTTTGCGGAGGGCTGCGTACTTCCTTCGTTAAGCTCCGCCTACTTCTGCATACTTCTGCATGCGTCCTGCGTACGTATCTTCAACATTGGGTACGCAGGACATGCGGATGTATGCGGATGTATGCAAATGCATTGTTTTGATGCTCCCACCGACCGCACGGGAACGCAACAAGTTGCAGCTCTCCGAAAAGCCCCTGAACGCTAATGTGAACCCGGCCTTACTGAACGTTATTTCAGATTTCTTTTTTATTAAATATTGTGCTAGCTTTTGTGCTTTCTAGTGCATTATGGATAAAAAAAGTGTATTTGTAACTCAAATGTAGCAGAACAAATGACATCTACACTATGTCATTGATCAATCACACTGAGTCTGGCACAATTGCTGTCTCTCTCCCCCTATCAAATTATTTTCTGTATTATTCACAGACTACTACACTTATCTTCTTCACTCCTGCAGTTTTTTAATACATAACTGTCTGGAGTACTTGTCCAATGTTTTAGAGCATTTTTTCCTATCTTTAGAGACTGAATAGTTTCACTATTTACCATGGTTGAATATGAAATAAAAAAATCAACAGTTCACTTTGGTTACAAATTTCAGTTAGGGAT
Organism: Dendrobates tinctorius; assembly: GCF_039654945.1. Lineage (NCBI taxonomy): Eukaryota > Metazoa > Chordata > Amphibia > Anura > Dendrobatidae > Dendrobates > Dendrobates tinctorius. Next base: position 38,817,320 of record NW_027361703.1, on the reverse strand, counting down.
GAGCAAACGTACTTATTGATAGTCAGATATCACTCGAGTATCTCGGTACTCAGATGTGCAAGTTATTTGGAGAGCATCAACCTGTTCTCGATTTCAAACTTGAATCCCCACTCCGCATGTTTGTCAACTGTTACACAGCCAATAAACATGCATGAAATGCCTGAGCATCACTGTAATGCCATAGCCATCTTGATAGTGGTATTATTGCAATTGGCTGGCTGTGTGACATCATCAAGGATTATAAAAGGATAGGCGCCACCAGAATCAGTACTGACAAAAGTGCACAGTTCTGTGACAGTTGTTATTGAAAGGAGAAAGTGCTTGTCCAGGCCTGTGTGCACAGTTTAAAAAACCTGATTCCTGCAGAGTTGATACTGGTGCTGAAGCTGAACCTTCATTCTAACAGTCCTTGTAAGGGCCAATTTTGTGCTTTACTGTTTGCATCAAATGCAATCTATGTTTAGCCTAGGGATGGAGAGAGAGTTGCAGGACCAAGGAGAGTGGCTGAATACAGTCTGTAGGCAGGGATTAGGGCTTTACAGTCCTTTGCTAAATATATAGCTGTGGCATCCATAGAGTTTTGCATGCTTTGTGGAACATTTCTGTGTTATATAACAGTCCAAAAATGCATTGAATCATTTTTCCTTATTCAGTTACTCATCCATGTACTATTAAGTAGTCTGTGGCAAATTTCAGTGTTACATAATAGTCCAAAAAGACATTGAAACATTTTTCTGTATTCAATTACTCATCCATAAGCTATTACGTGGTTTGTGGTGCATTTCAGTGTTACATAGAGGTCCAAAAAAGTGTTTAAACATTTTTCTGTATTTAATTATTCATCTATATACAGTATAGTTGCATGGTCTGTGGTACATTTCTGTGTTATAAAACAGTCCTGAAAAGCATTAAAACATTTTTTTTATTTTATCTGTTACTCATCCATATACTATTAATTGGTCTGTGGTACATTTTAATGTTACATAACAGACTAAAAAAGTTCAAACATTTTTCTCTTGATTTAATTGCTCATCCACATACTATTGTATGGTTTGAGGCACATTTTGATGTTACATATCAGTCCAAAAATTGTTGAAACATTTTTCTGTATGCAATTACTCATCCATACACTATTTCATGAACTGCTGTATATTTTGGTGTTACACCCTGAAAAAGCATTGAACATTTTCTTTTATTCAAATACTCATTGATATATTATTACGTGGTCTGTGGTACATTTTGCTGTCATGTAAGAGTTCAAAAAGCATTGAAAAATGTTTCTGCATTCATTACTCATTCAATTACTCACTCATATACTATTACTGTCATGATCCAGGCCAGGTTTTTGTCTTGTCTCTCCTTTCCAGGTCAGGGCATATCAGGGGTTAATTTTCCTTGCTTCGTTCCTGTGTCCTGTCTGCAATATCTCTGTGCTGCTACCTTTGTGCAGTGCCAGTGATATTGCTTACCTTTGGTGTGTTTAGCTAGCTCTGGTGAGTTTCCTGATCTGTTCTGCTGCGTTCATCTGACGCTACCTATGTCTGTTGACCTTCCTCCTACCCGACCCTGCTCCTAATCTCCCTGTGTGTTTGATCTCCCCGGTATTTGACTTCAGTTCATCCCTGACCTGATCCTGTCTTGCCCATCTGTTAGCTCAGCTATTGACTGGCACTGATCCTTTGCTCTCTTCTGACTCTGTGTCTTGGATTTTCCCTTTGTACTGCGTTATTCTCTGGTATCGACTCGGCTTCTCTGTATTTCTTCTGCTCTGCTTCATTGCAGGATATTCAGCTCATCCTCCATTCTGCTGCCATCTAGTGGAGTTTGTGTCACTCTGCAGTAACCCTCAGTAATACAGTGTGACATTATAACTGGCCATACATTTTTTTTCTCTCTATGGATCCTTGCTCAGATGTTAAATTTGACCCAAATGATGCAGGATTTGTCTGTAGAACATAGAGCCCTTGCCTCCTCTCATAACCAACTACAGGGGGAGCTTTCTGAAGCTGTTAAATCTTTTCAGGGTTCTATGACACAATCAGCCTTTTGGCAATCTGATCCCATTGATGTTTCTTTGCACTCTCCTGAACCTACGATCAGGCTCCCAGATACTTTCTCCGGAGGGGAGAAGTTTTGTATATTCAGAGAGAGTTGTAAGTTACATTTTTCCCTTAGACCCAGATCCTCAAGAAATGAGAGTCAACGGGTGGGGATAATTATGTCTTTAGGAGGGTCCTCAGACTTGGGCTTTTTCCCTACCTTATACTGCCCCTGATTGTATGTCTGTGGATAGGTTTTTTGAGGCCTTAGGACTGATTTATGATGAACCCGACCGAGTCAGGGTGGCAGAGGACACGATCATGGGTCTCTCCCAGGGTAAACTCACTGCAGAATAGTACTGTTCAGAGTTTAGAGTGGTCCACTGAGGTGTCTTGGAATGACTCTGCTTTAAGGTGCCAGTTCAGGAGAAGACTTTCGGATCATCTCAAGGATGCTCTGGCTCTCCATCTGCCACCCAGTTCTTTGGAGGTGGCCATGACCCAGGCTATTTGCATGAATCAGAAATTGCAGGAGAGAGGAGTTATCCAGTGAGAGGATCCAGTATATTCTGCTAAGTCTGAGGTCATGCCATATACGGAACCTATGGAGGTTGGGGCCACTAACCTCAAGGAAAAGGAGAGGAAGCAGCAACGTGAAGGGAAATTATGTTTCTATTGGGATATTTGAAGATGGACTGCCTCTTTTTCCCACCAACTAACAAGTTGTCGGAAACGCTTAAGTCTGGGTGACTGTCGAGGAGGCCACCCAGACTCCCAGGTACCATTTTCCTCATTTCAAAATATTCTTTTAGAGGTGGAACTTTGTTGTGGAGATGGTTTCACACCCACTTCAACTTTTGTGGACTGTGGGTCATCCATTAATTTTATTGATTGTGGTGTGGTGTCCTAGAGTAAGTTAGGGACAGTTAGGTTAAAGACTCCCATCCATATCATTGCCATTGATAAGACACCGTTGTCTGAAAATGTAGATAAGTTTGTCTTGGAGGAGTTTCTCCTCAAGGTGGGTTCCCTGCACCAGGAACAAATTTCATGTTACGTTCTGGATAACCTTCCAGCGGGACTGGTGTTGGGATTCCCCTGGTTACAGGTGCATAATCGTGTTATTGACTGGGAATCTGGTGATATTGTCAAATGGGGTCCTAATTGTTCTAATGGTTGTCTTTCTGCTGTTCTGGTGTCTTCTGCTAATCTGGAGGGTATTCCGGAGTACCTGAAAGATTTTGGAGATGTGTTTTCTGAAAAAGAGACTGAGGTCTTTCACCCCATTGTCCCTATGATTAAAAGACATTAAAAGGTAAATAATTAAAAAGTAATTTTTGTTACATAATTAGACATACAAAAACCACATGAAATATGAATAAAAAAATAAGAAAACAAGGAAGCAAAAACAGGTACCCAAAGGGAAGGTCACAAGTCCACTGTATGACCTGGGAAAGCTAAAGAAGTGTTGCCATATAAACAAAGACCAGGTGCAAAAACAATTAGTCATGCAGTAATCATCTCCCCTTTGAGAAAGCCATCACATGAAATGCACGTCAGGGGTCATGGGAAGGTCATCTCATAGTCCTGACTTATTATGGGTGAGCATTGACTTTGTTATATTAACATGTGTTAATCTGACCTGGTGGTGCTTTGTGCATTGTGACACTTGTGGGATTACTGCTGGGCATGGGCATGTGGGGGAGGCAATGCCGGTTCCAAAAATGTGCTTGCGGTGTCCTGTGGTGCATGAGTTAGACAAAGGAATCCAGTTTGGCTGTAGCTGACTGTAGCTGCACTAGAACTCACACCCTTGTGCTAATTGCTAGTCACTGAGCTTCAAAGGGCTTGATCTTGGAGTTTAATTAAAGGAAAACAATGATCCTGTAGAATCCCAAGGGTGGGGAGCACATTTCAGGAGTGGAGTGAGATGTCCTGAACCTATAATCCAAAATTGAGTCTCCCTCGTCCCTCATAGCTAGCCTTTATCCCCTTTGGCCCACTCCTCTCCTGCCCTCTAGGCTATACCTAAATCCCCTCTCCTTGCCTCTGCCAGCTAAAAACCAAAGTAATAGGTGCTTAATGGATGGTCTTAGGGAGGCGGTTTTAGCATCATCATTGCAGCCAAGCATAGCTTTGCCACCTGGCTTCTAATAGCCATTCTACATATCTTCCCACCCTGTGGTGCTAGAATGGATCGAGATCCTGGAAAGCATTCAGTCCAGTCCAGAGATCTTGAAAATATAACCTGTCTGTAACTAGGATGTATGATATAAGTCCATATTTTCCTCATGAACTCATAGCAAACTCAGCAAACCAGTTACACCGCATAGTATCTATTTTCCAAGCAATAGTTTTGTTCTGATGTTTTTTTCTGATGTTTTATACCACCTGCAGGTTTGGTGAGCATTTTTTCTTTGGTTTTGTGGATTCTTTTTCAACAGGCAATTTCCGGACCTAATTTTTCAATTCAAGAGTGAAGACAATGCAAGGGTTTTTTCAAGCAAATACTTTTTCAAAATGCTCAGAAAGATGTCTCGGCATCTTCTGGGCATCTTTTAAGCCTTCCCGTTGACTTGAATTGTAAAGTATGCTGTGTCTTCAGAGCAGAAAACTCCAGACGAAGATCAGGTCCCTTCTTTTAAATGATTAGCGTCTTTGGAAACTTGAAGCTATTAAAAGGCACTGAAAAGACTTAGAATTGGAGCAGCAATTTATTTTCACATAGAAAAGCATACTGTATGCTCATTCTTTTGAGCATTTTCTACGTAATTTTTTAGATGGGTTTCGGAGCAAACCCACCTGTGAGAATACCATTGTGTTTCATTCAAACATCTGTGTTGCACATATGGATGAAAAGGGCCAAGTTTATGGGTCCATGAAAAACACGTTCAGCACAAGGATAGTATCCCTGTGTCACCTTTATTCTGTCCTTGTTTGGCATTACAAAGTATAGGAGTAGCTTTGTCATTTATTTATTTCTTTTTCCATCCGTTAAAAAAAACTGATATACTGATGGTAAGTATGGACATACGGATGACACACTGATGGTAAAAACAGACACTCTGATGACACACTGATGGTAAAAATGGACACACTGATGATACACATAGTAAAAACGGATACACTGATGACACACATGGTAAAAGTGGAAACACTGGTGACACACTAATGCACGACACTGATGACACCGGTATCATTTTTCATCTTTGTGTGAATTAGGTCTTAGAGTGATTCTTAAATCTTTTTTAAAATTTAAAAAACATTAGAAAATTTACTATATTGGATTTCATTTTTAAGCATACTTAATCCAATGAAGAGGGATATTATATTCATATTCTTTTACCCTTAAACACTAATTTACCATAGTACTGTTGTTAATTTATTTTTATTTTTTATATGATAATTGTCTTCTCACATCTTTGTCTAGACTAGCATTATTAAAATAGAGCAAATAGCCTAAATCTGAGATAAATGAAATTCTATTTCATAAAACAAAATAATGCATGAGGTTAAAATATTGAGGAGTTTTGAACGGAACAAAAATCGTTATAGAATAAAGCAGAGTGGAAAAATCCATTGTCTGCTTCTAAATGCAGTTTCTGCTGCTCAGAACTCAGAGGAGGCTCTGGTCTCTTTTGGGAATGGCTCAGGTGTTCAAAACCACCGCTAGATGAGTGTTATTCATATTACTTTTCTCACTGCTACTGGGCAATGTCTGTAAGAATGGGATCAATATTCATTGGGGGAAGTATTTCTCAAGAAATACAGATGGCTTTCTCTAGAGCTTAGAATATGCCAAATAATTCTACACTCTATACAGTAAAACTATTCATAAGATGAAAAACTGTGGATTTGCTCTGAATCAGGAATTGAAACTTTAGTGAAAGTTAAATTAAACATGAAAATTGTTGTTTTCATTTTTTTCATCTTCTCAGATAATATGTTTCCAAAATTGCCCCATGTTTAAAATAGTGCATTTTATGAAGCAATTGAGCACAAGTGTATAGGGAATATAGAGGAAGGCTGCATAAAGCACATTATTTTTCAGTTCAATAAACCTGTGCCATGAATGGATAATGGTAAAAGTAGGTTTCAAATCCTGTTTGTTTTAGAATGACAGAGAAATAGAAGGCATTTATATTCTCTGTAGATGAATAAGAGACCGACACATGGAAAATTCAATGTATTGTGCTTTAGTTCTCCTGTCACTGCCATCTGCATGGAAGGATTTCTTACCTTAATATACAGCGTTCAACTATTTAAATATTTAAACACATTTCATTTGTAATTTAAAGCAATTCATGATAGCATTATCGCATTCTCACTTTGCTGCTGCAGGAAAAGCATATATATGCATGTTTACTATAGATGCAATTCATTTAAATGCATTTGTACAATGCTTGCCATGGGAATGGAAGGTTCTCTGAATGTACTAATACAACTACTAGATTCCTTCAGTATATGTGTACTTGTCGAGCAGCACGTACAGTATATCCTTTATGCCATGTATATGTATGTCATAGTTTACCACGCTAAATGCAAGACTATTTTATATGATGTACTAATGTATTATTCTATAATAGACATGTACATAAGTAGCTTTTATGTGTTTACCCTATTGCCTCATCCATATTGTGAAGCACTAAGAATTCTAAGCTCTAGTAATATGCAATCAACATGAAAGTCACTCTTTCCACTCGTCACTGCCGGTGTTCAGACAGGCTTAGTTGAGCAAATGTAAAATTATCCAGTTTTTGTTCTGAAACAAATGTAATTTTTACATTTGTATTGTGTTTCACATGTCCTTTTTTCATACCTATCTTGCATACGTATATGTCCATGTTTTTCATCTGTGTGCCATCCATATGTCAATTTCGTAAATGCATATTCCATACAGTTTTAACACTAACAAGTTAATAAATAATAAAATCCACATACAGTTTCCTATCTTAACAATTTTAAAAGCTTCACGACCTTTGATGTATCCATAAATACTTACTGATCTTGAATGTATTATACATCTTGGTGATTTTGTGCATGCAGGAGCTGTGCATGCAATCACCACCAGCTGATCAGCTGATTTCACAGATGACTGGAGCAGTGGCCACACCAAACCCATCAGATTAACCAATAAATGCTGCGATTGCAGGATTTTTTCCCAGGAAGGCAGAGGGAGGGACCATGACTTGTGGGTCGCTAGGGGGTATCTCCTGTTTCTATCAAGGATTTGGGGGATGGAAAGCTAAACACTTCCATGGGATGGTGTGGAGAGGCTCAGTTACACTGGTGGTGGTGGTGATGTTGTCACATCCTCTCTTTCTGGGGAGGCATGTGGCTCTGTTGATCGTAAGCGGGAGGAAGAGGCCGAGATTTCAGCAGAAGAGGAGCGGGAGGAGGCTCAGATTTGTCATGCTTTTTAAGGTGTGATGTTATGAGTTCATTTTCTCCTTCACCTCTGATGTCTGATGAACTCCCTCTGCTGGTGAAAGGAGGTAGTGAAATTGATCTGGATGGGAAGAATCTGTCATCTGAACAGGTGGAGTGTGATTGGACATCCGGAATTTCTGAGTGGATATAAGGCAGCAGACGCCCTGCAGGGTTGCTGGTGATCCTTTCTGCTCTGAGCTCTGGCATCCAGTCTAGTTCCTGTCTACTAAAAGCTAAGTTTTTGCTCTGCTATTTTTCCATGAGATTTTGTCTGTTTACTTAGTGTTTGTGTTCAGCCTGCCCTGGTTGGGACGGGCTGAACTCCATTTTTGTCTCTGATCAGTTGATCTCTTTGCTCTGTCTTCAGAATATACCTGAGTGCTGATATAGTGATTTTGAAGTCTAGTGACTTCAGGGCCTTTTCTATCAGACGTGTTGGACTTTATTTTTGGCAGGGTTTTTTGCATGATTGCATCCAGCATCTTTTCTGTCCTTTCCTATCTAGTTAGTTGGGCCCCATCATTTGCTCAGCCTGTCTTTCTGTCTGTGTTTTCATCTGTTTTTCACCGACAATACATGTTGGGGGCTGTCTATTGCTTTGGGGTCTGCTCTGGGGCAGTTTAGATTTCCCCTTTCTTTCTTTAGGCTTATTTAGCTCTCTGGCTGTGACGAGGGGTCTAGGGCACCATAGGAACCCCCCACGGCTACTGTTAGTTGTGGTGAATAGGATCAGGGGTCTGCAATCCGCTAGCTACCAACCTCTCCGGTTTTCTGGACTTAGCTTGTGTTTTTGTTTTTTCCTCCTCCGGTGACTCATTCATAACAGTGTGAACTCCAGTGCACCTTGTGCTTGGAATTCATTTGCCTCATCATACAGGTGGTCTTCATGTTCAATAACATTTATGCTTTGCTTCTGGATCTGATGGCACATAGCGCAAACCAACAGTCATTTGTTGACAGCACAGTCCCTGAAAAATACCAAGCCAGGGAGCTGGAGCTCTTTTGAGCAGCATTTGGTCTGCTGATTTCAGCGGCGCAGTGGGAAGTAGCCACCAACATACTTGCAATGGGCCGTCCACTGTACCTTTGCACCCTGCTTCCTTGTTTGGTGTGTTGTGGTAGCAGCGTGACCTGCTCCTCTTTCTCCAAACTACGCATGCCACTAGGATGGCCTACGCACCATGTGGGGTCTAGGAACTCATCATTCCCCTCATCATCTTCTACTAACTCCTCAACCCTGCCATCCTTGCCGATCTGCACACTACAGAAAGATGCTGCAGTTAGCAATTAAGTTTCATCGTCTGACATGTCCTGTGGTGGTCCATTGACCATGTGCAGTAGACCTCCCATGTACTCATCCTCCAACATAACAACTGCTTGGGCATCCATGCATCCAGTCTCTTCCATTTCTGGGGCAGAGTTAGGTGGATAGGTCATGGAACCACAGCCAGCGGAGTCATTAAAAATCAGAAGACACTGCTGTATGACTTGGGGCTCAGACTGCTCGGGTGTGAGGTGGAAGCCACGTGATCATGATCCTCAGGTGCAAACTGTGCACTTTCTACAGTATACCTGGTGAAAGATAATGCAAAGGAACTGGAGCCACTCTCAGCCATCCAATCTAACACCTTTTCAACATCTTTTGGCCGCACTATTGGTGCAGCAGTATTCGGGCCTATGAAAGGATGCATTACATCCTGAAACCTACATATACCAAATGAAGGTGTTGTATTTGGGCAAGTAGCAGGTACAAAATGACCACATCCTCTACCTGCATCAGCTACACCAGCTATATCTTGCAAAGAGATGGTGGAAAAGTGGATTTATTTATTTGCAACGGCACCATAAAACACACAGCGCTTCTGACAAATTATTTTTTGTGCCTAGAAATGGCATTGAGATGGTTGATGCCAATTGTTTTTTCCCAGATTACAAAAACACACACTAGTCCAGAAAAATTATCTTTTGGGTCTAAAAATGGCAACTAGACAGCTGAAGCCAATTATTTGTTTCCCAGACTACTTTAAAATACACACTAGTCCAGAAGCATTATTTTTGGGGCCTAGAAATAACAAAAACACAGTTGATGCCAATTATTTTTTCCCAAACTACTAAAAAACATACTAGTCCAGAAAATTTTTTGGGGGGCCTAAAAAGACAACAAAATGTTGATGCCAATTATTTATTTCCCAGACTACTAAAAAACACACACACAAGTCCAAAAAAATATTTTTTGGGGCCTAGAAATCACAAGGAGACAGTTGATGCCAATTATTTTTTTCCCATAAAACTAAAAAAACACACACTAGTCCAGAAAAATTATCTAGAGGCCTAAAAATGGCAACAACACAGTCGATGACAATTATTTTTTTCATAAACTACTAAAAAATACATACTAGTCCGGAAGCATTATTTTTGGGGCCTAGAAATGGCAACAACACAGTTGATGCCAGTTATTTTTTCCCAAACTGCTAAAAAACACATTAGTCCATAAAAATTACTTTTGCGTCCTAGAAAAGGCAACAAAATGGTTGATGCCAATTATTTATTTCCCAGACTACTAAAAGAACACACACACTAGTCCAGAAAAAAAATTTTTTTGACTAGAATTGGCAATGAGACGACTGCTGACAATTATTTTTTCCCAAACTACTAAAACACACACTTGTCCAGAAAAATTATTTTGGGGGACCATAAACGGCAATCAGATGGTTGATGCCTATTATTTATTTCTTAGAGTACTAGAAAACACACAGCGACTTTAAGGACTGTATTCACACAGGCAGAGGGTGCAGAGTACACACAGCAGCATAAAGTACTGGTACTGCAGGGTGGAGCAGAGTACACACAGCAGTTTAAAAGACAGTAATCTCACAGATATGAGTGCAGAGTATGCATAGCGGCTTAAATGACAGTACACCCACAAGTGGGAGGGTGCAAAGTAAACACGGGGCTAGAAGTCAATACTCCCAAAGATATGGGTTGCAGAGTACACACAGCATTTTTTTCAGAGTACGTAGTCACAATCTGTCCCTCACTCCAGCTGCATCCTATCCTTAAGGCCCCATCTCACAGAGCAAGATCGCTAGCGACATCGCTGATGCATCACCGATTTTGTGACGCAACAGCGATCTCGCCAGCGATCTTGCTTCCTGTGACACATAGCGGCGAATGGCCCCCCCGCTGGATATCGCTGATCGTGCTCGAATGTCCTGGGCCATTTTTTCAACGTCAGCATCTCGCTGGCCAGCATGCATCACTGTGTTTGACGTCGACCAGCGACCTCGTTGGCGACGCAGAACTCAGGGACGCAGGCTGTAATTGTTCAGAATAACTGCTGTTTGACAGCGCACCAGCGATCCTTACCAGGTCAAATCATTGTTGGAATCACTTGTGCATCTTTGAAGAGATCTGCCTGTTTGCTTACTGGCGACCATGTAGCGATGCACCAGCGATCCCTACCAGGTCGTATCGTTGTCGGGATCACTGGTGCTTCACTATGTGAAACGGGACCCTTACACTATTGAAAACATTAATCAATAAGAGCTTTATTTACGCCAGCTCACGTGCCGTGCTGGCAAATCACAACCATGCCAATACTTGTCATGGCTGTGATGGCTCCGGAAGTGCCCACAGTCTAAAAGCATGTTGATTGGCTGCACTGCAGCCATTCAGCAAGCTTTATTAGGCTGGCGAATCTGAATAAGAAATGAGACATACAGTAACAAGTCAGTTTTCAGGGTTCGGTAATGGAAACTAGGTGTCTGGTATGGACCCAGAGCGGTTCGCTCATCCCTACATGCATGTTATCTATTTTTTGTGTACCTATTTACTTACAATGTGTGAGTCTGATCCGGGCTACAGATCAAAATAGTGCATGCTACAGTTTTGTACACCCAAACCATCTGTCTTTGTCTGAAAACTTTAATTTAACTTCCACACTGACTTGCATTGTACCTTGCTGCTTTATGCATGATTTCCATTTTGAATACAGACAGCACATAAATGTTTAAAACACATGTCTAATCAAGACTTGTACAAAATTTTTAGATTTTTTTATATTAAAGCTCAGAACAAAATCTAGTGGATCCCTTAGCAGTTTTTATGATTTCTATAATTTTAATCACGCATGCATGCAATCATAATGAAGTGATTTAATGTTCATAATTTCAGGCTTTAATCATATAATTTAATAGTCCAAATATGAATAACAGTTTATATATATATATTTATATACAGTATACACTACCGTTCAAATGTTTAGGGTCACTTAGAAATTTGCTTATTTTTGAAAGAAAAGCACAGTTTTTTTTCCAATGAAGCTAACATTAAATGATTCAGAAATACACTCTATACATTGTTAATGTAGTAGATGACTATTCTAGCTGCAAACGTCTGGTTTGTAATGCAATATCTTCATAGGTGTATAGAGGCCCATTTCCAACAACCATCACTCAAGTGTTCTTATGGAACTTTGTGCTTGCTAACTGTGTAAGAAGGCTAAAGGATGGTTAGAATACCCTTGAAAATCTTTCTGCAAGTATGTTAGCACAGCTGAAAACAGTTTGGCTGATTAGAGAAGCTATAAACCTGACCTTCCTTTGAGCTAGTTGAAAATCTGGAGCATTACATTTGTTGGTTCCTTTAAACTCTTAAAATGGCCAGAAAAAAAAGAACTTTCATATGAAACTCGACAGTCTACTCTTGCTCTTAGAAATGAAGGCTGCTATTCCATGAGAGAAATTGCCAAGAAACTGAAGATTTCCTACAACGGTGTGCACTACTCCCTTCAGAGGAGAGCACAAATAGGCTCTAACCAGAGTAGAAAGAGAAGTGGGAGGCACCGCTGCACAATTGAGCAACAAGACAAGTACATTAGAGTCTGTAGTTTGAGAACTTGATGCCTCACAGGCTCTCAACTGGCAATTTCATTAAATAGTACAAGCAAAACACCAGCGTCAACATCTACAGTGAAGAGGCGACTCCGGGATGCTGGCTTTAAGGGCAGAGTGGCAAAGAACAAGCCATATCTAAGACTGGCTAATAAAAGGAAAAGATTAATATGGGCAAAAGAACACAGACATTGGACAGAGGAAGATTGGTAAAGCGTGTTATGGACAGACGAATCCAAGTTTGAGGTGTTTGGAGCACACAGAAGAACATTTGTGAGACTCAGAACAACTGAAAAGATGTTGGAAGAGTGCCTGACACCATCTGTCAAGCATGGTGGAGGTAATGTGATGGTCTGAGGTTGCTTTGGTGCTGGTAAAGTGGGAGATTTGTACAAGGTAAAAGGGATTTTGAATAAGGAAGGCTATCAATCCATTTTGCAACACCATGCCATACCTTGTGGACAGCGCTTGATTGGAGCCAATTTCATCCTACAACAGGACAATGGCCCAAAGCACACCTCCAAATTATGCAAGAACTATTTAGGGAAGAAGCAGGCAGCTGGCATTCTATCTGGAATGGAGTAGCCAGCACAGTCACCAGATCTCAACCCCATTGAGCTGTTGTGGGAGCAGCTTGACCGTATGGTACGCAAAAAGTGCCCATCAAGCCAAACCAACTTGTGGGAAGGGCTTCTGGAAGCATAGGCTGAAATTTCTCCAGATTACCTCAGCAAATTAACTGCTAGAATGCCAAAGGTCTGCAATGATGTAATTGCTGCAAAGGGAGCATTCTTTGATGAAAGCAAAGTTTGAAGGAGAAAGTTATTATTTCAAATAAAAATCTATTTTTTGAACCTTGTCAATGTCTGGACTAGATTTTAAATTCATTTGGCAACTCATTTGATTAATAAAAGTATAAGTTTTCATGGAAATCGCAAAATTGTCTGTATATACATACAATGGGGAAAAAAGTATTTAGTCAGCAACCAATTGTGTAAGTTCTCCCACTCAAAAAGATGAAAGAGGCCTATGATTGACATCATAGGTAGACCACAACTATGGGAGTCAAAATTGAGAAAACAAATCCAGAAAATCACCTTGTCTCATTTGGCAAGATTCAAATTATGGTGGAAAATAAGTGTTTGTCATTAACAAAAGTTCATCTCAATATTTTGTTATATATCCTTTGTTAGCAATGACAGAGGTCAAATGTTTTCTGTAAGTCTTCACAAGGTTAGCCCACAATGTTGTGGGTATGTTGGCCTATTCCTCCATGCTGATCTCCTCTAGAGCAGTGATGCTTTGGGTCTGTCACTGGGCAGCACAGAATTTCAACTCACTCTAAAGGTTTTCTATGGGGTTGAGACCTTGAGACTTGCTAGGCCACTCTAGCACCTTCATATGCTTCATACAACGCCTCTCCTTCATTGTTCTGGCTGTGTGCTTGGGATAATTATCATACTGAAAGACCCATTCACATTTCATCTTCAATGCCCTTGCTGATGGAAGGAGGATTGCACTAAAAATCCCAGGATACATGGCACCATTCATTCTTTCAAGTACACGGATCAGTCTTATTGGTCCCTTAGCAGCAAAACAGTCCCAAAGCATGATGTTGCCACCCCCATGCTTTACAGTAGATATGGGGTTATTTAGATTCAACTCAGCATTCTGTTTCCTCCAAACACGACGAGTTTTGTTTCTACCAAACAGTTCTACAGTTCTATCTTGGTTTCATCAGACCATATGACATTCTCCCAATACTCTTATGGATAATCAAAATGCTCTCTAGCAAACTTCAGATGGGTCCAGACATGTACTGGCTTAAGCAGGGGGACACGTCTGGCACTGCAGCATCTGAGTCCCAGGCGGCGTAGTTTATTACTGATGGTAGCCTTTGTTACGGTGGTCCCAGCTTTATGCAGGTCATTCACTACGTCACCCGTGGGGTTCTGGGATTTTTGCTCACCGATCTTGTGATCATTTTGATCCCACGAGTGAGATCTTGCATGGAGCCCTAGATAGATGGAGATTATCAGTGGTCATTTATGTCTTCCATTTTCTTATTATTGCTCCCACAGTTGATTTAATTATACCAAGCTGCTTGCCTATTGCTGATTCAGTCTTCCCAGCCTGGCGCAGGGCTACAATTTTGCTTCTGGTGTTCCACGACAGCTCTTTGGACTTCACTATAGTGGAGTTTGAGTGTTTGAAACTGTGTATTTTATACTGAAGTTCAACAGTTGCAATTACTACAGGTAATGAGTGGAGGACAAAGGAGTCTCTTAAAGAAGTTACAGGTCTGTGAGAGCCAGAAATCTGTGTACGTTGGGCACTCAGACCATCCTCATGGAGTCGATTTCTTACCATTTGTGCAGACACATGCACATTTGAGGCCAGCTGGAAGTCATTTTGCAGGGCTATGGCAGTGCTCCTCCTGTTCCTCCTTGCACAAAGGCTGAGGTAGCGGTCCTGCTGTTTGGTTGTTGCCCTCCTATGGCCCCCTCCACATCTCCTGGTGTACCTGCCTGTCTCCTGGTAGCACCTCCAGCCTCTGGACACTACGCTGACAGACACAGCAAACCTTCTTGCCACAGCTTGCATTGATGTGCCATCTTGGATGAGCTGCACTACCTGAGCCTCTTGTGTGAGTTGTAGAGTCCGTCTCATGCTACCACGAGTTTGAAAGCACAACCAACATTCAAAAGTGACCGAAACATGAGCCAGAAAGCATTGGTACTGAGATGCGGTCTGTGGTCCCCACCTGCAGAACCACTCCTTTATTGAGGGTGCCTTGAAAATTGCCAATAATTTCCATCTGTTGTCTATTCCATTTGCACAACAGCATGTGAAATTGATTGTCAATCAGTGTTGCTTCCTAAGTGGACAGTTTGATTTCACAGAAGTTTGATTTACTTGGAGCTATATTCTGTTGTTTAAGTGTTCCCTTTATTTTTTGAGCAGTGTACATATATATATATATATATATATATATATATATATATGTATATATATATACAGCTCTAGAAAAAATTAAGAATTAAGAGACCACTGCAAAATTTTCAGTTTGTCTGATTTTTCTCTTTATGGTTATATTTTTGAGTAAAATGTAAATTGTTTTTTTATTCTATAAACTACTGCCAGCGTGTCTTCAAATTTCCAAGCACAAAATTTTGTATTTATTTTCAGAAAATGAGAAATGGTCAAAATAACAAAAAAATGCAGCGCTTGCAGAACTCAAATAATGCTAAGAAAACAAGTTCATTATAATTTAGAAACAACGATACTAATGTTTTAACTCAGGAAGAGTTCAGAAATCAATATTTTGTGGAATAACCATGATTTTTAGTCACAGTTTTCATGCATCTTTGCATGCTTTCCACCAGTCTTTCACACTGCTTTTGAGTGACCTTATGCCACTCCTGGTACAAAAATTTAAGCAGTTCTTTCTTGTGACTATCCATCTTCCTCTTGATTATATCCCAGAGGTTTTCAATGGGGTTCAGGTCTGGAGATGGGGCTGGCTATGGCAGGGATTTGATGTGGTGGTCCTTCATCCACACATTGATTGACCTAGTTGTGTGGCATAGCGCACTGTCCTGCTGGAAAAACCAGTCCACATAGTTGGGGAACATTGCATGAGCAGAAGGAATCAACTGTTTTTCCAGGATAACCTTGTATGCTACTTGATTCATACATCCTTCTCAAAGATTAACCTGCCCAATTCCAGCCTTGCTGAAGCATCCAGAGATCATCACTAGAGTTGAGCGAAACGGGTCGAAAAAATTCAAAAGTCGCCGACTTTTGGCAAAGTCGGGTTTCATGAATCGAAACCCGACCCTAGGATGAGGTCGGCAACGAGGTCGGCGACTTACGCGCCAAAGTCGCGTTTCAAAAGTTTGTTTTGCGCTCTTTTTCAGCCAATCAGGATCCACGGACACTGTGGGCAACGTGACGACCTAGGCACAGTTCACCACCATCTTTCAGAAGGGCATGCAAGTGATTGGCTTGCTTTGGTGGGCGTCACAGGGGGTATAAAAGGGCATGCACGCCGACCGCCATCTTACTTCTGCCGATCTTAGTATAGGGTGAGGTTGCTGCTGATTCTGTAGGGAGAGCGTTAGGCAGGGAAGAAGACAAAAAAACTGCTTCTGCTGCTAGCGATTTGGCCTGCACAACACACAAGTCACTGTGTGTGCAGTGCAAGGGGAGGCTATATTGTGGTGTATCAGTGGTGTTGGTTGTTGGGCTGCCTTTAAAGGCTTCCTGACACGCTGGCATTGCTGTTTACCCACTGCTCTGCAAACTGCTTTTTTAAAAGCAATCCAATCTCCCTTATCCTCTAGTCACTTTTGTCACAGCTGTGCCATCGAGCGTGTCACATAGCGCTCAGATATCAGTGGGCCTCACACAATCTACAAGTGTCCAGTGTCCAAAAGTGTACGCAGAGATTCAAAATCTCCATTATCCTCTCGTCACTTTGGTCACAGGCAGCTGTGCCATCGAGCGTGTCACATAGCGCTCAGATATCAGTGGGCCTCACACAATCCACAAGTGTCCAGTGTCCAAAAGTGTACGCAGAGATTCAAAATCTCCATTATCCTCTCGTCACTTTGGTCACAGGCAGCTGTGCCATCGAGCGTGTCACATAGCGCTCAGATATCAGTGGGCCTCACACAATCCACAAGTGTCCAGTATCCAAAAGTGTACGCAGAGATTCAAAATCTCCATTATCCTCTCGTCACTTTGGTCACAGGCAGCTGTGCCATCGAGCGTGTCACATAGCGCTCAGATATCAGTGGGCCTCACACAATCCACAAGTGTCCAGTGTCCAAAAGTGTACGCAGAGATTCAAAATCTCCATTATCCTCTCGTCACTTTGGTCACAGGCAGCTGTGCCATCGAGCGTGTCACATAGCGCTCAGATATCAGTGGGCCTCACACAATCCACAAGTGTCCAGTGTCCAAAAGTGTACGCAGAGATTCAAAATCTCCATTATCCTCTCGTCACTTTGGTCACAGGCAGCTGTGCCATCGAGCGTGTCACATAGCGCTCAGATATCAGTGGGCCTCACACAATCCACAAGTGTCCAGTGTCCAAAAGTGTACGCAGAGATTCAAAATCTCCATTATCCTCTCGTCACTTTGGTCACAGGCAGCTGTGCCATCGAGCGTGTCACATAGCGCTCAGATATCAGTGGGCCTCACACAATTCACAAGTGTCCAGTGTCCAAAAGTGTACGCAGAGATTCAAAATCTCCATTATCCTCTCGTCACTTTGGTCACAGGCAGCTGTGCCATCGAGCGTGTCACATAGCGCTCAGATATCAGTGGGCCTCACACAATCCACAAGTGTCCAGTGTCCAAAAGTGTACGCAGAGATTCAAAATCTCCATTATCCTCTCGTCACTTTGGTCACAGGCAGCTGTGCCATTGAGCGTGTCACATAGCGCTCAGATATCAGTGGGCCTCACACAATCTACAAGTGTCCAGTGTCCAAAAGTGTACGCAGAGATTCAAAATCTCCATTATCCTCTCGTCACTTTGGTCACAGGCAGCTGTGCCATCGAGCGTGTCACATAGCGCTCAGATATCAGTGGGCCTCACACAATCCACAATTGTCCAGTGTCCAAAAGTGTACGCAGAGATTCAAAATCTCCATTATCCTCTCGTCACTTTGGTCACAGGCAGCTGTGCCATCGAGCGTGTCACATAGCGCTCAGATATCAGTGGGCCTCACACAATCCACAAGTGTCCAGTGTCCAAAAGTGTACGCAGAGATTCAAAATCTCCATTATCCTCTCGTCACTTTGGTCACAGGCAGCTGTGCCATCGAGCGTGTCACATAGCGCTCAGATATCAGTGGGCCTCACACAATCTACAAGTGTCCAGTGTCCAAAAGTGTACGCAGAGATTCAAAATCTCCATTATCCTCTCGTCACTTTGGTCACAGGCAGCTGTGCCATCGAGCGTGTCACATAGCGCTCAGATATCAGTGGGCCTCACACAATCCACAAGTGTCCAGTGTCCAAAAGTGTACGCAGAGATTCAAAATCTCCATTATCCTCTCGTCACTTTGGTCACAGGCAGCTGTGCCATCGAGCGTGTCACATAGTGCTCAGATATCAGTGGGCCTCACACAATCTACAAGTGTCCAGTGTCCAAAAGTGTACGCAGAGATTCAAAATCTCCATTATCCTCTCGTCACTTTGGTCACAGGCAGCTGTGCCATCGAGCGTGTCACATAGCGCTCAGATATAAGTGGGCCTCACACAATCCACAAGTGTCCAGTGTCCAAAAGTGTACGCAGAGATTCAAAATCTCCATTATCCTCTCGTCACTTTGGTCACAGGCAGCTGTGCCATCGAGCGTGTCACATAGCGCTCAGATATCAGTGGGCCTCACACAATCCACAAGTGTCCAGTGTCCAAAAGTGTACGCAGAGATTCAAAATCTCCATTATCCTCTCGTCACTTTGGTCACAGGCAGCTGTGCCATCGAGCGTGTCACATAGCGCTCAGATATCAGTGGGCCTCACACAATCCACAAGTGTCCAGTGTCCAAAAGTGTACGCAGAGATTCAAAATCTCCATTATCCTCTCGTCACTTTGGTCACAGGCAGCTGTGCCATCGAGCGTGTCACATAGCGCTCAGATATCAGTGGGCCTCACACAATCCACAAGTGTCCAGTGTCCAAAAGTGTACGCAGAGATTCAAAATCTCCATTATCCTCTCGTCACTTTGGTCACAGGCAGCTGTGCCATCGAGCGTGTCACATAGCGCTCAGATATCAGTGGGCCTCACACAATCCACAAGTGTCCAGTGTCCAAAAGTGTACGCAGAGATTCAAAATCTCCATTATCCTCTCGTCACTTTGGTCACAGGCAGCTGTGCCATCGAGCGAGTCACATAGCGCTCAGATATCAGTGGGCCTCACACAATCTACAAGTGTCCAGTGTCCAAAAGTGTACGCAGAGATTCAAAATCTCCATTATCCTCTCGTCACTTTGGTCACAGGCAGCTGTGCCATCGAGCGTGTCACATAGCGCTCAGATATCAATGGGCCTCACACAATCTACAAGTGTCCAGTGTCCAAAAGTATACGCAGAGATTCAAAATCTCCATTATCCTCTCGTCACTTTGGTCACAGGCAGCTGTGCCATCGAGCGTGTCACATAGCGCTCAGATATCAGTGGGCCTCACACAATCCACAATTGTCCAGTGTCCAAAAGTGTACGCAGAGATTCAAAATCTCCATTATCCTCTCGTCACTTTGGTCACAGGCAGCTGTGCCATCGAGCGTGTCACATAGCGCTCAGATATCAGTGGGCCTCACACAATCCACAAGTGTCCAGTGTCCAAAAGTGTACGCAGAGATTCAAAATCTCCATTATCCTCTCGTCACTTTGGTCACAGGCAGCTGTGCCATCGAGCGTGTCACATAGCGCTCAGATATCAGTGGGCCTCACACAATCTACAAGTGTCCAGTGTCCAAAAGTGTACGCAGAGATTCAAAATCTCCATTATCCTCTCGTCACTTTGGTCACAGGCAGCTGTGCCATCGAGCGTGTCACATAGCGCTCAGATATCAGTGGGCCTCACACAATCCACAAGTGTCCAGTGTCCAAAAGTGTACGCAGAGATTCAAAATCTCCATTATCCTCTCGTCACTTTGGTCACAGGCAGCTGTGCCATCGAGCGTGTCACATAGCGCTCAGATATCAGTGGGCCTCACACAATCTACAAGTGTCCAGTGTCCAAAAGTGTACGCAGAGATTCAAAATCTCCATTATCCTCTCGTCACTTTGGTCACAGGCAGCTGTGCCATCGAGCGTGTCACATAGCGCTCAGATATCAGTGGGCCTCACACAATCCACAAGTGTCCAGTGTCCAAAAGTGTACGCAGAGATTCAAAATCTCCATTATCCTCTCGTCACTTTGGTCACAGGCAGCTGTGCCATCGAGCGTGTCACATAGCGCTCAGATATCAGTGGGCCTCACACAATCCACAAGTGTCCAGTGTCCAAAAGTGTACGCAGAGATTCAAAATCTCCATTATCCTCTCGTCACTTTGGTCACAGGCAGCTGTGCCATCGAGCGTGTCACATAGCGCTCAGATATCAGTGGGCCTCACACAATCCACAAGTGTCCAGTGTCCAAAAGTGTACGCAGAGATTCAAAATCTCCATTATCCTCTCGTCACTTTGGTCACAGGCAGCTGTGCCATCGAGCGTGTCACATAGCGCTCAGATATCAGTGGGCCTCACACAATCCACAAGTGTCCAGTGTCCAAAAGTGTACGCAGAGATTCAAAATCTCCATTATCCTCTCGTCACTTTGGTCACAGGCAGCTGTGCCATCGAGCGTGTCACATAGCGCTCAGATATCAGTGGGCCTCACACAATCCACAATTGTCCAGTGTCCAAAAGTGTACGCAGAGATTCAAAATCTCCATTATCCTCTCGTCACTTTGGTCACAGGCAGCTGTGCCATCGAGCGTGTCACATAGCGCTCAGATATCAGTGGGCCTCACACAATCTACAAGTGTCCAGTGTCCAAAAGTGTACGCAGAGATTCAAAATCTCCGTTATCCTCTCGTCACTTTGGTCACAGGCAGCTGTGCCATCGAGCGTGTCACATAGCGCTCAGATATCAGTGGGCCTCACACAATCCACAAGTGTCCAGTGTCCAAAAGTGTACGCAGAGATTCAAAATCTCCATTATCCTCTCGTCACTTTGGTCACAGGCAGCTGTGCCATCGAGCGTGTCACATAGCGCTCAGATATCAGTGGGCCTCACACAATCCACAAGTGTCCAGTGTCCAAAAGTGTACGCAGAGATTCAAAATCTCCATTATCCTCTCGTCACTTTGGTCACAGGCAGCTGTGCCATCGAGCGTGTCACATAGCGCTCAGATATCAGTGGGCCTCACACAATCTACAAGTGTCCAGTGTCCAAAAGTGTACGCAGAGATTCAAAATCTCCATTATCCTCTCGTCACTTTGGTCACAGGCAGCTGTGCCATCGAGCGTGTCACATAGCGCTCAGATATCAGTGGGCCTCACACAATCTACAAGTGTCCAGTGTCCAAAAGTGTACGCAGAGATTCAAAATCTCCATTATCCTCTCGTCACTTTGGTCACAGGCAGCTGTGCCATTGAGCGTGTCACATAGCGCTCAGATATCAGTGGGCCTCACACAATCCACAAGTGTCCAGTGTCCAAAAGTGTACGCAGAGATTCAAAATCTCCATTATCCTCTCGTCACTTTGGTCACAGGCAGCTGTGCCATCGAGCGTGTCACATAGCGCTCAGATATCAGTGGGCCTCACACAATCCACAAGTGTCCAGTGTCCAAAAGTGTACGCAGAGATTCAAAATCTCCATTATCCTCTCGTCACTTTGGTCACAGGCAGCTGTGCCATCGAGCGTGTCACATAGCGCTCAGATATCAGTGGGCCTCACACAATCTACAAGTGTCCAGTGTCCAAAAGTGTACGCAGAGATTCAAAATCTCCATTATCCTCTCGTCACTTTGGTCACAGGCAGCTGTGCCATCGAGCGTGTCACATAGCGCTCAGATATCAGTGGGCCTCACACAATCTACAAGTGTCCAGTGTCCAAAAGTGTACGCAGAGATTCAAAATCTCCATTATCCTCTCGTCACTTTGGTCACAGGCAGCTGTGCCATCGAGCGTGTCACATAGCGCTCAGATATCAGTGGGCCTCACACAATCCACAAGTGTCCAGTGTCCAAAAGTGTACGCAGAGATTCAAAATCTCCATTATCCTCTCGTCACTTTGGTCACAGGCAGCTGTGCCATCGAGCGTGTCACATAACGCTCAGATATCAGTGGGCCTCACACAATCCACAAGTGTCCAGTGTCCAAAAGTGTACGCAGAGATTCAAAATCTCCATTATCCTCTCGTCACTTTGGTCACAGGCAGCTGTGCCATCGAGCGTGTCACATAGCGCTCAGATATCAGTGGGCCTCACACAATCCACAAGTGTCCAGTGTCCAAAAGTGTACGCAGAGATTCAAAATCTCCATTATCCTCTCGTCACTTTGGTCACAGGCAGCTGTGCCATCGAGCGTGTCACATAGCGCTCAGATATCAGTGGGCCTCACACAATCCACAAGTGTCCAGTGTCCAAAAGTGTAAGCAGAGATTCAAAATCTCCATTATCCTCTCGTCACTTTGGTCACAGGCAGCTGTGCCATCGAGCGTGTCACATAGCGCTCAGATATCAGTGGGCCTCACACAATCCACAAGTGTCCAGTGTCCAAAAGTGTACGCAGAGATTCAAAATCTCCATTATCCTCTCGTCACTTTGGTCACAGGCAGCTGTGCCATCGAGCGTGTCACATAGCGCTCAGATATCAGTGGGCCTCACACAATCCACAAGTGTCCAGTGTCCAAAAGTGTACGCAGAGATTCAAAATCTCCATTATCCTCTCGTCACTTTGGTCACAGGCAGCTGTGCCATCGAGCGTGTCACATAGCGCTCAGATATCAGTGGGCCTCACACAATCCACAAGTGTCCAGTGTCCAAAAGTGTACGCAGAGATTCAAAATCTCCATTATCCTCTCGTCACTTTGGTCACAGGCAGCTGTGCCATTGAGCGTGTCACATAGCGCTCAGATATCAGTGGGCCTCACACAATCTACAAGTGTCCAGTGTCCAAAAGTGTACGCAGAGATTCAAAATCTCCATTATCCTCTCGTCACTTTGGTCACAGGCAGCTGTGCCATCGAGCGTGTCACATAGCGCTCAGATATCAGTGGGCCTCACACAATCCACAAGTGTCCAGTGTCCAAAAGTGTACGCAGAGATTCAAAATCTCCATTATCCTCTCGTCACTTTGGTCACAGGCAGCTGTGCCATCGAGCGTGTCACATAGCGCTCAGATATCAGTGGGCCTCACACAATCCACAAGTGTCCAGTGTCCAAAAGTGTACGCAGAGATTCAAAATCTCCATTATCCTCTCGTCACTTTGGTCACAGGCAGCTGTGCCATCGAGCGTGTCACATAGCGCTCAGATATCAGTGGGCCTCACACAATCTACAAGTGTCCAGTGTCCAAAAGTGTACGCAGAGATTCAAAATCTCCATTATCCTCTCGTCACTTTGGTCACAGGCAGCTGTGCCATCGAGCGTGTCACATAGCGCTCAGATATCAGTGGGCCTCACACAATCTACAAGTGTCCAGTGTCCAAAAGTGTACGCAGAGATTCAAAATCTCCATTATCCTCTCGTCACTTTGGTCACAGGCAGCTGTGCCATCGAGCGTGTCACATAGCGCTCAGATATCAGTGGGCCTCACACAATCCACAAGTGTTCAGTGTCCAAAAGTGTACGCAGAGATTCAAAATCTCCATTATCCTCTCGTCACTTTGGTCACAGGCAGCTGTGCCATCGAGCGTGTCACATAACGCTCAGATATCAGTGGGCCTCACACAATCCACAAGTGTCCAGTGTCCAAAAGTGTACGCAGAGATTCAAAATCTCCATTATCCTCTTGTCACTTTGGTCACAGGCAGCTGTGCCATCGAGCGTGTCACATAGCGCTCAGATATCAGTGGGCCTCACACAATCCACAAGTGTCCAGTGTCCAAAAGTGTACGCACGGATTCAAAATCTCCATTATCCTCTCGTCACTTTGGTCACAGGCAGCTGTGCCATCGAGCGTGTCACATAGCGCTCAGATATCAGTGGGCCTCACACAATCTACAAGTGTCCAGTGTCCAAAAGTGTACGCAGAGATTCAAAATCTCCATTATCCTCTCGTCACTTTGGTCACAGGCAGCTGTGCCATCGAGCGTGTCACATAGCGCTCAGATATCAGTGGGCCTCACACAATCCACAAGTGTCCAGTGTCCAAAAGTGTACGCAGAGATTCAAAATCTCCATTATCCTCTCGTCACTTTGGTCACAGGCAGCTGTGCCATCGAGCGTGTCACATAGCGCTCAGATATCAGTGGGCCTCACACAATCCACAAGTGTCCAGTGTCCAAAAGTGTATGCAGAGATTCAAAATCTCCATTATCCTCTCGTCACTTTGGTCACAGGCAGCTGTGCCATCGAGCGTGTCACATAGCGCTCAGATATCAGTGGGCCTCACACAATCTACAAGTGTCCAGTGTCCAAAAGTGTATGCAGAGATTCAAAATCTCCATTATCCTCTCGTCACTTTGGTCACAGGCAGCTGTGCCATCGAGCGTGTCACATAGCGCTCAGATATCAGTGGGCCTCACACAATCCACAAGTGTCCAGTGTCCAAAAGTGTACGCAGAGATTCAAAATCTCCATTATCCTCTCGTCACTTTGGTCACAGGCAGCTGTGCCATCGAGCGTGTCACATAGCGCTCAGATATCAGTGGGCCTCACACAATCCAAAAGTGTCCACTGTCCACAAGTGTGTGCAGAAATTCTAAATCTCCCCTGTCCTATAGACACCTTGTACCTTCTTTTACATTACTATATAATTTGTTGGATTTTGTCTACATTTCTACCAAAAATGAGGAAGGCTGGTGGAAGAGGCCGTGGAATTGGGCGGGGGTTGGCAGCTGGTAATGATGGTGTTGGTGGTGGATCTGATGGTAGTGGCAAGAGCAAAATAGGACCGAATGCAGGAGGTGCTGACCCTGCGTCATCGTCTGGCTACATAAGGCTCGAACACTTAATTTTCTAGGAGTTGGCAAACCGCTTTTAAAGGCAGAGCATCAGGAAAAAGTTTTGTCTTACATTGCTGACTCAGCCTCCAGCTCTATCGCCTCCTCTTCTTCAGTTGTAAAAAGTAAAAGCACTGAGTCGTCATTGGAGGCTCATGTTCATGAACCACACCTTTCCTTGTGTCCTTCACCCCAACCAAGATTGAAGGATGACGCAGGCCATACTACTGATTACTCCATGGAGCTGTTTTCACATACCATGCCTGGATTATCAAGTGAAATGGTGAATTACCCAGGCCAAGATGAATCTGACATGGAGTGCACTGATGCACAGCCACTGACGGATGATTCTGCTGGTACATTCACTCAGAGCACTACATTGTCCTCGCAGTGTACAGAGCCAGATTTTGACCCTGATGAGACTCAGGTGCCCCTTCCCGCACACTATACCACCATACACGGTGACACAGAGAAAGGTGCACATGACATAGAAGAGGAGGTGATGGATGACCCAGTTGTTGACCCAGATTGGCATCCATTGGGGGAAGAGGGTGCTGCTTCCAATAGCTCAGATGAGTAGCATCCACAGCAGACATCGACATCGCAACAGCTGTTATCTGGAAGGCCCGGAGCACTCCAAAGACAGGTTCCAAACATCAAAAGAGTTGCTGGACAGCTTGTCCAGAGGGTCAAAAGATCACAGCATGCTAGGCCGCAAAATGTCTGCCAAAGTAGGAAGAGTGCAGTGTGGCACTTTTTTGAACAAAATCCTCATGATCAGGCCAAGGTTATCTGTAAGAAGTGCGCAAAGACCTTTAGCCGAGGGAAAAATCTGAAAAATTTGAATACCAGTTGCATGCTTAGACATTTAACCAGCATGCACTTGCAAGCGTGGACACAACACCAAACCTCAAGTGCCACATGTGCAACTGATCACAACGAAGGTAGTCAGCAACGCTACATTGTTTCCCCCACTGTAAGCCCACCGGTTAGCACAGCAGCAAATGTTGAGGTGTCGTTGCAAGGCCACAGCAGTCAGGGAATCCCACTGTTATATCAACGAAAGACTGATTCTAGGCCATCAGAAAGAACACCAACTCCATCACCATCATCAACCCTCTCTCAGTCCGCCCTGTCCACCGCTACTTCCACCATATGCAGCTCTCAAGTCCAGCTCACCCTCCCAGACACTATGAGTAGGTCAAGAAAGTACTCAGTCTCTCATCCGCGTACACTGGGTTTGAACGCCCACATTGCCAAACTAATCTCGTTTGAGATGATGCCCTTTCGGTTGGTGGAAAGCACAGCTTTCCGCGAACTCATGGCCTATGCAGTACCACGCTATGACCTACCCAGTCGCCACTTCTTCTCTCGCAAAGCCATCCCAGCCCTCCACCATCATGTGAAAGACCGCATTGTCCATGCACTCAAGCAGTCAGTGAGCGGAAAGGTGCACCTCACAACTGATGCATGGTCCAGTCGGCATGGCCAGGGCCGTTATGTGTCCATCACTGCGCACTGGGTTAATGTGGTGGATGCAGGGTCCACAGGGGACAGCGGTGGTGGGACAGTGCTGCCTAGCCCACGGTATAGGAAACAGTTGGCTGTAGGCGTTCGACCCTCCTCCTCCTCCAGAAGCGAAAGCTCGTCCACAGAGCGCAGTCGTACGAGCACTCCATCTGCAGCTGCCACTGTTGCACACGATGTGTCCCCCTATCGAGCAGCTAGTGGAAAGCGTCAGCAGGCTGTGTTGCAGATGATGTGTTTGGGCGACAGACACACCGCCGAGGTGCTGGCCGAGTACTTGAAGCGACAAACTGAGTCATGGCTGGGCAGTGTACATCTTGAGGCAGGCAAGGTAGTTAGTGATAACGGCCGTAATTTTGTGGCAGCCATAGCCCTTTCAAAACTCAGCCACATACCTTGCTTGGCTCACACCTTGAACCTGGTGGTGCAGTGCTTCCTCAAAAATTATCCGGAGTTAACAGCCCTGCTCCAGAAGGTGCGAAGACTGTGCGCGCACATCCGCCGGTCGCCTGTACACTCCGTTCGTATGCAGAAGCTGCAGCGATTGCTCCACCTTCCCAACCACCGCCTCATTATCGACATTGCAACAAGGTGGAACTCCACCCTGCACATGGTGGAGCGGCTGTGCGAGCAGAGGCAGGCCATAATGCATTTGTGGGAGGATACACGGCCAGGCACTTTGAGAGCAGACATGGAGTTGACAGGCGTGCAGTGGTCGAAGCTGAAAGACCTTTGTAAAGTCCTTCAGTGTTTTGAGGAATGCACACGGCTGGTAATCGCAGACGACGCCATCCTAAGCATGAGCATCCCACTTATGTGTCTGCTCATGCAAACTTTGACGCACCTTAAGGAGCAGGCGTCTGCAGCCAATGTTGATGAGGAGGAAGAGGAGGAGGGAATCCTTGATGACATTCAGCCATTGTCTGCTCAGGGACCTCTCCTGGACGAGGTGGAGGAAGAAGAGGAGGAGGAGGAGGAGGATGATGGGGATGATTACTTAGGGGAGGAGGATGCATCTCGTGGGGCAAGTGAAAATGTTGGCGTGGCAAGGTCTGGTACAGGGTTTGTGCGTGACTGGAGGGATGTGGATTTGCCAGAAAGTGCTCCTCCACCCAGCACTCGCAGTGCATCATTGACACCGGGAACATTGGCCCACATTGTCAGATTATGCCTTGTGGATCCTAAAAAGGGACCCCGGCATTGCCAAAATGATGAACGATGACGACTACTGGTTGGCCAGCATCCTGGATCCACGCTATAAAGGCAAATTACAAAACATCATGCCACAGGAGAACCTTGACCTAATATTGGCTAATAAACAAGCAACTCTGGTAAATCGGTTGCTTGAGGCATTCCCAGCACACAGCAGCGGTGATGGTTCTCACGCGAGCCGTACGGGCCGGGGGCAGCTTGGCAGAGGTGTTCGTGGTGCATACAGCAGAAGTGGCGTTGGAGACAGGGGTTTCATGACAATGTTGTGGACTGATTTTTCAAATACCGCTCACACAACTGGTAATACTGCATCGATGGAAAGTGACAGGAGACAGCAGTTGTCAACTATGGTTACAAACTACTTTTCCTCCCATATCGATGTTCTCCCACACAGGTCATTCCCCTTTGACTATTGGGCCGCTAAACTGGACACCTGGCCTGAATTGGCCCAATATGCCTTACAGGAGCTCGCTTGCCCAGCTGCAAGTGTGCTATCGGAAAGAGTCTTCAGTGCAGCTGGATCAATCCTGACAGAAAAAAGGACCCGTCTGTCAACCCAAAATGTGGATGATCTAACCTTCATTAAAATGAACCACGCATGGGTTTCCAAGGATTTTGTCCCACCTTCCCCTGATGACACATAGGGTGACAGAAAAATGGCTTGCTTTGGTCCACCTCTTCCTGGTACTTCACCTATTTCGCCTTTTGCATCAGCTGAATGTCCAACATCAACATATGCCACTTTCTAAAACTCCCTAACTGTGCTGCCTCCCCCCCATGGCCGGGGTAACCACCTAGCGCACGACACCGTGCGAGTGCCGTTGCCCTGGACAGGTGGGTAGGCCGACTCTTGGGCGCGGGCACTGGCACAGGGTCCCTCATAGTGCAATCAAGTGTCTCTGACGGTGGTGGTGCACACCCGCCGTCAGACACACCGCTGTACTATGAGGGGCCCAGTGCCAGTACCGACGCCCAAGAGTGGGCCCCCCTTGCTTGGCAGGGCCCCAGCATTTGCAATCTTTACCTCTCCCTGCTCCTCCGCTGTGTAATCTGGGCCGTCAAATCCATACTGTGCCTGACACCGTCTGAGCCTGCCTCCTGAGACATATATTTTGAATGTGTACGCTATCCATACATGTTATCCAGGGATACGGTACCCTTTCTAACCTTTGTGCAATGACGTGCAATCCATACTGGGCCTAACACCGTCTGAGCCTGCCTCATGCTGTATAGACATATATTTTGAATGTGTACGCTATCCATACATGTTATCCGGGGATACGGTACCCTTTCTAACCTTTGTGCAATGACGTGCAATCCATACTAGGCCTAACACCGTCTGAGTCTGCCTCATGCTGTATAGACATATATTTTGAATGTGTACGCTATCCATACATGTTATCCGGGGATACGGTACCCTTTCTAACCTTTGTGCAATGACGTGCGATCCATACTGGGCCTAACACCGTCTGAGCCTGCCTCATGCTGTATAGACATATATTTTGAATGTGTACGCTATCCATACATGTTATCCGGGGATACGGTACCCTTTCTAACCTTTGTGCAATGACGTGCAATCCATACTGGGCCTAACACCGTCTGAGCCTGCCTCATGCTGTATAGACATATTTTGAATGTGTACGCTATCCATACATGTTATCCAGGGATACGGTACCCTTTCTAACCTTTGTGCAATCACGTGCAATCCATACTGGGCGTGAGAACGGCTGGCGAGCTGTTAAGCAAGCTACAGCACCTGTCCAGACAAGTACAGGGATTCCCTAGCGAGGAGACTTATTTGATTGTTTTCAATGTTGGGACAGCAATTTTTGGGGAGCACTATACTCTGGAGAATGATAGATGGGGCCCACCATACACTGGAACATTCCAAAGGTGGACATCAGACACTGGAGCAGCATTTACAGGGCCCATTATACACTAGAGCATTAGAAATGGGGCCCATTATGTTTGGAGCATTATTTGGGCCCATAAGACAGTGGAGCTTCATCCATGGGGACCAACATATACTGTAGCATTATGTGGAGCTCATCATATACTGTTTCAAACATTATATGGGACCAATGATTCTGTATGGAGAAATAGATGGGCCTCGTCATGAGATGTAAAAAGTGAGGTATTTTTCATTGTACTATACCGCTATTTATCTGCCGTATCGGAGCATGATGAGTTGTGGTATGTGTTAAAGGGGCGCTCTTTCGCCCAGGGCACATGAAAACCTGCAGCCAGCCCTCCCCCCCCACAACTTTAGCCAAATAACACCCATTTTTCAGTGCGTAACTTATATTATGAAGTTAATTAAGGTTGACAAGCTTAAGTAAGAAGAATTGTTGCTTTTGGCATTCAAATGGGCACTGTTGGTGTGTTTCCTGTCCTCCTCTCACTGCCGACTTTTATTCCCCATTGACTTACATTGGGTTTCGTGTTTCGGGATGACCCCGACTTTTCCCTATAATCGGACGATCTTGCTCGACCCGACTTTTGGAAAAGTCGGGTTTCACGAAACGAAACGCGACCCTAAAAAACCAAAAGTCGCTCAACTCTAATCATCACTGATCCTCCACCAAATTTCACAGTGGGTGCAAGGCACTGCTGCTTGTACGCCTCTCCAGGTCTCCGTCTAACCGTTAGATGACCAGGTGTTGGGCAAAACTGAAAATTAGACTCATCAGAGAAGATTACCTTACTCCAGTCCTCTATGGCCCAATCCTTATGGTCTTTGGCAAACTTCAGCCTGGCTCTCCTTTGCTTCTCATTGATGAAATGCTTTTTTCTAGTTTTACATGACTTGAGCCCTGCCTCTAGGATCATGTACGAACTGTTCTTGCCGTGCACTTCACCCCAGCTGCCATCTGCCATTCCTTTTGTAGAGCACTTGATGTCATCCTGCGGATGCTGAGTGACATTCGAATAAGATGACACTCATCCCGGTCAGTGGAGAGTCGTTTTCACCCTCTGCCGGTCTGCAGCTTTGTTGTCCCCAATGTCTGCTGCTTGACTTTGTTGTAATGGACTGTCGTCTTAGAAATTTTAATGATGGAAGCAACATGTCACTCAATGTATCCGTCTGCTAGAAGAGCCAGAATTGAGCCCTTTTTTTCTCACTCAAGACTTTACTTTTCAACTCCTTTGGCATGGTTAAAAGTTTCATTCCAATTACTTTTGGGATATTACTAGCACTTGTTTTGCCATCCAGCTTATCCTATTGCAAGAGGATTTTGAACACCAGCAGGTTTTTTTTTTATAATTTCCTTCATTAAATAAGATTTGGTTCAGGTGATCACCTAATCAGAAGCACATTAAGTAGAATGAGGTGGAATTCAACTGACACTGGAATGGAATGGCTGTCAGACATGTAGAGACGCTGATATTTATAAATCTGTGCAGTGGTGTCGTAATTTTTGCCAGAGCTGTATATATATATATATATATATATATATATATATCTGTGGCCGGGGTGCCTAACACAGATTGGTGTCCATTAACTGTCTGTGCCGACCGCACAGGTTCCTGGATACCTCTTACCCTCAGAGGCATCCTCTCCAGAGGTATATCACAGGCCTCCTCACTCTGGCTCAGTCTAGCCAGCACTGCCACCCATGCACAAACACACAGGCTTCATCTTGGGTGTTCAGGCACACGTCCTTGGGTGGGGTATGTAGGTGACTGGATCCACCCATCTCCTATTCACCTGGAAGCCTTCCCAATGTATAATACAAACCCTCAGAAGTACATTTGCTGAGCAAACAAGCTCAGGCTTCCATCACAGGGCCACCCACCTCTGTGAGACATGCCACCCATTAACCACATAACTAGTCATCATACCACTATATATATATATATATATATATATATACTGTATATATATATATATATATATTTTTTTAAAGGCGACTCCCACACATATAGTTGTTGGGAGGTATGTATCACAGAGATGGTTGTTATCCGTGATGTAATCCTGGTGCATTGCTCTAGTGCACATAGAGAGAGTATTGTTTGGTTCACCTGGGCCAGTTTTTTAGTTCAACTTGAGAGATGGACGGGTCTGGCTGCCCACGTACCTCACCTCTGGGTGTGGTCAACATGTTATCCTATGAAGGATATCCAGACTGAGCCCGTATACTGGATGCTATCCAGCCTGTATGACCAGAGCTAGCTGACAAGGGACTTTGTCCAAAGAACTGTTTTCTTTATTTTGCCTGCACTGAATGCCGTCTATTTTTCTTTTGCTTATGGATGGTTTATGAAGCAGCAATAAACCAATATTGATGTTTAAATGAAAAAGGCTTCCTATTTTGCCTCCCTACGCACCCAAGTGAGTAGCATTTCCTACAATTGGTGTTAGAAATGCGGGCAGTGTTCTCAGCAAACATGTGTTACTGCTACAAGAGGTACTGCATATTATGTGTAAATGCAGTCACAAGCGAGCAAGCGATGTCATGCAAAATGGAGAACCTGATCAATCATCTGGTGCATGCAGAGCAGCAACAACACCAGCAGCACCAGCAACAGTCACAGCAACAACAGCTGGTGCAACAGGAGACAAGTAAGCTGCTTATGCAGCAGCTCCAGCAACAGCAGCCGCACCAGCAGCAGCAACAGGACCAGCACTGACAGCAACATTAAACCTATTTCCTCACAGAGGTGGTTCGTGGCATGGTGTCAGCTCAAACTGCAAGGTCTGTAGACAATTCTTACATCTTGAAGGCGGTAAGGAGAGGCCTGCAGAAAATGACCCCAGGTGATGACATAGAGGCCCTTTTGACTGTTTTTGAAAGGGTCGTTGAGAGGGAAAACTTCAGCTGGAGCAATAGGTAGATGTGCTGGTGTCAAACTTGATGAGGGAACACCAGAACGCCTACTATGACTTGGCCTTGCAAGACACAAAGAAATATGGCAATTTAAC
This sequence comes from Dendrobates tinctorius, assembly GCF_039654945.1. Lineage (NCBI taxonomy): Eukaryota > Metazoa > Chordata > Amphibia > Anura > Dendrobatidae > Dendrobates > Dendrobates tinctorius. The sequence goes on along the minus strand of NW_027361703.1, from coordinate 38,784,622 downwards.
AACTGGAATTTTGGGGTGCTTGGGGGTAATGATGACTGACAAGGTACAGTGGGTCCACCACTGTGCATATCACCATGACAAATACCCTTGCTCCCAAATCTTTGACCTGCTGCACCTGGTCCAAAAATGGTTGCAGCCAGAGTCTTCTACCCCTGCACGGATGGTAGAACGAGTGGTGATGGACCGGTTTGTGCATTCCCTGCCAAGGCAAAAACAGACTTGAATTGCCCAGGGTAATCTGTGTAACAGTGATGAACTGGTCAGACTGGTTGAGAGGTATTAGGGGGTTGAGGGTTCCTTGGGAAAGCAGCCCACTCCATACTGGGGGTCGCAACAGGAAGTGGAGGCCCAAACGGGGATGGAGCATCCAAGGTCAAAAAGGGCATGGTCAAAAATACTGAATGTCCCTGCTGGCAATATTATATTCTGGAAATGTCATGGCTCAGCTCATATAGCCACCCATTACCCCCTAACCGAAAATGGACTGTAGCATGGGACACTGCTGTTCATATTATGCATATCCGGCCTCCAGTGTGAATGGTCCAGCCATTGAGATGCCACAGTCTTGTCCTGTAAAGGTAAATGGTTGACAAGTAACTGGTCTGCTAGACTCAGGGAGTTTGATGACTTTCATCAGGTCCACACTTCCTTTCCAACTGATCCCTGGAAAGAAGGTTGGTGACTGCTGCTTTCATGTTGATGCTATAGACTGTCCACTGGCCAGAGTGGACATTGAAATTGTTTTAAAGAAAACTATAAGTAACGCACTCAACCTCCATGGCCTGTATGTGCGCTCACCACAAAAGACTTCATTACTGAACAAAAAGCGGGTTCAAATGCATTTAAAGTTTGCCCAACAACATTTAGACAAGCCTGTCAAATACTTTAAGAATATAGTCTGGTCAGATGAAACCAAAATTGAACTCTTTTGATGCCATAATACACAATGTTTGGAGGCCAAAAGGCATTTCATACTACCCCAAAATCACCATACCAACAGTGAAGTCTGGAAGTGAGATCATCATGGTGTGGGGATGTTTTTCAGCATACAGCACTGGCAAACTTTATATTCAGTAATTGAAGGAAGGAAGAAAGGAAAAATGTAGTGAGACATTCTTGATAAATATCTTCTGCCATCTACCAGGATGATGAAGATGAAACAAGTGTGGACATTTATATATATATATTGATCGGCTCATTTGGCTGCAGGTAAACAAAGAAACAATGTCTCTTTAAGACTCTCACTGGTTTATTAAGGATGTTGCATAAGCCAGTACAGAATTATCAAAAATAAACAAGGCCTTTCAGGCCTAAGGAAGAAAAACATAGCAGGTTGTTATAGGGAACCGCCCGTTCAGGAAAATTCATATAATGGTTCAGCTTCCTTGTCAGGACACAGAGCACTGGAATTCCACTCTACAGGCCTAGCGAACTCTGAGTGCCTCAGAAGGCCGACTATTTATACCCCAGACCACACCCTGGGGTAGAGATAAGGTGGACAACTTCTCACCCACTCAAAGACTGTCCACAAAATCCCAGCCCTTCAAATGACAAATTAACCTCTCTCAACACACAGTTTGTTGGAGCTAATGGCTAGAATGAGAAAAAAAAATTGCATATACAGTGGAGGAAATAAGTATTTGATCTATTAGATCCCTTGCTGATTTTATAAGGTTGCCCACTGACAAAGAAATGAACAGTTTATAACTTTAAGGGTAGGTTAATTTTAACATTGAGAGATATAATATCAAAAATAAAATACAGAAAATCACATTGTATAAATTATATAAATGTATTTGCATTTTGCAGTGAGAAATAAGTATTTGATTAAGTATTGGATCCCTCTGGCAAGCAAAACTTAATACTTGGTGGCAAAACCCTTGTTGGCAAGCACAGCAGTCAGAGGTTTTTTCTATTTGATGATCAGGTTTGCGCACATGTCAGGAGGAATTTTGGTCCACTCCTCTTTGCAGATCATCTTGAAATCATTAAGATTTTGAGGATGTCGTTTGGCGACTTGAAGCTTCAACTCAATCCATAAGTTTTCTATGGGATTAAGGTCTGGAGACTGGCTAGGCCACTACATGACTTAATGTGCTTCTTTTTGAATCACTTCTTTTTTGCCTTGGCTGTATGTTTTGGGTCATTGACTTGCTGGAAGACCTCGCCATGACCCATTTTTAATGTCCTGGCCGAGGGAAAAAGGTTGTCACTCAGGATTTCACAGTACATGGCTCCATCCATTCTCCCATTGATGCGGTGAAGTAGTCCTATGCCTTTAGCAAAGAAACACCCCCAAAACATAATGCTTTCACTTCCATGCGTCTCAGTGGGGACTATGTTCTTTGGGTCATAGGCAGCATTGCTCTTCCTCCAAACACGGCGAGTTGAGTTAATACCAAAGAGCTCAATTTTGGTCTCATCTGACTGCAGCACTTCTCACAATCACTCACAGAATCATGCAGATGTTCATTGACAAACGTCAGATGGGCCTGCATATGTGCCTTCTTGAGCAGGGAGACCTTGTGGGTAGTGATGAGCGAGTATACTCGTTACTTGAGATTTCCCGAGCATGCTCGGGTGATCTCTGAGTATTTGGATGTGCTCCGAGATTTAGTTTCTGTCACGGTAGCTGCATGATTTGCAGCTGCTAGCCAGTCTGAATATGTGTGGGGATTGTCTGTTTGTTAGGAAATCCCCACATGTATTCAGGCTGTCTAGCAGCAGCAAATCATGAAGCTGTGGAGGCAGAAACTAAATCTCCGAGCACATCCAAATACTCGGAGATCACCCGAGCATGCTAAGAAAATCTTGCGTAATGAGTATACTCGCTCATCACTACTTGCGATCACTGCAGGATTTTAAATCTTTACAGTGTAATGTGTTACTGATGGTTTCCTTGATGACTGTGCTCCCAGCTGCCTTGAGATCATTAACAAATTCCTCATGTGTAGTTTTAGGATGATCTCTCACCTTCCTCATGAGGTGAGATTTTGCATGGCGCCCCAGATCGATATCGATTGACAGTCATTTTGTGTTTCTTCCATTTTCTTACTATTGCATCAACAGTTGTCTCCTTCTCACCCAGCATCTTACTTATGGTTTTGTAGCCCATTCCAGCTTTGTGCAGGTGATCTTGTATCTGACATCCTTAAGGCCCCGTCTCACATAGCGAGATCGTAGCGAGATCGCTGTTGCATCACTGATTTTGTGACGCAACAGCGATCTCGCCAGCCATCTCGCTACGTGTGACATATAGCGGTGACTGGCCCTCCCGCTGGATATCGCTATATACAGTGCCTTGTGAAAGTATTCGGCCCCCTGAAACCTTTCAACCTTTTCCCACATATCATGCTTCAAACATAAAGATGCTAAATGTAAATTTTTGGTGAAGAGTCAATAACAAGTGGGACACAATTGTGAAGTTGAACAAAATTTATTGGTTATTTTAAATTTTTGTGGAAATTCAAAAACTGAAAAGTGGGGCGTGCAATATTATTCGGCCCCTTTAACTTAATACTTTGTTGCGCCACCTTTTGCTGCGATTACAGCTGCAAGTCGCTTGGGGTATGTCTCTATCAGCTTTGTTCATCGAGAGACTAAAATTTTTGCCCATTCTTCCTTGACAAACAGCTTGAGCTCAGTGAGGTTTGATGGAGATAGTTTGTGAACAGCAGATATCAGGATCCTGACAGCGCCGGCGTACAGCCTCCGCTAATCAGGGACTCACCCGTACTGTAGGGACCCCTGGGGACAATAACAGCCAGAAAATACAGTTGCACAGGACCTGAACGGTGAAGCTTAGCAAGCCAGCACGGGACATATGGTCATGTGACTGCAAGGGGGCGGGGCTTAGCATCCTGTTTCCAGAGAAGGTAGAAAACTCGGAGTCGGGCAAAACGGAGGTCATACACAGTACAGGCAAACAAGGTACAGGAGAGATAAACAGACGGGAGGTCAGACAAAGCCAAAGGTCATACACAAGAAGGCGGTGTGGTACCAAAGGGACGGGCAGAGAGCAGTCGAGTCTAAAGCAGAGAATCATACATAAGAGAGCGGTGCGGTACAAGAGGGGCAGGCAGAACTCATAACAAGGACAGAACCGGATCACAACCAAAAGCAAGCAACAAGTAATCAGGCACAAGGCACACGTATACAAGAGGTGAACTAACTCAGCCGAGGGCAGGAGTATAACTGACACCGGACCCAGGTCCAGTGAGCATTAAATAGCCGCCCTCTGCCAGAGAGAGGCAGAACAATTAACCCCAGTCTGACCAGGACGGGCCAAAGTGAAACCCCATCCTGGATCATGACAGCAGTTTTCAGCTCTTTCCACAGATTCTCGATTGGATTCGGGTCAGGACTTTGACTTGGCCATTCTAACACCTGGATATGTTTATTTGTGAACCATTCCATTGTAGAATTTGCTTTATGTTTGGGATCATTGTCTTGTTGAAAGACAAATCTCCGTCCCAGTCTCAGGTCTTTTGCAGACTCCAACAGGTTTTCTTCAAGAATCGTCCTGTATTTGGCTCCATCCATCTTCCCATCAATTTTAACCATCTTCCCTGTCCCTGGTGAAGAAAAACACCCCAAAACCATGAGCTGTCACCACCATGTTTGACAGTGGGGATGGTGTGTTCAGGGTGATGAGCTGTGTTGCCTTTACGCCAAACATATTGGTTGGCATTGTTGCCAAAAAGTTCCATTTTGGTTTCATCTGACCAGAGCACCTTCTTCTACATGTTTGGTGTGTCTCCCAGATGGCTTGTTGCAAGCTTTAAAAGACACTTTTTATGGATATCTTTGAGAAATGGCTTTCTTCTTGCCACTCTTCCATAAAGGCCAGATTTGTGCAGTGTATGACTGATTGTTGTCCTATGGACAGACTGTCCCACCTCAACTGTAGATTTCTGCAGTTCATCCAGAGTGATCATGGGCCTCTTGGCTGCATCTCTGATCGGTCTTCTCATTGTTTGAGATGAAAGTTTAGAGGGACAGCCGGGTCTTGGTAAATTTGCAGTGGTATGATACTCCTTCCATTTCAATATGATCGCTTGCACAGTGCTCCTTGGGATGTTTAAAGCTTTCCAAATCATTTTGTATCCAAATCCAGCTTTAAACGTCTCCACAACAGTATCACGGACCTGCCTGTTGTGTTCCTTGGTCTTTATGATGCTCTCTGTGCTTCCAACAGAACCCTGAGACTATCACAGAGCAGGTGCATTTATATGGAGACTTGATTACACACAGGTGGATTATATTTATCATCATTCATCATTTAGGACAACATTGGATCATTCAGAGATCCACAATGAACTTCTGGAGTGAGTTTGCTGCACTCAAAGTAAAGGGGCCGAATAATATTGCACGCTCCACTTTTCAGTTTTTGAATTTCCAAAAAAATTTAAAATAACCAATACATTTCGTTCAACTTCACAATTGTGTCTCACTTGTTGTTGATTCTTCACCAAACAATTACATTTGGTATCTTTATGATATGTGGGAAAAGGTTGAAAAGCTCCAGGGGGCCGAATACTTTCGCAAGGCACTGTATATATATATATATATATATATATATATATACAGTATGTGTGTATATATATATATACACTAGCTGAAAAGCCCAGCATTGCCTGGGCATAGTAACCAATTATGGTTAGTTATAACAAATTATAATGATTACATTGCACAGAAAAACTGTGCATCTAATCCTATCCTGTGTGATACTGACTGCTGAGCCGTGTATCTAATCCTATTCTGTGTGATACTGTGTGCTGAGCTGCGTATCTAATCCTATCCTGTGTGATACTGACTGCTGAGCTGTGTATCTAATCCTATCCTGTTGTGAGTTCATTTTCCCCTTCACCGTCGATGTCTGATGAACTCCCTCTTCTGGTGAAGGAAGGTAGTGAGGCTGATTACCAAACACCTGATCTGGTAGATGATGACTGGGTAACAGGAAATTCTGACTGGATATAAGGCAGCCGATGCCCTTCTGAGTCGCTGGTGATTTCTCTGCTGGATTCTTGGAGACCAGTCTGATTCCTGCTTCCCAAAGATAAGTTTTTGTTCTACTATTGAACTTATTAGTTTAGTTTTGTTTACCTTGTTTTTTGGAGTTCAGCCATCCCCGGTCGGGGGTGTGCTGAGTTCCATTTTTGTCTCTGATTAGTTTGTCTCTTTGCTCTGTCTTCAGAATTTACCTGAGTGCTGATATAGTCTTTTTGAAGTCCTAGCGACTTCAGGGCCTGTTTTTCCTATCAGACGTTTGGGACATTTTTTGGTAGGGTTTTTTACGGATTGCAGACAGCAGCTTTTCTATCCTGTCCTTTTTAGTTAGCTTGGGCCCCATTGTTTGCTCAACCTATCTTTCTATCTGTGTTAGTGTTTTCATCTTGCTTCACCGTCATTATATGTTGGGGGCTGCCTATTGCTTTGGGGTCTGCTCTGTGGCAGTTTAGATTTCCCCTTTCTTTCTTTAGGCCTATTTAGTTCTCCGGCTGTGTTCGAGGGGTCTAGGGCATCGTAGGAACCCCCACGGCTACTGTTAGTTGTTGTGGATAGGATCAGGGGTCTGAAATCCGATAGCTACCAACCTCTCCAGTTTTCTGGACTTAGCTTGTATATTTGTTTTTTCCTCCTTCGGTGACTCATTCATATCAGAATCACCAGCCATACCGCAAATCCTAGGGTACTGAATAGCAGGAAAGAATTGTAAAAAAAAAAAGGAGTTTGTCAGAATTTTTTTTTGTGTATATTTTTTCCTCTATGTCTCTGAGGCCGTAGGGGGAATTTTTTTTTTCTTTCTCAATGGAGATGAAGCAATTGTCTGATCGTGTGGAGGAGCTCACTGCTGAAGTGCGGGGAATTTCCGCCTACCTTGCTCATTCACATGCTGCTGAACCAAAGATCCCTACTCCTGATGTGTTTTTTGGGGATCGGTCTAAATTTTTGAATTTTAAGAATAATTGTAAATTATTTTTTGCCTTGAAGCCTAACTCATCGGGGAGCTCTGCGCAGCAGGTTAAAATTGGCATCTTTTTGCTGAGCGGCGATCCCCAGGATTGGGCGTTTTCTTTGAAACCTGAAGATCCTATTCTTACTAATGTGAATGCATTTTTTCAAGCCTTGAGGTTGTTGTATGATGAACCTAATGCTATTGATCAGGCTGAAAAGGCCCTGTTGGCATTGAGCCAGGGTCGGGATTCTGCAGAGTTGTACTGTCAAAAATTCCAAAGATGGGCGGTCCTTACTACCTGGAATGATTGTGCCTTGGCAGCTCTCTTTCGGAAGGGTTTAAGAAACCGTAAAAGATACTATGGTGGGATTTCCTGTTCCCTCTGGTCTTGACGATTCTATGTCATTAGCCATTCAGGTTGATCGGCGTTTGCGTGAACGCAAAAACGCACGAAAGGTGTTGCCACCTGTTGAACAAATGTCTGAACCTATGCAATGTGATAGTTTTGTCTAGGGCGCAACGTCAGGAATTCAGAGGGCGTAATAAGTAGTGTTGAGCGATACCGTTCGATACCCAAAAATATCGTATCGGATGGTATCGCCCGATACGAAAAAAATATCAGGTATCGCCAATTCCGATACCGGAAGTCCCATTCAAGTCAATGGGACTTCCGGTATCAGAATTTAAAAAAGCCCTTTATTTCCTTGTTGGCTAATTCTACATAATTGAAAACAAATAAGAATCATGTAGAATGAATTGTGGGAGGTGGAGGAGACATTAAAGGCATAGTGGTTTATTCAAATCACATGGCATAGCATTAATTCCATTTTTTTTTCAAGACGTTCAGAGTTAAAAAGATATTGACTATGTTAACTTTTTTATATTTAGTCAGATATGTATGTTTCACAACTTCCATGCTCTTCACCTTCTTTTGTACTTCTCCCACACTTTCTCCTTCATGATCTGCAGCAGTAGCATTTTTTTCATCAACTTTTTCTTCACCTTATTCATCTTCTTCCTCTTCACCTTCTTCCCATTAATTTTTTTTTCCATTCTTCATATTCTTCTTATTCAGCTATTATTAATTTTCATATGCTATTTCTTCATCTTCTTCCTATTCTTCTTTTTCTTAATTTTCTTATAGTGACAGGCATTCCTGTAGTACTTATCTATAAAAGTTATAAGATTACACCTTACGTTCTGCCTGTCACAAAAGATTTACAACAGGATTTGTCCGCGTTCAGTTTGGCCTGCAGCAGCAGCAGGCATTTTCCAGGGGCACCACGAGGAGGAACGGACTCACCCCCATTTATTGCTTAGTCTTCTTCTGCTTATAATTTTGATTTCTTCTATGCTGATTTTTAGTCTTATGCTTAATGTTCTTCTGCTTTCTGTTCTTCTGCTTCTTGTTCTTCTGTCTTTTGTTCTGTATCTTAGTGGTTGTCTTCATGTTCTTTGTCCTCTTGGTCTTATTATTTAGGGTCATATTTCTGGTCTTCTTTGGTGTGGTCTTCAGGGTCGAAGTCATCAGGGTCGTCGTCATGGAGATCAATAAGGATTACCAAAGACAATTTCAAAAAGCTTGATCTTGGAAATGTAGCAGAAGGTACAAGAAGGCTGAGAAACTGGTGAGAACCAGCTGACAGTACTTGAACCCATAGTGGCAGCAGAAGGAACAATAGCCAATGGCACTGAGGAACAGCTGACGGTGCTGGACCCCGATTACTATGCAGGAGGTACCTGTGCTAGAAACCACTACCAAGGACCAGCTGACGTTGCTGGACCTCGGATACTGAGATGGAGGCACCTAGGCCAAAGGCTCTGGCGAGAACCAGCAGACGGTGCTGGAACCCGGATGGGTAGCAGAAGGAACAAGAGCCAATGGCACTACCGAGGACCAACTGACGGTGATGGACCACGGTTACTAAGCAGAAGGTACCTGTGCTAAAAAGCACTACCAAGGACCAGCTGACGGTGCTGGACTTCGGATACCGAGATGGAGGCACCTAGGCCAAAGGCTCTGGCGAGAACCGGCAGACAGTGCTGGAACCCGGATGGGTAGCAGAAGGAACAAGAGCCAACGGCACTACCGAGGACCAACTGACGGTGCTGGACCACGGTTACTAAGCAGAAGGTACCTGTGCTAAAAAGCACTACCAAGGACCAGCTGACGGTGCTGGACCTTTGGATACCGAGATGGAGGCACCTAGGCCAAAGGCTCTGGCGAGAACCAGCTGACAGTGCTGGCACCCGGGTGGGTAGCAGAAGGTACCCATCCAAAGCAAAGTAGCCAAGCCGCAAGCCAGCCACAGTTACCGAAACCCATGTCCCATTGGCACTACGGATCCAGCCTTCAGTGACAGTTCCCGCAGCCCACATAGGAGTCACCTAAACTGCAGGCACCGTAGAGTCGGCAAACCCGGCCGCAAGACGACAGGACAACGGATTGGTGGCATAGTGACCTTGACACTACCCGGAAACAGCTGGCGTGCTGGAACCAGGCTGGGCAACAGGGAGTACCCGTGCCAAAGACACTGCCGAGAACCAGCTGACGGTGCTGGAACCCGGATGGGTAGCAAAAGCTACAAGAGCCAATGGCACTACCGAGGAACAGCTGACGTTGCTGGACCACGGTTACTAGGCAGGAGGTACCTGTGCTAGAAAGCACTACCAAGGACCAGCTGACGGTGCTGGACCTTTGGATACCGAGATGGAGGCACCTAGGCCAAAGGCTCTGGCGAGAACCAGCTGACAGTGCTGGCACCCGGGTGGGTAGCAGAAGGTACCCATCCAAAGCAAAGTAGCCAGGCCGCAAGCCGGCCGCAGTTACCGAAACCCACAGTCCTACAGGGGGTCCATGTTCCATTGGCACTACGGATCCAGCCTTCAGTGCCAGTTCCCGCAGCCCACATAGGAGTCACCTAAACTGCAGGCACCGTAGAGTCGGCAAACCCGGCCGCAAGACGACAGGACAATGGATTGGTGGCATAGTAACCTTGACACTACCCGGAAACAGCTGGCGTGCTGGAACCAGGCTGGGCAACAGGGAGTACCCTTGCCAAAGACACTGCCGAGCACCAACTGGCATTGTTGGAACCCAGGGACAATCATGGTGACGGTCGAGGCCTACTTGGTGGTAGTTTTAGATTGTTTGTAGGCTACAACAGACTGTCAACGTGCTCCAATTAGGCATCTGTCTCCACTCTGTTTCCAGGATTTCACGTGACCACCAACACAGCCAGTTTATGCGTACAGTAGCCATCTGCCCAATCCACACGTGTTCCTGTGTTACTGGGGTTCTGTAATGTCAGCAGATCCCCTGATGTGTGTCTGCCAATGTCTCCTGCTCTGTCGACATTCCCACCACTTGCAGTGGGAAGGTGGACAGCACAGGAGACAGTGGCGGACACACATTGGGGAATCAGCTCATGTAACAGAACACCAGGAACACAGGAACAAGTGTGGAATGCGTGGACGGCAACTGTGAGCAGGAACTGGTGGTGTTGGAGGTCAGGGGAAATACTAGAGACAGAGTGGAGACAGAGGCCAAATCAGAGAATGTTTAAATCTGAAGTAGTTACAATTTGGAGGCAGCAGCAGTTTGCCCTCCACACAGCAGGGGATCAGCTGACGTTACCGACCCCCACTTTCACATGAACGAGTGTTTTTTTCTGTGTGGACAGCACTTCCGAGCACCAACTAGCGTTGTTGGAGCCCAGGGACAATCAGGGTGCAGGCCGAGGCCTACTAGGAGCCAGGTGTAAATCTGAGGTATTTTGACTTTGGAGGGAGCAGGACACATTGCCCTCCACACAGCAGGGGATCAGCTGACGTTACTGACCCCCACTTTCACATGAACAAGTGTGTTTTTCTGTGTGGACAGCACTTCCGAGCACCAACTAGCGTTGTTGGAGCCCAGGGAAAATCAGGGTGCAGGCCGAGGCCTACTAGGAGCCAGGTGTAAATCTGAGGTATTTTGACTTTGGAGGGAGCAGGACACATTGCCCTCCACACAGCAGGGGATCAGCTGACGTTACTGACCCCCACTTTCACATGAACAAGTGTGTTTTTCTGTGTGGACAGCACTTCCGAGCACCAACTAGCGTTGTTGGAGCCCAGGGACAATCAGGGTGCAGGCCGAGGCCTACTTGGTGGCAGTTTTAGATTGTTTGTAGGCTACAACAGACTGTCAACATGCTCCAATTAGGCATCTGTCTCCACTCTGTTTCCAGGATTTCACGTGACCACCAACACCGCCAGTTTATGCGTACAGCAGCCATCTGCCCAATCCACACGTGTTCCTGTGTTACTGGGGTTCTGTAATGTCAGCAGATCCCCTGATGTGTGTCTGCCACTGTCTCCTGCTCTGTCCACATTTCAACCGCTTGCAGTGGGAAGGTGGACAGCGCAGGAGACAGTGGCGGACACACATTGGGGGATCTGCTCACGTAACAGAACACCAGGAGCACAGGAACTAGTGTGGAATGCGTGGACGGCAACTGTGAGCAGGAACTGGTGGTGCTGGAGGTCAGGGCAAATACTAGAGACAGAGTGGAGACAGAGGCCAAATCAGAGAATGTTTAAATCTGAAGTAGTTACAATTTGGAGGCAGCAGCACTTTGCCCTCCACACAGCAGGGGATCAGCTGACGTTACCGAACCCCACTTTCACATGAAAGAGTGTTTTTTTCTGTGCGGACAGCACTTCTGAACAACAACTGACGATGCTGGAGCCCAGGGATAGTCATTTTGTAGGCTGAGGCCTTCCAAGAGGCAGTTTAAGATAAGACGTTGTTTGAATTTGGAGGCAGCAGGAGAGTTTGCCGTACACACAGCAGGGGATCAGCTGACGTTACCGAACCCCACTTACACATGAACAAGTGTGTTTTTCTGTGTGGACAGCACTTCTGAGCACCAACTGGCAGTGTCGGAGCCCAGGGAAAATCAGGTAGTAGGCCGAGGCCTACTTGGTGACAGTTTTCTATTGTTTGTTTCTAGACTACTACTAACTGTCAACATACTCCAATTAGGCCTCTGTCTTCACTCTGTTTCGAGTATTTCCTCTGGCTTCCAACCACGCCAGTTGCTGCTCTGAAATGCCGTCTTCACAACCCACACTTGTTCCTGTGTTACTGGGGTTCTGTAACAGCAGCTTCTACCTAGAGGTGAGTCAGGCAATGTCTCCTGCTCTGTCCACTTTTCCACTACAAGTAGTGGGAATGTAGACAAAGCAGGAGACATTGCCGGACTCACCTCTGGAGATGAGCAGATGTTACAGGACCCAGGTAACACAGGAACAAGTGTGGATTGTGCAGACGGCACTTGAGAGCAGAAACAGGCGGTGTTGTAGGCCGGAGGAAATACTCAAAACAGAGTGGAGACAGAGGGCAAATCAGAGAACATATTAAATCAGAGGTAGTCACAAGTTATAGGCAGCAGGAGAGTTTGCCGTACACACAGCAGGTGATCAGCTGATGTTACCGAACCCAACTTACACATGAGCGAGTGTTTTGTCTGTGCGGACAGCACTTCTGAGCAACAACTGGCGGTGTCGGAGCCCAGGGAAAATCAGGTAGTAGGCCGAGGCCCACTTAGAGCCAGGTGTAAATCTGAGGTTGATTGACTGTGGAGGGAGCAGGACACTTTGCCATACACACAGCAGGGGATCAGCTGACGTTACCGAACCCCACTTACACATGAGCGAGTGTTTTGTCTGTGCGGACAGCAATTCTGAGCAACAACGGGCGTTGCTGTAGCCCAGGAAATAAAGTTTAGGTCATAGAAACATGAACACAACAGGAGACCTGGATCCTGTTGCCAGCCAATTATTTATTCTGGAAGAGGACTGGCAAATTCAGGTGAGATCCAGGCCTTGTTCATTTTCAGAAAAGTAAGCCGGTCAACATCATCGGCGGATAGTCGCGTGCGACGGTCTATTACCACACCACCTGCAGCACTAAAGACACGTTCCGATAATACACTGGCAGCAGGGCAAGCCAGCACCTCCAATGCATACTGGCTAAGCTCTGGCCATGTATCCAGCTTAGAGACCCAATACTTGAACGGGGAAGAGCCGTCTGGGAGTACACTAACAGGGCAAGACAAGTAGTCTGTCACCATCTGACGGAAACGTTGCCTCCTGCTGACTGGAGCCGTCTGTGATGGTGTAGCCGTTTGTGGCGGTCCCACAAAACTTTTCCACATTTGGGCCATACTGGCCTTGCCTTGTCCTGCGGCACTGCCTCTGCTACCTCTTTGTGCAGAGCTTCCTCCACTGCCTCTACCCACATGGCTGCTTTGAAAAACACTACCAGCAACACTTGCGGGGGGAATGGAGAACATGATGGCCTGCACAAGTGTTTCTTGGTACTCCCGCTTTTTTCGCTCCCGGGTCAACTGTGGTATGAGGCTTTGTAAGTTGTCCCGGTAGCGAGGATCTAGGAGGGTGTACACCCAATAATCAGCCGTGTGGAGAATGTTGGCGATGCGGCGGTCATTTAACAAGCACTGCAGCATGAAATCAACCATGTGCTGCAGACTGCCAACTGGACCGGAAACGCTGTCCCCAGCTTGAGGCAGCATCTCAGCCTGCTCAGCATCACCCCACCCTCGCTGTACACACTGACTACTAGAGCCTTGTGTACCTCCTTCCTCTGGAGAGATGTGTTCCTCCTCCTCCATTGACTCCTCGTCATCCTCCTCACTAAGTGTCCCCTGCTTGGGCCTTTGTGTGGAGGCACGTTGCGCAGACTTGCTAGAAGCAGATGGCATTTCTGACTCCTCATCCTCGACCTCTTCAAAAACCTCCTCACTTAGTGCTTGTAAGGTTTTTTTAAGCAGACAGATAAGGGGGACAGTCATGCTGACTAGTGCATCATCTGCACTGGCCATCCGCGTGGAGTCATTGAAGGCACGCAAAACTTGGCAGATGTCCCTCATAGTGGCCCACTCAGTGGTGGTGAAGTGTGTCCGGCGCACAGTGCGACTTGTTTGTGCCTCATGCAGCTGGTACTCCATTACTGCTGCCTGCTGCTCACACAACCGCTCCAACATATGTAACGCCGAATTCCACCTGGTGGGGAGGTCACATATGATGCGATGTTCTGGCAGGCGGAATCGGCGTTGCAGAGATGCAATGCGCGATCTTGCCATGCTGGAACGCCGCAAGTGAGCACAATCTAGGAGAACCTTGTGCAGCAGTGCATCAAGATCCGGATAGTCCCTCAGAAAGCTCTGCACGACCAAATTGAGCACGTTTGCCAGACATGGTATGTGAGTGAGGTTGCCTAGGCCCAGAGCTGCCACTAGATTTCGGCCATTGTCACTCACTACCAAACCTGGCTGGAGATTTGCTGGCACAAACCACTCATCGCTCTCTTGCTTGATGGCATTCCAGAGCTCCTGTGCTGTGTGGCTCCGATTCCCCAAAGAAATTAATTTAAGAATGGCCTGTTGACGTTTGGCCACACCTGTGCTCATATCTGGCCTAACAGGCTCATGCAGTGCTGATTCCGAGGAACTAGAGTAGGAGGAGGACTCAATATGTACAGACTGCATTCCTGCAATCCTTGGAGTTGGCAGAATACGTACAGAGCCACTCTCCAGATCTATATCCGGCTCCACAACATTGACCCAATGGCAGTGAGGGAAAGGTATCGTCCCTGTCCATGGCTACTGGTCCACGCATCGGTGGTCAGGTGGACCTTGCTACTGACGGCGTTTAGTAGCGCATTTTTTATTTTTACCTCCACATGCTTTTGCAGGGCAGGGACGGCTTGCCTGCTGAAATAAAAGTGGCTGGGCACATTGTATTGTGGAACTGCCAATGACATCAAGTTCCGGAAGGTGTCAGTCTCCACCAGCCTGAATGACGGCATCTCAAGGGCCAGTAGTTTGGCAATGCCGGCATTCAGAGCCAGTGCTCAGGGATGGTTTGCCGAGTATGGCCGCTTTTTCTCCCATGCCTGTGCTACCGATTGCTGGTGAGTGGCCTGGGAGTGTCCTGATGACTGAGAACGTGGTTCAGTGGGTGGAATTTCACTGGGTCTCTGGACAACAGTGGCAGAGGTTCTTCCATGGCGTTCCAGTGAGGAAGCCGAACCAGCTGTGTGTGAGCTGGAGGAAGAGGCCCCAACATGAGCTGAAGAGGTGGTAGGTGCTGCTGAAGGTTGGCCTACATCTTCAGTGTGTCTGTGTAACTCCACCTCGTGCTTGGTATGCACATGTTTCCACATATTTGTGGTATTGAGGTTGCTCACATTTTTCCCTCATTTAACTTTCTGATGACACAGCCTGCATTTGACAAAGCAAATGTCATCGGCAACTGTGTCAAAAAAAGACCACGCACTGCAAGTCCTGGGAGCGCCCGTTTTCTGTTTTGGAAGAAGATTGCTCCTCACGGGTGTCAAAGTGGAGGCTACAGGCAACCAAGTCTGCCCCCGCCCTCTCCCTCCTCTTTTGGCCGTTCGGGGAATCTCTTCCTCAGAGCTGCTCCCACCACCTTCCTGTGGCTGACGCCATGATTGGTCAAGGACCTCATCATCTCCACTCCCCTCTTCAAGCACCGGCTGGTCCTGGGTTGTCTCGCCAGCACCGTACGCACCAGAAATTGGCAACTGAGTCTCATCATCATCAGATGAGCACTGAGGTGTGCTGACAATAGGCACTGGCCCACCCGCCTCTTCAGATTCAGAGGGACAAAGCAGTTGCGCATCACTGCATACTCCCTCTTCTTCACGCTCTAGAATGCTGCTTGGCTGGCCACCTCTTTCCAAGCCAACAGATTCTGAGAACAGAAGTAAAGATTGAGATGGCTCCTGTCCAGGGCTCTCAGACTGCCTGGGCAATTTGTCAGGTGGTGAAGAGACAGATGGTTGCTCTTCAGTGCTCTGGCCATGGGAGGATGCGGAAGTCATTGAAGTGGATGCGTTAGCTGCCATCCATCCGACAACGGCTTCAATTTGTTCGTCACGCAGCAGTGGGGTACGGCGAGGTCCTACAAAGCTGCGCATGTAGGACTGTTGCCTGGTAAAAGTGGGGGATGCCGGGTCACTGGTGGCCGCAGCAGACACCGAATCCCCATGTCCTCTCCCTGCTGAATCCCCCCGTCCTCTCCTTGCTGAAACTCCACGGCCACGACCACGTGCCTCACTCCCTGCCTTCTTCATCTTGGTAGACTGATAAAGATAGGCAGAAAAGTAAAAAAGGGGTGGCTTAGTGTTCTTATTCCTGAACACCTGCTAACCAGTATAAGAAACACTAGTTTGGCTAAGAGTGTGTGTACTACACTTTAATATGATCTAATGTGGCCTACACAACTGTAAAGTGGAGTGTTTGGTGAACTTTATTTCCTTTTTTTTTTTTTGGGGAAAAAGAAAAGGATGTGACCAAAGTTTGAAAGCTATAGTATCACAAACTTTTTGGAGTGATTACAATGCAGGAAGCTAACCTACAATGCAATTGATGAGGCTCCAAAAAATAGGGTGATACTAGTCTGGCTGGCCCTGAAGGGCACAAGCCAGCAAAAAGGCTCCTCTATCTAATCCTATATAGTGTTTGCAACCAACCAATGACAATGGATGCAGATGGAAGCACACTAATATAGGAGCAAAAATCTGGCTAAATTTGCTGCAAAAAAAGGACTATGTATGAGGCAGTGACGCACGCTGAGTGGACTACAATGAGCGGTGGCTGTAGAACACACTGCAACGTGAGCTGCACTCACACACAGAGAGACCTATCAGACAGCCAAAAACAGTGCAGAGAAATGGGCTATAGCACTGAAAGGCTGCTGAAAGGCTCCACTGTCCACTCCTTTAGTGTTTGCAACCAACGTATATGGATACGTATGGAAGCACACTATACAGGAGAAAAAAAAGCAGCAATAAAAGAAAAATGTGAATGAGGCAGAGACACACGCTGGGCGGCCTACAAGCAGACGTGCCTGCAGGACACACTACACAGCGTGGGTCTGCACTCACACAGCCCTTGCAGACAGCTATTAAAACAGCGCTGCTGGGCTACAAAAATGCTACAGTGGTGGATTATGTAGCCTGGGTAGAGAAATAGATATGTTTGATGATCGCTATTTCTAACTGTCCCTCACAGTCTTCAACAGCAGCCTGTCCCTAACTGAATTCACAGCAGAGTGACCAGAAATGGCGGCTGCTGCGGTTTTTGTAGTGCATCATGACATCATTTCAGCAGCCAATCACAGCCATGCCAGTAGTTAACATGCCTACATGCCTAACAGGATGTGCCCACACTTCTGAGGATCCCCATTGGCTGAATCAAATCGAGCGGGCTCCTAGTATTATGGGAACTTCCGATTCCGGTATTCGATATGAAAAAAGTATCGGAACTAAGTATCGGAATTCCGATACAGCTAATATCAGCCGATACCCGATACTTGCGGTATCGGAATGCTCAACACTAGTAATAATCTGTGTTTCTTCTGTGGTGATGCCTCGCATATTATTTCTGTCTGCCCTAAACGAGAGAAACGTTTTGCACACACATTTGCTGTGGGTGGTGTTCAACCTAAGTTTCTTCTGGCAATTAGTCTGATCTGCTCCCTGTCCACATTTTCCGCTAAGGCTTTTGTGGATTCGGGAGCAGCTCTGAACCTGATGGACTTGGATTTTGCTAAACGTTGTGGATTTCCTATGACACGTCTGCGGACGCCTATCCCTTTGAAGGGTATTGATGCTACTCCTTTGGCGAAGAATAATCCTCAGTTTTGGACCCAGGTGGTAATGCGGGTCGCCCCAGACCATCAAGAGAATTGCAGATTTTTGGTGTTGCATAATTTGCATGATACCATTGTTCTGGGGTTTCCCTGGTTGCAAATCCATAATCCAGTTTTGGATTGGAAATCTGTGTCTGTGGTGAGTTGGGGTTGTCGGTGTGCCCTTAGTGATGCTCCTGTTTTCTCCACCTCTCCCCAGCCGCATGATGTTCCTGACTATTTGGCTGATTTTTATGATGTATTTAGTGAGAATAAGTCTGCGTCTTTGCCTCCTCATAGGAGTTATGATTGTGCAATTGAACTGAGCCCTGGGGGTAAATTTCCCAAGGGTCAACTTTTCAATTTATCTGTACCCGAGCACGAGGCTATGCGATCCTATATTAAAGAGTCGTTGGAGAAGGGTCATATTAGACCATCCTCTTCACCCTTTGGTGCTGGGTTTTTTTTCGTGGCTAAGAAAGATGGGTCGTTAAGGCCTTGTATTGACTATCGTTCCCTCAACAAAATTACTGTTAAATATCAGTATCCGTTACCCCCTGATTTCTGATCTATTCTCCAGAGTTAAAGGTGCTTGCTGGTTTACAAAGCTTGACCTCAGGGGGGCGTATAATCTTATTCGCATTAAGCATGGGGATGAATGGAAGACAACGTTTAATACTCCGGAGGGACATTTTGAGTACCTGGTGATGCCTTTTGGGCTCACTAATGCCCCTTCTGTCTTCCAGTGCTTCATGAATGATATTTTCCGAGACTTGGTTGATAAATTTTTGATCATCTATCTGGATGATATTTTGATCTTTTCCAAAGGATTGGGACTCTCATGTGGAACATGTTCGGACTGTGTTCCGGATTTTGAGGGAGAATTCCCTGTATGTCAAGGGATCGAAATGCCTTTTTGGTGTACAGAGGATTTCATTTTTGGGATTTATTTTGTCTCTGTCAACTATTGAAATGGACCCGGCCAAGGTACAGGCCATTTATGATTGGGTTCAGCCCACTTCTTTGAAGGCCCTCCAGAAGTTTTTGGGTTTTGCTAATTTTTATCGTAAATTTATAGCTAATTTTTCTGGTATTGCCAAACTATTGACTGATTTGACTAAGAAGGGGGCTGATGTGCTGAATTGGTCTCCGGAGGCTGTTTCTTCCTTTCAGGAGCTGAAGTGAAGGTTCACTTCTGCTCCGGTTTTGCGGCAACCTGATGTCTCACTCCTGTTTCAGGTAGAGGTGGACGCTTCTGAGATTGGTGCAGGAGCCGTTTTGTCCCAAAAAGATCCTGTAACATCTAAAATGAATCCCTGTGCTTTCTTTTTCCGAAAGTTCTCCCCATCCGAACGTAACTATGATGTGGGGAATCGGAACTGTTAGCCATGAAATGGGCATTTGAGGAGTGGAGACATTGGTTGGAGGGAGCTAAACATCAAGTCGTGGTCCTCACTGACCACAAGAATTTGATTTACCTGCAGTCAGCCAAACGCTTGAATCCTAGACAGGCTAGGTGGGCCTTGTTTTTCACACGTTTTGATTTTGTGGTCTCTTTTCTTCCGGGCACTAAGAATGTCAAGGCAGACGCCCTCTCTAGGAGTTTCTTTGCTGATTCTCCTATTGTGACCAAGCCTGCTACCATCTTAGGTGAGGGGGTAGTTCTTTCTGCCATCTTGCCCGATTTGAGACATGTTCTGGAAGAGTTTCAGGAGGACACACCTGAGCGTTGTCCCATTGGAAAATTGTATGTTCCTGACCAGTGGAGGAAGAGAGTGATGTCTGAGGTTCATTGCTCCGCATTGGCTGGTCATCCAGGTATTTTTGGTACTAGAGATTTGGTGAGTCAGTCTTTTTGGTGGCCCGCCTTGTCTCGTGATGTCAGGAATTTTGTGCAGTCCTGTGGGACTTGCTCTCGGTCTAAACCTTGTTCTCGCTCTAGTGGGTTGTTGATGCCTTTGCCGGTGCCCAGGAGGCCATGGACCCATATTTTAATGGATTTTATCTCTGATATGCCTGTCTCTCAGAGAATGACTGTTATTTGGGTGATTTGTGATAGATTCTCTAAGATGGTCCATCTTGTACCACTCCTTAAGTTGCCATCTTCCTCAGAGTTGGTGCCCTTGTTTTTTCAACAGGTGGTTCGCTTGCACGGGATTCCTGAGAACATTGTATCTGACAGAGGAGTTCAGTTTGTGTCTAGATTTTGGAGGACTTTCTGTTCCAAGTTGGGAATTCAGTTGTCCTTCTCCTCTGCGTTTCACCCTCAGACCAATGGGCAGACGGAGAGAACAAACCAGACTTTGGAGTCGTATTTGAGATGTTTTATTTCTGCTGATCAGGATGATTGGGTTTCATTTTTGCCCTTGGCCGAATTTGCTTTAAATAATAGAGCTAGTTCTGCCACTTTGATGTCACCTTTTTTTTGTAACTTTGGGTTTCATCCTCGATTCTCTTCAGGGCAGGTGGAGCCTTCTGCCTGCCCAGGTGTTGACACTGTGGTGGAGAGAATGCACCAGATCTGGGACCAAGTGGTGGATAAGTTGTCTCTCTCCCAGGAAAAGGCCCAGCGATTTTCCAACCGGCATAGGACCATTGGTCCCCAGTTTAAGGTGGGTGATATGGTTTGGTTGTCATCAAAGAATATCGCTATGAAGGTGGCTTCTCCAAAGTTTAAACCTAGATTTATTGGACCTTACAAGATTTTGGAGATTCTTAATCCAGTCTCTTTTCGATTGGCTCTTCCTGTTACATTTAAGATCCATAACGTGTTTCATAAGTCTCTGTTAAAGAGGTTTGTTGAGTCAGTAGTTCCTGTGGTGGCACCTCCTGACCCGGTATTGGTTGAAGGTAATGTGGAATATGAGGTTGAGAAGATACTGGATTCTCGCCTGGCTAGACAGAGACTCCAGTATTTGGTTAAATGGAAAGGTTATGGCCAGGAGGATAATTCTTGGGTCCCTGCATCCGATATTCATGCCGAAAGATTGGTTCGTGCCTTTCATCAGGCCCATCCTGATCGCCCTGGTGGCGTGGATGAGGGTTCGGTGACCCCTCCTCAAGGGGGAGGTACTGTTGTGAGTTAATTTTCCCCTTCACCGTCGATGTCTGATGAACTCCCTCTTCTGGTGAAGGAAGGTAGTGAGGCTGATTACCAAACACCTGATCTGGTAGATGATGACTGGGTAGCAGGAAATTCTGACTGGATATAAGGCGGCCGACGCCCTTCTGAGTCGCTGGTGATTTCTCTGCTGGATTCTTGGAGACCAGTCTGATTCCTGCTTCCCAAAGATAAGTTTTTTCTCTACTATTGAACTTATTAGTTTAGTTTTGTTTACCTTGTTTTTTGGAGTTCAGCGATCCCCGGTCGGGGGTGTGCTGAGTTCCATTTTTGTCTCTGATTAGTTTGTCTCTTTGCTCTGTCTTCAGAATTTTCCTGAGTGCTGATATAGTCTTTTTGAAGTCCTAGCGACTTCAGGGCCTGTTTTTCCTATCAGACGGTTGGGATATTTTTTGGTAGGGTTTTTTACGGATTGCAGACAGCAGCTTTTCTATCCTGTCCTTTTTAGTTAGCTTGGGCCCCATCGTTTGCTCAACCTATCTTTCTATCTGTGTTAGTGTTTTCATCTTGCTTCCCTGTCATTATATGTTGGGTGCTGCCTATTGCTTTGGGGTCTGCTCTGGGGCAGTTTAGATTTCCCCTTTCTTTCTTTAGGCCTATTTAGTTCTCCGGCTGTGTTCGAGGGGTCTAGGGCATCGTAGGAACACCCCACGGCTACTGTTAGTTGTTGTGGATAGGATCAGGGGTCTGCAATCCGATAGCTACCAACCTCTCCGGTTTTCTGGACTTAGCTTGTATTTTAGTTTTTTCCTCCTTCGGTGACTCATTCATAACACTATCCTGTGTGATACTGCCTGCTGAGCTATGTATCTAATTCTATCCTGTGTGATACTGACTGCTGAGCTGTGTGTCTAATCCTATCCTGTGTGATACTGACTGCTTAGCCATGTATCTAATCCTATCTTGTGTGATCCTGGGGCTCCCCTGCAGTCTGTGTCAGAGGGTGGTCTGTGTTGGCACGGTAATAAATTGTGTTATTTCCAGCTTTACAGAAGGACGATAACACCATAGAAATGATAAGAATAATAGGCCTCAGTTACCACAACTGTCTACAAAGAAAACTGTCGCTGATAGCAACCAATCACAGCTCTTTTTTCATCTTTTAAACAGCTCTGGGACAGTGTGGCGAGTTTTGAGTGGTGACTTTTGTGTTTTGACTTTTATGTGGCGAGGTTGGTGTATGTGTGGTATATGTGTTGAAGCACGTGGTAGTGTGTGGCGCATTTTGTTTGTGTGTTCATATCCCCGTGTGTGGTGAGTATCCCATGTCAGAGCCCCACCTTAGCTACTGTATGGTATATACTGTTTGGCGCCATCACTCTTACTCTTTAAGTCCCCCTTGTTCACATCTGGCAGCTGTCAATTTGCCTCCAACACTTTTCCTTTCACTTTTTCCCCATTATGTAGATAGGGGCAAAATTGTTTGGTGAATTGGAATGCGTGGGGTTAAAATTTCGCCTCACAACATAGCCTATGACGCTCTCGGGGTCCAGACGTGTGACTGTACAAAATTTTGTGGCTGTATCTACGACGGTGCAGATGTCAATACATACAATTTTTCCCCATTATGTAGATAGGGGTAAAATTGTTTGGTGAATTGGAATGCGCAGGGTTAAAATTTTGCTTCACAATATAGCCTATGATGCTCTCGGGGTCCAGACTTGTGATTTTGCATATTTTGTGACTGTAGCTGTGACGGTGCGGATGCCAATCCCGGACATACATACATACATACAAACATACACACACACATTGAGCTTTATAATATATATATATATATATATATATATATATAAACAACTAAAAACTTGTGATGGTCTGCTGCCATACCCCAGAAATGTTATGTGAATTGAACCCTTATTGTCGCCTCTGTTAACTGGCAGAGCCACTCATTGCCATGATCCACCATATTTTTGGACTGCTCACAAATGTGTCCATGTTGGTCACAGGTTAGTACTCTGATTTGTCCGTCTTGTATTATATACAATAAACCTCTTATTTAAGGTACTTTCTTAATGTATCCCAAGTGGCAGGTATTTCTCCATTTTTTTTTCAATTTTAATAACTATTAGCTTTTTTTACACAATTTGTATAATTCTACAATTTCAGACATTTTCAGATGTGATGTGTTTGCATACATTTCTCCTCAATAAGCCTCTTCCTTTTATTGCCTTTTTTTGTTTATAAAAATTGCAGTTTATAAAAAAAAATCAGTCTTTGTTGTAAGACCATCTCCATGTTTTTCTTCATTTCTACTCTTCCACTTGTGTACTTGGTTATTCGTATTATGTCAATAGGCATGATAGTCGAGTACACAATACAGTTGCAGGATTTGTTTCAGAATTTGCACACAGCCTTTTAGCCAGCATTTGTAGGCAACCCATCAAACCAGAAAGACTGGTTGCGCTTTAAGTACAACACTTATGTTCCCATCTTCCTCCAGATAGCTCAATGTACATCAATACCACGGTAACACACATGGGATGTTGATTGGAGACCAGCATTCATTAAACAGGACATATGTCTTTTGTAGACACTGGCTCTTTATTACTTGATTACTGAGCTCAATACTATTTGTATCTTACATAAACTATGTGTTTTCTCTCACTAGCATTTATGGTAGATGCATGTTTGCACCATGTACTTAGGCTAGAGCAACCGAATGACTCAAAAAAAGACAGCATAAAAAATATGTAATATCTCAAGAGTGACCTATATTAGCACCTCAGTTCAGCTTTATGTATGGTTTTGTATTTAAACACAAACACATTGAGATGTTTGACAGAAAGTAGATTAAAAAAAATAAAAGTGTATGAATGTTAGTTATTAATATCACGATGAACACAAAATCATTATTTTTTGTGTTTGGATGAAATGGGATCATTTGTACTTAAAAGTAAGGTAAAGTATCAAAACAGAGTAAGGAAATTGCCTCAAGCTTGGGACAATGAGGATACATTAAAGGAGTTGGGAAGTTAAAGAAAATTATCACCTATCTATAGGATTGGTAAAACCTTGTTGACTGGCGGCGGTTTGACCGCTAATATCCACGGAATAAGGGACGTTTAACCCGATTAGAATTAACCCACAGTGCGCATGCTTGACATCTACTCCATTCACTTTCTGAACTCTGCAATCATCGATTTTTTTTTGGCTTCCCCAGAGAGAGTGAATGGGGCCAAAGTCCAACCTTCTGAGCCATTGTGCAATGTGGATAAAATTTTCCTGTTGGAGGTTCCCTGAACTGCTGATTAGTGCAGACGACAGTGATGAGATACCCATTCAGCAAGGTGGATAGGGGATCACGTGTTTTGACCCCCTTTAAGTTTCTTACCACTGTAATTGCATTATCTATAACATCTCTGCAGCTCCATTGTGAGGAAAACCAAGTATACGCTGAAACTTAATGTTTAGAGATATGGAGAATAGAAATGAAAGTCAGAACCTTGTACTGGGCAACTTAGAGGACTAGCCGTTATCTTTACAGGATTGAGACTTTGATCATGCTTGTAAGCTGCAAATCAAGAACATGGAATATTAATGTTTGTGTAATGTCAGGACAAAGGGGATAGAGATTTAGAATACAATAAGATATGTTGTATACAACCCTTCCCAATAAGGGCAGGAGTTATTTTGTGTCAAACTATGACCCCTATCATGAAGTATTTACAATACATATATTTAGTACACAATAAAAGCAGCACAAAATAGCTGTCAGCATAACATTACTGTCAGTGAAACAAATTATCTGTCTAAAGAATAAATACAAAGTACATAAAACATGCAACAAGTCTTCTTAAACCAAATTCTAAGCTCAGGAAGCCATAAGTAGGCATATGACTTTATGCAGGTGTGTCCTCCCCAGGAGGTCCTAGGAACCACAAGTATGACTAAGCCGGGACAGGGTTGGGAGGGTGCCGGAACTATTTGGCCCCTGTCCTGAAGACTGTCTTCCTCCACAGCCCCGCTCTCCATGCACTGTCCTGCTGTATCCGTCCTCAGCCCCGCGCTCCATCCACGTCCCATGCTACTGCTTCGTGATTGGTTGGTGTCCCACTCTGCTGCTTCGTGATTGGTTGGTGATACACACACATTCAGATTTATATAGAGAGATATTTGTCCTTGCTAGAATTTACTTTTTTCATATGTCCCTATTGTAGTGCTGCAATTATTTTATTTACTTGTGTAGTTATGTAGCTATATATTAGTTTGTAGGTAGATGTAGATAATAGTTGATAGCAAGAAGATTGGGATAGATTTATTTATATGCGCTATGTAGCGCTTTCAAAGACAAGTCCTAGAGAGCAAAATTGAAAGATATTTCAGATTTACAAAGAGGCTTTCAGCCTAATTTTCATATCAATTTCATATAAATTCAAACACTGATTTCTCAGTAAGGACGGAACAGACTGACCATGTAAAGGTATTGCTGCACTGGTCTTTGAAAGAGCTACATGTGCATAAAAATAATTTGGAGAGTGAAAATCTACTGACAGATTCTCTTTAATGACAATTTGATAGAAGAATCAGAATATCCTGATCTTCTGGTCTGTACCATTCACACTGTAAGGTCTGCACAGGAACAGCACAAGATAAAATAGTATAATTAAGGTGTAAGGTAAGTATTATTACTATTACTATTACTATTATTTTAACCTTCTTCTGGCTCTCTTATGTTTAAGTAAAATGGTTGTATACAAGAATGGTTTCAGCAAAAAGCTTGTCACAAATTTTTCACATTTGTGTGGAGTGAATATCCAAAAAATACATATTATGGATAAGACAAATTTTAGGAAAATTTTAGAATTTAATTCAACTCAGAAAAATTTGCTCATCTCTAGCGTGCCACATTCAATCAGCTAATGATATAGAAGTAGAAATTTCTTCAACATATCTGCTACATATTGTGGTGTAGTTACCACTATGTCAGCTAGGGGGCGCTGTGTGGGTGTCCCAGGACGGGTGTACAGGCACATTCAGTGTGGTAACAGGAGCAGGGTCCTAAATGACCATTATGGGTCTCAAGGTGGGTGGCCTTGGGATGCAGGCTCCAGGGTGTATTGATCAGCAGAGGTACTGCTGATCTTTCTGTTACACTGTGTCAGGGAAACCTGTGTGTGTCTATACAACCTTTAGTGATGTCATAGCCATGTGATCACCTGTGGGTGTGGTTACAGGGCTATGTAATTGAGGTGTTTGGCACATGTGAGAGAGAGAGGAGTGAGTCTGTCTGAGTGTGGACAGACTTCCATGTGTCCAGGTGGGACACTACAGAGAGTGTATATGGGGAGGACTACAGCTCCCAGCATATGCTGAGACTCTCAGTCCAAGTCTGAAGCCACGGACCTTTCTGTTCCTTTGCCTGAAGTGAAGGTTACATTTCAGTGTTATGCTGTCTCTGGTTTATGGAGTAATAAACCTGGTGAAATTTTAAAGGAACGTGCCTCATGTTTGTCTCCCGCTGCACCTAAGCGAGTCACATCCCTACAATTGGTGACAGACTGCGGGCAGCGACTCCCAGAAGCACGTGTGGCAGCGCTGGCGATTCTGAGCCAGGAGAGCAGACGGTCTGACAACCGTGAGTAATACTGACTGAGGTCAGAGAAAGTGACTGTATTAAAATTTGTGGGATACCTCTGAGGAGAAGAGGCGTCCAGGAACCTGTGTGGCCGACACAGGTAACAGACAGGAGTCTGTGTTGCACTGGGGTCAGTGAGAGACTGTGTTCCTGGAGGGGTCAGTGAGCAAGGTCCTGGAGGGTCAGTGTTGGGAGGTTCTGGGAGAGGAATCGGATCCCTGGAACACGTGCTATGACCTTGGACCTGATGAGGCGTGTGTTGGGCAGTCTCAGGCGGAGACGGATGTCCTGAAGAGCACCCGCTGAGCCCCTGGACCTGGTGAGGCTGGTGTGTTGGGAGACCCTGGGAGGAGGGTCGGCTCCCTGAATAGCACCCGGTGTGCCCTGTGTGTTGGACGGTCTCAGGTGGAGACGGTACGTCCTGAGTGGCACACGAACAGGACATGTGAGAGACTGTGCATGTATTTTTTTTTTCTTTTTTTTTTTCTTTTCCTCTGCAAAACCTGAAGGTGCTTGCTGTGGCTCAGTGGGGTCACGAAGGTCTCGCAGCACAGGGACCTGGTGTTTTCTTTAAGGGATCTGCCCTGGGAGCATTGGTAGCAGACGCTGTCTGTCTACACCATCCTGCTGCAGCTTTATTGCATGTGACTAAGCGGATACAGCAGTTGTGGCTTTACACAACTATTAAGGGTGAGTACCCTGTATTATTGCTGCATAACCCATTATACCTGCACTGGTAAGGCCCTATGGGCGCACTTTTGTGGCTTTTTTATCTTTGAGGGTGACAAGCGGCTTCCAGTAACCCGGCGGGGTTACGAAGGTGACAAGCGGCTTCCGGTGGATCGGCGGGTCCACGAAGATGGCGCAGCAGGAGCTGCAGTGACACCAGCCGCTTTGTATGTGTGTGAACAGCAGCCGGAGGTGCCGGTGATCAGTGACAGCAGGAGCTGTGGTGGTGCCAGCAAAGACTTGTGTGGTATCGTGAGAGACAAACTGTACTGTGTGAACTGTGGCATAAGAAGTTCTGCAGAACGGACATGGGGAAATCCCAAAAGGGGGCGGTGACCCAAAAGGGAGTGGTAACCAAAAAAGGGGTGGAGTCCCAAAAGGGGGCGGTGACCCAAATTAGAGTGGTAACCCAAAAAGGGGTGGAGTCACAAAAGGGGGAGGTGACCCAAATTGGAGTGGTAACCCAAAAGGGGGTGGAGTCCCAAAAGGGGGCGGTGACCCAAATTGGAGTGGCAACCCAAAGCGGGGTGGTGGTCCAGAAAGGGGCCAAGTTTGAAGAAGTGACAGCACTAGGTGACTCAGTAGGTACGTCTGGAGTACCGCAGTGTATGTGCAGGTCTTTTTCAGAATGTGGAATATCCTTTCCAGGTAGTAATGACGGGCCACAGATGTGTACAGTGATGCTGCACCGGGAAGGAGCCTTTGGTCGGCTGGAATCAGAGAGTCAGGTGACTCTGACAGGAACGCCTCTCGTTTTCTCTCTGACCGAGAAAAACGTCAGGGTTCGCTGTAAACACGGGGTCACGGTGAACTACGCAGTAGACACAGTAGTGTTTGAGGGGACCAAAGGTGGTGAGTGCCAAGGTAGAGGAATACCACGGGACTTAGTCTATGCCTGGGAGAGGGGCCGGGACTTTCTTTTGTTTGATGACGTTTGGTCTAACGATGGAGATGCTTCGACTGTGGGACAAGCAGACACTGAGACAGTGACGGCTCCTGACATGGACAGGTCAGAGGTAGAACTGACCAGAGGAAGAAGTACATCTGCCCAACTGACGGACCTGACGTCTCGTGATAAGACAGATGGTGGGCTGGGAGATGAGACTACTGGACTAGACACATTGGTGCTGGACGGTAACTGGAGGGTTCACTCGACTGGGGTGACTGACCCAGTGGTACCCTTTGATGATATAATTAAAGAGGTAGTGGTGAGACACGTGCTGGCCAAAAGAGAACAAGATCATGAGATACAGCTGATAAAGGAGACTGTAACAGAACATGTCGAACGGGAAAGAGTCCTAAGGCAAGCAGCTGAGCACAGAGTGGATGAGCTGGAGAAGGAAGTCTCTGAGCTCAGAGGTCACCTGTCAGCATGTAAAACCATGAACAAGACCCTGTTGGAAGATATGGAGGTGCTCAGAGAGGCCCAAGAGAAGCATCAACAGGAGATTCTCAGGAGAGAGGATCAGCGTCGCTACCTGGCAGAGGAGCGAGATAAAGTTCTGCAAGAACTCAGTGGAGTAGTAAAAGGTCTTCTGCAGAAGAAGTGGATGGGTGAAGACGTACAGCGGCCGTGCCCGACTGATAGCAAGGCAGAACTGCCAAAGCCCATCTTGGAAAAGGGTCCTGAAGACTGTAAATCTCAGGAAGATGGTGAACCAAGAGCTGCACAAGACAGTCACCCGGTCTTGGCAGATACCTTGAGGGAAGTGTCCGTGGGGAACCCAGAGCCATCTGTCCAGGATGAGAGCAAGTCCATGACCTTCAAGTGCGTGATGGAGGTACCCGAAGACGTGCGAGAAGCGTGTGCCAGCGAAGGTGTGCATGAGACCTTTAAAAAGGCAGTAAAGGCCTATAGTGTGAGCTGGGCACCAGAAACAGACCAGTTGGTGATACTGGCAGAAACGGAAGACACAGAGAGAAGGGTGGCTGTCCTGAAGGAGATGCACCTACAATGTCTCCGCACGAAACAGATGCTCGTGGAGCGTAATAGGAAAGCCGCTCGACGTCTGGAGCTTGCAAGGGAAGCACAAAGTCGGCTGGGCTTTGTGGAAGACATAATTCCGGTACCCAGAAATCTGGTGGGGAAAGTCGTTGGCAGACTTGGAAAGGTGATGCAGGAGATGGTGAATCGATCCTGTGTGAAGAGAGTGAGGATCCCACCTGCTGGTGAAATCCAAGTCGTTATTGAAGATGACATGGTTCCTGTCATTGTGGTTGGTTCGGTGGAAAGCATTGGGAAGCTTCGCATGCTCCTGGAATATCGGGTAGCGTACCTGAAGGAGATTGAGCAGCTAAGACAGGATCGACTGCAGATGAATGAGCAGATAGAGAACGTCAGGTGGCGTCCACCTCCAACCCAAGGTGTAAGGACCCGAAGGGATCCTCCAAGGAATGAAAGGACAGGTAGTCGAAGGCAAGAACGTCGAGAGTCCGCAAGTGGCCGTTCTAATCGTAGTAACATAGGCACGAGACCCGGTGGTGGACATAGTGACAGAGGGTCAGACTCAGACCAGCCAGTTGGCCCAGCTGGACGTGGGACTCATGACAGTGTGAACTGGGAGAGCCGGCCGGTGAGAGAAAGGTCGGGTGTCGGAGCGCACTGCAAACAGGTGGAGACTAAAGAGTGCCTGGTCACCCTGATGGACTTTGACGGGAAGGCCAAAGCCCAAGGCCGAGATACTGACCGCTGGGGGCGGGGGAGGCCTAACGTAAATATGATGCAGTATGACTGCCGAAACAGATGGAGACGGTCCTCTCGATTGGTAGGGCAAGGTGACATGAGTGCCCGGTCTCAAGATCCCTGGGTGATGTCATGTGTTCAACCCCACAAGTTTGAACAGAGGGGGGAGGTATGTGGTGTAGTTACCACTATGTCAGCTAGGGGGCGCTGTGTGGGTGTCCCAGGACGGGTGTACAGGCACATTCAGTGTGGTAACAGGAGCAGGGTCCTAAATGACCATTATGGGTCTCAAGGTGGGTGGCCTTGGGATGCAGGCTCCAGGGTGTATTGATCAGCAGAGGTACTGCTGATCTTTCTGTTACACTGTGTCAGGGAAACCTGTGTGTGTCTATACAACCTTTAGTGATGTCATAGCCATGTGATCACCTGTGGGTGTGGTTACAGGGCTATGTAATTGAGGTGTTTGGCACATGTGAGAGAGAGTGGAGTGAGTCTGTCTGAGTGTGGACAGACTTCCATGTGTCCAGGTGGGACACTACAGAGAGTGTATATGGGGAGGACTACAGCTCCCAGCATGTGCTGAGACTCTCAGTCCAAGTCTGAAGCCACGGACCTTTCTGTTCCTTTGCCTGAAGTGAAGGTTACATTTCAGTGTTATGCTGTCTCTGGTTTATGGAGTAATAAACCTGGTGAAATTTTAAAGGAACGTGCCTCATGTTTGTCTCCCGCTGCACCTAAGCGAGTCACATCCCTACAATATGAACATACCAGGGGCTTAACAACCAAAATTATTGTCAAAATTACTGTTATTCTGAACTAGAGTTGTGCCACCTTTGGTTTTTTAGGGTCGCGTTTCGTTTCGTGAAACCCGACTTTTCCAAAAGTCGGGTCGAGCAAGATCGTCCGATTATAGGGAAAAGTCGGGGTCGTCCCGAAACACGAAACCCAATGTAAGTCAATGGGGAATAAAAGTCGGCAGTGAGAGGAGGACAGGAAACACACCTACAGTGCCCATTTGAATGACAAAAGCATCAATTCTTCTTACTTAAGCTTGTCAACCTTAATTAACTTCATAATACAAGTTACGCACTGAAAAATGGGGGTTATTTGGCTAAAGTTGTGGGGGGGAGGGTTGGCTGCAGGTTTTCATGTGCCCTGGGCGAAAGAGCGCCCCTTTAACACATAATACCAAAACTCATCATGCTCCGATACGGCAGAGAAATAGCGGTATAGTACAATGAAAAATACTTCACTTTTTACATCTCATGACGAGGCCCATCTATTTCTCCATACAGAATCATTGGTCCCATATAATGTTTGAAACAGTATATGATGAGCTCCACATAATGCTACAGTATATGTTGGTCCCCATGGATGAAGCTCCACTGTCTTATGGGCCCAAATAATGCTCCAAACATAATGGGCCCCATTTCTAATGCTCTAGTGTATAATGGGCCCTGTAAATGCTGCTCCAGTGTCTGATGTCTACCTTTGGAATGTTCCAGTGTATGGTGGGCCCCATCTATCATTCTCCAGAGTATAGTGCTCCCCAAAAATTGCTGTCCCAACATTGAAAACAATCAAATAAGTCTCCTCGCTAGGGAATCCCTGTACTAGTCTAGACTCCTCGTCGTCCCCATCTTCCATCTCACTGCACAGTATTTCAACTTTGCAAGTGCTGTGATCCTGGGCAAGCAGGGGGGGGCCCACTCGTTGGCGACGGCACTGGCACAGGGCCCCTGATAGTACGGTGGTGTGTCTGATGGCGGGTGGGCCGAACCTGCACTTTCATCTGCAGCTTCCTCTTTGTCACCGTGTAAGATGGAACTGTATATGGGAAGGGTAACCTGAGTTTCATCAGGGTCAGATTCAGGCCGGGTAGCGTGCGAGGGGAATGTAGTGGTCTGGGTCAATGTACCAGCAGATTCATCGAGCAGTGGCTGGGCATCAGTGCACTTGTGTCGCCCCCAGGAGTACGGTCGCCACAGTGGCATTACCTTCTTCCTAGGGAGTGTGATGTCATGCTTGGGAGGAATGAAGGATCTCTCTAGCAGGTTAACTGATTGGGCGGCGTTATTCCCACGAGTCATGACCCTCCAAACAGCGTTCATGAAGGCAAAGTGTTTGTTTTACGTGGGCAGTATGGTTGCAAAGCTGAACCTTAAAGGAATGTCCAGAAGGGCACCACCAGGAGTGGAGCCTACGGTTAAATTCGACTCCACCTGGGAAACCTCAACCATGCCAGCTACAGAACAGATGCACACATTGCAAGCTTAATTCCGTTAACGAACGAGACTCCGTCATGCCCCGCCGTCCGAGTCCGGCTTACTAGAGGGACACGTGAGGCTCTGGCACATGAGATTGGCCAATAACTGGTGTGTTACATGTCCGTGGCTGCATGTGCGCTACACTGAAAAGGCCAGCGTTTGTCGCTTACAGGTGCAGATAACCCGCTGAACAACGTTAGTGATGGGGATCACTGATTACAATTATTACCCGCGAACAATGATTTCCCAGTAAGTGCAGGTCAACCGCAGTTCCGGAATTAGGCCTAACCGTCATTCCTGAAAAAATGAAAAACTTACGTGTGCAAACCACAGGTGCTGTAGCTTGCTTAACAGCTCGCCAGCCGTTCTCACGCCCAGTATGGATTACACGTGATTGCACAAAGGTTAGAAAGGGTACCGTATCCCCGGATAACATGTATGGATAGCGTACACATTCAAAATATATGTCTATACATTAGGAGGCAGGCTCAGACGGTGTTAGGCCCAGTATGGATTGCACGTGATTGCACAAAGGTTAGAAAGGGTACCGTATCCCCGGATAACATGTATGGATAGCGTACACATTCAAAATATATGTCTCAGGAGGCAGGCTCAGATGGTGTTAGGCCCAGTATGGATTGCACGTGATTGCACAAAGGTTAGAAAGGGTACCGTATCCCCAGATAACATGTATGGATAGGGTACACATTCAAAATATATGTCTCAGGAGGCAGGCTCAGACGGTGTTAGGCCCAGTATGGATTGCACGTGATTGCACAAAGGTTAGAAAGGGTACCGTATCCCCAGATAACATGTATGGATAGCGTACACATTCAAAATATATGTCTATACATCAGGAGGCAGGCTCAGACGGTGTTAGGCCCAGTATGGATTGCACGTGATTGCACAAAGGTTAGAAAGGGTACCGTTTCCCCGGATAACATGTATGGATAGCGTACACATTCAAAATATATGTCTCAGGAGGCAGGCTCAGATGGTGTTAGGCCCAGTATGGATTGCACGTGATTGCACAAAGGTTAGAAAGGGTACCGTATCCCCGGATAACATGTATGGATAGCGTACACATTCAAAATATATGTCTCAGGAGGCAGGCTCAGACGGTGTTAGGCCCAGTATGGATTGCACGTGATTGCACAAAGGTTAGAAAGGGTACCGTATCCCCAGATAACATGTATGGATAGCGTACACATTCAAAATATATGTCTCAGGAGGCAGGCTCAGACGGTGTTAGGCCCAGTATGGATTGCACGTGATTGCACAAAGGTTAGAAAGGGTACCGTATCCCCAGATAACATGTATGGATAGCGTACACATTCAAAATATATGTCTCAGGAGGCAGGCTCAGACGGTGTTAGGCCCAGTATGGATTGCACATGATTGCACAAAGGTTAGAAAGGGTACCGTATCCCCAGATAACATGTATGGATAGCGTACACATTCAAAATATATGTCTATACATCAGGAGGCAGGCTCAGATGGTGTTAGGCCCAGTATGGATTGCACGTGATTGCACAAAGGTTAGAAAGGGTACCGTTTCCCCGGATAACATGTATGGATAGCGTACACATTCAAAATATATGTCTCAGGAGGCAGGCTCAGACGGTGTTAGGCCCAATATGGATTGCACGTGATTGCACAAAGGTTAGAAAGGGTACCGTATCCCCGGATAACATGTATGGATAGCGTACACATACAAAATATATGTCTCAGGAGGCAGGCTCAGACGGTGTTAGGCCCAGTATGGATTGCACGTGATTGCACAAAGGTTAGAAAGGGTACCGTATCCCCAGATAACATGTATGGATAGCGTACACATTCAAAATATATGTCTCAGGTTGCAGGCTCAGACGGTGTTAGGCCCAGTATGGATTGCACGTGATTGCACAAAGGTTAGAAAGGGTACCGTATCCCAGATAACATGTATGGATAGCGTACACATTCAAAATATATGTCTCAGGAGGCAGGCTCAGACGGTGTTAGGCCCAGTATGGATTGCACGTGATTGCACAAAGGTTAGAAAGGGTACCGTATCCCCGGATAACATGTATGGATAGCGTACACATTCAAAATATATGTCTATACATCAGGAGGCAGGCTCAGACGGTGTTAGGCCCAGTATGGATTGCACGTGATTGCACAAAGGTTAGAAAGGGTACCGTTTCCCCGGATAACATGTATGGATAGCGTACACATTCAAAATATATGTCTCAGGAGGCAGGCTCAGATGGTGTTAGGCCCAGTATGGATTGCACGTGATTGCACAAAGGTTAGAAAGGGTACCGTATCCCCGGATAACATGTATGGATAGCGTACATATTCAAAATATATGTCTCAGGAGGCAGGCTCAGACGGTGTTAGGCCCAGTATGGATTGCACGTGATTGCACAAAGGTTAGAAAGGGTACCGTATCCCCAGATAACATGTATGGATAGCGTACACATTCAAAATATATGTCTCAGGTTGCAGGCTCAGACGGTGTTAGGCCCAGTATGGATTGCACGTGATTGCACAAAGGTTAGAAAGGGTACCGTATCCCCAGATAACATGTATGGATAGCGTACACATTCAAAATATATGTCTCAGGAGGCAGGCTCAGACGGTGTTAGGCCCAGTATGGATTGCACGTGATTGCACAAAGGTTAGAAAGGGTACCGTATCCCCGGATAACATGTATGGATAGCGTACACATTCAAAATATATGTCAATACATCAGGAGGCAGGCTCAGACGGTGTTAGGCCCAGTATGGATTGCATGTGATTGCACAAAGGTTAGAAAGGGTACCGTTTCCCCGGATAACATGTATGGATAGCGTACACATTCAAAATATATGTCTCAGGAGGCAGGCTCAGATGGTGTTAGGCCCAGTATGGATTGCACGTGATTGCACAAAGGTTAGAAAGGGTACCGTATCCCCGGATAACATGTATGGATAGCGTACACATTCAAAATATATGTCTCAAGAGGCAGGCTCAGACGGTGTTAGGCCCAGTATGGATTGCACGTGATTGCACAAAGGTTAGAAAGGGTACCGTATCCCCAGATAACATGTATGGATAGCGTACACATTCAAAATATATGTCTCAGGAGGCAGGCTCAGACGGTGTTAGGCTAGTATGGATTGCACGTGATTGCACAAAGGTTAGAAAGGGTACCGTATCCCCAGATAACATGTATGGATAGCGTACACATTCAAAATATATGTCTCAGGAGGCAGGCTCAGACGGTGTTAGGCCCAGTATGGATTGCACATGATTGCACAAAGGTTAGAAAGGGTACCGTATCCCCAGATAACATGTATGGATAGCGTACACATTCAAAATATATGTCTCAGGAGGCAGGCTCAGACGGTGTTAGGCCCAGTATGGATTGCACGTGATTGCACAAAGGTTAGAAAGGGTACCGTATCCCCGGATAACATGTATGGATAGCGTACACATTCAAAATATATGTCTCAGGAGGCAGGCTCAGACGGTGTTAGGCCCAGTATGGATTGCACGTGATTGCACAAAGGTTAGAAAGGGGTACCGTATCCCGAGATAACATGTATGGATAGCGTACACATTCAAAATATATGTCTCAGGAGGCAGGCTCAGATGGTGTTAGGCCCAGTATGGATTGCACGTGATTGCACAAAGGTTAGAAAGGGTACCGTATCCCCAGATAACATGTATGGATAGCGTACACATTCAAAATATATGTCTATACATCAGGAGGCAGGTTCAGACGGTGTTAGGCCCAGTATGGATTGCACGTGATTGCACAAAGGTTAGAAAGGGTACCGTTTCCCCAGATAACATGTATGGATAGCGTACACATTCAAAATATATGTCTCAGGAGGCAGGCTCAGACGGTGTTAGGCCCAGTATGGATTGCACGTGATTGCACAAAGGTTAGAAAGGGTACCGTATCCCCGGATAACATGTATGGATAGCGTAAACATTCAAAATATATGTCTCAGGAGGCAGGCTCAGACGGTGTTAGGCCCAGTATGGATTGCACGTGATTGCACAAAGGTTAGAAAGGGTACCGTATCCCCAGATAACATGTATGGATAGCGTACACTTTCAAAATATATGTCTATACATCAGTAGGCAGGCTCAGACGGTGTCAGGCACAGTATGGATTTGACGGCCCAGATTACACAGCGGAGGAGCAGGGAGAGGTAAAGATTGCAAATGCTGGGGCCCTGCCCAAGCAAGGGGGGCCCACTCGTGGGCGTCGGTACTGGCACTGGGCCCCTCATAGTACAGCGGTGTGTCTGACGGCGGGTGTGCACCACCACCGTCAGAGACACTTGATTGCACTATGAGGGACCCTGTGCCAGTGCCCGCGCCCAAGAGTCGGCCTACCCACCTGTCCAGGGCAACGGCACTCGCACGGTGTCGTGCGCTAGGTGGTGACCCCGGCCATGGGGGGGGAGGCAGCACAGTTAGGGAGTTTTAGAAAGTGGCATATGTTGATGTTGGACATTCAGCTGATGCAAAAGGCGAAATAGGTGAAGTCCCAGGAAGAGGTGGACCAAAGCAAGCCATTTTTCTGTCACCCTATGTGTCATCAGGGGAAGGTGGGACAAAATCCTTGGAAACCCATGCATGGTTCATTTTAATGAAGGTTAGATCATCCACATTTTGGGTTGACAGACGGGTCCTTTTTTCTGTCAGGATTGATCCAGCTGCACTGAAGACTGTTTCCGATAGCACACTTGCAGCTGGGCAAGCGAGCTCCTGTAAGGCATATTGGGCCAATTCAGGACAGGTGTCCAGTTTAGCGGCCCAATAGTCAAAGGGGAATGACCTGTGTGGGAGAACATCGATATGGGAGGAAAAGTAGTTTGTAACCATAGTTGACAACTGCTGTCTCCTGTCACTTTCCATCGATGCAGTATTACCAGTTGTGTGAGCGGTATTTGAAAAATCAGTCCACAACATTGTCATGAAACCCCTGTCTCCAACGCCACTTCTGCTGTGTGCACCACGAACACCTCTGCCAAGCTGCCCCCGGCCCGTACGGCTCGTGTGAGAACCATCACCGCTGCTGTGTGCTGGGAATACCTCAAGCAA
Source organism: Dendrobates tinctorius (assembly GCF_039654945.1). Lineage (NCBI taxonomy): Eukaryota > Metazoa > Chordata > Amphibia > Anura > Dendrobatidae > Dendrobates > Dendrobates tinctorius. Next base: position 38,747,476 of record NW_027361703.1, on the reverse strand, counting down.
CCGATTTACCAGAGTTGCTTGTTTATTAGCCAATATTAGGTCAAGGTTCTCCTGTGGCATGATGTTTTGTAATTTGCCTTTATAGCGTGGATCCAGGATGCTGGCCAACCAGTAGTCGTCATCGTTCATCATTTTGGCAATGCGGGGGTCCCTTTTTAGGATCTGCAAGGCATAATCTGACATGTGGGCCAATGTTCCCGGTGTCAATGATGCACTGCGAGTGCTGGGTGGAGGAGCACTTTCTGGCAAATCCACATCCCTCCAGTCACGCACAAACCCTGTACCAGACCTTGCCACGCCAACATTTTCACTTGCCCCACAAGATGCATCCTCCTCCCCTAAGTAATCATCCCCATCATCATCCTCCTCCTCCTCTTCTTCCTCCACCTCGTCCAGGAGAGGTCCCTGAGCAGACAATGGCTGAATGTCATCAAGGATTCCCTCCTCCTCTTCCTCCTCATCAACATTGGCTGCAGACGCCTGCTCCTTAAGGTGCGTCAAAGTTTGCATGAGCAGACGCATAAGTGGGATGCTCATGCTTAGGATGGCGTCGTCTGCGCTTACCAGCCGTGTGCATTCCTCAAACCACTGAAGGACTTTACAGAGGTCTTTCAGCTTCGACCACTGCACACCTGTCAACTCCATGTCTGCTCTCAAAGTGCCTGTCCGTGTATCCTCCCACAAATGCATTATGGCCTGCCTCTGCTCGCACAGCCGCTCCACCATGTGCAGGGTGGAGTTCCACCTTGTTGCAATGTCGATAATGAGGCGGTGGTTGGGAAGGTGGAGCAATCGCTGCAGCTTCTGCATACGAACGGAGTGTACAGGCGACCGGCGGATGTGCGCGCACAGTCTTCGCACCTTCTGGAGCAGGGCTGTTAACTCCGGATAATTTTTGAGGAAGCACTGCACCACCAGGTTCAAGGTGTGAGCCAAGCAAGGTATGTGGCTGAGTTTTGAAAGGGCTATGGCTGCCACAAAATTACGGCCGTTATCACTAACTACCTTGCCTGCCTCAAGATGTACACTGGCCAGCCATGACTCAGTTTGTCGCTTCAAGTACTCGGCCAGCACCTCGGCGGTGTGTCTGTTGCCCAAACACATCATCTGCAACACAGCCTGCTGACGCTTTCCACTAGCTGCTCGATAGGGGGACACATCGTGTGCAACAGTGGCAGCTGCAGATGGAGTGCTCGTACGATTGCACTCTGTGGACGAGCTTTCGCTTCTGGAGGAGGAGGAGGAGGGTCGAACGCCTACAGCCAACTGTTTCCTATATCGTGGGCTAGGCAGCACTGTCCCACCACCGCTGTCCCCTGTGGACCCTGCATCCACCACATTAACCCAGTGCGCAGTGATGGACACGTAACGGCCCTGGACATGCCGACTGGACCATGCATCAGTTGTGAGGTGCACCTTTCCGCTCACTGACTGCTTGAGTGCATGGACAATGTGGTCTTTCACATGATGGTGGAGGGCTGGGATGGCTTTGCGAGAGAAGAAGTGGCGACTGGGTAGGTCATAGCGTGGTACTGCATAGGCCATGAGTTCGCGGAAAGCTGTGCTTTCCACCAACCGAAAGGGCATCATCTCAAACGAGATTAGTTTGGCAATGTGGGCGTTCAAACCCAGTGTACGCGGATGAGAGACTGAGTACTTTCTTGACCTACTCATAGTGTCTGGGAGGGTGAGCTGGACTTGAGAGCTGCATATGGTGGAAGTAGCGGTGGACAGGGCGGACTGAGAGAGGGTTGATGATGGTGATGGAGTTGGTGTTCTTTCTGATGGCCTAGAATCAGTCTTTCGTTGATATAACAGTGGGATTCCCTGACTGCTGTGGCCTTGCAACGACACCTCAACATTTGCTGCTGTGCTAACCGGTGGGCTTACAGTGGGGGAAACAATGTAGCGTTGCTGACTACCTTCGTTGTGATCAGTTGCACATGTGGCACTTGAGGTTTGGTGTTGTGTCCATGCTTGCAAGTGCATGCTGGTTAAATGTCTAAGCATGCAACTGGTATTCAAATTTTTCAGATTTTTCCCTCGGCTAAAGGTCTTTGCGCACTTCTTACAGATAACCTTGGCCTGATCATGAGGATTTTGTTCAAAAAAGTGCCACACTGCACTCTTCCTACTTTGGCAGACATTTTGCGGCCTAGCACGCTGTGATCTTTTGACCCTCTGGACAAGCTGTCCAGCAACTCTTTTGATGTTTGGAACCTGTCTTTGGAGTGCTCCGGGCCTGCCAGATAACAGCTGTTGCGATGTCGATGTCTGCTGTGGATGCTCCTCATCTGAGCTATTGGAAGCAGCACCCTCTTCCCCCAATGGATGCCAATCTGGGTCAACAACTGGGTCATCCATCACCTCCTCTTCAATGTCATGTGCACCTTCCTCTGTGTCACCGTGTATGGTGGTATAGTGTGCGGGAAGGGGCACCTGAGTCTCATCAGGGTCAGAATCTGGCTCTGTACACTGCGAGGACAATGTAGTGCTCTGAGTAGAGTTGAGCGATACCGTCCGATACTTCAAAGTATCGGATCGGAATGGATCGGCCGATCTTTAAAAAAAAGTATCGGTATCGCCGATTCCGATACCGGAAGTCCCATTCAAGTCTATGGGACTTCCGGTATCGGAATAAGAAAAACCCTGTTTTTGCCTTGTACAGCCTCTCTGTACGGGCCTTTCGGGGGGCTGTGCCGGCCTTCCAGGGGGTCTGTCCAGGCTCCGGTGGTCTGTGCCGGCCTGCCGGGGGGCTGAGCCGGCCTGCCGGTGGTCTGTGCAGGCTCCGGTGGGCTGTGCCGGCCTGCCGGGGGGCTGTGCCGGCCTGCCGGGGGGCTGTGCAGGCTCCGGGGGGCTGTGCCGGCCTGCCGGGGGGCTGTGCCGGCCTGCCGGTGGTCTGTGCAGGCTCCGGGGGGCTGTGCCGGCCTGCCGGGGGGCTGTGCCGGCCTGCCGGTGGTCTGTGCAGGCTTCGGATGTCTGTGCAGGCATCGTCCGATGGGACTACAAGTCCCATCGGGCGATGCCTGCTACCATGACAGTGATTGACACATTAGCCAATGATGGGACAGTAGTAGTCCCATCATCCGGCTAATGTGTTGAATGTAAAAAAAAAAAAAAATTACATGCTACATACATACTACATACATGCTACATTCATACTACATACTACATACATGCTACATTCATACTACATAAATACTACATGCAACATACATACTACATATATACTACATACATACTACATATATACTACATGCATGCTACATACATACTGCATGCTACATACATACTGCATGCTACATACATACTACATGCTACATACATACCACATATATACTACATACATACTACATGCATGCTACATACATACTACATACATACTACATACATAATACATGCATGCTACATGCATGCTACATGCTACACACATACTACATATATACTATTTCCCACGCAGCAATGGCATAAAGTGAGACTAGGGACTTTTTTTTTTTTAAGTGGCGGAGGAATACAGTGCGGAAGGATACCTACCTTCCGTCATTGGATTCCTGCAGCCCGTAGAGAACGGCAGCATCATCTGATGCTGCAGTTCTCTACCCAAGATCGTCGTGGGACACACTCGTGGACTGCTTCGGATCGTGGGTGAATATTTTTGTGGTTTGTTATGTTAATATTTATTCCGGAAAAGACAATGGTTTCGGGGAACAATGTGACAAGTATTGGTAAGTATGTTACTCTAAGTTATATGTACTGTATGTCTATGTATGTATTGTATGAATGTATTGTATGTATGTAGTATATATGTGGTCTGTATGTAGCATGTAGTATGTATGTAGTATGTATGTAGCATGCATGTAGCATGCAGTATGTATGTAGCATGCATGTAGTATATATGTAGTATGTATGTGGTATGTATGTAGCATGTAGTATGTATGTAGCATGCATGTAGTATGTATGTAGTATGTATGTAGCATGCATGTAGCATGCAGTATGTATGTAGCATGCATGTAGTATATATGTAGCATATATGTAGTATGTATGTAGCATGTAGTATGTATGTAGCATGCATGTAGTATATATGTAGTATGTATGTAGCATGTAGTATGTATGTAGTATGCATGTAGTATATATGTGGTATGTATGTGGTATGTATGTAGCATGTAGTATGTATGTAGCATGCATGTAGTATATATGTAGTATGTATGTAGCATGTAGTATGTAGCATGCATGTAGTATGTATGTAGCATGTAGTATGTATGTAGCATGCATGTAGTATATATGTAGTATGTATGTAGCATGTAGTATGTATGTAGCATGCATGTAGTATATATGTAGTATGTATGTAGCATGTAGTATGTATGTAGCATGCATGTAGTATGTATGTAGTATGTATGTAGTATTTTTTTTTTTTTTTTTTTTTAACATTTAACACATTAGCCGGATGATGGGACTACTACTGTCCCATCATTGGCTAATGTGTCAATCACTGTCATGGTAGCAGGCATCGCCAGATGGGACTTGTTGTCCCATCGGACGATGCTTGCACAGACCCCCGGACATCAGCACAGCCCCCCGGCAGGCCGGCACAGCCCCCCGGCAGGCCGGTACAGACCCCCACAGGGTGCACAGACCACCAGCAGGCCGGCACAGCCCCCCGGCAGGCCGGTACAGACCCCGGGCAGTCCACACAGCCCCCCGGCAGGCCGGCAGAGACCCCCGGAAGGCCCAAAATGACGGCGCATCATGATGCGCACACACCGCGCATCATGATGACGTCAGGCTGTCAATCAACTTTGAACTTCCGATTCCGATGCCGAATTCCGATATTGAAAAAATATCGGAAGTCGGTATCGGAATTCCGATACAGCAAGTATCGGCCGATACCCGATACTTGCGGTATCGGAATGCTCAACACTAGCTCTGAGTGAATGTACCAGCAGAATCATACATCAGCGGCTGTGCATCAGTGCACTCCATGTCAGATTCATCTTGGCCTGGCTAATTCACCATTTGACTTGATAATCCAGGCATGGTATGTGAAAACAGCTCCATGGAGTAATCAGTAGTATGGCCTGCGTCATCCTTCAATCTTGGTTGGGGTGAAGGACACAAGGAAAGGTGTGGTTCATGAACATGAGCCTCCAATGACGACTCAGTGCTTTTACTTTTTACAACTGAAGAAGAGGAGGCGATAGAGCTGAAGGCTGAGTCAGCAATGTAAGACAAAACTTTTTCCTGATGCTCTGGCTTTAAAAGCGGTTTGCCAACTCCTAGAAAACTAAGCGTTCGAGGCCTTATGTAGCCAGACGATGACGCAGGCTCAACACCTCCTGCATTCGGTCCTATTTTCCTCTTGCCACTACCATCAGATCCACCATCAACACCATCATTACCAGCTGCCAACCCCCGCCCAATTCCACGGCCTCTTCCACCAGCCTTCCTCATTTTTGGTAGAAATGTAGACAAAATCCAACAAACTATATAGTAATGTAAAACAAGGTACGAGGTGTCTATAGGACAGGGGAGATTTTGAATTTCTGCAGACACTTGTGGACACTGGACACTTTTGGATTGTGTGAGGCCCACTGATATCTGAGCGCTATGTGACAGGCTCGATGGCACAGCTGTGACCAAAGTGACTAGAGGATAAGGGAGATTTTGAATCTCTGCACACACTTTTGGACACTGGACACTTTTGGATTGTGTGAGGCCCAATGAATATCTGAGCGCTATGTGACAGGCTCAATGGAACAGCTGTGACCAAAGTGACTAGAGGATAAGGGAGATTTTGAATCTCTGCACACACTTTTGGACACTGGACACTTTTGGATTGTGTGATGCCCACTGATATCTGAGCACTATGTGACAGGCTCGATGGCACAGCTGTGACCAAAGTGACTAGAGGATAAGGGAGATTTTGAATCTCTGCACACACTTTTGGACACTGGACACTTTTGGATTGTGTGAAGCCCAATGAATATCTGAGCGCTATGTCACAGGCTCGATGGCACAGCTGTGACCAAAGTGACTAGAGGATAAGGGAGATTTTGAATCTCTGCACACACTTTTGGACACTGGACACTTTTGGATTGTGTGAGGCCCAATGAATATCTGAGCGCTATGTGACAGGCTCGATGGCACAGCTGTGACCAAAGTGACTAGAGGATAAGGGAGATTTTGAATCTCTGCACACACTTTTGGACACTGGACACTTTTGGATTGTGTGAGGCCCAATGAATATCTGAGCGCTATGTCACAGGCTCGATGGCACAGCTGTGACCAAAGTGACTAGAGGATAAGGGAGATTTTGAATCTCTGCACACACTTTTGGACACTGGACACTTTTGGATTGTGTGAGGTCCAATGAATATCTGAGCGCTATGTGACAGGCTCGATGGCACAGCTGTGACCAAAGTGACTAGAGGATAAGGGAGATTTTGAATCTCTGCACACACTTTTGGACACTGGACACTTTTGGATTGTGTGAGGCCCAATGAATATCTGAGCGCTATGTCACAGGCTCGATGGCACAGCTGTGACCAAAGTGACTAGAGGATAAGGGAGATTTTGAATCTCTGCACACACTTTTGGACACTGGACACTTTTGGATTGTGTGAGGCCCAATGAATATCTGAGCGCTATGTGACAGGCTCGATGGCACAGCTGTGACCAAAGTGACTAGAGGATAAGGGAGATTTTGAATCTCTGCACACACTTTTGGACACTGGACACTTTTGGATTGTGTGAGGCCCAATGAATATCTGAGCGCTATGTGACAGGCTCGATGGCACAGCTGTGACCAAAATGACTAGAGGATAAGGGAGATTTTGAATCTCTGCACACACTTTTGGACACTGGACACTTTTGGATTGTGTGAGGCCCACTGATATCTGAGCGCTATGTGACAGGCTCGATGGCACAGCTGTGACCAAAGTGACTAGAGGATAAGGGAGATTTTGAATCTCTGCACACACTTTTGGACGCTGGACACTTTTGGATTGTGTGAGGCCCAATGAATATCTGAGCGCTATGTCACAGGCTCGATGGCACAGCTGTGACCAAAGTGACTAGAGGATAAGGGAGATTTTGAATCTCTGCACACACTTTTGGACACTGGACACTTTTGGATTCTGTGAGGCCCAATGAATATCTGAGCGCTATGTCACAGGCTCGATGGCACAGCTGTGACCAAAGTGACTAGAGGATAAGGGAGATTTTGAATCTCTGCACACACTTTTGGACACTGGACACTTTTGGATTGTGTGAGGCCCAATGAATATCTGGGCGCTATGTGACAGGCTCGATGGCACAGCTGTGACCAAAGTGACTAGAGGATAAGGGAGATTTTGAATCTCTGCACACACTTTTGGACACTGGACACTTTTGGATTGTGTGAGGCCCACTGATATCTGAGCACTATGTCACAGGCTCGATGGCACAGCTGTGACAAAAGTGACTAGAGGATAAGGGAGATTGGATTGCTTTTAAAAAAGCAGTTTGCGGAGCAGTGGGTAAACAGCAATGCAGGAATGTCAGGAAACCTTAGAAGGCAGCCCAACAACCAACACCACTGATACACCACTATATAGCCTCCCCTTGCACTGCACACACAGTGACTGGTGTGTTGTGCAGGCCAAATCGCTAGCAGCAGAAGCAGTTTTTTTGTCTTCTTCCCTGCCTAACGCTCTCCCTACAGAATCAGCAACCTCTCCCTATACTGAGATCGGCAGAAGTAAGATGGCAGTCGGCGTGCACACCCTTTTATACCCCCTGGCTTGCTTTGGTGGGCGTCACAATCACTTGCATGCCCTTCTGAAAGATTGTGGTGACCCCTGCCTATGTCATCACATTGCCCACAGTGTCCGTGGATCCTGATTGGCTGAAAAAGAGCGCAAAACAAACTTTTGAAACGCGACTTTGGCGCGTAAGTCGCCAACCTCGTGGCCGACCTCATCCTAGGGTCAGGTTTCGTTTCATGAAACCCGACTTTGCCAAAAGTCGGCGACTTTTGAAATTGTTCGACCCGTTTCGCTCAACTCTATTCTGAACAGTTAAGCAAGTTGAAGATTAATTGATCTTTAAAAGGCCTAAAGCTAAAGATTACACATCTCATTTCTACATAGGCAAAAAAAATGTATTGTTAGGCACCAGGATTCCCCTGCTGCACTGGATATAACCCAGGCCTTGTCTGGTGCTGTGGTCTCCCATTCAGGCGCAGCCACTGAGATGACTGCTCAGCACAGACTCCGGTCCCAGTGCCTTGCCCAGGCTCGTGCTGCACATGTAGTTGCTGCTGGCTATCCAGCTAAGCTTATGGTTACTACTCGTTTACATATGCAGCGTTGTACTCTGGAGCCGAAGTCCAGAATTCATCCTACAGAGCATGTCCGGGATGTGGCGCCTTCTCATTGGTGCTCAGAAATCACCTGCTCTGGTTATGTGGCAGCTTCTGATTGGTTCACAGGCAAGGTCCTGTCTTTCTGGACTTGAGCTGTATGTATAAAAGGTTCTCTGGAGCGCACACCTGTGCGGTAGTATCATGTGTGTTTGTTGGCTACTTTATCACCCTGTGTGCATGTGTACCGCTAGTAGCACTGTGAGTGTTTGTCTAGACAGGCAGTGTAGGGTGGGAACTCCTGCTTGAACTTAGCATCTGCACTGGGCGTTCTCAGGTGTGTGCTGAAGCACAACCGTGTGTCAGAGCAGGCTCAACCACCAGCTTAGTTTTCCTTGGGGGTTAAGTTATAGGGACCCCAATTCATATTTTTCTATACTCCTGTGCAGTCTAACAGGGTATAGTCCTTTTTGCGTTGTTTTATAGTTCCGCTCTCTGGTGTAACAGAGCTTGGCTCTTTGCGCTCAGTGCACACTGAGTGACATTTAACTCTGTGCTTTAAGTGTTTTCTCAAAGCCTTGCTCTGCCGTTGTGCTAGCTGCGGTTTCTTCATCACTGCATGGTAGACCCCTGGTCGCAAATGCACCTTGTTATTATTTCTTATTTGGCACGTTCCGCCAATCCTAACATATATTTTCATATTTTAAGTTTTACAAAAAGAAAATGGGTCAATGCAAACGTTTGGGAACCTTGCATGGTACTACCTAGTAACACCCCTTTTGAAAGTATCACAGCTTGTAAATTCTTTTTGTAGTCAGCCTAGAGTCTTTCAGTTCTTGTTTGAGGGATTTTCATCCATTCTTCATTGGAATATTCTTCCAGTTCTCTGAGATTTCTGGATCGTCTTGCATGTGCTGCTATTATGAGATGTAGCCAAAGATTTTCAATGATGTTCAGATCAGGAGACTGTGAGGGCCATTGTGAAACCTTCAGCTTTTAATAGATAGTGTTATGCTTGCATCAGGAATATGTTGACATTTCATAGAATCCATTCTTCCCTCTACTCTTGAAATGTTCCTTCTGCCATTGGCTGCAAAACAACCCCAAAGCATGATTTATCCACCCAAATGCTTAATAACATCCTAAAGTGCAGTAATTTTGTGCACTTTTTTCTCCACGCATACCTTTGATCATCATGTTCAGAGTTCTATTTTAAACTCATCAGTCCACAAGATTTGTTTCCAAAATACATCAGGCTTATTTAGATGTTCTTCTCCATATTTCTGACTGAATTTTATGATGAGGTCACAGGAGAGGTTTTCTTCTTATGATTCTTGCATGAAGGCCATATTTGTGCAGGTATCTCTGAACAGTAGAACAGTGTACCACAACTCCAGAGTCAGCTAAATCTTTCTGAACATCTTTTGCAGTTAAGAGAAGGTTTTGATTTTCCTCTCTTGCAAATCTACAAGCAGCTCTTACTGAAATTTTGCTTGGTTTTCCAGACCTTATCGTGACCTGCACTTTTCTCGTTAATTGCCATTTCTTAATTACATTTTGAACTGAGGAAAATGTAACTTCAAAATGCTTTTCTATCTTCTTATAGCCTTCCTTTGCTTTGTTGGCCTACACCATTTTAATTTTCAGATTGCTAGGCAGCTGCTTAGAAGAACCCTTGGCTACTTTTTTTGCAAAAGGTTATCGGAGGCTCGGTTTTTATAAAGCTGGGAAATTTGCATCACCTAGACTTTCCTAACAACTATAGTAAACAAGCCATAATACCATCAGGCTATTTAAGGTCTGAAACCTTAGTCAAATGTATCTGAGCACACAAATCTCTAAGGGTGCCCAGACTTTTGCATCGGCCCATTTTCTTTTTTGTAATCTTTAACATGAAAAAGACTATATATTTTTTTTGCCTAAAGTACAAAGGAAATATGGTGTCATTATTAACTTTAAACCTTTTAGAGATCATTTCATCTTCAACTTGCATAACTGTTCACAATAACAATATTTTTGACCAGGGATGCCCAAACTCTTACATGCCACTTTATATACCAGAATCGGCCCTGTATAAGAGACATATATAATAGGATGGGGATATATAATGGGTTGGAGCCAAGGATAAGAGACATAACTACAAAGATGGGGTGATATATACCAGGATGGGTCCCAGGATAAGGACATATATACTAGGATGGGGAACATATATACCTGGAAAGGGAACATATATACCAGGATGGAGGTCATATATATCAGGATTTTTAAAATATATACCATTATGGAGGTCATTTATGCCAGGATGGGGAACATATCTACCAGGAAAGGAGACTTATATACTAAGAAAGGCCCGATGGTAGTGGACATACTTTATATATGAGGAAGTTGACAAAAATGGACGACATTACTACATAATGGGGGAGGGGTTGCAACTCTTATGTCTTTATAGGATTTAAGCCGGAGTCACACTAGCAAGAAATATGGACGAGTGCTATGCGAGAAAAAAAATCGCACAGCACTCGTCCCAATGTTAATCTATGGGTCAGCTCGCATAATCCATTTTGTTTCTTGCACGCTTTATACGTGCAAGAGAAATCGCAGCATGCTGCGATTGTCAGCGTTTCTCGGCCTAGACTCACCAATGCAAGTCTATGGGTGCAAGAAAAAAACGGATTACACACGGACCATACATGTGACTTGTGAGAAATACGCACCGGTGTCCTTTAGAAAAGCCAGAAATTCAGGTCCCTATACTGTAAAATCATACTGACAGGTTAATATATGCATACACATAGTATAGGAATATATATATATACAGCTCTGGAAAAAATTCACTGCAAAATATTCAGTTTGTCTGATTTTCTCTTTATAGATATATTTTTGAGTAAAATGTAAATTGCTCTTTTATTCTATAAACTACTGACAACATGTCCTGAATTTCCAAGTAATAAATTTTGTCAAAATAACAAAAAAATGCAGTGCTTGCAGACCTCAAATAATGCTAAGAAAACAAGTTCATTATAATTTAGAAACAACAATACTAATGTTTTAACTCAGGAAGAGTTCAGAAATCAATATTTTGTGGAATAACCATGATTTTTAGTCATAGTTTTCATGTGTCTTGGCATGCTTTCCACCAGTCTTTCACACTGCTTTTGGGTGACCTTATGCCACTCCTGGTACAAAAATTTAAGCAGTTCTTTGTTTGATGGCTTGTGACTATCCATCTTCCTCTTGATTATATTCCAGAGGTTTTCAATGGGGTTCAGGTCTGGAGATTGCGCTGGCTATGACAGGGATTTGATTTGGTGGTCCTTCATCCACACATTGATTGACCTAGCTATGTGGCATGGTGCATTGTCCTACTGGAAAAAACAGTCCTCACAGTTGGGGAACATTGCCTGAGCAGGTGGAATAAACTGTTTTTCCAGGATAACATTATATGCAGCTTGATTCATACATCCTTCGCAAAGATTTAACTGCCCAATTCCAACCTTGCTGAAGCATCCCCAGATCATCACTGCTCTTCCACCAAATTACACAGTGGGTGCAAGACACTGAGGCTTGTACGCCTCTCCAGGTCTCCATCTAACCATTAGATGACCAGGTGTTGGACAAAGCTGAAAATTAGACTCATCAGAGAAGATTACCTTACTCCAGTCCTCTATGGTCCAATCCTTATGGTCTTTGGCAAACTTCAGCCTGGCTCTCCTTTGCTTCTCATTGATGAAAGGCTTTTTTCTACCTTAACATGTCTTGAGCTCTGCCTCTAGGAGCCTGTTATGAACTGTTCTTGCCGTGCACTTCACCCCAGCTGCCATTTGCTATTCCTTTTGTAGGTCACTTGATGTCATCCTGCGGTTGCTGAGTGACATTCAAATAAGATGACTGTCATCCCAGTCAGTGGAGAGTCATTTTCTCCCTCTGCCAGTCTGTAGTTTGTTGTCCCCAATGTCTGCTGCTTGACCTTGTTGTAATGGATTGCCATCTTAGAAATTTTAAGGATGGAGGCAACATGATGCTCACTGTATCCTTCTGCTAGTAAAGCCAGAATTGAGCCCTTCTTTTCCTCACTCAAGACTTTTAATTTCAACTCCTTTGGCATAGTTAAGTTATTTTTTCATTCCTTTTACTTTTGGGATATTACTAGCACTTGTTTTGCCATTAAGCTTGTCCTATTGCAAGATTATTGTGAACACCACAGCAGGTTTTTTTTATACTTTCCTTTGTTAAATAAGATTTGACTCAGGTGATCACCTAATCAGAAGCACATTAAGTAGAATGAGGTGTACTCTGGTTGGAATTCAACTGACGCTGGAATGGAATATCAGCTGATTTTTATAAAACTTTGCAGTGGTCTCTTAATTTTTGCCAGAGCTGTATATATTTCAGAGAGATGTATATAGTAGAATTGGTTAAAATTCAATTGCTGACTTCTGTAAAATCATTACAGAGCCTGACATGAAATCACACATGGTTTACACACAGTAAACCATTTCATTTCATTTAAATTTATATATTTCTTTGACTAATAATTAGATTAGGGTATGTGTGTAAAATTTATAATAATTATATTTAAATATATTGTTGTCTTCATTGCACAATATTTTTTGGAGTATTTTATTGTCAAAGTAAGTTGTCTGTGTGCACATTTTAGAAAGTCAACTCCAGCTTCCACCAACCTTGCCATGCTTCAGCAGCGTTTGCAGATTCCGTCTCACCAACTCGTGCGTGATGTCCCCATGCATTGGAACTCAACACTGCACATTTTGGAAAGGATTTGTGAGCAGAAGAGGGAAGTTGTTGACTACCAGCATCAGCAAGGCCATTGGTATTCAGTTCAGACTCCACACATAAGACCTCAGGAGTGAACATGGATGTCAGACATATGTACCATCCTAAAAAACTTTGAGGAGTCCACCTAGATGGTGAGCGGCGATGATGCCATAACTAGCATCACCATCCTGCATCTCTGTCTTCTGAAACGTTCTCTGCTCACAATCAAAGAGGTGGCATTGCAGGCTGAGCATGATGAGATGGCGCAAGGAAACATATTGGGGGATTACACCTCGCCCAGCCTCATGTCATCCCAACATGAATTGGTTGACAATGAGGAAGAGGAGGAGGAGGAAGAACAGGAGCTATTTTAATTCACTATAGACGATACTACAAGCACAACTGTCAGACTGTTCAGCATGGATGGCCTGAGGACAGGGAGGAGGAGGAGGAAGAGGAGGAGAACATGGTCAGTTGTCCTCTTCATGAGGACATGGAAGTCTTGCCTGTTAGCAGTCTGGAACTTTATGCTGCGCTGCCTTTCCCATGACCCTCGTATAGTAAACATTTTAGCTGACAGTCATTACTGGTTGGTGACACTTCTAGACCCATGCTACAAGGAGAGCTTTCAATCTCTTCTTCCAGAGGCAGACTGGTGTACTAAAATGTTGCAGTACCAGAAGGCCCTTGTTGCGGAATTATTAAAAAAATTCCCATCTAAAAATGCTGGTGGCAGATGTCACAGTTTGTTGGACAACCAAGGAGTACAGGTGAAAGAGACTCCACTCCAATCCAGCAGAGTCAGTGGAACACTGGCAAAGTTCTGGGAGAGTTTTCTCAGACCCTCCCATCGCAGTGGTACTCTCACCAGGAGTGCAAAGGTTTGGAAGATGGTGAGGGAGTACCTTGCTGACCGTACCAATGTCCTCTAAGATACCTCTGTGCCTTTCAATTATTGGATCTCGAAGCTGGATACATGGCATGAACTGGCTCTCTATGCCTGTGAGGTCTTGGCCTGTCCTGCCGCTAGCGTTTTGTCAAAGCGCGTCTTTAGTGCCACTGGTGGAATTATAACTGATAAGCTCATCCATCTGTCAACTGAAAATGCTGACAGGCTGACTCTTATAAAAATGAACAAGGGCTAGATTGGGCAAGACTTCTGTACACCACCGCATGACAGTGAAGCAGTGAAACCTAACCTCAAATCCAGTGTCTTTTTTTGGAAGGTATATTCCCATGATTTTGGCTATTTGCTGTTATCCTCCTCCCTCTTCTCATCCTCATCATCTACCACCACTAGATGACCATGGTCCACCACCACTAGAGCACCATGGTAACCATGGTCCATGATGCTACAGCCACTAGAAATTTTTGCAAGGGTGTTTATGATGCAAGTAACAAATTTTTTAACAAATATGTTGATGTGTACACTCGCAGAGGGAAATGTTTGTCAGTGCATAAACTTAGTGTATGGGAATTACTATTATAGGAGACCTGCTCCTTTAAACTGGGAAAACATTTTTTCGGAGACCATCCTCCACATTTCTTCTTTGGCGGATTGGAGTGTGTGCAAATTTTGGGCAGACCTTGTATTCACTTCATGGGCAAACTTTAGGTGACTTAAAAAATCAGAATAATGGGAACTTTGGCTTCATGTGGCCATCCTGTACGTGTATTCAAATGCTTATTGGGGTGTGTGTAACTTTGGTGCAGGGCAGGCCTTGCCTTCAATGCATAAGCAAACCGTATGGGAGTACCAAATGAATAACATGAACTTGGTTTTCCTGTGGTCAACCAGTACGTTTGTTCAAAAGCTTATTGAGGTGTGTGTAACTTTGGGCAGGGCAGGCCTTGCATTCAATGCATAAGTTACAAGTATGGGAGTGCCAAATGAATACTGGGAACTTTGGTTGCATGTTTCCATCCAGTACCTTGGTTCAAAGGCTTATTGGGGTGCATGGAACTTTGGTGCAGGGCAGACCTTGCATTCATTGCATAAGCAGACTGTATGAGAGTACCAAATGAATAATGTGAACTTGGTTTCCCTGTGGCCATACAGTATATTGCTTCAAAGGCTTATTGGGATGCATGTAACTTTGGTGGAGGGCAGGCCTTGCATTCAATGCATATGCAAACAGTTACCAAATGAATAATGTGAATAATGTGAAGTGTTTTTTCCCATGGCCATCCAGTAGGTGTTTTCAAAGGCTTATTGGGATGAATGTAACTTTGGAGGGCAGGCCTTGCATTCAATGCATAAACAAACAGTATGGGAGTACCAAATGAATACTTGGAACTTTGGTTGAATGTGGCCATCCAGTACCTCAGTTCAAAGCATCTTTGTTCAAAGTTCAAAGGCTTATTGTGGTGCATGTAACCTTGGTGCAGGGCAGGCCTTGCCTTCAATGCACAATAAACAGTATGGGAGTACCACATAGATAAGAATGGGAACTATGGCTTAATGTGGCCACCCAGTAGGTGTTTTCAAAGGTTTATTGGGATGCGTGTAACTTTGGTGGAGGGCAGGCCTTGCATTCAATGCATATGCAAACAGTTACCAAATGAATAATGTGAAGTGTTTTTTCCCATGGCCATCCAGTAGGTGTTTTCAAAGGCTTATTGGGATGAATGTAACTTTGGAGGGCAGGCCTTGCATTCAATGCATAAACAAACAGTATGGGAGTGCCAAATGAATACTTGGAACTTTGGTTGAATGTGGCCATCCAGTACCTCAGTTCAAAGCATCTTTGTTCAAAGTTCAAAGGCTTATTGTGGTGCATGTAACTTTGGTGCAGGGCAGGCCTTGCATTCAATGCATAAGCAAACAGTATGGGAGTACCAAATAAATAATGTGAAATGGTTTTTCCTGTGGCCATCCAGTAGGTGTTTTCAAAGGTTTATTGGGATGCATGTAACTTTGGAGGGCAGGCCTTGCATTCAATGCATATGCAAACAGTATGGGAGTACCAAATGAAAATTTGGATCTTTGGTTGCAAGTTGTCATCCATGACATCTGTTCAATGGGTTGTTGGGGTGTATCCAAATTTTGGGCAGCCCTGCCACTCACTGCATAAGCAATAACAGTGTAAGGGACCCAATGTTTAATAATGAATACAACAAAGCATAGCCGGCTGATGGCTCTCTAAGAATAGTGAGGGCCAACTGCTGGCCCTATAAAAATATACTTTGTGACTTTCAGAGTCCCTCCTTTATGAGTGAAACAGGATGTGCCTGATGATGTATCACACACCACATGGCCAAATAAGGTTGTAAACTGTTAAAATGACATTTCCCAGTGAATTTATTTGTCTTGGTTGAAAGCAATGCTAAAGTTTAAAAACGCATCAAAAACTCTACATGTGAACATAGACCAAGTGGTGGAGGAACATTTTTGTTTTGGGCTATTTATTTTGCCTTACTTACAAATCATTACCTGGAAAGGATGTTCCTTAAGATATTCCCCACGAAAATCCATTTTGGTTTCGTTTTTGTATGTTTTATTGTGCGCCTGTAAAAATGGCATAAGACTCTGACAACATTGTTCACAGCTGTGACCTGGGAGTCAGAAATGCTTCCAGGGGACTTCACCATGATGTTCCCATGTCATTTGAGCACTGTTTCCATCATTTTCAGAAGTTTTTTGACCCTAAAAGGACCCCAGGGGGGTTGCGGCAAAAATGCCCGGTTATCACATAGACTTACATTGGGCTCGTTGCTCGGGTCGAGCACCCGAGCATTCCAATTTGCTTGACCTGAACAACGAGCACCCGAACATTTTAGTGCTCACTCATCACTATTTATGATGTGAGATATATGTACTTTGAGACTCCATGTCTATACTGCACTAAATTTAGGCATCAACTGTACAATTAAGGCTCATTCACATGAGCATATATATTGGACGAGTGCAATGCGAGAAAACATTGCATTACACACTGACCAATGTTATTAAATGAGTCAGTGCTTATCTGCATATTTATTCTCAGCTCGGATTGAACTGAGAAAAAAATTGCATTATGATACGATTGTCTGCAAAAATCGGATCATACTCACAAAAGCAAGTCAATGGGTGCAAGAAAATAGGGTTCAGCAATGGTAACCTGCAATAACCAGCAGCGAGCAGCTCTTGGGACTAAGTCCTTATTTCGTCCCACTGAGCATGCCCGTGGGAAGTCCTCTCATTGGAGCTCTGAGGTCACGTGCTCAGGTCCTATTGCTGCTCCCATTGGACCACAAGGAAGGTCCCGGAAGTCCGCTGCTATAAAAGGTTTGCATGGCCGCTCGGTCATGCGCTAGTATAGACTCATAATGTTGTTGGTTTGTGTGATGATGGATGCATGAATCTGGTGAATGACACATTAAATTACCCCCTCCTTTGATACACATGAGTTAGGGTATTTGAGTCAGCGCCAACAAGTGGCTATGCTTCCGCCATGGTGCTCCTAGCACTCGCACACTAGCGTCCGATGGTGTCGCTCACTGCTGGGCACTATCGAACCGCGGCAAGTGACAGCGGCACTGTGCATACTTGCACGCTTTAGCTACTATAGTGACTCTTGCTTGTACCACAGTCACGGCACCGAGCACTAGCGGTCTAGAAGGACTCCAGTCCTGCGGTCTAAAGGCCGAGTCCTGTGACCTTACGCTATGCGCTCATTCTGCCAAGTCCTGTGGTGTTAACAGGCTCTGGCGTTTCTTTCAGCGGCTCTGTGGAGTAACAGAGTTCGTCCCAGTGCACACCGGGTCAGTGGTTATCCCGCCGGTGTTCACGTACTACTCCACCATTACTAAGCAGCAGTTTTCCATCTCTGACACCAGGTCATTACAGAGAATTAGCTGTGCACCAAACTCAAAGAATGCATCTTTGAACAGACCACCCTGACTTTCCAAGACTATATAATTTCTGCCACCGGTCTGAAGATGGAAACTGAGAAGTTGTCTTCTACCTTTATATGCCACATCCATCTGGTGCTAAAGAAATCCAGCGGTTCTTAGGATTTGCCAACTATTACCATCAGTTTATTCTGCATTTTTCATCCCGGATTGCTCCTATCACTGAAATGATTTCCAAAAATACCAATCCCAAGTTTTGGACTTTGGAGGCTGAGGAGGCTTTTATCTCCTTGAAATAGGCCTTTTCTTCTGCTCCTTTGCTTTATAGATCCAAAATCAGCAAACAATTCTTCCGGGGGGTGGATAATTCTTCATCTGGAGCAGGGCCGGTTCTCATACAAAAATCATCCTCGGTCATATGGTAACCTCTGGTTTATTCTCAAATATCTTCTCCACCCCCAAAAGAAACTACTTGATTGGTGACCAAGAGCTGTTGGTGAAAAAGATGCCTCTGGATGAATGGCGCTATTTACTTGAAGGAGCAGTTCATAGTCATATACACAGACATTAAGAACCTGTCCTACCTACAGTCTTCACAAAAGCAGAATCCGTGCCAGGCTAGGTGGTTGCTGTCATTTGCCTACTTTGACTTTGTCCTACACTTTCATACAGCCAACAAGAATGGCAAGGCAGTCACATTCTCTAGGTCCTTTCTTCCCCCTGATCAAGAGGAAGAACCGCAACATATTATTGAACCATGTAAAATGGTGACTGTGGTTCCAGTGAACCGGTCTCAGATTCCTCCAGGGAAGACGTTAGTGACATAATTGAATAGGAAGCAAGTTCTGCAGTAGTAGCACTCCTCTAAACTGGTTGGTCAAGCCTGGTAAAAGAAGACTGCACAGCTCATTTCTTATCATTATTGGTGGCGTACAATAAGAAAGGATATTCTGGAGCATGATAATGCCTGTTTTTCCTGTGCTCGATAAAAAAACCTGCTAAGCATCTTCCATCTAGGTGTATTCTACCACTTCTTATTCCTTCTGCTTCCTGACAGCATATTGCAATGGACTTTTTTACAGCTCTTCCTGTGTGGGCTGCTTTGTCATCTGGGTAATTGAGGACCTTTTCCTAGAATATGTGTCACAGTTCCACCCCTCATGGTGTCAGGGATACAGTTACTGACAGCTCGGCCATCCAATCCGGTAGAGGGGCGTGCTGAAGCTGTCAGTACTGTGATTGACAGCATGGCCATACAGTCTGATTCAGGGGCATGCTGAGCTGTCGGTGTGTTTATTGGCAGCTCAGCTAGCCAATCTGTGACTGCAGGGTATTGGCTGTCTCGTGGTCATTATTCCAATTAATGGCCATGCTTCTTAACTGATCTCAGTTTCCTGGAACACTGCCAGACATACAATCATCTTGTGAGGTTTGTGCTTTGTGCTCTCCTGTGCCTTGAGTTCTATATGCTTGATCTGTTGCATGACTTTGGACTTTGCTCTGACAATCCACCTGTTTAACCCCTTCAGGTCTGATCCGTTATCCTCACGGTTCACTGACCTCAGGATGTTACCTGACTAGGTTTTTGTTTCTTCCTTCTGTTTATGAGGTATCCTCCTGGCTTCTGACCTTGGGCTCCTTAACCACTCTGACTCATGGCTTAGCCATGAGAAGTGACTGGCATCACAATATGGCTCACTTCACTCCATTGCCAGGTCTCCAATCTGCTGCAGAATTCACTGAGAAGTTTATACAGCACATCTTCAGCCTTCATGGGTTTCCTCTTGACACTGTGTGTGATGGGGTAACCAGTTCTTGTCTAGGTTCTGGAGATCTACTTGTAAACTACAGACTGTAGTTTTGGGATTCTCATCTCTATACATACTATCTTCAGTCCAATGGTAAGGTGAAGAGAGTTAAATAGATGTTGTCAAATTTCCTGTGGCATTTGACGAATGTGCACTATGATGACTGGATCAAGTTACTTCTTTGGGCAAAGTTCTTTTATAATAACCGGGTAAGTGCAACCTCCATGAAAACTCCATTGTTCATCATTTTGGTCACTGTCCAGGGATTTCTCTTCCACTACTGACCGCATCTGGTGTCCCCACAACTGATGCCCTCACGGAAAAATTCTCAGAGATGTGGAGATATACCGCTCTAGAGTTCTACAAATGGATGAAAAGGCATACCGACAAGAGACACCTGGATCCAGCAACCTTTCAGCCAAGAGATAAGGTGTGGCTCTCTTCAAGGTACATCGACCTTAAGATACCATCCTAAAAGTTGGGTCTCTGCTTCATAGATCCTTAAAACTGATCAACGCTGTATCCTACAAGTTGCAGCTCCCAGCTTCATTACGTGTTATTTACTCCGTCCAAGTATCTCTCCTCAAACCAGTCATCTTTAATCACATGTAAGTGACATACTGACATTTGAAGGGGGCCTTAGAGATTAAAGAAGTAGAACAGTAATGCACTGGTGGTAGTTTTGCAGGAAAAAAACAACTGATAGATTCCTTTGATCTGTGAAGGTTCTGGATGATGTACAGAGCACATTGAGATGAGTTTTTGGCATAGATAGGTCAAGCAGTGGAGTTTACAAACTAATTGAATCATACATAGGCCAAGCATTAAGTTCTGTACTGTAAAATAAACTATCAAATCATTCTTGACAGAACGTGTAAAGTCAGTCAGTATATAATTAGACAATTAGCAAAGATGATAAAATGTTCAAATGTTTCTAATTTAATGTTTTCTAAATGTCAAATCTTTTCACAGCCCAGGAAGGCTTAATAATAACCCAATCATAACTGTAACCAATTTAACTTCATTCATGGGAAAATTTATCTTCATGACCCCATAAAGGGTAGTCATATTAATTCCATGGATCAATCAATTGTATAATTGAATTCACTAATTATAACAAAAAGTTCAGTTTCTTACAAGCATGACATTTCAAAAATGGTCATTGAAATCTGCAATTATTTTTTTTTTAATTTTACAACATATATAGCAGTACTATATAACACCACTCTGTGCATTCGAATATGCTATCAAAATAGGCTACCAAGGGATATTGTTAGAAGTAGAGTAAACAATGTAAAATATATTCAAACAAAACTAAGTATTTAAAGCGCCACTCCAGCATTTTCTCTTTTATTGCAGTGCTGGAGTGGTGTCACTAATCTAACCTCCCTACCCCAAAGCTTCTACTTACCTGATGCAGTCTCCAGCTGTTCCGGGTGCTTCTCTAGTTGGCCTCCAGTAGTTTGATACCTGCAGAATCTTTTCAGTGTTTGCTAGAAAGATCCAGAAGTCACACCTCAATTTAAGTATATGACTTACCAGAATGAGACTCTAATAGTGTTAGGGACAGCGGAATGCACTAAATATAAGTAATAGGAAGTGCGTTCGCCGCCTGGGGTCCACCGTGCAGTAGGTGTAACAACCACTGCTGAGTAATGGCAGATAAGCTATATGGCAGTATACTGCGCTTGGGTTAAGCATCACCAGAGGTGCGCAGAGCAGACTGTGTTAAACTCACAGAGGTGCTTTAGTACAAATAAAGCATAAACGCCGAGCCTGTTAGCTTCACAGGTCTCAGCTGGCGTGCACACACGGTATACAGTCACAGGACACGGCCCAAGGCCGAGGTCGGTGTCCGTCCTGACCTACCGTGCGTGCATGCGGCGTCGCCACCGTGGACGCCAGTAAGTGCTGCTAACTGCAGCACGGCGGTAACTACTTCTGCTGTACGACAGTGCTGTGAGGCATCACACTATCGGACGCTAGTGTAGCGGTGCGGTATGCACTGTGGCGTATGGCTTGCCACTGACTGGCGCTGACTATAACTCTAGTTCCCTATCCACATGCATAATATCAGAGGGAAGGGGTTTCAAATGAGTCAGTCACCAGAATCATACATCCATCACCGTTCACACATCTAGCAAGTATAGCCTATACTAGCGTATAGCCAAGCGGCCATGCGGGCCTTTTATAGCCATGCGCTTCCGGGACCTTCCAGACCTCTGAGATGGGCCAATCGGATCAGGACAAGGACCTGAGCACGTGACTCCCGAGCTCCACTTGGAGATCGTCTAGTGGGCATGCCCAGTAGCACGGCGAGAGGACTTAGCCTCTGGAGTGGTTTCCTGCAAAGCAGGCTGCGCTACCATTGCTGTTCCAGATGTGGCAGCAACATCCAGACCCAGAGAGCTGGTCTGAGCAGGGCGCCTGGATCGCCGAGATTGCTGTGCAGGTCCCTGAGCGGTTGGAGAGGAATGGCTCTGGATTCCTGCTGTGCAGCTGCAGGAATCCAATGCCTAACATTACCCCCCCCACGTCTGAGCCTCGCTATGCTCAAAGGCCGCGATCAGGAGTGGAGCGTGGATTTTCTCCACTGGCTCCCAGGTCCGGGCTTCTGGACCATGACCCTTCCAGTCCATCAAATAAAACTTTTTGCCACGCACAATCCTGTGTCCCACAATGGCGTTAACCTCAAACTCGTCCGAAGTCTGATGACCCAGCAGATAACTCAGAGAACCGGGCCATGTGAACAGGTTTGAGAAGGGACACATGGAAAACGTCAGAAATGGCTAAATGTGGAGGAAGAGCCAGGCGGTAGACCACCGAGCTGATTCGCTCGAGAACCTTAAAAGGTCCGATGTATTGTGACGTGAACTTGGTGGACTCGGTCCGCAGCTTGATGTTTCGAGCAGAGAGCCACACCAAGTCGCTGGGGGAAAAGGTTGGAGCCGGTTGCCGATGTGTGTCGGCGGATGCCCTCATTCTTTCATTAGAGGCACGAATAGCATCCTGAGTGCGATCCCAAATGTCACGAGCCTCCACTGCCCAGTCTGCCAACCTGGAGTCAGCAGAGGACACTGGCATCAGGACAGGGACGCGTGGATGTTGGCCGTAATTTAGAAGCAACGGCGTTTGACCAGTGGAATCAGCCACTGCATTATTAAGGGCAAATTCAGCCCATGGTAGCAAGGATGCCCAGTCATCCTGCCTGGCAGAGACGAAATGCCGCAGGTACGTGACAAAGGTTTGGTTGGCTCTCTCAGCCAAGTCGTTCGTCTTGGGATGGTAAGCGGAGGACAGGTTTAGCTCAATGCTGAGTAGGCTGCAGAGCTCCCTCCAAAACCGGGACGCGAACTGGGGACCTCGATCACCAACAATTTTGTCCGGCATGCCATTCAGACGGAATACATGTTTTATGAACAGTGTGGCAAGACCACGAGCGGAACGCAACCGTGCGAGTGGCACCAGATGTACCATTTTAGAAAAATGGTCGGTGACCACCCAGATGCCCGTACTGCCACCAGACTTGGGCAGGCCAACCACAAAATCCATGCCAACCATCTCCCAAAGTCTATCAGCCACCGGCAGAGGGTACAATAACCCAGCCAGCCTCTGTCTAGAGGACCTGTTCCGTGCACACGAGACGCCTGCTTGTATGTATTCCTTAGTGTCTCGAGCCATGTGTGGCCACCAATATGACCTTGCCAGGAGTTCTGTGGTTCGCTTATTGCCAAAGTGACCACCCACTCTGGACGCGTGTGCCCAGGCGAGAACCTCCGGCCGTCGCTGAGGAGGCACAAAGGTCTTGCCCGGTGGCACTGACTCAAGAGCAACTGGAGCCACGGTCGTAAAGCTCTCTGAAGGGAGAATTAGCTGTGGCTCAGCCTCCCCTTCCTCTGCTCAGACCACCGAGTGCGAGAGAGCATCCGCACGGAGGTTCTTCTCTCCAGAGAGAGAATGCAAGGTGAAGCGGAAGCGGGAGAAGAAGAGCGACCACCTAGCTTGACGAGAGCTCAAGCGCTGGGCCGTTTGTAAATAGACCAGATTTTTATGGTCCGTTAACACCTGGAAGGGAAACCGGGCTCCCTCCAGGAGATGTCTCCACTCAGAAAAGGCCAACTTCATTGCTAGCAGCTCCCTGTCCCCGATGGAGTAATTCTTCTCCGCCGGTGAGAAGGTCTTAGAGAAGAAGAAACAGGGATGCTTCCGACCTTGAGAATCCTCTGGAAAAGGACTGCTCCTGCACTGACGGAAGAGACATCCACCTCCAGGATAAACGGTATATCCACATCGGGATGGTGTAAGATGGGAGCGCCAGCAAAATGGGATTTTAGAGACGAGAAGGACTTGGAGACCTGTTCAGACCAAGCATTAGGATTAGCTCCTTTCTTTGTGAGAGCAACCAAAGGAGCTACCAGTGTGGAGCAGTGAGGTATGAACTGGCGGTAATAGTTGACGAACCCTAGGAAGCGCTGCACCGCTTTGAGTGAGTGTGGTTCCTGCCAGTCCATTAGCGCTTGCAGTTTGGCCGGATGCATAGCCAACCCCTGGGCCGAGATGATGTAGCCCAGGAACGGCAAGGACTCCTGCTCAAACTGGCACTTCTCCAGCTTGGTGAAAAGAGAGTTCACCCTCAGACGGTCGAAGACCCTGCAGACGTCTCTCCGGTGGGAGGTCAAATCTGGCAAGAAGATGAGGATGTCATCCAGATAGACCACCACCAGGGTGGAGAGCATATCGCGGAACACGTCGTTGACGAAATCCTGGAAGACAGCAGGCACATTACAAAGGCCAAAGGGCATGACCAGATATTCGTAGTGGCCATCCCTGGTATTAAAGGCTGTCTTCCACTCATCTCCTTCGCGAATGCGAATCAGGTTGTACATCCTCCGTAGATCTAATTTCATAAAGATCCGAGCCCCTCGCAACCTGTCAAATAGCTCAGAGATCAACGGGAAAGGGTATTTGTTTTTGACTGTTATGGCGTTGAGACCTCTGTAGTCAATGCAGGGACGTAACTCTCCGCTCTTCTTCTGCACAAAGAAGAACCCTGCACCAGCCGGCGACACCGACTTTCTGATAAAACCTTTAGCCAGGTTCTCCCGGATATATTGAGACATAGCCTCTGTCTCAGGGAGTGACAGCGGATACACACAGCCTCTAGGAGGTTCCGGGCCTGTCAGATGATCGATCGTGCAATCGTAAGGATGGTGCGGCGGGAGCGTCTCCACAGATTTTTTAGAGAAGACATCCGCGTACTGGTGGTAAGGTTTAGGAAGCGCGGACACTTCAGTGGAAGCTACCTGAACACTGCCCCTCAGGCACCTTCCCTCACAGTCCTTGCTCCAACCCAGTATATTCACCGAAGCCCAATCAATATGAGGGGAGTGACAACGGAGCCAGGGAACTCCGAGAAGCACCTGGTCGATGCCATCTGGCAAAATGAGCAAGGACAGAATCTTACGATGAGAGGGTGAGATTGAGAGCCCGAGTGGGGCTGTCTGGTGGGTCACCTGAGATGGTAAAGGTGCACCATTAACCACCCTGATGGTCAGAGGTTGGGGCAGTAACACTAGTGGAATAGCGTGTTTCTGGGCGAAGGTCGAGGACATAAAGTTCCCCTCAGCCCCGGAATCCACAGTAACCTCTGCCTCCCAGGTGGAGGCCCCACTATCTAAGGTCCCTCGGAATACCGGTTTGGGAGAAAAGGGTTTCATATGTGTCTGACCACCACCTACGACCACTGGACGTGATCGTTTTTCCGACCGCAGAGTACACGTGCTAGCCGAGTGACCAAACTGCCGGCACTGGTAACAACGTGCAGAGCTTCGCACGGGACGTGGCTTGGGGCCGGCACGAGACGCCTCCATAGGTTCGGAGGATGTAAGCTCCTGTGCAGTAGATCTTAGCGGCTCGGTGAAGGTGGGAGCCAAGTTAACCCTTCGTCTGGATTGCGCACGTTCCAGCCCACGCTCCGTAAACCGGAGATCAATGTGGATGGAGATGGCAATCACTTCCTCCAGACTTGTGGGCACCTCTCTGGTTGCTAGAGCATCTTTGACATGCTCTGCTAACCCTCTCCAAAATGCAGGGATGAGTGCTTTATTATGCCACTCTAGTTCGGAAGCCAATGTCCGGAATCGGATGGCATAATGGCTGACCAAGAGAGACCCCTGTGTTAGGCCCAACAATTGGAGAGAGGTGTCATGCGTGATCCATGGTCCCAAAAATACCTGCTTCAGAGCCACGAGGAGCTGAGCAGCCCCCTGAACCACGGGATCATCACGCTCCCACAATGGCGTAGCCCACTCTAATGCCCTGCCCAACAAAAGAGAAACAATAAACCCCACCTTAGCCCGCTCTGTAGGGAACCATGCAGCCAGTAACTCAAGCTGGATAGAACACTGACTCACGAATCCCCTACAGGTGGCGCTGTCACCCAAAACCTTGTCGGGAGCGGGAGGTGAGATATTGTCGGCATAGGCGTGAGTGTGGGCATGCGTGAGACAGCCTCAGTGACTGCCTGAGCAGCGGCTACCATAGCATTTGCAGCTGAGGTGGAGCTCTCGATAGCCGCCAACCTGCTCTCCAGCTGCTGAATGTACCGCTGCAGCTGCTGCAGGTCCGCCATTACTAGCCAGACCCTGGCGCTAGTATAATGTTAGGGATCGTGGAACGCACTAAATATAAATAATAGGAAGTGCGTTCGCCGCCCGGGGTCCACCGTGCAGTAGGTGTAAAACCGCTGCTGAGTAATGGCAGATAAGCTATATGGCAGTATACTGCGCTCTGGTTAAGCGTCACTCTAGGTGCGCAGAGCGGACTCTGTTAAACTCACAGAGGCGCTTTAGTACAAATAAAGCATAAACGCTGTGCCTGTTAGCTTCACAGGTCTCAGCTGGCGTGCACACACGGTATACAGTCACAGGACGCGGCCATGCGGGCCTTTTATAGCCATGCGCTTCCGGGACCTTCTAGACCTCTGAGATGGGCCAATTGGATCAGGACAAGGACCTGAGCACGTGACCCCCGATCTCCACTGGGAGATCGTCTCGTGGGCATGCCCAGTAGCACGGCGAGAAGACTTAGCCTCTGGAGTGGTTTCCTGCAAAGCAGGCTGCGCTACCATTGCTGGTCCAGAGGTGGCAGCAACATCCAGATCCAGAGAGCTGATCTGAGCAGGGGGCCTGGATCACTGAGCAGGTCCCTGAGCGGTCGGAGAGGAATGGGAGACAGCTGGATGTATGGCTCTGGATTCCTGCTGTCTAACAAATAGACTAACATTGAGAGCTTGAGACCATTACTGCTGATGTCAGTCAGAAATTATGACAAGAAGGCAGCATGGGACCAGAGTGGCACTGAGAACAGATGAGGATACGGCTAGTAAGTGTAAGACTGGGGGCAAGGAATTTAGTTTACCAGTGCTGCATTAAAAAAAATGCAGGCGTGGTGTTTCAATTGTGTATAAAAAATTACAGTACCAAGATATAAGCAAATTGATCTGCTAAAAATTGACTTTTACTAGAATTTCCTGACCTTTTAGGTCCCAGTTACTTTGAATAATTTGAAATAACCGCAAAAAAACCTATTTCACACACTGCCGAAGATTGCATAAGCCAGGCTCACAACGTCAGGTGAGACCAAGCAGGCTTCTCCATTATATCTTGAAGCTATCCCGTTACATGGTCTAGCGCAGTCAATAATATGGGATTTTACAGCCTAGGGATAGGAGGTCAGAGCACACAGCTCATCATTACAGATAGGGAGGCCTTAATCAGAATGTGTAGTACCGAATCTCTAAAAAAAAAATCATTGAGCATGAAATTGATAGTTTCCGTATGTGAACAAAAATACAAGCATGCAAGTAATGAGGAGGTGAAGAACATGCACAATATTTGACTTTGAATTGATTTTTCTGTGACATACTGTAGTACAGTACCATAATAGCACTTTTTTCATTCTTGATGCCCTGGAAACCAGGAGAGCAGTGTAATACCTTCTGTCCCTATTTTGTTACTGAGAAAAATATTAATAACAATACTTGTGTGTCTGAGAAAATGTGCGTCTTGATTTGTGAGATGAACAAGCCAAGAGTTGTATACATTGTTTTTGCCTTTTTTTTGTAAATTAATCATTTTGAGAATAGCAAACTTGTTGTGGATCCCAAAAAGGGATATTTTCCACTCCTAGTTAAGAAGCCATTACTTTTTCCCTTGCAATATAGCTAACCTCTTCCTGTACCCTAAATAAAGGGCTAATTTTGGTACACCTTGTAAAAAATCTCACTTCTTCATTTAGCAAACAAAAAAGTTCTTGATTCTCCCCAAGCAAGAATAATATTTGCACCAGTCCTTGTGAAAGTCATGGCTCCTTTCGTTTGCACCATCTATGTATAATATTGATAGTGTCGCCAAATTAATTCACCATTAATTATATATTGGTGGAAAATTCTTTGCATTTCAAAAGATTGGTTCAGCTCTACCTTAAGCACATTAATTCAAATTAAAAAAATAACCAATTTTCACTGCTGTTCACAAAGTATATTACTAGACACATGCTTCATGTTCCATAAAGATGACTTTTCAGCAGTTTTCATCATCATCCCATATAAAATTATGATGACATGTAACACTTCTATATACACTAAACAACACAGGATCCACCATTTACAATAGTTATTTGTCACAGCTTACTGCCTTTTTCTATCTCCCGGATGACATTGCCCATATTAGAGCATGCCCAGAAAGAAACTTCAATAAAAGTATTTCTGCCTGTGTCCATGTGGCTCCTGAAAAACACCCAGAAAATAGTGTGCTGAATGAAAATTGCCAGATTTCAATGATTTTTTAAAAGATAGTAATAGCAATGTGAAATAAAAATTCATTATGACTTTCAAGAGAAATTCTGGTTTGACAAAATCCAAATTTTTCGTGATATGATTCACACAAATGTAGTTTTACTACATTTGTGTGAATCATATCGCAAAAATGGCTGATAACTAGTTGCAATTTTTGTGGATTTCTTACATGAGCATAAGCGATCAGGATCAAAGAAGAGACCAAATAGAAGACCTATTCAAAGTGAGCTGAAGACTGGACAGAGAGTTGTGGTGACAGGACAGTTGAGTGCTTAGCCTCAGCAGGTAATTATGATCTTTTTTTTTAATTTTAGCCATCCACCATTTATTATGGTTTGGGCAAATTTGATTTGGGCAGAATCAAATCTGTAGGTTAATTCTAGAGAATCTGCCAGAAAATAAATTTTGTAAGATTCGTTCCATTCTAATTATGCAGAATTTTATCACCTACATTTCTTTTTAAATATAAGGCTACGTTCACACTAGGCATTATTGCTGCATTTTTTGATGGTTTTTATGCTAATTTTCAACTGCTTTTTACAGTGCCAGCAAAGCCACTTTTTTATTTTGTATTGCTTTTAATTTTGTTTTTAACCCATGTTCATTCATATACTTTTCCCATTAATTTTATTTTCTCTACTTTTTGTATCCTTTGTTGAAGATCTAATCTTCATAGGTATGGACTCATTTTTTCAAGGGGACCCTTTTACCCCTTTCTGACATAGCATGTAATAATACGTCCCTGTGACCTGGGCCTTATTGACCATGGATGTATTATTACTTCTACGCAATCATGTATGCACACAGGCTGTGCGCGTGCAATCGCTGCCGGGTGTCAGCGGATTCTGACAGCTGACATCCAGCACTAAGTGCCATGAGTGGTTCTGCACCACTTTCGGCACTTTAGCCACCTAAATGCTGCTATCGATCTTGACCGCAGCATTCTGGGAGGAATGACAGCCCCACTTCTCTAGGATCAGAGACCCCGCAAACTGACGCGGGGTCCTGATCATTGCCATGAGCTAGGAAAGTTGCTAGATCATGCTCAGAGCATGATCAGCAGCTTTCTCTGTCAGTGCACAGCTGACAGTTTGCAAAGCGTGGGACAAAGAAAAGAAGTTAAAAAATAAAGTAAAAAAATGAATGTTTTAAATACATGTAAAAATATTTAAAAAATAATATTAAAAAAAATCAAAAGATATTGTACCCATAAATAAATATTTGTACACATATTTGGTATCACCGGGTCCAGAATGGCCTGACCTATAAAGCTGTCTCACTAGTTAACTCCTTTAGTAAACACCATAAAAAAATAAAAAACAAGGCAAAAAACAATGTTTTATCATCATACCACTGATCAGAAAGTGGAATAAAACGCGATCAAAAAGAAGGATATAAATAAACAAGTCACCACTGAAAATGTCATCTTGTCTTGCAAAAAACAAGCTGCCATACAGCTCCATCAGCGGAAAAATAACAAAAGTAATAGCTCTCAGAATAAAGTGATGCAAAAATAATTATTTTTCTGTAAAATAGTTTTTATTGTGTAAAAGTGCCAAAACATTAAAAAAATTAATCAGGTATCACTGAAATCATACTGATCTGAAAAATAAAACTGCATTATCAATTTTACCACACGTGGAATTACATAACTCCCCCCAAAAAATTCCTGAATTGCTGTTTTTTGTACATTCTGCTTCCAAAAAATCAGAATAGAAAGTGATAAAAAAAGTCATGTGTCTGAAAATGGTACCAATAAAAACGTCAACTCATCCCACAAAATCAAGCCATCACATGACTCTGTCGGCCAAAATATGGAAAAAATTATAGGTCTCAAAATATGAGGCTGCAAAAAACTAGTTTTTGCAATAAAAAGCATATTTTAGTGTGTGACAGCAGCCAAACATAAAAACCCAACATAAATTTGGCATTGCTGCAATTGGACTGACCCAAAGAAAAAAGTTGCCTAATCACTCACATTGCACGAGGAACGGTGTGAAAAATAAATAAAATTAATTCTTCACCTGCTGTTGAGTTTTTCATTCTGCCTCTCAAAGATCGCAGTAAGGCTGGTGGCACATTTATCCTGCACTCTGCGCTGAGCGCTTACACCGGGGTATTCTTGAAATCTATGTAATACATGATTTAGACAGAACCCTTGATGGAAGATTCCCTGTAATGAGGAAGATGGAGGCACTGTGGATGCCATCTGGTCTATGATCCGGAGTTGTCCATCTTTCTAGGATTGCATAAAAGTGCTGTCGGCCACAGTTTTGTGCCCTTCTGAAAAGAAAGACACCACTGAATAGAGGCCAGATGGAGTCCAGAGTAACTCTACTGCTTCATTATAGTTTCATCTGAATTATGTCACTCAAAGATTTATCTGGAAACCCCAAAGTAAGTGCTCAGCGAAGAGTGCAAGACAAATGTGATTCCAAACGTTATGCAAAATGTTCTCAAAGCTTCAAATCAATTCACAAAAAAGCAAGTCTTCACTCAGGTCTGTCATGTGTTTACGGAAATATAGTGGGCTTCCATGTAACTGGTAGTACAAAGGCTCTGGAAAAGCAAAATGGCTCCTCACCCTCCAAAAGAAGTTCAGCAAATTTTCAGCTCCCAAATCGAAATGATACATCCCTTCTGAGCCCCACAGTGTACCTAAACCACATATAGCATTCATATGTTTTGCATTTCTTAAGCAAAGAGAGTCCATCTAACTTAAGGGTGCATGTCTCCAGAAGCAAGAGCTGGGTATAATGTAGTTCTGCTGTTCAGACACCTTATGGGCTTTCCCAGTGGGTCATGGCACCTGCAAACCATAACCATAAAATCTTGTGCTCCTTGTATTCTGAGCTTTGCACTGTGCCTGAAAAATATTTCCCTATTATTTGTAGGGAATTGGCGCACTCAGGAAAAAATGGACTTCAGTTGTTGTAAAAAAATTCCTATTCGCTCTTAGAAAAATTAAAAACTAGAGGCTAAAACAACATTTTAGTGGAAGAAATGAAATTATTCTTTCTTCAACGTTCAATGGTATAAAATTCTGTGAGACACATATGGTGTCAATATGATCACCCAAAGATGAATTCATTGGGGAATTTAGTTTGTAAAATGAGTTCATAGAAGGTTTCTGTTGTTCTGGCATCTTAGGGATAAAGGAATGCCAAGCATGGCCACAGCCAGTACACTCTGTGTTTCTTTGCAGCCATTTGGTAAATTCAAAAAAGTTAATTTTTTTCTCATTAATATACACTCTGCACTCCATCTTGACTAAAAAAAAACAGAAATCTAGAAATTTTTGCAAATTTATTAAAAAAGAAAAACTAAAATATCAGATGGCCATAAGTATTCAGACCCTTTGCTCAGACACTCATATTAAGTCACATGTTGTCCATTTCCTTGTGATCCTCCTTGAGATGGTTCTACTCCTTCATTGGAGTCCAGCTGTGTTTAATTAAACTGATAGGACTTGATTTGTATAGGCACACACCTGTCTATATAAGAACTCACAGCTCACAGTACATGTCAGACAAATAAGAATCTGCAATGAAACAAAGTGAAAAATTTAAAGGGGTCTGAATACTTTCCATAGGCACTGTATGTATATACAGGTGCATCTCATAAAATTAAAATATCATCAAAAAATTAATTTATTTAAGTTCTTCATTAGAAAAAGTCAAACTCATATATTATACTAGCTATGAACCTGTTCTACTCCCGGGTGGCGAGCATTTTTATTAGTATATGGTCTCCCATCCTGGTATGTGCTGCCCCCCTCCTATCCTGGTATGCATGGCACCCCTCATCCCTATCCTGGTATGCATGGTACCCTCATGTCCCAATCCTGGTATGCATGGTACCCCCTCATCCATATCCTGGTATGCATGGTACCCCTTTATCCCTATCCTGGTATGTATGTTCCCCTCACCCCCCCTATCCTGGTATGCATGGAACCCCTCATCCCCCAATCCTGGTATGCATGGTCCTCTCACCCCCAATCCTGGTATGCATGGTCCTCTCACCCCCCTATCTTGATATACTTGGTACCTCTCACCCCCCTATCCTGGTATGCATGGTCCCCTCACCCCCATTATGCATGGTCCTGTCACCCCCCTTTTCCTGGTATGCATGGTCCCCTCACCCCCCAATCCTGGTATGCATGGTCCCCTCACCCCCCAATGCCGGTATGCATGGTCCTCTCCCCCCTATCCTGGTATGCATGGTACTCTCACCCCCCTATCCTGGTATGCATGGACCCATCACCCCCCCAATCCTGGTGTGCATGGTCCCCTCACCCCCTATCCTGGTATGCATAGTCCCCTCACCCCCATATCCTGATGCAGGGAACCCCCTTATCCCTATCCTGGTATTCATGTTACCCCCTTATCCCTATTCTGGTATGCATGGCCCCTTTACCCCCATTCCTGGTATGCATGGTCCTGTCACCTCCCTTTTCCTGGTATGCATGTTCCCCTCACCCCAAATCCTGGTATGCATGGTCCCCTCACCCCCCTATCCTGGTATGCATGGTCCTCTCACTACTGTATCCTGAAATGAATGGTCCTCTCGCCCCCCTATCCTGGTATGCATGGTCCTATCGTGTCGCGCTTGTGCAGTCTATAAAGGCTTCGGACAGAGTGACGCTTAGAGCATTATATTATAGATAGTCATTACAAACAGAGTGATTTATTTCAAGTGTCTATTACTATTAATGTTGATGATTATGGCTTGCAGACAATGAAAACCCAAAAGTCATTATCTCAGTAATGGGGCTGCCATTCTGCTGTGCATTCTCACAAGGGAAATCATGGGTAAGATGACAGCGTCATGACTTAATCTCTCTTTTTCACTACATTTATGTATATCGCTCCCCTTTTGCATACTTTGGCATAGGATCAAGATACACCGTGCCACTTACAGATTTTTGAATTACTTAAAATGTGGAGACTACTTGATGTATGTGTAGCAAACCTAAAACATTAATGAGACATTTAAACAGATCATTATTGCATTATGTTATCTGGTATTTTCATGGAGATATGCGTGTACTGTGGACACTAGGTTCCTGGTATACCCTGTCTATGTGGATAGAGGTCTTTTTACTTAACCAGCCCTTTACTCTTTTGTGTGAAATTGCATTTTTGAGACACCCTGTGCCATCGCCTTTTGCTGTCTTACTTTTATACTTCCATTAATTTTACTTTTTGTGATTCTTATTTTTTGTAATAAACTTTGATCATTTTTTATATGAATGTTCTCTGGATGTTTTTGACTCCCAGTCGCTTATAGGTCTCATGTATAGTGGAGTGTCCCTTTTTTGCCAATTTGGCTATCTCTAGAAATACCATATATTCCTTACCCACTTTTCTATTATGCTTTTGGTTTGATTGATTTTGATCATAAATGTTATTTACCTGTTTAATCATGTTTACAATGGAATTGCACACTAGATATTGGTCAGACTATGAATTTGTCCTCTAAATAATAGTTATGTAAGACGTGACCCAAATGATCGGTGTAATGTGATCCAGATGATGTTCACCATTCTCCATTCCTTTATGGTTCCCTTACCAACCAGTGGTGCGCATGCGGCTCGCCTCCTCCTCGCTTGCATCCTCACCATGGAGACGCTGTGATTTCATTGGCCTGGCATCCTCTCATGTGTCTAACATGGGCATGGCTTCAGGTCACGTAATGGAGGTGTCTTCATGATGCCAATCAACACTGGTGGTACATGTTTTCCCACTGGAACAACTTTCTTTTATCTAACACCATTGGCCACATTGGCATATTTATGGATGCTGTCCTCACATGTTAGTTACTCCCCCGGAAGAAGGCTTGAACACCAACATGCGCGTAGAGGCACCTGGAACCACAGCATACCCTGGTAACAAGAATTTTACACTTTTTTTTTATTTGTGTCTAGCTATTTCTCTGTGATAGGGAGAATACTTTATACTCTGTAAAGGTTTACCTCTAGTCAACTGACTATACTAGATATACTATGGATTTGTCACATTGACTATTGAATGTACTATATATTGCACTTATATCAGTTAACTAGTTTTCTGCATTGAATTTTTCGCACCAGTTTGTAATATATCATGTTTTTAATGTGGTTCCTTGGCTTACTTGATGGTGACTTGTTTTTAATGTATATCAATAAACAATGTATTTATAATCTATTTATTTTTCTACTGTGTATGGTCATTTACACTCTCTCTTATATGCTTTAATTTCACACTTGGCATTTTTGCTGCAATTTTTAATGTGTTTTTTAATGGTAACTTTCAGCTGTGTTTTACAGTACCATCAAAGCCTATGAGATTTCAGAAATCTCATGTACACACTATTTTTGCCATCAGTATTTTGTGCTTTGCATGTTTTTTTAGACATAGAATTCTCTGGAATTCTTTCCCCCAACATGTCTGACTATCAACCACATTTGGATCCTTCAGACGGAACCTGAAAACCCACCTCTTCAAGAAAGCCTACAGCCTGCAATGACCTCCTTCTCTCTCACCACTACCGAAGATATCACCTCAACCAACACCAGAACTGCTGCAACCCACCAACCTACTGTCTCCTTCCCCACCATCCTGTAGCATGTAAGCCCGCAAGGGCAGGGTCTTCTCCCCTCTGTATCAGTCTGTCATTGTTAGTTTGTTTACTGTAAGTGATATCTGTAATTTGTATGTAACCCCTTCTCATGTAGAGCACAATGGAATCAATGGTGCTATATAAATAAATAATAATAATAACATAAAGCATGTCACTTCTTTCAGCGTTTTTTCAGCCATTGACTTTGATGGGTGGTGAAAAAACGCTGGATTAATGCACCAAAGCCTGATTTTATAGAATAGGACTTTTTTTCCACACTAAACTTTATCAGCATGCACAAGAGTCAAATATAGCCTGCCAAAACTGATGCAAAAACCCCCCATCAAAAATGCTGCAAAAAACGCAAGAAAAACATGCAAGGGAAAAACAATGAAAAATACCTATTGTGAACTATTGGCGCCTCCTGATGAAGTGAAGCCACGAAACGTGCGTTGGGGTGAAGGGAGTATTATTTAGGAGCTAGTGCTTAGTAACTTATTTTTCACATGTCTGACACTGCTCCATTTTAAATGTGTATTGCAATTCCTTATAAGTTTATCTTAGGCCTCTTTCACACATCAGTATTTTTGATCAGTATTTCATCAGTATTTGTATGCCAAAACCAGGAATGTCTCCAAAATAAGGAACAGGAGTCAGTCTTTCAATTATATTTTTTTCTCGGTAAGTTCCATTCCTTGCTTTGGCATACAAACACTGATGCAAAATACTGACCAAATACTGACGTGTGAATGAGCCTTTACTCTGTGTGGTGACGTCCTTATACAAATTTAACACAGTTTTTGCACCTTTTTGCATTCGTTTGCACAATTAGTGATTATATTCACTCTTTTTTTATTTTCAAGCTGCAGCATTGTACATATATTTTTTCAGTAATTGCACATTGGCACTTTACTGAATATTTTACAGCGAGTACATTATACTATTTTGCACCTTACTACTCGATATATATAATCTTTATATGATGGCATTTTTTTCGCTTTATGCGTTTTTTTGCACTTTTTTGCACAATTTGTGATTATATTGATATCTTTATTTTTAATTTTTGTCAGTATTTTCAAATCACTAGGCACTTTATGTGAATATATTTCTAATTATATTGTATATTTAATTGGATGGCCATTATAAATTATGAGAATGATATTTTAGTACATTGTGAATATTTTTATTTCTGAAGCTTATGTTCATTAAATTGTGAAAATTTTAAATTTATGCATTTATTAAGCGCCAGTATACGTATGTAGATCTCCCCTTATTGATTTTTCAATGCCTCTGTTTTTTTGGCTGCTAAAAGAATTTTTCATATCATATACTAATTTTTAATACTTGAAAAAATAAAAGATTTATTAATTTTGGTTTCTATGCTCCTTTCTTTTGTTGTATAACTATTGTGAACTTAGCCTGAGACTCGAATACTGATAAATATCCATTTTCTAGTATTTTTGTATTTTAGTTTTTGATCATATATTTTTTAATTCAAATTTTTGTGCAAAATTTTTGGGGTGGCTGTCTTGCCTGAACTGATATCAACTATTTTCAGAGATAGGATTTATAGCAGCCACAAGGACTATAGGAAATAAAAGGTCTAGAGATGCTCTAGCGATGCTCAGTGACTTTTATGGTTTCCTGGAACGTTCTGTGACCTGTGTAGAGGTACCGTAACTGTGTAACGAGGGGGAAAAGGCTGGCTTGAATTATGACATATTGTGAATATTGTGATCTTGTGTCATTTAACCTGTCATTATAATTGGATAGCTAATGAAAATGATCGTTACAAAGCCGATAGTACTAGCCCATTATGAAGCTTAGTGACTAGTTTGAAAATGTCAACATTTCATTTAGTATAATATAGTAACATGCAAATAAGTTAAGTTCTTAAAATTATAGGTAACCTAAAAAACAAACAGACAATATATGTAATTTTCTAATGACATGCAGTATGTCTGTTTTAGTAAATCATTTCGTATTCTCCATAACATGGAAATACATTCCGATTACTATCACATTTTGATTTTCAACAAATCTTGCTCACAATCTTTAAATCTTCTCATGTTAACCCCTTCACTACCAAGGGTGGTTTGCACATTAACTCCCGGGCAAATTTTTACAATTCTGACCACTGTTCCTTTATGAGGTAATAACTCTGAAACGCTTCCATGGATCCCGGTGATTCTGACATTGTTTTCTCGTGACATACTGTACTTCATGGTAGTGGTAAAATTTCATTCAAATAACTTGTGATTATTTGTGAAAAAAAAGAAATTTGGCAAAAATTTTGCTATTTTCCAACTTTGAATTTTTATGCCCTTAAATCACAGAGATACGGCACACAAAAAACTTAATAAGTAACATTTCCCACATGTTTACTTTATATCAGCACAATTTTGGAACCAAAATTTTTTTTGTTAGGAAGTTATAAGGGTTAAAAGTTGACCAACGATTTCTCTTTTTTGCAACACCATTTTATATTTACGGACCACATCACATTTGAAGCCACTTTGAGGGGTCTATATGATAGAAAATACGCAATAGTGACACCATTCTAAAAACTGCACCCCTTAAGGTGCTCAAAACCACATTCAAGAAGTTTATTAACCCTTCAGGTGCTTCACAGGAATTTTTTGAATATTTAAAAAAAATGAACATTTAACTTTTTTTCACAAAAAAAATAATTCAGGTTCAATTTTTTTTATTTTACCAAGGGTAAGGCCTGTTTCACACTTGCTTTTTTTTGCAGCGAGTTTTTCCCGCAAAAAAACGCATTGAAAAACGCATACAAAAGCATACAACTGCTGCGTTTTTTTCAAGCATTTTTATGAGCATGCATGAAAAAAACGCAGCGTTTTTATGCGTTTGTATGCGTTTTTAGTGCGTTTTTACCGCGTTTGCGTTTTTTTCCAACATTAGGTGGCCCCTCACACTAACCCAAACCATGACTTTACTAACCCTGACCCTGACCCTAACCCTAACCCTAACCCTAACCCTGACCCTAACCCTAACCCTAACCCTTAACCAAACCATACTTAACCCTAACCCTGACCCTAACCCTTAACCAAACCATACTTAACCCTAACCCAAACCCTAACCCTAACCCTGACCCTAACCCTAACCCTAACCCTGACCCTAACCCTAACCCTAACCCTTAACCAAACCATACTTAACCCTAACCCTGACCCTAACCCTTAACCAAACCATACTTAACCCTAACCCAAACCCTAACTAACCCTAACCCTAACCCTGACCCTAACCCTAACCCTAACCCTTAACCAAACCATACTTAACCCTAACCCAAACCCTAACTAACCTTAACCCTAACCCTAACCCTGACCCTGACCCTAACCCTAACCCTAACCCTAACCCTGACCCTAACCCTTAACCAAACCATACTTAACCCTAACCCTAACCCTGACCCTAACCCTGACCCTAACCCTAACCCTTAACCAAACCATACTTAACCCTAACCCTGACCCTAACCCTAACCCTAACCCTAACCCTGACCCTAACCCTAACCCTAAACCCCCTTAACTAACCCTAACTCTAACCCAAACCCCTAAATTCCATGGTTAACAAAAAAAAACGCATGTGCAAAAAAACGCATACATAAGCATGCCAATGCGCCCATATGCGCACCCATAGACTTATATTGGGTGTCTTGCTGTAAAAAAACGCATTGCGCGCGCATGCGTTTTTTTGAGGCAAATCGGACGCACAAAAAATGCAACAAGTTGCATTTTGTGCGCCCGAGCGCATACCGCAAAAAACCGCATGCGCGGTAAAACACGTACAAACGCATGTGTATGCGCACATAAGCGCATCCCATGCAAAGTATAGGAAAAAAAAATGCATGCGCTATTTAGCGCTAAATTACCGCGAAAAAAAACGCAAATGTGAAACCAGCCTTACAGGAGAAATTGGACTACAAAAGTTATTGTGCAGTTTGTCCTGAGTACGCTGATACCTGATATGTGGGGGGAACCACTGTTTCAGTGCATGGCAGAGCTCAGAAGGGAAGGAGCGCCGTTTGACTTTTTCAATGCAAAATTGGCTGGAATTCAGATTGGACTCCATGTCACGTTTGGAGAGCCCCTGATGTGCCTAAACAGTAGAAACCCCCACAAGTGACCGCATTTTGGAAACTAGACCCCCAAGGAACTTATCTAGATATGTGGTGAGAACTTTGAACCCCCAAGGGCTTCACAGAAGTTTATAACATACAGCAGTACAATTAAAAAATCATATTTTTTCCACAAAAATGATCTTTTCACCCCTATTTTTATTTTCCCAAAGGTAACAGGACCATAAAAGTTATTGTGCAATTTGTCCTGAGTATGCTGATACCTCATATGTAGGTGTAAACGACTATTTGGGCGCATGGCTGAGCTCGGAAGGGAAGCAGCGCCATTTGACTTTTTTGGCTGGAATTGAGATCGGACACCATGTCGCGTTTGGAAAGCCCCTGATGTACCAAAACAGTGGAAACCCCCCACAAATGACACCATTTTTGAAACTAGACCCCCCAAGGAACTTATCTAGATGTGTGCTGAGAACTTTGAACCCCCTAGGGCTTCACAGAAGTTTATAACGTACAGCCGTACAATTAAAAAATCATATTTTTTCCACAAAAATGATCTTTTCACTCTCAATTCTTATTTTTCCAAGGGTAACAGGACCCTTAAAGTTATTGTGCAATTTGTCCTGAGTACCCTGATACCTCATATGTAGGTGTAAACGACTATTTGGGCGCATGGCTGAGCTCGGAAGGGAAGCAGCGCCATTTGACGTTTTTGGCTGGAATTGAGATCGGACACCATGTCGCGTTTGGAAAGCCCCTGATGTACCAAAACAGTGGAAACCCCACACAAACTAGATGTGTGGTGAGAACTTTGAACCCCCAAGGGCTTCACAGAAGTTTCTAACGTACCTCATATGTGGTAGAAAACCACTGTATGAGCACACGTCGAGGCTCGGAAGGGAAGTAGTGATGTTTTGGAATGCAGACTTTGATGGAATGGTCTGCGGGTGTCATGTTGCTTTTGGAGAGCCCCTGATGTACCTAAACAGTGGAAACCCCCCACAAATGACACCATTTTGGAAACTATACACCCTAAGGAACTTATCTGGATATGTGGTGAGCACTTTGAACCCCCAAGTGCTTCACAGAAGTTTATAACGCCTGGGCATGAAAATAAAAAAAACTTTTTTCCACAAAAATCATATTTTTGCCCCCAATTTTTTATTTTCTTAAGGGTAACAGGAGAAATTGGACCCCAAAAGTTGTTTTGCAATTTGTCCTGAGTAGGCTGATACCCCATATGTGGGGGTAAAACACTGTTTGGGTGCATGGCAGAGTTTGGAAGGGAAGGAGCACCATTTGACTTTTTCAATGCAGAATTGGCTGGAATTGAGATCAGATGCCATGTTGCGTTTGGAGAGCACCTGATGTGCCCAAACAGTGGAAACCCCCCAATTCTAACTCCAGCCCTAACCCCAACACACCCCAACCCTAATCTCAGCCCTAACCCTAGCCCTAACCCTAACCCTAGCCCTAGCCTTAGCCCTAACCCTAGCCCTAGCCCTATCCCTAATGGGAAAATGGAAATAAATACATTTTTTTTATTTTATTATTTTTCCCTAACTAAGGGCGTGATAATGGGGGGTTTGATTTACTATTTATAGCAGGTTTTTATTTTTGGCAGCTGTCACACGCTAAAAGATGCTTTTTATTGTAAAAATAGTTTTTGCATCACCACATATTGAGAGCTATAATTTTTCCATATTTTGACCCACCGAGTCATGTGAGGTCTTATTTTTTGTGGGACGAGTTGACCTTTTTATTGGTATCATTATCGGGCACGTGACATCTTTTGATCGCTTTTTATTCCGATTTTTGGGACACAGAATGAACAAAAACCAGCGTTTCATGAATTTCTTTTGGGGGGTGCATTTACACCATTCCACGTGTGGTAAAATTGATAAAGCAGTTTTATTCTTTGGGTCAGTACGGTTACAGCGATACCTCATTTAGGTCATTTTTTTATGTTTTATCACTTGTATGCAATGAAAACTATTTTATATAAAAAATAATTATTTTTGCATCACTTTATTCTGCGAGCTATAACTTTTTAATTTTTTCACTGATGACACTGTGTGGTGGCTCATTTTTTGCAGGACAAGATGATGTTTTCAGCGGTACAATGGATATTTATATGCGTCTTTTTGATCGTGCGTTATTGCACCTTTTGTTCGGCAGTATGATAATAAATCATTATTTTTTGCTTCGTTTTTTATTTTTATTTTTAAGGGGTTCGCTAAAGGGGTTAACTAATGTGATAGTTTTATCGGGCAGGTCGTTACGGACGTGGCGATGCCAAATATGTGTACTTTTATTATTTTTTTTTTAATTTCCAAAAAATGAATTAATTAGGGAATATTTTTTTTTTTATTTATTTAGTGATTTTTTAAAATTATTTTTACACTTTTTTTAACTTTATTACATTGTCCCAGGTGGGACATCACTGTCCTGTGACAGATCGCTGATCTGTCACATCACTGTGACAGATCAGCAATCTGTCACAGGCAGTGCTGCAGGCTTCCTCCTTGCCTGCGCTTTGCAGGCATGAGAAAGCCAGCTCCCTGCAGGCCCCCGAAGGTCCCCATCGCCATCTTGGATTCGAGGACCTGCAGGGATGGAGCCCCCCGCAGCAGCGCTGCACATTGCGCTGCTGTGGGGGGCTCAGGGAAGCACTGAGGGAGCCACCTCCCTGCCGATGCTTCCCTTTAACCCCCGTACACTGCGATCGTGTTTGATCACGGTGTGCCAGGGGTTAACATGTCGGGGGCAGTCCGTGACCGCCCCTGACACATTGTGCTGGGTGTCAGCTGTGATAATCAGCTGACACCCGGCCACGATCAGGGGCGCTCACCACGTCCATTATAGGAAAGGGGTTAAAGAAAGGCTCATGTAAAAACTGAACAGCATTCATACTAAATAGAAAACTAAGTAAAATAGAGTTTAACCCCTTAGTGACCGAGCCAATTTTGACCTTAATGACCAAGCCAATTTTTACAATTCTGACCACTGTCACTTTATGTGGTTATAACTCTGGGACGCTTCAAAATATACCACTGATTCTGACAATGTTGTTTTTATGACATATTGTACTTCAATATGATATGCATTTATTTATGAAAAAAAGGAAATTTGTCACAAATTTTAAAATTTTTGCAATTTTCAAACTTTTAATTTTTGTGCCCTTAAATCAGAGAGTTATGTCACACAAAATAGTTCATGAATAAAATTTCCCACATGCCAACTTTACATCAGCACAATTTTGGAAACTTTTTTGTTAGGATGTTATAAGGGTTAATAGTTGACCAGCAATTTCTCTACAACAAAATTTACAAAACCATTTTTTTAGGGACCATATTACATTTGAAGTGACTTTGAGCAACCTATATGATAGAAAATACCCAAGAGTGACACCATTCTAAAAACTACGCCCCTCAAGGTTCTCAAAACCACATTAAAGAAGTTTATTAACCCTTTAGGTGCTTCACGAAAACTAAAGCAATGTGGAAGGAAAAAATTACCTTTAACTTTTTTCACATAAAAATTTACATTAGACCTAAACTTTTTTATTTTTACAAGGGTGACAGTCCCAAATATTATTTTCTCTTCTCTGTGGGCATATGGTAGTTCTTTTTGGTGTAAATCTGCTCCTGACTGAAAATCGCCCACAATATTTCTTGTGTAATTTCTCCTGAGTATGCTGATATGCCATATGTGGGGAAATACTGCTATTTGGGTGCACAGCAGGGTTCGGAATGGATGAAGTACATTTTGACTTGTTGAATGCAAAATTGGCTGGAATCGATGCCAGACACCATGTTGCGTT
Organism: Dendrobates tinctorius; assembly: GCF_039654945.1. Taxonomy (NCBI): domain Eukaryota; kingdom Metazoa; phylum Chordata; class Amphibia; order Anura; family Dendrobatidae; genus Dendrobates; species Dendrobates tinctorius. The sequence continues at coordinate 38,704,351 of NW_027361703.1, read as the reverse complement.
TGGAAAGTCCTCAATGTGTCTAAACAGTGGAACCCCCCCACAAGTGATCCCATTTTGGAGACTCCACCCTTGAAGGACTTTACTCAGGTGTATAGGGCACATTTTGAACTCACAGGTTCTACATAGAACTTGAAAACATTAGGTTGTCATATTGAATACATCATCATTTGTGTTCAGCGCAAGTGATCGCTACTCGAATGTGCATTGGGTGTTCGGTTGTGCGCCGAATATCGCGGGGGCTCGAGTGACATGTTTGAGTCCCTGCACTGCATGTTTCGTGATGGTTAAAGTGAACCTGTCAGCAGTTTTGGCTGATATAACATACTGCTACTGCCTTTCAGGGCTCATCTACAGAATTCTCTAATGCTGGAGTTAAGGCCCCGATCCGACCTACAAGATAAGAAAAATACATTTTATTATATTCACCCGGGGGGGCGGTCTGGTCCAATGACTGTCGCAGGTCCTTGTCCTGAGCCTCCCATCTTCTTGCGATGCTGCCCTCCTGCTTGCTTCATTGCTTCCTGGAATTGCGCTCCTGCGCAGGCATACTTATCTGTCTTGTTGAGGGCAGAATAAATACTGGAGTACAAAAAAAAAGAAAGCATAACCATGACAATAGTAATAATATTCAAATTATCAAGTGTCCTGTATTATAATAGTGTATTGCTAGCCCCAGTATAACTGGAGAAAAAATGTACAAATCCATAGTTATTAAGGATACATCTCTGACAATCCTAAAGCACATTTTAAGAAAAAATTCTTGGTTAAATATAGAGAATAGCATAAAGGATACAGGAATGTCCTGAGAGAGGGAGAGAGAGTCTAGTGAGATATTCCATCCACTAGTGTATAGGTTAGTGCATGAATTCTCTGTTCTTAAAGTGGACACATCGAGCATGAGAGTGGTGGAACTGATTAACCTAACTATACCTGAAGGTGTAAGGGTGAGGGTAGGGTTAATAAACTCACATATACACAAGATCCAGTGTACAAACAGTGGATTTATTTACCTAACTAGTCTTGTTACAGCTTAGTGGGTATGCACATACAGTGGGGAAAAAAAGTATTTAGTCAGTCAGCAATAGTGCAAGTTCCACCACTTAAAAAGATGAGAGGCGTCTGTAATTTACATCATAGGTAGACCTCAACTATGGGAGACAAACTGAGAAAAAAAAATCCAGAAAATCACATTGTCTGTTTTTTTTTCATTTTATTTGCATATTATGGTGGAAAATAAGTATTTGGTCAGAAACAAGCAATCAAGATTTCTGGCTCTCACAGACCTGTAACGTCTTCTTTAAGAGTCTCCTCTTTCCTCCACTCATTACCTGTAGTAATGGCACCTGTTTAAACTTGTTATCAGTATAAAAAGACACCTGTGCACACCCTCAAACAGTCTGACTCCAAACTCCACTATGGTGAAGACCAAAGAGCTGTCAAAGGACACCAGAAACAAAATTGTAGCCCTGCACCAGGCTGGGAAGACTGAATCTGCAATAGCCAACCAGCTTGGAGTGAAGAAATCAACTGTGGGAGCAATAATTAGAAAATGGAAGACATACAAGACCACTGATAATCTCCCTCGATCTGGTGCTCCACGCAAAATCCCACCCCGTGGGGTCAGAATGATCACAAGAACGGTGAGCAAAAATCCCAGAACCACGCGGGGGGACCTAGTGAATGAACTGCAGAGAGCTGGGACCAATGTAACAAGGCCTACCATAAGTAACACACTACGCCACCATGGACTCAGATCCTGCAGTGCCAGACGTGTCCCACTGCTTAAGCCTGTACATGTCCGGGCCCGTCTGAAGTTTGCTAGAGAGCATTTGGATGATCCAGAGGAGTTTTGGGAGAATGTCCTATGGTCTGATGAAACCAAACTGGAACTGTTTGGTAAAAACACAACTTGTCGTGTTTGGAGGAAAAAGAATACTGAGTTGCATCCATCAAACACCATACCTACTGTAAAGCATGGTGGTGGAAACATCATGCTTTGGGGCTGTTTCTCTGCAAAGGGGCCAGGACGACTGATCCGGGTACATGAAAGAATAAATGGGGCCATGTATCGTGAGATTTTGAGTGCAAACCTCCTTCCATCAGCAAGGGCATTGAAGATGAAACGTGGCTGGGTCTTTCAACATGACAATGATCCAAAGCACACCGCCAGGGCAACGAAGGAGTGGCTTCGTGAGAAGCATTTCAAGGTCCTGGAGTGGCCTAGCCAGTCTCCAGATCTCAACCCTATAGAAAACCTTTGGAGGGAGTTGAAAGTCCGTGTTGCCAAGCGAAAAGCCAAAAACATCACTGCTCTAGAGGAGATCTGCATGGAGGAATGGGCCAACATACCAACAACAGTGTGTGGCAACCTTGTGAAGACTTACAGAAAACGTTTGACCTCTGTCATTGCCAACAAAGGATATATCACAAAGTATTGAGATGAAATTTTGTTTCTGACCAAATACTTATTTTCCACCATAATATGCAAATAAAATGAAAAAAAAACAGACAATGTGATTTTCTGGATTTTTTTTTCTCAGTTTGTCTCCCATAGTTGAGGTCTACCTATGATGTAAATTACAGACGCCTCTCATCTTTTTAAGTGGTGGAACTTGCACTATTGCTGACTGACTAAATACTTTTTTTCCCCACTGTAGCATCTAACAGCCATACCTGTGTGCTTCAGTATGAGGAACTCCAGAATCCAGCGTCAGGGAATGCGAGCTGCGTTGCAAGGGAGAAAGCGCTGTAGGCCATGGCAAACCGGACAGGTTAATATTGCATGGTTCCAGGAAGTAGTGGGCATGTTTTTAGGTCTGGCGCGTCATAGGTCACATGACCGGGAAAATGTCACGTGACCGCAGGTCCTAAAGTACGGTTTATTATATAAAGCGGTGATTGTGCATGCACATTACTGGCCATGTCCGGACCAAGGGCATATGGGCTACGTTGTGGTAATGATGTTATGCCCTGCTTCCATACTGGAGTGCAAAAAAAAAAAACTGTATTGTATGTATATGCTAATTCAGTGGTACTTCTTATTGAAAGAATCCGGTGGAAATTATATATACAAATAGGCAAAGTAAAATTGTTAAAGAGATATATATACACATACTGAGCAAGGTATGTTAAAAGATATTGTTGAGGGGAATATAAACTGGGCATAGCATATTAAGGGATGCTAATTAGGGGGATATACTAAGCCGTGTGTATTAAGGAAACCGATTAGGGGAATGGTTGAGCAATATACTATACCATGTAATTGTCAGAAGGTGTTGGTAACAAGAAGGGTATCTACGGTTCTGGAAGGAATAGGGTAAGAATAAGAATAAAATTAATTCAGAGTGTAAGCAAAAAATACTAAACTTGGTACAGTCGGATGGCAATAATTAGATTATATCATCAACATAGCAAAAGGGAAGAAACTTGTTAGAATTCAGAGGAAGCTCGCCATATCATAGTTACTGTTAAGACCTTTTGGTTCCAAGGTCTGTAAGGATAAAATCCAAAATGCTTCCCTCTTCTTCAGGATTTTAATCCTGCCTTGTCCCCTTCTTGATGGCTCAATTTGTTCCAGAACCTGAAACCTCAATTGTGTAATACTGTGGCCCAATTTGTGAAAATGAATTGGTAGGGGTAATTGCGTCTTGTTGCACCTGATTTTAGATTTATGTTGGGAGATTCTACCCCTTACTACCTGTGTGGTTTCACCAACATAGACAAGACTACAGGGACATTTAATGGCAAATATTACAAACTTGGATTCACATGTAAAAAAAACATTTGATGGGAATTCCCTGACCAGTCTGTGGGTGAAAAATGAGGTGACCCTTTTGGATGTTATTACATTGAAGGCAATTTAAACAAGGGAAGGTACCCCGTTTCTGCAAAGGAAGGTTTGTATGAGAATCACCGCTCCCAAGGAAATATACGCTCTAACCAATTTGTCCTTTAAATTTGTTGGATCACGATAGCATGGTAGAAAAAGAATTCTGAAATTCTGGATTGAATGGGTAACTGTTACGGAAAATCGCCCAATGTTTACAGATAAAGGTGTGCATCCGATGAGAGTAAAGGCCCCGTTACATTTAGCGATGCACCAGCGATCCCGACCACGATATGACCCGGTCAGGATCACTGGTGCATCGTTAAATGGTCGCTAGTGAGCTGCCAAACAGGTAGATCTCACCAGCGATGCAGCAGCGGTCGGCGGTCGATACTCACCTGTCAGACGCGGCGATGATGACCGTCTTCCGCCTGCATCCATGGCTCGCTCGCCGGCGCCAGCAGGAAGCCGACAACGAGAAATGGACCAGGCCGATCTCGCGCGATCAGCGATAGCCAGCAGGGGGGGGCCGGTCGGAGGTGAGTGTCACATGTAGCGATATCGCTAGCAATATCGCTATGTGTAAAGCCCCCTTAAGGGTGGTATGTGTAGACAAAAGCCACCCTATTATTGGCTTTCTTGGGGTCTGGAGAGGGAGGACTATTCTTTATTTCTGAAAGTAACCTTGTCGGGTAATCCCTGACTGTGAATTTGTTATCCATTGCTTTAAATCTAATTTTTTTGGTTTTTTCCTCTGAAACTATCCTAGCTTTCCTCTGGAACAGCGATTTTGGGATAGATTTCTTACTAGATAAGAGGAGGATGCTGGATTAATGTAAAATACTGTTAAAGTCGATCTATTTAACAAAAAGATCAGTGGAGAGGGTCCCTTTATCATCCCTATACACTAAGGTGTCCAGGAAGCTGATCCTATTCATGTTGTGCAGTAGCATAACCCTATCCCCAACCTCAACCCTACCCACAGCCCTATCCCAACCCTAACCTAGCTGCAAAGAATGGTAAAAATTAAACAATTATATTTTATAATTTTTATATAACTATGGTGATGACAAAGGGTAGTTTGATCTTCAATTTTTTTTATATTGCTGCCAGGTACCAGCCAGCAAATCTCGGCGGGCTTACTGTGCATGTTCCCACCATTTTCTTCAAGGAAGATGATAAGGAGGGCCTGGGGATGGAGCAGGAGGGTCCAGGGATGGCAGAGGTATAGGGGGGCTTGAAGGACCCCATTTCTCTCTCCTCTGATATGCTAGATCATATCAGAGGAGAGAAAAATAAATTGTAAATCAGACTTTTTTTTTCTTTGTGAGCACCATTATTTGGTGAATAAGGGTGATCACATGACAGGGAACTGCAAAAACCGGCCCTGATCATGTTCTCTAAGGTTTCAGCTAACCTCGGTAGCCAAATCCCAGAAAATTTTCTGATGCTGGGGGGAGTCATACCCTTATTTCTCAGTGCTGTTAAAAAGCAGTGATAAGTAATAGGTACCATTAACTGACACCATTAAAAGGCGTTTTGGCGGTCATTAAGGGGTTAAATTTGTTAAAGACAAACAATAGAGAAGATCAAATTTATTCAAGTGGAATTGAATTCTACTTGAATTTTTCCAAAAATTTGTATGCTGCAAATGCGATTTTATTTCAGTTCACTTCTCATTAATGTAAAAAAATGGTGGCCAACTAGTCTGACATTCTTCTGAACCTTAAAAGGGCAGCAAAAATTGATAATGCCATCACAAAAGTTTCACGTTATCCTGGAAGATTTGGAGTTAGACCGTCTGTTTTCAGCTGCAACTGCTTACCCTTTTCTCCCTCTATATATACAGTCTCTGGGTGTTTAGTCCCTGCCAATGGATGATTCATCTTCCTGTGCTGTGTGTTAAAGCTATGTAGTCGAAGTTTGGAGTTGAAGTTGTGGTGGTCTGTAGTTTGCTGTTGTACGTGTGTGTTTATCTCCTGCTCCCTTTTCCCATTCGTTAATTCCTTTCTGTATCTATCCTCCTCCATATTGTTAGTGCTTTTGTATAATAGAGGTTTTCTGTTATCCCTGTTTTATCTTTTTGTCTGGTCTACCTTTCAATTCTGTTCTATGCCTCAAGGTCAGGGACAGTTAAGGGCCTGTCACACTAAGCGATGTCGCTAGCAATATCGCTATAACTTGTGACGTTATAGCGATATTGCTAGCGATATCGCTGTGTCTGATACTTACCTACGACCCACTCCCTCGCTGCTTATCGCTGATTGCGCGAGAACAGGCTGGACTGTTTCTCGTCGTCAGCTTCCTGCGGCGCTTCCTGCTGTGACGATGAGCGATGCATGGAGCCGGGCGGGAGGACGCAGGATCGCCTGGTGTGACAGGTAAGTAGTGACCCCGGTCCCCAGCGATGTCGCTGGTGAGATCTGCCTGTGTGGCAGCTCACTAGCGACCACTTAGCGATGTACCAGCGATCCTGACCACGTCATATCGCTGGTTCGGACCGCGGGTACATCGCTAAGTGTGACAGGGCCTTTAGGGTCCCAGCTTCAGGGACAGTTTGAGGCCCCTCTTCCTTGCTGAAGACAGTCACAGTGTGACAAATGCCTCAACACTCATCTTTCCCACCTTCCTCATAGACTGCTGTCTGGTTCTTGGCACCTCTTATTTTCTCCTTCCCCCATTGGGTGCATTCTACTCAGCCTTCATAAATCCATTCCCTGTCTTCTGGGCTGTGAAAACTTTGGATGAACATCACTGTGCACAATACATTGTGGTGTCACAAGATCATGACGCCCAAGTGAAGAGCAGCTGCATGTGCGCAATAATACCCGAGGTCTAATGGACCCAGAGGCCCTTGCTCAGAGTAATGAAGGCCAAAGAGAATGTGCGATAGGGAAAGGGAAAAATAATAGGACAGGATGGCGAGCTGGAAAGGTGATAGAACATACAGTTTGAGAGGAGAGGTATTATTAGTTTTTGCAGAGAATAACTTTGCTGCTAATTGAATTTCCCTGTAGAATCCATATGATTTGGCAAATTCAATTTTTACCAGATCCGCTCACCTGTAACAAACTCCACAAAATTTTTTTTTCTTAGATCTACCTACAATAAATGGTCCAGAAAAATGCGAAAAAGCCTATAATGACAATTGTAGCCAAGCTTACATAGCAGAAAATAAATCTTTCCAATCAGATATAGCTCTACTGTACAAACGTTTGCCATCTCTATATCACAACCAACTTAATACCCATTGTATAAAGCAAGGGTCCCCAACCTGTAGCTTGGGAGCCACATGTGGCTCACAGTCCCATGAATTGTGGCTCGTGACTGTCTGCCAGCTTGGTGCGTTAGCTCCAGGTTTAGCAAGCAGGTATGAAGAAAACATCTCAAAATGGTGAATTTTGTGAGTAGCCCTGCACAGAAGTGAAGACCCGGATGCACATATACTGTCTTGGTGTTTAGAGATGTTTTAGGTATGGTACGCTGGCAGATGGTACTACCTGTTAGAGGAGGTTCTTGGGATGTGACAGTGTGTTGGGAGTCCTTGATGGGAGAATACTGAATGGGTGTATTGTGGGAACCCCTGTATCTCAGTGTATTTCTTTAAAGTTATTTATGTGGAAAAGCTTTGGTTATCATTATACCTGTAATGAGGGCTTTGGTTGACACTACGTTGAGGGGGGTGGGAGCTGGATGTGGCTCACGACCCATCAGTGCTGAATGTGGCTCGCGACCCTCTCTCTAAGCTGAATGTGGCTCTCAAGGTCAGAAAAGTTGGGAACCACTGGTATAAAGAGTAGGTCAACTGTAGATTTACTGACAGTACTAGAATTCAGAACAATTATGACTTTTATGTCTCTCCATGTTGAATTCTATTCCTGTGACAACCTATGCCAATAATGCCAATGACTTAATTGACTCACTAATGTAAAATTGTCCTAATTTAATGGTTTGCACTAAGTATATGGTAGTAGACAGTATAGAGTCCATTCTTTGGCTTACTTAGTGGGCACACACCCAGGGATCAAAAAGTTGAAAGGGAATCTGATCTGTCCCCAGATTCCTTCTGTTCAAACCATGGATGGCATCAGTCAGAGCCTGGCTGTGTAATTTCAGCCATGTGTGTTTTACTCTGAAACACTGTGTTATTTCAGAGATGATACATTTTGTGTCCCGATTAGTGTAAGGCAGATCATCATCATCTGCACCCTGCCCTCATCCATTTGAGTGATAGGTCTCAATCTATGCACACACATAGGCAGACAGCAGCCAGTTTTGGAGAGCAGGGCCTGGAGAAGCTGTCGGGGATCAGCTTTAGACTAGTCAGCTGAAACACATAGCCTTCGGCCTCTAGTTCCTTTACTAGCTTGGTATAAACCTATGCAAGCAGTGCATACACACCTTTGGCTACAAACGTATACTCATGGTGCCATATATCTAGCCTTCTGAAACATTTAACTACATGTGCATGAAATCTTTCTGGTAACTGCTTCATGTCATCAATGCTCCTGTTTACTAGTTACGCCTTCATAACCTAACTGCTGGTAATCATTTCTGTATAGTACCTTTGCTATGACATTTTAGATTTATTTGAAATAGTGTAATGACGTCATACTGTCTTTTTGGATGTGCATTTATCTAGCATGTCATTTTTGGGAACAACATTGAATTTTGCTTGAAAAAAATTTAGAAACAAAACAAAAAAGTAGACATTTCACTGTGCATGTCTGTTTTTGCACACATTTTACAAGTCTAATTTGTTAATTTCACTCGCTACAATTATACTGCAGGTTGCTGCTAAATGTTGCTTTTTTTTACATTTATTGTGCCTACCTGCCTAGCATTTCATGCCACAAGCTTTTTGTCAAGGGTTCGATAATTATGGATGAAAAGATAATTATAATTAGAAAGCTACCATAATTATAATGTTGTTCAAAATGTATGGTGAGATAAAAAGTAGCAATGACAATGCGCGAGGTAGTGTAAAATAAAAAAAAGAAATTGGATTAATTCTCTTACAAATACACCCATTCAAGCATATAGTTTGTCTAGCAATGGTCACTTAATAATTTGCTTCATAGATTTGCCACGGTTTGTATTGGTCAAATTATGTTCTAGTTATTATGATAGTGCTATTGATTTCCCAGTTCTTTCCTGTTAATAAATGAGTACATCATAACAAACTGCTACTTTTAAGTTTTACATTAATGGTGAGAAGTTGAGAGCCTTATTCCTTTTAATAAGTGATAAGATTGAAAATCCAATTGAGCCGGTATGTGAATTAATCACGCATGACTTGTTCATTGATGCAGTTCCCATGTAGTAAAATTCCGCCTCATTATATGGTGTCATAAAAATATTAACGTTCCTTGGCAAATATGACAGGTTTTTAAGTAGAGAGAATGAATTTCAGCCAAACATTATCTCATTTCAATTTACTTTACAACATTGTATAGAAATTAGTTGCTGAAACTCAATATTATAGTAAATATATTGTGCCATTATGATTTTGCTCCGTGTCGCCCACTATGTAAACTGAGGAGGAATCCAATAGTATGTCATCTTCTCTTCATGCATTCCCATTACTACTACTTAAAGTACTATAATTTAGGTGAAACTGGATAAAATGTTCTATTCTTTAGTGGAATTTAGCAAACAGTGTTATTCAGTTTGTGATATAGGCAAAGGATGTTGCCAATTAATTATTGCCAGTTTGGTTTACTGTGTTCTTGCGTTTTGTTTTTCAATCATTTCTATTAACTTTTTATCATTCCATTGAAAACGTATATATGTTATATCCATGGTGAAAAGGGGGAAGGGAAAATGAAGGGTGAGGGCAGGAAAGGACAGGTACATTGGTAAAGAACTCTGGTTGGTAAATAGTTCTGGGCATGGTAAAAATACAAAGAAAACATAAAATTAATCACAAATTATCAACAAAATCCCTAATTTGGGAAACTATATACAAAGTTATTAAATACAATAGTCCAATGTTATTTAGTTTACACGTATTACTTGTGTTAGGAAGTATTCTGGATGCAAAACATCAGTAAATTGTCAGGGGAAATGATTAGACCAGTATTTCCATTTTTTTGAACCCTTAAATAGACTGTCATTATTAATTGGAATTCGATTGATTTATGTAAGTTTATTCTTTCTTCTATTACTAAGTAAAAAGGAGGGTCTGTTTTCTTCCAATTAAATGATAGCAACACGTGTGTAATGAGAGGTTTTATTGAAGGGTCTATGTATTCCTTCCCTAATGACAGAAGTGCCATTTGTGGTGACAAGATTAAAGGTTTATTGTTCAATTTGTTAACTAATTTTGAAATTTGCTTCGATAATTTTTGAATTTTAAGACATTCCCAAAGCATGTGTAATAGGCTTCCTTGTAGGCCGCAATTCCTCCAACACAGGGAGAATTGCTTTTATCAATGTGTACAAGTCTTACTGGAGTGAAGTACCATCTGGAAAGGGTTTTAAAATATGTTTCGTGTGGGGACATAGATATATTTGAAGCATAGATCAAACTCATGGCGTCTTCCCAATGCTCCAATGAAAAAGAGGAGTTTAAATCCTTTTCCCACCTGATCATGGATGAGTTCTTATTTAAATGATTGTCCTCATTAAAATGATTATAGATAAATCTGATGCTCCAAAAAATTTTATGGTTAGGATTACATGAGTTTTACTAAAGCTCTAGACACTGATCTATTATTTAGAAGAAAATCCGATACAGACTCTTTAATCATCGTAAAGTATAAAAAAATCCGTTACGTTGAGTTTACTGTATATTTACTTTTGAGGTCTTTCAAAGGGAAGAATTTTTCCCCATCATGAATGTCTTTGATTTTATTTATACCTAATTTTGACCAATGTGGAGGGATTAGTTTGTTGTGCAAAGAGGTGATAAAGGAAAGATCAAAGTTATTTATAAGATTTGAATTTGTTGCATTCCTATTTTTATTTTTAATTGATACTAGCTTCTTCCAGGCTGTAATAATTGCTTGAAAGATTGGATGAGACGGTTCATATTGTGATTTTTTGAAAATACTGTTATAGAGTGTAATACATATATGAGTATTATTGTTTAAATAGAGTTCTTGGCAAGACCAAGCTGATGAGTTTTCCTGATTTAACCAAAAATGACTCTGTTTAACAATATTGGCCCAATAGTAGGCATATTTGGTAAGCCCAATCCTCCATTCGTTTTGCATTTATACAGTGTTTTTGTAGGAGTTCTTGACTTTTTGTTATTCCAGATGAATGAGTTGATTAAATTTTGCACTTTTATAATGTGGGTATTAGGGATTATAAGGGGTAAATTTCTAAATATGTATAAAATTTTCGGGAGAGTGATGGTTTTTATTATCAATGTTCTACCTATCCACGAGAAGTCTTTGTTGGTGAAAAAGAGTATATCCTTTGTTACTGTTTCAATAATAGATTCCATGTTTCTAGTTATTAAGGTGTTGATCTTTTTTGTAATGATTATTCCTAAATATATTAGTTCATCTTCCGCCCATCCAAATTGTGATTCTTCTTTAATTCTTTTTATCTGAACCTCGCTTAGGTTAAACTGCATTATTTTTGATATGTCTCGATTAATTTTAAAGTAAGAGATTTTGGAGAGGTCTTCTAAAATGTGCAGAACTTCTTTAATGGAAGTAACTGGATCTGTGAGAGTGAAAAAATGTCATCTGCAAATAAATTGATTTTTAATTGTCGGGGCCCAACATCAAATCCTTTTATGTTCTTATTATCCCTTTTCTTTTGAGCCAGAGGCTCTATTGCAATAGAAAATAGGAGAGGGGATAGAGGGCAACCCTGTCTGGTCTCATTTGATATCACAATAGAGTTGGATATATGGTTGTTTGCATAAATTTTAGCTGTTGGATTATGGTATAACACCTGAATTGTTGAAATAAATTTATTATTAAAGCCAAACCTTGAAAGTGTAGTCATCAGATAGTCCCAATTAATCCTGTCGAAAGCCTTTTCGGCATCCAAGGCCTGGAATGTTGCAGGAGTTTTTGAAGAGTTAATCGTCTTTATTGTATTGATCAACATTCTTGTTCCTTCAGTTGGTTGTCTGCCTTCCACAAAACCTATCTGATCATTAATGATGATAGAAGGAAGTATAATTTTAAGTGTATTTGCAATGGCTTTAGCATAAATTTTGACATCTGTATTTATTAGAGAAATTGGCCTATAGTTTTTCACACTTTCCAAATCTGCTTTAGGCTTAGGAATCAGGGTTATAGTGGCCCCAAGCATCTCCGCAGGGAAGGAACCTGTAACAGATGCATGATTAAATATTTGAGTAAGATGGGGGGGTGAGGATCTGGTCAAAAGTTTTATAGTACTCATTAATTAGACCATCAGGGCCAGGGGATTTATACGATTTAAGTTGTTTGATTGTGTCTAGTATTTCTTTTTCGCGTTCTTGCGTTTTGTGACATGAGCAAAGTACACCACTAATTAGTGTAATTTTAGTGATATGTATGGCACCTGCAGATTTCCAAGGCTTGGTTCTGTTGCATAGGCTTAATATACAGTTTAAAAAACATATGTAGCTTCGTTGCCCTGTGTTTAAGTCATTTACATTTTTTCATCTGTGACATGGGCAGACACACTACAAATTAATTGTTGATGTTGGTCTTTTGTTCACAAATTTCAAATTTTTGTTTCCATCTTGGACAAAGGCAGAGTGATGTACACTGTTCCTTTAGTTAATTCATCCACTTACATATAGATGTATATAGGAAGAGAAATAATAATGAGGCTTGTGAGTGACATGTTGCTCATGGACCATTTTAACAAAACTGTAAGTTTTGACTCCGCGACCTTCAACAAACTAGTGTCCAGTGTATTGTGAGATTCTATCGAATTCTCAAAATGTGATCATTCCTGCATGGATTGTTTTTTGCAATGCTCAAATATGACTACAGACATTAAAGGGAACCTTCCATCTTTCCCTATATAAAGTAGGTCCAGCATCTTTCAGTCCTCTGTTACAGTATTCTAGTATGCTTTATATATTTTCCCAATCTGCTCTGCAAGGCAAAAAAAAGAGCTTTTATTATACGCACACATATCACAGTCTGGTGCGATGGGCATCTATGGTTTAGATCCAGATCCTCTAATCAGACGATCGCTGTCCTCGTTTCCTGTTTCATGTGCATGAAGCACCCTATATCATACGTACAGTATCCCCAATCTATTCCTTCATATGTGTACTTTTCTTTGCACTTCTTAGAGTGGAGCAAGGCACCTCTGAGAAAGCATCTTGATGTATCACCAATTAAATTATTACTAAAAAAACTTACTTACAAATACACTGCACAACAAATTTCAGGGAAGTTCTTGTCCCCTGAGAAAATTTTATTGTATCTTATAGATTTTGATATGCTGAACACAAATATGTGCTCCAGAAGTCTGCATTACATAAGGTTTTTAAGAAACAACAGTTTATAGTCTACATTTTGACATCCGTGACACTACATACATGTGCATCGATGTCAGCAGCAAAAGCAATTGTTCAAAAGTGTTTTGCAGATGACTTTCATTTATAATCCATGTCAGATGCTTCTCGAATAAGATTCCAACAATAGTCAGCCAGCATTGACGTACTCCACTTTCCCTGGTATCTTTTCTCCATCAGCGCAATGTCTTGGTGAAATCTTTCACAATGTTAATCACTAAAGGCACCAAGATTGGCTGGAAAAAAGTCCAAGTGAGAATGTAGAAAATACATTTTTAGTGACCATATTGCATTTCATCAAATGATATGCTGTGAGCATGTTGTCTATGAGTTGTTCAAAGTCCGGTGCCCTACTGTTGCCAAGGAAGTTGAAGGTCACATCTTTAAAGGCTCTCCATGCCACTTGTTCGGCACCTTGCAAAAGACCATCAAAGCTGCTGTCATTCATTTTAACTCTGATCTGTGGGCCAATAAAAATCCCTTATTTAATCTTTCCATCACTTATACTTGGAAATTTCTGTCACAAGTAAGAAAAGGCTTCTGATTCTTTGTTCATTGCTTTGACAAAATTATTCATAAGCTCAAGTTTAATATGCAAAGGAGGGAGAAATATCTTTGCTGGATTAACGAGAGGATTATGTTTAACATTCTTCTGTCTAGCAACCAGGTTTTTGCAGAGTGGCCAGTCCTTTCAAAAATAGTGCCTTTCTCGTGCCGACTGTCCCTCTCACAAATAAAACAATAATACTTGGTATATCCAAGCTGCAGTCCAAGAAGAAGTGCAACAACTTTTAGATCACACATAAGTTCCAGTTATAATTTCTATAATTAATGTGAGTAAACAGTAACTCCACATTCTCATACGTTTCTTTCATGTGTACGGCATGTCCAATAGGTATAGAAGGATAGATATTCCGTTGTGTAGTAAAACAGCCTTCAGACTTAAAACTGATGAGGCAATGAACAGTCGCCATTCCTTTGGGTCATGTTCGCATCCAAGAGCACCAAACAAAATCAAGACATCGTTGCAAAAGGTTAAACTGTCGACATGGTTGAAAAATTGATTAAGGTCTTCTTGACGACTGCGAAAAACAGAAACTCTAGTTCCTGGTAATAACAGATTCCATTCTTGTAGCTTTGATCCCAATAATTCTGCCTGCCTCTTTGACAATTTCAAATCTCTGACCAAGTCACTCAAATCAGCTTGACTGAACAGATGCGGCTAAGATGTAGAAGGCTCAAAGTCTGGGTCTGCAGCAGTTTCATTTTCCACTGACATTGTTAGTTCATCTTCGTCGTCCTCCATTGTCCATACTTTGGGCAGCTTTGGAACATGAAGACTTTCATCATGTGGCACTGGTCTTATGGCTGAAGGAAGATTAGGATATTCCATTTATTTCTTGTTCTTTGCTGAATATCCTGCTACATTTGTAAGGCAGAAGTAGCAATCTGCTCTCTCCATATCATTGGGACAGCGAACGGCATTGAAGGTCATGTTCCATTCAGCCATGCCCTAAGTATGTCAGTATTGTCTTTTGATTCCTCCCCTGCCCAGGAGATGTGGTATGCTCTGTACACAGTCAGTCTAATGATTAACTGCGCTTGCGCAGAATTCGCATTATAAGTGCTTGCATATGTGTAGATCAGCGATTTATGTTATTTCAGTGGAAAATTCAGAATATACTATATCAGAAAAAGTTCATATGAGTTTTTAGAATTATAACAGAATATTATAATGTTTCATATAATTTCTCAAAAAACGTTACATGATAGGAAAAATCTGAAGTCATTTCTGATATCAGCATGAAAAAATCTATCAGGAGCATACAAAATTGACTGAGGGCTAAAACCTTGGTAACACAGTGTTATATGACTTTATTGCATTTTCAGATTAGTAATGTGAAATGAATAAGTAGCCATAGTTATATATGTTTAATCTTTTCAGGTTGAAGATATGCAGTGGACAAGCAGAGAACATACACAGCCAGCATCCATGTGTAGCCTGCCGTGCAAACCAGGAGAAAGGAAGAAAACTGTAAAAGGAGTTCCATGCTGTTGGAATTGTGAGAGATGTGAAGGCTATCATTACCAGGCAGACGAGTTGACCTGTGAACTATGTCCTTTAGATCAAAGGCCAAATTCAAACCGCACTGGCTGCACACTAATCCCTATTATCAAACTTGAGTGGCACTCTCCTTGGGCCGTAGTACCTGTTTTCATCGCCATTATGGGAATAGTGGCCACAACATTTGTAATAGTCACATTTGTACGATACAATGATACACCCATTGTGAGAGCATCTGGGCGGGAGCTGAGCTATGTGTTATTGACTGGGATTTTTTTGTGCTATTCAATCACATTTTTAATGATTGGAACTCCAGATATGGTAGTTTGTTCAATGAGACGTATATTCTTGGGGCTAGGCATGTGCTTCAGCTATGCTGCATTGCTCACAAAAACCAACAGGATTCATCGAATATTTGAGCAAGGAAAGAAATCAGTGACTGCCCCAAAGTGTATAAGCCCAGCTTCACAGCTAGTCATTACTTTCAGCCTTATATCTGTTCAATTGCTTGGAGTTTTCATATGGTTTATAGTAGATCCTCCACATATCATAGTAGACTATGGAGAGCAAAGAACACCAGACCCAGAGAATGCCCGTGGTGTTCTTAAGTGTGACATTTCAGAACTTTCATTAATCTGTTCCCTAGGATACAGTATTCTACTGATGGTTACATGTACTGTTTATGCCATTAAAACTAGAGGAGTGCCAGAAACCTTCAATGAAGCCAAACCCATTGGATTTACAATGTACACAACCTGCATCATTTGGTTAGCTTTTATTCCAATATTTTTTGGAACAGCACAATCAGCAGAAAGGGTAAGTAGAAGGATCAGTAAAAATGTTTCTTCAAACCATAGAAATATTAGAAAATGATCATCTTCTACACTTGATACTGTATGGGTAGATTTCAATATCAGCATGCTAATAATATGTAATATGCCTTGGGAATGTCTGATACTTATTTTGCACTTGAAAGTGTACCTAATGTAATTTTCTACCATATTTTAAGCATAATTAAACATTTCATCACAGCTAGAGTAACCACAGGGACCCCCATTGTTCCTTAGGGAAAAGCTTTTAAATATCCCATTACAATGAAGCATACAAAAGTACTTTAAGATTTTATGGAGCCAGGTCTCAATCACTCATGTTCTGTCAGTCAGCAACTATGAATAGGATAAAGTGATATAGTCTAACACTCTTGTTTGGGATGAGTTGTGGAGTGCTTGTCATATAATCCTTTTCAGATATGCTGAGTGGCTGAAAGGGATCATGATATACATTCATAAAAAAATAAAATAAAGTAAGCACAACTTTTAGGCCGGAGTCATATAAAAAAAATCGCTGCAATGTTGTTCCAAGAAAGTAGGACAAGTGTCATGTGATTACAATGCGATTTTTGTCACCTAGCAACCGTAGGACATTCGTATGACATGCGTATGCAATCGC
Source organism: Dendrobates tinctorius (assembly GCF_039654945.1). Classification (NCBI taxonomy): domain Eukaryota; kingdom Metazoa; phylum Chordata; class Amphibia; order Anura; family Dendrobatidae; genus Dendrobates; species Dendrobates tinctorius. Next base: position 38,687,527 of record NW_027361703.1, on the reverse strand, counting down.
TATGCAATGTATTTTTAACATCATCTTTTAGATTCTGTAATTCTCTATGCAATTTAAAGCTAGCTAGCAAACTAAGCAATCTTATATACAAATTAGATAGACAGAATATATAGCTATCCCATAGACGTTTAATTTGACAAGTTCCTTACATATAATAAACTTGTAACATTTAGTGCCTTCCATGTGGCACTAAAGAGCGTTTAGCTTTATTTAAACTATTAAATAAATTAATAATTTAAACAAAAAAAACAGTCAAAGTAAAGCAGACAGCGTCATGCTTATATTATCACACTGGGAAGGTCCCTGGTTATTTGGTCGTTCACAACCTAAAAATACAAGCCTGCATCTGTCCCAGATTTGGCACATCACATGATATGTGCCAATTCTGGTGCTTTGCCCAGCTCTTCCTGATTGCCCTGGTGCCATAGCAATCGTGCTGATGGTAATTGGAATTAGGTTTGATGACAGCTGTGATTTGCCAAAAATCACACCTGCCACCAACCCCTGGAGTTAGTAATGGAGAGGTGTGTATCAGACACCCCCATTACTAAACCAGTATTTAAAAATAGAAAGAAACACACAAAAAAAAGTTTATTTGAATAAACACTCCCCCACACATTTGCTGGTTCACCAATTGTTTTTTTAAAAAAAGCCATGCAGGTCCTTCATAGTCCAGGAAATTCAGTGTGGTTCACCAAATCTGCCGTAGTCCATAAATGGATACCTGAAACACATAAAAAGGGAGAAACTAAGCAATGCACTCTAACTCATTCACCAATTTATTCCCAAAAATATTGACACTCAGACCAGATGTAATTGACGGCGACTGTGAATAGCAGAAACAATACTACCATTCACAGGCGCCAGGTACTGATGTCACCGCTAATCAAGTTGCAAGCTCCTGTAAAACTCTATGTCATGATGCCCTATATGAAACTCCAAGTGGGCACTGCCACTGCCAAACTGGTGATGCTGAATGATGTTGCAGGCATCATAATGTTCTCCATGGCATCTCCAGACTCTGTTACATATGATTAGTGTGAACCTGTTCTTCTTCAATGAAGAGCAGAGGGCATCAATGTGTAATCTGACAATCTTGGTGAACTCTGGCAAATGACAATCGCTGTGTGTTGAGCTGTAAGCACAAAATTCACTTGTGGATATTGGACCCTCAAACCACCTTGATGGAGTCTGTTTCTGACAATTTGGGCAGACACATGGATGTTTGTGGCCTGTTGGAGGTTATTTCGCAGGTCTCTGGCACTGCTCCTCCTGTTCCTCCTTGCATAAAGGAGGAGGTAGTGGTTCTGCTGCTGGGTTGCTGCCCTCCTACGCCCCTAAAAGTCTCCTGGTGTACTGTCCTGTCTCCTGGTTTCTGCTCCATGCTTTGGACACAGTGCTGACAGACACAACTACCCTTCTTGCCACAGCTCACATTGATATGCCATCCTGAATGAGCTGCACTACCTGAGCAATGTCTGTGGGTTGCTAATGTACTTCTAGGGGTGAGGGCAATGACAAAATGCAAAATTGACCAAAACAGCCAAAAAGGATGATAACAAAGAAGTGGTCTGTTGTCAACACCTGCAGAACCACTCCTTTATAGGGGTTCTGTTGATAATTGCCTATCATTTCTACTTGTTGTCTGTTCCATTTGCACAACAGCAAGAGAAATTGATTCACAATCACTGTTTCTTTCTTAATTGGACAGTTTGATTTCACAGAAGTGTGATTGACTTGGAGTTACATTGTGTTGTTTAAGTGTTCCCGTTATTTTTTGAGCAGTGTATATTTGAGATATGTCTACAAGAGAGTTTCAGTTATTGCGGTGTACTTTACATGAATAAAGCCAGCTGCCAAACAGTTGTTTCTGCCGTATACCTTACTCTAAAGAGTCTGGATGCAATGCAGTTTAATAATTAAGGGCACATCAAAGGCAATAGTCAGTGAATGAATCTGTAGGCGTTCTATTGATCCAAGTATGAAAATAATGAGCAAAGCGGAAGCGAGATCTTGACAAAATGTCAGTTGCCGTAATATATTTCAGTGATCGTTTATACTTTGCTACAACTTTTATTTCCAATGCCTTGGCTTAGAAAGAATAGTTTCCATCTATTATTTTTGTAGAGTTTATTCAATGTTGCTTTGAATTTGCTGAATAACAGTATTTCGCTTTTAACAATTACATTTTACATTCATCTATACATGAATAAGAAAATTATATAATAAAACTTCAAAATGGTCTTCCTTCCTCTAGTAATTTTCTAATAATTTCTGATTATGTATCAAATTATAGGTTTTCTATTTTTCCTGCGTATTATGTTTAATCATGCTGGACTTGCTTATCGCCTTCCTGCTCTAGGACATAATAGTACATCCTACGCCGGATAGAGTAGGGTCCGGAGCTGAACATACACCATACCCTGCAGATGTCAACTGTTTTATACAGCTAGCATCTGTCTGTAACAACAGCATCCAGAGTTTGTGCCAATCGATGTTTAACCATTTAAATGCTGCTGTCAATGATTGGTAGTGGCATTTAATGATTATCATATGTCCCAATAAAGTGATACTAGTGTGCTTATGAGTTGTCATGGCTGTCAGGGACCAGCTGAAGGTACTCATGAATGCAATGTTAGGGTATGTGAACACAATTTAAAGGGAATCTGTCACCTTTTTTTTTGGACTATCAGCTGCCGGCATTGACATTGGGAGCTTATCTATAGCATGCTGTAATGCTGTAGATAAGCCCCGATGTAACCTGAAAGATAAGAAAAACACGTTAGATTATACTCACCGGAGGGGGCGGTCTGGTCCGATTGGTGTCGTGGTCCGGTCCAAAGCCTCCCATCTTCATACAATGCTGTCCTCTTCTTCCCTTCTTGTAGTAGCTTCGGCGCAGGTGCACTGCTCTGCCCTGTTGAGGGCAGAGCAGAGCCCTGCAGTGTGCAGGTGCCAGACCTCTCCCGACGCCTGCGCACTGCAAGACTTTGCTCTGCCCTCAATAGGGCAGAGCAGTGCGCCTGCGCCAGAGCCACTACAGGAAGGGAGGAAGAGGATGGCATTGTATGAAGATGGGAGGCGTCGGACCGGACTGCGACACCCATCGGATCGGACCGCCCCCTCCGGTCAGTATAATCTAGCGTGTTTTTCTTATATTTCAGGTTACATTGGGGGCTTACCTACAGCATTACAGAATGCTGTAGATAAGCCCCTGATGTCAATGCCGGCAGCTCATAGGCAAAAAAGGGTGACAGATTCCCTTTAAAGTTGCTGCGGGTTTGACGCTGTGTATCTATGCAGCGTCAAACCAGCAACATCCAGCTGTTACAGCATAGTGGATGGGATTTCAAGAACTCCCATGTCCACGATGCGTCCACAGGTGCCCGCGGATCACAAGCGGAGACTGAAATGCGGAGTGTCTTTCCAGACCGCAGCATGTTAATTTACAAATTACATCAATAGAATGTATTGAATTCTGTAAATCTGCATGGTTCAGTGAACACATGCGGATTTTCTTGCTTCCAATAGAAGGCAGTGCTTTGGACCCAGCGAACAAACGCTGCTTCCAAAGAGCTGCTAGTTCCAGATCGTGGGGACCCAGCCTTAGTCCTCCTGTGAAAGCCAACCTATGACTGAACTTCATAGGAGAATGTTATTTTCACTTTATTACTAAAATACTATTGTACTCCAGTATATACATAGAAAAAACAATCAAAGTCAAGTTCAAGACTACTAAAAAATTTTAAAAAAGTGAAAGATGAAAAAAGAAGATAAAAAAACATAAAAACAATTTTAAGATTTATGTTCTCACTATGAGTTTTGGATTAATTTTTGACACTGCCAATTTTTTGCTACATCAAAATCCCAGCGTCTTACAGTTTTAGCAAAGTGGATGTTATTTATAGAAATCTCATGCCCACTAAGCATTTTTTACTGATCATAAACTGACGTGCAGTGCATGTTTCGAATCAGTGACATGTCAATCTGTCATGTGGGTATGCTGAATTTTATTTGCCAAAGGCTTGCATTAGATTTGGGAAATCTGCAGGTAAACAACGCACATGCGTTTTTCTAGGAAAAATGCACAAAAAATGCATGCAATCCGCACATGACTATATCAGTAAGGTTTTGTCAAAGACAAATTCCAGGAAGTATCAAAAATTAAGTAGCTTTATTTAAAACATGACGTACCAAAACAGACAAAAATTCAGCATCAAAAGCGACATAAAATCGCATGTAAAGAAATGCACTCAAAAACTCAATGAAAAAATTGCAAGTAATATAATTTACTTAATAGATGCAGAAATGGTGCAGAAATTCTGCAACATTAAAAACTCAGAAAAGCTCATCATGGGAATACAGCCTAAAAGTCTAAGAAATTTGAAAACCTTACTTTTCCTCTTTTAAAATCAAGAAAATAACAAATAAGTTTATTCAGCATCGCTATGTCTATAAAAGTCCGATTTGTCAAACTATAAAATGAATCAACCCATATGGTAAATTCTGTAAAGAGAAAAATAATCTGTATTCTAGAATTATGGTTTCAGTGATTTTTTTTTACCATTTAACATCATTTGGATTATTTTTTCTTGTTTCCAGTACAATTTTTACAATACAGTACTGTGTTTCAAACTTTCAACTCATCTAGCAAAAAACGAGCTCACAAATGGGTATGTTAATGAAAAAATATAAAAGTTATGCCTCTTGGTAGAATGTGTGGAAAAACCTAAAGTGGAAAAAAGGGAAAAATGGCCACTGTGGGAAGGGGTTAAAGTGACTTTTTAGTCACAAACTAGTAATACCTGAGTAAATAGAGGAAGGTACCGTGCTCACAGGACGATTCAGTAATGATAAAAGTGAAAGTGAAAGTAAACATCCTGACTTTCACACTAGAGTTGAGCGAAACGGGTCGAAAAATTTCAAAAGTCGCCGACTTTTGGCAAAGTCGGGTTTCATGAAACGAAACCCGACCCTAGGATGAGGTCGGCCACGAGGTCGGCGACTTGCGCGCCAAAGTCGCGTTTCAAAAGTTTGTTTTGCGCTCTTTTTCAGCCAATCAGGATCCACGGACACTGTGGGCAACGTGATGACATAGGCACGGGTCACCACCATCTTTCAGAAGGGCATGCAAGTGATTGGCTTGCTTTGGGGGGCGTCACAGGGGGTATAAAAGGGTGTGCACGCCGACCGCCATGTTACTCATGCTGATCTCAGAATAGGGAGAGCTGCTGCTGCTGCTGCTGATTTTGTAGGGAGAGCGTTAGGCAGGGAAGAAGACACCAAAAACTGCTTCTGCTGCTAGAGATTTTGCCTGTACAACACACCAGTCACTGTGTGTGCAGTGCAAGGGGAGGCTATATAGTGGTGTATCAGTGGTGTTGGTTGTTGGGCTGCCTTCTAAGGCTTCCTGACATTCCTGCATTGCTGTTTACCCACTGCTCCGCAAACTGCTTTTTTAAAAGCAATCCCAATTTTTTTTTTTGTCCTGCTGAGAAGAAAAAAAAACTGCTTCTGCTGCTAGCGATTTTGCCTGTACAACACATCAGTCACTGTGTGTGCACTGCAAGGGGAGGCTATATAGTGGTGTATCAGTGGTGTTGGTTGTTGCTGCCTTCTAAGGCTTCCTGACATTCCTGCATTGCTGTTTACCCACTGCTCCGCAAACTGCTTTTTTAAAAGCAATCCCAATTTTTTTTTTTGTCCTGCTGAGAAGAAAAAAAAACTGCTTCTGCTGCTAGCGATTTTGCCTGTACAACACATTAGTCACTGTGTGTGCAGTGCAAGGGGAGGCTATATAGTGGTGTATCAGTGGTGTTGGTTGTTGGGCTGCCTTCTAAGGCTTCCTGACATTCCTGCATTGCTGTTTACCCACTGCTCCGCAAACTGCTTTTTTAAAAGCAATCCCAATTTTTTTTTTTGTCCTGCTGAGGTACGGAGCGTGCATTTTTTCACACCATACAGCGGTGTACGCTCCTCACACAGTACCGTGTAACGGCTGTTATCACAGCCACAGTGAAGCTATCAGTGTGTCACTCTGTGAGAATAAAACGAGGACATGTTCCGTTCTTACAGACCTGCACTCTAGGGAGATTCCTATTCTGCCCAATTCTACATACACCTTGTAGTTTGTGATACACTAGCCAATTTCTGCCTGTGACATAGCGCTGTGAAATTCAGTGGGCCTCACACAATCCATAAGTGTCCAGTGTCCACAAGTGTGTGCAGAAATTCAAAATCTCCCTTATCCTCTAGTCACTTTGGTCACAGCTGTGCCATCGAGCCTGTGACAGAGCGCTCAGATATCAGTGGGCCTCACACAATCCAAAAGTGTCCAGTGTCCACAAGTGTCTGCTGAAATTCAAAATCTCACTTATCCTCTAGTCACTTTTGTCACAGCTGTGCCATCGAGCCTGTGACATAGCGCTCAGATATCAGTGGGCCTCACACAATCCAAAAGTGTCCAGTGTCCACAAGTGTCTGCAGAAATTCAAAATCTCCCTTATCCTCTCGTCAATTTTGTCACAGCTGTGCCATCGAGCCTGTCTCATAGCGCTCAGATATTCATTGGGCCTCACACAATCCAAAATTGTCCAGTGTCCACAAGTGTCTGCTGAAATTCAAAATCTCACTTATCCTCTAGTCACTTTGGTCACAGCTGTGCCATCGAGCCTGTCACATAGCGCTCAGTATTCATTGGGCCTCACACAATCCAAAAGTGTCCAGTGTCCACAAGTGTGTGCAGAAATTCAAAATCTCCCTTATCCTCTAGTCACTTTGGTCACAGCTGTGCCATCGAGCCTGTGACAGAGCGCTCAGATATTCAGTGGGCCTCACACAATCCAAAAGTGTCCAGTGTCCACAAGTGTCTGCAGAAATTCAAAATCTCCCTTATCCTCTCGTCACTTTTGTCACAGCTGTGCCATCGAGCCTGTCACATAGCGCTCAGATATTCATTGGGCCTCACACAATCCAAAAGTGTCCAGTGTCCACAAGTGTCTGCTGAAATTCAAAATCTCACTTATTCTCTCGTCACTTTTGTCACAGCTGTGCCATCGAGCCTGTCACATAGCGCTCAGATATTCATTGGGCCTCACACAATCCAAAAGTGTCCAGTGTCCACAAGTGTCTGCTGAATTTCAAAATCTCCCTTATCCTCTAGTCACTTTTGTCACAGCTGTGCCATCGAGCCTGTGACATAGCGCGCAGATATCAGTGGGCCTCACACAATCCAAAAGTGTCCAGTGTCCACAAGTGTGTGCAGAAATTCAAAATCTCCCTTATCCTCTAGTCACTTTGGTCACAGCTGTGCAATCGGGCCTGTCACATAGCGCTCAGATATTCATTGGGCCTCACACAATCCAAAAGTGTCCAGTGTCCACAAGTGTCTGCTGAAATTCAAAATCTCACTTATCCTCTCGTCACTTTTGTCACAGCTGTGCCATCGAGCCTGTCACATAGCGCTCAGATATTCATTGGGCCTCACACAATCCAAAAGTGTCCAGTGTCCACAAGTGTCTGCTGAAATTCAAAATCTCACTTATCCTCTCGTCACTTTTGTCACAGCTGTGCCATCGAGCCTGTCACATAGCGCTCAGATATTCATTGGGCCTCACACAATCCAAAAGTGTCCAGTGTCCACAAGTGTCTGCTGAAATTCAAAATCTCCCTTATCCTCTAGTCACTTTTGTCACAGCTGTGCGATCGAGCCTGTGACATAGCGCGCAGATATCAGTGGGCCTCACACAATCCAAAAGTGTCCAGTGTCCACAAGTGTGTGCAGAAATTCAAAATCTCCCTTATCCTCTAGTCACTTTGGTCACAGCTGTGCCATCGAGCCTGTCACATAGCGCTCAGATATTCATTGGGCCTCACACAATCCAAAAGTGTCCAGTGTCCACAAGTGTCTGCTGAAATTCAAAATCTCCCTTATCCTCTAGTCACTTTTGTCACAGCTGTGCCATCGAGCCTGTGACATAGCGCGCAGATATCAGTGGGCCTCACACAATCCAAAAGTGTCCAGTGTCCACAAGTGTGTGCAGAAATTCAAAATCTCCCTTATCCTCTATTTTGATACAGGAAAGATGTATATCTTTGTACCGTGTTCATCGTCACACAATAAGAGAAAAAAGAATGGATCTACCTGTGGCAAAACATTTCTGTATCCCTGATCACAGCAGCGTGGATATGAAATTACTGGTATTGAAAGGTAACTTCAATTCTCAGAGAGAGAGACGAGTTTGGGAGTACAAATTTATGACGACCTTTGACACTCTCAGTGCTGGAATGAATGTGTCGCATGGATTTATGTCTTTTTACATCAATTAAGGAATTTCCTTTTAAAACCGTGTGGGGGCATCGCAACACAGAACTAGACCCCAATCAGAGGACCATAAAACATCCGGACTCCTTATCTATGAACTGGTCCAATGTTTATATTTATGTTTCTCCCTCTCCCATATTGATAGTTCTGCTTCACGTCACTTGTCTTATCTATTGCATTTTTTCTAGGCTGTATTGTGCATAAATATGTGACTTCAGATTTTGTATTAGTCTAGCCTGATGAAGAGACCTGAGTAGTCTCGAAAGCTTGCAATGTGTTACCATCTTTTCAGTTAGCCATTAAAAGGTATCAACTACTGAGGACTCTCAATCCTGAATATTTTTCCTTATCCTCTAGTCACTTTGGTCACAGCTGTGCCATCGAGCCTGTGACAGAGCGCTCAGATATTCAGTGGGCCTCACACAATCCAAAAGTGTCCAGTGTCCACAAGTGTGTGCAGAAATTCAAAATCTCCCTTATCCTCTAGTCACTTTTGTCACAGCTGTGCCATCGAGAGTGTGACAGAGCACTCAGATATTCAGTGGGCCTCACACAATCCAAAAGTGTCCAGTGTCCACAAGTGTCTGCAGAAATTCAAAATCTCCCTTATCCTCTAGTCACTTTGGTCACAGCTGTGCCATCGAGCCTGTGACAGAGCGCTCAGATATTCAGTGGGCCTCACACAATCCAAAAGTGTCCAGTGTCCACAAGTGTCTGCAGAAATTCAAAATCTCCCCTGTCCTATAGACACCTTGTACCTTGTTTTACATTACTATGTAGTTTGTTGGATTTTGTCTACATTTCTACCAAAAATGAGGAAGGCTGGTGGAAGAGGCCGTGGAATTGGGCGGGGGTTGGCAGCTTGTAATGATGGTGTTGGTGGTGGATCTGATGGTAGTGGCAAGAGCAAAATAGGACCGAATGCAGGAGGTGTTGAGCCTGCGTCATCGTCTGGCTACATAAGGCCTCGAACACTTAGTTTTCTAGGAGTTGGCAAACCGCTTTTAAAGCCAGAGCATCAGGAAAAAGTTTTGTCTTACATTGCTGACTCCAGCTCTATCGCCTCCTCTTCTTCAGTTGTAAAAAGTAAAAGCACTGAGTCGTCATTGGAGGCTCATGTTCATGAACCACACCTTTCCTTGTGTCCTTCACCCCAACCAAGATTGAAGGATGACGCAGGCCATACTACTGATTACTCCATGGAGCTGTTTTCACATACCATGCCTGGATTATCAAGTGAAATGGTGAATTACCCAGGCCAAGATGAATCTGACATGGAGTGCACTGATGCATAGCCGCTGATGGATGATTCTGCTGGTACATTCACTCAGAGCACTACATTGTCCTCGCAGTGTACAGAGCCAGATTCTGACCCTGATGAGACTCAGGTGCCCTTTCCCGCACACTATACCACCATACACGGTGACACAGAGGAAGGTGCACATGACATAGAAGAGGAGGTGATGGATGACCCAGTTGTTGACCCAGATTGGCATCCATTGGGGGAAGAGGGTGCTGCTTCCAATAGCTCAGATGAGGAGCATCCACAGCAGACATCGACATCGCATCAGCTGTTATCTGGCAGGCCCGGAGCACTCCAAAGACAGGTTCCAAACATCAAAAGAGCTGCTGGACAGCTTGTCCAGAGGGTCAAAAGATCACAGTGTGCTAGGCCGCAAAATGTCTGCCAAAGTAGGAAGAGTGCAGTGTGGCACTTTTTTGAACAAAATCCTCATGATCAGGCCAAGGTTATCTGTAAGAAGTGCGCAAAGACCTTTAGCCGAGGGAAAAATCTGAAAAATTTGAATACCAGTTGCATGCTTAGACATTTAACCAGCATGCACTTGCAAGCGTGGACACAACACCAAACCTCAAGCGCCACATGTGCAACTGATCACAACGAAGGTAGTCAGCAACGCTACATTGTTTCCCCCACTGTAAGCCCACCGGTTAGCACAGCAGCAAATGTTGAGGTGTCGTTGCAAGGCCACAGCAGTCAGGGAATCCCACTGTTATATCAACGAAAGACTGATTCTAGGCCATCAGAAAGAACACCAACTCCATCACCATCATCAACCCTCTCTCAGTCCGCCCTGTCCACCGCTACTTCCACCATATGCAGCTCTCAAGTCCAGTTCACCCTCCCAGACACTATGAGTAGGTCAAGAAAGTACTCAGTCTCTCATCCGCGTACACTGGGTTTGAACGCCCACATTGCCAAACTAATCTCGTTTGAGATGATGCCCTTTCGGTTGGTGGAAAGCGCAGCTTTCCGCGAACTCATGGCCTATACAGTACCACGCTATGACCTACCCAGTCGCCACTTCTTCTCTAGCAAAGCCATCCCAGCCCTCCACCATCATGTGAAAGACCGCATTGTCCATGCACTCAAGCAGTCAGTGAGCGGAAAGGTGCACCTCACAACTGATGCAAGGTCCAGTCGCCATGGCAAGAGCCGTTACGTGTCCATCACTGCGCACTGGGTTAATGTGGTGGATGCAGGGTCCACAGGGGACAGCGGTGGTGGGACAGTGCTGCCTAGCCCACGGTATAGGAAACAGTTGGCTGTAGGCATTCGACCCTCCTCCTCCTCCTCCAGAAGCGAAAGCTCGTCCACAGAGCGCAGTCGTACGAGCACTCCATCTGCAGCTGCCACTGTTGCACATGAGGTGTCCCCCTATCAAGCAGCTAGTGGAAAGCGTCAGCAGGCAGTGTTGCAGATGATGTGTTTGGGCGACAGACACACCGCCGAGGTGCTGGCCGAGTACTTTCAGCGACAAACTGAGTCATGGCTGGGCAGTGTACATCTTGAGGCAGGCAAGGTAGTTAGTGATAACGGGCGTAATTTTGTGGCAGCCATAGCCCTTTCAAAACTCAGCCACATACCTTGCTTGGCTCACACCTTGAACCTGGTGGTGCAGTGCTTCCTCAAAAATTATCCGGAGTTAACAGCCCTGCTCCAGAAGGTGCGAAGACTGTGCGCGCACATCCGCCGGTCGCCTGTACACTCCGTTCGTATGCAGAAGCTGCAGCGATTGCTCCACCTTCCCAACCACCGCCTCATTATCGACATTGCAACAAGGTGGAACTCCACCCTGCACATGGTGGAGCGGCTGTGCGAGCAGAGGCAGGCCATAATGCATTTGTGGGAGGATACACGGCCAGGCACTTTGAGAGCAGACATGGAGTTGCCTGGTGTGCAGTGGTCGAAGCTGAAAGACCTCTGTAAAGTCCTTCAGTGTTTTGAGGAATGCACACGGCTGGTAAGTGCAGACGACGCCATCCTAAGCATGAGCATCCCACTTATGCGTCTGCTCATGCAAACTTTGACGCACCTTAAGGAGCAGGCTTCTGCAGCCAATGTTGATGAGGAGGAAGAGGAGGAGGGAATCCTTGATGACATTCAGCCATTGTCTGCTCAGGGACCTCTCCTGGACGAGGTGGAGGAAAAAGAGGAGGAGGAGGAGGATGATGGGGATGATTACTTAGGGGAGGAGGATGCATCTCGTGGGGCAAGTGAAAATGTTGGCATGGCAAGGTCTGGTACAGGGTTTGTGCGTGACTGGAGGGATGTGGATTTGCCAGAAAGTGCTCCTCCAACCAGCACTCGCAGTGCATCATTGACACCGGGAACATTGGCCCACATGTCAGATTATGCCTTGCAGATCCTAAAAAGGGACCCCCGCATTGCCAAAATGATGAACGATGACGACTACTGGTTGGCCAGCATCCTGGATCCACGCTATAAAGGCAAATTACAAAACATCATGCCACAGGAGAACCTTGACCTAATATTGGCTAATAAACAAGCAACTCTGGTAAATCGGTTGCTTGAGGCATTCCCAGCACACAGCAGCGGTGATGGTTCTCACACGAGCCGTATGGGCTGGGGGCAGCTTGGCAGAGGTGTTCGTGGTGCACACAGCAGAAGTGGCGTTGGAGACAGGGGTTTCATGACAATGTTGTGGACTGATTTTTCAAGTACCGCTCACACAACTGGTAATACTGCATCGATGGAAAGTGACAGGAGACAGCAGTTGTCAACTATGGTTACAAACTACTTTTCCTCCCATATCGATGTTCTCCCACACAGGTCATTCCCCTTTGACTATTGGGCCGCTAAACTGGACACCTGGCCTGAATTGGCACAATATGCCTTACAGGAGCTCGCTTGCCCAGCTGCAAGTGTGCTATCGGAAAGAGTCTTCAGTGCAGCTGGATCAATCCTGACAGAAAAAAGGACCCGTCTGTCAACCCAAAATGTGGATGATCTAACCTTCATTAAAATGAACCACGCATGGGTTTCCAAGGATTTTGTCCCACCTTCCCCTGATGACACATAGGGTGACAGAAAAATGGCTTGCTTTGGTCCACCTCTTCCTGGGACTTGACCTATTTCACCTTTTGCATCAGCTGAATGTCCAACATCAACATATGCCACTTTCTAAAACTCCCTAACTGTGCTGCCTCTCCCCCCATGGCCGGGGTCACCACCTAGCGCACGACACCGTGCGAGTGCCGTTGCCCTGGACAGGTGGGTAGGCCGACTCTTGGGCGCGGGCACTGGCACAGGGTCCTTCATAGTGCAATCAAGTGTCTCTGACGGTGGTGGTGCACACCCGCCGTCAGACACACCGCCGTACTATGAGGGGCCCAGTGCCAGTACCGACGCCCACGAGTGGGCCCCCCTTGCTTGGGCAGGGCCCCAGCATTTGCAATCTTTACCTCTCCCTGCTCCTCCGCTGTGTAGTCTGGGCCGTCAAATCCATACTGTGCCTGACACCGTCTGAGCCTGCCTCCTGATGAATAGACATATATTTTGAATGTGTACGCTATCCATACATGTTATCCGGGGAAACGGTACCCTTTCTAACCTTTGTGCAATCACGTGCAATCCATACTGGGCCTAACACCGTCTGAGCCTGCCTCCTGATGTATAGACATATATTTTGAATGTGTACGCTATCCATACATGTTATCTGGGGATACCGTACCCTTTCTAACCTTTGTGCAATCACGTGCAATCCATACTGGGCCTAACACCGTCTGAGCCTGCCTCCTGATGTATAGACATATATTTTGAATGCGTACGCTATCCATACATGTTATCCGGGGATACGGTACCCTTTCTAACCTTTGTGCAATCACGTGCAATCCATACTGGCCTAACACCGTCTGAGCCTGCCTCCTGATGTATAGACATATATTTTGAATGCGTACGGTATCCATACATGTTATCCGGGGATACGGTACCCTTTCTAACCTTTGTGCAATCACGTGCAATCCATACTGGGCCTAACACCATCTGAGCCTGCCTCCTGATGTATAGACATATATTTTGAATGTGTACGCTATCCATACATGTTATCCGGGGATACGGTACCCTTTCTAACCTTTGTGCAATCACGTGCAATCCATACTGGGCCTAACACCGTCTGAGCCTGCCTCCTGATGTATAGACATATATTTTGAATGTGTACGCTATCCATACATGTTATCTGGGGATACGGTACCCTTTCTAACCTTTGTGCAATCACGTGCAATCCATACTGGCCTAACACCGTCTGAGCCTGCCTCCTGATGTATAGACCTATATTTTGAATGTGTACGCTATCCATACATGTTATCCGGGGATACGGTACCCTTTCTAACCTTTGTGCAATCACGTGCAATCCATACTGGGCCTAACACCATCTGAGCCTGCCTCCTGATGTATAGACATATATTTTGAATGTGTACGCTATCCATACATGTTATCCGGGGATACGGTACCCTTTCTAACCTTTGTGCAATCACGTGCAATCCATACTGGGCCTAACACTGTCTGAGCCTGCCTCCTGATGTATAGACATATATTTTGAATGTGTACGCTATCCATACATGTTATCCGGGGATACGGTACCCTTTCTCACCTTTGTGCAATCACGTGTAATCCATACTGGGCGTGAGAATGGCTGGCGAGCTGTTAAGCAAGCTACAGCACCTGTGGTTTGCACACGTAAGTTTTTCATTTTTTCAGGAATGACGGTTAGGCCTAATTCCGGAACTGCGGTTGACCTGCACTTACTGGGAAATCATTGTTCGCGGGTAATAATTGTAATCAGTGATCCCCATCACTAACGTTGTTCAGCGGGTTATCTGCACCTGTAAGCGACAAACGCTGGCCTTTTCAGTGTAGCGCACATGCAGCCACGGACATGTAAGGGCATGACACACCAGTTATTGGCCAATCTCATGTGCCAGAGCCTCACGTGTCCCTCTAGTAAGCCGGACTCGGACCGCGGGGCATGACGGAGTCTCGTTCGTTAACGGAATTAAGCTTGCAATGTGTGCATCTGTTCTGTAGCTGGCATGGTTGAGGTTTCCCAGGTGGAGTCGAATTTAACCGTAGGCTCCACTCCTGGTGGTGCCCTTCGGGACATTCCTTTAAGGTTCAGCTTTGCAACCATACTGCCCACGTAACACAAACACTTTGCCTTCATGAACGCTGTTTGGAGGGTCATGACTCGTGGGAATAACGCCGCCCAATCAGTTAACCTGCTAGAGAGATCGTTCGTTGCTCCCAAGCATGACATCACACTCCCTAGGAAGAAGGTAATGCCACTGTGGCGACCGTACTCCTGGGGGCGACACAAGTGCACTGATGCCCAGCCACTGCTCGATGAATCTGCTGGTACATTGAACCAGACCACTACATTCCCCTCGCACGCTACACGACCTGAATCTGACCCTGATGAAACTCAGGTTACCCTTCCCATATACAGTTCCATCTTACACGGTGACAAAGAGGAAGCTGCAGATGAAAGTGCAGGTTCGGCCCACCCACCATCAGACACACCACCGTACTATCAGGGGCCCTGTGCCAGTGCCGTCACCAACGAGTGGGCCCCCCCTGCTTGCTCAGGATCACAGCACTTGCAAAGTTGAAATACTGTGCAGTGAGATGGAAGATGGGGACGACGAGGAGTCCAGACAAGTACAGGGATTCCCTAGCGAGGAGACTTATTTGATTGTTTTCAATGTTGGGACAGCAATTTTTGGGGAGCACTATACTCTGGAGAATGATAGATGGGGCCCACCATACACTGGAACATTCCAAAGGTGGACATCAGACACTGGAGCAGCATTTACAGGGCCCATTATACACTAGAGCATTAGAAATGGGGCCCATTATGTTTGGAGCATTATTTGGGCCCATAAGACAGTGGAGCTTCATCCATGGGGACCAACATATACTGTAGCATTATGTGGAGCTCATCATATACTGTTTCAAACATTATATGGGACCAATGATTCTGTATGGAGAAATAGATGGGCCTCGTCATGAGATGTAAAAAGTGAAGTATTTTTCATTGTACTATACCGCTATTTCTCTGCCGTATCGGAGCATGATGAGTTGTGGTATGTGTTAAAGGGGCGCTCTTTCGCCCAGGGCACATGAAAACCTGCAGCCAGCCCTCCCCCCCACAACTTTAGCCAAATAACCCCCATTTTTCAGTGCGTAACTTGTATTATGAAGTTAATTAAGGTTGACAAGCTTAAGTAAGAAGAATTGATGCTTTTGGCATTCAAATGGGCACTGTAGGTGTGTTTCCTGTCCTCCTCTCACTGCCGACTTTTATTCCCCATTGACTTACATTGGGTTTCGTGTTTCGGGACGACCCCGACTTTTCCCTATAATCGGACGATCTTGCTTGACCCGACTTTTGGAAAAGTCGGGTTTCACGAAACGAAACTCGACCCTAAAAAAACAAAAGTCGCTCAACTCTATTTCACACATAAAGGTTTATGTGTGAAAGTCAGGACGTTTTACTTTCACTTTTATCATTACTGAATCGTCCTGTGAGCGCGGTACCTTCCTCTATTTACTCATTTAACCCTTTCTTGGCAGAAAAAGCACAGCTTCTGTCTAGGCACCAGCAGCTCTTTCTTTCTATTTGCAGCGCCAGTGTATATCTGTATATTAGTAATAATAACTGGTACCTTTATTTGACTCATATGAATAGCACTGACCAATCAGGGAGTGTCACAGAAGCGCAGTGGGATCCTCTTGGGGAAAAGAGGTGACCCTAAAACAGTAGATCTGTGGCAGAGTAAATCAAAATGAGGGCATGACAAATTATTAATATTGGTCCCCTGCACTGCAGTAATTAGAATAAGTATTTAACTATTTCAAAATTTGAGCAGAAAAAACAGTAAAGCAGTGCCAAATACTACTTTTATCTGGTCTCCTGTTCATATTACATACTTCAAAAGTCAATTTGAAAAATGTCCCTTTAACCCCATTCTGACATTAGACATAATATTCCATCCATGTGACCCGGGCCTGTCTGACCATGGACAGAATAGTATGCCACGCAATCGGCTGGGCACATGGGGGGGGGGTGCGCGGCCAATCGCCGCTGGGTGTCAGCTGATTCTCACAGCTGACACCCGGCACTATGTGCCAGGAGCGGTCACAGACTGCTCCCGGCATTTTAACCCCCAAAATGCTATGATCAAACACAATTGCAGCATTTCGGGAGCAGGCAGAGGTCTGACAGCCCCTCTGCCTTTGGATCGGAGACCCCGCCGAGTGACGCGGGGTCCTGATCGCTGCCGTGGTAACCTGATGTTGCCATGACAATATCCGGGTTACCAGAGCTGAGAAACTTCCCGGTCATTCACAATGCATGATCAGGAATTTTCTCAGGTCAGTGCAGTAAGTGCAGCGCTGATAGCTTCTATAGCATGCAGATGCTGCTTCAGCTGCATGCTATAGAAGCGATCAACTTGCAAAAAATGATTGTCCCATAGTGGGATAAAGTGTAAAATGTAGTATAATGTAAAAAAAATTTTTTTAAATAATTGTAAATTTAAAAAAAAATAGAAAAAACAATATATTTTCTATCACTAAATAAATATTTGAATGATAAAAATGTAAAAAATAAAAGTACACATTTTGTATCGCCGCATCTGTAATGACCTATAAAACTGTCCCACTAATTAACCCCTTTATTGAGAACCATAAAAAAGGCAAAAAACAATGCTTTATCATCATACCGCCGAACAAAAAGTGGAATAACATGCAATTAAAATGACAGATATAAATACACATCGCACCGCTGAAAATGTCATCTTGTTCTGCAAAAAAATAAGCCGCCATACAGCTCCATCACAGAAAAAAATAAAAAAGTTATAGCTCTCAGAATAAAGCGAGGCGAAAATAATTATTTTTTATATAAAATAGTTTTTATTGCATAAAAGCGCCAAAACATAAAAAAGATATAAATGAGGCATTGCTGTAACCGTACTGACCCAAAGAATAAAACTGCCTTATCAATTTTACCAAACATGAAATGGTATAAATGCCCCCCCAAAAGAAATTCATGAATTGCTGTTTTTTTGTTCATTCGACCTCCCAAAAAGCTGAATAGAAAGCGATTAAAAAATGTCATGTGTGGCTGAAAATGGTACCAATAAAAACTCATCCTGCAAAAAAACAAGACCTCACATGATTCTGTGGGCCAAAATGTGGAAAAATTATAGCTCTCAAAATATGGTGATGCAAAAACTATTTTTTGCCATAAAAAGCGTCTTTTATTGTATTTCTGGTACCGGAGATGTCAGTGCCTGTGTTTGCAATACTTGCGACACATGTGTGGCATGCGTGTGCCACATCAATACCAAAAGGACAGGTACCAGGGAAGAAGCGTCACAGTAAGTGCTGTTCCCCGGCATCGGGTGCTGAACACGGCTGTCATCATTCTCCCCTGCTCTGCCAGCTCTTTCCAAAACGGTGTCACTTGTGGGGGGTTTCAACTGTTTAGGCACCTCAGGGGCTCTCCAAACAGGACATGGCATCCAATATTAATTCCAACCAATTTTGCGTTGAAAAAGTCAAACAGCGCTCCTTCCCTTCTGAGCTCTGCCGTGTGCTCAAACAGTGGTTTACCCCCACATAAGGGGTATCAGCGTACTCAGGACAAATGGCATAACAACTTTTGAGGTCTAATTTCTCCTGTTACCATTGGTAATATAAAAAATTGGATCTGGACTCAATTTTTTCTGAAAAAAATTTAAATGTTCATTTTTTAAAACATTCCAAAAATCCCTGTGAAGCACCTGAAGGGTTAATACATTTATTGAATGTTGTTTTGAGCATCTTCAAGGGTTCAGTTTTTAGAATGGTGTCACTTTTGAGTATTTTCTATCACATACACCCCAAGTGACTTCAAATATGATGTGGTCCCTAAAAAAAATGGTGCTGCTCAACTTTTAACCCTTATAACTTCCTAAGAAAAAAAAAATTGGTGCCAAAATTGTGCTGATGTAAAGTAAACATGTGGGAAATGTTATTTATTAAGTGTTTTATGTGACATCTCTGTGATTTAAGAACATGAAAACTCAAAGTTGGAAAATGGCAACATTTTCAAAATTTTCACCAAATTTCCATTTTTTTTTACTAATGAATTCAAGTCATATTAAAGAAATTTTACCAGTATCATGAAGTATAATATTTCATGAGAAAACAGTGTCAGAATCACTGAGATCCATGGGAGCGTTCCAGAGTTATTACCTTATAAACAGACAGTGGTCAGAATTGCAAAAATTGGCCTCGTCATTAACATGCAAACCACCCTTGGGGGTAAAGAGTTAATGAGGTCATATTGTCCCTTTAATGCTGGGTGATACATATTACCAACATCTAATATGTGGTATAATTACATCCTGAAAACCATTGATTGTAAATATCTGTTTGGCCGGGGTCACACTAACCGACGCAAAATACGGTCAGTATTTTACATGCGTAATACGGATGAATGGCCCCTAAACAGTGCTCCACATGTCATCCGTAATCAAGGTGTGGTCGCGTATTTTGCGCATGTCAGCATCCGTATGTAATCCGTATGGCATCCGTATGGCGAGAATTTCTCGCAGGCTTGCAAAATGGACATATAATGGAGCCCTATGACAGGGTTTCTAACAGAAACCAAAGAATAGATATAGACACATAGAATGCATATATATATATATACATACTGTATATGTATTCTATGTGTCTATATCTATTCTTTCGTTTCTTTATTAAACCTGTCAGTGTGAGTTTACTGTATAGCGCACTGAATTGCCGGCTTTGCTAAGACACCTGGTGCGTATTTCTCGCAAGTCACATGTGTGGTCGTGTGTAATCCGTATTTTTTCCGCACCCATAGACTTGTATTGGCGTACTAAGGCTGTAGTACGCTGACAATCGCAGCATGCTGCGATTGGCACGGACCGTAGAATACGGATGAGAAATATACGGCTGGTGCGAGGGACCCCATAGAGAATCATTTGTCTGTGTCTAATGCGTGCTTTTAGCACCTCTCACTTGGCCGTATTCCTCACCAGTGTGACCCCGGCCTTACTAAAAATGTCATGAATGATCATTCTTTTGTCTAATACATTCTAAAAACAATTTACTAATCAAAAACACTTTTCCAATATTTATGATCTATAAATGGATAAGAAAGTATTTAGAGCAGCATCCTGATATTTATTACTATTGATTCAGATTAGGGAATCTTTATTACATAATCCATATACTATTGATCCTACGATTAAATCAACAAGATGATTCAAATTTAATTCTTAGAGCAAAGCAAAGACTGTTTCAACCTTTAATTGACCATATCGCCAAAAAACAACCAACTTACACATCCAAATTTTATTTTCTAAAAAAAATTGAAGTGCACATGCGCAATTTCACATTTTTATTTAAATAGTCATCCTAACATATAAGTGGCTTCTGAGAGTTCAGAAATATCTGATAAAGTCGTTGATTTTACAACTACTTGAATTTTATTTAATTTCACATTCTAGGCATTATTGTACATAAAAAAAATTGTTGCGATGATAGGGATATTCAAATATCTTTGTATATGAATTTATGAGCCACGAGGATAAATTATAAACTACTTAATGTTAGTAATGAGTTATTTGCTGGAGATATTTGCTTACCCAATGCTTTACCAACAACTGAATCTCCTAATATGGAGCTGTACTTCTCTTACAAATAAGACAATGAGCAGTACAAAATTAATTTGTGCTACGCTCTTCCATTCATTTACTGCTTAGGAAGGAGGCCACCATACATTGGTGCAGCCTGATCATGTACCATATTCAGCAGTGCTCCCACTGCAAGTCTCTGGTTCAGAGCTAGCAGTGATACTAGTCACTAAACCCCTTTGATGGTGTGATCAGTAGTGACCATGATAGTCAATTAAGCTCTCTCTCCGTCACCCCATTGTCTTCTCCCACATGACAAATGCAGGTCGGTTGTTATTGTCAATGTACTATGAATCAATTGTCACGACTCTGTTGTCAGGTGACCCGGGACCAGGGGCTTTTTCCCTGTCCCTAACAGTAGGGGGAGCCCTAGCTTGCCCTGTTCCCCAGGTTACTTCTGAAGGGGAAGATGCCACAGCCATGTATCTTGTCTTATCTCCTGAATCTGCCCTCCGTCTGTACCCTTCACACCCAGGAAGGAGAGGGGAGTAGTTGTACACCATAGTACACTAACTAGACGAACATGGTAACACAGGGGAAACAGAAAATACCAGGCATACAAATATTCACTCACAAATAACAGAAGAATGCACCGAGAAGAGGAGATTGGGGTAAACCAAAGTAGGAGAAGTAAAGGGAATTTTCACACTTAATAAACCAAAGCAGTCACAGATAAAACCACCAAATGCCTTCTCATATAACCAAACAACTATACTCCCAGCATTGCAGCATTATATAGCTCTAATGATGTGTGTCAGTCAGGATCTAGATTATATAAGGGATAGGAGTGGCTAACAGTGCTCAGCTGAGAGCTCTAGCTCCCAGAGCACTCAAAATGGCCAATTAACCCCTTTAAAGCCAAAAGAAATTTACACAGTTTAAAAAGAAGGTGAAGTGCTTCTTTTCAGTGCAAGAGTAGGACCAAACAGGCGCTGCAGTCTTCTGGCTCCTCTCTGTCATGATAACCCCTTGACATCAACTCTAGGCTTCGTTTGTATAGATGACAGAAATAGGCGACCTGTCATTAGAATACTGACAGAAAGAAACAATACACTGCACTAAATAAGTAGTGCAGTGTATTATGTATACTGTCAATGGATCACATGTTAAGGTCCTGTGTAGAAATGAGCAAATAAATTTGAGTGAAATTGAATTCTACTCAAATCTCACAAAAATCTGCATTCATCAATTTTTCATTAAAAAAATTTCTGTTCGGATTAAACTGGCTGCCATCTTTCTGTTCAGTCAAAGGCCATCAAATGATTAAAAAATCCTTATATTTACTTTACCACTCACCTCTTCATCCCCTCCTCACCTCACTGTGATTCATGTGGTAATTGTGGCATCTTCTGATTCTCACTGTGAGCCATAAAATCCTCCGATCTCTCACACTCAGCCAAGATTTCTGGATCTACATACGCATGTGGAGGGCGCATTCTGAGATTTCATGATTAGAACTTTCACATGCTTGCACAGAATCCTCCTAGGTCTTATCAGAACCGGTAGTCCTGGCCCAGTCTGAAAGGTCTAGGGATTTCAGCACAAATGACAGGATCAGGAGATGTGACCTGGATCGGATGAGCGACGGTGAGGAGCATAAATGCCAGGGAGGTGAGCAATGGGCTGAGTATAAGCATTTTTTTTTTAATTTTGTCATATTACATTTGTTACAGTCTGGAAAGACCCCATGGCATAATAAGGAACATTATATTTGCTGAGAATAACTTCTCTGTAAATCGAATTTCCAGGGAAAACCCACTTGAACATGCAAACTGGAAATTTACTTAATCAGCTCATCTCTAGTCCCATGAACTAATAAATAGTGTAAAATGATGTATTGAAATAACACAAATAGTGCCAGCTTTGATCATCATCCAAAATTGGGAAAATCATTATGCCAAAAAATAAGCCCTCACGCAACCACATGAAAGAAGAGATGAAAATTCCTGTTTCTAGTTAGGATGCTGACATTGATATTTCTCTAGTGCTGGTTTAATCAAGAATAACTAAAGTACATAGTCAGGGTTCAGTAAAACATTCAGACACAGAGTTATAACTTTTACAGCCCGTGTGAAAAAACTATAGCTTCATTTATACTAATTTATGTGGACTAATGTCCAAAGATGTTTTACAAGTCTTTTACCCCTTTCTGCCATGTGACGTACTATCCCGTCCATGTGCCCTGGGACTTAATTCCCAGGGACGGGATAGTACGTCACAGCGATCAGCGGCGCCCATGTGGTGAGCGCCGCTGATCGCGGCCGGATGTCAGCTGATTATCACAGCTGACACCCGGCACAATGTGTCAGGGGCGGTCACGGACCTCCCCCAACACGTTAAACCCTTGCACACCGCGATCAAACATGATCGCGGTGTATCGGGGGTTAAAGGGAAGCATTGGCAGGGAGGGGGCTCCCTCTGTGCTTCCCTGAGCCCCCCACAGCAGCGCAATGTGCAACGCTGCTGTGGGGGGCTCCATTCCTGTAGGTCTCTGAATCCAAGATGGCGATGGGGACCTTCGGGGGCCTGCAGGGAGCTGGCTTCCTCAGTGCCTGCAAAGCGCAGGCACGAGGAAGCCTTGTGCAGTGCCTGTGACAGATCGCTGATCTGTCACAGTGATCTGTGATGTGACAGATCAGCGATCTGTCACATGACAGTTATGTCCCCCCTGGGACAATGTAATAAAGTTAAAAAAAAAGTGTAAAAATAATTTTAAAAAAATCGCTAAATAAATTAAAAAAATATATTCCCTAATAAATTCATTTTTTGGAAATAAAAAAATAAATAAAAGTACACATATTTGGTATCGCCGCGTCCGTAACGACCCGCCCTATAAAACTGTCCCATTAGTTAACCCCTTTAGCGAACCCCTTGAAAAAT
Source organism: Dendrobates tinctorius (assembly GCF_039654945.1). Taxonomy (NCBI): domain Eukaryota; kingdom Metazoa; phylum Chordata; class Amphibia; order Anura; family Dendrobatidae; genus Dendrobates; species Dendrobates tinctorius. Next base: position 38,664,294 of record NW_027361703.1, on the reverse strand, counting down.
AAAAATAAAAAACGAAGTAAAAAATAATGATTTATTATCATACCGCCGAACAAAAAGTGCAATAACGCGCAATCAAAAAGACGCATAAAAATATCCATGGTACCGCTGAAAAAGTCATCTTGGCCCGCAAAAAACGAGCTGCATACAGCATCATCAGCAAAAAAATAAAAAAGTTATACCTCGCAGAATAAAGCGATGCAACAATAATTATTTTTTATATAAAATTGTTTTCATTGCATAAAAGCGCTAAAACATAAAAAAGACCTAAATGAGGTATCGCAGTAACCGTACTGACCCAAAGAATGAAACCACTTTATCAATTTTACCGCAGGTGGAACGGTGTAAACGCACCCCCCAAAAGAAATTCATGAAACGCTGGTTTTTGTTCATTCTGAGTCCCAACAATCAGAATAAAAAGTGATCAAAAGATGTCACATGCCCGAAAATGATACCAATAAAAACATCAACTCGTCCCGCAAAAAGCAAGACCTCACATGACTCAGTGGGTCAAAATATGGAAAAATTATAGCTCTCAATATGTGGTGATGCAAAAACTATTTTTACAATGAAAAGCGTCTTTTAGCGTGCGACAGCTGCCAAACATAAAAACCCGCTATAAATAGTAAATCAAACCCCCTGTAATCACCCCCTTAGTTAGGGAAAAATAATAAAATTAAAAGAAAATGTATTTATTTCCATTTTCCCATTAGGGCTAGGGTTAGGGCTAGAGTTAGGGCTAGGGTTAGGGTTAGGGCTAGGGTTAGGGCTGAGATTAGGGTTAGGGGGGTGTTGAGATTAGGGTTGGAGTTATAATTGGGGGGTTTCCACTGTTTGGGCACATCAGGTGCTCTCCAAATGCAACATGGCGCCTGATCTCAATTCCAGCCAATTCTGCATTGAAAAAGTCAAATGGTGCTCCTTCCCTTCCAAGCTCTGCCATGAGCCCAAACAGTGTTTTACCCCCACATATAGGGTATCAGCCTGTTCAGGACAAATTGCAAAACAACTTTTGGGGTCCAATTTCTCCTGTTACCCTTAGGAAAACAAAAAATTGGGGGCAAAAATATCATTTTTGTGGAAAAAAATGATTTTTTTATTTTCACGCCCGGGCGTTATAAACTTCTGTGAAGCACTTGGGGGTTCAAAGTGCTCACCACACATCTAGATAAGTTCCATGGGGGGTCTAGTTTCCAAAATGGGGTCACTTGTGGGGAGTTTCAATAGTTTAGGTACCTCAGTGGCTCTCCAAACGCACATGACACCCGCAGACCATTCCATCAAAGTCTGCATTCCAAAACGTCACTACTTCCCTTCCGAGCCCCGACGTGTGCCCATACTGTAGTTTTCTCCCACATATAAGGTATCAGCGTACTCAGGACAAATTGGACAACAACTTCGGGGTCCATTTTCTCCTGATACCCTTGGGAAAATAAAAAAATTCGGGACTAAATGATCATGTTTGTGGAAAAAATACGATTTTTTTATTTTCATGCCCAGGCATTATAAACTTCTGTGAAGCCCTTGGGGGTTCAAAGTGCTCACCACACATCTAGATAAGTTCAGTGGGGGGTCTGGTTTCCAAAATGGTGTCATTTGTAGGGGGTTTTCACTGTTTTGGTACATCAGGGGCTTTCCAAACGCGACATTGTGTCCGATCTCAATTCCAGCCAAAAACGTCAAATGGCGCTGCTTCCCTTCCGAGCTCTGCCAAGCGCCCAAATAGTGGTTTACTCCCACATGAGGGGTATCAGCCTACTCAGGACAAATTGCACAATAACTTTTAGGGTCCTGTTAGGCCTTTTTCACACATCAGGTTTTCGCCGTCAGGCGCGATCCGGCGCTTTTGACAGAAACCGGATCCGGCGAAATGCCCCATTGACTTGCATTTGCGCCGGATCGCGCCGGATGGCCATGCGTTTCATCCGGTTTTCGCTGGATCCGGCAATGTGTCGCGATCCGGCGTCTGGAAAAAACGGCTACTGTAACGTTTTTTGTCTCCGGCGTAAAAGCCGGACACGCCAGATCCGGCAAAAGCCGGATCCGGTGGCCGGATCCGGTTTTTTTGGTCTGAGCATGCTCAGTAGCTCTGCCCACAAGACATATATAAAGCAAGACAGTGGGACCCACAGCCACACCCAACATGCCACCCAAGAAAGCAACCAAGCGCAGCAGGAGAAGGCAGGAGACCACTGCAGCACCATCAGCACCACCACCACCCTAAATGGAGCAGCAAATGGAACATGCTGAGGAGGGGAGGCCAGCAGCAGATGAGAGACGGTAATTATCAAATCCCCCATTCCTCCAAACTAGGGCTATTGAATATCAAGATATTCATTGGCCCTTTGTTTCTCTTTATTCAACAGCCGCCCAATAGATGCAGCAGCAGCAGCAGCAGCAATGGCAGCAGGTGGAACACCACCCACAGGCATGGAGTGTGGCCACCAGGAAGATAGCACATCATCTTCTGGGAGCCCTCCCTCGCATCGTCAGCGTTTGAAGGTAAGTTTTTATTTCCAAAATCCATCATCTCTGTAATATATGTCTATTCATTGCCTTTTATTTCAAAACAGGATTCACAAGATGAAGAGGAGCTCCCAGAAGAAGAAGGAAGGGGTGGACAGACACTTGGAGTGGGCTCACAATTGGTAAGTTTTTTGCATCAAACGCAGAAACACAACATCACACTACACACAACACATAGAAAACAATGTTCTGCAGACCACACACAGCAAACAAATGCCTACATCCAAAGACATAACATTTTTTGTTTTCTTCTCTAGTCTTCCCAATCTGGTGCTCGGCCAAGAGGTCCTCGCAGTGCATCCCAGGGTCGTCGGCGACAGCAACGCGGCGGTCACCAGCGTGTAAGTATAAATATTTTTGCTTTGTTTTTTTGCACTTTTTTTATTTAATTTCTTTTGTGGAGGCTAATTATGTTATTTTTGTCTTTTTCTTTAACAGCCTTCACAGCGTGCTCCCGACTCTGACGGTGAGGATGGAGGACTCGATGTGGACCACCTCATCGATCTCGTCAGAGAAAGGGAGCCGCTCTGGAATATGGCTGACCGCCGCCACGCTGACCTTATCGTTACCCGACGACTCTGGGAGGAAATCTGTTCGCTCCTTGTGGGCCGCTGGGAGGACCTCGATGTTCGGGCCCAGATTAAAGAGCGTAAGTATATACAGTACCGGTTGCTTGATGTAAACCAGTGTTTCCCGAACTCCAGTCCTCGTGGTCCCCACGGATCATGTGTTCAGGATTTCTATTTACTATGGAAATCCTGAAAACATGACCCCTGGGGACCATGAGGACTGGAGTTTGGGAAACACTGATGTTGTATACTAACCACTTTGTCCTTTCTCGTTTCAGGGAACAGAATTGTGAATCGGTGGCGGTCTGTGAGGGATCGTTTCAAGAAGGAGTTCAATAAAGAGATGCGGGCCCGAGTGGATCTGGAGGACGCAGGAGCAAGTACAAGTACGCAGAAGCCCTGTCGTTCCTCCGGGAAACAATGGTCACTAGAAGGTAAATATTACACACCACATGTGAAAAAAAATGTTAGATGTAAATTTTTTTTTTCAGCCAGGGCCATACCATGTCAGTATTTTAATTGTTTTTTTTTTCTCTTTATTCCACAGCACGGTGAGCAGCACTCGGGAGCCTGCACGATTGGACCCTTCTGAGGCGATCCCTGAGGAGACCGGCACCGAGGGACACTTCGACCGCCCCGGTACATCTGCACCTTCCCAGCCTTCCCACACATTCGACCCATCTGTCCCATCCACCAGCACAGGAGCATCATGGCCGCCTACATTACATGAAGCTGCTGGTGAGGAGATCGCTTTCCCTTTACCCCACCCTTCTGCCCGGCAGCAGCGGCAGAGGGGTCAGGAAAAGACTTATGCGCCAGAGTTCTTGCATCTGAATGCATCTTTCCAGAACTGTCTAAAAGTCTTGTCAGAGCAAATCTCTGCAGGCTATCAGCAGATCAACTCCAGCATTCTGGAGGTGAAGACACTTCTGCAAACCATGCATTCAGAAGCAAGATCTTCGCCAAACCACACCTTTTTCAGGTCTGTTGTGGAGCGCATGGAAATGCTCTCTCCTGCCCAGCAGATACATGTAATGCATTCATGCCACGCTGCTCTCCAGCAAGTTACCTCCCAACCTCCTCCTCCCACCACAGTAGTTCCTCCACCTGCACCCCCTCCAGCCACTTTCCATCCTCCCCCTCCTATTACATCTACACCCCCTCCAGCCACTTTCCATCCTCCCCCTCCTATTACATCTACACCCCCTCCAGCCACTTTCCATCCTCCCCCTCCTATTACATACCATCCACCTCCCCAGCACCATCCACCTCCCCAGCACCATCCACCTCCCCAGCACCATCCACCTCCCCAGCACCATCCACCTCCCCAGCACCAGCAACCTCCCCAGCACCAGCAACCTCCCCAGCACCAGCAACCTCCCCAGTACCAGCAACCTCCCCAGTACCAGCAACCTCCCCAGTACCAGCAACCTCCCCAGTACCAGCAACCTCCCCAGTACCAGCAACCTCCCCAGTACCTGCAAACTCCCCAGTACCAGCAACCTCCCCAGTACCAGACATCTCCCCACTTCCAGCAACCTGCCCCGTACCAGACATCTCCCCACTTCCAGCAACCTGCCCCGTACCAGACATCTCCCCACTTCCAGCAACCTGCCCCGTACCAGACATCTCCCCACTTCCAGCAACCTGCCATCAACATCATCTGCTCCTACAGTCCCTGCCCAACCCTCCACTCCACCACCCACCACCTCTTCTGCTTCCCACATGTCCACCCATTCTGTAGTTTTTTCCACACCTTCACCTCTAACTGTTCCTTCCCCACCACGATCCCAGTCCTCTCTCCACACTCCCAGTGTCGAAGTGTCCCGCAGCCCCTCCAGCAGTATTTCCACCACACACTACACAGATTTATAATGTGTGTATTTAAATAAAAATGACCAGTTTTATGGTTTCAAAGCTTTATTAAACAAGTTTATTAAAATTTTAAAAAAGTTTACTAAAAAAAACATTTTTCAATAAAAGTTAAATTATTTTACACTGGTTGTCTGTCATTTCTTTCTGCAGCGAAAAAGGTTAAATACAGGGTATTTAAAAGGTGAAATGGTATTCAAAACTAGGTATATAACTGTGGGTAAATTTTAGCTTTTTGCCACAGTTGTGTTCCTGGTTGTGTTTGAAGCAAAGTATTTCACCTAAAAAGTTGTGTTTATTGTTGGTGATTTCCTAACAATGTACACAACTTTTGTTAAAAGGTGAAATACTTTGCATAAAACACAACCAGGTACACACCTGTGGCCTAAAGCTAAAAATAGTAAGACCATGACAAGATAGCCAACTTTGGTTGGCAAAGGTATATACTGTTGGTCCAGAAGGTACACAAGTTTGGTTAGGGCACAAATCTTTCACACTCTGTCATCCTGCCAGTGTACTCTGCCTTGAGGTGACATAAAGTATATTGCAAAATTGTCCCTCATTACTGAAACCGTCACAGAACTTCTAGTGGTAATGTCATGGTAATCTTGCAAGGTGGTTTCTTCAGAGGTGTCCTCAATGGAAATGGGTTCCTTGCAGATAACAAAATTGTGGAGTACCACGCACGCTTTGATCACCTCGTCCACAGTTTCTGTCTTGAGGTTGATCGCAGTCAATAGGACCCGCCATTTGGCTGTCAGAATACCAAAGGTACATTCAACCATTCTTCTTGCTCTTGTGAGGCGGTAATTAAAAATGCGTTTTGGTCTTGTCAATCCTCTGCTAGAGTACGGTTTCAAAAGGTGTTCTGACAGCTGGAAGGCTTCATCCCCTACACATACAAATGGCATAGGTGGACCAGATGTTTGCGGCAGCGGTCTAGGTGGTGGGAACTGGAAGGTGTTTCCATACAGTTTAAGCCCCATGGCAGACAGTTTGAAAACTTGAGAGTCATTGGAGCGGCCATAGGCCCCAATATCAACCGCAATAAATTTGTATTCCACGTCAGCGATGGCCATGAGGACAATTGAAAAATATTTCTTGTAATTGAAATATTCCGATCCCGATCCAGCTGGCTTTACAATGCGGATATGTTTCCCGTCCACAGCGCCCAAGCAGTTTGGAAACTGACATATCTGTTGAAACTTGTCAGCAATTTCAATCCACCTCTCTGTTGTGGGCTCTGGTAAAAACTCTTCAGCTAAGGAGTCCCACAGTGCACGGCATGTGTACTTCACAATTCCAGATATGGTGGAAATCCCCAGTCTGTACTGGAAATGCAGTGACGAAAGGGATTCTCCAGTTGCAAGAAATCTGTGGGGAATTAAAAAACAATAAATTAGTTTTAAATCACAGCATTACATACCAAAACTGACCTATAACACTTGGAGATACAAACTACCACCAACAAGATTGCAGTGAAAGTGTGCTCTGATGCGAGCATATCCAATAAATGTGGCTTACCTTAAAGTCACCATCAGACGCTCTGCGGGTGAAACAGAGAAGCGGCAATAGGTGTCCGCTTTTCTTATGAGGTGTGCAATGCGCTCCACCAAGTAATCAAAATTCTCCATTTTCATCCTAACATATCCAAAAAATGTATCCGGGTTTCGTCGAAGGTCCATGCAGAGTGTAGAATAGACCCCATGCGTCATTCTCTTGGCTGTGATGGGGTGGATCCACAAACGTCGTCTACGATGCCTGATGCGCTGCTGTCTCGCTCTCTCCTTCTCCAGAACAATCACCCTCAAACGATTTGCCTCCGCTATAAAATCCGCCAAATTCTTCAAAATATTTCCAATGACAACATCCATCTTCGCCAGTAACTTGCTCTTCTCTCCAACCTGCACTTTCTCCTCTACAACCTGTCAAAGAAGGGCTGTAGGAACATGCTATATATAGTTTTCCAGTAGCCAATCCCGTTCGGAAGGCCACAAGGGTCAATTTTAAAAACCGGATCCGGCGTAATCCGTCGAAAAATGGATAGAAAAACGGATGAACCGGATGAGACGGATCCGGTTTTGTCTGTCAAGAAAAAGACGGATCCGGCAGAAAACCGGATCCGTCACATCCGGTTTTACGAAACATTTGCCGGATCCGGCGTTCCGGCACGACGCCGGATCGCGCCTGACGCCGAAAACCTGATGTGTGAAAGTAGCCTTACCCTTGGAAAATTAAGAATTGAGGGTGAAAAGATCATTTTTGTGGAAAAAATATGATTTTTTAATTGTACGGCTGTACGTTATAAACTTCTGTGAAGCCCTTGGGGGTGCAAAGTTCTCACCACACATCTAGACAAGTTCCTTGGGGGGTGTAGTTTCAAAAATGATGTCATTTGTGGGGGGTTTCCACTGTTTTGGTACATTAGGGGTTTTCCAATCGCGACATGGTGTCCGATCTCAATTCCAGCCAAAAAAGTCAAATGGCGCTGCTTCCCTTCTGAGCTCTGCCATGCGCCCAAATTGTCATTTACACCCACATATGGGGTATCAGCGTACTCAGGGAAAATTGCACAATAACGTTTAGGGTCCTGTTGCCCTTGGGAAAATAAAAATTGGGGGTGAAAAGATCATTTTTGTGGAAAAAATATGATTTTTGAATTGTATCACTGTACATTATAAACTTCTGTGAAGCCCTTGTGGGTTCAAAGTTCTCACCACATATCTAGATAAGTTCTTTGGGGGGTCTAGTTTCCAAAATGGGGTCACTTTTGGGGGGTTTCCACTGTTTAGGTACATCAGGGACTCTCCAAACGTGATATGGCATCCGATCTGAATTCCAGCCAATTTTGCATTGAAAAAGTCAAATGGCGCTCCTTCCCTTCTGAGCACTGCCATGCGCTGAAACAGTGGTTCCCCCCACATATCAGGTATAAGCGTACTCAGGACAAACTGCACAATAACTTTTGCAGTCCAATTTCTCCTGTTACCTTTGGTAAAATAAAAAAAATTGAACCTGAAGTTTTCTTTTGTGAAAAAAAGTTAAATGTTCATTTTTTTTTAAATATTCAAACAATTCCTGTGACGCATCTAAAGGGTTAATAAACTTCTTTAATGTGGTTTTGAGCACCTTAAGGGGTGCAGTTTTTAGAATGGTGTCACTTTTGGGTATTTTCTATCATATAAACCCCTAAAAGTGGCTTAAAATGTGATGTGGTCCGTAAAAATAAAATGGTGTTGAAAAAATGAGAAATCGCTGGTTAACTTTTAACCCTTATAACTTCCTAACGAAAAAAAATTTTGGTTCCAAAATTGTGCTGATGTAAAGTAAACATGTGGGAAATATTACTTATTATGTTTTTTGTGTGCCATATCTCTGTGATTTAAGGGCATAAAAATTCAAAGTAGGAAAATTGCAAAATTTTCGCCAAATTTCCATTTTTTTCACAAATAAACGCAAGATATTTAAATGAAATTTTACCACTACATGAAGTACAATATGTCAAGAGAAAACAGTGTCAGAATCACCAGGATCCATAGAAGCGTTTCAGATTTATTACCTCATAAAGGGACAGTGGTCAGAATTGTAAAAATTGGCCCGGTCATGAACGTTCAAACCACCCTTGGGGATTAAGGGGTTAAAGTATAAGATTTAATGTGTGATTACTAGTGTTGAGCTTTCCGATACCGCAAGTATCGGGTATCGGCCGATATTTGCCGTATCGGAATTCCGATACCGAGTACCGATACTTTTTTCGTATCGGATACCGGAATCGGAAGACCAAAATGCAATGAGCCACTTTTGTGGCTCTGATTGGCTGCCGAAATGACGTCATCATGATGCGCTGTCTGTGCGCATCATGATGCGCCATCAGTTCGGGCCTTCGGGGGGGCTGTGCCGACTGTACGGGGGTCTGTACCGGCCTGCCGGTGGTCTGTGCAGGCTCCGGTGGTCTGTGCCGGCCTGCCGGTGGTCTGTGCAGGCTCCGGTGGTCTGTGCCGGCCTGCCGGGGGGCTGTGCCAGCCTGCCGGTAGTCTGTGCAGGCTCCGGGGGTCTGTGCCGGCCTGCCGGTGGTCTGTGCAGGCTCCGGTGGTCTGTGCCGGCCTGCCGGGGGGCTGTGCCGGCCTGCCGGTGGTCTGTGCAGGCTCCGGTGGTCTGTGCCGGCCTGCTGGGGGGCTGTGCCGGCCTGCCGGTGGTCTGTGCAGGCTCCGGTGGTCTGTGCCGGCCTGCCGGGGGGCTGTGCCGGCCTGCCGGTGGTCTGTGCAGGCTCCAGGGGTCTCTGCAGGCATCGTCCGATGGGACTACAAGTATGTAGTATGTAGCACGTATGTAGTATGTAGCACGCATGTAGTATGTAGCATGTATGTAGTATGTATGTTACATGTAGTATATATGTAGTATGCATGTTGTATGTATGTAGCATGTATGTAGCATGTAAATTTTTTTTTTTTTTTTTTTTTTACATTCAACACATTAGCCGGATGATGGGACTACTACTGTCCCATCATTGGCTAATGTGTCAATCACTGTCATGGTAGCAGGCATCGCCCGATGGGACTTGTAGTCCCATCGGACGATGCCTGCACAGACTACCGGAGCCTGCACAGACCACCGGCAGGTCTGCACGGACCACCGGCAGGCCGGCACAGCCCCCCGGCAGGCCAGCACAGCCCCCCCGGAGCCTGCACAGACCACCGGCAGGCCGGCACAGCCCCCGGCAGGCCGGCACAGACCACCGGAGCCTGAACAGACCACCGGCAGGCCGGCACAGCCCCCCGGCAGGCCGGCACAGACCACCGGAGCCTGCACAGACCCCCCGGCAGGCCGGCACAGACCACCGGAGCCTGCACAGACCCCCCAGCAGGCCGGCACAGCCCCCCAAAAGGCCCGTACAGACCCCAGAGAGGCTGTACAAGGCAAAAATAGGGTTTTTTTTATTCCGATACCGGAAGTCCCATAGACTTGAATGGGACTTCTGGTATCGGAATCGGCGATACCCGATATTTTTTTTAGATCGGCCGATACCATCCGATCCAATACTTTTAAGTATCGGACGGTATCGCTCAACACTAGTGATTACATAAATTCAGCAAAATTATTAAAGATTCAATGTCCTAAAGAGAATACACAAAGCCGGAAAGATGGCACTTCTTTTCCACTCTATCTTTGTATCACTTATAGTTTGCTTTTATATAATAGGATAGTTTTAAAGCCAAGGCTTGCCTTTATAATGTGTCTCCAAATAGTAGATGCCTAGCATCTGTATGACGAGTATGTGTGGTTCTGCATACGACGAAAGCTCCCGTCACACACAGTGATCTCGCTAGCGAGATCACTGCTGAGTCACTAGTTTTGTGACGCAACAGCGATTTCCCCAGCGAGATCGTTGTGTGTGACAGCTATCAGGGACCGCCCTCCCTGCCAGGTATCACTGATCGCTGTTAAAATGACATTTTTGGGGTCGCTGGTCTCCCGCTGGTCAGCACGCATCGCTGCGTGTGACAGGCAGGAGACCAGTGACCAGCGAGCAGGAGCTGGTAACTAAGGTACACATCGGGTTTCTAAGGGGGCGTGTTGAGCCTAGAAACCCAATGTGTACCTTAGTTACCAGCGTGCTGATGCAGGGAGCTGGTAACCAAGGTACACATCGGGTTTCTAAGTGCTGCGCGCCCTTTAGAAACCCGATGTATACCTTAGTTACCAGCTCCCAGCATCAGCGCGCTGGTAACTAAAGTACACAGCGACGCCGCGCTCTCGGCATCGCTGGTGCTGATCGCTGGTGAAGCTGTCTGTTTGACAGCTAACCAGCGATCATGTAGCGACTCACCAGCAATCCTGACAAGGTGATATCGTTGTTGGGATCGCTGGTGAGTCGCTATGTGTGATGGGGCCCTAACGCAATATTAACACTGACTGCAACACCATAAGCAATCAATGCATGTTGAATCTTTCATGGGGCTCAGCAGGCTTTTTCCACTATCTAAACGTTTTAAAAGAAGCCAGACGGCTTTATAATTTAAAAAAATTAAATGCTACATTAACAAGGTCAAAACCTTGTAGGTGCTGGAAGTGTTTTTTTTTAACATTTATAAAGCTTCGATTTTTCAACTCCAGTACTGTACAAGGTTTTAGTTTGGATAATTGTTAACATTATAATATTTTCTTTTCCAACATGTTCAGATGTTCACCTCTTGCAATCAATATCACATTGATATGCTAATGCATTCAATGAAATAACATTTAATGTTAGAACTGTTCATTTAGTGTACTATAAGTCCGCAAGCTTCACATTTATTGGCACAGTATGTAGCCAATCCTTGGTGTACCTCTAATGGAGACAAGCCACATGACTGGTGCCAGTTCCATAGTGATAGCTTTGGTTGATAAGCAAATACATTTGGAAAAAAAGGTCAAGATGTCATGATTTGTCGGAGAAATGTCAGGAATGTGTTATTCCTCCTTGCATTTCAGCTGACATATCTTTATGGTTCTTTTTATTTCATGACTATGCAGTTTGTATGCTCTAACTTATATTATTAATAAAAGCTCTATGAGGCATTACTGGGGCCTTGAGTTGTCAAATTAAACCTGCCAACTCCAGCAATCAGAATGAAAGGGCCTTCACGTAAGGGAGCAAACAGTATCAGACATGGCATCTAAAAGGTAAAACATCCAGGAAAGGCGTTTTCTATGATCTCGGCTGTTAAAAAAGAAGTATGTCCATCTTTCGCGCCTGCAAAATCATCAAGATATACTAATATATTCTATTGCAGATCCATTATTAAAGAATATCAATATTTAAGGATTTTAGTTGCCCTTCTAAAAATTAAGTTACTTGGTGATATTGCACTCATTTAACAGTCTCCAATGTGATGTGTGGACTTCAGCAGATGCATAGCCTCTGATTGGCTGTGATGTATCAAAATTTGGACCAGCAGAAGAAATGATGACCATGACGTGAAATCTGCAGCTAATCAGTGACCACCGATTGGCTGCAGGGCTCACCTGAAGTTCCAGAGGAAGTTGATGCCAGCAGATTGACTGCATATGCAGGAATGTTGCTGGTCTATTAGATGAATATAATTTTTCAACCTAGGTGGGAAAATTAGTAAGGGTTAATCTAGTAATGGACAGTTACTTAAATCCCTAAAATATTATTCAGAGAAAACAATCGAGGCAAAATAGAGTGAAAAAACATCAGCTCGCCATCTGTTTCAGCACCTTGCCGGATGAAGTAACGTCATCCAGAGCCATCTCAGTCTTGGATGTCGGCGAAATAGAAAAACGTGGGGAAAGATACTCCAGTGGTGAAATCAAGAAGGAAAGTTATCTTTTTTGTAAAAAAAAAAATCAGAAAAAGCTTTTATTCAGTACAGTCAGTAGTACATTAAAAAAGACATGGATCCTGGTCACCACAACAAGGGATGAATAACCAACATGTGTCAGCCAAGATAACTTTCCTTCTTGATTTCGTTGCTTGAGGTTTTTCCCCCACCTTTTTCTAAAATATTATTCTTGCACGCCTGCTTGCCCCATTATTGCCCAAACTAACATTTTTATTAGATCATTAAAAACTTGCCCTTCTATAAAGAAATCTCTGCCTATTGTAGATCCTCTTTAAGCTACCATTAAACTATTCTGTCCATTTTTATTATACAAGAATAATGACAGGACTTTTGCTCAATTAGTATTTAAAGCATGAATTGCAAATGCAGTACTTGGGCAGATCTCCAGCCAATATAATACTGTACATCAAAGTCAATGTCATGACCTATTTTTACAGCAGTTTGTGTTCACGTTGTGCTTAGACTGACAGTCTTTAAGAGAATAAGCCAGATCTAACCTGTCAGGCTGGCGAGTAGCGATGTATATCTCTATATCTTTGTGCCTACCTGTCATTAGATCTTCCTTTTTACTTGTCATTCTAACTAAACAACTCTTAGAATTTCACAGGTAATCATCATGTCTGCTTAACAATATATTCCCAAGGACTCTACAAGTATTAATTTGCACTCGCTAGTTATATGCTTCATTTAGTTTCAATGATGGGTCATCATGATTGTCAGTCTCCCATTTCTAAATACAGTAACTGTTGTCCTCCCTCCAACACCAAGCAAATGTCAACCTTTCATCTCTGGGAAAGGTGAATTCAACATTAACTCTGTCAGTGTTTATTAGATAGATGGGATATTAGAGCTGCTGTAGTCAACACAGCGGAATGCTGCAATACTTCCAAATTATAACCATATATTTGGATCGGTTTGTGGTTAGATATTATGTAGTTAATATATTCTCTGAAATAGAGCCATATTCACCTTCTAACTCACCCATGAATTCAGTGCAATCTCTGGAGGTCAGCATTAGCTCTGGAAGCAGTGTCTGCTTTTTCCGAAAATCACAGCACCGCTGCAGCCTGTAATTGGCTGCAGAGCTCAGATATCTAGAAAAGTGTGTCATCAGATATCTCTCCGATTAAATGATCTTCTAATCACTTGAATACACCAGCCAATTACATGCTACAGTGGTGCTGTGACTTCCAATCAGAGCTGGTACCACTTTTCAAGATAGCTCAAACCTCCAGAGCAATTTTCCCAGGATTCACAGGGGACGCTGGAAAGGGAGCATGCTTATGATTATTATTTTTAATCAATCCATGCCTGAAAAGAATATTTTACTGTTGGACATCCCCTTTAGATTGATCGTAAAGATTTAAGATGGCTGAAAAGACCAATTTGGGCTATTTTTTCCTGAATGTCCATACCTTTTGTAAACAAGTGTGACAGATGCAGATAATAGGAAGACTATCTTCCATCTTTATTTACCAATATGTAAGGTAACTAAAATTACACCAAAATAGAAATTAAAATAAAAATGATAAATAGGTTGCTTTCCAAAAAATCTTAATTGTTACTATTAATTATACAGTCCTTCCTACTGGAAAATTCAATCACACTTCAAGCACTACAGGCTGAATATTCACCACTTTATGGAGATTAGTAATGATTAGCACCCTCTCTTCTGCATAACGGGTGGTGGTATATATTAATAACCAGCCAGCACCCTTAGTATATAATTTTGTGGAGTATAATGGCTGTGTCTCATTCACTACATTAAGAAAAATCCATTCTACTGTTATGAATTAACAAACTAGGTATTACAATTATTGATTTAATGCACAGCAATATTAAAAGCGTTATCTGACCTTTGAAAAGTAATACCAAAACAAAATCAAATGTTATAAAATAAAAAGAACAACTCATTTATCTACCCCTAGCCAATTCAGGGCAAAAATTTTGGCATTCAATTCTGGATTTTATTTGTAAGCTTCCTACATGTGACCATGCAGTCAGCCAAAAGTCAGATGCCATACTTATGGAATCATGGCACTGATAGCTGAGCATTGATGCCAGTGAGCATGCCACATTACTACTGAAACTACTGCAGATCTCACATGCCAGTCACTTGTAATAGCGATTCAAGGAAAATACAGATTTTTATCTAATATTAAATATTAAAGCGGTATAGTTGAAATGGAGTCTTTCCAGGTATCTTAGAGGCAATGTCATTTAATACCTGACATATGATGTATTCTTGCCAAAAACTTTACAAAGGACCAGGGGATATTCATTATTTGAGGATGAAAGGCAATTTCGACATCTACTTAGTAATGGGCTCTTTATAGTTAGAGTAGTCCACGTCCAAATACAAAATGACTTATCTCTAAGCGCAGTAATGGCGGACATGCATAGTATCAGTCATGACTTTTTGCTGACCAGTTTGGATATAACTGACAGTTGCTTTATTTGGGTTGTAAAGCAGCATGGCCGTGGCAACCAACCTGTCCTAGATTGCTCAGAACTAGTGATGAGCAAACGTGCTTGGATAATGTCTAATCAGAGCATGCTCAGGTGTTATATGAGCATCTGGCCGTGCTCATATATTATGTTCAATTCCCTGCAGCTGCATGATTTTCGGCTATTAGACAGCCTCAACACATGTAGGGATTGCCTATTTCTTATGCATTCCCGACATGTGTTGAGGCTGTCTAATAGATGCAAATCATGCAGCAGCAGAGACTTGAAGATTATATACAAGAACTCCTTGATGCTCGGAAAACACCCAAGTGTGTTCGGTGAGGGCTTATTTTTTGTGCACTGAGCTGATGTTTTTAATGATACCATTTGGGTGCAGGTACAATCTTTTGATCGCCCATTATTGCATTTTAATGCAATGTCTCGGCGACCAACAAAACGTAATTCTGGCGTTTTGACTTTTTTTCTCGCTACGCCATTTAACAATCAGGTTAATCCTTTTCTTATTGATAGATTGGGCGATTCTGAATGCTGTGATACCAAATGTGTGTATGTTTGATTTTTGTTTTTATTGTTTTATTTTGAATGGAGCAAAAGGAGTGCAATTTGATCTTTTATATTTTTTGTATTTTTTAAAATTTTTTAAAACTTTTTTTACTTTTGGTATGGTTCAATAGTCTCCATGGGAAACTAGAACCTGCCAAAGCTCAATCGGCTCTGCAGCATACAGGCGATGATCAGATCACTTGCATGTAGTAGATTTGCTCACTTGCTATGAGCGCCGACCACCGGACGGTGCTCATAGTAATCCAGCACTGACAACAATAGAGGTCTCCAGGAGACCTCTTGTTGTCAGCCAACCTGTCAGTGACTCGCGATCACATGATGGGTGTCTCTGATGGGCATATTTCTGGCATGACTGCCGGAAGCACATGTTAAATGCCACTGTCAGCATTTGACAGCAGCATTTAATTGGTTAATAGCCACGGGTGGATCGTGATTCCACCCAGGGCTGATCCAGACACATGTCAGCTGTTCAAAACAGCTGACATGTGCTGGGAAAGATGTGGGCTCACCGCTGGAGTCTACTTCAAAGGGAGGGAGTCCTACATCGGAGTAAATTTACGCCCGATGTCAGAAAGAGGTAAAATAACTCTATCTCACTCCCAAAATAACATTATTTTTGTAATTATAAATAAAGATGGGAATGCTTTTAATTTTAAAGATACCTTACTTTTTAACACTAAAACTGTACTAAAGGTGTTTTTATCATACCTCTATTTTATGTCATCTGATTTTGTTATTTGAAGAAAGTAAGAGCAAGAAGTCTGTATTTTCTCTCCATGTTTAAATGGGCTTCCTTTGTGTACTGGTTTCTTCCCATATTCTAAAGACCTACTGATGATAATGTATTTAGATTATGAGTCCCTTTTGGGGACAGTGATGACGTCTACAAAATGCTACAGAATATAATGACACTATGTAAGTAAGAAAAACATAATAAGACAGATTCTGAAAAACCTAGTATGAATGGGAAATGTTAGGACTAGGCAATATCATCTTAAAGTTTGATTAGTATATGATAAAATCAAACAATGCCGACTAATTGTAGAATTCCGAACCAACCGTAGCTTTATAGAATGATTTAGAATATCACTAATCGTGTTAACTTTTTATTGCTTCTACAAGTTTAACTCTATTATAACCGTAACAAACAATGATGTTCATTTTCACCATAGGTTGTTACGAGGCTGTATGAAACCAGCTCAGGAGATAGCCATGCTTCAAATGCAGCAAATTATGGTTATGTTATATAGCTCTGATCATTGCTGCTTAACTGCTTAAATACCATTGTCAATCTCTAACAGCAGTATATGAATGACGCTGTTGTGAGCTAATGGGTTACCATGACAGTCGGGGGCCTCCTGAAAGCCTCCGGTAACAGACATCTCATTCCTCCTATGAAGCTTAGCTACAGGCCGGGCTTTATAGGAGAACTGCAAATACACTATTGTTTTGCAGTATAAATTATAAGTGATTAAATGATTGTAGGCTCAAGCTCCCTAGTGTGACTAAAAAATAAAGTAAAAATAATAAAAAGTTATTTTAAAAAAATGTAAAAAACTGTACAAAAATACTTCAGGTGTTGAAAAACAAATGTTCTTTTAGAAACATTAGATATATGCAATATTTTGCAGCAATAATTTGCGAGTTTATATCCAGCCCCACATGTGCTTGTTACAGCATATTAGCATTGATGCTGGTTTTCATGCCAGTAGCTTATGACAGGACGACCTCTTTAAATAATAATTTATGTATAACTCTTTGTGGTCCACTAAAAAATTAACTAATTTACAAAAAGCCTTAGATGTACAACATGTTGCCATAAAATCAAAAAATATAAGGCTCTTGAACTAAACCTTAAATTGGTTGTCCATTCACAAGATATTGATGACCTATTTTTCAAGGGGTTATCCAGGACTATTTCATTTTTTCTTCCTAACTATATAGAGCAGGCATTCAATCAACATGATGACGGCAGTCATGCTCCATTGACAGAGTATCCCGAAAGAGGAAGAACTGCTCTGTGGACCCGAGGTTAAATGCAAGAGTGGTCCATGGCCACTCTGAGAAGGCACTGCGCAGAATAGGGAAATGGCTAACTCCATTTAATATTTCGTGGCTGTTTAAAAAGTGCTGCTTACTGCTTCTATTCAAGTAAATGGCTCCTATCCAATACAGCACACCTACACAGCTCAGATGACATCCACAAGATGTCCATCTGATATTGATGACCCATTCACTTAAAAACGTTCATGGGAATAGCCCAACAGAATATAATATAACATAACATTAAGCTGTCAGTGTAATTCAGACTTGTTAATGAGGCCCTATTGACTGGAGTCATGCTATAAACAATTTGATTTCATTGAACCTTTTTAGCAGTTTCAGGAGAATTTTCAGGAAATGTAGTCACTGTCATTAAAATAACTTATTTAGGGTGCCAAACTGAGAAGCTGATTTTAAGCGATATCTCGATGTAACAGGCTCAATTTTACAAATGCCCTTATGTAAACATCATTTTTATACATGGTGTGGAGATGCAAGGGGTCAGTGAGTGCTCTAGTCCTCTAGCCGAAACCACATGGACCAGGGCTCATAACAGAGAACGCCCGCGCTCTTTTTACCATGGGCATAATACTACTCAGACAACACAGGGTGAAGGTAAAACAGTGTAGCAATATTTTATTGAACCACAAAACAGACAAATAAGACAAAGAACAGTCACAGCAAAATACCCAAGATGGTGCAAAAATTACAGAGTCTCACCCTTCCGCTGACTCATCGGCATAAGAGCAGCTATGGCTTCAGAGTTTCAAGGGCTGACTACCTCCACCTGCAGCATGCACAGAGATGAGGTTACGACAAGCTTAAGAAGCTGACAGTCCATTGAGTTACAAGGCCAGGTGACTGGAGGGTCATAACCTGATTTCTCCAAACATCTCCATAGAGTCAGGTGACCAGTGGGCCCCATTCCTGGCTTTTCTAAATGCATTCATAGGACTCAGGTGACCAGTGGGTTCAAATCCAGACTAAACCAAATGCATCCATGGGTTCAGTGATGGTGAATGGAACAGATCTGCATTCTTTCAGCTGGGGCGATGGTCCCCTAAGCTGACATCCTGTAGAATAATGTTTTGACAGCTGTCTTGTAGAATGTTCCTGGCTGTGGTTTTGTAAAGAGTCTCAGAATATTTTGGATCTATGGATGTCTTGGATGATTGGATGACTTGTTACATAGGCATATCCCATTTTTATAGTTCACAACTGTTGTCCTTCATGCCATTATCCACAGGTCAAAGTGAAGGGGTGATGAGGTTAACCAACATTGTTTGATTGCTTAGAGATCGTCATTCAATCTTTGCAAGTCAACAAACTGCATGGCCTAGTATAATGTGTAATCAATCATATCAGCAAACATCATTTTTCAGTGACCCTGCATTCCTGTTTTGCAAAGATAACAGTACAATAGACTGTAGAAGATGATATAAGAGGTAAATAACAACCATTCATCAATTTACAAACATCAATTCAACCTACAAGAAGAGTTAATATAAAGATAGTAGTCTATGCCTCCAGGTTTACAGAAAATAGACATCTGGATAATTAAAATTAAATGCTGTCTCATCACACATGGTATACACATGGCTGCCATCAGGGTATTCCTGCCATTACTGGTGTATGGGGCATGGTGATTAGAAGCAAAGAGGGGGCCCGAGCAGGGTGAATCATGTTGTGCAGCCTGCGCTGAGGCGGCACATTCAGGCCACTGTATAAACGGTCTGGCAGACTGCATGGCACACTGGGGCCTGGGCTAAATCCTTTACTTTGTTTATTAAGCCCCAGAGTCCCAGTCACTCACAGCCACAGTATCTTACATTACATGACCGCAGCAGGGGGCTGGCCGCATCTAACATATGTAACGTCAGACACTGTTGGCCCACCTTCTGTTCCTAAGCTGCCGATGCGCCCTGGGCCCTTGTGGCACATTATATCCAGGAGTTGAGGGTTCAAAACTGATGAGGTACATGCGCCCGCCCACCAACTCACCCATTCACTTACCCGTCCGATTTCTCCTTCCCCCATCTCACCTTCCATTCATCCACCCACTCGATACTTTTCACATGCCCCCTCCCTGCTGGTGCAGTGTGAAGTGGAGGCTACGAAGTTCAACACTACTGACTGCTTCCTGTCTGCTTTCTTGCCTGCAATTGCGTACAGTTGAATGTCTTAAACGGGATATTTTAGTAACCAAATATTTATCCCCTATAGACAACATATGGGATAATTATTAGGACCAGTTAACATAGCAGATATCGAAGCAGAAGTTTGGCGTGAACAGCCATGCTGACATTCCCCTAAATATCCATGGTGGCTGCTTCCTGATTGCAAAACTTCAGCATATACCACAAGATATGGCCTTCCCAAAACCCTGTCTGATGACAAATGCACATATAGCAGGATGCAGCCGGGCCTCTTTTTGTTGGCTTGGTCTATTGGGGCATCTGTCACTGTGTGTTGCATATTATAGTGCTGGAGCAGCTCGCCTGAGAATGCTATGGGCATCACTAATAGGTTGCAAGCCAGACACTTTGCATCACACTTACATGTGTGACAGGCATCCTATGCAAGCCTTATCTGTGTGCATTTTTTCTACTAGGCAGCCAACCCCTCCATGGTCTAGTAGGTGTGGAGTGGTTGTTTTTATCAGTAGTTTGCACCTGAGCTGCCCCATGCCTTTATTAGTGGAGGCCTGTTGCATCCTGCTACATGTGCATTTGTCATCAGACAGGGTTTTGGAAAGGCCATATCTTGTGGTATGAGTTTTTTGGAATTTTTTCTATGTTAGCTGTTCCAAAACTTCAGCATAGCCTATATTTCTATTTCCCATATTTCATATTTAGTGCCAAAATTCAGGAAAGGCCATATTAGTAAGTGCCTTATCATCATCTCAAACACATTGGTCAACAATAATCAGAAAAAGGCCAATCTTTATTCATAGTTTAAAGTTTTGGAAGAATTTATTTTAAAGTATATGTCATCCCTTATATCATAAAATAATAAACAGAAACTGCTTTTCTAATAGACTGACTCGTGCAGGACTGATCCTTTTTCAGCAGTCACCTTATAATTATAACAAGCAGGATTACAATCAGAGATAATAGAATCAATAATTCACAGTAGATAGTGTCACCGCTTACCTCTTAGCCCTTCCTGCACAATGACATCTGCATGTCACTAAACACAAGAACATGTATAGAAAACTCTCCCAAGGAAATAGAGTCTTCAATAATGTCTTGTGATATGTATACATACAGTTGGGAGAATAAGTATTTGATACGCTGACAATTTTTCACCTACAAAGAATGGAGAGGTTTGTAATTTTTATCATAGGTACACTTCAACTGTGAGAGGCAGAATCTAAAAAAAATCCAAAAATAAAAATTTACTTAATTAATTTGCATTTTATTGCATGAAATTAGTATTTGATAGAATAGAAAAACAGAACTTAATATTTGGTACAGAAACCTTTGTTTGCAATTACAGCCATCAGATATTTCTTGTGCTAATTAACCAAGTTTGCACACACGGCAGCAGGGATTTGGGCCCACTCCTCCATACAGATCTTCACCATATATTTCAGGTTTTGGGGCTGTTGCTGGACAGCATTGAGTTTCAACTTACTCTAAAGATTTTCTATTGGGTTCAGGTCTGGAGACTTGCTAGACTATTCCAGGACCTTGAAATGCTTTTTACTGAACCACTTCTAAGTTGCCTTGACTATGTGTTTCAGTCACTGTCATGCTGGAAGACTCAGCCATGACCCATCTTCAATGCTCTTACTGAGTGAAGGACATTGTTGGGCAAAATCTCGAGATCCACGACCCTCATTCATCCTCCGTTCAATACAGTGCAGTCATTCTGTCACCTTTGCAGAAAAGCACCCCCAAAGTATAATGTTTCCCCCACCATGTTTGATGGTTGGGACAGTGCTTTGAGTGTTTTATCTATCCTTCTGCTTCCTCCAAACATCCAAACATTGAGAGAGGAGTTGATACCAAAAAGTTCAATTATGGCCACATCTGACCACATGACTTTCTCCCATACCTCCTCATCCAGATGGTAATTGGTGCACTTCAAACAGACCTGGACATGTGCTGTCATGAGCAGGGGGACCTTTAGTGCCTTATAGGATTTTAATCCTTAACGTTGTAGTATGTTACTAATGGTAATGTTTGAGACTGTGTAATTCTGGGCTGATTCCTGATCTTAATCAGAATCATTCTTACCCCACGAGGCGAGACCTTGCATGGAGCCACAGACCGAGGAAGATTGACAGACAACTTGTGTTTCTTCCATTTTCAAATAATTGCTCCAAATATTGTTGCCTTCTCACCAATAGGCCGCTTGCCTATTGTCCTGCCTATTGTCCTATTGCCTATTGTCCAGCCTTGTGCAGGTCTACAATTCTGTCCCTGATGTCCTTAATGAGTACAGAGTAGGAGGACTTCTTAAAGAAAAAACTAATAGGTCTGTGAGAGCCAGAATTATTGCTGATTTGAATGGGATCAAATGCTTATTTAATGCAATAAAATGCAATGTAATTATTTAAAAATCATTCAATGTGATTTTCTAGTTTTCATTTTTAGAATCTCTCTCTCTCACAGCCGATAAAAATTACTGACCTCTCCATTCTTTGTAGGTAGGAAAACTTGCAAAATTGGCAGTGTATCAAATATATATATATTCCCAGCTGTATACAAGCATATACCCAATGTCCATATCTCCGAACAGGCAAGAGATCAGATTCCATAAATTTACAGAAAACAGAATACAATAATCTGCAATGAGAAATACAGAGTAGAAAAAAATTATCACAATCTGGTTTCCATTAGTTTAAAAATGTGTATAACTCATTCCTTTAAATAAGAATATAAAAAGAGTATTGGATATACTGTATTAAGAAATATTTTATAGGTTACAGTTAAGTTGGGACCGGCCAAAAGAGTCTACCCTGTTGTGTAAGTGGCTTAAAAAATCTTTTAAAAAATGGGAATAATCCAGTGTCCAAATCTTCCAAAAAGAATTAGAAACATTATTGTATGATTTTAAAATCCATAGGTAATAAAAGTCACAACCATAAGCATGGGGTCACATATAGGAGCAAACGCATTTCGGATTCTAATCCTTAATCATTTCAATGAACAGCTATGTCAAAATAGATACTTATGAGTTTTGTCCATTTTTATGATGTAATAAACCAAAATCTGATAAAATGTCAGACTGAATAAATTATATTGCAGGACTCGGGCTTGAAATCCTGGAATGATGTTGTTAAGGAGGAGGGTGCACATAATAAATTGCTCATTCACTGTATATTTATGAGTCTGCTAAATGATTTATTGTCAGGTATCTTATTCAAACATTTTGTCTATTACCATGGCTACAATACCTATGCTTCTGTATTATTGAGCATTTTCATTTTTCATTTGACAAAGCACTCATGACAAGAAAATGTTTTATGTTAGAATAAATAATTGTAAGTTATATAACAGCAGCAAATGTCAAATACTCAGGGGCAAACTGAATAATTTCATTTAAAAACCTCAAAATTATGATGAATAACAAATCAGATCCCTCGTGGACTAATTAAGCCCATTCTAGATTTTAGACTATTAGTCAATGGAAGTAAAAAAAAAAAAAAATCGGCATTCTTAATCACAGGAAGCACTTACGGTCAAAATGTGTGCAGTATTCCAACAAGGTCTGGGGCTGCTATAATGTAGTCAGGAACGATATCTACATTGGCATTTTGAACGTAAGTTTATGATTACACGTTTGGTTATTATTTTTCTTTGCTTAGCACATTGAAGTAATTAGCATAATTCTTTGGTTCTGTTTCTCTGACTCCATTTGCCATAGGCTGCCCTGCAGTTCTTCAGACATCGCAGTAGCCAGCTGCTACATATTCAAGCCTCAATCATTTTATATGACAGACTAACTTAATTATGCTCTGCTTTGAGGATGCTAAACACAATTATCCTTAGAACAAGTACACCTCATTTAATATTTTGTCTATCAAGTACTTGAACTGTGACACATAGGGCTATATGCGCTAAATAATTGAGCACTTTTCAGTTTTTACCTTATTTGACTAACAATTATCACTGAATCAATGTGGCTTCATTAATGTGTAAAGGCAGATGCCCTGAGTGACTAAATAATCCATTAAAATTAAAATATGATAAACTCCAAAAAAGTTATCAGGCTGTCTAAGATATTTCAATAAGCTGTAAGCAAATTATTTGTCTTAGATGATAATTAAATATTATTTTTTCATATTTTATGTAGTAGTTAAAACATACAGTATCTCAGTAGGAAATGTGTCATTTTTAACTTTAGGTCTTTTAGACATCATTTCATCTTCAACTTCCTTAACTGTTCACAATAATGGTAATTTTGACCAGGATACCCAAACTTTTACATGCCACTGTACCTTTAAGAATTGGATTGAATCCATAGGGGAACAATAAAGGGGTTGTTACCTTTTAGACAATGTTCTGCTCTGGCAGCAGCTTATAAAAAAGCAAAAAAAAATCACAAACTACTCGCCAACCCGGGTCTTTGCCATTGCTCCTGGTGTCTGCCATTGGCTGTGGCTCTGGTGCCACATCAACAGCATGGTTACCATTTGGTGAGCTCAGCAGCTCTCCCTGTACCTATGGAAATCCCCCTTAAGAGCCGCTCAGCTCAGTGATTGGCTGCCACACTCCCAACTGTAATCTGTACATTAACATATTAATGGGAAATCTTGTGGGTGTGATACCTTTTAATGGCTAACAAAATATAGTGAATGATGTTACAAAGCAAGCTTTCGGGACTGCTTATGTCTCTTCATCAAGCTGATATAACAAAATATTTGAAGAAATCTAATTATATACAGTAAAGAGTACAGGCATGGTGTGATACATGGACATTTCAATAAACAAACACTGAGCTTAAAGAGAGAATTCTTAATCAGGTAAGATTAGATAAATGGTGTGAAGGTTTTATCGACCCCATATGCAAGTGAGATCAAAGGGCTGGTGGTGCCTTCATTGTTTTTGGAGGAAATAGCTCAGATTTGGTAGTGGGCCATAAATCCTTCTGAGAAATTGAGTCCTGTGTGAACAGAATGAAAGATGGTAATGAATTTGTATTCCCACACCCTGCGATGTTTCTGTGCTTTGAAATTGCCTTTTAAAATGACAACTTTCATATTGTCTATGTTGTGTCCTGGACCACAGAAATGTTTGGCCACAGGTAAATGGGTTTTTTGTCTGTAATTGTATATCGATGAGACCTCATCCTTACTCTCAGTCTCTGCCCTGTTTCTCCAACATAGAGGC
Organism: Dendrobates tinctorius; assembly: GCF_039654945.1. NCBI lineage: Eukaryota > Metazoa > Chordata > Amphibia > Anura > Dendrobatidae > Dendrobates > Dendrobates tinctorius. Next base: position 38,639,568 of record NW_027361703.1, on the reverse strand, counting down.
CACCCACAGGACATATATTGCATAGAATTAAATACACCACATTGGAAGAGGAACATGTGAATATCCCGGGGATCTTATAGTCCTGCTGTGTGTTTGGTATTTGGATCTTGTCGTTGGTCTGTATATGAATGCAGGTTTTGCATCTCCTCCCATTGCAAGGATATGTCCCTCTTGGTGAATCTGAGGGCATTGAACTTCGGATAATGGTGTTTCTTAGATTAGGAGGTTGCCTGTAACATAGCAAGGGGGGGTCTTTGAATAATATTTTTAACCGGTCATCCTTATGTAGGATATGGTGAAGTTTCTTAGCTGTTTTTCTCAGTATTTCAAGCTGTGGGTTGTAGGTCACTACCAGAGGTACACAATGATTTTCCTCTTTTTTTCTGTATGGAAGTACTTGACTTCTAGGGATCCTTGTGGCCCTAATGATCTGATCATCAATGGAGGTGGGATGGTATTCTTGATTTAAAAATGACATTTTAAGCTGGGTTAGGTGTTCATCCCTGTCCTTAGAACTGGAACAGATACGGTTATATCTGAGGGACTGGCTGTAGACAATGGACGTTTTAATGTGTTTAGGATGGAAGCTGTCCCATCTGAGATATGTGGGACGGTCAATTGGTTTCCGATACACTGATGTTTGGAATTAATCATTTTGGACTTTTATGGTGGTGTCTAGGAAGATGATTTTTGTTTTTGAGTGGTTTCTCTCACTGAGAGCACTTTATATATATATATTTTTTTTCTACTGGCTAACACGGTACCAAACCACTTTTTTTTCGTTTAACATTGAAAGAGCTAAAACTTTCAATTGCTTGTTTCTTTCAGAATGAGTTACAGTTTTGTATATCCGCATTCCTTTTACCATATAATGCACTGAAATATAGGGGGAAAAAATTCCAAGTAAGGTAAAATTGCAAAAAAAACAATTCTGCCATTTTTTGTAGATTTTGTTTTTATTGCCTTCATTGTAAAGTAAAATGATCCTGCAACATTCTTAAGTTCAGTAGGGTTAAGGTACTGTCACACTTAGCAATGTACCAGCGATCCCGATCAACGATATGACGCGGTCAGGATTGCTGGTACACCGCTAAGTGGTCACTAGTGAGCTGCCACACAGGCAGATCTCACCAGCGACATCGCTGGGGATGGAGGTCGCTACTTACCTGTCACACTAGGCAATCCTGACGTCCTCCCGCCTGGCTCCACGCTCGTCGCTCGTCTCTCCACAGGAAGCGCCGCAGGAAGCTGACAACGAGAAATGGTCCAGGACATTCTTGCACGATCAGCGATAACCAGCGGGGGAGCGGGACGTAGGTAAGTATCACACACAGCGATATCGCCAGAAATATCGCTATAACATCTGAAGTTATAGCGATATTGCTAGCGATATCGCTTAGTGTGACAGTACCTTTACAGTCATACCAAACGTGCATAATTTTTTTAATTTAGAGGTTTGTAAAAAAAATTCTTATCTCACTATATAGTGAGACATGTACTTTGGATTTTTTCATGGTTGAAGCTGTATGAGGGCTTGTTTTATACATAGTGAGCTGAAATTTTTATAGACTTTTTTGGTACATACAATGTTTTGATTGTTTATTCATGGTATTGTTAGGCGTCGGGTTCCTGTCGCTGCACAGCAGGAATCCAGAGCCTTGCATTCCTCAGTCTCCCATTCCTCTCTGGCCGCAGAGGAGGCTGCTCAGCAGATTCATCAATCCAGGCGCTGTGCTCAGACCAGCTCTGTGGGTTTGGTTGCTGCTGCCACCTCTGGTCCAGCTATAGCAACACATGCTGGTCAGCAGCGAGCTACTCCAGGAACAAAATCCTCCTTTCGGTCCACTGAGCATGCCCGTGGGACGATCTCTCATTGGAGATCATAGGTCACATGCTCAGGTCCTTCTCCAGCTCGGATTGGACCATCAGGAAGGTCAGGAAAGTCCCGGAAGGATGGTGCTATAAAAGGTTCGCATGGCCTCTTGGCCATGCGCTAGTATAAACTGCATTACCAGACTATGAGGAGTGAGTGTTGTATGCATGTATGAATGTCTCGGGTGAATGACTCATTAAGAAACCCCTACCCTTGGTACGCACGTGTTGTTCAGCCTAGCCTATTAAGCGCCCAGGCTTAGGTGTAGGTAGAGGAAGAGTCTGAGACTGGCATCAGTGTCCACCGGTGGCTCTGTATGCCACGGTGCACATGCTCGACACTCCACCATAGTCAGCGTCTATAGTGGCATCCGCAGGAGGAACGCCACGTTCTCAGAAGGTCTAGAGGGACTTTGACCCCGTGTCCTTGGGGCAGAGTTCTGTGACCGCATTATGTGCGCTCCATTGCCGAGCTCTGTAAACTAAACAGGCTCCTGCATTTATGTTCTGCGGTAGTGCGGCTCTGTGAGGTAACAGAGTTCGCCCTGTTTACACTGGGTGACGTTAACCCACGTGTGACCTTTTGTATACTGCATTATACTTCCGCCATTACTAAGCAGCAGTTTACCACCCCTGCACGGTGGACCCCAGGCTGTGAACGCACCTTACTATTATTTTATCATTTGGTGCGTTCCGCCAGCCCTAACAGGTATTTTGGTAGATAGATGCATTAAGGCACTTACTGTTCAGGTTACATAGCGTTATTTTTTGAAAGATTGGACTTTTATGAATGCAGACAAAATCTAAGAAAAAAATAAAATGAGCAAATAGCCTGTAGCATATATATACAGTGGAGGAAATAAGTATTTGATCCCTTGCTGATTTTGTAAGTTTGCCCACTGACAAAGACATGAACAGTCTATAATTTTAAGGATAGGTTAATTTTAACATTGAGAATTAGAATATCAAAAATAAAATCCAGAAAATCACATTACATAGATTCTATAAATTTATTTGCATTTTGCAGTGAGAAATCCAAGCCCAAAAGAGGGAGCCACGCCCCTGTTTACACAAAGTACTAAAACGTAAAACAAAACCAAAGAAATGAGCAGGAACATATGTTGGTATAAGTGTAATGTGTTGGAGTACATCCACACTGTGGCCATTAGCAAAAATAACCTGGGATAAAAACAAAATGTGCAAATACCCAACATTAAGTAAATAAAGATTAATAGTATATGTAAATAACATATTGTATTTAGTTGATTATATTTTGATCAAAATAGCATAAAAGCCATTCCACTGCAACAATGTGTACCCAATCAAAATGGTCCGATCTCTACTATGTGTCAGCAGACCTGAATATAGATGGGGCAGAGCAAGACCTAGACCTGACTGTTCTGACACCTGTCCATGGAACACTGTATAGACTAAAATGCCAGTCCAAAATGGGGGAGCCATGGCTCACTCCTCAAGAGCAAACTGCTTCAGTTGTCTCGTGTTTGAAGGTTGCCTTTTCCAGAGTTTCAGCTCTTTCCAAAGATGCTCAGTAGGATTTAGATCAAGGCTCATAGAAGGTCACTTCAGAATAGTTGAGTATTTTCCTCTTAGCCAATCTTGGATGTTTCTAGCTGTGTATTTTGGTTTGGGTTTTTAACCTGTTGCAAGACCCATGTAGCACATTTCTCTCTAGAATTCCTTGATAACCTTGAGATTTCATTGTAAGCTGCACAGATAGACACCCTGTACCAAATGCAGCAAAGCAGCCCAGAACATAGCAAAGCCTTCTCCGTGTTTCACAGTAGGAACAGTGCTCTTTTTTTGATATGCTTCATTTTTCCATCTGTGAACATAGAGCTGATATGCCTTGCCAAAAAGTTCCATTTTTGTCTCCTCTGTCCATAGGACATTCTCCCAGAAGCTTTGTGGCTTGTCAACATGTAGTTTGGCAAATTCCAGTCTGGATTTTTTATGATTTTTTTCAACTATGGCATCCTCCTTGGTCGCCTCTGTCGTAGCTGCTTTGTTCTGACCAAGCGTCAGCTGTCCATATCACCAGTGAGTCCGAATTGTGAGGTTTCTCGCCCTTCAGTTCACAAGCGCTTGGAGACAAAGTGACACACACACTGGTCGTGGCTAAATCACTTTATCTGACGTAATGAAATATAAGACATGTTTTTATACCATTTACAACAATATATGTGACGCTATGGAGCTCATTTGGCCCCCACCATCACCTCAGGGTCGTACCTTGTTTATAATATAGCCAGAACATGTTGTTGAGAACAAATATGATAACAAGTATAGTTTTCCTTGAAGACAGACACTACTAGTCTACATAAGAATAATTCTAGCAATAAGGCAAAAGGCAATTGAAGTCTTAAAGGCATTTAAAGGGATATAAAAGCAAACCATTAACTCTTCTATATCAATTTTCCCATTTTGTAAATGGTATAACCTTTGCTACGGAACCCCTCATCAATCAGGGATTTATTTATATCCCTTATACTCAATTACTCATCTCTCAACTCATTCAGAGGTTCTCATAGACATACATACAAGGATTCACACAGCCTGCCTATCTTGGACTTTGGATTTGACACCTTAACCTACAGCAGTGTCCACTGACACTCTGAGAACAACAAAGCCAACATTTTAACAACAAGAATCAAATGAAAACCAAACCAACGTCAGAAGGTCCAAAACAACCAAAAACCACAGCCCTATACAAAATACAGCCGCATATGGTTTACTGCCAATCCAAAATAGACGCTGCACAGAGTCAATCCCAGGCTTTGTGCTACACAGTACACCAGTACACAACCAGTTAGTATATTAGTATATTGCCAGAACAGATTAACAGATAATACAGATGACAATTATTATCTTATTACTCTATTATTCAACTCTCATACAGACATACTCACCACTCACTGGTGATGTGGGTTCTTTTGAACCGTGCTGTTACAGTCTTACCCAGAGATATGTAGACATCCTTAGAAAGGTTGCAGATGCAGAATCAATGTAAGAATAAATGATCTCACCTTCTGCAGCCTGGATTCTGCATTTTCAACCCTCCAGGAAGCTCCCACATACGGATTCCGAATAGACTGGTTTCCACGGTCCCCGTCGGGCGCCAAAACTGTCGTAGCTGCTTTGTTCTGACCAAGCGTCAGCTGTCCATATCACCAGTGAGTCCGAATTGTGAGGTTTCTCGCCCTTCAGTTCACAAGCGCTTGGAGACAAAGTGACACACACACTGGTCGTGGCTAAATCACTTTATCTGACGTAATGAAATATAAGACATGTTTTTATACCATTTACAACAATATATGTGACGCTATGGAGCTCATTTGGCCCCCACCATCACCTCAGGGTCGTACCTTGTTTATAATATAGCCAGAACATGTTGTTGAGAACAAATATGATAACAAGTATAGTTTTCCTTGAAGACAGAGACTACTAGTCTACATAAGAATAATTCTAGCAATAAGGCAAAAGGCAATTGAAGTCTTAAAGGCATTTAAAGGGATATAAAAGCAAACCATTAACTCTTCTATATCACCTCCCATGAAGTCCACTTTGGCTCATACAGCAGCAGATGGTGTGATCTGACACTGATGCTCCTTGAACTTGAAGTTCACCTTTAATCTGTTTAGAAGTTTTTCTGGGCACTTTTGTTACCATTCTTATTATCCATCTCTTTGATTTGTCATCAATTTTCCTCCTGCGGCCATGTCCAGGGAGGTTGGCTGCAGTGCCATGGAGCTTACATTTCTGAATAATATGTACAACTGTAGTAACAGGGACATCAAGCTGCTTGGACTTGGTCTTATAACTTTTACCTTTAACATGTTTGTCTATAATTTTCTTTCTAATCTCCTGAGATAACTCTTTCCTTTGCTTTCTCTGGTCCATGTTGAATGTAATACACATCATGTCACCAACAGCACAGTGAGTATCTATAGTCCTCTATACAGGCCCACTCACTGATTCCAAGATTGTAGCCACCTGTAATGCTAATTAGTGGACACACCTTGATTTAACATGTCCCTTTTGTCACATTATTTTCAGGGGTACCATCATTTATGTCCAGGCCTATTTCATGAGTTTTATTTTTTTTTAATTCTGTGGAAGCATGGTTGAAAAGCAATGTCTGACTTTCATTTGTTCATTTTCATAGCTTTTTGATTTATTATTACTTTTGTCAGATTCAAGTTATTTCTGTGACCATTGTGGGTTTTTCTGTCATTAAATGAGGGGTACTCACAATTTTGACCATGTGTGTATATCTTGCATTCACTTCTACTACCCTAAAAACACTGTCATGCAATATATCACAACTATAATTGTCTTATCTTTTTTGGCATCCTATGTTCATAATGAGAAGAGTACAGGTAGAATAATTGATTTTCAGGACTCCGATGCATCAGCCACATCAGTAATTTGTGATAGTTGATCAGGAAGTCTGTAAATCTTCTATCTCCCAGTCGACTCTTCTTTTGATTATCCAATTTAGCATGTGTATGTCAGACTGCAATGATAACATGGCACCAGCCTGGCTAATGAAAAGAAGACCCAGGAATGCTTGAAAGTAAGGAGATTCCAGGTTTCATGTACTGTGGTCACTGATTACTCATCTGGTCGATAGCCCGGAGTCCTAGGAATTGACTGTCATATCTCTAACAGACTTTAATTTGCCATAATTGCACTGAGAGTTTAAAACACTTTTTACTCTTCTATTGGCACGGGGGTTTGGATTAAGGGAATTGTGCAATGTTTCCCTAGAAAGGGAATTAACTTACTATGCAATGCCATGAGCAAAAAATACAGTGTACTTTGGCACAAAATTCAGGCACAGCGTTAACAAATGAAGCTTTGAAAAAATCAGTCTAAAGATGCACCAAATTTATAGAAAATCATGAGCTAGAGAGGAAAATTTTGTGCATTCTTAAATCTGTTTAGCCTAAATTAGACAATTTTTATAGGACTTGTCCATGACTATTTGATTTATTTTTACTATAAGCTTAAAAAATGATAAGTAGGTAGTTGCTAACATAGGTAACTACCTTCCTGTTATATCCAGTGCTGGTACAGAGCAGTCACTAACTGAACCTGCCAGCTCTTCAGCTGCTCCATGTCAACAGAGCTGCTCTGTGGATGAGGTGTGACTGCTGATATCTTAAGCTAGGTTCATATTGCGTTAACCCAGCCTGTTAAACGCATAGCATTGACTGTCTGCATTAACGGTATAGCATAACACGATCGCGTTATGCTATACCCGCTAGCGCAGATGATTCATCATCTGTGCTAGCGGTGACGGAGTCTCAGACACTGCAGCCCGCGTCTGAGGCTCCGTCACTGAATGATGGCACTTCGCAAGAGCACGCCGCTTTAAGGCATGCGTCGTGATGCGCCCGATAATGGGGGTCAATGGTAGTGATTATGGACTGCGTTGCATCACGTTATGCCATGGTGTAACACAGTCCATCTAACGGACTGCCATAACGCAATGTGACCCCGGCCTTACTGATTGGCACCCAGCTCCTCCGTGCCTAATTGCCAGGAGCAGACTCTCAATTAGCATGATGTTGACAGTCACGCCCATTCAACAGAGTTGACCGGAAGAGAAAACACTGCTCTGTTGATGTGAGATCAACAAAAACTGCAAATTTCCAGCAGGAGCAGTTTTCAACCACTTTGTTTAATTAATTAGTAAAATAATACTGTGAAATTTTATTTGGTAGTAAAATAATGAAATAGTCCCGGATAACCCCTTTATGTATATCTGCCCCATTGAATCATGAAACTTTCATCTTCCTGCCCCTACTTTACTGTATTTTTCATAATATATCAGATGTTTGCATCCAAGGAAAATATACTCTCTTATTTCAAGAATTAGAAAAAAAATATTTGTCCAAAACAGGTGGGAAATACAAAAGCTAATTAATGAACATGAGATCACATGACCCTTTTTGGTTGAGGAGGTTTTTGTAGACAAAATTCACTGAAAGCAACGAATTTTAGAGAAAATGTCTTGACAGTGTCCAGTTGGACTATTAGGCTGGTTTCACACGTGGCGTTTTTTTCGCGTTTCCGCGGCAGTTTTAACCGCGCGATTTTGCCGCGAAAACGCGAAAAATAAGCATCCCATGCATTCCTATGGGATTCCGCAATGCTGTGCTAATGCTGCGGTTTTTACCGCGGCGGAATCGCTTCGCGGTAAAAACCGCAGCATGCTCATTATTTTGCGGAATCGCGGCAATCCCGCACCCATAGGAATGCATTGTTCCGCTTATTTCCCGCATGTGGCTGTGCACACCATGCGGAAAGTAAGCAGAACAATTGCGGATGGTACCCATGGTCCGGAGGAGAGGAGACTGTCCTCCGGGCTTTGGGTACCATACCCCTGTAAAAAATAGAATTTAAAATAAAAAATATTGTTATTCTCACCCTCCGACGTCCCGCGCAGCCTTCCCGCCTCTCTCCACGCTCCCGTTCCCAGTAGTCCTTTGCGAAAATGCCCGCGATGGCGTCCGATCTCGCGGGATCGCGAAGTCTCGCGGTAATTCGCGCGACGTCATCGCGAATTACTGCGAGACGTCGCGTTCCCGCGAGAACTGACGTCATCGCGGGCATTTTCGCAAAGGACTACTGGGAACGGATGCGCGGGACGTCGGAGGGTGAGAATAACACTATTTTTTATTTTTTTTTTACATTCTATCTTTTACTACTGATGCCGCATAAGCAGCCTCAGTAGTAAAAAGTTGGTCACACTCGTCAAACATTGTGTTTGACGAGTGTGACCAACCTGTCAATCAGTTCTCCAAGCGATGCTACAGATCGCTTGGAGAACGCTAGCATTTTGCAAGCTAATTACGCTTGCAAAATGCTAGTTTTTCCGCTGGAAAATCGCGGGAATTTAAAATGCGATTTTCCCGCGGACTGGAATTCCGGAATTCTCGCGGTAATTTCCGTGAGAGTTCCGGTACGTGTGCACTTAGCCTTACTAGGAATGGTTTTTTTTAGTAAGAAACAATGCAAATGACGTGAATGCAACTATTCATCTGCATCATTTGGCACAGGTTCTGAAAACTGAATGAGCTTTTAAGGAAAATGAAATGTAAGATATTTGGCTAGTGTAATCAGAACAAACATTAATAAAAGAAATCTTATAAGACATTGGAAGATAACACTATAACATATATTTTGTGGCTATTTGTATCACTTTATAGAGGAGAAAATCTAATTACCAATTTTTATTATCTATAATACAATGCACTGAAAGCTGAAGCAATTGTATACTTCACATATCTTAAGTACTGTATATGTCCTCTAAAGGCTAAGAATTATAGAAAAGTGAATGATTCTGTAGGGGAAATTTGATTTTGACTTATAATAACTCTGCTCCTAGACATAAGGAGAAGCCGTGGGTTGTTCACACTTTAGAGATGCTTAATTCTCAGCAGGTAACAAAAATGAGATTTGTCTAACTTTATTATGAAGTATAACTAGAGTACAGCCATTTTTCCCTGCAGAAGGAAACACATTCTCTGTGCAGCTCTCCTCAGATAACCTCCAACATTTTTCTGTTCATTAAAAAATCATGACATACTATCTTACTATATTTATGTCTTTAAAAACACTGAACTATTACTGTAGGTTGATTTCATAAGCCTTAAGAGCTAATTAAAAATAAATAAGATATGAGATTTCAACCTATTGATGACTGTAATCAAGCAATGTGCATTCATATTGTCATCAGTATCAGCAAATAATGATATCTATTGATGATATCCGCTATGTTGTCCTTCCACATGTTTAAACAATGATTTTCAGTATGAGAACAATCCCGATGTTAATACATATGAGACAAATCATTGTAGGTCATTGTTCTTGAACTGAATTGTCTTAACATTTGGGGGCTTTTGCAAAGAAAATACAGAAGCCACAGACAGAAACAGTTTTGGGTATTATAAAACTAAAGTTAAGTGAAATGATCAATAACAAATCAAAACGTTATGAATTTCCATAAAATGTTGGCATTTGGTGAATCCAAAAGTTTGCGGATTTGATTCTGTTTTTTAACCCCTTTCCTACATTAGATGTACTATTCCGTCCATGTGACCTGGGACCTAAGTCCCAAGGATGGAATAATATGTCTAGCGCGATCAGTGGCACTCATGGGGGGAGCGCCGCTGATCGTGGCGGGTGTCAGCTGATTATCACAGCTGACACCCGGCACTATGTGTAAAGGGCGGTCACGGACCACCACCAGCACATTAACCCCCGGCACACTGCGATCAAACATGATCGCAGTGTACCGGCGGCATAGGAGAGAAGCGCGGAGGGGGCTCCCTGCGTGCTTCCCTGAGACCCCCGAAGCAGCGCGATGTGCTGCGCTGCTTCGGGGGCCTCCTTCCCTGCAGGTCCCCAGATCCAATATGGCGGCAGGGACCTTCGGGGGGCCTGCAGGGAGCCGGCTTTCTCATGCCTGCAGAGCGCAGGCATGAGGAAGCCTGTGTAGCGCCTGTGTCAGATCGCTGATCTGTCACAGCGATCTGTGATGTGACAGATCAGCGATCTGTCACATGTCAGTGATGTCCCCCCTGGGACAATGAAATAAAGTTAAAAAAAAGTGTAAAAATAATTTATAAAAAAATCGCTAAATAAATTAAAAAAAATAATATTCCCTAATAAATTAATTTTTTGAAAATAAAACAAAACAAAAGAATAAAAGTACACATATTTGGTATCACCACGTCCATAATGACCCGCCCTATAAAACTGTCCCACTAGTTAACCCCTTTATTGAGCCCCTTAAAAAATAAAAATAAAAAACGAAGCAAAAAATAATGCCTTATCATCATACCACTGAACAAAAAGTGCAATAACGCGCGATCAAAAAGATGGATATAAATATCCATGGTACCGCTGAAAACGCCATCTTGTCCCGCAAAAAACAAGCTGCTACACAGCATCATCAGCGAAAAAATAAAAAAGTTATAGCTCGCAGAATAAAGCGATGCAAAAATAATTATTTTTTATATAAAATTGTTTTCATTGCATAAAAGCGCCAAAACATAAAAAAAAGACATAAATGAGGTATCGCTGTAACCGTACTGACCCGAAGAATAAAACCGCTTTATCAATTTTACCGCACGCGGAATGGTGTAAATGCACCCCCCAAAATAAATTCATGAAATGCTGGTTTTTGTTCATTCTGTGTCCCAAAAATCAGAATAAAAAGCGATCAAAAATGTCACATGCCCGAAAATAGTACCAATAAAAATGTCAACTCGTCCCGCAAAAAATAAGACCTCACATGACTCGGTGGGTCAAAATATGGAAAAATTATATCTCAAAATGTGGTGATGCATAAACTATTTTTACAATAAAAAGCGTCTTTTAGCGTGCGACAGCTGCCAAAAATAAAAACCGCCATAAATAGTAAATCAAACCCCCCTTTATCACCCCCTTAGTTAGGGAAATATAATAAAATTTAAAAAAAGTATTTATTTCCATTTTCCCATTAGGGATAGGGCTAGGGTTAGAGCTAGGGTTAGGGTTAGGGGTGTGTTGGGGTTAGGGTTGGAGTTAGAATTGGGGGGTTTCCACGGTTTTGGCACATCAGGGGCTTTCCAAACACGACATGGCGTCCGATCTCAATTCCAGCCAAAAAAGTCAAAAGGTGCTGCTTCACTTCCGAGCTCTGCCATGCACCCAAATAGTGGTTTACCCCCACATATGGGGTATCAGCGTACTCAAGACAAATTGCACAATAAAGTTTGGGGTCCTGCTACACTTGGGAAAATAAAAATTGGGGTGAAAAGATCATTTTTGTGGAAAAATATGATTTTTTAATTGTACAGCTGTACGTTATAAACTTCTGTGAAGCCCTTGGGGGTTCAAACTGCTCACCACATATCTAGATAAGTTGGGGTCACTTGTGGGGGGTTTCCACTGTTTAGGCACATCAGGAGCTCTCCAAACTTGACATGGCATCTGATCTGAATTCCAGCCAATTTTACAGTGAAAAAGTCAAACGGCGCTCCTTCCCTTCCGAGCTCTGCCATGCGCCCAAACAGTGGTCCCCTCCCACATATCACATAACGGCGTCCTCAAGACAAATTGCACAATAACTTTTCCAGTCCAATTTCTCCTGTTACCCTTGGTAAAATATAAAAATTGAACCTGAAGTAATTTTTTTGTGAAAAAAAGTTAAATGTTCATTTTTTTTTAAACATTCAAAAAATTCCTGTGAAGCACCTGAAGAACTAATAAACTTCTTGAATGTGGTTTTGAGCACCTTGAGGGGTGCAGTTTTTAGAATGGTGTCACTTTTGGGTATTTTCTATCATATAGACCCCCTGTGCTGATGTAAAGTAAACATGTGGGAAATGTTTGTGGGAAACATGCGCCAAATTTCCATTTTTTCCACAAATAAACGCAAGTTATATGAATAAAATTTTACCACTAAAACCACCCTTGGGAGTAAAGGTTTTAATAGGTGCAAAGATGCCAGATATATAGATTCAGTGGCTAACTGTACTCAGCCCCCATATCTAGGAGAGTCTCTCTGTGCCTAGGCCCAGATAGGCACAAGAGTAGACCTTCCATTTAACACTTTCAAATGGACTCATCCCTTCCTTTGTCCAAGATAACGTTTTAATGCCTCCATACTTTATGACTTCCCCCTCATGTTAAAGCCTGTTTCTAAACAGCGGACTGATCTTATCAGTAGATATTGAGATGAACACTTTGGCATGTATTTGTTCAATAATTGCCCATGTATGGTGCACTGCCTGTTCTTCCTAGGTATCAAAAGGCCTAATCAATGAAAATGAGAATATTAAAGGGAATCTGTCACCCCTGGGATGTATATGACCTCTTAATATGTGCATACAGATAATAGAAATGTTACACTAGTTCTAACTGTATGCCTCATATTAATGGTCTTTTTGCTGAGAAATGTTATATTATTTCTGTATGCTAATGATTTCTTCCAGGCTCTGGGGTGTGTGGTGTCTGGGAGAATTCCATGCCTTCTCTCTTCATTATAATAGTTAACTCCCTCCCATCAGTGTCAGTCATGGCCCCGGAATCCTGCACAAAACAATCCCTCAGAAATACATACCTCATCCTCCCTTCTGCCTTTTGTGTGCGCTACATTCAGGGATCTTCTGTGCAGGCGCCGGCAAGTTACTGCCACTTCCAGCGTGATGACTATGCAGGAAGGAAGTGGGGAGAGAACCTTATCGGCATGCACAATGTAGGTCACAGTGACTCGCCGGCACGAGAAACAGAGAAATAGAAGCATGTCAAGAAAAAGTTAACAATTAAAAATTAGCATAATATCAAAAGACATAAAAAACTCACAAAATTTAAAAACAATTAAAACGCTACAAATGAATCACAACATGCTCAGAATAGTCAATGTTTTGTCTCAAAAAACCCTAAAACTGTGGAAAAGATGTCTAATAAACTAAGTGCACGGTTAAGCAAGAGCAGACAAGAAATGCCTAATAAGACATACAGTACAGTATAATAATGCCTATTAAGTATGAACACACAATATGATGAAGCAATAGCAAATTAAACAGGAAAATAAAAAAATGCGTTTTCTTGTTGTATGCAAATATAAACTTCCAGCACAATGCACTAAATAATACAACTATGTGTCACTCAATTATTCTAAATGAAGAAATGTGAGTATAACTCTATATAACAGATGACATCACCCCTGAGGAAGCCACAAGCGCCGATGGCGATACACGTGGGGTCTTCCAATCCTGGTCTTTATTTGCCTGACTGCACAATTTTTGTTTATTTGCTATTTTTGGCTAAACTCTTTGCGATTGCAGTCATTGGTGTTTTGGGCAGGTAATATACTCCTCAACACATGATTGTAGCCCTCAGTTCATCGCATATCTTTTTTTGTAGATGGTGTTTTCATTTTATGTTTCTGCCACCATTATTCCACTGTTTCTAAAGACTAAATTACCTGACTGCATTAATATTTTTTATCTGCTATATACAGTTATACCCACGTTTCTTCATTTACAACAGTTGAGTGACTCATAGTTGTATTATTTATTGCATTGTGCTAGAAGTTTACATTTGCATACAAGTAAACACAATTTTGTTAATTTCCTGTTTGATTTGCTATTGCTTCATCATATTATGTGTTCACATTTAATAGGCTTTATTGCATGTCTTGCAAGGCATTTCATATCTGCACTTGCTCAACTGTGCACTGAGTTAATTAGAAGTCTTTTCTGTAGTCTTAGGGCTATTTTTAGGGTATAAGTTGGCTCTATTTTGAGCATGTTGTGATTCTTTTGTATCACCAATTTTTGGTATTTTAATTGATTTTATATTTTGCGACTTTTCTCAGCCTTCTTATATTATGTTAAAAAGCTTTTGATAATATATGGTTGATTCCTTTTTTCTTCGCATGCTTCTATTTCACTGTTTCTGCATCCTATTTTTTTGCATGCCATGGGTCAATCCCTTTAAATATGGTGGTGCCCTCTTTCTACGTTTTTATCCCTTTTCTTAACAATGTCCCAAATGAACGGATAAGTGTAAGTCAAGACAGGTAATCCTCAGGTTTTACTATCCATAATCCCTTTTACCTCTATCCTTTTTCAGAACTTACATGACTATAATACATGACCTTGTTAAAAGGGAAACTTTGACATAGTCATTAGGAGGATATCGGTCTGACCGTGTTTATAGGGACATTTGTAACTTTTACAGTGTTTTGTTGAATTTTGGGGGGGGGGGGAACTGTTAAGGACTACCTGTCATATTTGCTGCATGGATTTTTTGCAGACCTGCTATAAGTCCTATTCATTGGCTGGTAGGTCAATAAATATAGACTCTATAAAAGTAGCTTGTATACCTCAAAAATTGGGTCAATGTTGCTTTACATTTCCACAACAACATAGAAAAGTTTATAGTATGTTTGAACACAGAGTGCTGGAAAATTACATTTAGTAAAAGAAATTTGCAGCCTGCGGATCAGACAGACCTTTAAATAGTATATGGCTACCAATTGTAACTCGCTGCAGATTAAAAACTAATTTTCCATTACCTTTAAGGAAAGTAATTTTACAAATGGATGTACTTCCTGTATCACCCTACGCATAAAATTTAATATCAAGGCTTCAGAGAGCAAAAAGCATACAATTATATGCTGCCTGTTTAAGAGCTATAATTTACATTTTTAATATTTGGAATGAGTTTTCTGTATAGTAATGCATAATATTTTTATACATATAAAGTTACAAGACTCTATGAGGGTTTGATGGTATTACTTCATTAATAACTGTCTTTCACTGTGAACTGCTACATCCTATATTGCTAATTTTATTAGACATACTTAGTGTCTTATTGTAGACAGCCTTAATATATTCTGTAACATAATAGTCTTTGTGCCACTGTGAAATACGTAATAAGTTGAAGGGATTGTCTAATGCAGTGGTTCCCAAACTCCAGTCCTCACGGAACCCCAACAGGTCATGTTTTCAGGATTTCCTTAGTACTTCTCAGGTGATGGATGTTCTGTCCAGCCATATAATTGCTGTCTAGAAAGTCTAGTTAATTTTTTTTATGTCTCTGATTATTACAGACATTGTATTTTTGTGTGTATTAATCTTTCATATATTTCATATTGTAAGGTAACAGCACCACCTGCTGGACGTTTAATGCAAAGATTCTAGTTTAATTTGCAATGTCTTGTGGGAAGTTCCTAGGGCATTGTGGGATTGTTCCTGTTGCATCATGGTCTTATTTATGACACTGTGAAGGGAACAGCAGCCATTATTCCTCCATGTGTCTTAGGAGAAACTACACCATTCGTGTTCTTCATGCTCCTTAAGCAGCCTGCTCTAAGCATAGTTGGTAAGCACTATCTAGGTGATATAATCCTGTGTTTATCAATACGTTTGTTGTACTAAGTAGGTAATCATCAGTTTGTATATTACCTCATGTTACCTGTGTATTGCAGACTATTTGTGTTTCATGCTCTGTGCAGTTATATATTCTGAAATGCTCCTGTTATTGCATTCTATAATTTCACCCTTTCCTGTTACATCTGCAATCAATAAAAGAAGGTTACAATTTTACAGCCTCTTTTCTTAAAGAAGACAGGGGGTTTAGCCACATGTCTCATTGCACACCCTGCTAACGTGTATGAGGACAGTATAATGGAAGTATCATCAAGGCATCAGGAATTCTCTCACATGTGTAACACTATGGAAACCCTGAAAACATGACCTGTTGGGGTCCGCGAGGACTGGAGTTTGGGAACCCCTGGTCTAATACAAACCAATTAATGTTTTCTGTGAAATGTAATGTATAAAATATACTCTACAGACTGCATCAACTCCCGAAAATAATTTCTTGTCATCAAAATGTCTCAAAAAATTAGCCTTAAATATGTAGTTTTAGATGACATTTCAAAGTAGACCATCATGTGAGTGTATATGAGTACATGAGGTGAGGGATAAACACTATTTCTGACCATTATATGAATTGTGTCATGCATTTTTTAACTTTGAAAGCTCTCTCTGTCAGTTGTTTGTAAGATAGTAGCTTTAAGCTTGCATCTTTGATGTCTTCCATACACAGTACAGAAAGACATGAGGGATTCCTGCTCTCCTATCTCTATGTACAGTAGAGTTTGGACACACCTGTTCATACAAAGATTTTGCTTCTTACTGGAATGTGTACAGCCAAAGGGATACAAATGGAAACAAGTAAAGAAACAAGTATAAAGTAAACCAGAATATGTGTTAAACCCAAGATTCCTCAAAGTCCTCTTTCTCACTCTGATTCTTCACATCCTTGGCATTTTCACAACCAGCTTCATCTGGTAGTCATCTGAAAGCTGAAACTGAACAGGCATGCCTCATCAAGAGTTCATTTGTGGATTATCCAGTCTTCAGAAAGTGTCTGTCAACATCAGTTGTGTTTTGAAGAGGTAATAATGGTACATAGTTCCGTAGAGTGCTGAGCTCTATTCCTCAACTGTTTTAAGTGAGAATATGGTAAGAGCCACTCAACTAAGTAAAGAGAAATGAGAGTTCATCATTACTTTAAGACATGAAGGTCAGTTAATCCTGAAATTTACTAGAACCTTGAAGGTATCCTGAAATACTGTCATGAAAATCTTCAATTAGCATGATAATACTGACTTCCATGAGAACAGCAACAAGAAAAATAGACCAAGAATTACTTGTTCTCCTCAAGATAATTTTATCAGAGTTACCAGCCTCAGAAACCACAAATTGACAGGACTTTAGATAATATGTCTCATAAATTATGCACTGACATCGAGTAGCAAACCCATCTCAGGATCAATTGTCCAGAGGAGATTGCATAGAACAAATCTTTAGCATCAAATTTCTGCTAAGCAACCACTGTTGAAGACCCCCACCAAAAAGAAGAAGAGACTTGCATGTGTCAAGCTACGCAAGTAACACAAGTACTGTACAATAGATCGGTGGAAATCTATTCTGTAATCTGCTGAGTGAAAATTTGAGCTTTTCAGTACAAACTGCCATGCTTTTATGAGATGCAGAAAATGTGAGCAGATGGTTCCCTCACATGTGCAATCCACTGCAAAGCATTGGAGGTATTGTGGAGAGGGTGAGCTTTGCTTGGGATGCTGTTGGTGATTTATTACAACTTGAACGTACACTGATCCAGCACAACTACTACAGTATTCTACAATCACATGCCATGTCATCATTTGTCTTGCAACAGGACGATAATCCAAAACTTCATGTGACCATGAAGGATGGATTGCTACATCAGATGACATGGCTTCCACAATCACCTGACTTTGACTCAACTGAGATGGTTTTAAATGAATTGGACATCAGAGTGAAGACAAAACAGCCAAGGGCTAAGCACCTCTGGGAACTCCTTCAAGACAAATGGAAAGAATTCCAGGACACTACCTTATGAAGATGCTTCACAGAATGTTGAGGAGATGTAAGGCTGTTATCAAAGTAAAAGGGGGTAAAGGTTGTAGGGTTAAACACATACTCAACATGCAGACTTTTACCCATTTATTCCATTCATGTTCCTTATGGCTTTTCTTCAGTCAGTCTGAATATTAGATATAGGTAGGGATGAGCGAGTATACTTGTTAGGATTCGGTACTCGGCGAGTAATGCGGTACTCGAATCCTAGCGAGTAAATTTCACTACTCGCCTCGCAATATTCGGATCTGCCACCCGGCATGTGTCAGCCAATCACAGTAAAGCCACCGCCTTCTTTGTTGTGGCATTACTGTGATTGGCTGGCCGCGCAGCCTCATATGTGTGTTCGGGGGTCTGTGCAGGCTCTGCCGGGTTGATTGGGGGTCTGTGCGGGCTCTGCCGGGCTGTGACCCCCTGATCAGCCCGGCAGAGCCCGCACACACAACCCCACAGACCCATGCACACATTCTCCGCCCACACACATAGTCTCCGCCCATTACTCACATTTCCTATAAACATACATTGGACTCGCTACTCGTTACGACTACCCAAGTATTAGGAGCTACTCGTAACGAGTACAGCAAGTCCGAGTATTTCACTACTCGCTCATCCCTAGATATAGGTCATAAGAAATTTGAAAAGCTGTTTTTAGCACAGAAAATACATTGTATCTAATTAATTAAATAAGATTTATTAACAGAAGTTTTATCACACTGTCATCAAGGCAGCAGAAATCGATTAGTTTTGTTGTTTGTTAAATAATAGTAGAACTAAATAATAGATTGACCACGCAAATATAGTTCATTCATGGTTATATTTGAAAAGAAATCAAGAATATACAAATATGTGGAACAGATTGCAGATGCAATTATTTTGAAGAAAAACTAAATCTTGTAATATAATGTTAGGGCTAGCGAAATGCACCAAGTAATAAAAGATGGTATCAAGGTGCGTTCGCAGCCCGGGGTCCACCATGCAGAGATGTTACCTGCTGCTTGGTAATGGCAGACGCTATATGGCAATATAATAACTGGACACAGTCGGGTTAGCATCACCCGGTGTGTACAGAGGCGGATTCTGTTACTGCACAGAACCACAGAGTATAAACACCGGAGCCTGTCAATGCTCACAGAGCTCGGTAAAGCGAGCGCTAGTGTACAGTCACAGGACTCTGCCCCAAGGACACAGAGATAGAGTCCCTCAAGACCACTAGCACTCGGCACCACAATTGCGGAGCCAGCAAGAGAGTAAACTAAAGATATAGCGCGCAAGTGTGCACAGTACCGCTCTAGTGGACGCCACTAACCACCGTGACTTGGGCTAGGAAAGCGCACAACTTGCGCATGGTGCCGCACTGGCGGTTGCTGCTACTTGATGCGGTACGATAGTGCCTTGTACTGAATGGTACAAACTGGCACTAAGTACGTGCTGATAACTGGGAGCACAGTGGCGCATAAGCAATAATAAATAAATAAATAATTTTTATATAGCGCTAACATATTCCGCAGCGCTTTACAGTTTGCACACATTAACATCCCTGTCCCCGATGAGGCTCACAATCTAAATTCCCTATCATTATGTCTTTGGAGTGTGGGAGGAAACTAGAGTACCCAGAGGAAACCCACGCAAACACAGGGAGAACACACATACTCCTTGCAGATGTTGTCCTTGGTGGGATTCGAACCCAGGACCCCAGCAATGCCACTAGTAGGAGCTGACTCTAACCCCAATTCCCTATACACAAGCACAACCAGAGGGAGGGTATCATAAAGATTCATTTGCCAAAACACATGCATCTGTCAGCACACAAAGAGTACAAAATACTGTCTATACTAGCGCATGGCAGAGCAGCCATGCGAACCTTTCATAGCAGCGTCCTTCCAGGACCTTCCCCATGGACCAATTGAGGAAGCAACAGGACCTGAGCATGTGACCCCTGATCTCGAAAGAGAGGTCGACCACGGGCATGCTCAGTAGCCCGAAAGAAGGCCTTAGTCTCAGGAGCTGCTCGCTGCTGGCTAGTGCAGGTTGCTATAGCTGACTCCGGGATGGCAGCAGCAACCAAACCAACAACACTACCTTGGCAAGACACCAGGCTCCATGTCTTTGTTGAGCAGCCTCCTCTGCCGTCGGGACTGAATGGGAGACCCCAGAAGGTAAGGCTCGGGATTCCTCCTGTGCAGAGGCAGGAACCTGACGCCTAACATATAATTTCTACAAAAATACTAAGCCTTTTAATACTCTATTTTACTTTGAAACCAATATTTTGATAATTTTGCTTAGATTTGATTTTGCATGTAATAGGTAATTAAACTATGATCACTAAAAAGTAACTTTATGAGATTTAAAGTGGCTGTCCATTGAATTCAGTAATCTCTCTGAGGAAACATGGATGGGAGGAAATTTCCTGGGATCCCTTTAATAAGCCACAGGAAGGGTCTTCTCACAAAGGATGGATAAAGGCCATCTCTATAGTGCTAAATTTACCCTTTCATCTCCACTGCAAAGGAAATACATGGCTGTAGCTATCCTACTAATTGCCAAAGCTTTCTTAAAAAATATATTTGATTTTGAATGTGATCCCTGATCTTACAATATGGCATATGGGCAATGTAGAAGGTATTGCCAACTCAGGACATAACTTTATGTAAAGATGACAATCCATTTCTCATGGGCTGAAGTACTTGGTCAATCAATCTAGAATATTATATTTATTCTGTATTTAATGCCGCGTTTTTCTCCATAGAGGGTGCCTTAGGTAAAATATGTCATCAACCTCCTTTCTTTTAATGGGTAATACATATAATTCAAATAAACCCCTCAAGTCAAGAACTGAAAGAATTCACTTCAGACTGAAGAGTTGCATTTATTCCAAGTCGACAATCCTGACAATTCAGCCATTTCAACCCAATCGGTTATTCTAATACTTTGTTGCAATATAATTTTTTCCCAAATAAACCAAAATTACTATGCGGCTTTGGTTATTGTGGAATACTTACAACCTGCTTATGGTCTAAAAGAAAATGGATGACAAGTGTGTTGCTGTATGTTTTACATTCATCCACATGCAATGCTATTAACTTTTCATTACATATGATTTAGGATGTGGAAACACATTAGTGGATAGAATAACTGTCATTACTAAAATAATTCCTAATCCCTTCTTAGGCAGATGTATATGTGTTATAAATCAAACTATACCACTGTACAACGCTCCTAAAGAAGCCAAGTAGCGAGACGTGAACACTGGGAATTAATTAAGCAAAATGTGTCCTTTATTAAACACTATTGAAATTGACATATAACACTGAAATAAAAACAGAAGCCTGTAGTGCGAGGAGCATTATAACATATAAAAATTATACTGACCGAGTGCAAATGTGCAGACAAAATAGGAGATGATAATACACTAATTAACCCTTTTCAGCTGTACAACAGCCTAATCTGAAGACCGTTAAATGGATAAGTAAACGCATATGCATGCAATGAAGAGGAGGTAATATCTAGCCCAAGACATTATACTATTCCCTTAAAATGCCAGTGCATAGAAGAATTTCATTGAGTTAGTCAAATAATCCAATACCATAGTGTCATAATGGCAATAGTGCAAATCAAATTTTAGAGATCTATGTTATTTAGCTAATCATAGAATAAAAATCACCACTAGCTGTATGTTGGGTATTATAATTAGAACTAAAAATAAAGGTAGATGCTGACATGATTGTAGCTCTGCAGTGCAACTAATAGGTTCAAATGAGGCAGCCAGGTCTGTCCCACGTCCCTCTCCCCTAACGCGTGTTTCATCCACACTTCCTCAGAGGGCATTGTATGTGTGTTTCAGATTTAATGCGGTCAAAAATGTGTCTGAGGCTGGTTTCACACTTTATGCCACGTGGGAATTTCCCACGCAGCAATGGCATAAAGTGAGACTAGGGGCTTTTTTTTTTTAAGTGGCGGAGGAATACAGTGCGGAGTCCGGAGCCTGCACAGACCACCGGCAGGCCGGCACAGCCCCCCCGGCAGGCCGGCACAGCCCCCCGGAGCCTGCACAGCCCCCCCGGCAGGCCGTCACAGCCCCCCGGCAGGCTGGCACAGCCCACCGGAGCCTGCACAGACCACCGGCAGGCCGGCACAGCCCCCCGGCAGGCCGGCACAGACCACCGGAACCTGCACAGACCCCCTGGCAGGCCGGCACAGCCCCCCGAAAGGCCCGTACAGACCCCAGAGAGGCTGTACAAGGCACAAACAGGGTTTTTCTTATTCCGATACCGGAAGTCCCATAGACTTGAATGGGACTTCCGGTATCGGAATCGGCGATACCGATACTTTTTTTTAAGATCGGCCGATCCATTCCGATCCGATACTTTGAAGTATCGGACGGTATCGCTCAACTCTACTGGTTATACAACATCTTTCTTAAGTTTTTCTATAACAACTAGTGAGTCTACAGTCTCTGTCTAGTTGACATTTCAAGGTAGATTCAGGCTATTAAAATGAACAGTCTTAACTTTGATCTCATATTCTACTTAAGAATATATTGTCATCACAGTGTGTTCTCTGCACAGAATGAAAAGGAAAATTAGGGCATGCAAATGTATTTTGCTAGAACACACTCTGAAGATTATTTCAGCTTTGATTGATACTTAGGCAAAGTGTATTGTGTGTTAGGTAAATGTATTTGATAGCTTATTTTGTGATTGGAATATATTCATTTTCAAGTACTTCTGCATAACAAAGTAAAGGAATACAAGAGACTCACCACATGAGAGATAGTTATAGCATATAGTGCTATGAGTTGGAAAAAATTAACTTCTTGGAAATCTTAAATTGATCTTATTTTTATGATTTTGTGAGAATTTCTTAAAATGGTACTGTACTTTCAACAAAGTTTGCATAAATCATTAGTATAGGTGTTGTAGTGCAGGAGCAGTGATGAGGCAGTGACCCAGCAAACTTCAAAGCAAAACATCTCTTTAATGTTCAACTCAGCAAAACACAGCACACAGATTGCAACCGGGAAACAGGACTGCCCACCTCTGGATCGCATCCGGGAACAAGACATTCCAGCTTACAGTCCCTAAACACGCCAGTCCACATCTTGAGACCAGTTGCCATGGGTGACTGCACCATCGTGTTAATGCTCTACTCACAGCACTACACAGTACACGATATCCTTGGGATCGCAGCCGGTAACCATATCTTCCAGTTTACAGTCACTAAGCAAGCCAGTCCTCCTATGACCTGCTGCCGTGGGTGACTGCACCGCTGTGTATGCTGTGGGTGCCAGGCTATTCAGCTGCTTTGGCTGTTTGGCTCCGCTGGCCTATATTGCCTTACACAGGGGAAAGCTCTGCAGAACCTCCTGCTCTGTACTCCTGCAACACCAAACTGACACTGAACCTGACACACCAAACTCTATACTGCAGGGTTTTTACCTAGCAACCTGTGGCCTTGGGCCACATTTAAAACCTGGGCCAGGAATGAATTGGACTGCAACACTACCATATGCAGTCTGTTTCAAAACACCAAAACCCAGAGCAGGTTTGCCCTAAATCTGCCTTGGACATCTAGCATGTCCAAGACCTATACTCACTTTAGTCTTCATTGCAAGCACAGATATGCCTGTGACTGCAATGCCCTCTCATGGCCTCAATATGCCTCCATGCGCATCCTAGGTGAACATACAGTGACCCTCACATGTAACGCCAGTCACTGCCTCACAGTGTATATAAAAACTTTGTAGCATATATTATCAAAGAATTTTGCTTTCTTCTTTACTTCTGAAACATTTCTTGCTATATATCCTGCCTCTTGAAATTGTCATCTACTCTAAAGAAACAACTCAAATCCATCTTGATCAAACAAGACAGACTGCTAGCTTCCTTTCCCTGTTGCATCATTTGACACAGCCTGTGAAGGATGGCACCAGAGAGATCACACAGAATCCCAATGCTGCCACCCTTTTTGATGAACCCGCACCTTGCCACCTGCCTGACGTCACTATTTCATCAGACGGATCACTGTCTCTCCACTTTCACTAATGTGTTGTTCCGCACCCCTTGGGGACACAAAAGATCAGCTTGGTAAAGTTTTACACAGATGCCCCCTGTCTATAAGGGCCCAGGGAGGCATGGGAAGTGAGAGGATGCGGCTCATGCAGTCACTGATGTGGCACCACATTCGATCACAAACCAGACAGGCTGAGCGGTCCCTATCTCTAACATCAGTGAAACAGAGCACTGCCAGCCTGGTAAGACTGCCATCAGTTCCTCGTTAGATATAAGCTTGGTTCATTAACGGGATTATTTTGAGCCAGAAACCAGCCCAAGGAGCATGTAAAATTAAGTTACATACGTACACTATATAAAGAGACACATATGCATGTTTTTCTCAATATCTGACATGAAAACAGAATAAACCTTTCCCATATTAGGTTAATTAGGATTACCATAATTATTAATGTTTGCCAAATGCCATAATAATGAGAGCAACAGAATGTTGAAGACATTTTTACTACTTACTGCAAAGTCAAAAGTTTACTTACTCTAAGTTTACTATGCCTTTAAACAATTCTTTACTGCTTGTATGATGATGTCATGTGTTTGGAAGCTTCTGATAGGCTAATTGGCAACATCTGAGTTAATTAGAGACACACCTGTGGATGTATTTTGATGCACACCTGAAACACACTTTTTTTTGTTTAGTATCATCGGAAAAGTCTAAATAAATCAACCAAGATATCAGGAAGAGAATTGTGGACTTGCACAAGCCTGGATCATCCTTGGGCACAATTTACTGGAGGTGCATCATTCATCTGTACAAACAATTATGTGCAAGTACAAACATAAGCAAACAGATGAATCATGTCAAATACCAGGTTGATGTTCGACCACTTGTGCATGGAGTCCCAAGGGGCATGGGCTGCCAGCTGGTTCCTACGTCCTTTACAGTACATTACTCAACATCATTCCCCCTTTTGAAATGGACCACATTGTCTTATACTAGCATTTATCCTCTTCGGGCCACTCCTCTTCTGCCTTCTGGGCTGAACCTAAATCTCCTCCTCTTGCCTCTAGAAGCTAAAAAGTCAAAACTCTTTAATGGACAGTTCTATGGAGAAGGTTTTGACATAATCGAATCCGCTGGGCATCTGCTACACATTCAGAGTAAACACATCTTTGCTATTTGGTCGCTATTAGCCATTCTCCCTGGGGTGCTAGAATGGATCGGGACCCTGAAAGGTGTTTGCCATGTTCTGGAGATCTCAGAAATATGCATGATGTATGGCTAGGACGTATAGTATCTCGACAACTCCTTATGGAATTATGTTTGCAGAATGTTTATTGGCATCTTCAGCAGGACTCTATATTGCAAGCAGGCCTTTGTCTTGCTCTGAACAGGCTCAAGGTATGAGATCTGTCACTCCCAGCCATTAGAGGCTTGATTCGCCTGCTGAGCTAGGTGCCTGCTTTCTACTTGAGGCTTGGAAAATTTTGGACTTTCTGCTGAGTCTCTTCTGGACAATGAAAACAGGGTTTTATAATCCCAGGCCAAATAGAATACAAATGATTGGCATGAAATTATATTTCCAATATTCTTCACATAGCCGATTATACTTTATGGAGAAGAAATGGTGAGACAGAATAAGGACATTGGGAAGAAAATATTCACAAGGACACATAGAAAGCTCTTTCCCACACAGCAATGGCATAAAGTGAGACTAGGGACTTTTTTTTTTTTTAAGTGGCGGAGGAATACAGTGCGGAAGGATACCTACCTTCCGTCATGGGATTCCTGCAGCCCGTAGAGAACGGCAGCAACAGCTGATGCTGCAGTTCTCTACCCAAGATCGTCGTGGGACACACTCGTGGACTGCTTCGGATCGTGGGTGAGTATTTTTGTGGTTTGTTATGTTAATATTTATTCCGTAAAAGACAATGGCTTCGGGGAACAATGTGACAAGTATTGGTAAGTATGTTACTCTATGTTATATGTACTGTATGTCTATGTATGTATTGTATGAATGTATTGTATGTAGTATGTATGTAGTATATATGTGGTATGTATGTAGCATGTAGTATGTATGTAGTATGTATGTAGCATGCATGTAGCATGCAGTATGTATGTAGCATGCATGTAGTATATATGTAGTATGTATGTAGCATGTAGTATGTATGTAGCATGCATGTAGTATGTATGTAGTATGTATGTAGTATATATGTAGTATGTATGTAGCATGTAGTATGTATGTAGCATGCATGTAGTATATATGTAGTATGTATGTAGCATGTAGTATGTATGTAGTATGTATGTGGTATGTATGTAGTATATATGTAGTATGTATGTAGCATGTAGTATGTATGTAGCATGCATGTAGTATATATGTAGTATGTATGTAGCATGTAGTATGTATGTAGCATATATGTAGTATGTATGTAGTATGTATGTAGCATGCATGTAGTATATATGTAGTATGTATGTAGCATATATGTAGTATGTATGTAGCATGTAGTATATATGTAGTATGCATGTTGCATGCATGTAGTATATATGTAGTATTTATGTTGCATGTAGTATGTATGTAGTATGTATGTTGCATGTAGTATATATGTAGTATGAATGTAGCATGTATGTAGTATGTAGTATGAATGTAGCATGTATGTAGTATGCATGTTGTATGTATGTAGCATGTAATTTTTTTTTTTTTTTTTACATTCAACACATTAGCCGGATGATGGGACTACTACTGTCCCATCATTGGCTAATGTGTCAATCACTGTCATGGTAGCAGGCATCGCCCGATGGGACTTGTAGTCCCATCGGACGATGCCTGCACAGACCCCCGAAGCCTGCACAGCCCCCCGGCAGGCCGGCACAGCCCCCCGGAGCCTGCACAGCCCCCCGGCAGGCCGGCACAGCCCCCCGGCAGGCCGGCACAGCCCACCGGAGCCTGCACAGCCCCCCTGGCAGGCCGGCACAGCCCCCCGGCAGGCCGGCACAGACCACCGGAGCCTGCACAGACCCCCTGGCAGGCCGGCACAGCCCCCCGAAAGGCCCGTACAGACCCCAGAGAGGCTGTACAAGGGAAAAACAGGATTTTTCTTATTCCGATACCGGAAGTCCCATAGACTTGAATGGGACTTCCGGTATCGGAATCGGCGATACCGATACTTTTTTTTAAGATCGGCCGATCCATTCCGATCCGATACTTTGAAGTATCGGACGGTATCGCTCAACTCTAGTTTTAACATATTGCGTTCTAGAAAGCAGGAAAAAAATTCCAAGTTCTGTGAAATTTCAAAAAAGGACAATTCCACAGTTGTTTTAAGTTTT
Source organism: Dendrobates tinctorius (assembly GCF_039654945.1). Classification (NCBI taxonomy): domain Eukaryota; kingdom Metazoa; phylum Chordata; class Amphibia; order Anura; family Dendrobatidae; genus Dendrobates; species Dendrobates tinctorius. The sequence goes on along the minus strand of NW_027361703.1, from coordinate 38,612,368 downwards.
TTTATCATGCTCAACAAATGCTAAAACTGACCAGCCATTATGATTATCCAGGTTATTATGAGTTAATAGACACCAATATAGTTTGCCTACTGAATAGGTACTTCCAAAAATCACATAGAAAACCGAAGAAAAAAACTGGAAGCTTTTTACCATAAAATTAATCCAAAATTTATTTAAATCAATATATGCAACAATGCAAAAGAGTAGAAAAAGGGGACAACATATACAAAAAAGGTCGCAGAAAATTCATGGTATAGATAGACAAAGTTTATTCACTGCACAAAAAAATACATAGGCCCAAGTAGTAAAAAAAGACAATGATTTTAAGGTGCAAAAAAAAGCCTCCTGATCATATGTTTGTAGGCTTAAAGCGAAATAGCTGGTGATTGTTACACTGGATTTCCTTTAGTATGGTAAATAAGGTGCAAGTGCAACAAGGGAGGAAGTTCTCATAAATCAACAAAATGCATATACAACAATGGGAGAAATTCTCAGAAAAATAGAGCAATAAAGTGCATGTGCAATGATGAGAGAGATTCTCAAAAGGGAATCAATAAAGGTGTTAATCTCCTTTCCTTAGAAATGTTTAGAATCATAGAATCGTAGAGTTGGAAGGGACCTCCTGGGCCATCTGGTCCAACCCCCTGCTCAAAGCAGGATTTGCTAAATCATCCCAGACAGATATCTGTCCAGTCTCTGTTTGAAGACTTCTATTGATGGAGAACTCACCACCTCTCGTGGCAGCCTGTTCCACTCATTCATCACTTTAACTGTCAAAAAGTTTTTTCTTATATCTCATCTGTGTCTCCTCCCATTCAGTTTCATCTCATTGCTTCTAGTCTTTGCTTGTGCAAATGAGAATAAAAATGATCCTTCTGCAATGTGACAGCCCTTGAGATATTTGTAGACAGTTATTAAGTCTCCTCTCAGTCTTCTCTTTTGCAAGCTAAACATTCCCAAATCCTGCAACCTTTCCTCATTAGACAGGGTTTGCAGACCGGTCACCATTCTGGTTGCTCTTTTCTGAACTTGCTCTAGTTTGCTGATGTCTTTTTTAAAATGTGGTGCCCAAAACTGGACACAGTATTCCAGATGAGGTCTGACCAAAGAGGAGTAGAGGGCAATAATGACTTCACGTGATCTAGACTGTATGCTTCTGTTAATACATCCTAGAATTGCATTTGCCTTTTTTGCTGCTGCATCACACTGTTGACTCATATTCAGTCTGTGATCTATTAGTATACCCAAGTCTTTTTCACATATGCTGTTGCTTAGCCCTATTCCTCCCATTCTATATATGCTTTTTTCATTTTTATTGCCCCGATGTAGTACTTTGCATTTTTCACTGTTAAAAAACATTCTGTTAGTTGCTGCCCACTGCTCCAGTTTATTTATATCTTTTTGAATCTTCTCTCTCTCTTCTCTAGTATTAGCTATCCCTCCTAGCTTTGTGTCATCAGCAAATTTAATCAGTTTACCCTCAATTCCTTCATCTAAATTGTTGATAAAGATGTTGAACAATACAGGGCCCAAGACAGAGCCCTGTGGTACCTCACTTGAGACATTCTTCCAACTGGATGTGCAGCCATTTACGACCACTCTTTGGGTCTGATCACTAAGCCAGTTATGAATCCACCTATCAGTTGCCTTGTCCATTCCATACTTAGTCATTTTTTCCAATAAGGATTGTGTGAGATACTTTGTCAAATGCTTTGCTGAAGTCAAGATATACTATATCTACAGCATTTCCCTGATCCACCCAATCAGTGATTCTCTCATAGAAGGAAATTAAGTTAGTCTGACATGACTTATTAGTTACAAACCCATGCTGACTCTGTTTAATCACTTCATTCTTATCTAGGTACTGACATACATGTTGTTTAATAATTTGTTCAAAGATCTTTCCTGGTATAGAAGTCAGACTCACCGGCCTATAGTTGCCTGGGTCCAACTTCTTCCCCTTTTTGAAGATAGGAACAACATTTGCTCTTCTCTAGTCTTCTGGGACTTCTGTTCTCCATGAATTTTCAAAGATTATGGAGAGCGGTTCAAAAATTTCTTCTGCTATCTCCTTCAGTACTCTGGGGTGTAATTCATATGGACCTGAAGACTTGAATTCATTTAGGTTAGCTAAGTGTTTCATTACTGTATTTCTGTTTATAGATATCCTGGATTCTTCTATTCCCTTAATAGGGCAGTGAAGAATAGTTGATGTTACATTTCCTTTCTTAGAGAAAACAGATGCAAAATAGGAATTTAAAAGTTCAGCCTTCTCAACATCCTGTCTTACCATTTCATCATTTTCATCTTGTAAAAATCCTATAGCATCCTTGACTTTTCTTTTACTTTTGACATATTCCCAAAATCCTTTATTAATGCTTTTGACGTCTCTTGCAAGCATCAATTCATTGTCAGCTTTAGTAATCTGATTCATGCCCTGCAGGTTCTGCAGACCAGACAGCATTATATTCTTCTTTATATATGCCTCCCTCTTTCCATTTTATAAACATTTCTTTCTTCCTTTTTAGCATGTGCTTAAGTTCTGTGTTCATCCATCCTGGTTTCCTTAAACGCTTCCTATTCGTCCCTCTTTTCGGAATTGTTAACAACTGTGCTTTGAGAATTTCATTTTTCAAGATTTCCCATCCTTCCTGGACATTTTTGTCCTTAAGGATATCCAGCCATTGGATCCCTCCAATTCTCTTTCTGAATCCCTTAAAATCTGCCTTTCTGAAATCTAACCTTGACGTCTGAGTCTTCACAGGTCTTCCTCCTCTAGTTATCCAAAATTCTAAAATAGCATGGTCGCTACCTCCTAGGGTCCCAGCCACTTTTACCTCCTCAACCATTTCCTCCCTGTTTATAAGGATTAGATCCAAGGTAGCAGTTCCAATTGTTCTCTCCCCTACCTTTTGGAAGATAAAGTTGTCAGCAAGAGAGGATAAGAATTTCCTTGACCTGTTAGTTTTGCCTGAGAGAGATTCCCAACAAATGTCTGGATAGTTGAAATCTCCCATGACAACTATGTCATATTTTTGGAGAACTTGGCCATTTGATGCATAAAGAGTTCATCCATATATTCAGCTCACACAGGCGGCCAGTAGTAAATGCCTGCAATAGTGTCCTTTCCATTGTTCTGTTCTTGTATTCTTACCCAAACAGTTTCCACAGAACTCCCAGTCTCTGAAGCTTCAATCTCTGTGCAGAAGCTTATATAAGTTTATATAAGGTGCATATGCAAAAAAGGTGGGAGAATGTCCCAAAGGTATCCAGTGAAAGGTTTAAGGGTCTAATCCCTTATAAAAATGCTAATGCCAAAACAAACATCATTAATGCAAAGGGTTAATGTGCTAAATTAGAAGTCTATATCTATACCTGATTGGCTTTGTCCAGTGGAGGGGTATACAATAATGCCATATGTATGTAAACAACGCCGACATGATGCCTGACCATCCCCCGACCCCACGCGCCAGGGCAGAGGAGGGGGTCGGACATCTTCGCAGATAAACTATTTCCCAGGAACGGAGCACAGAGCAGAGAGAGGATGAAGACTCTAATAAATGGAGTAATATAATATGAAAGACTAAATATATAAATATATTTGAATACATAACAAAGTGCAGAGTGCAAAAAGTGCATAAGGAAATGAATGAGCAGTTAAAGTGCATATTGAGGGACATCATAAAGATGACTATTAGAATACAGTACATGATAAATATATATCAATGACATAAAATAAAAAATAATAAAAATAAGAAAGTTAAATTACGTGCATATATACATGAAAAACACATGAAAAATTGAAATATAAAGTGCATATGCTTGTGGAGAAGATGAGTATGAAGTACCGTATTTTTCGGACTATAAGACGCACCGGACCATAAGACGCACCCCAATTTTCAGAAGGAAAATAGGGAAAAAAATAATAATGTGTCAAATGGGGGTCCGTCTTACAGTCCGAATTCAGCTTACCTTGGAAGGGATCCGGCACAGGTGGAGGAGTGGTCACAGGGGTCATTCAGTGGTCCAGGCTCATGCTGTGGCGGCTCTGTGCTGGGGCAGGTTGGTTGTGCTGGAGCAGCTGGGCTGTACTGGGGCAGCTGGGCTGGGCTGTGCTGGGGCAGGTGGGCTGTGCTGGGGCAGCTGTGCTGGGGCAGCTGTGCTGGGGCTGGGGCAAGTGGGCTGTGCTGGGGCAGCTGGGCTGTGGCAGCTGTGCTGGGGCTGGGGCAGCTGTGCTGGGGCAGCTGTGCTGGGGCAGCTGGGCTGTGCTGGGGCAGCTGTGCTGGGGCTGGGGCAGGTGGGCTGTGCTGGGGCAAGTGGGCTGTTCTGGGGCAGCTGTGCTGTGCTGGGGCAGCTGGGCTGGGGCAGCAGGGCTGTGCTGGGGCAGGTGGGCTCTGTGGGGTGAGGGTGGCGGCTCTCTGTGCTCCGGTGCAGGGTCCGTGTTGCTCCCGGAGGCCACCGCAACATGGCGGCGGCCAGCAAGGGATGTGCGGGGGCCTCCGAGCTTGGAGGAAATGCCGGCGGAGCGGCCGCCCCTGCACCGGAGCACAGAGAGCCGCTACCCCTGCACCGGAGCACAGCCCGCTGCCACCACCGCACTACAGAGCCCCACGGCACCCGCACCAGCCTCGGAGGTAGGAACATTGCGACCATAAGACGCACCCCCCACTTTCCCCAAAAATTTTGGGGGAAAAAAGTGCATCTTATGGTCGAAAAATATTATATATTCCTTCAATAAAAGTCTTTTCCTGAGATATATTTTCTTGAGTGAAGGCTTTCTGTTTCACAGGGAAAAATGACAATATCTACATGATCCGAAAAGGTCACATATAAATTTTAGGAACTATGAATACAAAGAAAATAAAGTTAAAATCAAGAATAAAAATATAAAAGCAATGCAAAGTCCAGAAATAGAAGGCGAGCACCATCACAATAGTCCACACATCCGAACCATCATACGTGTTTAAAAGAGACGCAGCCGGCAATACAACTGTTATACGCTTAGGTGCACATTCATGGAAAATAAGCTAGTCAACATAGCAAAAAATAGTAGAAAAGAGCGGCACTCACCGGGTAGTGTAGTCAAGGCTTTAGTATAAAAGCATATCAGAGGGAGAACGGGTGCAAAAAGGAGATAGCAACGACGATCGTTTCGCGCTGCAAAGGCGCTTCCACAGGTTACATGGTGAGCTGCAGCTGGCCAAGGAGGAAATACCCACAACCAAAAGTCAGGACCCCTCCCACTGGTGCCGCTCACCTGCTGAGCAATCAACAAAACAACAAAAAACTATACATACATAGTTCACATAAGTGAAAACAAAAATATATAATACATTTAATAGTACCATAAATACAAAAGGAAAAAGAGGGAAAAAAAAAATCACAAGCCAGAAAGAGGCGAAAAAATGATGATTTTTTTTTACAAAAATTTTTTTCCATTTCACAAAAAAACAGACATATCAATCCTCTCATTGAGTCCTGTACGCTCTAAAGCACAGGTTTGCATAATCCACCTGGCCTCTCGTTTCAGTAAATTCCTATTCAGATCACCTGCCCGTGAGGGTAGAGTAACCCTTTCTATGCCAGCAAATGATAATGCATCGGGATTGCCACCATGTGCTTCTCTTATTTGGTTAATATGTCTAGGGACCCCTTTGCCTGTCAAAATAGAATTGAAGTGCTCCCTAAACCTAACATAAAGAGGACGTGTAGTTTTCCCTATATAAAAAAGCTTACAAGGACAAAATAAAACATAAACAACATGAGTGGTTTTGCATGAAATAAAATCAGTGACATAATGAGTTACCACACCTATACGTAAACAACGGTCAAGAATGTGATGAGAACAAAATGGACACTGCCCACATCGATAATTACCTTTTGGGGGCATCAAATTGAGGCAATTACTATGTGGGTCTTCCATGCGATTATGTACAAGAATATCCTTTAAACTGACATTTTTCCTACAAGCAAAAAGGGGTCCTCTCTCCACCACTTCTGATAAATCAGTATCGTGACTTAAAATGTGCCAATTTTTATGGATTGCTCTTTGGAGCACATCGCCTCCCTCATTTTTTTCTATCGGCCTAGCTGATCATTGCGCTCTGCAAACGACTTTCGACTAACCTCTGCACTAATTCGTACCTCCCACTCCCGACTCCAAGACTTCTCTCGTGCTGCTCCTATCCTCTGGAATGCTCTACCCCAAGAAATTAGGACTAACCACAACTTGCATAGTTTTAGGCGCTCCCTCAAAACACATTTGTTCAGAGCGGCTTATCACATTCACTAATCAAAGTCATTCTATGTGTAAGTGTGCGTGTATAGCCCATTCACTATCTCCATCCATCCTTCACTCCCTCAAGATGGCTGGACCTTCATCATAAATATACAATTGTAAATACATACCTGTACTTTGTATCTCCCTCACCTCATTGTAGATTGTAAGCTCTCACGAGCAGGGTCATCTTATTTCGTCTTATTTTGCTTTAATTATTGTATTGTTAACGTAGTTACTTATGTCTTGTGTTTTGAAACTGTTAAACTGTAAAGCGCTGCAGAATTTGTTGGCGCTATATAAATAAAGATTATTATTATTATTGCTTTTTACTTTCAAAGGTAACATCTACCTCCAGCAACAAGGTACAGCTATGGGGGCCACTTTTGCATCATCATATGCAAATCTCTTTCTAGGCATGTGGGAAAGGAGCTTATTTTTCTCTAAGCCTTTGGCATTCATTGAGGGGGTCCTGTTCAGGGCCCGCTACATAGATGACATTTTGCTCTTTTGGCAGGGCCCAGAGCAGGACTTTCTCCATTTTGTAAACATCCTGAATGAAAATAATCTCAACTTTAAATTGACTTGCAAATACAGCCAAACTCAAATCCATTCTTTGGATATCATGATCACCAAAGGTGACAATGGCCTCTTGGAAACTGAGGTATTTAGAAAAGAAACTGCAGTCAATTCTTTGCTCCACGCCAAATCCTCCCACCTGCGGCCGCTCATTAACGGTATACCAACTGGACATTCCTGAGGATCAAACGAATTTGCTCCAATAATGAAGTTTTTTCTGAACAAGCAAATGCTCTATCTTGTAGAGTTGAGGAACGCGGATACTCTAAGAGAAGCATCAAAAAAGGATATGGAAGGGCAAATAAAGCTGAAAGACAGGAGCTCCTCAAACCAAAAGAAAGACCCAAAAATGATTTTATGGTAAGATTCATTTCCACATACAATCAAAGATGGCTTGAGATGAAAAAAGCTCTAGAGAAATATTGGTCCATACGTCGTCTTGATTGTACTTTGTGCAAATTTATTCCCAAAGGTCCTTCCATTACTTATAATCTAACTTAAGAGACCAACTAGTCCATAGTCATTATCCTGGACCACAACCTCAACTAACACTTGGACCACTGAAATTGAAATGGGGATTCTACCCATGCGGAAATTGCATTGCCTGCCCCAATATGCACCACGCTACTCATTTTGAATCATGTGACGGTAAGAAAAACAACAAAATCACACAGCATATAACTTGTGACAGTATAGGGGTGACCTATTATGCTGAATGTCAATGTCCAAGGGTATATCTGGGGTTAACATCCCGAGCATTAAAAGTCAGAACCAGGGAGAACTATCAAGATATCCTGAATGCCTGTGACGTCAGTGATTTGGCTTTATTAAAACCATTACCCAAGCACTTTAAAATCCATCATAACTTTGAAGCAAAGTCACTGAAAGTCACAGGCATTGACAAAGTTCATACTGACATCAGAGGAGGGAGCTGGAAGAAAAATTTGGCCCAATTGGAGGCCAAATGGATTTCAAAAATCGGGTCTATTCAACCCATGGGCTTGAATGAAGCTCTCAGCTATGCCCCTTTTCTGTGATTTGGTTTCGCCTTTTGCTTTTATATTTTTATTTTTGATTTTAACTTTATTTTCTTTGTATTCATAGTTCCTAAAATTTATATGCGGCTTTTTCGGATCATGCAGATAATGTTGTTTTTCCCTGTGAAACAGAAAGTTGTCATGATCTCAGTGCGGGTTTGACTCGTACATGTGGGGTTAATGTCTGGAACCAGTGCTGATGACTGGCATTTCTGGGGTTAAAGGTTGTGATCCCAGTGCAGGCTTACCTGCACACCTGGGGCTATGATTGTGGCCTCTCCCTGGTTCTGGGAGAGGCTTCTTATAGCCTCAGGATGCTCCCATCCCCGTCTGTTATACTTTCGCCCTTGGCATTGTGTGGTGACCCCTGATTGTGTGTGTGCTGTGCTCTGGTTGCTTGATTCTCTGTGTATGACTCGGTCTGTTCTCTCGATATTGCTTTGGATTCTGCTTGGTACCTTCTATGTCTGTTTGGTTTTTACCTCTGCTTGGCCCTGACTATCCGTTCTGTCTCATCCCTGGTACTTTACTGATATCTCTGTGTATGACCTCCATTTTGCCTGACTCTGAGTATTTCTGTATAGTGTCCTGCCATCTCTGAAAGCAGGATGCTAAGCCCCGCCCCCTTGCAGTCACAGGACCATAGGTTCTGTGACTGCTTGCTAAACTTCAGCGTCCACAGGTCCTGTGTATCTGTACTTTCTGGCTGTACCTGACCCCGGGCCCCTCTACAGTGCGGGTGAGTCCCTGCTCAGCGGAGGCTGCACGCCAGCACTGACAGGATCCTGACATTATAACTGACCCCGGGCCCCCCTACAGTGCGGGAGAGTCCCTGCTCAGCGGAGGCTGCACGCCAGCGCTGACAGGATCCTGACATTATAACTGACCGTTTAGTTTTTGGGGGTTTTTTTCTTTCTCTGTTGAGAAATATGGATGCCATACAATCTCTTGCTGAGCAAATGAAAAATCTGAGTCAGATGTTTCAGGGTTTATCTCTGGAGCAGCAAGCTCTGGCTCGTTCTCAGCAGCAGGTTTCTGAGACAGTGCGGGGGGCGTTAGCTGCTGGGTCTCTGGGGGCTGGGGCGAGTGATGTTGTTTTGGTGTCCCCAGAACCACCTGTTAAACTGCCTGATTTCTTTTCTGGGAACAAAAAGGAGTTCAGGGTCTTCATGGAGGGGTTCAAACTCTTCTTTAGTTTGAGGCCACGTTCCTCTGGGGATGAAAGTCAGAAGGTTGGGGTCATTATGTCTCTGTTAAGAGGATCCCCACAAGCTTGGGCTTTCTCCCTTCCTCCCACTGCCCCTGAGAGAGTGTCTGTGAATGCGTTTTTTGAGGCCTTCGGGCACATATATGATGAGCCGGACCGAGTGCGATTGACAGAGGACATGGTGATGAGTGTCTGTCAGGGGAAACACTCAGCTGAGTGGTTTTGTACAGAATTCCGCCACTGGGCCGCAGAGGTCTCTTGGGACACTGCCGCACTCCGAGGACTCTTTCGCAGAGGCTTGTCCGAGCGGTTACAGGATGCCTTGGCATTACATCCCCCACCTAACTCACTCGAGGATGCAATGACCCAGGCTGTCCAGATGGACCGCTGGCTGCGGGCCAGGGGGTGATGCAGGCGGAGACTCCATTGTCCCCTAGTGGAAAAGAGACTGTTTCTGTGCCAATGGACGTAGGGGCTCTCTCCCTGAAGGAAAAGGAGAGACAACGCCAGAGAGAAAAGAAGTTATGCTTCTACTGTGGTAAAACGGGACATTGGAAAAGGGTGTGTCCTGATTGTCCATCCTCAACCCGGTTGACGGGAAATGACTAGGTCTGGGTAGTCAGCGGGGAGACTACTCAAACCCCTCAGGTACCCTTTTCCTTGTTTTCTAAAGTGTTGCTTCATGTGGAACTGTTAGTGGACGATTGTTGTTTTCCCTCTACAGCTTTCGTGGACTGTGGATCATCCATCAATCTCATTGACTCCCAATTGGTTACACACTGTAAGATAGGGACAGTTAGACTTAAGGTTCCGATCAAAGTGGTGGCCATTGACTCCTCACCCCTCACTAAAGAGGGAATTCTCTTTATGTCTGACTTATTTTCGCTCAAAGTGGGCGCTACCCATGTGGAAAAATTAAGTTGTTTGGTTCTGGACAATCTACCAGCAGGATTGGTGTTGGGCATGCCCTGGTTACAACGCCATAACCCAGTCATTAACTGAAAAATGGGGGAGATTGTTCAGTGGGGGTTTAATGATTCAATGTTATGTGATAAGTCTGCACTATTGGTTGAACCTGTTAAATCTGTATCTGTGTCATCTGTCGAGCTGGAAGGTATTCCGGAGTACCTGAAAGAATTCGAAGATGTGTTCTCTGAAAGCGAGGTCGAGACGTTGCTGCCACATAGACCCTTTAACTGCGCTATCGAGTTAGTCCCGGGGGCTAAATTGCCTAAAGCCCGTCTGTTTAATTTATCTCGCCCTGAGCACTTGGCCATGAAAGATTACATTGCTGAGAGTCTTCGCAAAGGACACATACGTCCCTCAGTCTCACCTGTGGCGGCAGGGGTTTTTTTTTGTAAAGAAAAAAGATGGTGGTTTACGTCCCTGCCTCAATTTTCGTGAGCTCAACAAGATTACTGTACGAAATACGTACCCCCTTCCGTTTATTCCCGATTTGTGTAACCAACTTTCAGGGGCAAAATGGTTCTCCAAACTGGATCTTTGGGGGGCATATAATTTGATAAGGGTCCGGGAGGGGGATGAATGGAAAACCGTGTTCCTCACGACCGAGGGACTGTTTGAAAATTTAGTCATGCCGTTTGGTCTTACCAATGCCCCAGCCATATTTCAGAATTTCATCAACGTGGTATTCTCAGATCTCATTGGTTGTTTTGTTGTCATTTACTTAGACGATATTCTGATATACTCTCCCGACAGTCAGTCTCATCTGAATCATGTACGAACCATTCTCCAAAGACTGAGGGAAAATCATCTGTATGCCAAATTGGAGAAATGTGTGTTTTTTGTTCAAGAATTGTCTTTTTTGGGATTAATTGTGTCCTGTGAGGGTTTTCGCATGGACCCCAAGAAGGTGCAGGCCATTGCGGATTGGGTGCAACCCCGAGACCTTAAGGGTCTTCAGCGCTTCTTGGGGTTTGCCAATTATTACCGCAAATTTATTCGGGGGTTTTCACAGGTGGTCAAACCACTCACAGATCTTACTTGTAAAGGTGCGGATGTGAGAAACTGGTCCTCGCTCGCAAAAGAGGCCTTTGCGACCCTGAAAAGAAGCTTTATGTCTGCTCCCGTGTTAGTACAGCCAGATCCGTCCAAACCAATTGTCGTGGAAGTGGACGCCTCTGAGGTGGGGGTGGGGGCGGTGTTGTCCCAAGGGCCTGCCACTCTAACCAACCTCAGGCCATGTGCTTTCTTTTCCAAGAAGTTCTCTGCTGTGCAAAGAAATTATGACGTAGGCAATAGAGAGGAGAGCTTCTTGCGGTCAAATTGGCTTTTGAAGAATGGAGTCACTTTTTGGAGGGGGCCAGTCACCCGGTTACGGTGATCATTGATCACAAAAATTTGTCATACATTGAGTCTGCTAAAAGACTAACGCCCAGACAGGCCCGTTGGTCACTTTTTTTTTCCTGTTTTCAGTTTACGATTACATTTCGTCCAGGGTCTAAGAATGTCAAGGCTGACGCCTTATCGTACAGTTTTCAGCCGGTGTCGCCCCCTGAGCCACCGTCCTCCATTCTTCACCCTAGGGTTGTGATAGCAGAGGTCTCGTCTGAATTAGAACGGGAGATTCAGGGGGCCCAGTCGTGGGCCCCGGCGGCCAAGCCGGAGGGGGAGTTGTTTGTTCCAGAGCAACTTCGCCTGAAACTCTTGCAGGAGTTCCATGAATCCAAGCTGAGTGCTCACCCTGGTATTTCAGCCACGCATCTGGTGGTGGCTAGGATCTTTTGGTGGCCTACCCTTGGTTTTGACATAAAAAAATTCATTGCTGGTTGTGGGGTCTGCGCTCGTTCTAAAAGCTCTCATAGCCGACCGGCAGGGGAGCTGATGCCCTTGGCAGTGACCGAAAGACCATGGACTCACTTATCCATGGATTTTGTTACCAATCTCCCTCCATCTAAAGGTAAAGTGGTATGGGTAGTGGTGGACAGGTTTTCTAAGCAGGCTCATTTTGTACCCCTGTCCGCACTACCATCAGCTGAGACATTGTCCAGGTTGTTTGTGCAGCATGTGATCCGGTTGCATGGGGTACCCCTGAATGTGGTGTCTGATCGTGGTGTGCAGTTTGTGGCTAAGTTTTGGCCTGCTTTCTGCAAAAAATTAGGGATGTCTCTGTCCTTTTTGTCTGCATACCATCCTGAGAGCAATGGTAAGACGAAGCGCACTAACCAGTCCCTGGAACAGATCCTCAGGTGTCTAACCTCTGCTAGGCAGAATGACTGGTGTGATGCACTGCTGTTGGCTGAATTTGCCTTCAATAGTCGGGTGAGTCAATCCACAGGTATGACTCCTTTTTTGATCAATTATGGGTTCAGTCCTCATTTTGGTGAGTTTTCTCGTCTGGACTCGGGGTGTCCCAGGGCTGAGGGCTCTGTTCAGCAATTACAGAATACATGAGCAGAAGTTCAGCCGAGTATATCTAGGTCTCAGGGCAGGTATAAGTTTTTCACGGACAGGAAACGAACACCAGGGCCCACGTTTCAGGTTGGAGACAAGGTTTGGCTCTCCACGCGAAATATTAAGTTGAAGGTTCCTTCAGCTAAGTTGGGGCCCAAATTCATTGGCCCATACAAGATTGTGGAAAAAATCAATCCATTGGCGTATAGGCTGTACCTTCCACCCTCTTTCAAGATCCCTAACGTCTTCCACAAATCTCTACTGAAACCTTTTGAAGCAGTCCGGGGAGACTCCGAGTCCGCTGCTCCTCCTGTTTTGGTCGAGGGGCAGGTGGAGTACGAGGTTGGTCATATCGTAGATTCCAGGTTGGTACGGCGGTCGGTACAGTACCTGGTTCATTGGAAGGGGTATGGACCGGAAGACAGGTCCTGGGTACCAGCCTGGTTGATGCATGCTGATCGCCTGGTGTGGGCTTTCCATGCTAAGTACCCGGGCAAGCCTGGGGGTCCAGAGGCCCCCCATTGAGAGGGGGGTACTGTCATGATCTCAGTGCGGGTATGACTCGCACATGTGGGGTTAATGTCTGGAACCAGTGCTGATGACTGGCATTTCTGGGGTTAAAGGTTATGATCCCAGTGCAGGCTTACCTGCACACCTGGGGCTATGATTGTGGCCTCTCCCTGGTTCTGGGAGAGGCTTCTTATAGCCTCAGGATGCTCCCATCCCCGTCAGTTATACTTTCGCCCTTGGCATTGTGTGGTGACCCCTGAGTGTGTTTGTGCTGTGTTCTGGTTGCTTGATTCTCTGTGTACGACTCGGTCTGTTCTCTGGATATTGCTTTGGATTCTGCTTGGTACCTTCTATGTCTGTTTGGTTTTGACTTCTGCTTGGCCCTGACTATCCGTTCTGTCTCATCCCTGGTACTCTACTGATATCTCTGTGTATGACCTCCGTTTTGCCTGACTCTGAGTATTTCTGTATAGTGTCCTGCCATCTCTGAAAGCAGGATGCTAAGCCCTGCCCCCTTGCAGTCACATGACCGTAGGTCCTGTGACTGCTTGCTAAACTTCACCATCCACAGGTCCTGTGTATCTGTACTTTCTGGCTGTACCTAAATTTTTCATGTGTTTTTCATGTATATATGCACGTACTTTAACTTTCTTATTTTTATAATTTTTTTATTTTTATGTCATTGATATATATTTATCATGTACTGTATTCTAATAGTCATCTTTATTATGTCCCTCAATATGCACTTTAACTACTCATTAATTTCCTTATGCACTTTTTTCACTCTGCACTTTGTTATGTATTCAAATATATTTAGTCTTTTATATTATATTACTCCATTTATTAGAGTCTTCATCCTCTCTCTGCTCTGTGCTCCATTCCTGGTAAATAGTTTATCTGCGAAGATGTCCGACCCCCTCTTCTGCCCTGGCGCGTGGGGTCAGGGGGATGGTCGGGCATCATGTCGGCGTTGTTTACAGCTACCATGGTGACACATCCGTGCAGGGCTCTGCTCCTCCCGCTCTCCCTGACATGTCGGGCTGGTGAGCGGGCCGGGTTCCTGTGCGATGTTCAGATGCCATAGTGACGTGCCGCGCTGGTGCCCGCCCTTCCTGCTCTGGCATCTGGGCTTGGAGGTGGGCGGGGATCACGCAGGTCTCTGCCCCAGTGAGCGCCACGCTGAGCTGCGGGTGGATGTGACGTCCTTTAGCCGCTGCCACCAATGATTATGACACTATATAAAAGCGCATACATATGGCATTATTGTATACACCTCCCCTGGACAAATCCAAGTGTGAAACGCGCGTTGGGGTGCCCGCTGCTTTCAGGTACAGATATAGACTTCTAATTTAGCACATTAACCCTTTGAGTTACTGATGTTTGTTTTTGCATTAGCATTTTTATAAGGGATTAGACCCTTAAACCTCTCACTGGATACCTTTGGGACATTCTCCCACCTTTTTTTTGCATATGCACCTTATATAAACATTTCTAAGGAAAGGAGATTAACCCCTTTATTGATTCCCTTTTGAGAATCTCTCTCATCATTGCACATGCTCTATATTGCTCTATTTTTCTAAGAATTTCTCCCATTGTTGTATATGCATTTTGTCGATTTATGAGAATTTCCTCCCTTGTTGCACTTGCAGCTTATTTACCCTACTAAAGGAAATTTGTGTAACAATTACCAGCTATTTCTCTTTAAGCCTACAAACACATGATCAGGAGGCATTTTTTTGCACCTTAAAATCATTGTCTTTTTTTTACTACTTGGGCCTATGTTTTTGTGTCTATCTATACCATGAATTTTCTGCTGTGTTTTTTTGTATATGTTGTCCCCTTTTTCTACACTTTTGCATTGTTGCATATATTGATTTAAATAAATTTTGGATTAATTTTATGGTAAAAAGCTTCCAGTTTTTTCTGTGGTTTTCTTTTTTATTTAAGTGGTGAAAAAAAAAATTCAACTTTGGTAAAAAAAAGGCACCATTTTCCAAGACCTGTAGTTTTCTATTTTTTGTGATCTGGGGCTGGGTAAGGGCTTAGTTTTTGCATGCCGAGCTGAAGTTTTCATTGATACCATTTCGGTGTAGATACAATCTTTTGATTGCCCGCTAGTGCACTTTATTGCAATGTAGCGGCAACCAAAAAAATGTAATGCTGGCATTTTTAATTTTTTTCTCTTTACCGTCGTTTAGCAATCAGGTTAATTTGTTTTATATTGATAGATCGGTATGTTTGATGTTTTTATTGTTTTATTTTGAATGGGGCAAAAGGGGAGTGATTTGAACTTTTATATTTTTTAATTTTTTAATATTTTTAAAATGCATTTTGTGTTTACTTTTTTGCATGCTTCAATAGCCTCCATGGGAGACTAGAAGCTGCAGTTGTCTGATCGCCTGTGCCACATACAGGCGATGATCAGATCCCTGTGTGTAGCAGAAATGCTCACTTGTTATGAGCACCATCCAACGGGCAGCGCTCATAGCAGTCTGGCCATGACAACCATTGAGGTCTGCTAGAGACCTCGGTGATCCGCGATCAAGTGACGGGTCACGGATTGACGGGAATTCCGGCACACTTCCGGTAAGCGCGAGTTAACTACTGCTGTCAGAGAATAACAACCACCACAATTCCACCCGTGGCTGTTAGAGGCACATGTCAGCTGTTCAAAACAGAAAGATGTGGGCTCAGCCTTGGAGGCCACATCAAAGGGAGGGGTTCCTTTGTTTGCGTACTATTACATCCAACATTAAAAAGGGGTTAATACTAATTAACTATCCTTTCCTGAAGTTTATTTTGACTTGTGGCTATCTTTATATTAGAGGAAACCTTCCACTTACCTGCACAATTGTAGTCGGTATATTTTTATCTGAAAGTCTCTGCTGTTATTGCTAAAACATATTTCTGCTAGTGACATTGTTACAGGGATACAACAGCATAGAGGGGCCAGGAGATCGTGGCTTCTGGTTACCTGAACTCCTGCACTGGTTAGAATTGCTTCACCATCATACTAAACAGTGCAGGTTTTACTTGCTCTGGCATCAGTTTAATCAATCTCCTGTCGCTCTCCAACATGTATTGCCTCAGCTGTTCTGTGTTGGACACTACCCTCTGGTACATATGCTTGACACTAGTATTTGGGAATTTCTAGTGATAGTTCATTCTACCTGGTTTGGAGTTGGAAGAGTTGTTCTATCAATTTCTGCATGAAATTTGTGTGCATCCTCATCCTCTCTTATTTGGTTTCACCTATCTTTACCTCCCCTGTGCTCCACTCTGTTTAGTGTGTGTATTTTGTATGATTGAAGTTTTAATTTATCCCTATTTGCCTTCCCTTGTCTGTCTGGTGGATATAATCCTATACACTTCAGTCTTACACCATCCTGAGTGTGAGAAGGAACAGATAAGGGTATGTCAGGAACATAGCAAAGCATGTGACCATGGCGTCTCCACCTTCAGGGGTAATCCAGGGGACAGTAATAGACCAGGGCGCCCCCAAGCAGGAGGGATAGGAAAGGAGTCCCTTTCCCCGAGAAGTCCTGCAACAGTACCATTACATTATCACTGGATTTATCTTTTTGGATCTATTATGGATCTGGTGGCTTCTCAGGCAGGGCAACTTCAACTCAGACTGGAGGTGGCAGATTTGTGTGCAGTTGCTTTGTAGCGCTCATGCACTTAGGCTCCAGGTCAACCCATTTTGTAGTCCAAGATCACTGTACCGGATAAGTTCTCTTGGGGTTGGATAAGTTGTTGCTTTCAGGCAGACCTGCAAACTCTATTTTAAATTATGTCCTCACTCCTCAGGTACCAAAGAGCAACTTGGGAGGATCATAGTTTCTCTCCTCCAGTGTGACACCAAAGTCTGGGCATTTTTAACTTTCATCTGACTCTGTCGCTTTGGATGGTTAAGGAATTTCTTGAGGCTCTGGATCATATCTATGACAATCCCGAGCGCATCTCTATGGCTGAGTCTAAACTACATCAGCTTCAGCAGGTTGACTGGCTAGCAAAGGAGTATTGCTCTGAGTTCCGTAGGTGGTCTATGGATACAAAGTGGAATGATGCCACACTCCATAATCTGTTCTGTGAGAGGCTTTCAGTGAGGGTAAAGGATGTCTTTGCCCTGTATGGGACTCCGGTTTCCTGGAGGCGGTGATGTCTCTATCTACCCATGTGGACCAACGTCTTTATCAGAGATATAAAGATATGCCCCGATTCCGGGGTCAAGGGAACCTAGGGATGAGTCAACCTAGGAATCAATGCAGTTGTGGGGATGACTCATGTTATTGGTCCTCCTGCAGTTTTGCGCAAAGAGGGAGTATGCTTTTTCTGTGGTGTGAAGGGTCATTTTGTGGGTGTTTGCATCCCGGATAAATATAATTTCTCTGTGGGCAGGTCACAATTCTTTTTACCAGCTGAGATCCATTTAAGCAAAAGTAAGGTGGCTATTTCAGCCTTTTTGGACAAGGGGTAGGGTTTAATCTGATTGACTCTTGGTTCCTGCAGGACCACGGTCTCAAACCACATAAATTGTCTGGACCAATGGTCCATGGGTTTTCGCATGGACCTGGCAAAAGTCTGGGCAGTACTGGTTTGTGATCATCCTGAAGACTTAGAAGTAGAGTTGAGCGAAACAGGTCGGCCAGATTCATAAGTCACCGACTTATGACAAAGTCGGGTTTCGCCGACCGAAACCCGACCACAGCGTGAAGTCGGCCATGCAGTCGGCAAAATGAGCACCAAAGTCGGATTTCCCAGAATACTTGCACGTGACTTTTTTCATGCACGTGACTTTTTTCAGCCACTGAGCAAGGACGTACACTGTGGGCAACGAGATGACATGTGCAGCGTCCGGGGAGAGAGAGAGCATTAGAGAGAGTTTTTGCGCACTTTATAAAAGCCATCCAGCATGAGGGATTGTTTACTGTCCTCCACTCCCGCCGACTTTGCTTCCCAATTGACTTGCATTTGGTTTCGTGTTTCAGTCGGATCTTCGACCTTTCCCGAGAGTCGGCCGATTTCATTCAACTCGACTTTTGAGAAAGTCGGGTTTCATGAAACCCGACTCGACCCTAAAAAAGGCAAAGGTGCTCATCTCTGCTTAGAAGCTTTACAAAGATGTTTAGAGTTTGCCAATAACTACTGTAAGTTCATCTAGAATCTGTGACAGATATGATCAGGAAAGAGATGGCCTTGAATTGTCCAGTCCGGCCAGTGAGGCATTTGAATTGTTTTGCTTCTGAAACATTCATATACAACCCGATGTCACTCAGCTATTCATTGTAGAGGATGATTCACCAAAACTGGGGATTGGGGCTGTCATCCGAAAAGCAAAACAATGATATTGGTAATAGGGAACTCTTGGCAATAAAGTGTGCTTTTGAGCAGTGGCAACATTTTTTGAAGGGGCAAGTCATCCAATCATAAAAATGTTTGTATTTGAAATCTGCAAAATATCTGACACCTAGATAGGCAAGATGGTCAGTGCTATCCACCAGATTCAACTTTTTTGTGACATATAGGCTGGAGGATAAAAACATTAAGGCAGATGCCTTATCTCATTGATTTCCTGGGGAAGGAGGTAAACCAGTTCCTATATTACAGAAAGGAGTAGTTATTGCAACTATATGTGTTATCTGGAGAGGGAGGTCATGAAGGCTCTGGGGGATGCTCCTGCTGTCTGCTCTTAAGGTAAACTTTTTGTTCCTGTGAACCTCCATCTTAAAATTTTAAGTGAACATCATGATTCAGTCTTGGCTGAATATTCTGGTAGTAAAGCCACCACAGATCTTAATCTTCATTTTTGGTTGTCTGGCCAGCACCAGGATGTTTGGGAGTATGTATCTGCCTGTAGTACTTCTGCATGTTCTAAGACCCCACATAGTCATCCGTCTGGGCTCCTCCGTCATGGTGATTTCTTGTAGACCTTGGACTCATTGGTCGGTAGATTTCATTACTGATCTACCAGTATAGGCAGGTAATACTGTATTATTGGTGGTGGTGGACAGATTTAGCAAGATGACTCATTTCATTGCGCTACCCTCTTTACAAAATGCCAAGATCTTGGCACAAATTTTTAATAGAGAAATCATGAAATTACATGGGATTCAATCTGGTTTTGTTTCCGACCATGGGGTGCAATTTATTTACAAATTTTTGAAAGCAGTTTGTGGTTGACTGCTGATTCATCTGTCATTTTCTTCCAATTTTCATCTACAGTTTAGGGTGAAACTGAACTTGTCAACCAGAATCTTGAAACATATCTTAGGTGTTTTGTGTCCAAGAATCAGGAGAATTTGGCTTCTTATTTGCCTCCAGCTGAGTTCGCTATGAACAACCATTGTCATGAATCTACTGGCAAGTCCCTGTTCTTCGCAGCATACGTATTTCATATTCAGTTCTGCTACTTCAATAAGAATAGTTCTTCAGGAGAACCTAAAGAGAAACAGTTTTCTTTATCTATTATATCAGTGTGGCAAGATGTTCTTGATAATTTGAATTTGGATGGGGTAAAATATAAGAGTATTACTGATTGGAGACATTTGGTAGGTCAGGACCTGTGTGTTGGTGATTTGGTGTGATTGTGCAATCATATAATCCCTTTAAAAACATGAAACTTTAAAAAATTGAGGTAAAAAACACCCCCTAGTGCAATAACACAATTAACAAACTCTATACAATAATAACCTTCAATAGACCTACACTAGCCTGCTATCCCTTCCTGACAGTGGAGGTTGGCTCCCTAAAAGATACGATTTGGCGCCCCCACTCCGCGGCGGCTGTCCCAGACTTGCCCTAAATTACCCTTATAAACTACAGGTGGGAAAACAATAAGCAAATAAGAGATGAAAGATAGTGCTTAATATATTACACAGGCTATTAATGTACAATATATAAAAGACAGGCTATTACATGTAAACATAGAGAAAACATAGAGAAACCTCTTGTATAACCAATAGATAGTAGCAAGTCTTGTCTTTTTGGGTATTAATAGTCCACAGAAAATACAGATTCCATAAGCTACCAGTAGATAGTGGCAGTCTTGTCTTTTTGGGTATTAATAGACTACAGAAAACATAGATTCCATATGCATTATCAAATAAAGCCAAAAAAAACCCTCTCTGCAGTAAAATCAGACAAGCACAGACAAGAGGTAGAAAATAGCGTGGTTCAATAAAGGAACATCAGAATTATATCCATATTGGTTCCCATAGAAGGCAATTACTAGTAGTGAGAATGTGGACAGAGCAGGAGACCTTGCCAGACACACATCAGGGGATCAACTGACGTGACTGAGCCCCTGTAACCCAGGAACAAGTGTGGATTGTGCAGACGCCACTTCAGAGCAGCAACTGGCGGGGTTGGAGGCCAGGGGAAATACTAGAGACAGTAGAGCCAGAGGCCTAAGTGGAGCACGGTTACAATCAGTAGTAGTGTACAACCAATATAAAACTTGCTTCAAGTAGGCCTCAGCCTGCTGAATGATTGACCCTGGGCTCCAACATCGCCAGTTGCTGCTCAGAAGTGTCTTTGGCACGGGTGCTCCCTCCTGTCCAGCCTGGTTCCAGCACGCCTGCTGTTTCCAGGTAGTGTCAACATCACTTTGCCACCAATACATTTTTCAGGGGTAGCTTCTGCTACCCATCCGGGTTCCAGCACCGTCAGCTGGCTCTCGGCAGTGCCTTTGGCCTAGGTGCCTCCTTCTCGGTATCCGAGTTCCAGCAACGTCTGCTGGTCCTTAATAGTGCTTTGCAGCACAGGTACCTCCTGCTTAGTAACCGTGTTCCAGGACCGTCAGCTGGTCCACGGTTGTGCCATTGGCTCTTTTCCTTCTGCTGCCACTCTGGGTACCAGCACCGTCAGCTGGTTCTCGGTAGTTCCATTGACTCTTGTAGCTTCTGCTACCCATCCGGGTTCCAGCACCATCAGCTGGTTCTCAGCAGTGTCTTTGGCATGGGTACTCCCTCCTGCCCAGCCTGGTTCCAGCACGCTTGCTGTTTCCAGGTAGTGTCAACGTCACTTTGCCACCAATACGTTGTCCTGTCGTGTTGCGGTTGGGTTAGCCGAGCCTATGGTGCCTGCAGTTTAGCTGCTTCCTATGTGGGCTGCGGGTTCTGGTAATAAAGGCTGGTTCCGTAGTGCCAATAGGACAAGCACCCCCTGTAAGACAGTGGGTTTCGGTAACTGCGGCTGGCTCGCGGCATTGCAACTTTGTTTTTCATGCGTAGCTTCTGCTACCCATCCGGGTTCCAGTACCATCAGCTGGTTCTCGGCAGTGCCTTTTTGCCTAGGTGCCTCCTTCTCGGTATCCGAGTTCCAGCAACGTCTGCTGGTCCTTGGTAGTGCTTTGTAGCACAGGTACCTCCTGCTTAGTAACCGTGTTTCAGCACCGTCAGCTGGTCCACGGTTGTGCCATTGGCTCTTGTTCCTTCTGCTGCCACTCTGGGTACCAGCACCGTCAGCTGGTTCTTGGTAGTTCCATTGACTCTTGTAGCTTCTGCTACCCATCCGGGTTCTAGAACCGTCAGCTGGTCCTCGGCAGTGCCTTTGGCACGGGTACTCCCTCCTGCCCAACCTGGTTCCAGCACATCTGCTGTTTCCAGGTAGTGTCAACGTCACTTTGCCTCCAAAACGTTGTCCAGTCGTGTTGCGGTCGGGTTAGCTGAGTCTATGGTGCCTGCAGTTTAGGTGCTTCCTATGTGGGCTGCGGGTTCTGGTAATAAAGGCTGGTTCCGTAGTGCCAATAGGACAAGCACCCCCTGTAGGACTGTGGGTTTCGGTAACAGCGGCCAGCTTGCGGCCTTGCAGCGTTGTTTTTCAGGGGTAGCTTCTGCTACCCATCCGGGTTCCAGCACCATCAGCTGGTTCTCGGCAATGCCTTTGGCCTTGGTGCCTCCTTCTCTGTATCCGAGTTCCAGCAACGTCTGCTGGTCCTTGGTAGTGCTTTGTAGCACAGGTACCTCCTGCTTAGTAACCGTGTTCCAGCACCGTCAGCTGGTTCACGGTTGTGCCATTGGCTCTTGTTCCTTCTGCTGCCACTCTGGGTACCAGCACCTTCAGCTGGTTCTCGGTAGCTCCATTGACTCTTGTAGCTTCTGCTACCCATCCGGGTTCCAGCACCATCAGCTGGTCCTCGGCAATGTCTTTGGCATGGGTACTCCCTCCTGCCCAACCTGGTTCCAGCACGTCTGCTGTTTCCAGGTAGTGTCAACGTCACTTTGCCTCCAAAACGTTGTCCAGTCGTGTTGCGGTCGGGTTAGCCGAGTCTATGGTGCCTGCAGTTTAGGTGCTTCCTATGTGGGCTGTGGGTTCTGGTAATAAAGGCTGGTTCCGTAGTGCCAATAGGACAAACACCCCCTGTAGGACTGTGGGTTTCGGTAACTGCGGCCGGCTCGCAGCCTTGCAACGTTGTTTTTCAGGGGTAGCTTCTGCTACCCATCCGGGTTCCAGCACCGTCAGCTGGTTCTCGGCAGTGCCTTTGGCCTAGGTGCCTCCTTCTCGGTATCCGAGTTTCAGCAACGTCTGCTGGTCCTTGGTAGTGCTTTGTAGCACAGGTACCTCCTGCTTAGTAACCGTGTTCCAGCACCGTCAGCTGGTTCACGGTTGTGCCATTGGCTCTTGTTCCTTCTGCTGCCACTCTAGGTACCAGCACCGTCAGCTGGTTCTCGGTAGTTCCATTGACTCTTGTAGCTTCTGCTACCCATCCGGGTTCCAGCACCGTCAGCTGATTCTCGGCAGTGCCTTTGGCCTAGGTGCCTCCTTCTCGGTATCCGAGTTCCAGCAACGTCTGCTGGTCCTGGGTAGTGCTTTATAGCACAGGTACCTCCTGCTTAGTAACCGTGTTCCAGCACCGTCAGCTGGTCCACGGTTGTGCCATTGGCTCTTGTTCCTTCTGCTGCCCATCTGGGTTCCAGTACCATCAGCTGGTTCTCGGCAGTTCCTCAGCCTTCTTGTACCTTCTGCTACTTTTCAAAGTTCACGCTTGTGGAAATGGTTTTTGGTTCTCACTCTGGATCTCCCTGACAACGACCCTGAAGACGGCGACCCTGAAGACCACACCGAAGAAGACCAAAAAGATGACCCTGAAGAAGATGACCAAGAGGGCAAAGAACATGAAGACAACCACCAAGATGCAGAACAAAAACAGACAGAAGACCAAGAAGCAGAAGAACAAAAAGCAGAAGGACCAAAAGCAGAAGAACATTAAGCATAAGACTAAAAATCAGAGCAAAAGATATTATCTAAATTATAAGCAGAAGAAGACTAAGCGGTGTATGGGGGTGAGTCCGTTCCTCCTCGTGGTGCCCCTGGAAAATGCCTGCTGCTGCAGGCCAAACTGAACGCGGACAAATCCTGTTGTAAATCTTTTGTGACAGGCAGAACAGAAGGTGTAACCTTCAAACTTTTACAGATAACAACTACAGGAATGCCTGTCACAAATAAGAATATGATGAAGAAGAAGAATAGGAAGAAGATGAATAAGAAGAATATGACGAATGTACAAAAAAAGAATAATAGGAAGAAGATGAAGAATGTAAAAAAAAGAATAATAGGAAGAAGGTGAAGAAGAAGAAGAAGTTGCTGATGCTGATAATGATGAAGGAGAAAGTGTTGGAGAAGTAAAAAAGAAGGTGAAGAGCATGGAAGTAGTGAAACATACATATCTAACAAAATATACAAAAGTTTAACATAGTCAATATCTTTGTAACTCCCAACATCTTTAAAAAATTTTTTTATTCCTGCTATTCCATTTGATTGGGCTAAACCTCTATGCCTTTAATGTCTCCTCCACCTCCCCCAATACATTCTACATTATTCTTAGTTGTTTTTCTTCATGTAGAATTAACCTACAAGGAAAGAAAGGTTTTTTTTAATTCCAATATTTCTGTTCCATTGACTTGAATGGGACTTCTGGGATCGGAATCGGCGATACCCGATACTTTTTGGATATCGGCCGTTCCAATCCGTTCCGATATCAATATCGGGTGGTATCACTCAACACTACAAGTGACGTGAAGCAGAATTATCATTATGGGATAGGGAGAAACATAAATATTGGACAAGTTCATAGATAAGGAGTCTGGATGTTTTATTGTCTTCTGATTGGGGTCTCCTAAGGGTACTGTCACACTTAGAGATGTACCAGCGATCCCGACCAGCGATATGATGCGGTCAGGATCGCTGGTACATCGCTAAGTGGTCGCTAATGAGCTGCCACACAGGCAGATCCCACCAGTGACATCGCTGGGGACGGGGGTCGCTACTTACCTGTCACACTAGGCGATCCTGCGTCCTCCCGCCCGGCTCCACGCGTCGCTCGTCTCTCCACAGGAAGCGCCGCAGGAAGCTGACGACGAGAAACAGTCCAGGACATTCTCACGCGATCAGCGATAACCAGCAGGGGAGCGGGTCGGAGGTAAGTATCAGACACAGCGATATCGCTAGCAATATAGCTATAACGTCACAAGTTATAGCGATATTGCTAGCGATATCTCTTAGTGTGACATGCCCTTAATGTGTTGTGATGCCCCCACAAGGCCTTAGGAGCAAATTCCTTAATTGATGTAAAAATACATAAATCCATGCGACACATTCATTCCAGCGCTGAGAGTGTCAAAGGTTGTCATAAATTTATACTCCCAGACCCTCCTGTCTCTTTGAGATGTGAAGTTACTTTTCAATACCAGTAATTTCATATCTTTGGTGTTGTTGTGATCAGGCATACAAAAATGTTTTGCCACAGGTACATCCATTCTTTTTTCTCTTATTGTGTGACGATGAGCATTCATCCTTGTTCTAAGCTTTTGCCCTGTCTCCCCCACATACAGACCTAAATGTCCAACTGGGGGTCTGCATTTTGATAGTCTTGAGATTTCATTGTAAACTGCACAGATTCTTGACACCCTGTGCCAGATGCAGCAAAGCAGCACCAGAACATAACAGAGTCTCCTCCATGTTTCACAGTTGGGACAGTGTTCTTTCTTCATATGCTTCATTTTTCCATCTGTATATAGAGCTGATGTGCCTTGTCAAAAAGCTCCATTTTTGTCTCATCTGTCCATAGGACATTCTCCCAGAACCTTTGTTGCTTGTCAACATGTAGTTTGGCAAATTCCAGTCTGGCATTTTATGATTTTTTTTTAACAATGGTGTCCTCCTTGGTCGTCTGCCATGAAGTCCACTTTGGCTCATACAACGACGGATGGTGCAATCTGATTCTGATCCTTGAGCTTGACGTTTACCTTTAATCGGTTTAGAAGATTTTCTTGGCTTTTTTGTTACCATTTATATTATCTGTCTCTTTGATTTGTCATTAATTTTCTTCCTGCTTCCACATGCAGGGAGGTTGGCTACAGTCCCATGGATCTTAAATTTCTGAATAATATGTACAACTCTTGTCACAGGAACATCAAGCTGCTTGGAGATGGTCTTATAACTTTTACCTTTAACATGCTTGTCTATAGTTTTCTTCATAATCTCCTGAGACAACTCTTTCCTTCCGTTCCTCTGGTCCCTGTTGAGTGTGATACACACCGTGTCATCAAACAGCACAGTGAGTATCTGTAGCCCTCTATACAGGCCCACTCACTGATTCCAAGATTGTAGACCCCTGTGCTGCTAATTAGTGGACACACCTTGATTTAACATGTCCCTTTTCTCACATTATTTTCAGGGGTACCATCATTTCTGTCCAGGTCTATTTCATGAGTTTTTAAATTCTGTGGATGCATGGTTGAAAAGCAATATCTGACTTTCATTTTTTCATTTTCATAGATTTTTTATTTATTATTACTTTTTACTGTGTTTCTGTCATTAAACGAGGTGTACCAAAAATTTTGACCACGTGTGTAGTGCATGTAAACTTCCGGTTTCTACTTCATATACTTGCATTAATTCTTTAATAATCAACATCTAAATCATCTATCACTGACAGATGCTCATTCCTGCAGAAAGATGGTAAACACAATGAAGGAAATAATTATTTGATCCCTTGCTGATTTTGTAACTTTGCCCACTGACAAAGACATGGACAGTCTATTCGTAATTTTAAGGGTATGTTAATTTTAACATTGAGAGATAGAAAATAAAATCCAGAAAATCACATTGCATACATTATATAAATTTATTTGCATTTTGTAGTGAGAAATACGTATTTGATCCCTCTGGCAAACAAGACTTAATATTTGGTGGCAAAACCCTTGTTGGCAAGCACAGCAGTCAGACATTTTTTGCAGTTGATAATGAATTTTGCGCACGTCAGGAGGAATTTTGGTCCCCTCCTCTTTGCATCTCTAAATTACTAAGATTTTAAGGCTGTCGCTTGGCAACTCAGAGCTTCAACTCCCTCTATAAGTTTTCTATGGGAGACTCCATGACCTTAATGTGCTTCTTTTTGAGCCACTTATTTGTTTGTATGTTTGGGTCATTGTCTTGCCGGAAGACCCACCCAAGACCCATTTTTAATGTTCTGGTGGAGGGAAGGAGGTTGTCATTCAGCATTTTATGGTACATGGCTCCATCCATTCTTCCATTGATGCGGTGAAATAGTCCTGTGCCCTTAGCCGAGAAACACCCCTAAAACATAACATTTCCACCTCCATGCTTGACAGTGGGGACAGTGTTCTTTGGGTCATAGGCAGCATTTCTCTTCCTCCAAACACAGCAAGTTGTGTTAATGCCAAAGAGCTCAATTTTTGTCTCATAAGACCACAGCACCTTCTCCCAATCACTCACAGAATCATCCATGTGTTCATTGGCAAACTTCAGTTGGGCCTTCACATGTATCTTCTTGAGCAGGGGGACCTTGAGGGCACTGCAAGATTTTAAACCTTTACAGCGTTACCAACAGTTACCAACAGTTTTCTTGGTGACTGTTGTCTAAGCTCCCTTGAGATCATTAACAAGTTCCCCCATGTAGTTTTAGGCTGACCTCTCACCTTCTTCATGGTCAAGGATACCCCACAAGGTGAGATTTTGCATGGTGCCCCAGATCGATGTCGATTGACAGTCATTTTGTATTTCTTCAATTTTTTACTATTGCATCATGTTGTCTTCTTCTCACCCAACATCTTACTTATGGTTTTGAAGCTTATTCCGGCTTTGTGCAGGTCTATGATCTTGTCCCTGACATCCTTATAAAGCTCTTTGGTCTTGTCCATGTTGTAGAGGCTAGAGTCTGACTTATTAATTGAGTCTGTGGCAGGAGTCTTTTATAAAAGTGACTATGTAAGACAGCTGTCTTTAATGCAGGTAACAAGTTGGTTAGGAGCATCTAACTGGTCTGTAGGAGACAGAACTCTTAGATGGTAGTGGATCAAATACTTATTTCTCACTGCAAAATGCAAATTTATATAATTTATACAATGTAATTTTCTGGATTTTATTTTTCATATAATATCAATGTTAAAATAACCCCACTCTGAAAATTATAGACCGTTCAAGCATTTATCAGTAGGTAAACTTACAAAATCAGCAAGGAATCAAATAATTATTTCCTTCACTGTATTTGTGGCTGGGATTTTATGGGTATTGGCAATTGTAATGATAGTTTAACCTGTTAGATGTAGTGTAGGTAAGGTGTCTGTTGGAAGGAGAGGTCTTCCTCTAGCAATCCATTACTGAAATACAAGAATGGGATGGTGATAGGCTACCATTCCATCAAAAGCCTAAAAAAGCCTTCAAGGGATTGGTCACTACTTTATAAGTCCCTTTCATGTGAATTAATTGCCATAGATAAGTTCATTTGCAAATGCCCTGTAATCCAAAATCCTACTGTGAACTGGGCTAATTCCCTTCTGATGATTCTCTCACTTCCAGAACTCTCCCTTGTATCTGTATGTATACAGCAGATTATATACAGTGGTTCAAATAAGTATTGAACACATCACCAATTTTCTAGGTAAATATATATATGTCAATAACAACCCATCCAATCTATGCAGGCAAACAAATCAACCATAGCTGTCCATAACTTAAATTATGTGTAATAACGAGAGATGACACATGGAAAAAGTAGTGAACATGTTTGCTGAAAAATAATTTATACTTCTGAGACAAGCCTTTGTTGGTAATGACACTTTCAAGGTACTTCCTGTATGGAGAAACTACTAGCATGCACGTGTTAACTCTTTTCATCTGCTGTATATACATATGTATTCACACCCTGCTCTATACCCTGTGTACATAAACCTGGCTCAATTCCAGCTATTATATACGTACATTAATTCATTAGTGGATAATCTATATATTGTTTACTCCCTGGGCTGGTGGTCTGGTGTTTTAGCTTACATCTATACACTGTAACTGCCCTTAGCAGTGTTCTCTACAGTCACGCTCGCGCCTTGACTGATTGGCGCGAGCCGGGGGGGTTGTGACCCCACTGTGCCACAAACCAGACTACCCTGGAAGGAGCGTGGCTACTACAGCTACCTTGGTCTTCAATGGAGCCTCTGAAGGTGAGGTCAGGCTTGTGCGGCAGGTAGCTGCCGGATGCCACTCCAGGGTGGTGTCTGGCTGTGGCTGCTGACTCCACTCGTGAACAGGACACCTGGACAGGTGCGAGTGACAAGCATGCTGAGACACAGGGCAAGCAGGCATGGCTGAGACACAGGGCAGGTGGGCACGGCTTGAGACACAAGGCAGGCGGGCATGGCTTGAGACACAGGGCAGGTGGGCATGACTTGAGACACAGGGCAGGCGGGCATGGCTTGAGACACAGGGCAGGCAGGCACGACTTGAGACACAGGGCAGGCAGGCATGGCTTGAGACACAGGGCAGACGGGCATGGCTTGAGACACAGGGCAGGCTGTTGTGGTATGAGAAGGGACAGGCAGGGGCCTGTTCACACAGCAGATGCAGGTATCGGTATAGGCAGGAAGGAGTGGACTGTGTTGGAACAGGTTAGGAACTGAGCCGCAAGAGTGCGGAATAGGTGGAGCAGCTGGAGTGAGGAGTAGGCCGAGCCACAGGAGTGCAGAATAGGCAGAGCCGCAGGAGTGCAGAATAGGTGGAGCTTGCAGGAGTGCAAAGTAGGCGGAGCTTGCAAGAGTGCAAAGTACAGACAGGGAGGACACAGGGAAAGACACAGCAGGGAAAGGAACCACAGACAAGGAGACTGACAGACAGAGGTAAGGCAGAGTTCAGACAGGGAAACAGTACGAGACAATGTACAGGGACCGAAGGATACAGGAACCAGGATATTCTGCCTCCTGGGGGCGGGCAGATAAGTACTAGTCAAAATACAGGGACAGAGATAGGACAAGGCAGAGACCAGGATATACGCCTCCTGGTGGGCAGCCAGAGAATACTAGACAAAGCTAGGAGTAAAGCCTCTCAGAGAAGGCGAGACATAGGACAGGGCCTGGCTTCCTCAGAAGCAAGGAGCTAACTGAGTTGAGACATTGCACAGGCCAGGGTTAGTCGGTGTAGTGACCCTATACAGTATAGTAAAGGGCTCCAGGTGATTGGTCGGGGACAGCTTAGACCGGTGCACCCTGACTGCATAAGAAGCAGAGGGTTCAGGTGCCGCCCCCCTATACACACCATCAGGAAACATGAAGAGAGAAAGCAGGAAAACAAGAGGCATAGCGCATGGAGCTGGCAGCAGACAGAAATCACCGCATGACCTGGAGCAGTGAGTAAGTTGGTGTGCGGGGATGGGAGGCCATGCAGTGATGCCAGCAGGGTTGTTACAGCTATTACATTTCACTGGCAGTGCTTGACTGATCTTGCGGCCCCGCCCCAAACAAAACCTGATTGGCTGTCATGTATGTATGTGTTGTGAATTCGCTTTCTGGCCTACCTCTGGTTACTAGTGAAGGTAGTGGAGCTGGTTGTATTGACAGAGGGGCCGCGAGTTCTCTTTCCGGACTCCCTCTGGTGGTTACTGGAGGTAATGGAGCTGATCTAACTAACAGAGGCCTGCCACCTGATAATGAGGAGGATGACTGGAGATCTGGAGTTTCTGACTGGATTTAAGACAGCAGACTCCCTCTATCCCTGCTGGTGATTTTTTTCCTGCCTCCTGAGGTCTTATTTTCCATCTCAGTCCCTGCATGTTCAGCTACGTGTTCTTTTGCTACTGTTCACATTTGATCTGGTTTTGTCTATTTCAGTTTTGTGTGGTCAGCCAGTTCTGTCTGGGGCTGTGCTGAATCTCCATCCATATGTTACTGCTTGTGCCAGTTTGTTTTTGTCCCTTATTAGATTGGCCTCTTTTTGCTCTGCTTTCAGAATATACCAGAGTGCTGATATAGTGGGCAAAGTCTAGTGACTTCAGTAATTTTCTATCAGACATGTTGGGTATTTTTTGCAGAGTTTTTTGTGTGATTGCAGACAGAGTCTTTCCTTTCCTGTCCTGTCTAGTTAGTGTGGGCCCCATCCTTTGCTTAGTCTATTTTCCTACCTGCGTTTGTGTTTTCATCTTGTCTCACCGACAATATATGTTTGGGGGCTATCTATTCCTTTGGGGTCTGCTTTGGGGAAGTTTAGATTTCCCCTTTCTTGCTTTAGGCTTATTTAGTTCTCCGGCTGTGTCGAGGCGTCTAGGATCATCATAGGTACACTCCATGGCTACTGCTAGTTGTGTGGTTAGGATCAGGGGTCTGCAATCCGCTTAGTTACCAACCTCTCTGGTTTTCTGTGGCTTAGCTTGGTCTTGCTTTCCTCCTCAGTGACCCATTCATAACATGTATGTATGGCAGAACCGGGGGGCCTTTGTCAGGCCACTGGTTGCAATAGAGATCCATTAACACTCGCTATCTCAATGCATGAATGATGATGGCTTAAGTAGGATTGCTTTCCCTCTGTCAAATTCATGGTATGCTGCTGTCACTCTTAACAGCATAATATGATTGGTTAAACATCTAGGATCGATGAGAATGCCTGTCCTAGCAATTACAGCAGGAGCCTGGCTGTTTGTTGCAGTATGGCTCCTCCTCGGACCAGTACAGGAGCTGTACTGTGTGATCACCATGATACATATACTGTATCTGTTGTAAAGCACAAAGTGACATGTGCTGGTGATGGATATGTCCATCATTTGGCATTAAGTGGTTAAAAAATGGATTAAAAACACATGTGACATGCCCAAATGTGAACACGTCGAACAGACAATGCTCACACCACCCACTAACTGAGATACAACAAGAAAACACAGAATGACAGATTTGCAAAAATACTCTGCAATAAAAAATGGCAGTAATCAGCAAGTGCTGGATAACAAATACAGGGTATTTAGTCGACACGTTTTTTTATGCAAAAAAAATGTACACCAAGCTG
Source organism: Dendrobates tinctorius (assembly GCF_039654945.1). Classification (NCBI taxonomy): domain Eukaryota; kingdom Metazoa; phylum Chordata; class Amphibia; order Anura; family Dendrobatidae; genus Dendrobates; species Dendrobates tinctorius. Next base: position 38,581,059 of record NW_027361703.1, on the reverse strand, counting down.
CTCCACCACGTCAAAGTAACCCCTATTGAAGCAGTCCCTATCTAATGTATTAAAAACCTGAACATGTCTAATATGAACAGGATTCAGACAGGCCGCTCCCTAGTATGGGCTTGTGGTCTGAGACAGCTCTAATGTGCACGTCACACAAGAGAGGGGTGGGGTCTCCCAAACCATGCTAAGCAAGGAAAAAAATGGATTAAAAAACACATGTGACATGCACAAATGTGAACACATCGAACAGACAATGCTCACACCACCCACTAACTGAGATACAACAAGTAAACACAGAATGACAGATTTGCAAAAAATACTCTGCAATAAAAAATGGCAGTAATCAGCAACTGCTGAATAACAAATACAGGGTATTTAGTCGATTCTTTTTTTGCGCAAAAAAATGTACACCAAGCTGCTCCACCACGTCAAGGTAACCCCCTATTGAAGCAGTACCTCTCTAATGTATTAAAAACCTGAACATGTCTAATATGAACAGGATTCAGACAGGTCGCTCCCTAGTATGGGCTTGTGGTCTGAGACAGCTCTTATGTGTGCATCACACAAGAGAGGAGTGGGGTCTCCCAAACCATGCTAAGCAAGGAAAAAAAACAGATTAAAAACACATGTGACATGCACAAATGTGAACACGACGACTGCTTCAATAGGGGCTATCTTGACGTGGTGGAGCAGCTTGGTGTACATTTTTTTGCGCAAAAAATGTATCGACTAAATACCCTGTATTTGTTATCCAGCACTTGCTGATTACTGCCATTTTTTATTGCAGAGTATTTTTCAAATCTGTCATTCTGTGTTTTCTTGTATCTCATTAAGTGGTTAAAGCAATATGTCTTGAAATAGAAAATGCACAGTAAAAAAGTGAAAAACAAACAGGTCAACAATCAACAGGAATAAATGTTTCCAAAATAACTTGAATTAAATATTTAGAAATAGAAAAGCAATAAATATAAAAGTAGCAAGGAAGAATATAAAATTAGCAATAAAGGATTCATCTCAAATTGTAGGTGGAAGATAGGTCGCAACTCTGTGTTGCAAGTAGTGGGGCTCATGGAAAGTCAATCCAGAGTAAAGGAATTATCCAACTCTCATCGGTTGGATAATCGCTTTTTTACTCAATGAAAAATAGCCTGGGATGGGCTGAAATGTCTAATTTGATTTGATACAGGAAAGATAGATATCTTTGTACCGTGTTAGCCAGTAGATAGAGAAATATTTTGAATTGAAAGTCCTCAGTGGTTGATACATAATACAAAATCTGAAGAATCACATATTTATACACAATACAGCAGAGAAACAATGCAATAGAAAAGACAAGTGACGTGAAGCAGAACTATCATATGGGAGAGGGAGAGACATAAATATTGGAACAGTGCATAGATAAGTAGTCTGTTCATAGATAAGTGTGAGGACAATGAAACATCTAGACTCCTTATGTATTAGATGTTGTATTAGGGTCCCATTTCACTTAGCGATGCACCAGCGATCCCGACAACAATACGACCTGGTAGGGATCGCTGGTGCGTCGCTAAATGGTCGCTAGTAAGCTGCCAAACAGGCAGATCTCTTCGCAGCAACGATCCAGCGATCAAACACAGCGATGCATGCTGGCCAGCAGGACGCCAACAACGAAAAAATGACCCAGGACATTCCTGCATGATCAGCGATATCCAGCGGGGGGCCGGTCGCTGCTGCGTGTCACATGCAGTGAGATCGCAGGCGAGATCGCTGTTGCATCACAAATCGGTGACGCATTAGCGATCTCGCTATGTGAGATGGGGCCTTTAGTCTTTGCCTGATGAAGAGACCTGAGTCATCTCGAAAGCTTGCAATGTGTTACCATCTTTTCAGTTAGCCATTAAAAGATATCAACCACTGAGGACTCTCAATTCTGAGTATTTTTCTAATTGGATTTGTGCATTTGAATAAAAAAGCAATTATCCAACGCGTGGGTGCTGGACCTGGCTTCCTTTAGTCTCACATTGTGTCTTGAACAACATACAGTTTTTCAATCTGTTTACTTCCTTGTTACTAGAGAAGGGGACACTCTGGATTGTGACGACTCAGGCTAATACGTCCAAGAGAGGACCCTCTGGGTCACGGATCCGGAGCCCCTGGGCCGAGCGCACCTGGTGAAGACCGACCCCTGTACAGGGATCGTTAGGGACAGGACCGCAGGGGGTGGAACCGCGACAGCCGGAGCCAGCAGGGACGACTCGGAGGACAGGCAGGCAGAGCAGGGATAGCGGGATGGAAAGGAGGAAGGTAATGGCTAGGAGTCTACAGGGAAGGGTCAGCGGGGACCACGGGGTGGAGACAGACAGACGGAAATGGGCCAGGAAAAGAGCACACAATGAGAACAGCAAGGATAGGCAGGGTACACTAGAATAGGTATGGCCGATGGTTGCTGAAAGTCACAAACAATCACCAGGCGCCCTCAGAATAGAGCGGACGCCTGATATATGCGGAGACCGGAAGTACGCCCTACAGATCCTCCCCTCAGCGACGCCCCCTACCAACAGAAGAGGGCGGGGGAACGCGCGTGCGCGGCCTAAGGCCGGCGCGGTTACCCGTAACAGAGCGGTGAGCAGGGCGGAAGAGCGCGCGGACAGGGGGACGCAGGTGAGAGGAAGCTGCGGCGGGCACCGCCGCTGAAGGGGCATCGGCGGGCACGGCCGCCGATGTCACAGTACCCCCTCCCATAAGTCCTCCCCTTCTGAGGTTGGTCAGAAATCTTTTCATGATAAGGGGGGCATCGACATTCTCTTGGGGCTCCCAGGACCTCTCCTCTGGGCCAAAACCCTTCCAGTCGATAAGAAAAAGAGTTTTACCCTTGACCCTTTTCATAGCCAGAATGTCTTTTACTTCAAAGACATCGTTAGAACAAATTGGCGAGGGAGGGGACATGGAGGTTGGTTGGAACCGATTCAAGACCACAGGTTTAAGGAGCGAGATATGGAAGGCGTTAGGGACCCGGAGTGACGCCGGCAACCTCAATTTGTAGGCTACTTCGTTAATGCGCCCAAGTACTTCAAAAGGCCCGATATATCGAGGACTTAATTTGTAAGCAGGGACTTTCAGGCGGATATGTTTGGTAGAAAGCCAGACTTTGTCCCCGGGATGGTACGGGGGTAGATCCCTTCGTCTCTTGTCAGCGTGTTTCTTAATTCGGATGTTGGCTAGCTCGAGCGCCTCTCTGGTCTCCTTCCAAATTTGCGAAAATTCCTTGGCGAGAGTGTCTGCTGCAGGAACTCCAGACGATGCGGAAAAGGGCAATGGAACCCCAGGATTTAGCCCAGTTACCACAAAGAACGGTGTCTTGGACGTTGATTCGCTGGAATGATTATTATGAGCGAATTCCGCCCAAGGTAGAAGAGAGACCCAATTATCCTGATGGGCGTTAGAAAAGTGGCGTAAGTAGGTGGTCAGAATTTGGTTAATCCGTTCCACTTGGCCGTTGGTTTGAGGATGATACGCTGAGGAGAAGTCGAGAGACGTGCCCAGGAGCCGACAGAGGGCCCTCCAGAATCGGGAAGTAAACTGGACCCCTCGATCGGTCACGATTCGTAGAGGAAGACCATGCAGCCTGAAAACGTGGTGGATAAAGATCTCGGCCAACTTTGGAGCAGATGGCAGTCCGACCAAGGGAATAAAGTGGGCCATCTTGGAAAAGCGGTCTGCGACGACTAAGATGGTAGTACATCCAGCAGAGCGAGGCAGATCAGTCACGAAATCCATGGCGATTTGCTGCCAAGGGGCCTCTGGCACAGGCAACGGATGAAGGAGCCCGGAGGGCAGAGTCCTAGGAACCTTGTTCTGAGCACAAGTCCTGCAGGAGGCTACAAAGTCCTTTGCATCCTGGTGGAGAGAGGGCCACCAGTAATACCGGGAAAGGAGCAAAAGAGTCTTCTTAATCCCAACGTGCCCAGCAACCTTGGAAGAATGTCCCCAGAGCAGTACTTCCAGACGTTTGTTTGAAGGGACGAAGGTCTTGCCAGGCGGAAGAGTAGAGAATCTCACAGGGGCCACGGAGATAACTTTAGCCGGCTCGATGATATATGATGGATCCTCCTTTTCCGGTGGCTGCAAAGACCTGGAAAGCGCATCAGCTTTGATGTTCTTACTGCCGGGCCGGAAGTGGAGCTTAAACTCAAAACGGGAAAAATACAGAGCCCACCTGGCTTGTCTGGAGTTGAGTCTCTGGGCAGATTGCAGATAGGCCAGGTTCTTGTGGTCCGTGAAGATAGTAAAGGGATGCACTGCCCCCTCGAGCAGATATCGCCATTCCTCCAGCGCCATCTTAATGGCCAATAATTCCCGGTCCCCAATGGAGTAGTTGCACTCCGCCGGAGAAAAGGATTTGGAGAAGAACCCGCAGGGGACTAGACGTCCGGATGGAGCCTGTTGGGAGAGAACTGCCCCAGCTCCAGTGGAGGAGGCATCAACTTCCAGGATGAAGGGCCTACTAGCCACTGGACGGTGTAAGATCGGAGCAGAGGCAAACGAGCGTTTCAGGGCAAGAAAGGCGTCCTCGGCTTCGGAAGACCAGACGTTAGACTTCGTCCCCTTACGGGTCAGGACCGTGATGGGCTTGGTGACTGTAGAAAAGTGGGGTACAAATTGTCGGTAATAGTTAGCGAAGCCGAGGAAACGCTGGATGGCCTTTATGCCAACTGGACGAGGCCACTGGAGTACCGCGGACAGCTTCTCCGGATCCATCTTAAGACCGGAATCCGTGATGATATATCCCAAGAAGGGTAACGCTGTTTGCTCGAAGAGGCACTTCTCGATCTTGGCGTAAAGACGATTTTCTCGAAGACGCTGCAGGACCATGCGTACACTTCTCCGATGGGAGGAGAGGTCGGTCGAGAAAACGAGGATATCATCTAAATACACCACCACGCAGGAATAGAGTAGGTCCCGGAACACCTCATTTACGAATTCCTGAAACACCGCCGGAGCATTGCAGAGACCGAACGGCATGACCAAGTATTCATAATGGCCGTCCCGAGTATTGAAGGCTGTCTTCCACTCGTCCCCCGCTCGGATTCGGATTAAGTTGTAAGCTCCCCGCAGATCCAACTTCGTGAAAATTCTGGCCCCCCTCAGCCGGTCGAAGAGTTCAGGAATCAGCGGGAGCGGGTACCGGTTCTTAACAGTGATGTTGTTCAGGCCCCGGTAATCAATACAGGGTCGCAGGGACCCATCTTTCTTCCGGACGAAGAAGAAACCTGCGCCCGCAGGGGACGAGGACTTCCGGATGAACCCCTTGGCCAGATTCTCCTGTATATATTCCGACATAGCCGAGGTCTCTGCTGGGGATAAAGGATAAGTTCTCCCTCGGGGAGGAGTGGCTCCGGGGACCAGGTCGATAGGGCAGTCATAGGAGCGATGAGGGGGTAAGGAGTCCGCCTCCTTTTTGCTGAACACATCGGCAAACGTGTGATAGGGTGCGGGTAGACCCGGAAGGTCGGCAGGCTTCGAGCATGGACGGGGACGAGTGAGAGCCCGTAGGCAGTGCTCCTGGCAGGAGTGCCCCCAACGGAGAACTTCCCCAGAGCGCCAGTCAATCACCGGCTCGTGCCGTCTGAGCCAGGGTAGCCCTAGAAGAACAGCATGGGCTAGTTGTGGCAGGACATAAAAGGCTATCTTTTCGAGGTGGAGAGCTCCGATTTGAAGGTCTACTTCGACGGTAACCATGGTGATGAGTCCGGGTAAAGGTTTACCATCAACGGAGGAAATAGCGCGAGGGTTCTTCAAAACAATCACCGGAATCTGGAGTTTATCGACCTCCTCCTGGCGGATGAAATTACCGGAAGCACCCGAGTCCACATACACCTCCACAGATCCACGCTCCCGACCTGTAATTAGCAAAGCTGAAAGGGTAAGGGGGAGAGAGGAATTTTGATCACCTAGGGGGTCCTCTCTTACCTGACCTAGGTGGAGGCATTTCCCGACCTCTCTGGCTTCTCCGGACAAAAACGCACAAAATGGTTGGCACCTCCACAGTACAGGCAGAGACCCTTGGTCATCCTCTCCCTGCGCCGTTGTTCGGACAGTCTGACGCGATCAATCTGCATAGGCTCAGGAGCGGTACTAACAGGAGATACAGGGAAACGGGGGACAGGAGCCTGATACAGCCTAAAGGACCTTCTCTCTCCGACCGCCTCTCGAGTGCGCTCCTGAAAGCGTAGATCAATGCGAGTGGCCAGCGAAATAAGGTCCTCCAGAGTGGTGGGGGTGTCTCGCCCGGCAAGCTCATCCTTGATCTTACTGGAGAGGCCTCTCCAAAAGGCTCCCACAAGAGCCTCATTGTTCCACCCCAACTCTGAAGAGAGGGTCCGGAAGCGGATGGCGTATTGCCCCACTGTGAGGGAACCCTGGCGGAGGTTAAAAAGGGCCTCCGTGGAGGATGCTAAGCGACCCGGTTCATCGAACACCTTGCGAAAGGTTTCCAAGAAGGTCTGTATACTTAACACTACGGGGTCATCCCTCTCCCACAAGGGGTTCACCCAGGACAGGGCCTCACCCTCGAGATGGGACACAATGAACGCCACCTTGGCGCGGTCAGTGGGGTACTGAAGGGGGGCAAGCTCAAAATGTAGCCTGCATTGATTTAGAAAACCCCGGCATAACTTGGGATCTCCGCTGTACCTGGGGGGTTTGCCCAGACAGGGAGCCGGAGTAGAGACTACGTCAGGGGAGGAAGTTGCAGCGGCAGCAGAGGATTGCAGAGCAAGCAATCGATCATCCGCGGATGCCATGTAACCTAAGATGTGGGATTGAGCGTCGCGCTGCTGCGCGAGCTCCTGCTGGAGGCTGACTAAGAGGGGAGCGTGCCCGGGGTCAGAGGTCTGCAGGGCGGATAACCGGGTGTCCATAGACTTCATAAAGGACATTATCCGGGTCTGATTTTCACGAAGAAAAAGTAATTCCTTTTGTGTGGCGGCTGCGGCACCGGCGGGATCCATGGCCTGGTGATACTGTGACGACTCAGGCTAATACGTCCAAGAGTGGACCCTCTGGGTCACGGATCCGGAGCCCCTGGGCCGAGCGCACCTGGTGAAGACCGACCCCTGTACAGGGATCGTTAGGGACAGGACCGCAGGGGGTGGAACCGCGACAGCCGGAGCCAGCAGGGACGACTCGGAGGACAGGCAGGCAGAGCAGGGATAGCGGGATGGAAAGGAGGAAGGTAATGGCTAGGAGTCTACAGGGAAGGGTCAGCGGGGACCACGGGGTGGAGACAGACAGACGGAAATGGGCCAGGAAAAGAGCACACAATGAGAACAGCAAGGATAGGCAGGGTACACTAGAATAGGTATGGCCGATGGTTGCTGAAAGTCACAAACAATCACCAGGCGCCCTCAGAATAGAGCGGACGCCTGATATATGCGGAGACCGGAAGTACGCCCTACAGATCCTCCCCTCAGCGACGCCCCCTACCAACAGAAGAGGGCGGGGGAACACGCATGCGCGGCCTAAGGCCGGCGCGGTTACCCGTAACAGAGCGGTGAGCAGGGCGGAAGAGCGCGCGGACAGGGGGACGCAGGTGAGAGGAAGCTGCGGCGGGCACCGCCGCTGAAGGGGCATCGGCGGGCACGGCCGCCGATGTCACATGGATGACCACTTTGGTCAGTTTTCTCTTGCTGAACTAAAGGTACTGTCACACTTAGCGATGTACCAGAAATCCCGACCAGCGATATGACGCGGTCAGGATCGCTGGTCAATTGCTAAGTGATCACTATTGAGCTGCCACACAGGCAGATCTCACCAGTGACATCACTGGGGATGGGGGTCGCTACTTACGTGTCACACTAGGCGATCCTGACGTCCTCCCGCCCGGCTCCACGCTCGTCGTTCGTCTCTCCACAGGAAGCGCCGCAGGAAGCTGATGATGAGAAACAGTTCAGGACGTTCTCGCGCGATCAGTGATAACCAGCGGGGGAGCGGGTCGCTGGTAAGTATCAGACACAGCGATATCGCTAGCAATATTGCTATAACGTCACTAGTTATAGCGATATTGCTAGCGATATCGCTTAGTGTAACAGTACTTTTAAGCTACTATGACACACTAAAACTGTCAGTGCTTGTTCTGTAGGGGACTTTTATCACTATATTTGCATATAGAGATAACAGAGATACATAGATATATATAGAGATAACAAAGATAATAGAGATAATCTCCTTGGTCAGACCTCATCTGGAATTCTGTGTCCAGTTGTGTGCACCACATTTTAAAAAAAGACATTGAAAAACTGGAGAAAGTTCAGAGAAAAGCTTCCATGATTGTGAACGGACTGCAAAGTATGTCCTACATGGAACGGTTAAAGGTAAATGTTTCATGGATAGTGGGAAGAATGGATTTAATGAAATTTCAACAAATTCTTGATGCAAATATAGCACTGTAAAAAAAGCTGAAGTTGAAAAGAGGATGGCTTCTGCAAATGGATAATGATCCTAAAGGCTTGTTAAAATTCACAATAGACTATCTGAAAAGGCGCATGCTGAAGGTTTTACAATGGCCCTCATGGTCCCCTGATCTGAACATCATTGAAAATCTGTGACTAGACCTCAAGATAGCAGTGCATGCACGACGACCTAGGAAACTCACAGAACTGGAAGAATTTTCCAAGGAAGAATGGATGAAAATCCCTCAAACAAGAATTGAATGATTCTTGTCTTGCTACAAAAAATGTTTACAAGCTGTGATACATTAAAAAATGAGTGCTACAAAGTACTTTTTCATTTTCCCGTTTTCCTTTAATTTTTAAAATGTAAAAGATGAAAATATACACTTTTTTTTGTCTAAAATACAAAGTAAATGTGTCATCTTTAACTTTAGGCCTTTTAGAGATCATTTCTAGGGATGAGCGAGTACTGTAGTATTCGGACTCACTGTACTCATTACGAGTACCTCCTAATACTCGGGTACTCGTAACGAGTACCGAGTCCAATTTAAGTCTGTGGGAAATGCGACTAATGGGCGGGGACTGTGATGCACTGGGTGGGGACTGTGCGAAGACTGTGCCAGGCTATGAGGGTCTGTGCTGGCCTGTGCGGGGACTGTGCCAAGCTATGTGGGACTGTGCCAGGTTGTGCGGGACTGTGCTGGCTTGTATGAAGACTGTGCCACGCTGTGTGGGACTGTGCAGGGTTTTGCAGGTACTGTGCGAGACTGTGTTGGGTGGTGGGCCATGCTGGGCTTTGCGGAGACTGTGCGGGGACTGTGCCGTGCTGTGTGGAACTGTGCAGGGCTGTGCGGGGACTGTGTGGGGACTGTGTGGGCTGTTGCGAATATTGCGAGGCGAGTAGTGTAATACTCGCGAGTATTCGAGTACCGCGAGTACCGCATTACTCGCTGAGTACCGAATCCTCACGAGTATGCTCGCTCATCCCTAATCATTTCATTTTGAACTTACTTAATTGTTCACAATAACAGTAACTTTGACCAGGGGTGACCAATATTTTTTCATGCTGCTGTATAGGTGGAGAAGAGAGTCATTTTTTTAGGTTTCAAATATGCAGTGGATCACAGTAATTTGCATTCTGGAGAATTAGTTGACATTTTAAAAATTAGAACAAAATGAGCTAGATAAGCTCGCTTCCTATGCCAATCTTTACACAGTATATATTTATATATTTGCAACTAGTGGTAATAATAGACTCCAATATGCATTTTCCATTAGATTAATAAAGCCTAGAGGCTTTCATTCACTAAAATGCTAGACCAAATGTTATACTATATAATCTATGAGCCCATTTAATTAGCGACATTTCATGATGTTTCGTGTAGTTTTTTGGTGTTTTTCAAATGTTTTTCATTTGTGCCTTATTCTTCCTTTAACTTATACCTACTTGAAATTTTTTTCATGGTTGTTATTGAGGACAAGGTTTGTGATTCCCAGATGTTTTTGACTGATACATTAATTGTGAATTTTTTTTAAAACATGCTACATTTTTTGCACTGTTAGGCTGGTTTCAGACTAGCGTACTTTACATGCAGCGCACGGCACTGCTATGCCCCGCCCCCTGCCTGCCCCGTCCGGTCATTTCCTCCTACTATCGCACACGGTTGCATGCGATCTGCACACCCTATCTTTAGCATAGGGTGCGTAGACAGTGCGCTGGCCAAGCGCTAGTGGGATTTTTGCGTGCGCTTCGCAGTTTTGAAAACATGGTGCGCAAAATGCAACATGGTGCGTTCGGCGCACACCGACGCACTTTCAAAAGTGCGCAGCACATGCAAAAATCCTACTAGCGCACGGCCAGTGCACGGTCTGCGCACCCTATGCTAAAGATAGGGTGTGCAGATCGCATGCAGCCGTGTGTGATAGTAGGAGGAAATGACCGGATGGGGCGGGCAGGGGGCGGGGCTTAGCAGCGCCGTGTGCTGCATGTAAAATACGCTAGTCTGAAACCAGCCTTACTCAAGTCAACCCATGGAGTGAATCTATGTATGCCAGATATAGGAAACATATATATATTTGTATCGTGTTAGCCAGTAGATAGAAAAATATTAAGAATTGAGAGTCCTCAACCACTGAGGACTCTCAATTCCAAATATTTTTCTATGTATGCCTGAAATTTTGCTGCAGAATTTTTGGGTCATTTTGTTATGTAATAAAAAGTCGACAAAACGTCACAAAAAGATTTAAAGTAAAAAAAATAGTGAGAATTAAAGATGTTGCAAAAAAAAGGCGTGAACTATGTTACCCATTTTGAAGAATTTTGCACACAAGAGTAAACCAATACTACAAGAGAAAAAAAGAAAAGTGGCTTGAAAAATGCAAATAATATATTGGGTCCTTTGTCTTTTGCGTTGATCTTTTTCTAGTGCAGATTTTGAAACCTGCTGATATATGCAAAAAGATGTCTGTGTGTAGCTCTGTCCATAAATATAGTGGCCATAAACATGTGCAGTAGAGAGTTCTAATGATCAGCCTAACATGTACAGGTGCAATATATTATCTAGAGTTATTACAAACAGAGTGACCTATTTTATGTGTTTCTTTCTGTTAATGTTGATGATTATGGCTTACAGCAAATGAAAACCCAATATTCATTATCTCAGTTATTTCTCTGTTTGTAATGACTCAATATAAAATTTGAGTTTTACTTTTTGTATTGAAAAACTTGAAATAAATTAGCTTTTCGATGACATTCTAATTTTGTGAGAAGCCCCTCTATATAACATGCATAGTGGGCAAAATCTGGCAAAATGGACTGTAATTACTGTTTAAATGCCAAGTAGATTTCTAAGATGGGACAATGGCAGCAGCACCAATATTTTTCTATTTTAACTGATCTGCAATTTTTAAAAATCATATACAGTATATATATATATATATATATAATGTTTTGTGTTATTCACCTGATATGTAACTGAAAATATGTTTTTGTTACATTCATTAGCTCTTATTTTTCTATCTCAAACCATGGCTTCCTAAGAGAACTAAACAAAATTCAGTTACACACATCTTTATCCACTGTGGACAGTTTTTCAAGCAATAGACTCATATATTTGCTTAGTGTTTGACATTATGTAAGAATAAAGTTTGAAGTCGGTTTCAATTTTATTTATCAAGGGGTCTGGGAATTATATTGTTAAAATTAAATCTACACTTATAGTAGAATTTCTCAAGAGGCCTCAAGTCAGACCATTTCATTAGATCATGTATTAATTTCCAGCCACACAACTAATACTGAGCAATGTTTTATATAAAATGCAATTCTTGGGCTTATTCGCAAATTAGTACTTGGTCACTATTTTTCATCAGTGCTTGTCTGCCAAAACCACAAGTAAAACTTACAAAGAAAAAGTATAATTGAAAGATTGACACCTGTTCTGAGCTTTGGAGACTCTCCTGGTTTTGGCATTCTGATGAATTAGTAATAAAAAATACTGATGTGTGTATAAAGCCCAAGGTGTATTAGTCCAATTCTTATTCAGCACCGGCTGTTTGTCTTGTTTATCACCAAGACAGCAATATTCATATTAAACCTACATAGAAAAACAGATCATCTATTAAAACTTGAATTGCTCAGTCCACATTAGTGATTAAATACAACGACCATTAATAAATCATAATAAAAAAAAGCATATTATAAACTAATATCAACAGCCACAACAGAATCAGTGCACAAGGTCAATAATACTTTTAGGGCTTATGCCAAAATGCTGTATATGTAAACGACTCCAGTGAATTATACTGTATTATATTAACGCATAGAAATGTACTGTAATGATCCTAGTAATAGAAGAAGTAGCACAATAGGAGGAAGAGCTTACTAAAAGAACTTCAACCCTGGTTGTGCATCATTGCTCTAAATGCATGTCACATATATCTGAGCATTACAATTGGTTGCAAAAGTTGAAAGTATAAAAGAATATATATTTCTTGTTTTTTTTTCTCGAATTTTTCACATCACTATTTATAGTCACCCCCAAGCCACATAATAGGCTGAGACAAGTGACGAGTGAATCTTCTGAAATTTTCACTTGTCATCTTTGTAAAATATTGCTTTAATTTGATTTACAGCTAATCAAAAGTACTTCAAAGCAATTGCCCTGAAAAGATGGGACTGAATAAAGTTGCCAGGGCAATGGAAGTATTGTGCGCTTACTGGAAAAATGACATCCATGAAAGGTAAATGCTGGTTTATTGTCAACATGTTTCAGAGACACACAGTCTCCTTGAAGACAACCACACATAAAACTTGTCTATGTAATTTTTCCAGTGGATGTCATTCTTCCAATAAGTGCAGAATACTTCCATTGCCTTGTCAACTTTTTTCTGACACTACCATATGGAAGCTGCAGCATCTGGACTTTGCGTCCCTACTGCGCTTTTGCATTTTATTTAGAAAAGATAGGATTGAGTCTCTGAGGTCTTCTAGAACTGTATTTTTTTTTACTTCTCTTTTGTATATATTTTAACATACAGCACTATGAAAACATTTTAGGCAGGTATGGAAAGAGTGCCACAAGACAATAATGCTTTTAAAAAATGGAAGTGTTAAAGGGAATCTATCACCAGGTTTTTGCCATCTAATCTGAGATCACACGGTATCTAAAGGAACCTGTCATGGCTTGGTTTGGGGATTCGATCTGGTGACCAATTGATTCGTGATCAGTTCTTTTGAGCTTTTGCTCTTTTTCTTCCCTGTCCAACTGGTGATTGTTTTTATTGTCTTTATTCTTACTTCTTGGTGCGCTCCTTTCTAGGTGTTTTCCATTTTGCCATTTTGGTTTGCTCTATCAAGTTCTGGTAGGGATTAATACTGTACATTTTCAATTCACTGCACTGCTTTGCAATACTCCAATACTTCAACTTGGATTTGTAATAAGGAGTTTCGGCCCTTTAGTTATGAAATTTACCCTGCTACAATTACACTGCTTATATTATTACTGTTTGTACACCTCCCTCTATTCTAGTTTGTTATTTTTTGGTTCTACTTAATATTCTCTCTTTCCCCTTTTCTACTGTGCTTTAAGTTTCTGATCCAGAGTCTTCGTGTCCACCTGCACACTTTTCTTTCCCTTTGATGGTAGTAGGTTGCGGCCTTCCCTCTGGTTCCTCAAGAGGCATTTGAAACCCCTTCATGGCCTTTTAGGGACTCAGGTCTGAGGAGGTGTTATTAGCTGTGTGGCTAGGGATTGATTAGTCTGTGTTAGGGCTGGCGGAACGCACCAAATAATAAAATAATAGTAAGGTGCGTTCGCAGCCCGGGGTCCACCGTGCAGGGGTGGTAAACTGCTGCTTAGTAATAGCGGAAGTATAAAGCGGTATACAAGAGGTCACACGTGGGTTAACATCACCCAGTGTGAACAGACGCTAACTCTGTTATGACACAGAGCTGCGCCACCGCTGAACATAAATGCCAGAGCCTGTTAAAATCACAGCACTCTGCAAGAGAGCGATCAGTATGCGGTCACAGAACTCAGCCCCAAGAACACAAGGTCTGAGTCCCTCTAGACCTACTGAGCGCACGGCATCGCACCTGCAGACACCACTATAGCTGCTGACTAAGGTGGAGTGTCGAGCACGTGCACTGTGGTGTGCAGAGCCACCGGTGGACACTGACGTTAGTCTCAGACCCTGCCTCTACCTATACCTAAGCCTGGACGCTTAACAGGCTAGGATGCACAACACATGCGTACCAAGGGTGGGGGTTTCAAATGAGTCAGTCACCAGAGACATTCATACTTTCATACAACACTCACACCTCATAGTCTGGTAATGCAGTCTATACTAGCGCATGGCCGAGTGGCCATGCGAACCTTTTATAGCCGCGTCCTTCCGGGACCTTCCTGACCTTTGTGATGGTCCAATCCGAGATGGAGAAGGACCTGAGCATGTGACCTCCGATCTCCAATGAGAGATCGTCCCACGGGCATGCTCAGTGAACCGAAAGGAGGACTTAGTCCCTGGAGTAGCTCGCTGCTGACCAGCATGCATTGCTATAGCTGGATGAGAGGTGGCAGCAGCAATCAAACCCACAGAGCTAGTCTGGGAAGAGTGCCGAGACCGACAAGTCTGCTGAGCAACCTCCTCTGCAGATGGAGAGGAATGGGAGACTGCCGGAAGCAAGGCTCGGGATTCCTGCTGTGCAGCGACAGGAACCCAACTCCTAACATTACCCCCCTCCTAGGGCCCTCTCTTCTCTGAGCCTTGCGACGCTCAAATTCCACAATGAGAAGTGGAGCGCGGATGTTCTCCACTGGCTCCCAGGTCTGAGCCTCTGGACCATGACCACCAAATAAAACTTTTTACCACGCACCACCCTGCATCCTACGATGGCATTAACCTCAAACTCGTCCGAGGACAGGTCAGATGTCCCAGCAGATGACTCGGAGAACCGGGACATGAGGATAGGCTTAAGGAGGGACATGTGGAAGGTGTGGGAAATAGCCAAATGTGGTGGAAGGGCCAGACGGTAGACCACAGGGTTGACCTGCTCAAGGACCTTGAAGGGACCAATGTAGCATGGTGTGAATTTTGTGGACTCGACCCGCAGCCTGATGTTATGGGCAGAGAGTCACATCAAGTCGCCAGGAGCAAATGTCGGAGTGGGGCGCTGGTGCGTGTCGGTGGAGGCCCTCAATCTCTCCTTGGAGGCCCCGATAGCATCCTGAGTGCGATCCCAAATGTCACATGCCTCCACCGCCCAGTCTGCCACCCTGGAATCGGTGGACGACACGGGCATGGGCACAGGGACACGTAGATGCTGGCCGTAATTTAGGAGGAATGGGGTCTGGCCGGTGGAGTCTGCCACAGCTTTGTTCGAAGCGAACTCCGCCCACGGCAACAAGGATGCCCAGTCATCCTGCCTGGTCGAGACAAAATGTCATAGATATGTGACCAGGGTCTGGTTGGCTTTCTGTACCAACCCGTTCGCCTTGGGATGAAAGACCGAGGAGAGATTTAGCTCAATGCTGAGCAGGCTACAGTGCTCTCTCCAGAACCGAGACGCAAACTGGGGACCATGGTCGCTGACAATCTTGTCCAGCATGCCGTGCAGGTGGAAATCGTGCTTAATGAACGACGCTGCCAGGCCCCATGCAGTAGGTAACCGGGAGAGAGGTACCAGTTGCACCATCTTGGAAAAATGGTCGGTGACAACCCAAATGACCGTGCTGCCACTGGACATGGGTAGCCCCACCACAAAGTCCATACTGACCATCTCCCAGGGCCTGTCCGCTACCGGCAGGGGATAAAGTAGCCCAGTGGGCCGCAGCCGAGAGGACCTATTCTGGGTGCAAGAGACGCACACCATGAATATAGTCCCTGACGTCACGGGCCATATGCGCCACCAGTACATCCTCGCCAGAAGCTCAGAGGTCCGTTTTGTCCAGAAATGTCCACCCACCCTGGACGAATGAGCCCAAGAGAGGACCTCCGTTCGCAGACGGGCAGGGACAAATGTCTTGCCCGGAGGTACTGACTCAAGGGTGACCGGAGCCACAGTCCTCAGGCTCTCGGATGGGACGATCAGCCGAGGCTCCTCCTCCTCTTCCTCCGATGACACCACGGAGCAGGAGAGAGCATCAGCCCGGACGTTCTTCTCCCCGGAGAGAAAATGGAGGGTGAAGTGGAACTGGGAGAAGAACTAGGACCATCTGGCCTGTTGAGAATTTAGCCACTGGGCTGTTTGCAAATACAAGTTCTTGTGGTCGGTGAACACCTGGAAAAGGTGGCGAGCCCCCTCCAGGAGTTGTCTCCACTCCGAGAAGGCCAACTTCATCACTAGCAACTCCCTGTCCCCGATGGAATAATTCCTTTCCGCCGGTGTGAAGGTCTTAGAGAAAAAGAAGCATGGGTGCCTCCGACCTTGCATGTCCTTCTGAAACAGGACCGCTCCAGCATCGATGGAAGAGACATCCACCTCCAGAATGAAGGGTTTATCTACATGGGGGCGATGTAGAATGGGAGCACTAGCAAAATGGGCCTTAATGGAGGAGAAGGCCTTGGAGACAGGTTCCGACCACAACTTGGGATTTGCACCCTTCTTGGTGAGGGTCACCAAGCGGGTTACCAACGTCGAGAAGTGGGGGATGAATTGGTGGTAATAATTTATGAACCCCATAAAGTGCTGCACCACTTAGAGAGAATGGGGCTCCTACCAATCCATCAACACCTGTAGCTTGGCAGGATCCATGGCCAATCCCTGGGCGGAGATGATATAGCCCAGGAAAGGCAAGGACTCTTGCTCAAACACACACTTCTCCAACTTGGCGTAGAGGGAGTTTGCCCGTAGGAGGTCGAAAACTTTGCAAACATCTCTCCAGTGAGAGTCAATATCTGGAGAGTAGATGAGGATATCATCCAGATAGAATACAACTGAGGTGGTGAGCATACCCCAGAAGATGTTGTTTACAAAGTCTTGGAAGACAGCTGGAGAGTTACAGAGCCCGAAGGGCATCACCAGGTATTCATAGTGCCCATCCCTGATGTTAAAAGCTGTCTTCCATTCGTCCCCCTCACGGACGCGAATCAGGTTGTATGCCCCCCGCAGATCAAGCTAAGTAAACACTCTCGCTCCCCGTAGCCTATCAAACAGTTCTGATATCAGGGGCAGAGGATACTTATTCTTAATGGTGATGGCATTAAGACCCCTGTAATCGATGCAGGGACATAATTCTCCATTCTTCTTCAGGATGAAGAAGAATCCCACCCCCGCTGGTGACACCGACTTCCGAATGAATCCTCTTGCCAGATTCTTCCTGATATACTGAGACATGGCCTCTGTCTCCAGGAGAGATAGGGGATAGACTTGACCCAGAGGAGGCTCAGCACCAGGCAAGAGGTCAATAGGACAGTCGTAGGGGCGGTGAGGCGGAAGGGTCTCCGCCGCCTTCTTGGAGAATACGTCTGCATACTGTCGATAGCATTTGGGGAGAGAGGAAAGGTCTGCGGGGACTTCAGTGGAGGCAACCTGAACGCACTCCCTCTGACATCTACCCTCACAGGATTTACTCCACCCGAGAATTCTTCGTGAGGACAACTCAATATGGAGAGAATGATGACGCAACCAGGGGACCCCTAAGAGGACCTGGTCGATACCCTTCGGCATGAGAAGGAGAGAAAGCATTTCCTGATGGGAAGGAGACAGCGGAGTATCAGTGGGGTTGTCTGGTGGGTGATCTGAGAGGGTAATGTCGCTCCATTCACCACTCTGATGGTGACTGGCTGAGGTAGCAAAACCAGAGGAATTGTGTGCTGTTGGGCAAAGGCAGATGACATGAAATTGCCCTCCACCCAGGAATCCACGCAAACCTCCATCATCAGAGTGGAAGAGCCGAACTCAAGCTTGCCCTTAAAGGACAGCTTGGAGGAAAACATTGCAGTATCTAGTAGGCCTCCTGCAACAGCCACAAGATGTGAGCGTTTTCCTGGCCGCTGTTGGCAGCGGTTGGCAGGGTGACCAGACTGCTGGCAAATGTGACAGACCACAGGTGCTCGCGCGGACCAGGACCTGGATCCCGTGCAAGAATTCCCCATGGCCTCTTGGAGCTCTGAAGCCTGATCAGGAGATTCCGGAGGTTTAGTAAAACTAGGTGCCAACCTAATCCTCTGCCTACACTGGGACCGCTCCAACCTTCGCTTCGAAAAACAAAGGTCTATGCAGGTGGAGATGGTGATAAGCTCCTCCAGTGTGGTGGGAATAACCCTGATGGCCAGGGCGTCCTTTACATGGCCAGCCAGACCTCTCCAGAACACCGGAATGAGGGTCTTATCTGACCACTCCAGCTCTGAAACCAGCGTCCGGAACTGGATGGCATAATGGCTGACCAGAGATGAGCCCTGCGATAACGCCAGGATTCGCTAAATCATCCCAGACAGATGTCTGTCTAGCCTCCGTTTGAAGACTTCTACTGAAGGAGAACTCACCACCTCTCGTGGCAGCCTGTTCCACTCATTGATTACTAACTGTCAAAAAGTTTTTTATAATATCTAATCTGTGTCTCCTCCCATTCAGTTTCATCCCATTGCTTCTAGTCTTTCCTTGTGCAAATGAGAATAAAGATGTTCCTTCTACAATGTGACAGCCCTTGAGATATTTGTAGACAGCTATTATGTCTCCTCTCAGTCTTCTCTTCTGCAAGCTAAACATTCCCAAATCCTGCAACCTTTCCTCATAAGACAAGGTTTGCAGACCAGTCACAATTCTGGTCAATCTTTTCTGAACTTGCTCCAGTTTGTTGATGTCTTTTTTAAAATGTGGTGCCCAAAACTGGACACAGTATTCTTCTTTATGCTGAAGATAGTTCTTAATGATAGTTCTTAATGACATTCGTGCTGTTTGGGGTTGTTGTCCTACTGCAGAATAAATTAGGAGCCAATCAGATCCCTCCCTGATGGTAACGCATGATAGAAAATTATCTACCTGTATTTCTTAGTGTTGAATAAATCAAGAAAATGGCACTGTGGAGGATTGTTAGCTATGGAAATTTAGTGCAGTAGATGAATAAATTACTATGTTTACTTCACTTGGAGGCAACAAGTGCCAGTCAGTCTTTTTGTCATTTATATATTAGCTCTCTGACCGAGCACTCTGCCTGTCAGCATGTGGTGGATTTTAATTGCAACAAGCTCCTACCTACCCATAAAATCAGACTTTGAAGAGAGCTATTCACATCTACCCAGGAATACAGACGTCAGTCTTAAGGTACTGTCACACTTAGTGATGCACCAGTGATCCCGACCAGTGATATGACGCGGTCAGGATCGCTGGTGCATTGCTAAGTGGTCGCTAGTGAGCTGCCACACAGGCAGATCTCACCAGCGACATCGCTGGGGACGGGGGTCACTACTTACCTGTCACACCAGGCGATCCTGCGTCCTCCCGCCCGGCTCCACGTGTCGCTCGTCGTCACAGCAGGAAGCGCCGCAGGAAGCTGACGACGAGAAACAGTCCAGGACGCTCTCACGCGATCAGCGATAAGCAGCGGGGGAGCGGGTTGTAGGTAAGTATCACACACAGCGATACCCCTAGCAATATCGCCCTAACGTCACAAGTTATAGCGATATTGCTAGCGATATCTCTTAGTGTGACATGCTCTTTAGAGAGGTATTCACATTAGACACATTAGGACCCAACAGATTTGAGATCATCTTGTGGTTGGTTGTTGGGCATGCATGAATTGGCCAAATTATGTGCTAAGGCTGGTTTCAAATTTGCATCTGTGTGTGCAGTGCTTGATCCGCATAGATCCGCATGCGTTATGCGTACATATATTTAACATGGTGTACGCAAGGACATTCGTTTGTATGTGTTCGCATGCGTCGTTTTTCCCAGTGTGCGGCGGTGCCGGCGAACGCAACACGTTGCATTTTTTGAGGTATCAAAAATCTGTCAAATAAGCGCAGGTATGCGCATGCGGATGAGTGCGTAAAAAACGCATTACTGTCTATGGGAATGCAATGGTACGCAAGGACACACGTACGCATGCGTTGGATACACATGCGTTATTCAAAATACATATAGAAATCCCATGAGGCACGCCGATTTTTGTCTGATGTCATATCGAACGCATACGCATAAACAATGCAAATGCATGCAAAAACGCATACAAACGCATGCACACTCAGCGTTTTTTTCCATCATGCGTAAGATGATGTGCATAAAAACGTTGCATAAATATGCGTTTTGCAAACGTTTTTGCATACGTTTGCGGATGCTGATGATACGCTGTGGACTCAAACGCTAATGTCAACCTAGCCTAAGTGTCTCATTTTTTCCTAGTATCCAGAAGCAGTATTGCTATTAATATTTCATATATTGCATAATGACATGCTTTAGCACTACAGAATGCAACTTTGTTGTTTATTGTATATGGAGGTATCTGCTCCTAGTATGCACCTGGAAGTGCCAGTCAGTCTTTCTGTCATCAGTAAAAGACAGAGATACATAATATATTGTCCTAAGAATATATATGTAGTAGGACATTTTGTCTACTAGATGTGGGTTGACCACAGGGCAGTATCTAACTAACTGCCCCTCAGTGTCCAACTTACTCCACAATACAACTCCTATGAATGATTACCATACTGAAGGGTAGATCACATCACTTTTCTCTGATTTTAATAAAATAAAATGATCTCCAGGCTGTAGAAAAAGGTGACCGGTACCTAAATGGAATGTCTGCTCTCTACTTTTTATAAGGCATTTTTTTTTTTAATTTTATCATTAAAAGTTAAGTCTCATCATAATTCACACAATTGCTATATATTTGGTCTAACACAGTGGGATATTTTTATTTGTTAGTAGGAATTCACTCTCACCAGTTGACTTTGACTACTAATGTATGCAAATTGTCTCTTCAGAGAGGAAGAGGACTAGAACTCTAATGCCACCTATTGGAAGTAGCCATCTTAAAAGTCAATGTTGACCCTTTAATGAGCCTTTTCACATGACTTAAGGGCCCATTACACACAGCGATCTCGCTGGCGAGATCGCTGATTTTGTGATACATCAGCGATCTCTCCAGCGATATCGCTGTGTGTGACATCCAGCAGCGATCGCCCCCCCCCGCGGGGTATCGCTGATCATGCTGGATCATCCTGGGCCATTTTTTCATTGCTGGTCTCCCGCTGGCCAACGCGCATTGCTGCATGTGGCAGCAGGAGCCAGCGATGAGTGACGCTGCACTCTGGTTACCAAGGTAAACATCGGGTTTCTAAGGGCTGCGGGGCCCTTAGAAACCAGATGTTTACTCTAGATACCAGTGTGTACTGCAGGCAGGGCAGGAGGTGGAGGCAGAGCGGTGTCAGACCGTAGTAGCAGATAGCAGAGCTACACCGGTCTGTCTGTGCGCCGCTCTGCCTCCACCTTCCGCCCTGCCTGCAGTGAACGCTGGTATCTAGGGTAAACATCGGGTTTCTAAGGGCCCGGCAGCCCTTAGAAACCCGATGTTTACATTGGTAACCAGCGTGCTCGCTGGTCCTGATCACTGGAGGGACTGTCTATGTGACAACTCACCAGCGATCAGCTAACAATGTCACAGCGGTCCCATCCATGTCGGATCGTTGGTGGGATCACTGGGACATCGTTATGTGTAATGGTACCCTTAGGCTTCTTTTACATGGGCCGGGGTTTTTGTGGGTCTTTTTTGTGGGCCGTATTGCCGTAATTTTCACTGTATTCCGCAAAAACGGGCCGCAAGAATCTTCTTGGATCACCGTTTTTCTAGTTTTGAATAGCTTTTGAAAAGTTAGAAAAAAAAGGGAGGTTTTAAAAAAATTTCAAAAAAAGGAAATTTTCAAGTAACAATAAAGAAAAAAAACCTCAAAAAAAGGAACCGCCCTTTCTACAGTGCAATTGTCTTCCGGTCTTCACAGTGTGCAGAGCTCTGTATCCTTTGTTTGTGGCAAACTTTGGATTTCAGTTTTCTGACCATGTCGAGGCATTTTGAAGATGATGTGATTCTGTGTAGATTGCTTAACCATCATTTTGGGTATGAGCAGAGAGCAGCAGCAGCTGCACTTGCATCAAGGAGGCTGTGGGTGCACCCAATTTTGTTGCATCATTCATGGAAGGGTCATTTCCATACGCTGTACAGTGACTTGCATCTACACCCGGAGAAATTCTTTACATACAGGCTCTAACCAGAGTAGAAAGAGAAGTAGGAGGCCCTGCTGCACAACTGAGCAACAAGTCAAGTACATTAGAATCTGTAGTTTGAGAAGTCGATGCCTCACAGGTCATCAACTGGCAGCTTCATTAAATAGTACATGCAAAACGCCAGTGTCAACATCTACAGTGAAGAGGCCACTACGAGATGCTGGTCTTCAGGGCGGAGTGGCAAAGAAAAAGCCATATATGAGATTGGATACTAAAAGGAAAAGATTAATATGGGCAAAAGAACACAGACATTGAACAGAGGAAGACTGGTAAAAAGTGTTGTGGACAGACGAATCCAAGTTTGAGGTGTTTGGATCACACAGAAGAACATTTGTGAGAAGCAAACAAATGAAAACATGCTGGAAGAGTGCCTGATGCCATCTGTCAACCATAGTGGAGGGAATGTGATGGTCTGGGGTTGCTTTGGTGCTGGTAAAGTGAGAGATTTGTACATGGTAAATGGGATTTTGAATAAGGATAGCTATCACTCCATTTTGCAACGCCATGCCATACCCTGTGGACAGCGATTGATTGGAGCCAATTTCATCTTACAACAGAACAATGACCCAAAGCACACCTCAAAATTATGCAAGAACTATTTAGAGAAGAAGCAGGCAGCTGGTATTCTATCTGTAATGGAGTAGCCAGCGCTGTCACCAGATCTCAACCCCATTGAGCTGTTGTGGGAGCAGCTTGACCGTATGGTATGCAAAAAGTGTTCATCAAGCCAAACCAACTTGTGGAAGGGGCTTCTGGAAGCATTGGGTGATATTTCTCGAGATTACTTCAGCAAATTAACTGCTAGAATGGCAAAGGTGTGCAATGCTGTAATTGCTGCAAAGGGAACATTCTTTGATGAAAGCAAAGTTTGAAGGAGAAAATTATTATTTCAAATAAAAATCTTTTTTGAACCTTGTCAATGTCTGGACTAGATTTTAAATTAATTTAGAAACTCATTTGATTAATAAAAGTATAAGTTTTCATGGAAAACACTAAATTGTCTGGGTGACCCCAAACTTTTGAACGGTAGTGTACATGGTAGTGTCCTAGTAAAAATACGGCGTTCCACAAATACAGTGTACCGCAAAATCAACACACTGGGCAAGCTTCTGTTGTTTTTGCGGCCCCATTAATTTCAATGGGGGCCATGTACGCAAGCTATATATTTTTTCACAGCTGTAAATATGGCCCTCATGGCCATACGGCTTATGGTGCTCCTACGATATTTTGCGGCCCATTTTTGCAGTCCTATAGAAATCTATTGTGGAAGCAAAAATGGGCAACAAAACGACGGCAAGTGTAAAAGAACCCTTAGGATAAAAGCCAAACCATAATCTCAATTTGCAGACACTGTGTTTCGGGGTACTGCCCCTCGTCAGCGAAACTGTGAGATCTGGTTTGGCTGTGTGAGAGGTGTCTGACCGATATCCAAGAAGTATCGTTTCTCCTTGCTGAGAATGACATGCTAAGCATGCCAAGATGAGGAGACTTAAAGCCTCAATGTTCCTCTGGGAAATATCTCTGCAAATTGAGATTCTGGTTTGGCTTTTATCCTAAGTCATGTGACAAGGCTCATTAAAGGGTCGACATTGACTTTCAGGATTTCTATTTCCAATAGGTGGCACTAGAGTTCTAGTTCTCTTCCTATCTGAAGAGACAATTTGCATATTTCCCAAGGGAGCATTGTGGCATTAAAGGTACTGTCACACTAAGCGATATCGCTAGCAATATCGCTATAACTTGTGACGTTATAGCGATATTGCTAGCGATATCGCTATGTCTGATACTTACCTACAACCGGCTCCCCCGCTGGTTATCGCTGATAGCGCGAGATTGTCCAGGACTGTTTCTCGTCGTCAGCTTCCTGCGGCGCTTCCTGCTGTGACGACGAGCGACGTGGGCGGGAGGACGCAGGATCGCCTGGTGTGACAGGTAAGTAGCGACCCCCATCCCCAGCGATGTCGCTGGTGAGATCTGCCTGTGTGGCAGCTCACTAGTGACCACTTAGCGATGTACCAGCGATCCTGACTGCGTCATATCGCTGGTACATCGCTAAGTTTGACAGTACCTTTAGTCTCCTCATCTCGGCATGATTAGTATGTCAATTACACAAGGAGAAACAATACTTTTTGGATATCTACCAATGTATAATTTTGATGGCAGACTTTTTACGTAAATCACTCAAAATAATCAGCGAATTCCTAAAATTTAAACAAACACTTGATTCAATTAGAATATATTTGTTCTTCTCTACTTGAATCTTTCTGCACACTCGGACTGGGTCACGGTTAGCAGTGTCACGGTTAGCACTATCTCCATGCATCCCTCACTCCCTCAAGATGGCTGGACCATCATTGTAAATACATCATTGTAAATACACACCTGTACTCTGTATCTCCCCCACCTTATATTAGATTGTAAGCTCTCACGAGCAGGGTCGTCTTATTTTGCTTTCATTATTGTATTGTTAACGTTGTTACTTATGACTTATGTTTGGAACTGTTAAACTGTAAAGCACTGTGGAATATGTTGGCGCTATATAAACAAAGATTATTATTATTATTAGCAGCGGGGTACCACAGGGGTCAGTATTGGGTTCCGCTTCTTTTTAGCATATTTATTAATGACCTTGTAGGGGGCATAGAGAGTAGAATTTCAATAATTGCAGATGACACTAAACTCTGCAGTGTAATTAATACAGAGGAGGACAATTTTATATTACAGGAGGATTTATGTAAACTAGAAGCTTGGGCTGATAATTGGCAAATGAGCTTTAATGGGGATAAATATAAGGTCATGCACTTGGGTAGAGCAAACAAGATGTATAAATATGTGCTTAATTGTAAAATACTGGGCAAAACTGTCACTGAAAAAGACCTGGGTGTATGGGTGTACGACAAACTCACATTTAGTGGCCAGTGTTAGGCAGCTTCTGCAAAGGCAAATAAAATAATGGGATGCATTAAAAGAGGCATAGATGCTCATGAGGAGAACAAAATTTTACCTCTATATAAGTCACTAGTGCGACCACACTTAGAATACTGTGTACAGTTCTGGTCTCCTGTGTATAAGAAAGACATAGCTGAAATGGAGTGGGTGCAGAGAAGAGTGACCAATAGTGTTGAGCATTCCGATACCGCAAGTATCGGGTATCGGCCGATACTTGCTGTATCGGAATTCCGATACCGACTTCCGATAATTTTTCAATATCGGAATTCGGCATCGGAATCGGAAGTTCAAAGTTGATTGACGGCCTGACGTCATCATGATGCGCGGTGTGTGCGCATCATGATGCGCCGTCATTTCGGGCCTTCCGGGGGTCTCTGCCGGCCTGCCGGGGGGCTGTGTGGACTGCCCGGGGTCGGTACCGGCCTGCCGGGGGGCTGTGCCGGCCTGCCGGTGGTCTGTGCACCCTGTGGGGGTCTGTACCGGCCTGCCGGGGGGCTGTGCCGGCCTGCCGGTGGTCTGTGCACCCTGTGGGGGTCTGTGCCGGCCTGCCGGGGGGCTGTGCCGGCCTGCCGGGGGGCTGTGCTGATGTCCGGGGGTCTGTGCAAGCATCGTCCGATGGGACTACAAGTCCCATCTGGCGATGCCTGCTACCATGACAGTGATTGACACATTAGCCAATGATGGGACAGTAGTAGTCCCATCATCCGGCTAATGTGTTAAATGTTAAAAAAAAAAAATACTACATACATACTACATACATACTACATGCTACATACATACTACATATATACTACATGCATGCTACATACATACTACATGCTACATACATACTACATATATACTACATGCATGCTACATACATACTACATGCTACATACATACTACATACATACTACATACATACTACATGCATGCTACATACATACTACATACATACTACATGCATGCTACATACATACTACATACATACATACTACATGCATGCTACATACATACTACATACATACTACATGCTACATACATACCACATACATACTACATACATACTACATACATACTACATGCTACATACATACTACATATATACTACATGCATGCTACATACATACTACATGCATGCTACATGCATGCTACATACATACTACATGCTACATACATACCACATACATACCACATACATACTACATACATACTACATACATACTACATGCTACATACATACCACATACATACTACATACATGCTACATGCTACATACATACTACATACATACTACATACATACTACATACATACTACATGCATGCTACATACATACTACATGCATGCTACATACATACTACATGCATGCTACATACATACTACATACATACTACATGCTACATACATACCACATACATACTACATACATACTACATACATGCTACATACATACTACATATATACTACATGCATGCTACATACATACTACATATATACTACATGCATGCTACATACATACTGCATGCTACATGCATGCTACATACATACTACATACATACTACATGCTACATACATACCACATATATACTACATACATACAATACATTCATACAATACATACATAGACATACAGTACATATAACATAGAGTAACATACTTACCAATACTTGTCACATTGTTCCCCGAAGCCATTGTCTTTTCCGGAATAAATATTAACATAACAAACCACAAAAATACTCACCCAGGATCCGAAGCAGTCCACGAGTGTGTCCCACGACGATCTTGGGTAGAGAACTGCAGCATCAGATGATGCTGCCGTTCTCTACGGGCTGCAGGAATCCAATGACGGAAGGTAGGTATCCTTCCGCACTGTATTCCTCCGCCACTTAAAAAAAAAAAAGTCCCTAGTCTCACTTTATGCCATTGCTGCGTGGGAAATTCCCACACAGCAATGGCATAAAGTGAGACTAGGGACTTTTTTTTTTTTAAGTGGCGGAGGAATACAGTGCGGAAGGATACCTACCTTCCGTCATTGGATTCCTGCAGCCCGTAGAGAACGGCAGCATCATCTGATGCTGCAGTTCTCTACCCAAGATCGTCGTGGGACACACTCGTGGACTGCTTCGGATCGTGGGTGAGTATTTTTGTGGTTTGTTATGTTAATATTTATTCCGGAAAAGACAATGGCTTCGGGGAACAATGTGACAAGTATTGGTAAGTATGTTACTCTATGTTATATGTACTGTATGTCTATGTATGTATTGTATGAATGTATTGTATGTATGTAGTATATATGTGGTATGTATGTAGTATGTATGTAGTATGTATGTAGCATGCATGTAGCATGCAGTATGTATGTAGCATGCATGTAGTATATATGTAGTATGTATGTAGCATGTAGTATGTATGTAGTATGTATGTGGTATGTATGTAGCATGTAGCATGTATGTAGCATGTATGTAGCATGCATGTAGTATGTATGTAGTATGTATGTAGTATGTATGTAGTATGTATGTAGCATGCATGTAGTATGTATGTAGTATGTATGTAGTATGTATGTGGTATGTATGTAGCATGTAGTATGTATGTAGCATGCATGTAGCATGTATGTAGCATGCATATAGCATGCATGTAGTATGTATGTAGTATGTATGTAGTATGTATGTAGCATGCAGTATGTATGTAGCATGCATGTAGTATGTATGTAGTATGTATGTAGTATGTATGTAGCATGCAGTATGTATGTAGTATGTATGTAGCATGCAGTATGTATGTAGCATGTATGTAGTATGTATGTAGTATGTATGTAGTATATATGTAGTATGTATGTAGCATGTAGTATGTATGTAGCATGTAGTATGTATGTAGCATGCATGTAGTATATATGTAGTATGTATGTAGCAGGTAGTATGTATGTAGCATGTAGTATGTATGTAGCATGTAGTATGTATGTAGCATGTATGTAGTATTTTTTTTTTTTTTTTTTTTTTTACATTTAACACATTAGCCGGATGATGGGACTACTACTGTCCCATCATTGGCTAATGTGTCAATCACTGTCATGGTAGCAGGCATCGCCCGATGGGACTTGTAGTCCCATCGGACGATGCCTGCACAGACCCCCGAAGCCTGCACAGACCACCGGCAGGCCGGCACAGCCCCCCGGCAGGCCGGCACAGCCCCCCGGAGCCTGCACAGACCACCGGCAGGCCGGCACAGCCCCCCGGCAGGCCGGCACAGCCCACCGGAGCCTGCACAGACCACCGGCAGGCCGGCACAGCCCCCCGGCAGGCCGGCACAGCCCCCCGGAGCCTGCACAGACCACCGGCAGGCCGGCACAGCCCCCCGGCAGGCCGGCACAGCCCACCGGAGCCTGCACAGACCACCGGCAGGCCGGCACAGCCCCCCGGCAGGCCGGCACAGACCACCGGAGCCTGCACAGACCCCTCGAAAGGCCCGTACAGACCCCAGAGAGGCTGTACAAGGCAAAAACAGGGTTTTTCTTATTCCGATACCGGAAGTCCCATAGACTTGAATGGGACTTCCGGTATCGGAATCGGCGATACCGATACTTTTTTTAAAGATCGGCCGATCCATTCCGATCCGATACTTTGAAGTATCGGACGGTATCGCTCAACTCTAGTGACCAAGGTTATTAGGGAACTAGGGGGCCTTCAATACCAAGACAGGTTATTACACTTCTGGTTATTTAGCTTGGAAAATCGAAGGCTTAGGAGTGATCTTATTACAATGTATAAATATATGAGAGGACAGCACAAAGACCTTTCTAATGATCTTTTTACTCTTCGACCTGTGACGGGGACAAGGGGGCATCGTCTACATCTGGAGGAAAGAAGGTTTAAGCATAATCACAGACACAGATTCTTTACTGTAAGAGCAGTGAGACTTTGGAACTCTCTGCCATATGATGTTGTAATGAGTGATTCCCTGCTAAAATTTAAGAAGGGACTGGATGCATTTCTTGAAAAGTATAATATTACAGGTTATAAACACTAGTTTCCTTAATATGGCGTTGATCCAGGGAGCTAGTCTGATGGCCGTATGTGGAGTCGGGAAGGAATTTTTTTCCCCAATGTGAAGCTTACTGTTTGCCACATGGGGTTTTTTGCCTTCCTCTGGATCAACATGTTAGTGCAAGTTAGGATAGGATATGGGTTGAACTAGATGGACTTAAAGTCTTCCTTCAACCTTAATAACTATGTTACTATGTTCTTTACATAGCACTTCTTGGTTATAAAGTCTGATAATTATCATCACAAATATCCAGTAGAAAGATGAAGCATCACATGCAATTGGTGAAAAAGTGAAAAGGATCCTTCATTCACTCATACACGATACGTTTCAACTCTATCTATGGAACCTTTCTCAAGCTATTTCTTGTTCTAAGCTGTTTGATTGTTTTTCTGCTAATTACTAATTTAGTTTTTTGTTTCTTTTTTTTGTTCTAGATGTATATCCAGACCACAACATTAACCGTGTCCATGAGTTTAAGTGCATCTGTATCTCTGGGAATGCTCTACATGCCCAAGGTTTACATTATCATTTTCCACCCAGAGCAAAATGTTCAAAAAAGAAAGAGGAGCTTCAAGGCTGTTGTGACAGCTGCCACCATGCAGAGTAAGCTGATCCAAAAAGGGAATGACAGACCAAATGGTGAAGTGAAAACGGAACTGTGTGAAAGTCTTGAAACAAATAGTAAGTAGCTGTGTGAATGCTATGCTGTGTTTGCCCCTAACAAAATCAGTGCTCGAAATGTTAGTTGTACATTTTCTGCAGCTTTATGTGCATTATTTAAACAATAAAATACTATGCAAAAGTTACAGGTCCTTCTCCTTAATATTGCTACCATAGGGTTCAAGAACAGCCACAAAGTGCCCTGCACTATATGAGGGAAAAAAAAACCAAAAGATATGAACTGGGACATAAATTGGTTTGCATGCAGCATATAAGCGCTTGTTCACACTAGCCACTGAACAGAAAAAACAGAAAGACAGAAACATAATGACTAAACCTCCTGCAGTAAATAAATAATAAAAAAAATACCGTATATACTTGTGTATAAGCCGAGATTTTCAGCCCATTTTTTGGGGCTGAAAGTCCGCTTCTCTGCTTATACGTGGGTCATATACTGGGGGTTGGCAGGGGAGCGGGAGCGGGGGTGTCAGAGATCATACTTACCCCCTCCTGACGTGGTCTCTGCAGCCCCTCTGCTTGTACCACGGTATCTGGCGCCTGCATTCAGCTGTCACGTGGTACCGCTCATTAAAGACATGAATATGCGCATATTCATGTCTTTAATGAGCGGTACCACGTAACTGCTGAAGACAGGCGCCAGAGACCGTGGGAGAACGGGCTGCAGAGATGTGCCAGGAGGGGGTAAGTATAGCGATATTCACCTGTGCCCATTCCCACGCTGCTCGCCGCTACCTGCTGCGTCCTCTGTCAGTGATGTTCAGGTCAGAGGGCATGGGGATGTGGTTAGTGCACGCTGCACCCTCTGCCTGAACGTCACTGTGAGATGATGTGGCAGATAACGGTAAGAAGCGTGGGAACGGGGACAGGTGAATATCTCAGGTGATGGGTCCTGAGCCAGCATCGACACCGGCACCTGCCCCCAGCGAAGGAGAGGTGAGTATGTTTTTTTAAATTTAATTGCAGCAGCAGCGGCAGCTTCAGCATATGGGGATTATTCTATGGGGCATTTTATGGGGGCCTATTCTGTGGAGCATCTTATGGGGGCATATTCTATGGAGCATCTTATGGGGGCCTATTCTGTGGAGCATCTTATGGGGGCCTATTCTGTGGAGTGTCTTATGGGGGCCTATTCTATGGAGCATCTTATGGGGGCATAATGTATGGAGCATCTTATGGGGTATTCTATGGAGCATCTTATGGGGGCATAATCTATGGAGCATCTTATGGGGCATTTTGTGGGGGCATATTCTATGGAGCATCTTATGGGGCATTTTGTGGGGGCATATTCTATGGAGCATCTTATGGGGCCATAACCTTTATGTAGCAGCATATGGGGCATATTTTTAATGGAGATTCTTATGGGGCCATTATTAACCTTTGTTCAGCATTATAGGGGGCGCATTTTGTATGAAGCATTCAATATGGATATTCAAAAACATTTAACCTACTGATATCTCAATTAATTTTACTTTTATTGGTATCTATTTTTATTTTTGATATTTACCAGTAGCTGCTGCATTTTCCACCCTAGGCTTATACACAAGTCAATAAGTTTTCCCAGTTTTTTGTGGCAAAACTAGGGGGGTTGGCTTATACACAAGTATATATGGTAAATAAAAAGCATAATGCATGAAAATAGTATACAGTGTTTAGTTAACATGTTTTTTGATTAAAAAAAATTTGAAAGCTATCCCGACTCGTCACGGCAACCGTAATTGGAACAGTTCTAACTCTAATAATAAAAACCTTACCGTTTGTCAAGTAAGGCCAGGATCACACATGCAAGAAACACGGCTGAGTCTCGCATGTTAATACCCAGCACTCTGGAGCAGAGCACATGGCTGCATGTATTGCTATGCAGCTGCACGCTCCGATCCAAGTGCCGGTGGCAGTGCCGGGTATTAACATGCGAGACTTGGCCGTGTTTCTCGCATGTGTGATCCCGGCCTTACATACATGTGGATAAGGGCTGAGATGGACTGAGCCCAATTAATGGATACACAGCTGAGGGAGACTACATCAATAGTGCCCCACTCAAGAGATAGGCAAGCCACACCCTTATATGCACATGAAGCAGACAGACAGAAAAAAAAACAAAAGGTATGAACTGGGACATAAATTGGTGTGCATGCAGCGTGTAAGGGCATGCTCATACTAGCCACTGAACAGAAAAATTCTGCATCACTTGAATATAAAGATGGCTTGTCAGTGCCTGCTAAGAGCAGGATCTTCCCTGCCTGTCAGATGCTGATCTAATGCTCTGCAGTGCAGTATCTGTTACAGTACAGTGATATCCCGCCGTGTGACAAGGTAAAAAATGCTGCAATTTTACAACTCCCTGCAGCGGGAAATACGCTAGAATTCCGCATGCATAATTCCCACGTATTTCCCGCATTTTAACTAATGTTTTGCAAGCATAATTAGCTTGCAGAATGCTAGCGCTTTCCAAGTGATCTGTAGCATCGCTTGGAAAACTGATTGACATAGTGTTTGATGAGTGTGACCAACTTTTTACTATAGGCTGCCTATGCAGCTTCAATAGTAAAAAGATATAAAGTTAAAAATAATTTTAAAAAAATCATGTTTTTATCACCTTCAGGTGTCCCACGCAGCGTCCCAGATTCTCGCGATGCTCCCGGCAAGTCTCGTTCCCAGCGATGCCTTGCGACAATGACCTTTGATGACATAGCGGTCTTGCAAGACCGTAACAGTCTTGTGAGACCGCTATGTCATCACAGGTCATTGTCGAAAGGCATCGCTGGGATTGGGAGTTGGAGGGAGCGTCGCTGAGGCCTGGGGGCGCTGCGTGGGATGCCGGAAGGTGAGAATAACAAGATTTTTTTATTTTAATTCTTTTTTTAACAGGGATATGGTACCTAGGGCCTGGAGGAGAGTTTCCTCTCCTCCAGACCGAGGGTACCATCTGCACATTTTCTGCTTACTTTGCACATGGTGGGCATAGCCACATGCGGAAAGTAAGTGGAACAATGCATTCCTATTTGACTGCTCCTGGCACTTAGTGCCGGGTGTCAGCTGTGAGAATCAGCTGACACCCGCCGCGATCAGCCGTGCTCCCTGTGAGCGCGGCTGATCGTCCATGATATACTATCCCGTCCATGGGCAGTAAGTCCCAAGGCACATGGATGGGATAGTATGTCAGCCGTCAGAAAGGGGTTAAATCCCAAAAAATCAAAATAGAGAGACGTCAAAAAATGTCAAGTGCCTGAAAATAGTACCAATAAAAATGTCAACTAGTCCCACAAAAAAAGCCATCATATGACTCTGTTGGCTGAAATATGGAAAAATTATAAATGTCTAAATATTGCGATGCAAAACTATTTTTTCAATAAAAAGTCTTTTAGTGCGTGACAGCTGCCAGACATAAAATCCTTATATAAATCTCATATTGCTGTAATCAAACTGAACCAAAGAATAAAGTCATGCAGTCACTTATACCGCACAAGGAAGGCATAAAAAGAAATAAAACCAATTCTTGACTTGCTGTTGATTTTTTCATTTTGCCTCACAAAGATCACATTTATCCTGCGCACTGCGCTGAGTACTTACACCAGGGTTTCAGTGTAAATCTCTGAAATATGTGATTCAGTCAGAAACTCTGAAAATTCCCTATAATGAGGCAAATGGATGTACTGTAAATGCCGTCTGACCTGTAATTCGGTGGTGTCCGTCTTTTTATGCATGCATGAAAGTGCGGTCGACCACAGCTTTGTGCACTTCTGAAAAGAAGGACAATGCTGAACAGAGGCC
Organism: Dendrobates tinctorius; assembly: GCF_039654945.1. NCBI lineage: Eukaryota > Metazoa > Chordata > Amphibia > Anura > Dendrobatidae > Dendrobates > Dendrobates tinctorius. The sequence continues at coordinate 38,547,508 of NW_027361703.1, read as the reverse complement.
AGATGGAGTCCAGAAAAATGCTGCTGTCTCATTATAGTGAATAAATCTCTCAGGGGTTTCATCTGAATCACATCACTCAGAGATGTAGATGGGCACCCGGATTTAAGTGCTCAGCGTAGAGCACCAGATAACTGTGATCCTAAATGTTATGCAAAATTTTCCCAATTTAAGCTTCAACTCAATCCACAAAAAAACAATCCTCTCTAAGGTCCGTTAACTGTTAATGGAAATATAGGGTACGTCCACGTCACTGGTAGCACAAAGGCTCTGGAAAAGCAAAATGGCTCCTCGCCCCTCAAAAGAAATTCAGCAAAATCTGAACTCCCAAATCCAAATGTCCCCTCCCTTCTGAGCCCCAGTGTGTCTAAACCACGTATAGTGCCCACAGGTTTGGCATTTCTGTAGTGATGAGAACCTGCCTAATTTACAGGTGCATGCAGGTATGGACTGGGGCTGAAATTTAGCCATGAGTTTTGAAATCACACAGGCCCATGTTGTCCCCGTCCTCAAGAACCAGATGGGTTATATTACTAATATTACCCTGGATGGAGGAAAGCAAGATTTACTACAAGACCAATATTTCTAATGATACCAGAGACCTGCTGGGGTAAGTGACACACAGTATAGGTGTCTTGAGAACACCGATTCTGTTAACAACGTAGCAGACAAGGCAGCCCATGACCAGACAGGGCCTTCTGGCATTTGCCAGTATTGCCAGATGGCCAGTCCAGCCCTGGGTGCATGTCTCCAGAAGCATGAGCTTGGCATAATGTACTGGTCACTACAACATACTGGTCACTACAAACGCAGTTTTTAATTTTCCCTCCGCAACATCCACTGCAGCTTGTTTTTGGAAAACATTCATGGATGTAAAATCATCACTACACCTGTAAATAAATTCCCAAAAGGGTATAATTTCCAAATATAGGGTTACTTGAGAGGGATTGTGCTTTTCTAGCACTTAGGGTCTCTGGATATGGCGTCCGCAAACTATTGTAGGAAAATCTGCACTCCATAAGGCAAATTTTGTTTAAATGCAGATTGCACATTTTCTGTTAGTACAATAAACCTCATTTGAATCCAGAAATATAACTGAGTCCATCAGTTATTAGATATATGAAACTGAAATAGCTGTTGCAAAAACCAAAATTGTTATAAAGAAAAAAGGTTAACATTAATAGGGGTGCCCAAACTTTAACATATGACTGTAGTTTCCCCTAGTCCTTCCTTCTGTAGCTTCTGTGATTTTTTTTATTTTCAATGTGATAAACTTTTGTGAAGCACCTGGGGTTTCAAGCTGCTTAATACACATCTAGATAAGTTCCCTGAGGGGTCTAGTTTCCAAAATGGTGCCACTTGTGGGGCGTTTATACTATTTATTCACATCAGGGGCTCTCCAAAAGAACCCTGTTCTGTGCCTAAACATTTGTTTTCCCCCACATATGGGGTATTGGCATGCTCAGAAGAAATTGTGCAAGAAGTTGTATGGTGCAATTTCTCCAGTTGCCCTTACAAAAATAAAAAAAATGGGTCTAAAGAAAAATGTTTGTGAAAAAAAGTTAAAATGTTCATTTTTTTCCTTCCACATTACATTAATTCATGTGAAGCACCTGAAGGGTTAATAAACTTTTCATGAATGTGGTTTTGAGTACCTTGAGAGGTGCAGTTTTTAGAATTGTGTCAATTTTTGGCATTTTCTGTCATATAGCCCCCCCAAAGCCACTTTAAATGTGGTGTGGTCCCTAAAATAAATGGTTTTGTAAAATTTGTTGTAGAAATGAGGAATCACTGGTCAACTTTTAACCCTTAGAGCTTCCTTCAAAAAAAGTTTCAAAAATTGGGCTGATGTATAGTAGACATGTGAGAAATGTTACTTATTAACTATTTTGAGAGACATGACTCTCTAATTTACGGGCAAAAAAATTAAAAGTTTGAAAATTGCAAAATTTTCTAAATTTTCTACAAATTTCCAATTATTTCACACATAAACGCAAGTCATATCAAAGAAATTTTACCACTATCATGAAGTACAATATGTCTCAAAATAAACAGTCTGAGAACCAGTGGGATCCATTGAAGCTTTCCAGAGTAATGACCTCATTAAGTGACTGTGATCAGAATAGGAAAAAATGACCTGGTCAGGAGGGTGAAAACAGGCTTCAAAATGAAGGGGTTATAGTTATACACCAACCCGTGTTCTGCATGTAAACACAGCCAAAACTACATGCATAGAAATAGCCCTTATGTGCAATTTTCAATTTTACACAAATCAAGATTGAACTGCGTTATGGTCTTTATTTTTTTTTTTAGAAATAAAGATGTCTTATTACAAATCTTGGGTCAATTTTAGTGAGAGATTAAAGGCTATCTGACATCAACATTATACCCCCTCAAAAAGAACATAGCCATGTAGGTCTTAAAATACATTCATTGCTAGAAGATTCCACCTGCTGCCTTACTAGGCATTTGTCCGAAAGAGATCAGAGCTGTCAATCAAGGAGAGGAAGGTGGAGCTGATCAGGGAAAAATGAAGAAAACTGATGCATTGCTCCCAGTGCACTTTCACCATCATTTGCTTATGCCTTCTTAATGAGATTTCTCGGTGCTGTACCAGTGTTTTAAGACCTTACAGGTATTTTTTACCTTGTATTTTCAAAACCCACATGTCGATTTATTCTGTGGGGTGAGTGAAAAGCTGATCATAGTATATTCTAAAGATCAAAGTAGAAAATGACAGATTATTTTTAGGAAATGCTAAGTAAAATTTTTTAGTTTATAACATGAAATATATTTTAAGAAATTAAAATAATATATAGAAGGTGATATCACTTCCCATATTTTACCAAATATGTGTAATATGTACATAAATTGCCTAGATAAAATAAAAAATATTCGGCTTTTGCTCAGCCATTAATTTGGCTTAGATTTTCCTAAGGCTGCACTCACCATTTGAAATTGTTTCTGAGAACATTAATCGACAGTTGGCTCACCTCACAAGCCTTCTGTACTGATCTAAAGTGATTATTCAGTTAATAAATTGTAAATTGCTCACCCTCTTTGATCTCATATGATTTAAACTTGACAGATGATGAAAAACGGTGTATTTGAATTCTAAACTCTTCAAACTGAACATTACAGAGGTTAGGCATTCTAATACTTCTGTAAAAAAGTGTAATGTAGATAAAATGGTGCTTATAGCATATGGTGCTGTATTTGACTGTTTATCCACATCCCGTCACAGTGCTGCCTTTTCATGTTCTAATGGACATGACGCTATATCTCCCACTGCTTACTCCCTGCTGCTAGCACTGAAATGGTAGAAATGAGTTTTGTCATGATTTCCAGCAGCTACGTTAGCCCATACATGTCACAGTCAATAACAACCACATCTTGTAAAGAGTTTGTCAGAGATTGTTTCCTTTGTGAGTCCATCTGCTCCCTGCAGCACAATTGTGGGGAGACAATCAATGCTCAGTATGGTAACCGGAAATCTAAGTGGTCTCCTGTCTGCCAGAGGCACAATCTATTAGTAAACTGTCACACTAAGAGATATCGCTAGCAATATTGCTATAACTTGTGACGCTATAGTGATATTGCTAGCGACATCGCTGTGTCTGATACTTACCTACGACCCGCTCCCCCGCTGGTTATCGCTGATCGCGCGAGAATGTCCAGGACTGTTTCTCGTCGTCAGCTTCCTGAGGTGCTTCCTGTGGAGAGACGAGCGACGAGTGTGGACGCGGGCAGGAAGACGTCAGGATCGCCTAGTGTGACAGGTAAGTAGCGACCCCCGTCCCCAGCGATGTCACTGGTGAGATCTGCCTGTGTGGCAGCTCACTAGCGACCACTTAGCGATGTACCAGCGATCCTGACCGCGTCATATTGCTGGTCGGGATCGCTGGTACATCGCTAAGTGTGACAGTACCTTTAGACAAAGAGAATAAAGCAATGTCAACTCACCATAATTGCTTAGTTTGGTCCAGAGCATGGCGCATCATCACTGCTGGGGAATCGTTAGAGAATAGAAGATGATCCAGGATCTCTTTTCAATTATAATTTTGGAAACAAATTTGCATCCCATAAGTCCTGAGAGCTTTAAATGTGCAAAAGTGCATGTTACAGGATATGCAGGTCAGATACTCTTCTTTTTCCAGGAAGAACTTCACTTATTCATTATTCACTATGTATCAAAGAACAAGCTAGTGTCAAGTGACAATCTGTAAGGAGAAGCTTCTGATATTACATTATAGCCTTTATGAATTGTCTACTGCAGTATCTTCTAAAGAACTTCAATATACCGCAGAAGTCCCATCTGAACTTCCTGTTTGTGGGATCCTGACATGAGCTTCTTGCCATTTCTGCCAAAACAACTCTGTACGTTACTGATCTGTATTGGCACATTAAGTTAACAGTGGAAATACTATTACTACCACCTTACTATAGAATAGTGGTCTAAACTTAGCTACCATAACTATGAAGACCCTGCAAAAGCTGTAATGACATAACGCAGATTTATTTTTACCAAGGTCAAAAATTAATGGTAATGTTTCTGAATTATTCATCAGGTGTGCTGTGCAAACACAGATCATATAGTTCTTAACAATATTGTTGCCACCCAGCAGTGTAGCTTCACATTAAGAGTTTAATTATATATATACATTGAGAATCATTGTATGCAGCTTTCCATGAATACTGCTCTGTATGTGTGCCATTGAGTAAAATCAAAATCTCCTAATCCCATTCATGTACCGGGGAGTCGCCAAACTTTAGACTTTCAACTAGCAATCTATTACAAAGTTCAGATCCTTTAATAAATGTATTTAAAATTCTGCTTTAATGAAGAGTCTAGTTGAAATGTGTGCTAGTATTACCACTTATAGTGTGCATCTGCTGACCTCTAATGAGATTTGATTTTTGTATTCTCAGACCCAAAGGTTTGCTTCTAGCAATTTTCTACAATTGATTACCTTATGTGCTTGTCTCCAAGTAAGCACTACACATAAAAGATTTGTGCTATATAAGATATATATCTTTTTGCCCCGGTGATCTGTAAATCAGGATTGCTTCTCTCATCTCAGCAGTGAATATGATCATGTGCTTTTTAAGCTATAATAATGTATAATTTATGAAACAGATGTTCCCCACACAAAATATGCTATCTTAAGCTTATAAGCAGAGTGTGACATTCTAGGATAGATGTAGCTCTAATTAAATATATATATGAGATCATCAAGGGTATGTTTGATAGTAGTATCTCTTAGATTTACAATAAATGTCACTGAAATGCTCAGTTGCTTTAATTGTTACCATTTGTACAACTTCTAGTAACACAAACTAAATTCCAAAGCTATTGAATGCTGATTATAGATTTAATATAAAAATACTGTCTATACTTCCAATTGGGAATGTTTTCCTATGGTATAGATTCAAAGACTTAAAGTAATTTGAAGTAAAGCAAAGATGATGGAAATTTATATTAAGGCTAGTTTCACACTTGCTTTTTTTTGCAGCGCGTTTTTCCCGCAAAAAAACGCATTGAAAAAATGCATACAAAAGCATACAACTGCTGCGTTTTTTTCAAGCATTTTTATGAGCATGCATGAAAAAAACGCAGCGTTTTTATGCGTTTGTATGCGTTTTTAGTGCGTTTTTACCGCGTTTGCGTTTTTTTCCAACATTAGGTGGCCCCTCACACTAACACAAACCATGACTTTACTAACCCTAACCCTGACCCTAACCCTAACCCTAACCCTGACCCTAACCCTAACCCTAACCCTGACCCTAACCCTTAACCAAATCATACTTAACCCTAACCCAAACCCTAAACCCTAACTAACCCTAACCCTAACCCTAACCCTGACCCTAACCCTAACCCTAACCCTGACCCTAACCCTAACACTAACCCTAACCCTAACCCTGACCCTAACCCTAACCCTGACCCTAACCCTTAACAAAACCATACTTAACCCTAACCCTGACCCTAACCCTAACCCTGACCATAACCCTAACCCTAACCCTAACCCTGACCCTAACCCTAACCCTAACCCTAACCCTGACCCTAACCCTAACCCTAACCCTAACCCTGACCCTAACCCTTAACCAAACCATACTTAACCCTAATCCTGACCCTAACCCTGACCCTAACCCTTAACAAAACCATACTTAACCCTAACCCTGACCCAAACCCCAACCCTAACCCTGACCCTGACCCTAACCCTAACCCTAAACCCCCTTAACTAACCCTAACTCTAACCCAAACCCCTAAATTCCATGGTTAAAAAAAAAAAACGCATATGCAAAAAAACGCATACATGAGCATGCCAGTGCGCACATATGCGCATCCATAGGCTATAATGGCCATTTTTAGCGCAAAACGTGCGCATATGTGCGCATGCGCTTTTTTGCAGGGCCAAAAAATGCAACATGCTGCGTCTGGAAAATACAAACGCACACCCCAAAAAAACGCAGCGCATGAAAATCGCATACATGCGCTTACAAGCGCGCAGGTATGCGCACCCATGTTAAATATAGGGGAAAAAATGCATGCGCACATATGCGTTTTTTTCCAGCGCTAAAAAACGCAAATGTGAAACCAGCCTAAGTCCATGAATTGGAATTCCTGGAATAGTTTCCTTCTTAACGGCATAATTAAATCAGCCTAATTACATTTTAGTCCAATGTCATCACCTGCTAATTCCAGTGGCATGCAATATGTAGCAGATACACCATGTCCTGTAACACAATTGCAGTTTTTGTACTGGGTGATGCTTCTTCTCCAAGGAATGTTCTGCTGTCTGCATCTGTCAATCAAATGGCATCACTTCTAGTCAAAGTGACTACAGAGTCTAAACTTTTAACATATTTAAAGGGAAACTGTCAGTAGGTTTTTGCTATGTCATCTGAAAGCAGCATAATGTTGGGGTCGAGACCCTAATTCCAGTGATGTATCACTTACTGGACTGCTTGCTGTCATTTTGATTTAATCACTGTTTTTTCTGTTGCAGATCTAACAGTGCTCAAATTGTTCTGTATTTGTTAGGCGTCGGGTTTCTGCGTCTGCTCTGCAGGAATCCTGAGCCTCACATTCCACGGTCTCCTGCTGTCTATCTATTGCAGAGAAGATTACTTTGCAGCAGACTAAGTTCTTCTGTGCTCCTACTGGGCATGCTCACGAGACGATCTCCCATTGGAGATCGGGAGTCATGTGCCCAGGTCCTGCTCCAGATCTCATTGGTCCATCTCGGAGATCTGGAAGGTCCCGTACGGCTATAAAAAACACGCTTGACCGTTCGGCCATGCGCTAGTACAGCGTACACTTGCTATGTGTGAATGGTGACGGATGTATGGTTCTGGTGACTGACTCATTATAAACCCCTTCCATCTGATATTACGTATGTGGATAGGGAATTAGTTTAGCAGTCAGCACCAGTCAGTGGCAAGCCTTAAGCCACTGTGCACACCGCACCGCTACGCTAGCATCCGACATTGCGCTTGCTTTCTGGCTTTGTCGTCGAGCGGCAGTGTCCTATGCCGCGCTGCAGTTGCAGTCCTTCTTGGCATTCGCAGAAGCGATGCCGCACAAACGGTAGATGTAGACGGACGCAGCTCCTCTGTCTTAGGGCCTGCTCCTGTGACCAGATACCGTGTGTGCATTTACCTGAGGCCTGTGTCCCTAACAGGTTCAGCATTTTGTATGTTTTGATGCGGCACCTCTGTGTGTGAACAGAGCCTGCTCTGCGCACTCCGGGTGAAGTTGAACCCGTGCGCATCATACCGCCATATTGCTCCTCTGTCATTACCTAGCAGCGGTGTAACACCTACTGCACCGAGCAGCGAACGCACTTTATTATTTATTTTTGTTTAGTGCGTTCCGCCGTTCCTAACAGTATTACACCACCCTCACAACCAATTAGTACTAGAGTATTCACGGAAAGCTGCCAATCAGTGGTGGAGGAGGAGTTATACAGAAAAAGGTGACTAGGAGGCAAAGAGACACCTAGTCCTGTAATGATAATCTGTTCCTGATAAAACACTAATTTTACTGAAACATCACCGCTTAGCCTAGTAAGTGATGCATCACTGGATTCAGGCTCTTAACCACTACATCATGCTGCTCTCAGATTACATAACGGAAATCTGTTCATAGATTCCCTTTAAAAGGCTTGTACGGGAAAAAAATGTTGATGTTCTGACCACTGCAGCCAATAAACAATGAATGGAGCAGCTGTGTTAAGCTAGTATGTGGTGGTTGATCTATAGATAGGTCACCTATATATTAGTCCTAAACCAGCTATCATGGTCACAGACATTTATTTAAAAATGGTCCTTGGATAGAATATAAAGAAGTAGTTATCAAAGACAGATCCCAGTCCTGTGCCAAGTTGGGAGATTGTTAGCTTGAACTACATGATGGAATGCAAATCTATAATAATAAATGCCCTAACCAGCTTCCGGTTGTAACAACTTCCGTCCAGTTGTAACCGGTGACGTCACCACACACACACGCATGTTAACCCTCAACACACCACACCGCCTCAACACACACTCCTCTCACCTTTCACTTCCACTCATGTCCACTCACTCTTTCACTCCACATACGTTCCTTTCTCTCACTCCGTTTCTCATACTCACACCGTCATCGTCGCTGCCCCGACATCTTCCTCCGCCGCCGCGATCCAGGATCCAGACATTCTCCAGGCCGCCGACATCGGGATCCAAAAAGATGGCGTCGGCGAAATCTCGCGAGATTACGCCGACGCCATTTTGGATCCCGATGACGCCCATGCCAGCGACATGTTGTTGCGGCGACGCCATCTTGAATATCGCGGGACTTCACGAAATCCAAGATGGCGTCCCGCAAGAACATGTCGGCGGCCTGGAGAACGTCTGGATCCTGGATCGCGGCGGCGGAGGAAGATGTCGGGGCAGCGACGATGACGGTGTGAGTATGAGAAACGGAGTGAGAGAAAGGAACGTATGTGGAGTGAAAGAGTGAGTGGACATGAGTGGAGGTGAAGGTGAGAGGAGTGTGTGTTGAGGCGGTGTGGTGTGTTGAGGGTTAACATGGCAAGAGGTGTGAGGCTGTGTGCACACGCTGCGGATTTTGCTGCGGTTCCGCAGCGGTTTTGGCCGCTGCGGACCCGCAGCAGTTTTTGCTGCGGTGTACAGTACCATGATTCCCTATGGGAATCAAAAACCGCAGTGCAGACGGTGCGGAATTTTCCGCGCGGATTATCTGCAGTTTTCAATCCGCAGAAAGAATTGACATGTCAATTCTTTCTGCGGATTCTCCTGCGGTTTGCCATCTCCTCTATTGAGGAGATGAAAAACCGCAGGGCAAAACCGCAGAGCAATCCGCAGGTAAAACCGCAGGTCTTTTGACCTGCGGTTTCACCTGCAGATTTTACAAAATCCACGCGGATGAATCCGCACCTAATCCGCAGCGTGTGCACATAGCCTTAACGACGTCGGCGAAATCTCGCGAGATTTCGCCGACGCCATCTTGCATTCGTGAAATTGCGTCATTTACCTCACGCCGACTTGCTGTGCGGACGCTTGGCATTGCCTGTACCACCATAACTACTGCTGCCTTGGTCCTATGCCTGTTTACTGCCGGTGTCTAATTACAGGGCCAATTTGCCTATACTGCCATAACTATTGCTACCTTGCTACTCTGCCGGTGTCTAATTACAGGGCTAATTTGCCTCTACCGCCATAACTACTGCTGCCTTGCTCCTCTGCCGGTGTCTAATTACAGGGCTAATTTGCCTCTACCGCCATAACTACTGCTGCCTTGCTCCTCTGCCGGTGTCTAATTACAGGGCCAATTTGCCAATACCGCCATAATTACTGCTGCCTTGCTCCTCTGCTGGTATCTAATTACAGGATCAATTTGCCTCTACCGCCATAACTACTGCTGCCTTGCTCCTCTGCCGGTGTCTAATTACAGGATCAATTTGCCTCTACCGCCATAACTACTGCTGCATTGCTCCTCTGCTGGTGTCTAATTACAGGGCCAGTTTGCCAATACCGCCATAATTACTGCTGCCTTGCTCCTCTGCTGGTGTCTAATTACAGGATCAATTTGCCTCTACCGCCATAACTACTGCTGCCTTGCTCCTCTGCCGGTGTCTAATTACTGGATCAATTTGCCTCTACCGCCATAACTACTGCTGCCTTGCTCCTCTGCTGGTGTCTAATTACAGGGCTAATTTGCCTCTACCACCATAACTACTCCTGCCTTGCTCCTCTGCCGGTGTCTAATTACAGGATCAATTTGCCTCTACCGCCATAACTACTGCTGCATTGCTCCTCTGCTGGTGTCTAATTACAGGGCCAATTTGCCAATACCGCCATAATTACTGCTGCCTTGCTCCTCTGCTGGTGTCTAATTACAGGATCAATTTGCCTCTACCGCCATAACTACTGCTGCCTTGCTCCTCTGCCGGTGTCTAATTACAGGATCAATTTGCCTCTACCGCCATAACTACTGCTGCATTGCTCCTCTGCTGGTGTCTAATTACAGGGCCAATTTGCCTATACCGCCATAACTACTGCTGCCTTGCTCCTCTGCCGGTGTCTAATTACAGGGCCAATTTGCCTCTACCGCCATAAGTACTGCTGCCTTGCTCCTCTGACTGTTCACTGCCTGTGTCTAATTACAGGGCCAATTTGCCTCTACCGCCATAACTACTGCTGCCTTGCTCCTCTGCCGGTGTCTAATTACAGGGCCAATTTGCCTCTACCGCCATAACTACTGCTGCCTTGCTCCTCTGCCGGTGTCTAATTACAGGGCCAATTTGCCTCTACCGCCATAACTACTGCTGCCTTGCTCCTCTGCCGGTGTCTAACTACAGGGCCAATTTGCCACTACCACTTCATAACTACTGCTGGGCAATTACAGGGTCAATTAGTATCTGTTTACTCTACAATACTCCAGGACGCCTTCTTCACTGCCAGATAACTGCCAAATAGACTCCTTTACCTGTGCCAACATGAGTCATAACAAAAAGTATGCCAATGCCAGTGAAAGGAAAGCAGCTTTAGCACTACGACAAAAACAACGCCGTGCTAATGAGACTTCTGAGGAAAAACACCATCGCCTTGAGAAGATTAAGGCTTATAAACGCCGTCGCCTCACACACGAATCCCCTAACTCTAAATCCATAAGATTGGCTGAAGAAGCCTCTGCACGCCGTCACCGCCGACAACAGACGGCCTCTTCCTCATCATTATTATTAGACTCACAACAGGATGCTTCCACATCAGCATGTGGAACAATTTACTGCTACACTTCATCCCATATGCCGTTCACTGACATAACTAATCAGCAATCTGTTTCTGCCCTATCAATACCACCATTCAATACCGATGCACAGTATGCCAATGCCAGTGAAAGGAAAGCAGCTTTAGCACTACGACAAAAACAACGCCGTGCTAATGAGACTCCTGAGGAAAAACAGCATCGACTTGACAAGATTAAGGCTTATAAACGCCGTCATCTCACACACGAATCCCCTAACTCTAAATCTATTACATTGGCTGAAGAAGCCTCTACACGCCATCACCGCCAACAACAGACGGCTTCTTCCTCATCATCTATAATAATAAATGCCCTAAGCAGCTTCCGGTTGTAACAACTCACCACACACACGCACATGTTAACCCTCAACACACCACACCGCCTCAACACACACTCCTCTCACCTTTCACCTCCACTCACGTCCACTCACTCTTTCACTCCACATACGTTCCTTTCTCTCACTCCGTTTCTCATACTCACACCGTCATCGTCGCTGCCCCGACATCTTCCTCCGCCGCCGCGATCCTGGATCCAGACATTCTCCAGGCCGCCGACATGTTCTTGCGGCGACGCCATCTTGGATTTCGTGAAATCCCGCGAGATTCAAGATGGCGTCACCGCAAGAACATGTCGCTGGCGTGGACGACTCGGGATCCAAAAAGATGGCGTCGGCGAAATCTCGCGAGATTACGCCGACGCCATTTTGGATCCCGATGTCGTCCACGCCGGCGACATGTTCTTGCGGCGACGCCATTTTGGATCGGCGAAATCCCGCGATAGTCAAGATGGTGTCGCCGCAAGAACATGTCGCCGGCGAGGACGACGTCGGGATCCAAAATGGCGTCGGCGAAAACTCGCGAGATTTCGCCGACGCCATTTTGGATCCCGACGTCGTCCACGCCGGCGACATGTTCTTCCGGCGACGCTATCTTGACTATCGCGGGATTTCACGATACTCAAGATGGCGTCGCCGCAAGAACATGTCACCGGCGTGGACAACGTCTGGATCCAGGATGGCGCCGGCGGAAGAAGATGTCGGGGATCGTGGAGCAGCGGCGATGACGGCGTGAGTATGAGAGACGGAGTGAGAGAAGGGGTCGTATGTGGAGTGAAAGAGTGAGTGGAGATGGTGAAAGGTGAGAGGAGTGTGTGTTGAGGAGTGTGTGTGTTGAGGGTTAACATGGCAAGAGGTGTGATGCTATCGCATCCTCCCGATGCGATAGCATCGGGCCATAATCTAGTATATTTATAAAAGGGTATAAAGTGTGCTATATTTTTAAAATGGTGTTTTCATGGAGTAATAAGTATTAATGTGAAAGATAATCAGACTTTTATTGTACATATAGATTTCCCAACAATCAATCGGCCCGTGGAAACATACTCTGAAAATAGTAGTTAATGACATTATTTAGCATAGTAAATATAGTAACTGGCACTACAACCTACCAGTAAGTTTTAAGATTACTGCATTGTTCTATACATAGTAAGTAAAGTATTAATGATACATGTGCTGCTATTAGCTAAATGACAGCCTCTGAGAAAGTCATTGATTGTTCCAAGAAATAAATATAATACAGTACCCTTTCCTTACATAAAAGGTGGATTATTATTATTATTATTATTATTTATTGTTATAGCGCCATTTATTCCATGGCGCTTTACATGTGAGGGGGGTATACATAAAAACAAGTACAATAGTCTTAAACAATACAAGTCATAACTGGTACAGGAGGAGAGAGGACCCTGCCCGCGAGGGCTCACAATCTTCAAGGGATGGGTGATAATACAGTAGGCGAGGGTAGAGCTGGTCGTGCAGCGGTTTGGTCGATCGGTGGTTACTGCAGGTTATAGGCTTGTCGGAAGAGGTGGGTCTTCAGGCTCTTTTTGAAGGTTTCGATGGTAGGTGAGAGTCTGATATGTTGTGGTAGAGAGTTCCAGAGTAGGGGAGATGCGCGAGAGAAATCTTGTATGCGATTGTGGGAAGAGGAGATAAGAGGGGAGTAGAGAAGGAGATCTTGTGAGGATCGGAGGTTGCGTGCAGGAAAGTACCGGGAGACGAGGTCACAGATGTATGGAGGAGACAAGTTGTGGATGGCTTTGTATGTCATGGTTAGGGTTTTGTAATGGAGTCTCTGGGCAATTGGGAGCCAGTGAAGGGATTGACAGAGGGGAGAAGCTGGGGAATAGCGGGGGGACAGGTGGATTAGTCGGGCAGCAGAGTTTAGAATAGATTGGAGGGGTGCGAGAGTGTTTGAGGGGAGGCCGCAGAGCATGAGGTTGCAGTAGTCAAGGCGAGAGATGATGAGGGCATGGACTAGGGTTTTTGCAGATTCTTGGGTGAGGAATGAACGGATGCGTGAAATATTTTTGAGTTGAAGTCGGCAGGAAGTGGAAAGGGTTTGGATATGTGGTTTGAAGGAGAGATCAGCATCAAGGATTACTCCGAGGCAGCGAGCTTGTGGGACTGGGGAGAGTGGGCAGTCATTTACTGTAATTGATAGGTTCGTAGGGGGGGTCACGTGAGATGGGGGAAAGATGATGAATTCTGTTTTGTCCATGTTGAGTTTCAGATATCTAGTGGAGAAGAAGGATGAAATAGTGGACAGACATTGAGGGATTCTGGTTAGTAGGGAGGTGATATCTGGTCCAGAGATGTAGATCTGTGTGTCATCAGCATAAAGATGATACTGAAAGCCATGAGATTCTATGAGCTGTCCCAGGCCAAAGGTGTAAATAGAGAACAGCAGGGGCCCTAGGACTGAACCTTGTGGGACTCCGACAGATAGGGGGCGAGGTGAGGAGGTGGTGTGTGAGTGGGAGACGCTGAATGTCCGGTCTGTTAGGTATGATGAGATCCAGGAGAGGGCCAAGTCTGTGATGCCGAGGGATGAGAGGGTCTGTAATAATAGGGAATGGTCCACTGTGTCAAAGGCAGCCGACAGGTCCAGGAGGAGGAGGACAGAGTAGTGTCGCTTGCTCTTGGCAGTTAAGAGGTCATTGGTGACCTTAGTAAGGGCAGTTTCAGTGGAGTGGTGTGACCGGAAGCCAGATTGTAAGCGGTCGAAGAGGGAGCAAGAAGAGAGATGGGAGGACAGTGTCATGGATTGATGTGATTCATAATTAAAATAACATACATGTCAAGGAAAAATTGAACTATATTCTTGCTCACTGTATAATATTTTCCCGTAAAGAAAAATTAAATGAAAAGTATTTTGCAGGTTATCAATTCTCCCTTTATTCTGTATTCTCAAAATAGTCACTAGCTGATGTTACCGGAAATTAATTTTACCATAATAACTTATCACCTTGAATATTACATTTCATTTTAAGTGGGGAAAATTTTTAACTCTGCCCTCCTTATATTTTGGAAATGTAAAATGCTAATTACTAAATCAGAATTTCTCAAATAAGGTGAAGCTTCCATTAATCATAAATTGGAGACATAACCAAAGCTTGGTGTTGGTGTATTTTTACTTACAAAGATATTTTCATTTCTCCACTTATGGCTGCCATTTTTTGCAAAACTGACAACAGGGGCTGCAGCCATATTGATTGTCACATTAGATTTAGCTTCACAGACAGTGGTATGAAACTAATGTCGTCAGTATGTTCAGTTAATAACAAAGTGACTGCTCTACCGTCTGTTTCTGGAAAGATAATTATAAAATGTGTACAGGCTATGCCATGCTATGCAATAAACATTTGCCAGCAATGCGATCTGGCTGTTGAACAGATATTCAGTTTGCTGCTCTTTGGTCCCAAAGAAGTGATGCCCGCAGCAACACGAGAAATCAACACTGAAACTGCAACAGCTTTAGAATGTTTACACATATATCACTTTTTTGTTTTTGACTACAATTAAATAATTCAAATTTACTTTTTAAATCCAACTTTCAGTATATTTTTGATGGAAATGAGTAGAAATTCTAATTCTTTTTGCATGGATTTTCCCAGGAAATTTGATTTACTGTTAATTTAATGCCTCTTACTTTGGTCATAAAATATTCCAGACCTCACAATAAGCATAATATTTAAAAAAAAAAATCAGTATAATTACTTACCTCACCAATCACCTCTCTCTTGTCCCTCTGCTTCTCATCGTCATCCATTTGGTCCTCATTGTATCTTCTTATCCCTGCTGCTCATACTGAATTTGTTCGGCCCCTCTGACTGTGCAGGGAATTCCGGGTCTGATAAGGCCCAGGAGAGTTCTGCAGAAGCATATGGATTGTCATGATGTCATGGTGTCATGACATGCACCATGACTTTTTGCACACATGCACAGAACCATCTAGGGCTTCATTAAGAGGCAGAAGTAACGGCTGACACACACAGTTTGGGAAAGACTAAGTTCAACACAAAAGGATGAGGGGAAGGAAGCCCAAACACTAGAAATGGGGGAGTGGAGACCCCTAGGCAGATCTTATAACACCCTGCCTACACCGTCCCTCTATTGGTTCCACACCAAATGCCAAGCAAGCAACCTAAGCCCTGTATATCCCTAGAGCTAGGCCCTGGATAGGCAGGGGGGGAATGAGCACTGGTCAGTCCCGATTGATAACTAAATACAACAAGGGAGACAAACAAGGAGAGAGGAGCTTAGCTGGAGCAGACCCCTGAGAGACAACACCAAATATCCTCCAAGAACAACAGAGAGCAAGTTAGCCGCCAGCTACAGCTCCCAGCCTTCAGAAGGGAAAATGTGAATATCACTGGCGACTCCCTGAAGCAGACTGGGAGTTTATAAACAGGAAGGTTGCCGCTGGGTCCTACAATCAGAAGGATTAAGAAAGCATCTCTAATGCCAAACGCAGAGATCTTCTGCAGCCAGATGTAGAGCAACTGTTGCATCTGACACACCCATGACAGTACCCACCTCTACGAGTGACTTCCAGACACTCAGGACCAGGTTTCTCAGGATAAGAGGTGTGGAATAAATGAACCAACCTGGTGGCATTCACCTCTGATCCTGAAACCTACATCCTTTCCTCTGGACCGTAACCCTTACCGTGCACCAAGTATTGTAAGGAACAACATTGGAGGTGAGAATCTGCAATCCTCAAAATCTGAAACTCTAAATTACCATCAACCATTATCGGGGTCAGTGGTAGCGGTGATGACTAAAGAGGTTCCACATCTTTTCTGAGCAAAGACCTGTGAAAGACATTGCGGATCTTAAGGGCCTGAGATGGCTTAAGACAAAATGCTGCTGGGTTAATGACGGTGATTATTTTATATGGACCAATAAATCAAGGTCCCTGCTTCCAGGAAGGAACCTTCAACATGATATTCCTAGTAGACAACCACACAAAGTCATTCACATTCAGGTCCAGAGCTGGCAACCTTTTTTTGTCAGTCACATGTTTCTACCTGTCTCCCATAATCTTCAAATTACGCAGAACTCCCAAAGCCCCTCCCATGCTAAAAGTATCAAACTGTGGATGGTAACCGTATGCACCAAAAGAATGATGACATGTTGGTAGATTCTTGACGGTGATTATTAATAGCCAATTCTGCCAGCGGTAAGTAGGATGCCCAATACTCCTGATTTTCGGAGACAAAACACCTGAGGTAAATCTCCAATTTCTGATTAATGCGCTCGGTCTGTCCATTCGACTGGGGATGGAAAGCAGAGGAAAAGGATAGCTGCACCCCCAGTCAAGAACAGAACACCTTCCATAACTTGGAAACAAACTGTGTCCCCCGATCTGACACAACATCGGAGGGAACCCAATGAAGCTTCACAATCTCATTTATAAACACCTAAGCAAGAGTCTTGGTATGCGGAAGTGTCGGTAATGCAACAAAGTGAACCATTTTACTGAACCTATCTTCAACCACCAAAACCACAGTCTTGCCTGCGGATAGCGGTAGGTCAGTATTAAAATCCATGGACAAGTGTGTCCATGGTCTGCAAGGAATAGGTAGCAGAAGAAGAATACCAGATGGATGGGTATGAGATACTTTAAAATGTGCGCAGGTACTACAAGCAGATATGTTTTTAACCATATTTCTTTGCACCCCCAGCCACCAAAAATGATGAGAAAAGTGGTCCCTGGTTGCCTTACCACATATATACCAGCAAGCACAAAGTTGTGACGTTCCTTAATTACTTTGCGGTGCTGATTAGATGGTACAAATAACTTTCCTGGAGGGAAGGAGGCAGGGGCTTTCCCCTGGGCCTCACCTTACAGCTCAGGGTATAATGTCGAAATGACTACACCCTTCTGTAAAATTGGGAAGCTCCAACAGGGAAGCTCCAGAACTTAGCATCAGCCTTGACATTTTTGACTGCTGGAGGGAAAGTGACAACAAAATTGAACCTAGAAAAAACAGGGGCCATCTATCTTGCCTAGAGTTGAGATGTTTAGCCGATTGATGGTATGGCAATTTCTTATAGTCAATCATAACAGCAACAGGATGGACATCCCCTCCAACCAATGTCACCATTCTTCAAATGCCAATTTAATTGCCAAAAGCTCCCTATTACCCACGTCATAATTTCTCTCAGCCGAAGATAATTTCTTAGAAAAGAAAGAACATGTATGCCATTTACCAAGGGATGGACCCTGAAACAGTACAGCCCCAATCCCTACCTCCGATGCATCAACCTCCACAATAAACGATTAGGAAACATCGGTTTGACTAAGTATAGGAGCCAAGGCAAAACAGCTCTTTAAGGAGGAAAAAGCCTACAGGGCAGTATCTGACCACTTGGAAAAATCAGACCTCTTCCTTGTCATGTCAGTAAGGGGTTTCACAATTACTGAATAATTCTAGATGAATTTCCGGTAAAAATCAGTAAAGCCCAGAAAATGTTGTAGAGCCTTTAGGTTCTCGGGACAGTCCCAATCAAGGACAGCAAGGATTTTCACCGGATTTATCCAAAAACCCAAAGATGACAACAGGTGCCCCAAAAACTGCACTTCCTGGATGGCGAAAATACATTTTTCTAGTTTGGCATATAGCTTGTTATCTCTTAATATCTCTTAATATTTGCAGCACCTGTTTAACATGCCCCCGATGTGTCTCAAAATCAGAAGAGTAAGCCAAAATATCATCTAGATAGACCACCACAAACCTGCCCACCAAATAAAGGAAAATATCATTAATGAAATGCTGGAATACCGCAGGTGCATTGGTCAGGCTGAAAAGCATGACCAGACTCTCGAAATGACCCTCAGGGGTATTGAATGCCGTTTTCGATTCATCCCCTTCTCTGAGTCTAACCAGGTTGTAGGTCCTTCTTAAATCCAACTTTGAGAAAACCCGATCTGGATCATGACACTTTCCACATTGAAATCCTTCATGGCCTGTCCTCTCAGGGTCAGAAAGATTATACAGTCTGGACTTTGGTAGTTTAGCTCCAGGGGTCAAATTAATAGGACTGTCATATGCATGATGAGGAGGCAAATCCTGACACCCCCCGCAGAAAAAAACATCCTCAAACCCAGACAAAAATGCAGGGAAATGTTTAAACAGTTCTCATGGCAGTAATCGCCACACTCAAAGATCTTTTGGCTTGCCAATCCACGAATGGATTATGTTTCACCAACCAAGGAAGACCCAATACAACTGGGGTGGGAAGACCATTCAGGACATAGGAAATAATTACCTCACAATGAACTGACCCCACCCTGAAGCTTACATTATGTACACTCTGAGTCTGAGCTTTCTGTACAAGTGGTGCTGAGATGATGGTGAAGCGGGAAATGGGTTTAACTAAAGTATAGCATACCAGTCTATGAGTTCTAGCAAACTTGCTGACTCCAGCTCCACTGTCTACAAACACAGAAATCTCGATTTTGCTCTCCAGCGCCACCTCTGCTGTCAGGACAAACTGGGAACTGCAGGTTGATGACAAATGCACTTCTGCTTATTCAACTTCAGACTACCAAGGGTTAAACAAGTTTCCTTTTGCTTAGGCATAAAGGCCCCAATAAAATTTCCCTTTTTTCACAAAAAAACACACACCCTTTTTTTGCGACTCTCTATGGAAATGTACGATGCAGAAGCACCCCCTAATTGCATGGATTCCTTTACCTTCCCTAGTACTGGTTCACCGCCTGACCGTTCCCCCCGGCAAAGTGTTTCCCTGAAGCCGACTGGGAGTTTATAAACAACACAGTCCAGGTGTGTCAATTAGAGTCAATTAGAGCTGGAGGGAGGTTGCCTTTGGGTCCATTAATCAAAAGGATTAAGAAGGCATCTGCAATGCCAAATGCAGAGACCTTCTGCAGCCAGATGTAGAGCAACTGTCTGTTGCACCTGACACACCCATTACACCGGCTCAGTTTGAAAGGTTTTCAGTATGCAGAGATTTTAGCATGAGCGATGGGGTTCAGAAGATGCAATGAGTATAGGATGGGTGACAGTGCGGATCAAAGGGTCCAGTGAGTTGGGTGATAAGGTGAATAAAATTGACCATAATTTTAGATTTATAAGTCGAACTATTTATCAAGAAAAATTCTTGCTAAAAGTGTGAACATCTTATAGTAAGGAGGTAGTTTACTGTGATAGAAAAGAATGCTGACAGTCACAGGGAGAACTGTTCTCTCTACTACTGATCTGCAAATACATATGCGGTCGGTGCAAAGCAGGTGAGAAAGCTACCAGGACCTGAACAGAGATTGCACAAGTTGGGCAACTGAAGGACTTTTCACCCAATTAATTCAAGGATCTTTCCGGTCATTTGACTGATCACATGATAATAAAGCTAGATGAGTTCATTGTGTGTTAGATCCTTTAGCTGGTCAACTTGTGCAAATTATGTTCAGATCCCAATCAGAAATTATGAAATGTGGAAATATAGTGTGTGTTTGCATGTGCCTATAGCAGAGCTGTATGAAAATGTGTGTGCAGCAGATCTGTGTGTCTATATATGCATGTAGTGTGCATGTAGCAGAGCTGTGTATATTTATTAGTGCATATAGCAGAGCTGTGTGTGTTTACATTTCATCAAGTGTACTTGTAACATAGCTGTCTATGTCTATATGTGCATGTCGCAGAGCTGTGTGTGTGTCTATATGTGCATATGTCTAATACACACTGCATTGAGACACTAACAATAGATTTATTACCTCCTTATTCTACCATACTACATTAAAATTAGTGATAACGACAATCTCTCCCCTTTACACCACCAGAGAAGTTTAATTAATAGGAAAAATGTTTTTCCTATTTTCTGCTGTCTAAACCTGGAGTGTGTCTTATGGTAAGGTGAGAATTATAGTCTGAAAAATATTCTAGTTTTCACTCAAATTTATTCACTCATCCTTAGTAGCTAAATTACCTGTGTATGTGCAAAGCTCTGATGACAAACATATTTGATATGTTCCAGGCACGCATAGGGCATAGATAAATACAAATGTAGCCTTTTCTTCCCCCTGTTTCAGGTGTAGTTGCATTTGGACACCCCCTTTGCTATATGGCCTATTACAATATACTGTACTAGCTGAAGAGCCTGGCACTGCCCGGGCATAGTAACCAACTGTGGTTAGTTTTAGCAAATTATAATTATCCTCCATCCCATAGTCCCGTGCCCATATACCCATCATACATATCCACGATCCCATAGGCCTGTGCCCATATACCCATCATACATAGCCTCCATCCCATAGAAGAGTGCCCATATACCCATCACACATCCTCCATCCAATAGTCCCATGCCCATATACCCATCACACATCCTCCATACCATAGTCCCATGCCCATATACCCATCATACATATTTGCCATCCCATAGTCCCATGCCCATATACCCATCATACATATCCGCCATCCCATAGTCCTGTGCCCATATACCCATCATACATATCATCCATCCCATAGTCCCATGCCCATATACCCATCATACATATCCTCCATCCCATAGTCCCATGCCCATATACCCATCATACATATCCGCCATCCCATAGTCCTGTGCCCATATACCCATCATACATATCATCCATCCCATAGTCCCATGCCCATATACCCGTCATACATATCCTCCATCCCATAGTCCTGTGCCCATATACCTGTCATACATATCCTCCATCCCATAGTCCAGTGCCCATATACCCATCACACATCCTCCATCCCATAGTCCAGTGCCCATATACCCATCACACATCCTCCATCCCATAGTCTCGTGCCCATATACCCATCATACATATCCTCCATCCCATAGTCCAGTGCCCATATACCCATCACACATCCTCCATCCCATAGTCAACCATTATGACATCATAATGAGGGGTGAGGCTTGATACACACACACTTTTTCCCCATTATGTAGATAGGGGCAAAATTGTTTGGTGAATTGGAATGCACGGGGTTAAAATTTCACCTCACAACATAGCCTAGGACACTCTCGGGGTCCAGATGTGTGACTGTGCTAAATTTTGTGGCTGTAGCTGCGACGGTGCGGATGCCAATCTCGGACACACACACACACATACATACACACATACATACACACATACATTGAGCTTTATATATTAGATAATGGTGCCACTTTAAAATCCAGTACTAGATTTATAAGGTACCCTGGACCTTGGAGTCAAGTATGTGCATTATCATACATAGAATATAGTTTTGTCATTAAAGGATATTGCACTAGATAATATTTTTGCCAGGGTTATATTTTCCAAAATTGAATTTCTGCATTGATACAAAGCCATTCACTTCAATACAGTATACAAATTGCACATGAGATTTGGTCCTGGACAATGGATGTCTAGGTTTGATAACTATTATTTGTATAAAAGTTTCACATGAAACAAGCTAATTAGCTAAAAGGGCTGCCAAAAAGAGATTGCTTTCCATGTGGAGCAACCATTGATTTTTTACATGCAGATAGTTCTCCAGAACACACAGGCTCCTAATGAGAAGATGTTGTCTATTGAAAACAACCCTATTAAAACTGACTTTAAAGGGTATGTGGACATGACGTCTCTTTCCCAGCAGGGACATTTTACTGAGCGGACCTGCTACAGGAAAATGCTAGCCTTATTGTTCATGAAGTGGCTTCGCTGGTGGCATCCTTGTGTTTTTTTGTGGTGCTGGTGCCTTTTTTTGTACTTTCTACTACAGTGGTGACTGGCATCCTAGCAGAAGTTGCCCGAAGAATGAGTATACTGCCCATCTTAACCATTTTGCAATTTCAAAACCCTGCAGTGATAAAAAGGAGTAATAAATGATTCAACATGTACAAAGCAATGTTGTTTTTACATTGCTGTGCAATATGTTCATTTTTAACTGTGGTCTTGCGGCACTTTTTCCATCGTGTACAAGGTTGAAACTGCCTTCTTCTTTCTACAAGTTGAATCATCACACATGATGCTTTTTTGGGAATTTTCAATGTAAGCTTTGTGTTTAATAGCCTGAACATTTTTGTCTTTTCCCCGATTTCTTGTGTCTGAACATATTTTATCTGAATGAAGGCCCTGATTCATCATGAAGCTTATGATAGAAATTTGGCATAAAACACATTGAAGTGTTGCAAAAGCAACTTTGCCAAAAGGAGCAGGGCCAGAACACTAAGGGGTGTGACTAGTTCTTGTCCGAAAAATTTACTAAAAGTGGTGACGTTCATTGCACCAGAAATCATACGCAAGCCCCTGGAATATGTCTCATAATAAATTAAGCATGTCTTATTCCTTTACGCCCATCATTAAGAATGGCTTATGATTATGATCAAAATGGATCATAATACCCCTTTACAGCCTTTGTAAATGAACCAACTTTGACATTAATGATCAGGCCAAATTTTTTTAAATCTGACCAGTGTCACTTTATGTAGCAATAACTCTGGAATGCTTCAATGTATAACAATGACTATGAGATTGTTTCTTTTTTTTTCGTGAGACATTGTACTTTATGTTAGCGGTAAATTTAGGTCAACATGTTTAGCATTTATTTTTGCTAAAATATTGGAATTTTGGTGAAAATTTGAAAATATTTGCAATTTTCAAAATTTTAGTTTTTATACCATTAAACCAGTTACTTATACTGTACAAAATAATTAATGCATAACATTTTCTACATATCTACTTTACATCTGGATCATTTTTCAAATGTCATTTTATTTTGTTAGGATTGTAGAAGGGTTAAAAGTTGAGTAACAATTTCTAATTTTTTTCAAGACATTTATAAAGTCTATTTCTTTAGAGACCTATTTAGATTTAATTGGATTTTCAGGAGGCTATATATTGGAAACTCCCAAAAAGTGATATCATCTTAAAAACTGCACCCCTGAAGTACTTCAAAACTGTTTTCAGGAATTTTTTAACCCTTTAGGTGCTGCACAGCAAATAATGCAAAGTGGAATTTAAAAAATTTGTATTTTTTACTTAAAATGTTGCTTTAGCCAAAAAATTTTCAATTTCACAAGAAATTGGACCCGAAAATTTGTTACTCGGTTTCCTTTATGCATACTTATACCCAAAACATGGTTAGAAACCTCAAGGATTTTATCCAGGGGTATAGAGAGGAGCATTATAAACACACAGGCACTACACAGAATTTGATAACATTAGTTTTTCATATTGAAAATTTTCTTTTTTTCGCAAAAATGTTGCTTTATCCCCAAATTTTTCACTTTTGCTAGAGGAAACATGAAAAAGTGGACCCTACAAATTGTTACCCGCTTTCTTCTGAGTGCAGTGATACTTTACATGTAGTCAAAAAGTACTGTTTGGACACATGGCAGGGCTCAGAAGGGAAGAAGCAACATTTATTATTTGGAATGCTAATTTGGCTGTGATGGATTGCAAACATCATGTCTCATTTTCAGAGCCACTGAGTTACCAATACAGCAGAAACCCCCACAAGTGACACCATTTTAGAAACTAAACCAATAAAGAATTCATATTGTATTTTCTGTTAAACTGTAGTTTTTGCCCCAAATTTATATTTTTCATAATGGATAATTGGAGAAAACAAACCCCAATATTTATGTAATTTTTCCCAAACTCGATACCACCTAGTGAAGAGCGAGCATACTCGTTACTCGAGATGTCCCGAGCATGCACAGGTGATCTCTGAGTATTTGGATGTGCTCGGAAATTTCGTTTCTGTCGCCGTAGCTGCATGATTTGCGGCTGCTAGATACATGTGAGGATTTCCTAACAAACAGGCAACCCCCACATATATTCAGATTGTCTATCAGTCGCAAATCATGCAGCTACGGCGACAGAAACTAAATCTCCGAGCACATCCAAATACTTGGAGATCACCCTAGCATGCTAGGGAAATCTAGAGCAAGGCTGGAGTCACACTAGCGATGAATACGGACGAGTGCTATGTGATAAAACATCACAAAGCACTCGGACCAGTATTCATCTATGGGGCAGCTCCCATCGGCATTTTTTTCTCTGCCGTTTTCAACATGCGAGTGAAATCACAGCATGCTGCGATTGTCTCCGACACTCGGCCGAGTCTTAGCTCACTCGCACCCATATAAGCCTATGGGTGTGCGTGAGACAATGAGTACTTTAAACCCAAAATTGCATTACAGAATTTTATAACATTGGGATGTGAAAATATATTATTTTAGCGGTAAAATATAATTTTTTTATTTTCTGCAAATTTGTCAGTTACACAAGATTAAATAGGTGAAACTGGATAAAACAATATATTGTGCATTTTCTCCTGAAATGTCAGAAACTACACATCAGGGCTGAGAAGGCAGGAGTGCTAGTTGGCTTTTGGAGCATACATTTTGCTAGAATAGTTTATGGGTGACATTTTGTGGAGACCATAAGGTGCCATAACAGCAAAAAAACAAAAGTGACTACATTTTATAAATTGTACCACTCAATTAATTAATTTATTTAATTAATTTATGGCTGCAGTGATTTTTTTTGTAATATCCACGCCATGATTTATTCTGGAGAATTGGAAATCTGCCAGTTTAGTGCCCATACATTGAGCTCCTATATAGTGTAGTGCCCCCATATTTTGTAATGCCCCCATATATTATGCTCAGCTTGTGCTTCTAGTAACATGCACCCTGTATATTGTTAATTGGGCTCTCCCCACTACAATAAGGCCAAAGGTCACTTACTGCGGTATAGGAACAGTGGGAATGAGAAGGATGCTGACATATGGATTTGAAAACACAGATTTCACTGGATTTTATTTGATGAGGTATTGGAGATGTGTCACTTTTCTAGAATCTTAGTTCTACCTGTAACATGGTAACCCGGATATTTCCAGCTCAAATTAGGGCTTTTCTTGGTAACATTTTGGGGTACATAACAATTTTTTATGGCATCCAATATAAGACTTGACTTATATTTTTGTGTTCTACAGTGTTCAGTTAAGTCAGGGTTTCAGTGTAAATCCCACAGAATTGCAATTCAGACCCCAGATGGAACCACCCACCATAATAAAACATGACACCACCAGAGCAGAGACCAGAGTCCAAAATGACTCCATCTGCCTCATAAGTGTATGGTTCCATCAGGGTTTTTTCCTGAATCGCAGTTTTTGGTATTTACACATTACCCCTGACATAATTGCTGCGCAGGATTAGAGTTGAGCGACTTTTGGTTTTTTAGGGTCGGGTTTCGTTTCGTGAAACCCGACTTTTCCAAAAGTTGGGTCGAAGCAGATCGTCCGATTATAGGGAAAAGTCGGGGTCGTCCCGAAACACGAAACCCAATGTAAGTCAATGGGGAATAAAAGCCGACAGTGAGAGGAGGACAGGAAACACACCAACAGTGCCCATTTGAATGCCAAAAGCATCAATTCTTCTTACTTAAGCTAGTCAACCTTAATTAACTTCATAATACAAGTAACGCACTGAAAAATGGGGGTTATTTGGCTACAGTTGTGGGGGGGAGGGCTGGCTCCAGGTTTTCATGTGCCCTGGACGAAAAAGCGCCCCTTTAACACATACCACAACTCATCATGCTCCGATACGGCAGAGAAATAGCGGTATAGTACAATGAAAAATACTTCACTTTTTACAGCTCATGACAAGGCCCATCTATTTCTCCATACAGAATCATTGGTCCCATATAATGTTTGAAACAGTATATGATGAGCTCCACATAATGCTACAGTATATGTTGGTCCCCATGGATGAAGCTCCACTGTCTTATGGGCCCAAATAATGCTCCAAACATAATGGGCCCCATTTCTAATGCTCTAGTGTATAATGGGCCCTGTAAATGCTGCTCCAGTGTCTGATGTTCACCTTTGGAATGTTCCAGTGTATGGTGGGCCCCATCTATCATTCTCCAGAGTATAGTGCTCCCCAAAAATTGCTGTCCCAACATTGAAAACAATGAAATAAGTCTCCTCGCTAGGGAATCCCTGTACTAGTCTGGACTCCTCGCCGTTCCCATCTTCCATCTCACTGCACAGTATTTCAACCTTGCAAGTGCTGTGATCCTGAGCAAGCAGGGGGGGCCCACTCATTGGCGACGGCACTGGCACAGGGCCCCTGATAGTACGGTGGTGTGTCTGATGGCAGGTGGGCCGAACCTGCATATTCATCTGCAGCTTCCTCTTTGTCACCGTGTAAGATGGAACTGTATATGGGAAGGGTAACCTGAGTTTCATCAGGGTCAGATTCAGGCCGTGTAGCGTGCGAGGGGAATGTAGTGGTCTGGGTCAATGTACCAGCAGATTCATCGAGCAGTGGCTGGGCATCAGTGCACTTGTGTCGCCCCCAGGAGTACGGTCGCCACAGTGGCATTACCTTCCTCCTAGGGAGTGTGATGTCATGCTTGGGAGCAACGAACGATCTCTCTAGCAGGTTAACTGATTGGGCGGCGTTATTCCCATGAGTCATGACCCTCCAAACAGCGTTCATGAAGGCAAAGTGTTTGTTTTGCGTGGGCAGTATGGTTGCAAAGCTGAACCTTAAAGGAATGTCCAGAAGGGCACCACCAGGAGTGGAGCCTACGGTTTAATTCGACTCCACCTGGGAAACCTCAACCATGCAAGCTACAGAACAGATGCACACATTGCAAGCTTAATTCCGTTAACGAACGAGACTCCGTCATGCCCCGCGGTCCGTGTCTGGCTTACTAGAGGGACACGTGAGGCTCTGGCACATGAGATTGGCCAATAACTGGTGTGTCATGCCCTTACATGTCCGTGGCTGCATGTGCGCTACACTGAAAAGGCCAGCGTTTGTTCCTTACAGGTGCAGATAACCCGCTGAACAACGTTAGTGATGGGGATCTGTGATTACAATTATTACCCGCGAACGATGATTTCCCAGTAAGTGCAGGTCAACCGCAGTTCCGGAATTAGGCCTAACCGTCATTCCTGAAAAAATGAAAAACTTACGTGTGCAAACCACAGGTGCTGTAGCTTGCTTATCAGCTCGCCAACCGTTCTCAGGCCCAGTATAGATTACACGTGATTGCACAAAGGTGAGAAAGGGTACCGTATCCCCGGATAACATGTATGGATAGCATAGTGTACACATTCAAAAGATATGTCTATACATCAGGAGGCAGGCTCAGACGGTGTTAGGCCCAGTATGGATTGCACGTGATTGCACAAAGGTGAGAAAGGGTTCCGTATCCCCAGATAACATGTATGGATAGCGTACACATTCAAAATATATGTCTATACATCAGGAGGCAGGCTCAGACAGTGTTAGGCCCAGTATGGATTGCACGTGATTGCACAAAGGTGAGAAAGGGTTCCGTATCCCCAGATAACATGTATGGATAGCGTACACATTCAAAATATATGTCTATACATCAGGAGGCAGGCTCAGACGGTGTTAGGCCCAGTATGGATTGCACGTTATTGCACAAAGGTGAGAAAGGGTTCCGTATCCCCAGATAACATGTATAGATAGCGTACACATTCAAAATATATGTCTATACATCAGGAGGCAGGCTCAGACGGTGTTAGGCCCAGTATGGATTGCACGTGATTGCACAAAGGTGAGAAAGGGTTCCGTATACCCAGATAACATGTATGGATAGCGTACACATTCAAAATATATGTCTATACATCAGGAGGCAGGCTCAGACGGTGTCAGGCCCAGTATGGATTGCACGTGATTGCACAAAGGTGAGAAAGGGTTCCGTATCTCCAGATAACATGTATGGATAGCGTACACATTCAAAATATATGTCTATACATCAGGAGGCAGGCTCAGACGGTGTCAGGCCCAGTATGGATTGCACGTTATTGCACAAAGGTGAGAAAGGGTTCCGTATCCCCAGATAACATGTATGGATAGCGTACACATTCAAAATATATGTCTATACATCAGGAGGCAGGCTCAGACAGTGTTAGGCACAATATGGATTTGACGGCCCAGACTACACAGCGGAGGAGCAGGGAGAGGTAAAGATTGCAAATGCTGGGGCCCTGCCCAAGCAAGGGGTGCCCACTCGTGGGCGTCGGTACTGGCACTGGGCCCCTCATAGTACGGGGGTGTGTCTGACGGCGGGTGTGCACCACCACCATCAGAGACACTTGATTGCACTATGAGGGACCCTGTGCCAGTGCCCGCGCCCAAGAGTCGGCCTACCCACCTGTCCAGGGCAACGGCACTCGCACGGTGTCGTGCGCTAGGTGGTGACCCCGGTCTTGGGGGGGGGAGGCAGCACAGTTAGGGAGTTTTAGAAAGTGGCATATGTTGATGTTGGACATTCAGCTGATGCAAAAGGTGAAATAGGTCAAGTCCCAGGAAGAGGTGGACCAAAGCAAGCCATTTTTCTGTCACCCTATGTGTCATCAGGGGAAGGTGGGACAAAATCCTTGGAATCCCATGCGTGGTTCATTTTAATGAAGGTTAGATCATCCACATTTTGGGTTGACAGACGGGTCCTTTTTTCTGTCAGGATTGATCCAGCTGCACTGAAGACTCTTTCCGATAGCACACTTGCAGCTGGGCAAGCGAGCTCCTGTAAGGCATATTGTGCCAATTCAGGCCAGGTGTCCAGTTTAGCGGCCCAATAGTCAAAGGGGAATGACCTGTGTGGGAGAACATCGATATGGGAGGAAAAGTAGTTTGTAACCATAGTTGACAACTGCTGTCTCCTGTCACTTTCCATCGATGCAGTATTACCAGTTGTGTGAGCGGTACTTGAAAAATCAGTCCACAACATTGTCATGAAACCCCTGTCTCCAACGCCACTTCTGCTGTGTGCACCACGAACACCTCTGCCAAGCTGACCCCGGCCCGTACGGCTCGTGTGAGAACCATCACCGCTGCTGTGTGCTGGGAATGCCTCAAGCAACCGATTTACCAGAGTTGCTTGTTTATTAGCCAATATTAGGTCAAGGTTCTCCTGTGGCATGATGTTTTGTAATTTGCCTTTATAGCGTGGATCCAGGATGCTGGCCAACCAGTAGTCGTCATCGTTCATCATTTTGGCAATGCGGGGGTCCCTTTTTAGGATCTGCAAGGCATAAACTGACATGTGGGCCAATGTTCCCGGTGTCAATGATGCACTGCGAGTGCTGGTTGGAGGAGTACTTTCTGGCAAATCCACATCCCTCCAGTCACGCACAAACCCTGTACCAGACCTTGCCACGCCAACATTTTCACTTGCCCCACGAGATGCATCCTCCTCCCCTAAGTAATCATCCCCATCATCCTCCTCCTCCTCCTCCTCTTCTTCCTCCACCTCGTCCAGGAGAGGTCCCTGAGCAGACAATGGCTGAATGTCATCAAGGATTCCCTCCTCCTCTTCCTCCTCATCAACATTGGCTGCAGAAGCCTGCTCCTTAAGGTGCGTCAAAGTTTGCATGAGCAGACGCATAAGTGGGATGCTCATGCTTAGGATGGCGTCGTCTGCACTTACCAGCCGTGTGCATTCCTCAAAACACTGACGGACTTTACAGAGGTCTTTCAGCTTCGACCACTGCACACCGGTCAACTCCATGTCTGCTCTCAAAGTGCCTGGCCGTGTATCCTCCCACAAATGCATTATGGCCTGCCTCTGCTCGCACAGCCGCTCCACCATGTGCAGGGTGGAGTTCCACCTTGTTGCAATGTCGATAATGAGGCGGTGGTTGGGAAGGTGGAGCAATCGCTGCAGCTTCTGCATACGAATGGAGTGTACAGGCGACCGGCGGATGTGCGCGCACAGTCTTCACACCTTCTGGAGCAGCGCTGTTAACTCCGGATAATTTTTGAGGAAGCACTGCACCACCAGGTTCAAGGTGTGAGCCAAGCAAGGTATGTGGCTGAGTTTTGAAAGGGCTATGGCTGCCACAAAATTATGCCCGTTATCACTAACTACCTTGCCTGCCTCAAGATGTACACTGCCCAGCCATGACTCAGTTTGTCGCTGAAAGTACTCGGCCAGCACCTTGGCGGTGTGTCTGTCGCCCAAACACATCATCTGCAACACAGCCTGCTGACGCTTTCCACTAGCTGCTCGATAGGGGGACACCTCGTGTGCAACAGTGGGAGCTGCAGATGGAGTGCTCGTACGACTGCGCTCTGTGGACGAGCTTTCGCTTCTGGAGGAGGAGGAAGAGGAGGAGGAGGAGGGTCGAACGCCTACAGCCAACTGTTTCCTATACCGTGGGCTAGGCAGCACTGTCCCACCACCGCTGTCCCCTGTGGACCCTGCATCCACCACATTAACCCAGTGCGCAGTGATGGACACGTAACGGCCCTGGCCATGCCGACTGGACCATGCATCAGTTGTGAGGTGCACCTTTCCGCTCACTGACTGCTTGAGTGCATGGACAATGCGGTCTTTCACAAGATGGTGGAGGGCTGGGATGGCTTTGCGAGAGAAGAAGTGGCGACTGGGTAGGTCATAGCGTGGTACTGCATAGGCCATGAGTTCGCGGAAAGCTGCGCTTTCCACCAACCGAAAGGGCATCATCTCAAACGAGATTAGTTTGGCAATGTGGGCGTTCAAACCCAGTGTACGCGGATGAGAGACTGAGTACTTTCTTGACCTACTCATAGTGTCTGGGAGGGTGAGATGGACTTGAGAGCTGCATATGGTGGAAGTAGCAGTGGACAGGGCGGACTGAGAGAGGGTTGATGATGGTGATGGAGTTGGTGTTCTTTCTGATGGCCTAGAATCAGTCTTTCGTTGATATAACAGTGGGATTCCCTGACTGCTGTGGCCTTGCAACGACACCTCAACTTTTGCTGCTGTGCTAACCGGTGGGCTTACAGTGGGGGAAACAATGTAGCGTTGCTGACTACCTTCGTTGTAATCAGTTGCACATGTGGCACTTGAGGTTTGGTGTTGTGTCCACGCTTGCAAGTGCATGCTGGTTAAATGTCTAAGCATGCAACTGGTATTCAAATTTTTCAGATTTTTCCCTCGGCTAAAGGTCTTTGCGCAGTTCTTACAGATAACCTTGGCCTGATCATGAGGATTTTGTTCAAAAAAGTGCCACACTGCACTCTTCCTACTATGTATGACATTTTGCGTCCTTGCACGCTGTGCTATTTTGACCGTCTGGCCAAGCAGTCCAGCAACTTTTCGGCTTTTTGTAACCCGTTTTTGGACTGCTCCATGCCTGCCAGATAACAGCTGTTGCGATGTCGATGCCTGCGGCGGATGCTCCTCCTCCTCTTCTGAGCTATTGGCAGCGGCACCCTCTTCCCCCAATGGATGCCAATCTGGGTCAACACCTGGGTCATCCATCACCTCCTCTTCAATGTCATGTGCACCTTCCTCTGTGTCACCGTGTATGGTGGTATAGTGTGCGGGAAGGGGCACCTGAGTCTCATCAGGGTCAGAATCTGGCTCTGTACACTGCGAGGACAATGTAGTGCTCTGAGTGAATGTACCAGCAGAATCATCTATCAGCGGCTGTGCATCAGTGCACTCCATGTCAGATTCATCTTGGCCTGGGTAATTCACCATTTCACTTGATAATCCAGGCATGGTATGTGAAAACAGCTCCATGGAGTAATCAGTAGTATGGCCTGCGTCATCCTTCAATCTTGGTTGGGGTGAAGGACACAAGGAAAGGTGTGGTTCATGAACATGAGCCTCCAATGACGACTCAGTGCTTTTACTTTTTACAACTGAAGAAGAGGAGGCGATAGAGCTGGAGGCTGAGTCAGCAATGTAAGACAAAACTTTTTCCTGATGCTCTGGCTTTAAAAGCGGTTTGCCAACTCCTAGAAAACTAAGCCTTCGAAGCCTTATGGAGCCAGACGATGACGCAGGCTCAACACCTCCTGCATTCGGTCCTATTTTGCTCTTGCCACTACCATCAGATCCACCACCAACACCATCATTACCAGCTGCCAACCCCCGCCCAATTCCACGGCCTCTTCCACCAGCCTTCCTCATTTTTGGTAAAAATGTAGACAAAATCCAACAAACTATATAGTAATGTAAAACAAGGTACAAGGTGTCTATAGGACAGGGGAGATTTTTAATTTCTGCTCACACTAGTGGACACTGGACACTTTTGGATTGTGTGAAGCCCAATGAATATCTGAGCGCTATGTGACAGGCTCGATGGCACAGCTGTGACCAAAGTGACTAGAGGATAAGTGAGATTTTGAATTTCAGCAGACACTTGTGGACACTGGACACTTTTGGATTGTGTGAGGCCCAATGAATATCTGAGCGCTATGTGACAGGCTCGATGGCACAGCTGTGACCAAAGTGACTAGAGGATAAGTGAGATTTTGAATTTCAGCAGACACTTGTGGACACTGGACACTTTTGGATTGTGTGAGGCCCAATGAATATCTGAGCGCTATGTGACAGGCTCGATGGCACAGCTGTGACCAAAGTGACTAGAGGATAAGTGAGATTTTGAATTTCAGCAGACACTTGTGGACACTGGACACTTTTGGATTGTGTGAGGCCCAATGAATATCTGAGCGCTATGTGACAGGCTCGATGGCACAGCTGTGACCAAAGTGACTAGAGGATAAGTGAGATTTTGAATTTCAGCAGACACTTGTGGACACTGGACACTTTGGATTGTGTGAGGCCCAATGAATATCTGAGCGCTATGTGACAGGCTCGATGGCACAGCTGTGACCAAAGTGACTAGAGGATAAGTGAGATTTTGAATTTCAGCAGACACTTGTGGACACTGGACACTTTTGGATTGTGTGAGGCCCAATGAATATCTGAGAGCTATGTGACTGGCTCGATGGCACAGCTGTGACCAAAGTGACTAGAGGATAAGTGAGATTTTGAATTTCAGCAGACACTTGTGGACACTGGACACTTTTGGATTGTGTGAGGCCCAATGAATATCTGAGCGCTATGTGACAGGCTCGATGGCACAGCTGTGAACAAAGTGACTAGAGGATAAGTGAGATTTTGAATTTCAGCAGACACTTGTGGACACTGGACACTTTTGGATTGTGTGAGGCCCAATGAATATCTGAGCGCTATGTGACAGGCTCGATGGCACAGCTGCGACCAAAGTGACTAGAGGATAAGTGAGATTTTGAATTTCAGCAGACACTTGTGGACACTGGACACTTTTGGATTGTGTGAGGCCCAATGAATATCTGAGCGCTATGTGACAGGCTCGATGGCACAGCTGTGACCAAAGTGACTAGAGGATAAGTGAGATTTTGAATTTCAGCAGACACTTGTGGACACTGGACACTTTTGGATTGTGTGAGGCCCAATGAATATCTGAGCGCTATGTGACAGGCTCGATGGCACAGCTGTGAACAAAGTGACTAGAGGATAAGTGAGATTTTGAATTTCAGCAGACACTTGTGGACACTGGACACTTTTGGATTGTGTGAGGCCCAATGAATATCTGAGCGCTATGTGACAGGCTCGATGGCACAGCTGCGACCAAAGTGACTAGAGGATAAGTGAGATTTTGAATTTCAGCAGACACTTGTGGACACTGGACACTTTTGGATTGTGTGAGGCCCAATGAATATCTGAGCGCTATGTGACAGGCTCGATGGCACAGCTGTGACCAAAGTGACTAGAGGATAAGTGAGATTTTGAATTTCAGCAGACACTTGTGGACACTGGACACTTTTGGATTGTGTGAGGCCCAATGAATATCTGAGCGCTATGTGACAGGCTCGATGGCACAGCTGTGACCAAAGTGACTAGAGGATAAGTGAGATTTTGAATTTCAGCAGACACTTGTGGACATTGGACACTTTTGGATTGTGTGAGGCCCAATGAATATCTGAGAGCTATGTGACAGGCTCGATGGCACAGCTGTGACCAAAGTGACTAGAGGATAAGTGAGATTTTGAATTTCAGCAGACACTTGTGGACACTGGACACTTTTGGATTGTGTGAGGCCCAA
Source organism: Dendrobates tinctorius (assembly GCF_039654945.1). Taxonomy (NCBI): domain Eukaryota; kingdom Metazoa; phylum Chordata; class Amphibia; order Anura; family Dendrobatidae; genus Dendrobates; species Dendrobates tinctorius. Next base: position 38,512,995 of record NW_027361703.1, on the reverse strand, counting down.
TGAATATCTGAGCGCTATGTGACAGGCTCGATGGCACAGCTGTGACCAAAGTGACTAGAGGATAAGTGAGATTTTGAATTTCAGCAGACACTTGTGGACACTGGACACTTTTGGATTGTGTGAGGCCCAATGAATATCTGAGCGCTATGTGACAGGCTCGATGGCACAGCTGTGACCAAAGTGACTAGAGGATAAGTGAGATTTTGAATTTCAGCAGACACTTGTGGACACTGGACACTTTTGGATTGTGTGAGGCCCACTGATATCTGAGCGCTATGTCACAGGCTCGATGGCACAGCTGTGACAAAAGTGACCAGAGGATAAGGGAGATTTTGAATTTCTGCATACACTTGTGGACACTGGACACTTTTGGATTGTGTGAGGCCCACTGATATCTGAGCGCTATGTCACAGGCTCGATGGCACAGCTGTGACAAAAGTGACGAGAGGATAAGGGAGATTTTGAATTTCTGCAGACACTTGTGGACACTGGACACTTTTGGATTGTGTGAGGCCCACTGATATCTGAGCGCTATGTCACAGGCTCGATGGCACAGCTGTGACAAAAGTGACGAGAGGATAAGGGAGATTTTGAATTTCTGCAGACACTTGTGGACACTGGACACTTTTGGATTGTGTGAGGCCCACTGAATATCTGAGCGCTATGTCACAGGCTCGATGGCACAGCTGTGACAAAAGTGACTAGAGGATAAGGGAGATTTTGAATTTCTGCAGACACTTGTGGACACTGGACACTTTTGGATTGTGTGAGGCCCACTGATATCTGAACGCTATGTCACAGGCTCGATGGCACAGCTGTGACAAAAGTGACGAGAGGATAAGGGAGATTTTGAATTTCTGCAGACACTTGTGGACACTGGACACTTTTGGATTGTGTGAGGCCCACTGATATCTGAGCGCTATGTCACAGGATCGATGGCACAGCTGTGACAAAAGTGACTAGAGGATAAGGGAGATTTTGAATTTCTGCAGACACTTGTTCACACTGGACACTTTTGGATTGTGTGAGGCCCACTGATATCTGAGCGCTATGTCACAGACTCGATGGCACAGCTGTGACAAAAGTGACTAGAGGATAAGGGAGATTGGATTGCTTTTAAAAAAGCAGTTTGCAGAGCAGTGGGTAAACAGCAATGCCAACCTGTCAGGAAGCCTTAAAAGGCAGCCCAACAACCAACACCACTGATACACCACAATATAGCCTCCCCTTGCACTGCACACACAGTGACTGGTGTGTTGTGCAGGCCAAATCGCTAGCAGCAGAAGCAGTTTTTTTGTCTTCTTCCCTGCCTAACGCTCTCCCTACAGAATCAGCAGCAACCTCTCCCTATACTGAGATCGGCAGAAGTAAGATGGCGGTCGGCGTGCACGCCCTTTTATACCCCCTGTGACGCCCACCAAAGCAAGCCAATCACTTGCATGCCCTTCTGAAAGATGGTGGTGACCCGTGCCTATGTCATCACGTTGCCCACAGTGTCCGTGGATCCTGATTGGCTGAAAAAGAGCGCAAAACAAACTTTTGAAACGCGACTTTGGCGCGTAAGTCGCCGACCTCGTGGCCGACCTCATCCTAGGGTCGGGTTTCGTTTCATGAAACCCGACTTTGCCAAAAGTCGGCGACTTTTGAAATTTTTCGACCCGTTTCGCTCATCCCTACGCAGGATGAATCTGACCAGAGCCTTAGTCTGATTTTTGGAAGGAAGAATGAACATAGACAGCAGTACAAAAATAATTCCTATTTTTATTTTTGCGCAGTTCACCATGTGGTATTACTGATAAGGCAGCTTTATTTTTAGGGTCAGTATGATTACAGAGATACCAGTTTTGTATCTTTTTTATGTTTACTACTATCACACACTAAAAATGCTTTTTTAAAAAAAATAGTTTTTTCTTCTCCATATTCTGAGAGCTGTAACTTTTTTATTTTTTGCCAAACAGTGCTGTATGTGGACTTATTTTTTGCACGTCAAGGTGAAGATTTGTTTGCTACCATTTTGGAGTGCATAACAGTGATACATGAGGGTCAGTGGGTACTCTCTTCTGCTAACCTGGCTATCTTTAGAAATATAGCATGGTCTAGGGCTTAATACACTGAACGCCAATTCTCCTATCCCGTGGTCAGACTACTACTCAGACAACTCAGGCCGGTTTCACACGTCAGTGGCTCAGGTACGTATAGTGAGCGTTTTGTCACATACCGGAGACACTGACACACGTAGACACATTAACATGTATGGTTCTCTGCACATGTCAGCGTGTTTTCATGGACACATGGTCTGTGTGCAAAACACGGAGACAGTGTTTGTGGTAGTGCACAGTCCGCAAAACGTGCTAAACACATGAACATGGAGAACAGTTCACACTGTCCTCCGTGTTCACGGATGGCTGCCGGGGAAGAAGCGCTACTGTAAGCCACTGTTCCCCGGTGGCTGGTGCTGAACGCAGCTGTCATTTTTCTCTCCTGCTCTGCCGGCAACAGCGAGCAGGAGAGAAGAATGAATGAAAACCCAATGTGGGGTCCCCCTCAGATTGTGAACCAACCCAGCAAAATTCATAGCTGGGGGCTGCTATTCTCAGGCTGGTAAGGGGCCATTGATCTTGGCCCCCCAGCCTAAAACCAGCAGCCCGCAGCTACCCATAAAAGGCGGATCTATTAGATGCACCTATTCTGGAGCTTTGTCAGGTTCTTCCTACTTGCCCTGTTGGGGAGGAAAGTGGGGTCATAAGGAGTTAATGTCACCTTTCTATTGTTAGGTGACATTAAGCCCGGCTTAGTAATGGAGAGGTGTCAATAAGACACCCCCTGAAGAAGTGAGGATGAAACACGCATCCGGGTGGAAGGACATGTCACAGACCTCACACATGTAAGTATATGATAAGGTGTTTGTTCTATTTCAATCAGATATCACTATATATTGTGGGTAGTATTGTTGCACTTTCGTTGCATAGTAATGCATGAGCTATGGATTTTGCCATGCTCCATACATTTTCTTACCATTGCACAAACAGTTGTCTCCTTCTCATCCATCGCCTTACGTTTGGTTTTGTAGCATATTCCAGCTTTGTGCAGGTCTATGGTCTTGTCCCTGATATCCTTATAAAGCTCTTTGGTCTTGCCCATGTTGTAGAGGTTAGTGTCTGACTGATTAATTGAGTCTGTGGACAGCAGTCTTTTATAAAGGTGACTATGTAAGACAGCTGTCTTTAATGCAGGTAATGAGTTGATTAGGAGAGTCTAACTGATCTGCAGGAGCCAGAACTCTTAATGGTTGGTAGGGGATCAAATACTTATTTCTCACTGCAAAATGCAAATAAATTTATATAATTTGTACAACGTGATTTTCTGGATTTGATTTTTGATATTCTATCTCTCAATGTTAAAATTAACCTACCATTAAAATTATAGACTGTTCATATCTTTGTCAGTGGGCAAACTTACAAAATCAGCAAAGGATCAAATAATTATTTATTTCACTGTATACACTTTTTGTGGGAAAGGGGTTAACTAAAGCTTTATATGGGAGTCAACACTTTATTACTTTTGCTTCCTAATCCAGTCATATACTGTATATTATATGCTTGTCTGCAATAATGTTCTGATTCGTCCTCTATAATTGCAATGATCAGAAGCTATGGCAGTACCAAAACCTTGGACTAGGAAACATTAGTTTTTTTCTAATCATGAAATAAAAGAGGGAGAAAATACAGCTTTAAAGGAAAATTTAAATATAATCAATAGTAAGATCAATAACTTTGCACTAAATTTGAAGCCCTTCCAGCTATAGAGGTTAACAAACAGCTACATTTTAGTTTAGAGAGAAGCCCTCAATTAACTTTTGCTGTAGGAAAGGTTTGTCAGTAGCCAGAATGCATTAAACAGCAAAGGAAATTAGTATTAAACCTTATTTAATTTATTGATTTCTTTCTGACTTATTTATCATGATGCCTAATTTCTCTTTGCACTTTATAAATGACCTGATAAAAAGATAATAAAAATAGACAGTTATTTATTAACCTATAATCTGTTCTGATACTTCTATGGGGACTTCCAGCAAGCAGATGTTTTAATGTTTTTTTAAAGCATGACGAGAGCAGTGACAGATGAGCAAGAATATATTGCACGGAAAGACGCTATGTGACACTAAATGCAATCACCAAGGCACTGTAAAGAAAAAACTAATCAGCTTCCTGTACAATAGTATAGATATTTCATTTAAAGGAATTGTGCTTAATAACAAGAAATGCATCAAGTGAGGGAAGCATTCAGTACAATCTGTGGTTCTATGTAATAAAAAATGTAATGTTTTCATGCATTTTATATTTGCTTTTTTTGTTACACTACGTATTTATATGGCAAATTATATGTATGTTTTCAAAGTACTCAACTCTTTAATGAAAATGATCTAAAAACTATCATTCAGAAAAGTAAGGCTATGGAATGCTTTACACTGATTTTTTTTCTAGTTCTTGGCATTCAAAGTGCAAATTAATCAACTTTCTAATAATTATCATTAGAAATTACTACCATTTTGCTGTTGTAAAGTTTTACAAATCCTTCACATAGCTGGTTGAGCTGCTGCTTCTCAATTCAGAACAGTGTCCTTAACTGTGGCAGCTCCCTCTGCTCCCCGTCTCTTGTATTTTTTCTTTCTCTCAGTGTCAGAGATGGTAGAAAGAAGTGGTAAAAACTGTACTTATTAAATCAGTGTGCAGAGGGAGGAAGCCTCAAAGTGTAGTGAGGCAAATGTAATGTAATGGTAGATTAAGAGGAGAGACAAGGTCTGTAACAGGGAGGAAGAAGGAAATCACACTCTCCATGGCTGTAGAAGGGAAATCTGTACCAGAATAAGGCTAGTTTCACACTAGCGTATGGAGGAGCTGTGGAGGGATGCAGACTTCCTCTCTGAAGCCCTGCCCCCTGTCTTGCTGACCGCACCAAAATGCATCAGGTTGCGTTCGGTGCAGGCACCGCACTGTCAAAACATCACATGCGGAGGCATCCACATACATTGGCATGGCCTGCGTACCCAATGCTAAAGATAGGGTATGCAGGCCGCATGCCAACGGAGGTGGAGCTGAACAGAGGAGGCACGGCAGGGGGCTGAGCTTCATGGAGGAAGTGTGCATCTCTCCACAGCTCCTCCATATGCTAGTGTGAAACTAGCCTAAGACATAGTCATGGACCTCAAGCACTCTCATATTTGAAAAACACTATTATTTTGAGCATGCTATAAACTGCTACGTCAGAGAATGGCTAAAGCAATAGAGATTTAGTCACAGATTTAACAGTTTGGTCATCAGTAGAGATGAGCGAATTTGTTCGGTTTCGGTTCCAAATACAATCGGAATAGAATATTGATTTTGTAATATTCGTCGAGCACAGCTGAACGTCATCAGAGTCAATGGGAGTAGAAATTGCTGAATATGTTCGAAACCAATCATAAGACAAACATTCAGGCTGAATAGTGTTAGTCTATGGCTCGAATATATCAAAATCAGATTCTGGGACAAAATCCGAACAAATTCGTTCATCTCTAGTCATCAGTACGAGTTTGGTGGCGCACCCGGACATTAACTGATCAGTAGAAATCTACCCCAGCAGCATCCAGATATGAGTAATGTACAAGGTGTAACACAGCTTCTCTGTGCATTACATAGAGGCCACTCCTGAGGAATGTAGTTTATCTCTCATATGTAGGATAGGTTGTCATTATGTGTTTGGTGGGATCTGACACTGGGCACAGCCATTAATCAGCTGAAATCAGCTTCAGCAGTAGCCAGATATAAACAATGTATTATTCAGACAACAGCGGCCCCTTACATTGCCAAGTGGCTGATGCCAGGTGCTGTGTTTTATCTCCCATTCACATGGTAACTCATCCTACAGATAGGTCATCAATTGTTAAGTCTTTATTGCAACTTTCGATTGCAAGGTTAACACAAACATATGTCAATGGTGTCTAAAGACCTATTATTTAGACTTTTAATTGGAATATTTTAATTTTTTCGTCTGAGGATAAGATATCTATCTTTATCATATGACATACAATAAAACCTGTGCACATTTTTTTAATGCCTCTAACTCAAATAAACTTTTAAGGTTGCAATTTTCTGGCTCAATAAAATTCGGGCAAATAATATCAATTTAGAGGACCACATGGAAGTTTAATCATAGCGAGTACTAGAGATTACTGGGTGGAGATTATTGAATCTGCCAAGATTTGAATTTGGAACATTATTTGGTGAAAGATTGATGATCATTATCTGGCATCCTATCAGACCCCAAAGCATAATAAATGTAAGATGTAAACATAAATTAATAACTTACCACTTACCTGTTCAGCCACTGCTGTGGTCCTCCGTGCCTCTTCTTTATATCTTTCCCCATTGGGTGCATTCTCTTCAATCTGGCTAGGACTCTGATATCAATGCATGCTATGTCATTGTGGTATATAGCGTGATGTAACGACGGTATGACATGTGTAACAGAAAACTAACCAGTGTCCTGCAAAGACATGATGCACAGTGGCGTCAGTAGCTTACTCTGAACAGGAAGCCATGGATCAGAGTAAAGCAGGCTGAAAAGGGTGCATGCAACTTAATAAGAGAGGTGCAGAGGACCGGACTGAGGACTGCCTGGGTGGCGAGACAATTGAGCTTTTTTTAACCTTTTGCCATCCAGTTTGCTGAATTCATGCAGAATTTAGATTCTGGAGAATCCACATTTTTTTAAAATTGAAGGAGAAATCATTTCTCCTTAAACACATTTTCTCATCCCTACTGGGTACATTATGTTGCTTTGTTTTTATCACAAGTGAAAAAAAAGATAATCATGGCCACCGGGATATGATTATTGGGCAGGGATGCTGATTGGTGAAACTCGTAAAAGCTGCATACAGGAGTTAACAGTGTTTTTCAAACGGGGTCCAATTTTGATAAATTTACACAAGTCATATCACCTTGCTTTAGTTCCTCATAGTGTAATAAACTTTTTTTTACTCCGTGTGTCACTATGGTTAACTAACAGATGATAGGCCCACTCAGTTGTTAGCATATTCGGCCACCTATAAACCATTCTTCATCCTCAACCTCTTCACTGAGGCATATACTTTGTCAGAAAAAATCTCAGTTAGCTGCAAATATCCTGAAGCAGTCACAGTTAGCCACATCGATATAAAGATAGGCTAGTGATTTGTAGCACAGGACCACAAACATAGCCTGGTGTAGCCACGTAGAGGCCGGCCTTCCATAGTTACAAGGGTAACAGGCACAACATCAAAACAAGTAGCATACATAAAGGTACGCTAGAAGTTTAGACAAAGAAAACTAGATAAAGGTAATGGAAACCCCTCGTTTAATGACAGGAAAATCCACAATGGTGACAGAAATAACTTGAATCTTACAAAAGTAATAATAAATCAAAAATCTATGAAAATGAACAAGTGAAAGTCAGACATTGATTTTCAACCGTGCTTCCACAGAATTTTTTTTTAAAATAAAACTCATGAAATAGGCCTGGACAGAAATGATGGTATCCTTAAGTTAATATTTTGTTGCACAACCTTATGAGGCAATCACTGCAATCAAATGATTCCTGTAACTGTCAATGAGACTTCTGCACCTCTCAACAGGTATTTTGACCCACTCCTCAAGAGCAAACGGCTCTAGTTGTCTCGCATTTGAAGGTTGCATTTTACAAATGTTTCAGCTCTTTCCAAAGATGCTCAATAGGAATTAGGTCAGGGCTCATAGAAGGCCACTTCAGAATAGTCCAATGTTTTCCTCTTAGCCATTCTTGGTTGTTTTTAGCTATGTGTTTTGGGTCATTATCCTTTTGCAAGATCCATGACCTGCAACTGAGACTAAGTTTTCTGACACTGGGCAGCACAGCACATTTCTCTCTAGAATTCCTTGAAAGTCATGAGATTTAATTGTACTTTGCACAGATTCTAAACACCCTGTGCTAGAAGGAGCAAAGCAGCCCCAGAACATAACAGAGCCTCCTCCATGTTTCACAGTAAGGACAGTGTTCTTTTCTTGATATGCTTCATTTTTCCATCTGTGATCATAGAGCTGATGTGCCTTGCCAAAAGTTCCATTTTTGTCTCATCTGTCCATAGGACATTCACCCAGAAGCTTTGTGGCTTGTCAACATGTAGTTTGGCAAATTCCAGTCTGGCTTTTTTATGATTATTTTCAAAATGGTGTCCTCCTTGGTTGTCTCCAATGAAGTCCACTTTGGCTCATACAATGATGGATGGTGCAATCTGACACTGATGTTCCTTGAGCTTGAAGTTCACCTTTAATCTGTTTAGAAGTTTTTCTTTTGTTACCATTCATATTATCCATCTCTTTGATTTGTCATCAATTTTCTTCCTGCTTCCACATGCAGGGAGGTTGGCTACAGTCCCATGGAGCTTAAACTTCTGTATAATATGTGCAACTGTAGTAACAGGAACATCAAGCTGCTTGAAGATGGTCTTATAACGTTTACCTTTAACATGTTTGTCTATAAATTTATTTTTAATCTCCTGAGACAACTCTTCCCTTTGTTTCCTCTGGTCCATGTTGAGTGTGATACACACCATGTCTCCAAACAGCACAGTGAGTATCTGTAGCCCTACTTACAGGCCCACTCACTGATTCCAAGATTGTAGACACCTGTAATGATAACTAGTGTACACATCTTGATTTAGTATGTCCCTTTTTTCACATTATTTTCATGGGTACCATCATTTCTGTGCAGGCCTATTTCATGAGTTTTACTTTTAAAAAAATTATGTGGAAGCATGGTTGAAAAGCAATGTCTGACTTTCATTTGTTTATTTTCATAGATTTTTGATTTATCATTACTTTTGTCAGATTCAAGTTATTTATGTCACCATTGTGGGTTTTCTGTCATTAAATGAGGGGTACCAACAATTTTGACATGTGTATACAGATTACAGGAAACAAAAACTTGAAATGAAATGTAAGCCTACTGAAATGTATGCTCAGTTAATGCACTCAATACTTAGTTGGGGCTCCCTTTGCATCAATAACTGCATCAATGTGGCGTGGCATGGAGGCGATCAGCCTGTGACATTTGTAAGACAGTGCTCACTGTATGTGTTGGGGGACACTCGCTTGGCAATGGGATTAAGGCACACAGGTACAGTTTCTCACTGAAACAGTCTATTCGGTTTATTTAGACATCATAAGTTGTACCAAGAATAGTCCATTACTTAACATCAACGGAACATAATAAGGCACCACCAGTCAGTTCCAATAGCAGATACTTTTCTGCCCTTACTATAACCCCTTGTCATAGAATCATAGAATTACAGAATCATAGAGTTGGAAGGGACCTCCTGGGCCATCTAGTCCAACCCCCTGCTCAAAGCAGGATTCGCTAAATTATCCCAGACAGATGTCTGTCCAGCCTGTTTGAAGACTTCTATTGAAGGAGAACTCACCACCTCTCTAGGCAGCCTGTTCCACTCATTGATCACTCTAACTGTCAAAAAGTTTTTTCTAAAATCTAATCTTTGTCTCCTCCCATTCAGTTTTGTCCCATTGCTTCTAGTGTCTGAGGTTACCTTCATGGAGCTCCACTCCACACACTGACTCCTTGTCAGTCCTGGCTTCTAGGGAAGCTGCCTAACTGGAATCACTGTTCTGGATGATGACTTGTTCCACGGCCAAACCCGCAGGACCTTCCAACCCACCACCCATGTGACCAAACCACAGTTATATTATGTAGCTGAAGCCACCCCCATAGGTGGGAGGTGTGTGTGGTTAGCCAGTCCCGTCCAGTTCTCCGGCTAACCCTGTAAGCGCATCCCCTTATAAACAAAAACAAGGCTCGTAGAACTACAGGTCCCAGATCAACATTTCAGGCTTAAAGCGCAGAGGACCTTCTCCTCTGCGACAGACACCGGCCATTTACAACAATGCCGGTCACTGTCTCACACACTGCTAAGGTATTGTAGAAGCCCAGGTTGCTTTGATAGAAGCCTTCAGCTCGTCTGCATTGTTGGGTCTGGTGTTTCTCATCTTCCTCTCTGGGAATTCTCTACCTTAATCCGGTGAGGTGAGTTTGCTGGCCAATCAAGCACAGTAAATCTGTTGTTTTTAAACCAGATATTGGTACTTTTTGCAGTGTGGATAGATGCCTAGTCCTGCTGGAGAATTAAATTTCCATCTCCAAAAAAGGTTGTCAGTAGAGGGAAGCATGAAGTGCTCTAAAATTTCCTTGTAGGCAGCTGCCTTGACTTTGGTCTTGATAAAACACTGTGGACCTACATCAGCAGATGACATGACTCCCCAAGCCATAACTGATTGTGGAATCTTCACACTAGACCTCAAGCAGCTTGGATTGTGGCCTCTCCACTCTTCCTCCAGCCTCTGGGACCTTGATTTCCAAATGAAATGCAAAATTTACTTTCATCTGAAAACAACACCTTGGACCACTGAGCAACAGTCCAGTTTTTTTTTCCTTGGCCCAGGTAAAATGCTTCTGGCACTGTCCATTGGGCATGAGTGGCTTGACACAAGGAGTGTGACACTTGTAGCCCATGTCCTGGATATGTCTGCATGTGATGGCTCTTGAAGCAATGACTCCAGCAGCAGTCCACTCCTTGTGAATCTCCCCCAAATTTTTTAATGGCATTTTCTTAACAATCCTTTCACGGCTGCCGTTATCTTGGTTGCTTGTGCACCTTTTTCTACCACAATTTTTCCTTCCACTCCACTTTCCATTAATATGCTTGGATACAGCACTCTGTGAACAGCCAGCTTCTTTAGCAATGACCTTTTGTGGCTTACCCTCGTTTTGGAGTGTGTCAATGACTGCCTTCTGGACATCTGTCAAGTCAGCAGTCTTCCTCATGATTGTGGAGCCTGCTGAAAAAGACTAAGGGACCTTTTTAAATGGTTAGGAAGCCTTTGCAGGTATTTTTTTTGCTAATTTACTGAAATAATGACTTGGGTTTTAATTGGCTGCAAGCCATAATCATCACCATTTACAGAAATAAACGCTTGAAATAAATCACTCTGTTTGTAATGACTCTATCTAATATATGACTTTAACTTTTTGTATTGAAGAATTGAAATAAACTAAACTTTGATGATATTCTAATTTTGTGAGAAGCACCTGTATGATTCGTATTTCTTGAATATGATCCCAATTTAAATTTAGTTATTAACTGACCGCTATATTTTCTTTTGTCATGTACCAAAAAATACACAAGCCCTAATGGATTCTCTTTGTTTTAAGATGTACTGGCCATGTTACAGTTTGTAAATAGTGAAAACCTGTTTATTGTTTCACTACATCTCATGTACCATACAGCCCAAGCAGAAAATGGAAATATCTCTGTTTGCAGGCTAAATGAACTATTTAATTATTGAATGCAATGTAAGGTTGAGTGGGAAATTCATCTACAGTAATTGCAGTATTAGCAAGAATTAATTTGCCTGCTCAACAAAAATAAGGTTATGTAAAGAGGTAAACACAAATTGAATGTGGAAAATCCGTTACCAATTGACACCGCATTAATACAGCTAACAAGAGTACCACTACCATATCATCTAAGTAGCCACAATGTGATGTTTGATCATTTACCAGAACAACATTTTAATCTGTTGGCATCTTTGTTTTTACAGCTTCTTCTACAAAGACCACATATGTCAGCTACAGCAATCATGCCACCTGAGTCACAAAGGATGATCAACAGATATCTGACACCAAATTTTGGGATGTATCACATTCTAAAGTGCAAACTTTCTGAACCGATCAAGTAAACATAAAAGACATAATTTATGGAAAATGCCTGAATTTATTTTTCAAATGAAAGTGTCAAAATATTTTAAACTAAAGCACATGAAAGGAAAATGTTAATGTGCACAAGAAGAGATAACAGAGTCAATGCTATTGTTCACAGATGAAACTGCATTTTATGAAAAAAAAAGTCTGTCATATGTTACACCATAAATGTAAGTACTTTTTGTGATTTGTGAGAACTTTCATTCCTGTCCTATATTGTTCTATCTGTATAGGAGATGAGTTTGTGCATTGTATTGGCTGATTGACTTGAAGCCCTGGGTTGTGTTTAATAACTGCAATGGTTTACGCATGCACATTTTTTATACAAAAGATATTTCTAATAATAAAGGAATGTTTTGCAAATGGCGAGACTTTGATATTGTTTTGTATTTCTGACCAGGGCATAACGATTACAGTCGAAGGGGATGCGACTGTTCGTAAATAGCAGAAAGGCCCGATGGAGGCCAGTTTTATCTCTAACTGGATCAGCATCATCGAACCTGTGCCAGATCACTGCTGCCAAGACAAATAAAATCATGTGATTCATTAAAATATGAATAACTGCTCATCACAAGGACATAGTTTTGCCTAAGGCTACTTTCACACATCAGGTTTTCGGCGTCAGGCGCGATCCGGCGTCGTGCAAGAACGCCGGATCCGGCAAATGTTTAGTAAAACCTGATGTGCCGGATCCGGTTTTCTGCCGGATCCGTCTTTTTCTTGACAGACAAAACCGGATCCGTCTCATCCGGTTCATCCGTTTTTCTATCCGTTTTTCGACGGATTACGCCGGATCCGGTTTTTAAAATTGACCCTTGTGGCCTTCCGAACGGGATTGGCTACTGGAAAACTATATATAGCATGTTCCTACAGCCCTTCTTTGACAGGTTGTAGAGGAGAAAATGCAGGTTGGAGAGAAGAGCAAGTTACTGGCGAAGATGGATGTTGTCATTGGAAATATTTTGAAGAATTTGGCGGATTTTATAGCGGAGGCAAATCGTTTGAGGGTGATTGTTCTGGAGAAGGAGAGAGCGAGACAGCAGCGCATCAGGCATCGTAGACGACTTTTGTGGATCCACCCCATCACAGCCAAGAGAATGACGCGTGGGGTCTATTCTACACTCTGCATGGACCTTCGACGAAACCCGGATAAATTTTTTGGATATGTTAGGATGAAAATGGAGAATTTTGATTACTTGGTGGAGCGCATTGCACACCGCATAAGAAAAGCGGACAACTATTGCCGCTTCTCTGTTTCACCCGCAGAGCGTCTGATGGTGACTTTAAGGTAAGCCACATTTATTGGATGTGATCGCATCAGAGCACACTTTCACTGCAATCTTGTTGGTGGTAATTTGTATCTCCAAGTGTTATAGGTCAGTTTTGGTATGTAATGCTGTGATTTAAAACTAATTTATTGTTTGTTAATTCCCCACAGATTTCTTGCAACTGGAGAATCCCTTTCGTCACTGCATTTCCAGTACAGACTCGGGATTTCCACCATATCTGGAATTGTGAAGTACACATGCCGTGCACTGTGGGACTCCTTAGCTGAAGAGTTTTTACCAGAGCCCACAACAGAGAGGTGGATTGAAATTGCTGACAAGTTTCAACAGATATGTCAGTTTCCAAACTGCTTGGGCGCTGTGGACGGGAAACATATCCGCATTGTAAAGCCAGCTGGATCGGGATCGGAATATTTCAATTACAAGAAATATTTTTCAATTGTCCTCATGGCCATCGCTGACGCGGAATACAAATTTATTGCGGTTGATATTGGGGCCTATGGCCGCTCCAATGACTCTCAAGTTTTCAAACTGTCTGCCATGGGGCGTAAACTGTATGGAAACACCTTCCAGTTCCCACCACCTAGACCGCTGCCGCAAACATCTGGTCCACCTATGCCATTTGTCTGTGTAGGGGATGAAGCCTTCCAGCTGTCAGAACACCTTTTGAAACCGTACTCTAGCAGAGGATTAACAAGACCAAAACGCATTTTTAATTACCGCCTCACAAGAGCAAGAAGAATGGTTGAATGTACCTTTGGTATTCTGACAGCCAAATGGCGGGTCCTATTGACTGCGATCAACCTCAAGACAGAAACTGTGGACGAGGTGATCAAAGCGTGCGTGGTACTCCACAATTTTGTTATCCGCAAGGAACCCATTTCCATTGAGGACACCTCTGAAGAAACCACCTTGCAAGATTACCATGACATTACCACTAGAAGTTCTGTGACGGTTTCAGTAATGAGGGACAATTTTGCACTATACTTTATGTCACCTCAAGGCAGAGTACACTGGCAGGATGACAGAGTGTGAAAGATTTGTGCCCTAACCAAACTTGTGTACCTTCTGTACCAACAGTATATACCTTTGCCAACCAAAGTTGGCTATCTTGTCATGGTCTCTATTTTTAGCTTTAGGCCACAGGTGTGTACCTGGTTGTGTTTTATGCAAAGTATTTCACCTTTTAACAAAAGTTGTGTACATTGTTAGGAAATCACCAACAATAAACACAACTTTTTAGGTGAAATACTTTGCTTCAAACACAACCAGGAACACAACTGTGGCAAAAAGCTAAAATTTACCCACAGTTATATACCTAGTTTTGAATACCATTTCACCTTTTAAATAACCTGTATTTAACCTTTTTCGCCGCAGAAAGAAATGACAGACAACCAGTGTAAAATAATTTAACTTTTATTGAAAAATTTTTTTTTTTTAGTAAACTTTTTTAAAATGTTAATAAACATGTTTAATAAAAATTTGAAACTATAAAACTGAAACCATAAAACTGGTCATTTTTATTTAAATACACACATTATAATTCTGTGTAGTGTGTGGTGGAAATACTGCTGTAGGGGCTGCGGGACACTTCGACACTGGGAGTGTGGAGAGAGGACTGGGATCGTGGTGGGGAAGGAACAGTTAGAGGTGAAGGTGTGGAAAAAACTACAGAATGGGTGGACATGTGGGAAGCAGAAGAGGTGGTGGGTGGTGGAGTGGAGGGTTGGGCAGGGACTGTAGGAGCAGATGATGTTGATGGCAAGTTGTATGGGGAAGGAGTTTGGTACGGGGCAGGTTGCTGGAAGTGGGGAGATGTCTGGTACGGGGCAGGTTGCTGGAAGTGGGGAGATGTCTGGTACGGGGCAGGTTGCTGGAAGTGGGGAGATGTCTGGTACGGGGCAGGTTGCTGGAAGTGGGGAGATGTCTGGTACTGGGGAGGTTGCTGGTACTGGGGAGTTTGCAGGTACTGTGGAGGTTGCTGGTACTGGGGAGGTTGCTGGTGCTGGGGAGGTGGATGGTGCTGGGGAGGTGGATGGTGCTGGGGAGGTGGATGGTGCTGGGGAGGTGGATGGTATGTAATAGGAGGGGGAGGATGGAAAGTGGCTGGAGGTGGATGGTATGTAATAGGAGGGGGAGGATGGAAAGTGGCTGGAGGGGGTGTAGATGTAATAGGAGGGGGAGGATGGAAAGTGGCTGGAGGGGGTGTAGATGTAATAGGAGGGGGAGGATGGAAAGTGGCTGGAGGGGGTGTAGATGGAGGAACTACTGTGGTGGGAGGAGGAGGTTGGGAGGTAACTTGCTGGAGAGCAGCGTGGCATGAATGCATTACATGCATCTGCTGGGCAGGAGAGAGCGTTTCCATGCGCTCCACAACAGACCTGAAAAAGGTATGGTTTGGCGAAGATCTTGCTTCTGAATGCATGGTTTGCAGAAGTGTCTTCACCTCCAGAATGCTGGAGTTGATCTGCTGATAGCCTGCGGAGATTTGCTCTGACAAGACTTTTAGACAGTTCTGGAAAGATGCATTCAGATGCAAGAACTCTGGCGCATAAGTCTTTTCCTGACCCCTCTGCCGCTGCCGCCCAGTACCCGCAGGTGTACTAGAGGTGGCAGGGGCAGAAGGGTGGGGTAAAGGGAAAGCGATCTCCTCACCAGCAGCTTCATGTAATGTAGGCGGCCACGGTGCTCCTGTGCTGGTGGATGGGACAGATGGGTCGAATGTGTTGGAAGGCTGGGAAGGTGCAGATGTACCGGGGCGGTCGAAGTGTCCCTCGGTGCCGGTCTCCTCAGGGATCGCCTCAGAAGGGTCCAATCGTGCCGGCTCCCGAGTGCTGCTCACCGTGCTGTGGAATAAAGAGAAAAAAAAACAATTAAAATACTGACATGGTATGGCCCTGGCTGAAAAAAATTTTTACATCTAACATTTTTTTTCATATGTGGTGTGTAATATTTACCTTCTGGTGACCATTGTTTCCCGGAGGAACGACAGGGCTTCTGCGTACTTGTACTTGCTCCTGCGTCCTCCAGATCCACTCGGGGCCCGCATCTCTTTATTGAACTCCTTCTTGAAACGATCTCTCACAGACCGCCACCGATTCACAATTCTGTTCCCTGAAACGAGAAAGGAGTGGTTAGTATACAACATCAGTGTTTCCCAAACTCCAGTCCTCATGGTCCCCAGGGGTCATGTTTTCAGGATTTCCATAGTAAATAGAAATCCTGAACACATGATCCGTGGGGACCACGAGGACTGGAGTTCGGGAAACACTGGTTTAAATCAAGCAACCGGTACTGTATATACTTACGCTCTGTAATCTGGGCCCGAACATCGAGGTCCTCCCAGCGTCCCACAAGGAGCGAACAGATTTCCTCCCAGAGTCGTCGGGTAACGATCAGGTCAGCGTGGCGGCGGTCAGCCATATTCCAGAGCGGCTCCCTTTCTCTGACGAGATCGATGAGGCGGTCCACATCAATCCCTCCATCCTCAACGTCAGAGTCGGGAGCACGCTGTGAAGGCTGTTAAAGAAAAAGACAAAAATAACATAATTAGCCTCCACAAAAGAAATGAAATAAAAAGTGCAAAAAAAAAAAGCAAAAATATTTATACTTACACGCTGGTGACCGCCGCGTTGCTGTCGCCGACGACCCTGGGAGGCACTGCGAGGACCTCTTGGCCAAGCACCAGATTGGGAAGACTAGAGAAGAAAACAAAAAAAGTTATGTCTTTGGATGTAGGCATTTGTTTGCTGTGTGTGGTCTGCAGAACATTGTTTTCTATGTGTTGTGTGTAGTGTGATGTTGTGTTTCTGCGTTTGATGCAAAAAACTTACCAATTGTGAGCCCACTCCAGGTGTCTGTCCACCCCTTCCTTCTTCTTCTGGGAGCTCCTCTTCATCTTGTGATTCCTGTTTTGAAATAAAAGGCCATGAATAGACATATATTACAGAGAAGATGGATTTTGGAAATAAAAACTTACCGTCAAACGCTGACGATGCGAGGGAGGGCTCCCAGAAGATGATGTGCTGTCTTCCTGGTGGCCACACTCCATGCCTGTGGGTGGTGTTCCAGCTGCTGCCATTGCTTCTGCTGCTGCTGCTGCTGCATCTATTGGGCGGCTGTTGAATAAAGAGAAACAAAGGGCCAATGAATATCTTGATATTCAATAGCCCTAGTTTGGAGGAATGGGTGATTTGATAATTACCGTCTCTCATCTGCTGCTGGACTCCCCTCCCGTTGTTCAGCATGCTGCTCCAATTGGGGTGGTGCTGATGGTGCTGCTGCAGATGTCTCCTGCCTTCTCCTGCGCCTGGTTGCTGTCTTGGGTGGCATGTTGGGTGTGGCTGTGGGTCCCACTGTCTTGCTTTTATATATGTCTTGTGGGCAGAGCTACTGAGCATGCTCAGACCAAAAAACCGGATCCGGCTTTCGCCGGATCCGGCGCATTGCGGCGCTCATAGGCTTTCATTGTGTGAAAAAGCCGGACGCGCCGGATCCGGCGTGTCCGGCTTTTTCGCCGGAGACAAAAAATGTTACAGTCGACGTTTTTTCCAGACGCCGGATCGCGACACATTGCGACACATTGCCGGATCCGCCGCAAACCGGATGAAACGCATGGCCATACGGCGCGATCCGGCGCAAATGCAAGTCAATGGGGGGAAACCGGATCCGGCATTGCATTTTGCCGGATCCGGTTTCTGTCAAAAGCGCCGGATCGCGCCTGAAGGCGAAAACCTGATGTGTGAAAGAGGCCTTAAGAAATCACAAGTGTGACCACAGTTACAATACAATTCAATTCAATTCAAAGAAGCTTTATTGGCAGGACTAAATACACATTAGTTTTGCCAAAGCAAGTGTACAAAAGGGAATAGGGATAGGGACTGTAAAGATGTTGGGTAGGGGCTGTAGCAAAGGTGGATGGGGCAGATCCAGGATGAGGGCTATAGAAGTCCATGGCATAGGGAAGGTGGATGGGGGATGGGGGCAGATCCAGGGTGGGGTTATAGAAGTCCCTGACATAGGGAAGGTGAATGGGGGCATGGGGCAGATACAGGGTGGGGGCCAAAGAAGTCCATGGCATATCATAGTTCTCTTTCTCACAGTCTATGACATTCGCTCACATATTGTGCTGCTATCTCCACTGCTCTCTCTTCTTCCCCCAGCAGGATATAGGTTTTCTCTTCCTCCTTCATGGTGATGAAATCTGGGAAGAGATGTGAGAGTCTCCTGAAGTGAGTGTCCCTCACTGCTGAGTATTTGGAGCATACACAGCAAAAACCAATGTGTTTTGACCAGAGGGTCCTAATCCCTCTGGTCGAAATGTGATTGTTTTGATGACTGAGCTGCCTCGTCTATATTTATATTCCTGAAATAAACTTAAACATTTTTACTCACTCATGGTGTGCTGGAAATCCTTTCACCAGTAAAGTCTGACATGCTCATGTGCACATCTAAGAGAATTATACTGCAAGACTTGTGAGCTGGAATCCCCGTTTTTTTGCAAAGTTAATAATGGAGTTATTGACTACCCAAAAACCCTATCTCAATTATTATATTTCCTCATATAAAATGAAAACAACCTCAAACATTTTTATGTCACATGAACCTTGCTGCTAATCAGCTTCTGCAATTGACTCACTTCTTTCAGCCCTAACTGACATCCAGAAAGAGTTAGGAACCAGCAATAGTTTTCACTCTTGCCAGTTGAAACCAGAAGTTTACATACACTACATAAAAAGACACATATGCATGTTTTTCTCAATACCTGAAATGAAATCAAAATAAACCTTTCCTGTTTTTAGGTCAATTAGGATTACCATAATTATTAATAGTTTCCAAATGGCAGAATAATAAGAGAGAGAGAATGTTTTAAGATATTTTCAATACTTACTGTAAAGTCAAAAGTTTACATACACAAAGATTACTATGCCTTTAAAAAATTCTGGACTGACCATATCATGATGTCATGTGTTTGGAAGCTTCTGAGACACACCTGTGGATGTATTTTAATGCATACCTGAAGCACACTGCTTCTTTGTGTAGCATCACGGGAAAGTCTAAGAAATCAGCCAAGATTTCAGGAACAAAAATTGTGGACTTGCACACGTCTGGCTCATCCTTTGGTATAATTTCAAGATACCTGAAGGTGCCTTGTTCATCTGTACAAACAATTATGCAAGTACAAAAAGATGGGAATGTCCATCCATCATACCACTCAGGAAGGAGACTGGTTCTGGGTTTTAGAGATGAAAGTACTTTGGTACGACATAAGCATATTAACCCAAGGACAAAAGCAAAAGACCTTGTAAAGATGATGGTGGAAGCTGGAAAGATTATGTTAATATCCGCAGTGAACGCAATAATGTATCAAGATGGGCTGAAAGGCCACTTTGCCAGGAAAAAGCCATTACTCCAAAAGAAATAAAAAAGGCTAGATTAATGTTTGCAAATACATCCAAGAACAAATACCTTAGTTTTTGGAGACACGTCCTGGGGTCTGATGAGACTAAAATATAACCTTTTGGTCATAATGATCATTATTACATTTGGAGGAAACAGGGAGAAGCTTGGAAGCCTAAGAACACTATCCCAACTGTGAAACACGGGAGTGGCAGAATCATGTTGTGGGGTTGTTTTGCTGCAGGAGGGATTGGTGCACTTCACAAAATAGATGGCATCATGATAAAAGAAGATTATGTGGCAATACTGAAGCAACATCTCAAGACATCAGCCAGGAAGTTAAAGCTTGAGAGGAAATGTGTCTTCCAAATTGACAATGACCCAAAGCCTACTGCCAAAATGGTAACAATGTGGCTTAAGGATAACAAAATAAATGTTTTAAAGTGGCCATCATAAAGCCTTGATCTCAGTCCTATTTAAAATTTATGGGCAAAGCTGAAAAGGCAGGTGCGAGTAAAGCCTGTTTCACACTTCCGTTTGTCAGTATCCGTCAAAATCCACCGTTTTGCAAAAAAATGGATCCGCCATTTTGCTTGGCGGATCCGTTTTTTTCCATATTGAGTTGCATTACTGGCGGATCTTGACGGATGGCCATCTGTTGGATCCGTTTTTTGGCGGATCCGCCAAATTTTTGACGTCCGCTGACATGCCCGGACGGAGCATGCAATGTTTTTTGTGCTGCGGGATTCGCATTTTATAGTGCGCATGCCCGGGGGAAAGAAGTCAGCTGGAAATTTAACCCTGAAATCATTTTTGGCGGCCGCAAAAAAAATCTCTCTCCCTCTCCTTTCCCCAGCTACAGTTCCTTTAAAATTCTTCCTACATCGGATACATTAAAAAATGGTCCGGTAGCATCCATTGTCATCAGTACAGCAACGGATCCACTTTCGACCATTTTGGTGGATTTAAACTGATGCTAAAAACTGAAGTGTGAAACAGGCCTAAGGCGACCTACCAACCTGGATCAGTTACACCAGTTTTATCAGGAGGAATGAGCCCTCATTCCGACCAACTATAGTGAGAAGCTTGTGGAAGGATATCCCAAATGTTTGACCCAAGTCATTCAGTTAAGCTGGTTTCACATTTGCGTATCTGTGCACAGCGCTAGATCCGCATGCGCCATGCATACATATCTTTAACATGGTGTACTCAGGGACATGTGTTTGCATGCGTTCTAATGCAGATGTGCTCACATGCGTCATTTCGATGTGTGTGGCGGGGCGCGACGAACGCAACATGTTGCATTCTTTGAGACGTCAAAACTCCATCAAATATGGGCAGGCATGCGCATGCGGATGAGTGCATCAGAAAATTCATTACTGTCAATGGGAACACATTGGTACGCAAGGACATGTGTGCGCATGCATTTGAAACACATGCGGACTTCAGACTGAACATGTCCAGGAAGTTGTTTTCACTTCCACTCCTAATATGTCCTCTTCCCCCAATGTGTCCTCTGCGAATGTTTCTGATCCAATCCTCCAATTGACCGCCACTTCCCCTGTAACAACTTCCCCAACCACTCCCAGCCTACCTTCACAGCCCAACACCCCCCAGGTCCATAATGTAACTCCCTCCCACAGATCCAAAAAGTGAAGCCCTTTTTTTCTTTGTTGTTATTTATTTGCCAAATTTCCTCTTGTTGTTACGTTTGTTAATAAAAACTCTTTTGATTTACAATTCCTGTTTCTTTATCTCTTTATTTAAACACGTGTGTACTGTTAAGTGAAGTATTAACAGGTGTTACAGTAAAGGTGTTTATTATTAAAGTTACAGTCAAGGTGTTAGTATTAAAGTCAGCAAACATTATAGGTACATAACATTACAGGTCCATAACGTTACAGGACAGGTCAATTCAACTTAGTGGCTAAAACGTTTTGTCTTGCCATGCCACACGTCCAATATCTGAAACAAAGTATGCAGCAAATTTATGTCTCATTTGGGCAACTTCCACTGTTGTCCTCAAAGGGTGATCTTGGTAATCCTGCAATGTGGTATGAACAGGTTCGTCACGTTCTAATTCTTGTCGCTCTTTCACCAGGATGTAATTGTACAGAACAACACATGCTTTCACAACCTCAACAATTGTCTCAATTTTTAGATTGATGGCTGTTCCTAAAGTGCGCCATTTAGATACTAGCAATCCAAAGGCACACTCCACAGTTCTTCGTGCCCTTGTCAGTTGGTACATGTAAATCCTTTTGGTGTGATTCAAGTCCCTACTTGAGTACAGTTTTATGAGGTTGGCACACATTTGAAACACCGCATCCCCAACCACAAAAAATGGCATTGGCAGTCCTTCAGTGTTCTGAAGAGGTCGTGGCTGTGGAAAATTGAAATCATTACCATACAAATGTAGGCCCATGTCAGAGTTTTTCCTCGTCCAAATGAGCCAATGTTCACGGCGACAAATTGACAGTCAGCATCTGCAATTGCCATGAGAACAATGGAAAAGTATTTTTTGTAATTGAAATACTCGGATACACTTCCAGCAGGTTTCATAATCCAAATGTGTTTGCCGTCCACAGCCCCCAAACAGTTAGGAAAATTACAAATGTCCAGGAATTTTGCAGTATTTTCCAGCCAGAGTTCAGTTGTGGGTTGGGGGAGGAATTCTTCATGCAGAACATCACATAAAGCACATCAGGTATCTCCAACAATCCCAGAAAGCATGGACCCTCCAATCTGGAATTGAAAATGTAGATATGATAAGGTCTCTCCGGTCGCCAGGAATCTGCCGAACAGAAAATGGAAAAAAATAAACTACATGGCTTTAATAACAATAATAACGACATGTTTTTGTTTTTCAAAATTACATACCTCAGGGTCACCAACAGACGTTCCTCAACAGGAAGTTATGTGTCTGGCCTGGTGATGGATTCTTGGACACATAGCAGCAAGTCATTGAAGCTCTGTTCCGACATTCTCGTTTACTCAAAAAACTTCTCCAGGTTTTCACGCAGCTCATTGTACAAGGAGTGGTAGGCTCCATGGTTCTCTCGGACTGCAATGATGGGGTGTTGCCAATATTGAAGACAACGTCTTCTCTGTCTTTCTTTTCTTCTTTCTTCTTCACAATCAAAGGCAAGAGCCAATTTCAATGGCACATCAAGATGAACAAGGAAGCTCTCCACACTTAGATCCATCTTGAAGCTGGATACAGCAGTAAAAGACAAAGATTTCATCTGTGCAGTGTGTCTATACATAGAAAGCCCATGAGACACGTCCATTGGGTGTCTGGTGTCATATCGAATGCATGCGCATAAACAACGCAAATACATGCAAAAACTATACAAACGCATGCATGCGCAGTGGTTTTTTTCGTCATGTGTAAGATGATGCGGATGATACCTTGCGGACTCAAACGCTAATGTGAACCTAGCCTTAAAGGGTAATGGCACAAAATACCAATGAAATGTATGTAAACATTTGACTTTATGATAAGATTGTAATACGCATAGTATATATGTGTGTTGAAATTGTAGCCAGGAAACCAGGCTACATAATAGAAATGATGTAAAATAATCCTATAGGACACAAATATATATGCAGGACTGTAAGGGGTAACTGTCAAAATTAAATAGCAACAACAAAAATTGAACGACCAACAGCCAAAGAAACCCTAAAAGATAATATTTTATTGGTATAGATCATAAAATGAACACAGGTTCACATGTAAAGGGGGGTCAAAAGGCATAAAAATGGCAAAAAAAGCCATGCATGTTGTCTACACCATACAGGAATCATATTTCAAAGGGGTTAGCCTGCGTGTCTGTCTCTCATCCATTCAGGTAACGCTGTTATATTTTATACATGCCACTACTTTGGTTCTTTATTTTATCTGCAGTGGGTCAGGTCGGTCCATATGGATGTCTATGCACACTGGTGCTGTATATATGCTTTATTACCTCTAGGTGACTGACAGACCAACTGCAGTGATTGTGGTTTTCTATATGATTATTGTTACCATATGCTATTGGCCGTTATTTGATGGCCATATGACTAATGTTAACTGCTTTTTGAAGAACCAATTATCCTATGGCTATTGTGATCCTTTGAAATATGATTCCTGTATGGTGTAGACAACATGCATGGCTTTTTTTGCCATTTTTATGCCTTTTGACCCCCCTTTACATGTGAACCTGTGTTCATTTTATGATCTATACCAATAAAATATTATCTTTTAGGGTTTCTTTGGCTGTTGGTCGTTCAATTTTTGTTGTTGCTAAACATTTGACTTTGCAGTAAGTAATAAAAATGCCTTAAAATATTCTCTCTTTCTCATTATATCTCCTTGACGAAATAAAAAGACACGTAGAGGTGCAATGTTGTGAACAGGCAACCCCAGCTGGCTGTGTGCCTGAAAGCAAAAAAAAAAACAAGGTAATGCGGCCACAATTACATCAAGGCATGACGTCATAAAGTCCACTTAAGCCGTTTCGGATAATTTGGTGTCCTTCATCAGAGGCGACTGGTAGCATGCTATACCTAGTTGTGTCTGTTTCATCTGAAGGAAGTAAGAATGAAGTAGTCCATTTGCGGCAGGCTCATATGTCATAACAGCATCACACAAACGCCGGGAGACGTGGAGCTGATGTCACTGGAACTGTGCTAGAACAGTACAGGCTGTTTTTAGTCTAGATGGATAGGGAATATAGAAATTGAGAAGGGGTTCTCTAAGCAGTGGACAACCACTTTAAGGGAATAAGTGGCCTCCATTACAAAGACAGATTTTGTGGTTTTTCAATTTGGATAAAACAAAGTCTTATTGACTTAAGATCTTATCACAATCTACAAATATATAAAGCTACCTCACAGAAATCTTTCTTATGATCTTTTTATAGCTAGTCCAACAGTAATGAAAAGGGGACATCCTCTATATCTAGAGGAAATACATGTGATGCTGAATTACCACTCATGGACAAGCTGTGAGAAAGGGTAATCAAGAAGTCCGAGGTCAGATACCAGGAGGAATCATGGCGCAAAGGGGGAAGACAAAGTTATGGTCAGGTAACAGTCCAGAGTAAAATACCAGGAGGGTACATCAAGACAAGGGATTAATAAAAATGGATAGTCAGAGTTTTAGTCTGGAATCAGGTACGTGCACTCAGAGAGCATCAAGAGAAAAAGGAATAATTCAAATGAATGGTCACAACAAATCCTAGGTCTGGCAATGAGATCAGAGAAAGACACAATCAGACACAGAGCTATGCACACCTCAAGCAAAGCTAAACTACAGCTGACATTGAACTGCTAACAATTAGCCAGGTAAATAGTTAGAAAATCGCCAAGGATGGGAGTCACCTGGAAATACGCCCGCTGAGTAGGCCAGATTGAGCAGCAGAACTGTCAATCAAAATGCTAAAAAGCCAGCATGCCCCAGCAACAGGTTGAATGACTGGACTGTCACTCACAACACTGACAGTCCAGCACACTCCAGGTCCCATAGGGTGGCTTTGCTGTCACTCACAGCAAAGATGAAACCATGACAGTACACCCCTTTTCTAGGGGGTCAATTGGACCACCAAGCTTTACAGGAAACCTAGAATGAGAGGCCCTGACCAGTTGATCAACTCTTACAGATCGGACTGGTTCTCAGGATCTCTCCTTCAGTCCATGTCCCTTCCAATGGATGATGCACTGGAGGTAATTGCGGACCCTCCGGGAATCCACAACTCTGTACCTCATACTAAGATGGTCATTGACAGCAACAGGAGGAGGCAGGGATGAGGGTGACACCACCGAGGGGACAAACTCCTTCAACAGGGCTCTATGGAAGACATTAGGGATATGGAAAAATGCAGGAAGCTTCAACCTAAAGGCCACAGGATTGACCACTTCTAGAACCTCATAGGGACCGATGAACTTTGGACCAAACTTCGCCGATGTTACCTTAAGTTTAATGTTTCTGGATGACAGTCAAACCCTATTATCCACTTTAAAAATAAAAACCACTGAACATCTTCTACAACCTTCTATTTTGAACACACTTGAGACTCCCAAATATTTTATTGAACCTCCTTCTAAACATCTCGGCTCCACCCCAAGACACCCAGAACTTATCCTGGAAAATTTAGGAAATGAGGCGGATACAAAATCTTTACTATCACTACTCATTGACAGCCACCAAGAGTCTGAAAATAGCTTTCTGTGTAGCTGTGTCCCCAGGATGAACACTCAAGAAGGAATCATAAAATTCCTTTAACAAGTGCAATGTTAAGTACACAGGTATAATGAATTTATACCCTGGAGTGGCTGACGGAGCCAATGACTGAGTTTTGCAGATTACCTTCAATATCGAGGAAACTGCAGAAACCACAATGCCCTTAGGAAGAATGAAGGATGGAGGTTCTGGAGGGAAAACTGAATCAAGACTGTGTGACAATATGTCACCCTTCACAATCTTAGACCCTGGCCAGAATGTAATAGAGAACTTGAGTCTAGAGAGAAATAAGAACCTTCTGACCTGTCTAGGAGTTAGCCATTTATCTGATTCAATGTAAACTAAATTCTTGTGGTCAGTAATCACAGTGACTTGATGAACTGCCCCCTCCAAAAAATGCCTCCAGTCCTCAAAATCTGATTTAACAAGAAGTAACTCACAATTTCCGACATCATAATTTCTTTCAGCATACAAAAATTTCTTAGAGAAAAATTCACATGGCCGCAAATTAGACAGAGTTTTTGACCGCTGCAATAAAATGGTCCCATACCTTGACCTCTGGCATCCACCTCCACAATGAAGTGTCCCTGAAGATTAGGTTGGATTAGAACAGGAGCAGACATAAAATACATTTTCAATTTTTCAAAAGCCCCAGTAGCATCTGGTGACCAAACCTTCAGATCCGCCCCCATGCATGTGAGCTCACTAAGAGGTTTAGCAATCTGAGAAAACCCCTTAATGCATTTCCTATAATAATTGGCAAATCCCCAAAAACTTTGCAATTCTTTTACATCACTAGGGTGAACTCAATCTATTATGGCTTGCACCTTCCTAGGAGCTACTTTGAACTAATCCGCTGAAAAAATGTGTCCCAGAAAGGAAACCGCCTGAACAGAATAAATACAATTCTCAATTTTCACAAGCAAAGAATTTTCCCTCAATCTTTAAAACACTACATGGACATGTTCCTGATGACTGTCCAAATGAGGTTAGAAAATTTAAATATCAAGAAGGTAATTAACAACAAATCTATCAATGAAATCAGAAAATACATCATTCATAAGGTTTTCAAATACCACTGTTGCACTGGTTAACCCAAGAGGCATGGCAAGATTTTTTAATAAATCCTTCAAAGATTAAAATGTAGTTTTCCACTCATCACCCTTCTGGATGTATATCAAACTGTAAGCCCCTTTAAGGTCTAGTTTAGAAAACTATTTAGCCCCAGTAAGTTGATTATAAAGGTTGGGGGTGATTGGAAGTGGGTAAGTATTCTTAACCATGATTTTGCTTAGTTCTCAGAAATCAAAGCAATGACAGAGACCTCAATCTTTCTTTTTTACAAAGAAAAATCCATCAGCCACAGGGGAGGAAGGACAGATATGGCCCTTCTGTATACTTTTGTTCATATAATTTTTCATGGCGGTATCTTCAGGCCCAGATAAATTATACAGGCGAGCTTTATTTAATTTGGCACCAGGGACGATCAATAGTACAATCATAAGGATGATGGGTAGCTAATGTCTCCAACTCTATTTCTGAAAACACATCTTTAAAATCTTTCAGATATTCCGACAGATGCTCAAGACTTGCAGAGCATACTTTTGCAGAACTTAGACATTTCTTATGACATTTAGGGCCTCACTTAACAATTTTCTTCTTACACCATTCAATTACAGAATTGTGAATAAGCTCAAATGGAAGCCCCAACACCCCCAGATGTTAGCTTATCTTAGAAAAAACAGAAAATGGATGCTGTGTGAAGTGATCCTACTTAAAGTGGGAATTCTACCATTACAAATTTGACAAAGTTCTGAAGTAGCGGTGTTTTGTAAATCGCCAATATTTGTTTTTTCCAGAATAACTGCCCCTAATCCTAATTTCTGAACCAGTACAGAATCAATAAAGTTAGCTGCAGACGCGCAGTCAATGAAAGCCAATGCTGACAAGCCTAGTTCTTGAGAGACAAAACCATTTTAACCCCTTCGCGACCTTGGGATTTTACATTTTTGTGTTTTTGTGTAACGAATGGAAGCGGAGGCAGAGATGGTGAAGTTCACATTTGCTTTTACTTTTTAAGTGGAACCTTGGGACCATGGTCTGGGGGCTCCGGAGGGGGCGTGACTAGTGAGCCCCGGGTACCTGTAGTAAAAACCCTCAGACAGGGCCAGAATGGAATACCCAGAGGACACAGGTGCTACCTCCAGTTAGACCCCGAACACGTGGCAGCTGTCCCAGCGGGACCAAAAGAGGTAACAGTAGTTGCAGTAGAGTCCGTAATGAGATGGGTCCTGGATCCGGGTAGTTGGTAAGGAGTCGGTTCCAGTGACCTTCACACAGTCGTTGGACTCAGATGGCTGTTGGCGGAACGGGATGACTTTCACCCAGATGGTTGCAGATATAACCAGGAAGCAAAGGATACTGATATTCTGTGGAGACAGATAGCATTAGAAAATGCACAGAGACTGCAGACTCTGCGCAGACAGGTTAGCATGAGAACCGGATGTAGCAATGATTGATACTCATTGCTCCAGTGCTCTCCCTCTGGAGGAGAGGCAAGAAATAGCAGCCAGTGGGCTGCCATTGGATAATTCCACTTTTTGAAAAATACACACCGTCCCTTTAAGAAGGCAGGAGAGCAGGCGGGCGGGCTCTAATAGCTCTAGTTACAGATCTGCCGACAAGATGCCAGGAGGTGGAGGCAGGAGGGAGGCCTGCATGCAGAGCAGCAGCATGAGACCCAGAGGAGGCCAGCTGCCGCCTAAGGACAGCGTGCGAGGCTGGAGGTGAGTGCCCAGAATGGAGGGCAGCAGCAGACCTGTATGCAGCACCAGGACAGGGACGAGGTGTAACAGTGGCAGACCTGGGCACAGCGCCAGGACAGGGACAACAGTATCCCCCTCTTTATACCCCCTCTTCTTCAAGCCTGCGTAGAATCTTTTAAGGAGAAGAGTAACCTGGATGTTCTCTCTAGGCTCCCAAGATCTCTCCTCAGGACTAAAACCCTTCCAGTCCACCAGGTAGTAGGTCTTACCCGTTACTTTTTTCACGGCCAGGATATGTTTTACCTCAAAAATATCATCGTCTGAGACAGGGTCAGGAGTGGTACCCGGATCCTTAAAGAAGGAACTCAACACTACTGGTTTGAGGAGAGAAACATGAAAGGAGTTAGGCACACGTAGAGAAGTAGGCAACTTCAGCTTGTAAGAGACTGGATTGGTTTGTCTCAAGATCTCAAATGGTCCAATGAACCGGGGACCCAATTTGTAGGATGGCATCTTTAAATGGATGTACTTTGAAGAGAGTCATACCTTGTCTCTGGGGCAAAAGGTAGGCGCATCCAAACATCTCTTGTTCGCATGTCTTTTCATACGCTGGGAGGCTTTCTCTAGAGCAGTTTTGGTATCCCTCCAGACCTTAGAAAAATCTTCGGTGAAAGTTTCGGCAGCTGGAACGCCAGATGATTCGGAGATGGGAAGAGGTATTTCGGGTTGCAATCCGAAGACAATCTGAAAGGGAGACTTTCCAGAAGATTCACTTACTTGGTTGTTGTAGGAAAATTCGGCCCAGGACAGTGTCTACCCAGTCGTCATGATGCGCATTGACAAAGTGACGCAGGAATCCAGCCAGAATTTGATTCGTCCTCTCCACTTGTCCATTGGACTGGGGATGGTATGCTGAGGAAAAATCCAGTACAATTCTTACCAGTTTACAAACTGCTATCCAGAATCTTGAGGTGAACTGGACTCCTCTGTCGGACACGATGTGGAGAGGGAAGCCATGGAGACGGAAGATATGCCGGATGAACAGATCCGCCAACTCAGGAGCAGTTGGAAGACCGGGTAGCGGAATGAAGTGAGCCATTTTAGAGAAGCGATCCACCACTACCCACACCACAGAACAGCCAGATGAGATCGGAAGATCTGTGATGAAGTCCATCGCAATGTGTTGCCAGGGAAAGGACGGAATTGGAAGAGGCTGAAGCCTACCTGCGGGTAGGTGCTTGGCCGTCTTGTTACGAGCACAGGAAGGACAGGCTGTGACATACTCCTGAATGTCCTTAGCCATAGCAGGACACCAGTAGTACTGGGAGATGAGTTGCAGAGTCTTTCTCTGACCGGCGTGACCAGCCAACTTGGATGAGTGGCCCCACCGAAGGACACGAGTACGTTTAGAAGCTGACACGAAAGTTTTCCCAGGGGGAAGCCTGGTAAGATCAGCAGAAGCGACAGCGACAGCGACTAACTTTGAGGGTTCAATGATGTGCTGCAGTTCTTCTTCTTGATCAGGAGGTAGAAAGGCTCTGGAAAGTGTGCTTGCTTTGATATTTTTATCAGCTGGGCGAAAATGAAGAGCAAAATTGAAGCGAGCAAAAAGCAAAGCCCAGCTGGCTTGACGAGAATTCAGCCTTTGCGCAGTTTGGAGGTAAGCAAGGTTTTTGTGATCGGTGTATATGACTACCTGGTGAAGAGCTCCTTCTAGAAGATGTCTCCACTCCTGCAGAGCCAATTTGATAGCCAACAATTCCTGATCTCCAATGGAATAATTCCTCTCTGCGGAAGAAAACCCACTGGAGTGCATTCGTCCAGTGGGCGATTTCTGGGTTAGTACGGCTCCCGCACCTACTGAAAAGGCATCAACCTCGAGAAAAAATTGTTCATTGGAGTTAGGACGATGAAGAATAGGTGCGACAGTAAAGGCCTTTTTGAGAGAAACAAAAGCCTCCTCAGCATCAGGAGGCCAATCTTTGGGATTTGTACCTTTCCAGGTCAGGGCAGAGATGGGCGCCACTCGGGTGGAGAAGATAGGAATGAATTGTCTGTAGTAGTTGGCGAAGCCCAGAAATCGCTGTATGGCCTTCAGCCCAGACCGATGAGGCCACTTGAGTACAGCCAATAACTACTCTGGATCCATTTTTAATCCTGTGGAGGAAACAATGTAACCAAGGAAAGGCAAAGAGGATTGTTCAAAGAGGCACTTTTCCAACTTGGCATACAGTCTGTTCTCCCTGAGCCTTTGTAAGACTAGACGTACTTGCCTGCGGTGCGAGACCAAGTCAGTAGAAAAAATCAGAATGTCGTCTAGACAGAGAACAACACAGGTGTAAAGAAGATCCCTGAAAATGTCATTGATGAACTCTTGGAAAACAGCAGGTGCATTGCTTAGACCAAACGGCATTACCAAGTACTCGTAGTGGCCATCACGGGTATTGAAGACTGTTTTCCATTCGTCTCCATCCCTGATTCAGATCAAATTGTAGGCACCTCTGAGATCCAGCTTGGTGAAGATCTTGGCCCCTCGGAGACGGTCAAACAGTTCTGAAATTAGAGGCAAAGGGTACCTGTTTTTTACCGTGATCTGGTTCAGCCCCCGGTAGTCGATACAGGGCCGCAAGGATCCATTATTTTTCTTAATGAAGAAGAAGTCTGCTCCTGTCGGTGATGATGATTTTCGGATAAACCCTCTGGCCAAATTCTCCTGGATGTAGTCCGACATAGCCTGAGTCTCTGCATGGGAAAGAGGGTAAACTCTCCCACGGGGAGGAGATGTACCAGAAAGAAGATCTATTGGACAGTCATACGACCTGTGGGGGGGGAGCTTTTCAGCCTCCTTTTTCCCAAAGACATCCGAGAAGGACCATTAAGCGGATGGTAATCCACGCAGGGCAGCAGGTTGGACCAGAGGAGAAACTGGTTCAATCCGGGTTAAGCAACGGTCCGAGCAGGAATCTCCCCAACGTGGAATTTCGCCTGTTCTCCAATTAAGGACTGGTTCGTGTTTCTGAAACCAAGGCAAACCTAGAAGCAAGGGGTGAGAAAAACCAGCGTACACATAAAAACGGATTCTTTCAGAAAGCATAAGACCTACCCGGAGTTCCACTGGCTCAGTCTGGAACGGGACGGGTTCAGTCAGTGGCTGGCCATCAACAGCGGTTACCCGCAATGGATTGGGAAGAGCCTGAACTGGTAAGTGGTAGCGATCCACAAGCGTCTGCTGGATAACGCTTACGGCGGCTCCGGAATCCAACAGAGTCCAGAAATTTTTATTGCAGGTCATGGAGACTGAGATCTGCAATGAAGGAGAGGAGCATTCTCTACCTAGGGTGGCCTCTCCTACCGAGCCTAGGCACAGGAGTTTCCCGACTTCTTTGGACAGGAGCGGATCAGGTGTTTGGAACTACCACAGTACAGACAGCTTCTGTCTTTGCGACATGCCTCCTGGCAGCGACTGGCCAGACTTACATGATCTACCTTCATGGCTTCAGGAGAAGAGTATGAGGTAGCCGTCTTGGAAGAATTAGAGTCCAGGTGGTAGGACCTTTTGTTTCGCTTAATCGCCATGGAACGCTCCTGAAAACGCAGGTCAGTCCGGGTCGCCAAGGAAATCAGGTCATCCAAGATGGTAGGCCTGTCCCGTCCCGCCAGCTCATCCTTAATTCTTCCAGATAGGCCCTCCCAGAAGGTGGCAAGCAAGGCCTCATTGTTCCAGGATAACTCAGACGAGAGGGTGCGGAACTGAACAGCATTTTGAGCCACCGTGAGGGTTCCTTGGCGTAAGCGAAGCAGGGCAGAAGCGGTCGACGTGACCCGACCAGGTTCATCAAAGGTCCTGCGAAAGTCTCTAGGAAAGATTGGAGATCATTAACCAGCAGGTCTCCTCTTTCCCATAATGGATTTAGCCAGGCAAGAGCCTCTCCTGCTAGATGTGACATAATGAAGCCCACTTTGGCACGGTCAGAAGCAAACATGTGCCCCAAGATTTCGAAGTGTAGGGTACACTGATTGAGAAAACCCCGACACTGAGTGGGATCACCATGGAAGCGGGTAGGAGCCACTAGGCAAGGACCCTTGCTTGCCGTGACAACAGGTACCTGGATGCTGATAGATGAATCAGAAGCAGCCGGGTTCAGCAGAGAATCAATGCGGGTGGACAGGTTACGTAGATACGTCGTGATCTTGTCCTGTTGATATCTTAAACAGGTCACCTCTTGGCACAGATCCATAGTCGGAGGCCTCTGGGGTCCAGCAGATTCCATGGCCGGAGCATTCTGTAACAAATGGAAGCGGAGGCAGAGATGGTGAAGTTCACATTCATTTTTATTTTTCAAGTGGAACCTCGAGACCACGGTCCGGGGGGCTCTGAAGGGGGCGTGACTAGTGAGGCCTAGGTACCCGTAGTAAAGCGCCTCAGACAGGGCCAGAATGGAATACCCGGAGGACACAGGTGCTACCTTCAGTTAGACCCCGAACATGTGGCAGCTGTCCCAGCGGGACCAAAAGGGATAACAGTAGTTAGAGCACGGTCCGTAATGAGATGGTTCCTGGATCCGGGTAGTTGGTAAGGAGTCGGTTCCAGCGACCTGATTCACACAGTCCTTGGACTCAGATGACTGTTGGCAGAACGGAATGGCTTTCGCCCAGATGGTTGCAGATATAACCAGGAAGCACAGGATACTGATATTCTGTGGAGACAGATAGCATTAGAAAATGCACAGAGACTGCAGACTCAGCGCAGACAGGTTAGCATGAGAACCGGATGTAGCAATGATTGATACTCATTGCTCCCTCGCGCTCCCTCTGGAGGAGAGGCCAGAAATAGCAGACAGCGCGCTGCCATTGGATAATTGCACTTTTTGAAAAATGCACGCGATCCCTTTAAGAAGGCAGGAAAGCAGGCAGGTGGGCCCTAATAGCTCTAGTCACAGATCTGCCGACAGGACTCCAGGAGGTGGAGGCAGGAGGGAGGCCTGCATGCAGAGCAGCAGCATGAGACCCAGAGGAGGCCGGCTGCCGCCTAAGGACAGCCTGCGAGGCTGGAGGTGAGTGCCCAGAACGGAGGGCAGCGGCAGACCTGGACGCAGTGCCAGGACGGGGACGAGGTGTAACAGTGGGAGACTTGGGCGCAGCGCCAGGAAGGGGACCGGGTGTAACATTTTGTTTTTTGATCCCGTTCTTTCCAGAGCATAACTTTTTTAATTTTCCGTGAATATGGCCATGTCATGTCTTGATTTTTGTAGGATGAGTTGTACTTTTGAACAATGCCATAGATTTTGCCATGTAGTTTACTGAAAAACAAGAAAATAATTTGGTGGAGTGCGGTGAAATTGCAAAAATTATGCAATTCCACAAATGTTTTTTTAACCCCTTACCTACAATTGATGTAATATTCCGTCCATATGACCATGGACCTAATTACCATGGACGGAATATTACGTCATGCCCTTTAATGCGACATCGCGACTTAAGTCGCGGTGATCGCATTAAAATGCCGATGCCATCTTACCTCAGGATAGATGGCCTCGGCATCCCGGGCAGTCTCCGCCCTGGCCCGCCCCTCTCTGAGCTGTGATTGGCTGTTCAATTCAGAACAACCAATCACAGCAATTCTCTTTGTTTCAGCCAATCAGATTGGCTGAAACAACAGGAATCTAGGCTAGGATCGAGTACCGATGACTCGATCCTAGGACCGGTGCCTGGCAACGCCAGGCACCGGAGAAAAGCCCCCAGATTGGCACGATCGCCGATCTAATCGATCGCGCCAATCGCAGCGCACAGCGGCGCAATATCGCCGCTGTGCCCTGCCGGTACCGGTCCGGATCGGTGCTGTAATAGCACCGATCCTAGGCCGGAGCCTAGGACAGGCCCAGCAGGGCCTGCAGGAAGTGGTTGGCGCGATCGATTAGATTGGCGATCGCGCCAGCCACAGGGCACAGCTGCGGTCACCATGTGACCGCTCTGTGCCCTGCTGATGACCTGGCCATGACCTGCCTAGGAATCAGAGCTGTGAGCTCCGATACTAGGCAGTTACCATGGTCACCAGGCAGATCAGGGATTGGTGGGATCGATGTAATCATTCGATCCCACCAATGACAGGTCACAGCAGCGATGTGACCGCTCTGTGACCTGCCCCTGACCTGCCTCTGACCTGTCTAACCTGTCTGCAGGGGTCTTCACCCTAGCTGAGGATTCCTGCAGAGAGGTCGGACACAGCAAGAGCTCCTGTGCTGGGTATTGTGGTGCCACAATCCCTGCAGAAGAAAGAAGAAGAAGAAAGAAAACTACAACTGTAAGTGTTAATTGATCCCTGATCCCCTGCCCAATCTATCTTCACCCCCCCACCTATCTTCATCCCCCCCATCCCCCGTCCACCCCCCCTTTTACCCCCCTCACCCCCCCTCACCCCCCTTTTACCCCCTCCACCCCCCCTTTTGCGCCGCCTCCGTGTGCAGCCGCCGAGCCTTGATTGGTGGCGCAGTTCACCGATCAACACTCGTGCTCGCTTTTTTTTCCTCCGCACACACATCCCGTTTTTCATTTTTTTTCTCCCCCCCTTGTGCCACCTAACTACAACCCTAACTGACCCCTGCCCAATATCTCTTCATCCACCCCAATCCCCCCATCCCCTTTCCCCCTATTTTTACCCCCTTCCACCCCACTTTTGCGCCACCTCCGTGCGCAGCCACCGAGCGTTGATCGGTGACGCAGTTCACCGATCAACACTCGTGCTCACTTTTTTTCCTTCGCACACACATCCCGTTTTTCATTTTTTTTCTCCCCCCTTGTGCCACCTAACTACAACCCTAACTGACCCCTGCCCAATCTCTCTTCATCCACCCCAATCCCCCCATCCCCCACCCCCCTCCACCCCACTTTTGCGCCACCTGCCTGCCGTTTTAAATTTTTTTCTCCCCTTTTTGTGCCACCTAACTACAACCCTAACTGTTGATCCCTGTCCGATCTTTATTCATCCACCCCAATCCCCCCAGCCCCCTCTTTTTACCCCCCTTTGTGCCGTTTCCGTGTGCATATTTAGCAGCCGCTGAATTTTGATAAGTGACGCAATTCACTTATAAAAGTTCGTGCCGGCTGTTTTCCATTTTTCTTTTTCACCTCCCCCCCCCCCTTTGAGCCACCCCTGTGCACACATCCAGCAGCCACTAAATTTTGGTAAGTGACGCCGTTCACTTACCATATCTAGGTCCTGCTGTTTTAGACTTTTTTTTCCACATTTCCTTTTAGCTTTTTCTTACAGGATAGTGTGCACCAATCACTAGCCCCCCACCACATACACAGTTATAAATAAAGTACACCCAAGCACCATATTTACACAAAAAAATGTCCCGCCCATCACGTTCCTCCCAACAGCGCTATTCAATGGAGGAGGCATATTCTTACCTTGCCTCCGACACTGATAGCGAGGATGACGATCCGACTTTTCTTTATTTTTCGGATTCTTCATCCTCTTCTTCTTCCTCTTCCCCCTCCTCATCTTCCTCCTCGGGTCCTGCGGAACTGCCACGCAGACGCTCCAGGACAGAAGATGAGGCAGCGCCCACCATGCCCGCAGCTGATTCAGCAAACCCTGTGTGGACCTCGCCCCCTGAAAATTACGAGCCACTGATTCCTGATTTTGTGGCAGAATCAGGAATCAAGTTTGACACCACCGGCCTCACAGAAATTGACTTTTTCAAAGACTTTTTCTCTGAGGATTTTGTTAACCACATGGTGGAGCAAACTAATTTGTACGCTCGGCAATTTTTGGAGCAAAACCCGCTTTCATCCTATACTAACTGGTCTCCTGTGGACGCAGTTGAAATGACGAAGTTTTGGGGCCTGGTCCTCCACATGGGTATCCTGAAGAAGCCTGAAATTTCGCAATATTGGAGTGTTGATATTTTATACAACACTCCAGTGTTCCGAATGGTCATGGTCCGGGCGCGTTTTCAGGCCATCCTCAAGTTTCTGCATTATAACGATAATGCACAGTGTCTCGCACGAGATGACCCCAACTTTGACCGTCTGTTCAAAGTTCGGCCGGTCATCGAACACTTCAACAAAAAGTTTGCTGAAGTGTACGTGCTCCAAAGGAACATCTGCGTGGACGAGTCCTTGGTCCATTTTAAGGGCAGGCTCGGATTCCGTCAATACCTGCCCAGTAAGAGGGCCAGGTACGGAATCAAACTCTATAAGCTGTGTGAGAGTACCTCAGGGTACACCCACAGGTTTAGAGTGTACGAAGGAAAGGACACCAGGATTGAACCCCCTGAGTGTCCTCCTGACCTGGGACTGAGTGGGAAAATTGTGTGGGATTTGGTGCACCCACTGCTGGATAAAGGTTATCATCTCTACACTGATAACTTTTATACCAGTGTCCCACTCTACAAAGCCCTCTTTGCGCGAGGTACCGCAGCTTGCGGTACTGTCCGCAAAAATCAGAGAGGCCTCCCGAAGACGCTACTTGGGCAGATGCTCCGAAAAGGTGAGAGCAGGGCCCAATGTAGCGACCACCTGCTGGTGGTCAAGTACA
The DNA here is from genome assembly GCF_039654945.1 of Dendrobates tinctorius. Lineage (NCBI taxonomy): Eukaryota > Metazoa > Chordata > Amphibia > Anura > Dendrobatidae > Dendrobates > Dendrobates tinctorius. The sequence continues at coordinate 38,475,954 of NW_027361703.1, read as the reverse complement.
AGGACAAGAGGGATGTCTTTCTCTTGACCACCATACACGGTGATGGCAGCGCCCTCAGCACTGTACGGGGTACCTCGGCACAGGTCAGCAAACCTGAATGTGTGCTGGGGTACAATAAAAACATGGGGGGCGTTGATCGCTCCGATCAATACCTCCAACCGTACAATGCTTTGAGAAAGGCCAAGGCGTGGTACAAAAAGCTGGTCGTGCACATCGTCCAATTGGCAATGCTCAACGCATTCCTATTGTCACAATGTGCATGCCCCAGCGATACGTCGTACCTTCAGTTTCAGGAGGTAGTGGTTAAGGCCCTGATGTTTGGCACTCTGGAAGGAGCGGGCCCCAGAACTTCCGGAACTGAAGGTGCTCGTATTGTACCAGGTCAGCATTTCCCGGGGGAGGTCCCGCAAACTGGAAAAAGAGGTAAATCGCAAAAAAGGTGCCGAGTGTGTTACAAAAACGGAATACGCAAGGACACCATTTATCAATGCGACACCTGCCCCGAAAAACCTGGCCTGTGTATGAAGGATTGCTTCAAATTGTACCACACCTCAATGCACTACTAAATTTCGTTACCGGAAACATTAGATTAGTTGGGGCACATCTAGATAAGTTCCTTGGGGGTCTAGTTTCCAAATCAATGTCACTTGTGGGTTTTTTTTACTGTTTAGGCACATCAGGGGCTCTGCAAATGGAAAATGACGCCCGCAGACCATTCCATCTAAGTCTGCATTTCAAAACGTCACTCCCTTCCGACCCTGCCGTGTGCCAAAACAGTTTTTTCCCACATATGGGGTACCAGCGTACTCAGGACAAATTGGACAACAACATTTGGGGTCCAATTTCTCCTGTTACGCTTGGGAAAATTGAAAATTGGGGACTAAATGATCATTTTTGTTGGCACAAAATAGGATTTTTTATTTTCACGCCTGGGCAGTATAAACTTTAGTGAAACACTTGGGGGTTCAAAGTTCTCACCACATATCTAGATAAGTTCCTTAGGGGGTCTAGTTTCCAAAATGGGGTCACTTGTGGGGGGTTTCTACTGTTTAACCACATCAGGGGCTCTGCAAACGGAACATGACGCCCGCAGACCATTCCATCAAAGTCTGCATTCCAAAGCGTCACTTCTTCCTTTCTGAGCCCCGACGTGTGCGCAAACAGTAGTTTTCCCCCACATATGGGGCACCAGCATACTCAGGACAAATTGGAAAACATCTTTTGCGGTCCAATTTCTCCTGTTACGCTTGGGAAAATTAAAAATTGGGGACTAAACAATCATTTTTGTGGGCACAAAATAGGATTTTTTATTTTCACGCCTGGGCAGTATAAACTTTAGTGAAACACTTGGGGGTTCAAAGTTCTCACCACATATCTAGATAAGTTCCTTAGGGGGTCTAGTTTCCAAAATGGGGTCACTTGTGGGGGGTTTCTACTGTTTAACCACATCAGGGGCTCTGCAAACGGAACATGACGCCCACAGACCATTCCATCAAAGTCTGCATTCCAAAGCGTCACTTCTTCCCTTCCGAGCCCCGACGTGTGCCCAAACAGTAGTTTTCCCCCATATATGGGGTACCAGCGTATTCAGGACAAATTGGAAAACAACTTTTGGGGTCCAATTTCTCCTGTTACGCTTGGGAAAATTAAAAATTGGGGACTAAACGATCATTTTTGTGGGCACAAAATAGGATTTATTATTTTCACGCCTGGGCAGTATAAACTTTAGTGAAACACTTGGGGGTTCAAAGTTCTCACCACATATCTAAATAAGTTCCTTAGGGAGTCTAGTTTCCAAAATGGGGTCACTTGTGGGGGGTTTCCACTGTTTGGGCACATTGGGGGCTCGTCAAACGCAACATGGCGTACAATCTCAATTCCAGCCAATTTTAGGTTGAAAAAGTCAAGCGGCGCTGCTTCCCTTCCGAGCCCTGCCGTGCGCCCAAACAGTGGTCTCCCCCACATATAGAGTATCAGCGTACTCAGGACAAATTGGACAACAACTTTTGGGGTCCAATTTCTCCTGCTACCTTTGGGAATATAAAAAATTGGGGACTAAACGATCATGTTTGTGGAAAAAATATGATTTTTTATTTTCACGCCCGGGCGTTATAAACTCCTGTGAAGCCCCAGGGGGTTCAAGGTGCTCACCACACATCTAGATAAGTTCCTTAGGGGGTCTAGTTTCCAAAATGGGGTCACTTGTGGGGGGTTTCCACTGTTTGGGCACATTAGGGGCTCGTCAAACGCAACATGGCGTCCAATCTCAATTCCAGACAATTTTAGGTTGAAAAAGTCAAGTGGCGCTGCTTCCCTTCCGAGCCCTGCCATGCGCCCAAACAGTGGTCCCCCCCACATATAGAGTATCAGCGTACTCAGGACAAATTGGACAACAACTTTTGAGGTCCAATTTCTCCTGCTACCTTTGGGAGAATAAAAAATTGGGGACTAAATGATCATGTTTGTGGAAAAAATATGATTTTTTATTTTCACGCCCGGGCGTTATAAACTCCTGTGAAGCCCCAGGGGGTTCAAGGTGCTCACCACACATCTAGATAAGTTCCTTAGGGGGTCTAGTTTCCAAAATGGGGTCACTTGTGGGGGGTTTCCACTGTTTGGGCACATTAGGGGCTCATCAAACGCAACATGGCGTCCAATCTCAATTCCAGCCAATTTTAGGTTGAAAAAGTCAAGCGGCGCTGCTTCCCTTCCGAGCCCTGCCGTGCGCCCAAACAGTGGTCCCCCCCACATATAGAGTATCAGCGTACTCAGGAAAAATTGGACAACAACTTTTGGGGTCCAATTTCTCCTGCTACCTTTGGGAAAATAAAAAATTGGGGACTAAACGATCATGTTTGTGGAAAAAATATGATTTTTTATTTTCACCCCCGGGCGTTATAAACTCCTGTAAAGCCCTAGGGGGTTCAAGGTGCTCACCACACATCTAGATAAGTTCCTTAGGGGGTCTAGTTTCCAAAATGGGGTCATTTGTGGGGGGTTTCCACTGTTTGGGCACATTGGGGGCTCGTCAAACGCAACATGGAGTCCAATCTCAATTCCAGCCAATTTTAGGTTGAAAAAGTCAAACGGCGCTGCTTCTCTTCCGAGCCCTGCCGTGCGCCCAAACAGTGGTCCCCCCCCACATATAGGGTATCAGCGTACTCAGGACAAATTGGACAACAACTTTTGGGGTCCAATTTCTCCTGTTACCCTTGGGAAAATTAAAAAATTGTTGCTAACAGATCATTTTTGTGACTAAAAAGTTAAATGTTATTTTTTTCCTTCCATGTTGCTTCTGCTCCTTTGAAGCACTTGAATGGTTAATAATCTTCTAGAATGTAGTTTTGAGTAGCTTGAGGGGTGAAATTTTTAGAATGGTGTCACTTTTGGGTATTTTCTGCCATATAGACCCCTCAAAGTGACTTCAAATGTGAGGTGGTCCCTAAAAAAAATGGTTTTGTAAATTTTGTTGTAAAAATGAGAAATCGCTGGTCAACTTTTAACCCTTATAACTTCCTAACAAAAAAAAATTTTGTTTCCAAACTTGTGCTGATGTAAAGTAGACATGTGGGAAATGTTATTTATTAACTATTTTCTGTCATGTAACTCTCTGGTTTAAGGTCATAAAAATTCAAAGTTTGAAAATCGCAAAATATTCTAAATTTTCGCCATATTTCCGTTTTTTTCATAAATAAATGCAAGTTATAGCAAAGCAATTTTATCACTAAAGTGAAGTACAATATGTCACGAGAAAACAATGTCAGAATCGCCTAGATCCGTTGAAGCGTTCCAGAGTTATGACCTCATAAAGGGACAGTGGTCAGAATTGTAAAAATTGGCTCGGTAGTTAACGTGCAAACCACCCTTGGTAGTGAAGGGGTTAATCATGTTCACTAAATGCTAAAATGAACCTGCCATTATGATTCACCAGGTCATTACGAGTTTGCAGATACCAAACATGTATAGGTTCTTTTTAATTTAAGTGGAGAAAAAAGAAATCCAAAGTTTGAAAAAAAAAATGCTGCCATTTTCCGAGACCTGAAGCACTTCAATTTTTCTGGATCTGAAACTCAGTGAGGACTTATTTCTTGCATGCCAAGCTGATGGTTTTATTGATACCTTTTTGAGGTAGATGCAATATTTTGATCTCCTGTTATTGCATTTTATTGCAATATTGCGACAACCAAAAAACATAACTTTGGCGTTTTGATTTTTTTCCTCCTTATTCCATTTACAGACCTGATTAATTTAGTTTATAAATTGATATATAGGGCATTTTTGAACACAGCGGTACCAAATATGTGAATTTTTTTATTCTTGTTTTATTTTGACTGGGTCAAAAGGGGGGTGATTTGAACTTTAAAATGTATTTATATTTAATTTTTTTTTTTTTTTACTTTTTACTTGCTTCCATATTCCATTAAGAGATTTGAAGCTGCAATAATCTGATTGCTTGAGCTACACATGGCAGGGCTTCAGAAATCACCTTCTATGGATGTCATTCACAGGTTGGCGTTCATAGCAGATCAGCAATAACCAGCACGAGGATGTTTTGTAGACCTCCATGTGTCATGCCAACCCATTGGTGACCCACGATCTTGTGAATGTCACTGTCAGAGATTAAAAGCTGCTGGTGGATTGTGAATCCACTCGCGGCTGTTATGGTCACATGACAGCTGATCAAAACAGCTGTCATGTGCCAGAAAAGACATATCTATATGTCATATTTCATGAAGGGGTTAAGTAGTACTTTATCTGAGGAGAAAAAGCGTACCTGGAAGTCTTTGTGATCTCCTCGACTATCACCCAGATTTAGACGTTCCCCCGATGGCTTGCTTGCTTGAAGCTATGTAGAACAGTGCTTCAAAAAATGGCCTGCAGGACCACAGTAAAAATAGAGTCCAAAATCCTATCTCAATTTCTTCTGCATAGCATGAAAACTGGCAGCTTCAACCTGCAATGGCTCTATCGCGGGAAAGCGGGCATGTTCCATGGAAGAATGTTAGAAATCCCACTGTCCACCATGCCTCTCACAAATTCTGCAGTCCATCCATACTATCTGGGTTATGGCCTCTGCTAAAGAACAAGGGGGATCATGCAGAACCAGAGCATCCTTCAGGAAATCAGACAAACCTCTATAAAATTGGCACCTGAAGATGGCATCTTTCCACTAAACTTCAGTGAACCAGTATTGTAATTCAGTACAGCAGTCCTCAGCGGTGCGGCTCCAGTCTTTCAGATTCATGCTTCTAGCCTCAGCGGCCTGGATTTTGTCAGGTACATCATAGGTAACCCCTAAGGCATCAAAAAAGGATGCCAACTGAAGACCGTTCTGGGGCTTGTGGGGAAAAAGTAAGACCAAGTCTGAGAATCCCCTCGCAATAGGAACAGGAATATTCCCACATGTTGGGACTCAACCCCTGAGGACCGAGATCGTAGGGTAAAGAATAGCTTACAGTTCTCCCTGAACGCTATAATCTGTTTTATCTCCCCTGAAAATTTATCAAGACAGGAGACTTATGGTTCAGGTGAGACCAACTGAACATCATAAGGTTCAGACATCACAGTCTCTACTGGCATTGAAGTGCTGTGGAGAGTTTTCCTAAAGCTAACCATCTTGCCCTTCAACTGGGACTGAGGAGATTCATGAACATGGTGTTCTTCAGCTGGGTCTTGAATCACTAGAGACAGGTTTGCCACATGATCATCAAGCATGTGAATGGGATCCACGCTGGTGAAAAAAGTAAACAGTCAGCTGTGAAAAAGGGCAGTCAGGAGGTCTGAGGTCAGATACCAGGAGAGCTCATAGTACTGAGGGGCAAAGACAGACGTGTGGTCAGGGCACAGTCCAGGGACAAATACCAAGACAAGGCGGTTAGAAAAGCAGATACTCAGAAGCCAAATATGGGGTCAGGTACCTGTAGTCAGAGACCATCAAGAGCAGAAGGGATAATTTAAATGAATGGTTACAACAAATCCTATGTCCGGCAATGAGATTAGAGAAATACACAATCAGACACATAGCTAAGCACACACCAAAAAAAAGCTAAGCCACAGATGACATTGAAATTCTCACAACTAGCCAGTTAAATAGTTATAAAATCACAAGGGACGGGAGGCACCAGGAGGTACACCCGCAGGTAGGCCAGATTGATGCTGACAGACCAGCATGCCACAGAAACAGATTGGATGACTGGACTGTCACTTACAACACTGACAGTACAGCACACTCCAGATCCCATAGGGCAGCTGAACCATCACACACAGCAAGATGAAACCACAAGAGTAAATTTTTCTATGATAACATGCAGCAATTCTGTGTGAGCAGTGAGATAATGGAACTCTTTTCCACATGATGTTGCAATGTTTGAGTCAGTAAACAAGTTCAAGCAGGGCTGGGATAGTTTTCTTGAAAAATATAGTATTACAGGATATGCATGATAGATTCTTTGATGGGACATTGATCCTGGCTGATTGATATGTATAGAGTCAAGAAGGAAGTTTACCCTAATATGTGGCAATTAACATCTAACTTGGGGGCTTTGCCTTCCTCTAGATCAATGCTCCTCAACCTTCTTGCCCTTTAGACCCACATTCAGCTTTGAGAGAGGGCTGCTAGTCATATTTAGGTCGTAGAGAGTCACGAGCCATATCCATCTCCCGCCCCCCTAGCAGTAGCAACACACATAGCCCCTATTACTAGTATAATGTCAGCCAAATCTTTTCAACAGAAAGGCAGTATACTAAGATCCAGAGGTTCCCACAAAACAGTATTCTATCATCAATCAGTCACATCACACTGTTGCAACCAGCTTCAAGCTCCTCCTCTGATAGCTAGTATCATCCGGTCTTCAGCTTACTTTACTTAAATTATCTCCAAACCCCCAAGGCCACACATCATGACCACCAAGCCACAAGATGAGGACCCCTACTGTAGATCAAGTTTTTAGGTTATAGGTTAAACTCAATGGACTTTGCCTTCTCGAACCATAAAACCGAGAACCATTGCAAAGTATAAAGCCACTGACTCACTGTCCTGTAGTAACTATAGAAGCCTGAGGCCCATTGGAGGCCCACAGTGCCAGAGGAAAAAGTCAGTGTCCCATCACAAGCAGCACAGTGATATCACTTCACTGAACTGTCTGCATATGGTGAAGAAAGAAGTAAACTGAGCAATGCATCATGAAATTGAGAACAGTTGAGAGTCAGGGTTGTATTTTTTACTTGTGTCGTAGCTGCTTTTGTTCTGACCAAGCGTCAGCTGTGCCAGATCACCAGTGAGTCCGAATTACCAGGTTTTTCGCCCTTCTGATGACAAGCGCTTGGAGACAAAAGGACTCGACACACAAGCCGTGGTCAAATCAGTTTATCTGACGTAATGAAATACAAGGAATGTTTTATACCATTTACAACAATATGTGACTCTATGGAGCTCATTTGGCCCCCACCATCACCTCAGGGTTGTACCTTGTTTACAATGTACCCAGAACATGTTGTTGAGAACAAAGATGATAAAAAGTATAGTTTCCTTGAAGACAGAGACTAGTAGTCTACATAAAAATAATACATAGCAATATTAGGCAAAAGGCAGTTGAAGTCTTAAAGGTAATTAAAGGGATATAAAGCAAACCATTAACTCTTCTATATCAATTTCCCCCTTTTGTAAATGGTATAACCTTTGCCACAGGGTCAGCTGATGTCCACAAAGGAGCTACTGTCTCATGAGTCTAGTACCCATAAGGGGGCTTCCTACCTGCTTCGCCCATCCACCCTCAGTGTGGACATTCACTTTCCCCATCAGCAATGGCCACCTGGGGTCTATGATACACTACAGAAGGTTCAGCCTTAGATTTTTTTTCCACACATACATTATTCAGTAGCTTAAGTAATGCATATATTAGCGCTTTTACGGCTACATAAAACAATAAGCAAAACAACAAAATTTGCATACAAGTCTGTAAAATGCCAAAAATCCATCCTGCTAAGCCATTAAACCAATTTGCTGGATTTAGCAAAGAGAATGTGTTACCCCACCAGGAGTCTCTGTTTGCACTGTGTTGCTTTAACCATTGGTCTCTAAGTTCACCTATTTGGTCTATATTGGCCCTGATCTGGAGATTGCCAGCAGGGTCGATATAATTACAACAGGTGGGACCAATTATCTGACACATTCCTCCTTCTTTTGCTGTCAGGTAATCTAGTACTATAGTATGTTGGTTAATAACTATGATTAATTGTCTCTGTATTGTATTAGTTTCATTAAGAACTTCAAGAATCTGGAAAATCTGATCGTCCAGGTAGTCGGTGGCTTCCACTAATTTATCCTACATTTGTGTTATGAAGGGGCATATTAGCATACTACTGAATATTTTATTTGTTATCCCCATTTCTACAAGATGCGGCCTACCATTTGGCCGGGGCTTATTATCTGCAGCCCTTCTATACAAAGTGTGAATTGGGACTGCTGCTGTGTCTATTTTACTATGAGGAACTATGAAAGTGGCTGGTGTTAGTTTGGCAAGAGTGCAAACCCCTCTTATGTCTGGGCTCACCCACCTGTAGGCACAATGTCCGCAAACCAAGAATACTCCATCAGAGAGAACACAAACGTGACCAGGGGTCTGTATACATTGGTATAAACTCAAAAGTCCAGACATAGGCTTATGGGCACACCAAGTATTATTAATTTGTTTTCCCCTTATACCAGATGTACATTTATCAATTCCTTTCCTTAGTATTTTACCCGTAGATGCTTTACAGCGTTCAACACCATCCTGGTACACCGTCTTATTATCCTGTGTTTGATCATGCGTGTATATGCGGAAGCAATTATTGTCCTCACCACAGGTATTTGCTCCAGTGTGTTGAAGACTGAACCACAGTCCATCATTGGGAATGGGGTCTGAGTGAGGGATTTCAGTCCTCCTCCTGGTGACCATATTTCCAACATCTGAGTCATATTCCCGCCACCACATTTGTACCTTAGGCCGCGTTATATTAAACTGAAACCAGGGATTAGCGGCCCATCCGATTATAGCCAATGAGGCAGATATATCACGGGGCACATCTTTTCCCCAAAACCTAGATTGAGTCCAAGTCTCATTGTGTATGCAGTGTGGGGTTAATACCTCCCATGGCTTAAGAGGTAAGGCTAAATACGGCATAGTCCTTGCAGATACTAGGCTGTGTGTACAGATCCAACAGTCTTTCGGTTTCTGTCCTTCCATGTCCTTTATAAGAAGAGCATGATGCCGAATAAGTTTGTTGTCCCAGTCAACATTTAAGAGTTTGTCCTGTGTCTCTGTAGAGTGCAGTAACCCTGTCACTGCCAGCAAGATGATGAGGAGTACAGTCATTCTACTGTTGACAAGACCTTCTTGCAGTGACTGGCGTGGATCCAGGTTGGCTTTCACTCAAGTTTTTCTGAGGTGGATGTGGTCAGCTGGACTTGGAAGGGGCTGTCAAATCGTGGGTCCAGGCTCCTTCTCACGTGTCTGCGTATAACCACCCAATCACCTGGATTCAGCTTATGCACATCTGCACTGGCATTAGGATCTGGAATGGATGAGAACACATGTCTATGCACCACATTAAGTCTTTCCTGCAAGGCCTGGACGTAGGCTGTCATAGACCTGTGTTGCATTTGCAGCACCTGTGGGAAGTACAGACCAGTCTTTGGTGCACTACCAAACAGGACTTCAAAGGGAGACAAGCCTGTCTTTCTATTTGGAGTGTGTCTGACTGAAAAGAGTGCAAGAGGCAAGCACTCCACCCAGCTCTTTCCTGTGTCTGCCATGGCCTTTTGAATTTTCAGTTTAAGTGTCCCATTTAGTCTTTCCACTTTCCCACTACTTTGTGGCCTATATGGTGTATGAAATGTTTGCTGTACACCCAGGGCCTGCATGACTTCCCTCATTATTTCTCCCGTGAAGTGTGTACCCCTATCTATTTCTGTGGTTTCTGGGACACCATACCTGCAGATCAGTTCTTTCATCAGTTTGTCTGTAGTCATTTTAGCATTTGCAAATTTTACCGGATAGGCTTCCGGCCAACCAGAGAAGAGATCTACACATACTAGGATATTTGCATACAGTCCTACCTTGGTAGCTGCATGTCATCAATCTGCAGTCTCTGAAACGGGTAGAGAGGCCTAGGTGTCGCTTTCTTAGGGACTTTTACTGTTTTACCTTGGTTGTGCTGTGCACAGATGAGGCATGATTGTACAAGTTTCGCGGCTGCGTAACTGAAACCAGGAGCCATCCAGAAGGCATCTACCATGGCACACATGTGACTTTTTGAGGTGTGAGTGGGGCCATGTGCTGCTTGCGCCATGATTGGGAACAGGGACTTTGGTGGGCACAATTTATCCTTATTTTCCCGTACTCCATTTGAGTTCAGCTCAGATCCCAGTCTCCCCCGGTGTACCTTCTCTGTTTGGGCAGCTTTTTGCCGGAGGGATTTCAGGACATCTAGGCTCAATGTGGCTGGAATACGCTGACTCCCCGCCACCATCCACTGCTCTCTCTAGGCCGCCTTGTGCTACCTTAGAAGCCTCGTTCGCCCTTCTGTTGCCCTCTACCTCCACCGAGTCACCTTTGTGTGTGCTTTCACCTTGGCAATGCCAACCTGGACTGGTAACATCAATGCCTCCAACAATTGTTTCACCAGCTCTGCATTTTTAATGGGCTTCGAATCTGTGAAAATATTAGCGACTTTACCTGCAGCGGCTCTACACTCCTTAGTGAGTGCCTTCAACTCTGCCTCCTGCGCCGACATGTGAGGAGAGAGTGGTTCCGCTCGGATTACCTCATGTGAGGATACTACTGCATGTACAGTGTAGAATCGTCCATCCTGGTGGTATCTGGAGCCATCTACAAAAAAGAAACTCAAAGTCTGCATTAGGAACAGGTTTTTCATGAACGTGTGCAAACCCAACTGTCTCCTGACTGATCAGTTCTATGCAGTCATGTTCATGCGTCATGTCAAAGTATCCTTCCTCACTTGCTAATACGGTCACCAATTCCCCCTTTTCTGAATCCACAGGCAGGAGGGTGGCTGGATTCAGAACGTTACATCTTTTGAGGGTGACATACTCAGGAATTAGTAGGGCACACTCAAGTCGGAGCTGTCTGGCCATAGACAGATGTTTTGGTTGAACTTGTACGAGTATGCATGGATGTCATGTGGGGAATAGATTGTTAAAAGAAACGTCAGTGTGATCTCACATGCCTTTCCTAGTAGTAGTGCAGCTGCTCCTACCGCACAGACACAATTAATTGTATTTTGTGTGAGGTCCTGGGTCTGATGACAAGCAGTCATAAAGTGGTTGGAATATTTGTGAAGCGGACCTTATCCAAGGCCTACTGTATGCCACTAAACCTAGGAAAGTGCATAGATGCTGTTGTGACCTGGGTAGAGGGAGATTTTGAATTGCCTGTTTCCTGTCAGGTGTCTGGTACCTTCGGCAATACACTGTCCCAACAAATGTCACCTTTTGTTTGTAATACTGTAATTTGTCATGTGAGACCCTGCAACCCTTTCCTGAAAAAAAACATAGCAAGGAAATCGTAGCTTCCCTGCAGGACCTCTGGTCCAGGCAGAACAGCAAAAGGTCATCCACGTACTGTAATAGTACAATCAGCGGATGAGGTGATTGCCACTACTCAAGGATCCCTGCCATCACTGCTGAATAGATGGCAGGGGGTTTCTTTCCCCCTTTGCGGGAGGACTGTCCAACAATATTGTTCACCTTTATGAGTAAAGGAGAAAGATACTGACAGCCAGGGTGCAGGGGTAGAGAGAAAAATGCACCCGCTAAATCAGTGACTGTGAAACTTTTTGACATTACTGGGATCTGTGACAGTATTGTGTGTGGGTTTGGAACAATGGACGTCACACTTTCTGTAACATCATTAATAGCCCTTAAGTCATGAACCATCCGGTGAGTGTCAGGGGAACCCTTTGGTCCTTCTTTCTTAATGGGGTACAAAGGGGTGTTGCAGGGGGAAGATCTTTGCACCAGAACCCCTGACTTAACATATTCTTCAATATCTCTGCTCAGGGCCATTGATTTGGCTAGGCTCAAGGGGTATTGCTTTAAACAAGGAGTGTTTCCTTCTTTCATTTTAATCATGACAGGGGGAATGGATAGCCGACCCACATCAGTTTTTCCCCTTGCCCAAATAGTGTCTGGCACTAGGAGACGGGTAGTCAGACAAAGCCAAAGGTCATACACAAGAGGGCGACGTGGTACCAAGGGGACAAGCAGAGAAGTCGGGTCACAAGCAGAGAGTCATACACGAGAGGTAGCACAGTACAAGAGGGTCAGGCAGAACTCGTAACAGGGACAGAACCAGATCACAACCAAGCAGGCAACAAGTTATCAGGCACAAGGCACACGTATACAAGAGGTCACTTAACTCAGCCGAGGGCAGGAGTATAACTGACACCGGACCCAGGTCCAGTGAGCACTAAATAGCCTCAATCTGCCAGAGAGAGGCAGCACAATTAACCCATAGTCTAACCAGGACGGGTCAAAGCGAAATCCCGTCCTGGATCATGACAGTACCCTCCTCTCAATGGGGGGCCACCGGACCCCCAGGTCTCTCAGGGTACTTGGCGTGAAAGGCTCAGATCAACCGATCTGCATGAACTGATCGAGCAGGAACCCACGAGCGTTCCTCAGGACCGTAGCCCTTCCAATGTATCAGATACTGAAGGGCACGACGGACCAACCTGGAGTCGACAATTCGTTCCACCTCGTACTCAGCCTGCCCGTCTACCAAAACCGGTGGCAGGGAAGATGATGATCCCTCCCCACCGGACTTCACAGGATTCAAAAGGGCCTTATGGAAAACATTAGGGATCCGTAGAGATGGCGGGAGACTCAACCGAAAAGCCACCGGGTTAACTGCTTCAGTAATTTCATAGGGACCTATAAACTTGGGTCCAAGCTTCGCAGAGGGGACCTTGAGCCTTATATTTTTGATGGATAACCATACCTTATCCCCGACCTGAAACACTGGACCCACGGATTGTTTTTTGTCCGCAAAAAATTTAAATTTGTCCTGGGCCTTCGTAATGTTACTCTGGACCTGCCGCCATACCTCCCCCAACCGCTGGATCATCTCATCCGCCCCAGGACACCCAGAATTCAAAAGGGAAAATTCTCCAAAATGAGGATGAAACCCATAATTGCAAAAAAATGGAGATGTACCCATAGACTGGTTAATACGGTTGTTAAATGCAAACTCAGCCAATGGTAACACAGAACACCAATCATCCTGTCGGGCTGAGGTCAAACAACGCAGAATTTGCTCCAGAGACTGATTGGTCCGCTCAGTCTGCCCATTAGTCTCTGGATGGTAGGCGGATGTAAAGGACAAACCAATACCCAACCTCCTACAAAAAGCTCTCCAAAATCTGGACACAAATTGCACTCCCCTATCATACACCACATTCAAGTGTACCCCATGCAACCGCACCACATGCTCCACAAACAATCTGGACAATGTTTCCGCATTAGGTAGAGCTGCCAAAGGAACAAAATGTGCCTGCTTACTAAACCTGTCCACTACAACTCAGACCATGGTATTACCCTTGGGGGGGGAAGGTTGGTGATGAAATCCATGGACAGATGAGTCCATGGTCTCTCAGGAATTGGCAGTGGTACCAATTCCCCGGCTGGCCGGTTATGGGGATTTTTCGCACGGGCACAAACCTCACACGCAGACACATACTCCCAACATCAGAGGCTAAAGAAGACCACCAGAATATTCTAGCAATGGCCTTCCGGGTGGCTGAGATACCTGGATGTCCACCCAGAAGTGAGTCATGGAACTCCTGGAGGACCTTGAGATGAAACTGAGCTGGCACAAAAAGTTTATCCCCCGGCTTAGCTGGAGGTGCAAGAGACTGGGCTTCTCGAATCTCCTGCTCCAACACATTAGAAACATCTGCCACCACCACCCCAGGCTGAAGAATGGAGGATTGAGGTTCCGGGGGGGACACCAGATCTAGACTGCGTGACAACGCATCCGCTCTGATATTCTTGGATCCTGGCCGAAAAGTGATCGAGAAGTTGAATCGGGAAAAAAAAAGTGACCATCTAGCCTGTCTGGGAGTCAACCTTTTAGCTGACTCAATGTAAGCTAGGTTTTTGTGGTCTGTGATTACCGTTATAGGATGGACAAACAGACGGGTAGTCAGACAAAGCCAAAGGTCATACACAAGAGGGCGACGTGGACCAAGGGGACAAGCAGAGAGAAGTCTGGTCACAAGCAGAGAAGTCATACACGAGAGGTAGCACAGTACAAGAGGGTCAGGTAGAACTCGTAACAGGGACAGAACCAGATCACAACCAAGCAGGCAACAAGTTATCAGGCACAAGGCACACATATACAAGAGGTCACTTAACTCAGCCGAGGGCAGGAGTATAACTGACACCGGACCCAGGTCCAGTGAGCACTAAATAGCCTCATTCTGCCAGAGAGAGGCAGCACAATTAACCCATAGTCTAACCAGGACGGGTCAAAGCGAAATCCCGTCCTGGATCATGACACTGGCATTATCAAGTCTCTGTGTACCACAGTCCCGGCTGCCCATTTCAGCTGTAACCGTCCAAAGTACATCTCTACCCTCTCTCCTTTTTGCTGTGTCACATTAGTCAGGAGTACAGACTGCTCTGATTGTTCCACTGTAGCCCATTATCTTGTCTTTGTCACATCTGTGTGTGTCTTAATTATACAGTATGTCCTAGTGCGTCACCTGCCTTTAAACTCACCAACCTCTCTAGGTCTGCCCAGGTGCACTTATATGTCTGCTGTATTTCCTTTATGCGTCTGTAAAACGGGAATGATTGGTCCTCAGGGTCAGGCAACTGCTTCAACAAAGCTAGCTGGTCAGAGGGGCTCCAGGGATAATACACCAGCATCTTTCTTATTCTAGTCGCACTTCTAGGTCCTGATGGGGTTGGTCGTCTGATGGCTACTGTCAGCTTACTCCTCAAAAGTCAATGTCCCCACTACCCACTATCCACACTATTATGTCAGCTTCTTATGGTCTTGTCTGGATAGGATTTAGTGCAATTCGCTTAGGTCAGTAGCACAGGTCACACAAGTAGCTATTCAGTCTGGGTTTGTCTGAGTCTGATCACAGTGTTTACAAGTCCATCTGTTTTGACTGGGTCTCTGGTTACACTTTGTCAATCAAAACATTCATAATACACCTTCCATACTGCTGCACATTCTCAAATATCATTTATTCACTTGCTATTTTCTTCCCTTGTCTGTGCCTTTTTGTACATCCAAACATTCACACTCTGGTATTTTCACCTTTTTAAATATTGGTCCCACATCTTTCACTGCTTCCTTTCCTTCTCTGTCTTTCACAATCTGCATAGCTGTCTTGGATCCCATTGGGGGCACCGACCGTATACAGAAAAAGTTGCCCATGGCTTCAACCTTTTTCTACCGACAGCTCACCTTTATTCTGAAATGCCCTTCTAGTGTGCCTAACCATATCTACGGGTGGCCACACGTAGCAAGTCAGAGCGAGCCTGCCAAGGTGTAGCGGGAAGGCTCCTTGCCTCTCACCTGGTAGACCTACAGGATGTAGCGAGAAGGCTCTCTGCCTCTCACCCGTTAGATCAGCTGGCTAGAATAGGAACAGGCCTTCATCCTTCCAGCCAAGCTCCATGGATTGTTGTGGGAAGGCTATTTCAACTTTAGACAGCTCACCTTTATTCTGAAATGCCCCTCTAGTGTGCCTAACCATATCTACGGGCGGCCACACGTAGCAAGTCAGAGCGAGCCTGCCAAGGTATATCCAGAAGGCTCCTTACCCTCGTCTCTCACCCACAACAAAAAAACCCGCTGACTAAAGTAAGAAGGCCCAGGTGTGATAGGCCTCTGACCTACTTTATCAGCCATACAGTCGGCTACCTCCTCTGTGGATCCACAGTCAGTTATGCATCAATCACTTGACTTGAAGCAGGTGAATCTTTTACCAATCTTTCAATCACACTGAAGATCAAACAATCTTCCACAATTTTTCTTAAAATAGGCACAATTTCTTTCCTCCCCTCTTTGTACAGCACTGTTGCTTTAAACAAACCACAAATCTTTCAGCGCGTACCTTAAGGATAGAATTACAGAGAATTTTGAGCGTAGCTCGCACTCAGCAGAGATAAGAGCGAAGGGAGAAGAAAAACTGCGCAGCGGCATCATTCCCCTCTCCCATCAGAATGCAGCGTCCTTCACAGAATTCCGTAGTTCTTTAGACTTATCAAAATCAATTTCTACAAAGAAACTCAAAATCACGGGATTTCACTGTAAGAGCAGATAACTGTATAATGAGATTAACCATGCCTTGCCCTTTTTCTGGCCAAATGCATTCAGGAAACTTTACAATGTAATGCCACATATAACACGAGCTATATCATTACTCAATTCATTCAGTCTCAGATGTAGATTTGAAATATCTATAACGCATCTGTCCGGGATTTCACCACAACTAGAAAGGTAACAAATCTCTTGACACAAAAAATGATGTGTGATGATTCATTCACATGTGCTCATTCAGGGATTTTTTTATACTCAATTACTCATCTCTCATCTTATTCAGAGGTTCTCATAGACATATATACAAAGATTCACACAGCCTGACTATCTTGCACTTTGGATTTGATTGACACTTTAACCTACTGCAGTGTCCACTGACACTCCGAGAACACCAAAGCCAACTTCTTAAACAACAAGAAACATTGAAAACCAGAGCAACCAAAAACCACAGCCTTATACAAATTTACTGCCAATCCAAAATAACCACTGCACAGAGTCTATCCCAGACTTTGTGCGACACAATGCACCAGTACACAACCAGTTAGTATATTAGTATATTGCCAGAACAGTTTAACAGATAATACAGATGACAATTATTATCTTAATACTCTATTATTCAACTCTCATACAGACATACTCACCACTCACTGGTGATGTGGGTTCTTTTGAACCGTGTTTGTACAGTCTTACCCAGAGATATGTAGACATCCTTAGAAAGGTCGCAGATGCAGAATCAATGTAAGAATAGATGTTCTCACCTGCTGCAGCCTGGATTCTGCATATTCAACCTCCCAGGAAGCTCCCACATACGGATTCCGAATAGGCTGGTTTCCACGGCCCCACGTTCTGCTCCAAAAACTGTCGTAGCTGCTTTTGTTCTGACCAAGCGTCAGCTGTGCCAGATCACCAGTGAGTCCGAATTACCAGGTTTTTCGCCCTTCTGATGACAAGCGCTTGGAGACAAAAGGACTCGACACACAAGCCGTGGTCAAATCAGTTTATCTGACGTAATGAAATACAAGGAATGTTTTATACCATTTATGTGACTCTATGGAGCTCATTTGGCCCCCACCATCACCTCAGGGTCGTACCTTGTTTACAATGTACCCAGAACATGTTGTTGAGAACAAAGATGATAAAAAGTATAGTTTCCTTGAAGACAGAGACTAGTAGTCTACATAAAAATAATACATAGCAATATTAGGCAAAAGGCAGTTGAAGTCTTAAAGGTAATTAAAGGGATATAAAGCAAACCATTAGCTCTTCTATATCACTTGCTGCTAGCACAAAGATGGTGTTAAACTAATTAATGTTGTGGAGAAGACCACTATTTGGGTGTAATATTTTTGAAATTATGGGCTTTACTACCAGATAGGAGTCTCAAAAGACTATGTTATTAATATATTGGTGTAGAAAAGGGTTCATTAGAACTTTATGGTAGCAGAAAGAAAGGGGGATGCTATTACTGTATGAGGGCCTCAAAGATGAATGCTACTACTGTATTGCATCACAATGATGCATGCTCCTACTGTATGGTGCCAGAAAGAGAAAAGGTACTTCTGTATGAGGATTAAAAGAGTGGATGTTACTACTGTATGATGGTCACAAAGATGGATGTTACTACTGCATGGGGACAGAATACATGGATTCCATTAATGCATGGGGGATAACAAACGTTCATTCCCCTATTGTTTGTGGGTCAGAAAAAGAGACCTTACAACTTTACATGCTGGGTTTGCCTGTACTGTGTACACTTGTGAGGTCTGCACAGTGTATAACTGTTATCTAATGCTATATAATCATTGACTGCCAAGGCACATTCACACGGGTAATGTACAAACCAGGAAGAAAAAAATACATGAACCTGACACGTCCCTGTTCAGACTAGGAAAAACCCTTCTCTTACCCTGTCTGAAGAGGCTGGCACCCTAAGATAACGTAATGACCCTCCCACTTGATGACTACCTACCCCGAATGTTCTTAGCAGCTCCTAGGATCACTAGAGTAGCAATTCACTAAGGAATAAAGGACTTACACACAAAACTAAGGCAACCAACGCAAACTAAAGCAAAGTGAATGAATCCAACAACGTCCATCACCAGAAGGAAACACTAGTAGGGGAAGTATTTAAAGCTACAACTTAAAGGTGAAAGGACAGAAAACTAGAATAAATTAAAAACACCTGTTTCCCAAAACTGACAGAAACAAAGATAACAGAACTAAAACACCCAAAATAAAGGTGCATCTGTTGTTGATGTCAACCACAGCACATTTTTTATTGCTACATTTTTTGTGAGAGTTACACATTATATTTTATTTTTTTAAGGGAGGGCAACATATGTTGTTATAGACTCTAGCAATGCACTAGTGCCCGATCCTTTGAGGTGCACGGGAACTTGAATCGAATATTTGACCGGGGGTTCATACGACTTTAGGTTTTCATTTTATATGTGCCACACAGAAAAATAACAAATGCAAAAAGAATTTAAACATCTAAAATTCCTAAGTATGCAAGCTATTTTCTGATGTTTACTGGCTTGCTCCTTTATGCACGGTCTATAGCTAAACTATGCTCCAGGATAATGAAATGCAAATGGACACAGCAGGCACATCACTTAGCTTATTGACCCTTTTTGTTATACCTAAAAGATATGTCATTTCATAGACATATGGGGTATTTAAGAACAGTTAATGTGCTTTTATTCTGCATTCAATTAATTTGTAAAGGACTCATTTATTCCAATTGAACCTGCTGGTACAGTTTACCTTTCGTTACAGTGATCAACCCTATATTTGAAATAGGATATGAGATTATTACAAATGTTAGTAACATGTTTAAAGAACAATCATTATAATTCTCAAAACTAATAATAACCACTACATTAGAGAGATTATAACACATTTCCTTAAAGGAAAATTTAACAACTGGTAGCTATATAGCAGCAAATTGCTAATTGAGTCTAAGCTACTGCTGCGCTGTTGTTTGTCACTTGCATTAGCTCTGTGGAGGTGTTTTTACACTAAATCTTTGGTGAGGAAAAATCCACTCAGACTAGAAATATAGTTTGATTTTCTTGTATAAGCACAGTAAATTAGTTATTGGATGACAAGTGGGTGGCCAACATTTTTAATATTGACGCTGATGTTAATGTTGGTGCTACATATTAATGAAAGATTAATGAGTTAAAATAAGAGTTAAAATTAAGTAATTACCAATGTCCAAATAATGAATTAGACACTAAGCATAGTAAGGCATTCCTCATGCTGACTCTCCATAGGCTTACATTATAAAAGCAACTTTTGGTTCACACATAAACCCATGTGATCCAGCGTCTTGGAATATGAATCACATGATTCTAATGATGAGCGACACTGAAAACTTGTGAAGACCGTGATTAGTAATTATTTGAAAGTACCCACATTACACTACACACATATTCTTTTCATAGCCAGTGGGGAAACGTATCGTCAGTGCGCAGTGATATTGATAGAGCAGTGAGAAGAGCGCACATTTTAAGTATGCATCAGAATTGACAAACTATTGATGACATCCCATTCAGGGTGGTGACAGATGCTGCAACATTGGCTGCAACATTGACTACAATGCCCCCTCTTGAAGACATTTATCAGTGCATGCTGGGAGACCCAAATGAAACATCATCAAATGTAAGAAAAAATAACACAGATAGCAAGTTAGGGTAGAAAGAGACCCTTAAGAAGTTTTCAATTAAAGTACATTGGAAAAGTTGTTATTTTTTAGAATTAAATTGCTAGACATTAATGTTAAATGAACTGTTTGGTTTCAGAAAACCCTTGTAACAGCACACACAATTTGTGAGGGAGGCACTTGTTTTTAAATTTTTGGATTCTGGAGATTTGTGATTATGCTTCAGGATTCTTTACTAGCAAAATTATGACACATTATGTTTATCTGCCCTTCTGTTTTCCAATTGCAGTGAAGACTAAAAAAAACTGTTATTAAGGTGCTGTGCCATTATTGCAGCATATCACACAGACCAATGAATTCACAGTCACACTGACTATGCAGGTGCAGCACCTACCTATCTCACTTGCATCTTTGGATTCTTCTTCTTCATAGAATGACTACCACTCCCATTTCCAATGTACTTCAAGACTAGTGCAATAGTACAACACAATCCAGTTTAAGCCTTTTTCTGTTGCTATGTGCATTGAGCTATGTGTTCTGATCACCTATCCCTTAACTTTAAGGTCCTAAAAAAGAGTTCTTTGGCCACCTGTAATTTATTATACTATCTGTTATAGCTACCCCCTGATTGGCTGCAATCAGGGCTGCCATCAGGGCATTGCTGCCCTTACTTTCGTATGGGGCCTATACCGGGCCCCCTCTTTTCTGCTCACCAGGCCCCAGTGGCAGGATTCTGCTGGTACAGTAATTGAACGTGTGTCCTCGACTACACATTCAGTTCAAATCTATATTGCCTTGCGGGAAGGCTTGCCGCATGGCAATAATTAACAGCCGCCAGCCAATCACAGGTCGGCAGCTGATATCAGCACACACGTCGCCGGAGTATGATGTCACCACTATACGCCGAGGCTTCCGCCCCTCAGATGAATCAAAGAGAGGATGCCGCTGTACCGCAGCCAATTAAGGAGAAACTTTCTTTTGTTATGGGAGCAGAATGAAGAGACATGGGCAAGGAATGGGTGAACATACTGTACGTGGAAAGGAATGGGAGACTATATGGGGCCATCCAGGGATGGGAGAGCATATGAGACTATCCAGGAATGGGAGAGAATAGAGGCCAGCCAGGAATGGGATAACATATGGGACTAGCCAGGAATAAGAGAAAATATCAAACCAGTCAGAAATGGGAGAACATATGGGGCCAGCCAGGAATGAGAGAACATATGGGGCCAGCCAGGAATGGGCTAACATATGGGGCCAGCTAGGAATGGAGACTCATGGGGTCCAGAATGGAGTACATATGTGAAGAGGATATGGGACATTATTTCTGTTGGGGCTAATTAAGGGATATTATTACTGCTGTGATATACTTTATTTTTGAGGTTGGGGCTAATTAAGGGATATTATTACTGCTGTGATATACTTTTTTTTTGAGGATACTGGTTTCAGTGTGGGGGGAGGCCTGTTACTCTGCAGGGCAACACTAGCACTTTTTTTCTTCATCTGGCATAGTGTAGAAGTTGGAGACAAATTGGGGAATGTGCTCTAGATAACTGTGTTATATTCTGCAGAGATGAGTCCTGGCTGGAAGAAGTGATGGCAGTTTGTGCTGGATCAAGAAGAAAAGTGAAGATATAATGTCACCAGTGATCACTGTTTTACCTGTACACTGACCCTATATACAGAAGTTGTGTATGTAAAGTCTCTGGTGTTTCCTGCATTACCTGTACACTGACGCCATACACTGTATACTATGTACATAACTCCTGTATGTACTAGTCTTAGCTATATATAAGCTAAACATCCACATGCTTCTGGCATCCAGCAGTAACCTTATGTGAGGAGCTGGCTTCTTATTAAAGACTATTGGCCCAATGCCCATAGAGTGAAGTCCATGGCTCTATGGGATGCAGACTTTTCTGACATGAAGCACCAGTTGCATTGATGTTGTTGTATTTTATTAGATATTTGCTTGCTGTGTTTTGTTAGTGATTTGCTTGCTCATCGGTTCATCCTCAGGAATCAATGTTTCCATTCAGTGACAGAAAGCAGATTAAGGCGTGCAGGCTGGATCTTATGTATACCTAAGACCAGACAGGAAATTACCAAAGGTAAATGTAAAGCAATCATTCTACTAATCTTATCTGTATCTCAAGGTCTCAAGTCATTGTACTCCCAGCACTAGACCCATTGTGCGGATAGGCATTGTAGACCCAGGAAAGCCGTCAATACAGGGGGCCTCACATGCAGTCTCAGGTGATGGACTTAAGGGGGTTTTACACTAAGCGATATCGCTAGCAATATCGCTAAAACGTCACTGGTTTTGTGACGTTATAGCGATATTGCTAGCGATATCGCTATGTGTGATACTTACCAACGACCGGCTCCCCCGCTGTCCATCGCTGATCGCTCGAGAATGTCCGGCTCCATTTCTCGTCGGGCGCTTCCTGCTGAGACTTCCTGCTGTGACGACGTGCGACGCATGGAGGCGGGCGGGAGGACGTCAGGATCGCTGTGTGTGAAAGGTGAGTATCGTGTGCTGCGTCGCTGCTGCATCGCTGTGAGATCTTTCTGTATGAAAGCTCACTAGCGATCATTTAGCGATGCATCAGCGATCCTGACCGCGTCATATCGCTGGTCGGATCGCTGGTGCATCGCTAAATGTAAAAGGGCCTTTAGGGTCCCGTCACACACAGCGATCTCGCTAGTGAGATCACTGATTTTGTGACACATCAGCGATCTCGCCAGCGTGATCGCTGTGTGTGATGGGGATCGTCGTCGAACGTCCGGGGCTGTTTTTCCATCGCTGGTCTCCCGCTGCCCAGCGCGCATCGCTGCGTGTGGCAGCGAGAGACCAGCGATCAGCGACGCTGGACGCTGGTTGCTAATGTAAACGTCGGTTTCCAAGGTAAACATCGGGTATCCAGGAGTTGCGCGGCTCCTAGATACCCGATGTTTACCTTGGAAACCAGCATGTACGCCGGTTTCCAAGGTAAACAGCGGGTTTCCAGGGGTCGCGCTGCTCCTGGATACCCGACGTTTACATAAGAAACCAGCGTCCAGTGTCGCTGGTCCTGATCGCTGGGGCTGTCTATGTGACAGCTCACCAGCGATCAGCATAACGATGTCCCAGCGATCCCATCATGTCGGATCGTTGGTGGGATCGCTGGGACATCGTTTAGTGTAACAGGGACTTTAATGATATATGGTTAATTCTTTGAGCTAAGGGCAAATGTTTAAGGGGGAGGGAGAAAAAGATGCCACATGTTTAGTCAGGCAGTTGCTGGAGTGACTTTGCAGGGAGAGGATCCCAGCTGAGGTGGATGGATGGCCTAATAAGTTTTGTAGATCGGTTGCTGGATGGGCTGGATCTCCCTGCTACGGTTAAGGAATTTGACATCTGGATTTCACAAACTTACTTAAGGATTGTTGATCCAGGATACATGGATGTCAGTTGTGTTATTTGTCAACTGGAGGAGCCTGAATTGTGACTACAGACTATACTGGGAGGAGATATGAAATCTGTGGGCCAACCACAATTTGGTAGACCGTGCGTATCACCTGATATGGGGGCAGTGGGACTATCGGTCCTAGGGAGTGGATCTTGTCGACAGAGGACATTGTATTTTGGCCTTCTACCTTGATTTGTTTTAAAACCATGATAATATGGAATAAAAAATAGTTGCATCATTAACCCGCCTAGAAAAATATTCAGGATTGAGAGTCCTCAGTAGTTGATACCTTTTAATGGCTAACTGAAAAGATGGTAACACATTGCAAGCTTTCGAGACTACTCAGGTCTCTTCATCAGGCTTGACTAATACAAAATCTGAAGTCACATATTTATGCACAATACAGCCTAGAAAAAATGCAATAGATAAGACAAGTGACGTGAAGCAGAACTATCAATATGGGAGAGGGAGAAACATAAATATAAACATTGGACCAGTTCATAGATAAGGAGTCCGGATGTTTTATGGTCCTCTGATTGGGGTCTAGTTCTGTGTTGTGATGCCCCCACACGGTTTTAAAAGGAAATTCCTTAATTGATGTAAAAAGACATAAATCCATGCGACACATTCATAGATAGAGACAAACACCTTGGTCGCCTCAAAAAGACCTTTTTGAATCAGGGTTACCATCCAAGAACAATTGAAAACCAAATTACAAGAGCCACCAGATTGTCAAGGAATCACCTGCTAAATTACAAAGCTAAAGAAGAAAATAACCGAGTGCCTCTAGTAGTCACCTACAATCCAAATCTGGAGGTGCTAAGGGGAGCTGCACGGAAATTACAACCTTTACTACAAAAAGATGCCCGATTAAAATCCATTTTTCCAGACTCCCCACTGCTGTGTTTTAGGCAGCCCCCAAATTTAAGAAGCATCATTGTCAGAAGCTCCCTGTCCTCTCCAACAGCTGCAGGAACCTTTCCTTGCAACCAGAAAAAATGTAAAACCTGTCCATTTATAATGACCACGGACAAGATAAAGATCGCCAACTCACATCAGGACTACAAGATCCCAGGTACTTTCACCTGCATTACATCTAATGTGGTGTACTTAATTATTTGTACTAAATGTCCAACTGGGGGTCTGTATGTGGGGGAGACAGGGCAAAAGCTTAGAACAAGGATGAATGCTCATCGTCACACAATAAGAGAAAAAAGAATGGATCTACCTGTGGCAAAACATTTCTGTATCCCTGATCACAGCAGCGTGGATATGAAATTACTGGTATTGAAAGGTAACTTCAATTCTCAGAGAGAGAGACGAGTTTGGGAGTACAAATTTATGACAAACTTTGACACTCTCAGTGCTGGAATGAATGTGTCGCATGGATTTATGTCTTTTTACATCAATTCAGGAATTTCCTTTTAAAACCATGTGGAGGCATCACAACACAGAACTAGACCCCAATCAGAGGACCATAAAACATCTGGACTCCTTATCTATGAACTGGTCCAATGTTTATATTTATGTTTCTCCCTCTCCCATATTGATAGTTCTGCTTCACGTCACTTGTCTTATCTATTGCATTTTTTCTAGGCTGTATTGTGCATAAATATGTGACTTCAGATTTTGTATTAGTTTAGCCTGATGAAGAGACCTGAGTAGTCTCGAAAGCTTGCAATGTGTTACCATCTTTTCAGTTAGCCATTAAAAGGTATCAACTGCTGAGGACTCTCAATCCTGAATATTTTTCTATCTACTGGCTAACACGGTACAAAGATATACATCTTTCCTGTAACCCGCCTAGGTGATTATTACAACCCAGAACCTCAGATCTTTACATCGTAGAGTTAGTCCGGCACTCCCCAGTGACCATGACAGGGGTTGCATCAGTATGTTTAGACATGGATGTAACACTCACATCTTTAACCAGCTCTGTGATTTTTCAGCAGTGTGACATGGCATTGAGCATTTTTGTTTACAATCCTTGAGAATCGACTAGCAAACTGTTAGAATTCATGAGGACTTGCAAATATCAGGAAATTTGACATGATTTTGATTCTCTGAGGATGAATTCTCTCATCCCTAGTGAACACCCATTGACTTCAAAATAGCATTATTTCTCTTGTTTGTAAACTTCCCCACAATTTTTGAGTGAAATCAGCAAAGATTTTGTTTCAAACATTTTGGAGAATTAACTATAAATTGTATGTGGATGTAGGCTGGTGTAAATCCTTTAATTTAAAAAAGTTTTGATGGGGGCTATGTCATCACTTCCAGGACTCCTTGCTCTTTTTTATGCTGAAAATAGTTTGTACAGGAAACCTACTACATGATATAACATTATTAAAATGCAGATATTGGGTTTATCTTCAGGTTAATAGTGTTAGTAAGGTGCTCGGCCGATGTAGCCATCTTCAGTCAGTTGTAAGTGCACTCTTGATTGACAAGAAGCTCTGCAGTGCATCATTACACAAACTCTCTAAAATCCTCCTTAGAAACCTATAATTCCTAAAAAAAAGCCTTGTAATTTCTGCTCCAAAAACTCAGTAAAAAGACTCACCCTAAGAAGATAGGATGGTGAGCATTTTCTACAACACTTCATAGACAAGAATAAAAGAGTAGTGTAAGAAGTTTGTTGATGGCTCAATGAAACGATTGATTGCAGTTATTTATTCCAAAGTGTGTGAAACCAAATATTAATTGGAAAGTGCAAACAATTTTGTTGGGTCATTTTTGGGGTTTTGTGTGAAATCATGTCTAATTTGCCTTTTTTTCTGTTTTTTTGCCTTGTTCCAAAACACACATTTAAATTAAACATGTGCATTACAAAACATAGTTTAGTTGCAATATTTTTTTGGGAGAAATACCTCAAATTTAGGAACAATTTCAATGGTGCCAACACTTTTGGCCATAACTGTATCTTGGGTGTCAATTTTACATAGATATAGAAACCATGAGTGTCTGTTAGCTCTTGAGATTACTACATTTTAGGATAAATAGTTGTCACACAAAAGATTGTGGTTGTAACTTAATGGATTAAAATCATAACTGCCCACAGCCATATTGTAATTCATGCACAAAGAAAAAGAGTCATTCACAGTGCCAAAATATATCCTGTGCCATCTGTCACACTTAGGGCATGAGCACATGCCATTTTTTTCAGGAGCGTCCTCTCTGAAACCCACCTAAAAATGCCTTAAAAACGTTTTTTAGAATGAACATATGCATTTCTATGTAAAAACGATATGCTATTCATATGTTCAGTCTTTTGAATGTCTTTAAACCACTTCAGTTTTGCAGAGATGCCAAATGGTTTAAATACATCAGCAGGCTGCTCTTCAAGCTTTTTCTGCTCTAAAGATGCGCTGTACTTTACAAATCAATGTAAGACTCAAAAATGGACTGACATCTTTTTAAGCATTTTGAGAGCATTTTTGCTTCAAATACCACTAATGGTTTCTTCATTATTAAATGGAGTTGAAAAAAAGGTCAAGAAAATGTTAGTAAAAAAGATGCCCCAAACACACTGCGAAAATGCTAAAAAAAGGCCTATAGTCACAAGTCACAAACATCCCAAAAGCACTCGGCTATTGAAAAAGAACAAAAGCTGCAAAACAAATACTGCTTCCTGATTATAAAATTCCAGACAAAAGCAGCATTTCCTGAAGCACCTTCCTCTTGAAAAGCTCTGTTCTGTCCAGCCATATAATTGCTGTCTAGAAGGTCTAGTCATTTTTTTTATGTCTTCGATTATTACAGACATTGTATTTTTATGTGTATTAATCCTTCATGTATTTCATACTGTAAGGTAACAGCACCACCTGCTGGCCGTTTAATGCAGATTCTAGTTTAATTTGCAATGTATTTTGGGATTGTTCCCGTTACATCATAGTCTTGTTTATGACACTGTGAGGGGAACAGCAGCCATTATTCCTCCATGTGTCTTAGGAGAAACTACACCATTCGTGTTCTTCATGCTTCTTAAACAGCCTGCTCTAAGCATAGTTGGTAAGCACTATCTAGGTGTTATAATCCTGTGTTTATAACGTTTGTTGTATTAAATAGGTAATCATCAGCTATGTATTACCTCATGGTACCTATGTATTACCTCATGGTACCTATGCATTACCTCATGTTACCTATGTATTACCTCATGTTACTGTGTATTGCAGACTATCTGTATTTTATGCTCTGTGCAGTTATATATTATGAAATGCTCCTGTTATTGCATCCTATAGTTTCACCCCTTCCTGTCACATCTGAAATTAATAAAAGAAGGTTGCAATTTTACAGCATCTTTTTCTTAAAGAAGACAGGGGGTTTAGCTACATGTCTCATTGCACACCCTGCTAACGTGTATGAGGACAGTATAGTGAAACAACTGCTGAGAACAAGCTCAGAAGATCTGACGTTACAGAGCCCGCCATTATCCAAGCATATGGTTATTGCATACGGATATTGCAGCAACCTCCTAACGGTCGGACCGAATAATCGGACCATACGGAGCCCACCATTATCCATGCAGAGCCGACAAAGGGATATCACAGTGGTCGCCTAACTGTTGAATCATGTCTCAAGGACGAGCATCCTCTTTCAAGATGAGATCACGAGTTGGTTCCTCCAAGACATCATCCGTCAGCAATGCCGCCGCTATTGCCCGCGCAAAAGCTGAAGCGGCAAAAGCAAGAAGCACCTTTGCTGAGCAAGACATAGAATTGAAACTACAACAAGCATGCCTGGATGCAGAGAAAGCACACCAACAAGCATGCATGGATGCAGAGAAAGCGCGCCTTGAAGCAACATTACAGAAACTTGCTATTGAAAAAGAAACAGCAGCTGCCATAGCAGAAGCAGAAGCCTTAGAAGCTGCCGTATATTCAGACGACAAACACAGCAGACGCAGCAGTGTGCTATATTTAAACAAAACCGTTGGCACAACCCTGTAGTATTAGTGGTGCTCAAGTAGGATCCCAATCCGTGACTCGTGATATACAAAAACTTGGCACACACTTGTGGATTCTGATGCAGAAAAGTGACTGATTTTAATAAAGTACAGTACATACAAATAGACGTTTCGGTCTATGACCTTCATCAGTGTACGTGAGACTGTACTGTGAGCTCAAAAATAACTGGGCATAAATCTAGAAATCCAATAAATGAGGAGGCACAAAAGGCCATTTCTCGTTGCTTGTAAATAGTAAATGGACGCGGTATCCGCCGCAAGTCAATAGTCACTTGCGGCGGATACCGCGTCCATTTACTATTTACAAGCAACGAGAAACGGCCTTTTGTGCCTCCTCATTTATTGGATTTCTAGATTTATGCCCAGTTATTTTTGAGCTCACAGTACAGTCTCACGTACACTGATGAAGGTCATAGACCGAAACGTCTATTTGTATGAACTGTACTTTATTAAAATCAGTCACTTTTCTGCATCAGAATCCACAAGTGTGTGCCAAGTTTTTGTATAGCAGCAGTGTGCTAGGCCTACAGCAAGTTACTCACGATCCATTGCAGCGTACTGCAGAGTACATCCATCAGCATTCCAAATCAAATGACGATCCAGACCCACAGGCGAAGACAGAGCATTTTGTCAACAAGTCAAGCCAACCAGATAATTCGGACCCCCAGAAAGCCAACTATCAGTCTCCCTACCAAAAGCAAGGAAATACACATTGGGATGATACTGACTACAATAATCTTTCTCCAGAACAGAAGTCCCGGTCTTAAAGAGAATCCCTTCACTCCAGAAAGGTACTACAGCAGTTGGACCAAACCAGAGACATCTAACAGGTATGATCGCACAGCACACGTGTACTCTGACAACACTCCTTCAGCTGGCATCAGTGCCAATCAAGCCACGATGGAGTTTGCCAAGTTCCTTGCTCAGCGTGAGTTGGTCACAAAGGGACTTGTAAAGTTCAGCGATCGCGCTGAAAACTACAGGGCTTGGCGAGTCTCCTTCAAAAATACCATAAGAGACATAGGTCTATCATGTAGTGAAGAAGTGGATCTCTTGGTAAAATGGCTAGGAAGTGAGCCTGCCGAACATGCAAAGAGAATCAGAGATATTAATGTAAATTATCCAGATGTCGGCCTCAAAAGAATTTGGAATAGACTTGATGAATGCTATGGCTCAGTAGAGGTTATAGAAAGTGCCTTGTTTAAAAGAATAGAGGACTTTCCTAGAATAGCAAACAAGGATTACTCAAAGCTCAGAGAATTAACTGACTTGTTAATGGAGTTGTGTGTAGCAAAAGCAGAAGGAGATCTGGTAAGGTTGACATATCTCGACACTGCTAGAGGTGTGAACCCCATAGTTCAAAAACTCCCATATAACTTGCAAGACAAATGGGTTACATATGGTTCTAGGTATAAACAGACTTACAATGCACCATTTCCTCCATTCAATGTGTTTGCAGATTTTGTCTCAGAACAAGCAAAAATTAGAAATGATCCTAGCTTTGATTTCATGCTGTCATGTGCCAGTAACTCTGTTAGTAAACCTCGTAGAACAACTGTAGAGGTCCACAAAACTAACATTTCTTCCACAGGTTCAGTTCACAAAAAGTTCAGCTCCGGTCATGGAGAAGACAAATCCAAAGACCCAAGCAGGCAGTGTCCCTTACACAAGAAGCCACATTCCTTACTTAAGTGCAGACCTTTCAGAGAAAAGTCATTGGAAGAAAGGAAGGCCTTCCTTAAGGAGAACCGCATCTGCTACAAATGCTGCTCTTCAACATCCCACTTCGCCAGGGACTGTGAAGTTAGTGCAAGGTGTACCGAATGTGACAGCACCAA
This sequence comes from Dendrobates tinctorius, assembly GCF_039654945.1. Classification (NCBI taxonomy): domain Eukaryota; kingdom Metazoa; phylum Chordata; class Amphibia; order Anura; family Dendrobatidae; genus Dendrobates; species Dendrobates tinctorius. The sequence continues at coordinate 38,445,691 of NW_027361703.1, read as the reverse complement.
ACATAACTCAGTTCTACACCCTGGACCACTATCGGATGCTTTGCCCCAAGAGCATAGCGGGGAGCTGAATGACTCAAATACTGACACTCCAGCCATTACTTCTAAGTGTACAGAAGTTTGTGGAAATCTCATAGGAGTCAAGTCCTACTCTAAAATTTCCCTAGTGAGAGTCTATTCAGCAGACGAAAGGGAAAAAGCCATCAAAGTGTACACGATTTTAGATGATCAGAGTAACAGGTCATTAGCCAAGCCTGCCTTCTTTGATAGCTTTAACATCAGAGGACCCAGTGCCCCCTACTCTTTGAAAACTTGTGCCGGTACAGTAGAGACAGCTGGTAGGAGAGCAACAGGCTACATAGTCGAGTCTATAGATGGCCAAATGCGTCTGCCCTTACCAACCATATTGGAATGTAACCAGATTCCTGACAACAGGTCAGAGATACTGACGCCTGAAGTGGCATCGTATCATCCTCATCTGAAGCGTATAGAACGCCTGATTCCTAACCTTGACCCAGAGGCTCAAATAATCTTGGTCCTAGGGAGAGATTCTACAAGTTCACAAGGTTAGACAACAGATCAATGGCTCACACAATGCTCCATATGCTCAGAAACTCGACCTTGGGTGGGTCATTGTAGGAGAGGTCTGTTTAGGAGGTGCACACAAACCGACAGTGGTTAACAACATGTTTACCAGGACTCTCGAGAATGGACGTCCATCTCTCCTTCAGCCATGTGAAAATCACTACTTCATAAAGGAGTTGCTACACAGCACTTCAGCACCAAGTATCTTAGCGAGTCGTGCCAATGCTACCAAGATCACCTTGGGTGTACGGTCTTCCACAAGACCAAAGAAGATAACCGTATAGCAATGTCATTTGAAGATAGACTGTTCCTAGAGATGATGGAGCAAGGAATGGGGCATGACAACACGAAGAGCTGGATTGCACCTCTACCCTTCAAGCGTCAAAGACAACGTTTGCCTAACAACAGAGAACAAGTTTACAAACGATTTGTCTCCCTCAGGCACAGCTTCCATAATAAGCCAGAGATGAAAGATCATTTCTTTACCTTCATGGAGAAAATATTTAAAAACGGTCATGCAGAGTTAGCACCTACACTTCAAGACTCTGAAGAACGCTGGTACCTGTAAGAGAATGGTCAGCCATAATATACTGAGCGGCCATGTTGTCTCTAGCAGCCATTTTGTTGAAAGTTAGAGAAGATTCAACTTTTACAAAAGAGCTAATAAAATGTACTAAATGGAGGATGGAAAATGATATCATGTCTCCTAGCAACCTCAGCCGATGTGCGTAGAGGAAGATTGGATCAATCAATAGGGTCACAGGTCACCAAATATATGGCCAGTATGCTTATACGTGATAGTGTGGTAGCGAAGTATAGAGTAGTTAAAATGTCAGGATGTAAGAATTTATGGACATAGATTGGAGACAATGATAAGATTTTAGGACAGTAGCCATAGATACCAATGACTTATGGGTTTTAGTGTTGCTTGGAGAAATGTTAATTAATATCTTCGTATTATGTCATTATATTCTCTGTTCTAAACAAACCACGTTTCTGTAGATTACCATGAAAACTCCTTAGAATTATAATGTTAACGCCCTTTGCGGCAAAATGCAGCTTTCTTTGTTCTGATAATGTATAAGAAGCCCCTGTTACTGTCGATCGGGGCCATTCCATCGCCATCATGCCACTGTGCCTCACCATGGCCAGGGCACAGAGCCTTATCATCGCCAGACTTCCTAGCGAATCTCTGCCTGTCTGTATTCCTGTTTTTGCCCGCATATTCCAGCTCCTCTGTTATTCTGTATCTGTTTTGCCGTGTATCTCCGAATAAACCTTCAACCTCAGCTTCGAGAAGGATTGTCTGCAATTTTATCCGGCTCTTCCACCTCTCTCGATAAGAACATTTTCTTACAAGTGGCGAGCCAGCCAGGAGGAGCAGCTCCGGAGAGTGGCCTCCAGAAGAACCTTTGTGGAAGAAGTTGCAGATGAGAGTTTGAGGTGGGAAGAGGAAGAGAAAAAATAAAAGAAACGCGTGTGGCCACACGTGAAACCGATCAAAGGAAGCCAGCCTGAAGGAGAACCTCTCGTGATCGCTCCGAGACCGCCTGCCCGATTTTTTTATAAGAAAACCACGGACAAAGAAAAAGACTATAAAAAGATGAGTAACTAAGAAGAAGCTATCTACAAGGACGTGAGAATTTTTTTGTGCCCGGTAGCAAGAAGCTTTAAAAGGGAGTGGGGAGATGCCTGGCAAGCTAACGAGTGAGGCTGGAATCACGGCTGCACCTCTTTTTGATATATGGTCGACCCCAAAAAAGCTGCAGCGAGGTCTTCCATCTGAGAGAGGTGTGAGTATCTAACTTTGCTTAAATTGCATTTGTTGATACTAGAACAGAGTAAAACTCGTCCTTGTAGACCACTGTAAATATGGAGTGGTTACGGAAGCAGGCAGAGAAATATGCTGGCACACCCCAGCTGGAGGGGGTTAATGTGGAAACCACGTGGTTAAATTGTAGGCGTTGGTTTACCACAGAGAACAGGGAACTAGATAGAAAAAATTTGCTAGGTTAAGCTAATAGCCAAGTAGTGGCTTTGTGTAAGACAGTCATAACTTTTGATCAGGCTCTTGATAGGCAGCTTACACAGCAATATGTTAACATGATCACCCGGGGAGGGGCAGCGTATAGGGAGAGATTAGAAAAGCTGAGTGAGATGCTGGAGCTAGCACGGAAGCACAGAGAGGAGGGGTGCGAGCAGCAGCAGCTGAGAGCAGTTATGTCACAGATGGACACTGCAGCTTCGAGACACAGTGCTGATGTAAATACAGTTGTAGACAGGAGTAGAGAGTTAGGAGAATGAGTGAAGTAGTACATAACAAGATATAGTGTCCCAACAGCTCCAGCTTATGCAGACACAGTTGAGGAAAGATATATTGTCCCAACAGCTCCAGCACATGCAGATCCTAGGTTAGGTGTGATGCTGCTTCAACCCCGAGAAAAAAAATCCCTGGCCAAATGTTCCTGATCCATCTTAAATTTATTAAAAATTTGCCTAATTGGGAGGAAGGTAAGGGAGTGTTTTGCTAGGACGATGCAGTCCGAGGTGAAGGGTGATGAGTCCAATGTTTTTGCGTACCATTCACCTTGGGGTGTATCTGCTGATTCAGGGAGGCCAGGAGTTCCGGGGGGGTATGCGCAGCTGCCAAGAATGGGCAGGTCCCGTTCGGCAGAGCCCCCACGGGATCCCATGAGAGGTCCTCCCTTGTGTTATTTTTGAGGACAGTTGGGACACTTTAAACGTTTTTGTCCCAACTTTGTGCCAGGACTATACCCCGAGAACCCCGGGAGCCATTTAACTCCCAACATCCCAGGGAGTTCTCTAGACCACCTTTCGGAGTTAGACCTCCGTATCCAGCAGTGAATGACCCTAGGCAGTATCAGCAGTATAACGGTCTTCAAATGGTTAACCCAGTCTCACAGGAGCCTTCTGCTCCTGCTCCCTCCCCAATAGCTTTCACTCATCTGCGCCCGGAGGTCCATGCTATTCAGGGTGGGGTCACTCCTCCTCGTCCCTATGCTCCGCTGATTAAGGAGCTATGGGAACATGAGGACCGGACCCTGACTAAGGATCTCTTTGGGTCGGAGGTGGCAGCTGTTGGACGGAAGCCGTGTCCAGATGGGGATGATGGATTTTTCGGGCTTCCCACGGCAGGTAACACTGATTGATGGAGTGCTCCCCCTGTTCCCCTCACCCTCCTTGCTCCCCTTTCCCTGGGCGGGGACGGTAGACCTTATGTCAGAGGGAGAATAGAGGGGCTGCCTTGGGAAGACATCCTCATCGATACAGGAGCCTCAGTTTCAATAACACGACACAAATTGCAGTCACCCCCTGGACTGCCTGAGACTACACTTTGGTAGGATTTGAGGACTCCTGTATTCAATCAGTAAAAAGTCATCCAGTAAACCTGAGATTTCAGGACACGGGGATCGAAGCAAAGGGGTCTTCGATGCGCTTTTTGGGTAAACCCACAGTTACGGTACACTATTTTGGGAACTGATGTTTTGGGAGCAATGGGAATTGTTGTTGATTTATGTAACAAAGTCTTGTGGCGGAACAAAGAAGCCACTATCTGTTCTGTAATTGTCCCTGTGGAGGAGGAGGAGAAGGAGAGTCATAAATTACCCATTGCTAGTTTCGGAGCATGTACTGGTGAAAATGTTGAAAATGCTGACAATGATGCTTTAAAGAATGAATTGAAGCAAAAGTTCCCTGAATTGTGGATCTCAAAGAAAACTGATTGTGGGTTAATGCAAACTCAGGTCAAAATTGATGGTGAAAAACTGCCACCTTTCCAGCGTCAGTACCGTATTCCGGAGGACGCAATCCCTTACATAAGGGTAGCAATCAGTGAATTGGAGAAACATGGTGTTGTTGTGAAAGGTAATTCTCCATGTAACAGTCCTATTCTACCTGTAAAAAAGGAAGATGGCAGTTTTCGAATGGTAGTAGACCTGAGACTTGTAAATAAGTACACTCCCTCAGCTGCTCACCTTGTTGCATCTGTCCCTGAAGTTATGTCACAGCTGAGGAGTGATTGTAAAGTATTTTCTTGTTTGGATATTGCAAATGTCTTTTTCTCAGTACCCCTAACACCTGAATCTGCCCTCCGCTTCGCATTCACTTTTGAGAATGTGCAATACCTGTTCACGCGGCTGCCCATGGGATTTCACAGTTCTCCTGTGTATTTCCATCAGGCATTAGCTCAGATGTTAGAACCCCTCAGCTACGGAGACAAAGTCTTGCAGTATGTGGATGATTTATTGATTCAAACTGTCGATGAATGAGAACACAGAGAAACCCTTGAAAATGTTTGTCAGGCTTTACAAGAGGCAGGACTCAAAATGAGTCTAGATAAAGTACAATTGATGAAATCAGAGGTTAAATTTCTGGGTGTGTCTGTTTCAGCAGAAGGAAAGAAGCCCATGCATGACAGGGTTAAAGCTATTCAGGCTGTCCCCATACCAAATAACATTACTGAACTCAGAAAATTTTTGGGTCTTATTAATTTTTCCAGAGAATTTATTGAAGATTTTGCCAATTTGGCTAAACCACTGTATGATTTATTGAAAAATGCTGATGATGACTTTACCCCTGTAACTGTAGAAGGAGCAGCCTTACAGGCTTTTGAGGGATTGAAGCGCGCCCTTATGGCAGCTGCTGCATTGATTAACCCTGACCCTTCCCAGCCTTTCTACATTCAGACTCACACCGGTGATATCTCTATTTCTTCTGTGCTCCTACAAAAATGGCCCAAAGAAAGCCCAGAAGTGTCTAGCTAGTTGTATGCCCTAGGTTATTACTCCAGGTTGCTGACCCCTGTGGAAAAAGGATTCACTCAGTGCATGAAGCACCTACTGGGCGTGCACTGGACTATGAATCAAGTGAAGCATATAGTGGGATTTGCTCCTTTAATTCTACAAACCCAGCATGTCACTTTAAAAACTTTGCTGAAGGGAAAAGCTTCAGGTATTAATTCACAGAGAATGGCCCAATGGATCATTGATTTTGAGACTAGAGACTTACAAGTTGAAGTGGGTGAGAAATATCACTTAGCCCAGATGATGCAGTATGCAGGAAAAAGTCACGATTGTCAAATTGAACAGGCTAATGTTACTCCCTCTCCCTTCCGAGCAGACTTTCAAGAGGGAATCCCCTGTGCCTATGTTGACGGAGCTCGCTATTGGCATGAGGGGCATTATGTCACAGGCTTCGCTGTGTGGTTTCCAGCTAAGCCATTGCTGCTGCAGTATAAACTCCCTGGTCATTTCTCCGCTCAAAGAGCTGAGTTGGAAGCAGCTCTCCAGGTCATTCTCGTGTGTCCAGAGCCAATGAATATCTTCAGTGATAGCGCATATATCGTGTCGTCACTCACTCTATATCTTAATGTATGGGCCCTTAGGGGGATGGTTGATTCTCAGAACAAGCCCTTGCAGCATGCAGACATTCTAAAACAAATTGAGCAACGGGGTAAAGAATTCCCAAAATTATGGTCCTTCTGTAAAATCAAGGGACACCAGAGGTTGATTCCTGACCCCACATCCTTGGCAATGCATATGTAGATCACGCGGCCAAGGAGGCTGCACTCACAGGCGATGACAAATATCCTCAAGAAGTCATCGCTGCAGTCACTGAGAAACCCCAAGAGCCCCCCCTTGTCTTTTCTCCTCTGCAAGATCTCATAAAGACACAGGAGAAGGAGGGTGACTCATCCCTGTTCAATTCCCTCGAACCCCTGCCCATTGAGGGGGAGTGCTTGTACTACAAACGGGTTAATGATAGACTTGTGCCTTAAATCCCAACAACAATGATTAAGTCTTTGCTCAAATTTTCAAGCTAAAAAGGTGATTAACATGGTTCATATCAATCAGTGTAGACTTCTTAATTATTTTGCTGAGATTTCTGGTAAGGACTGATACTCCACTTTTTTTTTCTATTTCCTCCAGGTCAGCTGAAGATTTTCATATTCGACTCCTAGGACCATGAACCTATTGGATGACCAGGAGAAGATGTTTCACACTATACAGTGGGACTCTGATAGTGTGAGAGGGGGAGAAGATCAGGAAAATCCAGAAGACAAAGAATGAGAAGAAAAAGACCAAAAGACTTGACTAGACCAAAAGACTTGACTATTGTGCAACTTATTTTTTTTTGGGACTATTTGAATTATTATGTGTTTGTGCTATTTTTAGGGACTTTTGCCTTACACACACGTGCATAAAGTGCTGAATTACCTCCATATTCTTATTTTCAGTAATTCACCCATGAATATTACAGTACTGTATGTTGTACTCTGGATAGAGTACAAGAGGGGGACTTGTAAGAGAATGGTCAGCCATAATATACTGAGCGGCCATGTTGTCTCTAGCAGCCATTTTGTTGAAAGTTAGAGAAGATTCAACTTTTACAAAAGAGCTAATAAAATGTACTAAATGGAGGATGGAAAATGAGATCATGTCTCCTAGCAACCTCAGCCGATGTGCGTAGAGGAAGATTGGATCAATCAATAGGGTCACAGGTCACCAAATATATGGCCAGTATGCTTATACGTGATAGTGTGGTAGCGAAGTATAGAGTAGTTAAAATGTCAGGATGTAAGAATTTATGGACATAGATTGGAGACAATGATAAGATTTTAGGACAGTAGCCATAGATACCAATGACTTATGGGTTTTAGTGTTGCTTGGAGAAATGTTAATTAATATCTTCGTATTATGTCATTATATTCTCTGTTCTAAACCACGTTTCTGTAGATTACCATGAAAACTCCTCAGAATTATAATGTTAACGCCCTTTGCGGCAAAATGCAGCTTTCTTTGTTCTGATAATGTATAAGAAGCCCCTGTTACTGTCGATCGGGGCCATTCCATCGCCATCATGCCACTGTGCCTCACCATGGCCAGGGCACAGAGCCTTATCATCGCCAGACTTCCTAGCGAATCTCTGCCTGTCTGTATTCCTGTTTTTGCCCGCATATTCCAGCTCCTCTGTTATTCTGTATCTGTTTTGCCGTGTATCTCCGAATAAACCTTCAACCTCAGCTTCGAGAAGGATTGTCTGCAATTTTATCCGGCTCTTCCACCTCTCTCGATAAGAACATTTTCTTACAGTACCTGCCTCTGTTTGGAGTGTATCACCCGAAAAAGCCAGGTCAAATCAGAGTAGTATTTGATTTGAGTGCTCGGATTGAGGGCCCGGATCTGAACAACAAACTTTTAGGAGTGCTTATCCGTTTTCGTAGAGACTCTATTGCATTCACAGCAGACATCCAACAGATGTTCCATTGCTTCTTTGTTAAAGAGGAACACAGGAATTTCTTGAGATTCTTGTGGTTCAAAGATAACAATCCTTCCAAAGAGATTACGGAGTATCGTATGAAGGTACATATTTTTGGTAATAGTCCTTCTCCTGCAGTAGCCATCTACGAGCTGAGACGCACGGCTCAAGAGGTTGAAGCAGAGTATGGAACAGATGCCAGACTGTTTATAGAGAAAGATTTCTATGTGGATGACTGTTTGAAATCGATGCCAACAAATGAGACCGCGATTAGTGTTCTGAAAAGAGCCAAAGACATGCTCGCTGTATCTAACCTGAGGTTGCACAAGTTCGCTTCTAACAGCAAGGAAGTGATGGAAGCCTTCCCTCTTGAGGATCATTCAAAGGACTTGAAGAATTTAGATCTAGGCATAGACTCCCCAACGATGCAGTGGAGCCTCGGCCTACTATGAGACATAAAAGCTGATACCTTCACCTTCCAGGTTAACAGAGAAGATAAACCCTTTACTCGCAGAGGAGTACTGTCTACCATAAGCAGTTTGTATGACCCACTGGGGTTTGTAGCTCCTGTAGTCATCGAGGGCAAGGTTATGTTAAGAGAGTTCACCAGAGAGGTGACGAACTGGGATACTCCTCTTCCCACAAAAGAGAAAACCAAGTGGATGGCCTGGAGAAATTCCCTCACAGCCTTATCAAGTCTTCATATAATACGCTCGTATGTGTCTGTACCTAGTACCGAGATAGAGACACAAACCCTTTGTGTGTTCTCCGATGCTTCAATCAAAGCCATTGCTGCGGTAGCTTATTTGAAGACGATAGACACTAGTCAACAATGCCATGTAGGGTTTGTCATGAGCAGATCAAAACTAACATCGCTCCGTGAGCACACTGTACCACGCCTGGAACTTTGTGCTGCTGTGTTAGCAGTCGATTTGGCAGAACTCATTGCTATGGAAATGAATCTAGAAATTAAAGACTTTGAGTTCTACACTGACAGCAGGATAGTACTTGGGTACATCCATAATGAAGTGGGGCGCTTCTATGTCTATGTTAGCAACAGAGTGCTCAGAATTCGAAGGTCTACCTCACCTGAACAATGGAAATATGTGCCTACACATCTCAACCCTGCGGACCAGGCTACCAGATTTGTTGCTGCCAATTGCCTCAAAGACACGATTTGGTTTACAGGCCTTGAGTTTTTGTATAGACCATTGCCCAACATGACAGAAACGGCCTTGTTTGAACTAGTAAATCCACATGCTGATGTTGAAATTCGCCCTCAAGTGTCTGTGTTACATATGGAAACTTTGAAACGCCACCTGGGATCCCAGCGATTCAGTAGGTTCTCTACTTGGAATTCACTTGTTCGTGCCATTGCCTGCCTGACCCAAATAGCTCAGTCGTACAAGACAACCTCACCAACAAGAAAGGAAAGCTGCACAGGTTGGCATCATTGTAAACATGTCCACACAGCTATCGATCTAGAGCAGTCAAAGAATATAATTATCCGAGCTGTACAACAGGAAAACTACGCCAAAGAAATCGACCGTGTAACCAATCAAAGACCAATACCAAAAGATAGTGTTCAAGTGGAAAAAACAGTACCTGCCTACTCTGCAACAGAGGAGAAAGTGACAAACCAGCAAGCCTAACCTCCAGCCTGGCGATATAGTACTAATGAAAGACTGTCAGTCTCGGAGAAATGAATGGCCATTAGGTCTAATTACCCAGACATTCCCAAGTAAGGATGGAATCGTACGTAAGGTGGAAGTAAAAATAGGAAAACAAGGCGAGACCAAATTGTTCTCGTCCAATAAACACAATAGTGAGGTCGGCTGACATCAAGCAGGGAGTGTTCTGTCCAGCCATATAATTGCTGTCTAGAAGGTCTAGTCATTTCGATTATTACAGACATTGCATTTTTGTGTGTATTAATCCTTCATATATTTCATACTGTAAGGTAACAGCACCACCTGCTAGCTGTTTAATGCATAGATTCTAGTTTAATTTGCAATGTATTTTGGGATTGTTCCTGTTACATCATAGTCTTGATATGACACTGTGAGGGGAACAGCAGCCATTATTCCTCCATGTGTCTTAGGAGAAACTACACCATTCGTGTTCTTCATGCTTCTTAAACAGCATGCTCTAAGCATAGTTGGTAAGCACTATCTAGGTGTTATAATCCTGTGTTTATAATGTTTGTTGTATTAAATAGGTAATCATCAGCTATGCATTACCTCATGGTACCTATGTATTACCTTATGTTACTGTGTATTGCAGACTATCTGTATTTTATGCTCTGTGCAGTTATATATTCTGAAATGCTCCTGTTATTGCATCCTATAGTTTCACCCTTTCCTGTCACATCTGCAATCAATAAAAGAAGGTTACAATTTTACAGCCTCTTTTTCTTAAAGAAAACAGGGGGTTTAGCTACATGTCTCATTGCACACCCTGCCAACGTGTATGAGGACAGTATAAGCTCAGTGAGTCTGCCACTTGAAAAAAAACTTCATGTATACTCTCCTGCCCAGAACCCCAGACACAACCTGCCCTTCCTAACCTGCCCTTCCCCAAACTAGTAGCATTGCTTGAAAAAAATTACCGTCCTCTTACTGCTCTCCCCCAGTGTAGGCTTTGGGCTTTGAAGACTTTATTGTATTGTCATTTTTTGCATCCAGTAATATTTTATGTGCACTCAAAAAAAAAGATCTACTTTGCTTCCTTCAGTCCACTTAAAGCTCACTAGTATGTGACAACAAAAACAGCAACTGACACTAATGGATTTTAAAGCGAAATAAGTGAGATCTTTTCTCGTTTTCTTATAACTTCATGCTGAGATTTTGACCTTTATTAGTTCAAAACGCAATGAAAACTGCATACTAAGCTATTTTGCATCTATATTGTTGTTTAAAATGGGTTGCTGTGCTGGCATTGACAGGAAGAATAAATATACACTGAAATGCTTATTTTGCAGCCTGATTTTTCATATTCAAACGCTCAAGGTAAAGTAAAAATGCTTATATTGTCAAAGATTTATTTAAAATTTTATATAGTATTTTTGTTATTTATAATACAAAAAACAAAAATGTTTTTCATTTGATACATTGATACACTGAGTTTCTGGATGAACTGAGGATATCCTAAAGGGAATACTTTAACAAAAAATGTTTAATGTCCTGGATGGCTCCACTGCTGTCATTCTGTTTGTATGAGGCCTGTTATGTGGGTATTATTACCTTCTGACAACACACAGTGGGTAATATTCAAAGGCAGCACAGAAAGATCAGCCAAGTAACACACAGTGCTCAGCATAAATGAGTACACCTCCTTTGAAAAGTAAGATTTTATCTCATTGAACACAAGAACAATTTGATAAGACCGATTTTTGTAGAACATTTTTAACCCATAAAATAAAAGTAAGCTTAACATAACCTTAATTAAAAAATCTTCATGTTTTACTCAAATTAGCTAATGCGAAAATGAATATGCTGCACATCAAAAACTATTACATCTAGTATTTGGTATGACCTCACGATTTTTAAAAACAGCTCCAAATCATCTAAGCATGCAATAAACAAGTTTGGGACCAACTGTAACATTTATCTTTTTCTATTCTTCAATACCGACCTCTTTTAGAGCCTTGACGCTGGAGAGAGAGTGATGCTCAACTTGTCTTTTCAGAATTTCACGTAAGTGTTTCTCTTGGGTTCAGACCAGGAAACATACTTGGCCACTGAATCACTTTCACCTTGTTCTTCTTCTTCATGAATGAAACAGTGGCATTAGAAGTGAGTTTTGAATCATTGCCATATTGGAAAAGTGCACCAAGGGCATAAGGTGTTTGTAGCATCTTGTCTTTCAATACAGAGCAGTACATCAGTGAATTTATGAAACCATCAGTGAAATATAGCTCCCAAACACCAGGAGCACTCATACAGCCCTACATAACGACACTTCCACCATTGTGTTTCACTGTTGTCTTCATGCATTTTTCATTGAACTCTTCACTTTGTAATGCCAAACAGCTTGGAAACCACCAATTTCAAATCATTTATCTTGGTCTCATCACTTTAGAGTATAGAGTCCCAGTTATTAATTTAAATCATTTTTTTATTAGTTTTTTAACAAAGAGTAAGACAATACAACTAAAACGAATACAACATATGTTTTGCCATACACACCGTTAGATAAAACATTCATCAGATATTAAGTGTCCCCACCAGATATGGGAGCTTAGTACACCAATATGCTTTATAATAAAAAATGTTGGAGATCATTTATTTAATTCAGTCTTAATATCATAAGTGGTCAGTTCCGCCGACAGAAGTAATATTTAACAAACAACCTAGAAGGATGTAAAAGAGAGAAGATATAGAAGAAAAGGAAAGGTATTTTAGATAACTATCTAGGAGAATGATGGATGGGAAGGGAAAGGGGGGTTGGTGGGTCTCACTAATAACCTTACTAGTCTCTGAAGGCATAGCAAGAAGTTATATTGATGGAATGGTCTTTAGTTGTGATTACTTGTTTTAAGACTAAACAGCTCTCAATTGGAAGTGGAGGGCTGTTTCCCTACCAAATCTACATAGTCTATTGATTTATGGTATATTATCCATGGGGTCCAGAATCTACTGAACTTGTCATGTGAGAAGTGGGCGTAAGCAGCCACTTCTTCAATGTAATAGAGCTGATCAACCTCATGTGCCGAATTGTTCTGGCAACTTTGAGTGTGCCACTTTGGGGGGTATTAAGAGCTTGGCTGCCACCAATAAAAATAATAGCAAGGTTTTTTGTCTGGTTTGTGGTGTGCTGCTAGACCTGTTAAGGAAAATAAGGCTCAATTGTGGGGGTTCAGAAAGTGAGCATATCTTAGTGGTGATTTTCAAAACACTCCTCCAGAATGGCCTTATCTTCTCACACAACCACCATGTATGTAGGAACGTCCCAGTGGCCAACCCACATCGCCATCATGTTGGGGGAATGTTGGGAAACCAGATGTGCATTTTATCTGGTGTATTGTACCACCTTGTGATAATTTTGTAAGAGATTTCCTGAATTCTGATGCATTTGGATGGGCCAAATGAATTTTTATAGATGTATTCTATTTCAGAGACCCTCAGTTTGAGGCCCATGTCCTTCTCCCACATTGATACAGAGGCCCGCCTTAAAGTTATATAATCGGTTAAAATTGCTTGGTACATCTTAGTCAGAATGCCTTTGGGTTGCTTGAATTGTGCCAGTAGTGTTTCGAAAATAGTTAGTTCCCTGGTTGGAATGCCAGTCTGAAAATAGGACTCTATAGCATTTTTAAGTCTAGAAAAATGAAGAAAAGTGATCAGATGGTCAGTTAGAGTGACTTGCATTTTTGGGTGTGAGGGCAGCGCACCCTCTGTAAATAGCGTTTCAACTCTAGTTCTGATCATATGAAGAATGTCCATTGACCTTGTTCTAGTCTGGTCTAGGTAGAGCCCTGGCAGGTCCATGACTCTAGCTAAAGGAGAAGGGACGGGCATTAATAAAGGGACGGTCTTGTGCACCTCCAAAACTATAGGGAATGCAATCTGGTCTTGAGTGTTGAGTTCAAAATATGAGGTTAGTGTTTTGGCTATCTTGTCTCTAGAGGACTGATCAGACAGAAGGCATTCGTTTAGTTTCCACACACTACTTTTGGGCCTATGTCCTATAACTAATTGTATTATAAGTATGGAGTGATCTGAGTGGACACTAGGTGCTATTTGTGCATTTTTCAGTTCTGGGAGCATCAGAAAGGAGATGAAGAGAGAATCTATGCGGCTATATGATGACTGAACATGCGAAAAATAGGTAAAATCTTTTGTTGCAGGGTACAGGTGTCTCCAGGTGTCTACTAATTGCATTGAGTGTAGATTTGAAGAAATGCGATTTAGCGATTTTTTTGGATAGATTGGATTTCCCCGAGGAGGTGTCTATAGCTGGCTATAAGGGTGTATTTAAATCTCCTCCCAGAATTAAAGTCCCTTCTATAAACTGTTTAGCTTCTCGTAATACTTTGGATAGCCAGATATCCTGTTTTGTGTTGGGAGCATAGATATTTCCTATCGTAATTAGTTTATGGGCGAGTTTCCCTCTAACAAAGATGTACCGACCTTCACTGTCCCTCAGTACATCTAAAAATTGAAAAAGAATGTGCTTAGAAATTACTATCACAACTCTTGACTTCCTGGAAGATGAATAAGAGTGAAGCCAGTTTTAAAATGTTTCTTTAAATCCAGGCTTTCTCCTGTATGAAATGTGTCTTCTGAAATAAAATAATGTCTATCTTTAACTTTTTAACATGTGCAAAGACTTGTGACCTTTTAACCGCTGATTCAGTCTTCTCACATTATAAGACACTATAGATGTTGCTTATATCTGACCAATCATAGTGAGTTATAATAGGTAAAAAAACCCTCTATGTGACACAACATCCTCACCAAGAAGGCACTGGAAGAAGGAAAGGAAAGGATAAAGGTTAAAGGAAGAAAGAAGAACAATAATATTCTAACCATAGTTTGGGCTTGGCGCCCTTTTCCAAACGTTATATCCATATCTGATGAGAGATTATTCTCAACTAGGGAAACTTATTTATCTTAGCGATATATTAATAAAATATTCAACCTGCAAGTCAACTTTCACAAAACCATACAATTCTTTGATAACTTTCTGTGAATGAAGATGTAGGAGAGAGAGGAAAAAGAAACATTATACTCATCAAGTCCTCTTGTCATTTCAGGCCTTTTCTGGTCTATGAGGTCCTGCCAACATCTTCTTATTTCTCTGGCTCTTGGGTGCGTCAACTTTTTTCCATTGGTCTTGCACTGCTAGTCGTGGCAGTGGCAGATTGGTGATTGCTGACTAGTGATGGGTGAGTAGCATCGTTGCTCGGGTGTCCCCGAGCATGCTGGGGTGATCTCCAAGTATTTTGGCGTGCTCGGAAATTTAGTTTTCATCATCTCAGCTGCATGATTTGCGAATTGTAGACAGGCTGAATACAAGTGGGAATTCCCTAACAAACAGGCATTCCACACATGTATTCAAGCTGTCTAGCATTAGCAAACCATGCAGCTGAGGCAACAAAAACTAAATCTACGAGCAAGCAAAAATACTTGGAGATCACCCAAGCATGCTTGGGAAGACCCGAGCAACGAGTATACCCGCTCATCACTATTGCTGACCTCAGATCTGGAACCGAATTAAGCTCAATCTCACAGATCTTGGTAATATCTGCTGAGGTCTTTGCTGTAAATCTCTTGAGTATTCCAAATGGGAAGAGCCATTGGTACAGGAATCTCCTGTTCCTAAGGATATCCATAAACAGTTTCAGCATACGTCCCTTAGTTAAAGTTGATGGAACCAGATATTGAAAAATGTAGATAATGGAGCTCTTGTACTCCAATGTTTCTATTGTTCTAGCATTCTTGTAAATTTTTTCTTTGATGCGAAAGTCCAGAATTCTACATATTATATCTCTTGGGAGTTCTGTTGGTTTTGGTTTCAGTGCTCGGTAAGCTCTCTCAAGAACTAACAGCGGCCTATACTCAGGATCTAATAGCAAAGAGAATAGCTCCATCAGGATTTCTGTAGTGTCCTCTGGGCCAGTGGTCTCGGGTATGCCTCTGATCCTAAGGTTGTTGCATCTGTTTCTGTTTTTCATATCTTCAAGCGCTGTGTTTAGAAAATTGATATGATCCTCATGGTGTTGCAGGCCTGCTGATAGTTCTTTTGCATAAACAGCTCGATTAGGCTGTGACCACTCCAGCTTTTCCACTCTATGGCCTATATGTTGTACATCCTGTTTGATTTCAGTTAGGTGTTTTGCTAAAGGTGCGAGAGCAGATGTTAGGATATTTTTAATAAGGCCTCTGGGCCTTTGCTTGTAAATGTTAATTATATGCCCACTCAGTCTCTTGCTCCCCATATCAGAGAGATCTGGCCCACACTTGTCACCTCAGCTTTGCCTCCTTTTTCCGAGGCACCTTGGTTGTTTAATTTCCTGGTCGGTTTCCCGCTGTGCCAGCTATGAACGGTTTCCAGCATCCTCCTCGTCTCCTCAAAGAGCCGCCCCCGCCTGCCACACTGCCCAAGGTGTTCTCTGGCATCAGAGTCCTGCACCACAGGCTGGTCACTAGGACTGTGAGCCTCGAAGTGACCAGGCCCGATTGCGGTAGCAGGACATGCCGCAGCCTAGTGAGGGGAAGATTGCGACGACTCCCCCACCATGGATGCCCTCCAATTGCCACCCAGGGATGCCATCCACTGTCCCCCTACTTGGGGCATGTTCTGATGCCCTCTCCTCCACCAAATGGGACGTGGCTAGCCAGATGGAATGTACCCGGAGCTAGGAGGCATCTGGCGCACTCAGGTCACTGAGCACCTTTACAGGCCTAGCAGCATCTTAGCTTTACCAAAGCTCCCAGCCTCCACAGTCAAGCCAGCAGGCTGCAATCCTCCTACTGGTACCTCCTGTGTATCCAGGTGGGCTATATTTTGGACGCTGCGGTTCAGGATAGCATCCAGGGGTTTGATGCCTCGGATTGCTTCCGTAGGTACAGGAGCTCCTAGGTGTCCATCCTGCTCCTTTGGTGGCCATCTTGGATCCCTAGAATCCCAGTTATCAGCATATTTTTCATGTATACTATTAATCTTCAGTGTTCTGCACTGTTTCAGAGAGAACATAAGTAGATTGAAAGATGGATGGGGAGACATTTGACAAGTCCAATAACATCCTAGGTCTACTTCTCCCTACCCTGCTCCAGTTTATTAACAGGCCTATCTGTTTTTTAACACAGCAAGAGACCTGTCAATTAATTTGTAATGTTGCTGGGTCCCTGGTCAGCTTTTCAAACTATGCTTTCTCCGAAATGCTGTAGCATTTCATTTGTAAACATACCAATTCAATCGCATAGCAAGGCTCTCACTCATCCTGCCTGTGATGTGGGCAGCATTAGTCTAATGACAGGGTCATTTTAAAAGGTTATTCCCCCCCCACTTTTTTAATTCAATTAGTTATCCATACAGTTTCACATGTTCTGTGTAAATTATCATGGTTTTAGCATTTTTCAAAACCGCTTGACCTGCTATAGTTGACTTCATTTATTGTTTCAAAAATGTGACTATTGTCATCCATACAGTTTAACATGTCTTGTGTAAAATTACAGTGGTTTAAAATTGTTAAAAAATGCTTGGCCTGCTACAGTTGTCCAAATGTTTTTAGTTTCAATTAATAAATTAAACTTGCTTTCCAGAGACCTAGTAATTAGAAAATGTGTAAGGCATGTGGTAAGGGATGGGGAAGTGCTGCTGATGGTGCATACAGACACTGAGGACTTGGGGCAGGTGCGACTGCGCTTTTTCCTAGAGAACAAGAAGCATGGCCATCCACGACACATAGCTACTGCCCCACTTTGCAGGGAGGAGAGGGACACCACTTTTGAAGCAACACCAGTGTGAACAGGTGGTTGGTTGGACAGTAGATATGCTTCCAGCATGCTTGCCAGCACCACCAAGTTTTAAATATTGTCCAGTCTCACCAGCCAACAGTCTGGATCATTTATTCCTCACACTGATCCTCCTTTCTCCCTCCATGCTGAGTCCCAGGAGACCAGTGATCCCACACTAGGACATTCCAAGAAGCTCTTAACCCCTTCACACCGTAGCCCTTTTTCATTTTTGCCTTTCTGTTTTTCGCTCTCCTTCTTCCCAGAGCCATAACTTTTTTATTTTACAATCAATATGGGCATGTGAGGGCTTGTTTTTTGCGAGACGAGTTGTACTTTTGAACGACATCATTGGTTTTACTATATTGTGTACTCGAAAATGGGAAAAAATTTCAAGCGCAGTGAAATTGCAAAAAAGTCCAGACATGTATAGGTTGTTTTTTATTTAAATGGTGAAAAAATCCAAAGTTTGTTAAAAAAAATTGCGCCATTTTTCGAGACCGGCAGCGTCTCTATTTTTTGTGATCTAGGGCTGGGTGAGGTCTTCTTTTTTGCATGCTGCACTGACATTTTTAATGATAACATTTTGGAGTGGTTATGATCTTTTGATCACCTCGTTTACCGATTGGATTAATTATTTTTATATATCAATTGGGCGATTATGAACGCGGCGATACCAAATATGTGTTTGTTTGTTTTTTATTAACTGTTTCATTTTGAATGGGGCGATTGGGGTGATTTGAACTTTTATTTTTTTAAATTTTTTTAATACTTTCAAAAACTTTTTTTTCTTTTCACTTCCTTCATAAGTCTCCATGGGAGACTAGAAGCTGCGATGTTCAGATCACCTGTGTGTAGCAGAAATGCTCACTTGCTATAAGTGCCGACCGCTGTGCTGCGCTCATAGCAATCCGGCAATGACAACCACAGGGGTCTCCTGGAGACCCTAGGTTGTCATGCCAACCCATCGGCGAGCTGCAGTCATGTGAAACGGGCACCTATGGGTAGGATTAGTGGCACGCTTCCGGCGTGATCACATTAAATGCACCTGTCAGAGATTGACAGTGGCATTTAATGGGTTAACAGCAGCGGGTGGATCGCCCGCCGCTGTTAGGGGCACATGTCAGCTTTTCATAACTGCTGACATGTGTCTGGAAAAATGTGGGCTCAGTGCCGGAGCCCACATCCAAGGGAGGGACACGACATGTGCCGTACATGTATGGGGCATATCGTGAAGGGGTTCAAAACATAATTTCTTGATTGTGGCCTTTCACACTGCATGTTCAAAGAGGGAAAAGATGAGATGCTGTGCAGTGATGCACAAAACATAGAGCAGCCATGGTCACAATAAGATGATGGTGGGAAGCAAAAAATTTTATCTATGAAGGTAGATGATGATGAAACACAGTTTGCCACTAAGTTTTGTTGTTGTTAAGTCACTATGTCAGGAGGACCAAGGTGCGATGGTAGAAGATGAGGTGGTGGATGACAATGTCATCAACTAAACCTGGGAAGCTGGCATACAGAGCAAGGCCTGCAATGTTGAGGGGGAGATTAGCAGCATCAAAACATGCAGGAAAAGGAAATGGGGTGACCAGAGGGAGATGGCAGGCAACTGTTCCACAGAGCAACGACACTCGTAAATTTCTCTGTCAAAAAGCTAGGTGTTTCCCAGTCTGGGACTTATTAAATAGTGTCCTGAGTCCTGACACAAAAATTGGTCTATTGCAGCCTGTGCCCTGCCAAGATCAGCAAGGACCTGAGCACTAAAAGGCTAACCACTTCCAGCATGATCAGGCACATGTCATCTAAACACCCGGGTGACACCACTGCCTCTTCCACTGTGCTAGGTGCTTCACAATCCCCTGTTCATGAAACAGGTGCAGATGCCTTCCGCTCTGCACCAGTCCTTACACATTGAGACACCATGATCAGGCACTTCCAAAAAATTTCCCCAGCAAAGAGCTCAGCTCTCCTTTCCCCAGAACTTGGAATGAAAAAGAAAGTTTCCAGCCACCCGCCAAAAGGCCCAAATGCTAAAGAAGCCAATTTCCAAGCTGCTTGCCTGGGAAATGTTACCATTTAGGATTGCAGACAGGGAGGATTTCCGCTGACTAATGGCGGCAGTCGTCCCTTGGTACTCGGTCCCCAGCAGCCACTATTTCTCCATGTGTGGCGTCCCTGCCTTGTATAAGCATGTGTCCAGGAACATCACTCATGCCTTTACCAATGCAGTTAATGGGATTGCACACTTAACGAATAACATTTGGACAAGCGCTTGTTGCTAGAGATGCTACATTTCCCTGAAGGCACACTAGGTGAACATTGAGCAGGCTATGACTGAGTCCCAACCTTGTATGGCACATGTTTTATTGCGGCCAAGGATTTCTGACCCTACTTTAATCAGGATGTCCTCCACCACCAACACCAGTTCTTCCACCCTTCCTGCTC
The DNA here is from genome assembly GCF_039654945.1 of Dendrobates tinctorius. Classification (NCBI taxonomy): domain Eukaryota; kingdom Metazoa; phylum Chordata; class Amphibia; order Anura; family Dendrobatidae; genus Dendrobates; species Dendrobates tinctorius. Next base: position 38,425,919 of record NW_027361703.1, on the reverse strand, counting down.
CTCCTCATCCTCCATCTCTGATTTTGTATCTCAGAGCATGTCGTCTACATCAGCCGGAAGCTGTAAGCTCTGCACCACTGTCTCAGTGTAGCGGCAACATGCATTGCTGAAACTTGTTTGCTTAGGATACAAACTGCACAATGCAGCAGAGTTATTGAAAGGCATAACTGACCACACAGATCTGTGGCTCTCGCCACTGAACCTACAACCAGGCATGGTTGAGTGTGATATTGGCCATAGTCTGGTTGTGGCTGTAAAGCTTGGCAGGCTCACACATGTACCATGCTTGGCCCAAATGCTAAACTTTGTGGTTCAGTGGTTTCTGAGAACTTACCCAGATTTTTCAGAGCTTCTGGTCAAGGTACGGTGCATCAGAGTCCATTTCCACAAGTTGGCTACAGCTGCCGCCGCTCAGACAGTGATGCAGCAGCGCAAGCAAATGCCAGCTCACTGATTGGTGTACGACATCGCCACCCACTGGAACACCACACTGCACATGCTGACAAGTGTTAGTGAGGAGAAGAGGCCAGTTTTCGAATACCAGGTCCATCACACTTATCGGTATTCTGGGTAGCTTCCACACATAACAACTGAAGAGTGGGCATGGCTGTCTGATATTTGGGCAGTTCTACAAGACTTTGAAGACAAAGCAAAGATAGTGAGCATCGATAACACCTTAATCAGTTCAATGATCCCACTTCTGTGCCTACTTATACAGTCGATGCTCACAATTAAAGCTAAAACTTTCCATGTGGACCAGGTGGAAATGGAGGAAGACATAAGACAGGGGGATTCTGCCCAGCCCAGCCTCATTTCATCTGCTTAGCACTGATTGGGTAACAATAAGGAGTTGGAGCTAAGGAAAAGGAACAAGAGCCGGATGCTAGCATAAGAGAGGCCAGTACCAACACAAGCTTCATCCTGACTCTCCTATGTGGATTGGCTGATGTGGAAGAGAAGGAGGAGGAGATGGTGAAGACAGAAAAGGGTTGGCGGTAGGGAGTTTGGCACATATGGTTGACTTTATGTACCACTGCCTCCTACTACAGATCATCTCCTCCTTTGGCATCAAAGACCTCGCCCTATCCTGGATCTCCTCATACCTTTCCAACCGCACATTCAGCGTCTCCCACACTACCTCCTCATCCCACCCTCTCTCTGTTGGAGTCCCCCAAGGCTCTTTTCTAGGACCCCTACTCTTCTCAATCTACACACTTGGCCTGGGGCAACTCATAAAGTCCCAAGGATTCCAATACCACCTTTATGCCAATGATACTGAGATACTCAGATCTACCTCTCTGGCCCAAACATCAACTCTCTGCTCTCCAGAATCCCAGAGTGTCTATCAGCCATATCCTCCTTCTTCTCCTCTCGCTTCCTCAAACTCAATGTGGACAAATCTGAACTGATCATCTTTCCCCCATCTCACAGATCTTCCTTACCCGACCTTTCCTTAACAATTGACAACATCACGCTTTCCCCCGTACCAGAGGTCTACTGCCTCGGAGAAACCCTTGACTCTGCCCTGTCCTTCAAACCGCACATCCAAGCTCTTTCCACCTCCTGTCGCCTCAAGCTCAAAAATATTTCCAGAATCCGTCCCTTCCTCAACCCTCAATCTAATAAAATTCTTGTGCATGCCCTCATCATCTCCCGCCTCGACTATTGCAACATCCTTTTCTATGGCCTCCCTGCTAACACCCTTGCATCTCTCCAGTCCATCCTCAACTCTGCCGCCCGACTACTCCGTTTCTCCCCTCTGCAAATCTCTTCACTGGCTCCCATTCCCTCAGCATATCCAATTCAAATTACTAATACTGACCTACAAGACCATCTACAACCTCTCTCCTTCATACATCTCTGAACTAATCTCCCGATACCTTCCCTCACGTAATCTCCGGTCCTCCCAAGACTTCTTTCTCTCCTCCACACTTATTCGCTCCTCACCCAACCGCCTCCAAGACGTCTCTCGAATAGCCCCCATCCCCTGGAATTCCCTGCCCCAACATGTCCGGCTATCAACCACACTCGGATCCTTCAGACGGAACATGAAAACCCATCTCTTCAGGAAAGCCTACAGCCTGCAATGATCCCCACTGCCTCCTCACCACTACTGGAGCTACCGCCTCACCATCACTGGAGCTGCTGCGACCCCCCAACCTACTGTCTCCTTCCCCACGAACGTAAGCCCGAAAGGGCAGGGTCCTCTCTCCCCTCTATATCAGTCTGTGATTGTTAGTTTGTTTACTGTAAGTGATATCTGTAATTTGTATTTAACCCCTTCTCCTTTTCCTGCACCAGGGAACCAATGGTGCTTTATAAATAAATAATAATAATAATGTGCCGCTGCCTTTCCTGTGACCCTCACATTTCATTCATCGTTGCCAAAAAAAGAGTACTAGTTGTTCACCCTGCTAGACCCATGCTACAAGAAGAGCCTTGCATCTCTCCTTTATAAGGCAAAGATGTCTACTAAAATGGTGCTATTCCAGAAGGCCGTTGTGGAAAATATGTTGAAAATATTCCCATCAGACAACTCTAGCACCAGGAGGAAAGCTTTCTTGCCCAACCAAGCCAGAGAAGCAGGGGAGATACACACCAGTTACTGCAGTGTATGTCAAAGGCCTGGGTCAATTTCTTGCCACCTTCCCGGCATCAATGCCCTGATGACCAGGTAGTTTTGACAGGGATAAAAATGTTTTTAAAGATTGTCAAGCAGTACCTTGCTGGCAAAACTAGTGTACTCCCTAATTCCACTGCGGTCTTCAGCTATTGAGTCTCAAAGCTGGACATCTGGCATGACTTGTCCCTCTATGCCTTGGAGGTGCAGTGCTGGCCTGCTGCTGGCATGTTGTCTGAGTGGGTTTTTAGTGCCACTAGAGAGGGTCATAGAGGGGGTCATAAAAGACAGTTGCTTTTGCTTGTCAACAGAAAATGCCGACAGGATCACTCTAATAAAAATTAACAAAGTCTGGGTTAAACCCAACTTTTCCACACTACCAGATGACAGCAGCACATAAAGTGATTTTAATCTTCAATATTTGAATGAAGTCCACCAGTTATTGCCTTCAAGGGACTATGGATGACTGGATGAACCTCCTTATATTCTTTCCTTGCTTTGCACGTTGTGCAAAGCTTTTATGATGGTAGGAGTACATCAACTACACTTTCAAAACATTTTAATGAGGCCCGCAAGTTGTTGCCTTCAATGGTCTATGGAAGACTGTATTTCCCTGTTTATCAGTTTTTCGAGATTTATCACTTTGTACAAAGGTTTTATGAGTACAGGAGTTCATCAACTACCCTTTCAAAATATTTTAATAAAGCCCGCCATTTGTTGTCTTCAAGGGTCTATGCCTGACTTGATGACCCTCCTTAGAATTTTTTCCTGGCTCTGCACTGTGTGCAGTGCCTTTATGAGTGTAGTAATACCACAAATACACTTTCTTAACAATTGAATGAGGCACTACATTTGGTGCCTTCAAGGCTGTATGGATAACCCTGCTTGTAATTTTGGCACTGCCTGGCACTTAGTGCAGACATTTTATGAGTGTAGGAGTAACACAACTATACTTTGCTCACAATATTTGAATGAGATACTACAGTTGGTGCTTTGAATGGTGTATGGATGACCCTGCTTATAACTACTGGAAGGCTTTGCACTTAGTGCACACCTTTTATGAGAGTGGAAGTACAACAACTACACTTTCTTCACAACATTTAAATGAGGCAATAGAGTTGGTGTCTTTTTTGCAGTCCTTGCTTCCTTCATAAACTACAATGAAAATTCCATTATTTAAAAAAAAATTCAATTTTTGTTTACATCAATTGTTATTATTTTTTAAATCCTTTTAAAATTTTGCCTTATACAATTCATTATACAGGCAGAAAGTTTCTTATCATTTTTTTTTCTGTAAACTCCAATTTCTCTTCGAATTTGAATGTTTTATTATCAGTCCTTAAAAGTGTAGTAAAAATGTAATACCATTAATAATAATAATAATAATAATAATTTTTGTTTATATAGCGCCAACATATTCCGCAGCACTTTACAATTAAGCGGGGACATGTACAGACAATAAATTCAATACAAGTTAAGACAATTCAAACAGTGACATTAGGAGTGAGGTCCCTGCTCGCAAGCTTACAATCTACAAGGAAATGGGGGGACACAGTAGGTGAGAAATGCTTGTTAATTCAGGTCTGGCAATTATAATAGGGATTTTCATATAAAGCTGCATGATCCGGTCATCAGCCCGTGTGTTTAAGTGCAATAGACAAGTATCAAGTGCAGTTATCATGTGCATGAAGGGTGTGGAGACAGATGAATAGTAGGGTGCAGACTCAGAATAATATTTGTAAGGAGGGAACAGGGCGAAGTTAGCTTGCTGAGTAGTTGATGTGGTAGGCTTGTTTGAAGAGATGGGTTTTCAAAGCACGCTTGAATAGGTCAGGGCTAGGTATCAGTCTGATCGTCTGGGGAAGTGCATTCCAGAGAGCTGGAGCAGCACGAGAGAAGTCTTGGAGACGGAGGTGCGAGGTTCGGATTACGGGGGATGTTAGTCTTAGGTCATTTGTAGAACGGAGGGCACGTGTAGGGCGATAGACAGAGATGAGAGAGGAGATATAAGGTGGTGCAGAACAGTGGAGAGCTTTGTGGGTGAGAGAGATGAGTTTATACTGGACCCTGTAGCGAATAGGTAGCCAGTGTAATGACTGGCACAAGATGGAGGCATCGGTGAAGCGGCTGGACAGAAATATGACCCTGGCTGCCGCATTCAAGATGGATTGGAGAGGAGAAAGTTTGGTAAGAGAGAGACCGATCAGAAGAGAGTTGCAGTAGTCCAGACGAGAATGAATAAGAGCGACAGTAAGAGTCTTAGCAGTTTCAAAGGTGAGAAAAGGTCGGATTCTGGAGATGTTTTTAAGATGCAGGTGACAAGAGCGACTGAGTGATCGGATGTACGGAGTAAAGGAAAGTTCAGTGTCGAATATGACCCCAAGACAGCGGGCATGCTGCTTTGGAATTATGGTTGAACCCTCCAGGGTTATTTCGATGTTAGGTAGAGTGAGGTTAGTAGAGGGGAGAAACACAAGAAGTTCAGTTTTAGAGAGATTTAGTTCCAGATAGAGCGAGGACATGATGCTAGAGACAGCAGACAGACAATCCTTGAAATTTTGAATTAGGGTAGGGGTGATGTCAGGGGAAGAAGTGTATAATTGGGTGTCATCAGCATAGAGATGATACTGGAACCCAAATCTGCTGATTGTTTGTCCAATAGGGGCAGTGTATAAAGAGAAGAGGAGGGGGCCTAGGACTGAGCCCTGCGGGACCCCGATAGTAAGGGGACGAGAAGAGGAAGAGGAGCCGGAAAAAGATACAGTGAAGGAGCGGTCAGAGAGGTAGGAGGAGAACCAGGAGAGGGCTGTGTCCTTGAGGCCTATAGAGCGGAGCATAGTGAGGAGGAGCTGGTGATCCACAGTGTCAAATGCGGCAGAGAGATCCAGGAGAATTAGCAGGGAGCAATGACCTTTCGATTTAGCTATTATTAAATCATTAGAGACTTTAGTGAGGGCAGTTTCAGTAGAGTGTAAAGAGCGGAAACCAGATTGTAAGGGGTCGAGAAGAGAGTTATCCGAGAGAGAGCGGATTAGACGGGAGTGGACCAGGCGTTCCAGGAGTTTAGAGATGAAGGGAAGGTTAGAGACAGGTCTGTAGTTAGCAGTGCAGTTCTGGTCCAGGGATGGCTTTTTAAGTAAAGGGGTTATGATGGCATGTTTAAATGAGGAGGGAAATATACCTGAAGAAAGAGAGAGGTTAAATATTTTAGTCAGGTGAGTGGTGACCACTGGTGAGAGAGACTGCAGGAGCTGTGAAGGAATAGGGTCACTGTTGCAGGTTGTAGGCCGAGCAGAAGCGAGGAGCTTGGAAACTTCTTCTTCTGAAACAGGCTCAAAGATGTCTAGTGAGCTTGAGGTGCGGCAGGGAAGGGGATCCAGGCACTGAGGAGATAGGGCTGAGATATCCTGATGGATGTGGTTGATTTTTTCTAGGAAATAAGTGGCCAGATCCTCACCGCTGAGGTTGGTGATGGGGGCCTGTACTTTAGGTTTCAGGAGGGAGTTTAAGGTTTCAAAAAGTCGTCTTGGGTTGTTGGATAGTGAGGTGATGAGGGTGGTGAAGTAGGATTGTTTGGCCAGATGAAGGGCAGAGTTATAGGTTTTGAGCATGAACTTATAGTGGATGAAGTCTTCTGCTAAGAGAGATTTTCTCCACTGCCGCTCTGCACACCTCGAGCAGCGCTGAAGAAAGCGTGTTTGCATTGTGTGCCAGGGCTGCCGTTGTCTGTGTCGGGTCTTTCTGCGTATAGAAGGTGCTGCTTCATCTAGGGCATTCTTCAGTGTATTATTGAAGTGTGACAATGCTATGTCTGGACAGGAGAGGGTGGAGATGGGGGCTAAACATGTGTGGAGATTGTCCCTAAGCTGTTGGGTATTAATGGTACGTGTATTCCGATAAGTGTGGTAAGTGGGGGTGTCCCGGGTGAGGAGACAATTCTTGACAGAGAAGGAAAGAAGGTTGTCATCCGAGAGCGGGAGAGGTGAGTTAGTAAAGTCGTGCAGCGAGCCGGGATGGGAGAAAACCAGGTCCAGAGTATTCCCGTCCTCATGTGTAGGAGAATTAGTAAACTGTGAGAGGCCGAATGAAGAAGTTAGAGAAAGAAGATGAGAGGCAGACTGGGAGAGCGGATCATTGATGGGGATGTTAAAGTCTCCCATGATGAGGGTGGGGATGTCACAGGATAGAAAGTGAGTAAGCCAGGTGGTGAAGTGGTCTAGAAACTGGCGGGAGGAGCCTGGAGGGCGATAAACAACCGCCACTCGTAAGGAGAAGGGCTTAAAGAGTCTGACGGCGTGGACTTCAAAGGAAGGAAATGTAAGTGAGGGAACCGGGGGGATGACCTGGAAAGCACATTGTGATGAAAGGAGCAAACCAACACCTCCACCCTGTCTGTTCTCAGGTCTGGGGGTATGTGAAAATTTCAGCCCACCAAACGAGAGAGCGGCAGCAGCGGTGGTGTCTGAATGCTGGATCCAGGTTTCTGTAATAGCCAGAAGGTTAAGGGAATTAGAGAGAAAAAGATCGTGAATGTAAGTCAGTTTGTTACACACAGACCGTGCATTCCAGGGAGCACATTGGAAAGTGAGAGGAGAAGGCATGCACTGAATGTTAATAAGATTAGCAGGGTTTCTATATGCAGCTGGAGGAGAGTAACGTATGCTGGTGGAGGGAGGCCCAGGGTTGGGGGAGATGTCACCTGCAACTAGTAAAAGGAGAAAAAACAGAAAAAGCAGGTGGTGGGATGATTTGTATGAATGTTTTGAGTGCTGCATGGTGGTTTTGGATGGTTTGGTGTGGGTAAGAAATGTCAATAGAGCCTCAGAGTTATACATGGGAGAGGGGAAAAGGGAGGGGTGGATATGCAGAGAGTGCACAGAATGTGTAAAAGGGCAGGCGAGTTGTTAGAAAGCAGAGGTGAAGACAAAAAAGCAGCAGGTTGATATGATCAATGCAAATGTAGTACGACTGACCAAGAAGCATGCGTGCATGAAAAGCTTATGCACCTTACCTGTCTCCTGCCCTGTCCAACTGCATTGTCTAACTGCAAAGCACTTTATCCTGTTGCACTTAATATCTGTTGCACGCGTGAGCCATTGCTCTCAGCAGTGATCTTAGAGTCAAAGATTATTTCAGAAGTTGTCCCCATCCTGTTCTCCTTCCTTTCGGCACTGTTTCCATTCATTTCAACATTTTTATTGCCCTCCATACCTCCTTTTAGGGTCGGACAGAAAAAATATTTGGATTTCCCTTTGACTCCCATTATACTCATTACTTGAATTGAGCATCCGAGCATTAGAAATTGCTTGGTTTGAGTAATGAGCATCCAAGCATTTTAGTGCTCGCTTATCCCTAATCTTGAATAAGGCCAGAGTCACACTTACTGTCTAAAAAATTGTCCGATTCTCTCGGCCGAGAATCACACCAATGTTCTCCGTATGGTGATCCGTATATAATCCGTTTGCAATGCGATGATGCGATTTCCTCACATCTATGTATTCGTGTGACATCCGTATGGTATCTGTACTACATGACCACATAGGGAAAAAAAACGAACAAAGGGAACTAAGCTGTCTGAGGGACAGCGACACGCGTCGATCCAGACGGACCTGAGGGTATGATACATACTGATGGGGCTCATGTGATAGCGTGTATGGTGCACATTTTTTTATTTTTTTTTTCCCTTCTTGTTCATGTAGTACTGATTCTATGGGCTCATATAGTGGGAATTACATGTGATTTATATGGCCTATTATAGAGTGGATACGTGCACTTAACTAGGAGAGGCATGTCATTAGATATTATGCAATTTATTTAACTGTATAGTAGCCAATGCCATGGCTCATTAGTCCTATCTTTTAGATAATGATACTGGGCATTAGACCATAGATTAGATTTAATAACACCAGCCCAACCAATTGTGAGGACTATTTCTAGGACATTAATATATGTTGTGAACCATGTACCAATTTGATATGGTCTAAATAATAAAAATTAAAAAAATGCCTATATAGTTGTGCATAGTGTACACTCAGCGGTATCTCATTTATTTTTATTTATACCCACCTGTGATGTTTAATATCTACTCATCATGTCAGGTATGATCTGCCTATGCATGCTGTGATTTTATCTTTGCTTTTATAGTGTATGTCTTTCTGTCTGCTGGGCATATATGTTCAATAAAAGCTTTTTTTGTATTCTACTATATCATCATAACACTACAAAACACGCATATTGTATTAAATTGTTTTAATCAAAACACGTTTTTGGAAAACAAATAAACCATATTTGTAGCATATGTAACAACCATGCTGGCATCGCTGCATGACCTCCCACTCCCCACTCGCCATCTTTCTCACTGCTCCAGACCATGCTGTGAATTCTGTTTACTTCCAGCTCCATGCTCTGTCCCTCTTACCTCCTGTCTGCTGTGTTCATGTTTCCTGACTGTGTGTATACTGAACTCTCTGCTTCTTATGGAGTTAGGGCGCACCTGGCTAATATGTCTCCGACCAATGACCTGGAGCCCTTTACTATATAGGGCTGCCACACCCACTAACCCTTGCCTGTGCAATGTCTCAACTCAGTTAGCTCCTTGCTGCTGAGGAAGACAGGCCCTGTTCTGTGTATCTCCTTCTTGTATTGCCAAGTTTTTTTAACACTAAGGTTCGGATACTGCTTTAAAGAAGGCTACTACTTGCGATATATCGCAATTTTATTACAAGGTATAAAATTAAAGGAATAGTTTGATTAGACAGTATGATTGCGTACACATAATGATTAGGTATATATAAAAATTAACTATATACAGTATACTCACATCATCAATCATCAAGAGGCTTTTAAACATCATCCGTCTGGAATATCAGAGAAGCAACACCAAGACAGAGACCCCTGGAAGATTCACAACACTGCACGGGCGTCCCCAATTATGCATATATCAACACTGTACATGTGTACAGGTATCCAGCTTTTGCTTCTGTCTAAGTCATGTTTCTCTGGCCTTATATAATAAATTACACTAATGTGTAACTTGCTTCAACCAACCAATCCAGTGGCCGGCCTTCAAGGTTGGATGAAACAGACAACATGGCATCATCAGACAATGGGTTGTAAACCCTAACAATATAAAAGCCACATGGGTTTAGATAAAACCAACACAGACAGAGGTTAAGTAAACCTTAATGTTTTACAATGACAAACATAGCTGTAACTGTTAATGTTTGATCAGAAATGCAGCTATGAAATATACAGAATTCATTCTATATATTTCAATACGGACTCAAAATAGCCATTTTTATATTGCACTACACTTCTCTGGAGGAATACTCTTAGCCTTGTTTGTGTTCTTTGTCTGCCCTCCAAGAGGCTGCATATCCTGGTCTCTGTGTCTCGCTCCTAGCTTTGTGTTTACTTGTCCTACTGCCTTCCAGGAGGCTCTATTTCCTGTTCCCTGTACCTTGTCTTGTGCTGTCTCCCTGTCTCCTTGTCTGTGGCTTCCTTGCCTGCTGTGTCTTTCCTTGTGTCCTCTCTGTCTGTGCTCTGCACCTTTGCTAGCTCTGTCTCTGCTCTGCACCCGTGCAGCTTTGCTCCTGCTGCTGCAGAACCTCTTGCTGCAGCTTTACTCTGCACTCCTGCAACTCCGCCTACTCCGCACTCCTGCGGCTCTGCCTACTCCGCACTCCTGTGGCTCCGCCTACTCCGCAATCCTGCGGCTCCGCCTATTCCGCAGTCCTGTGGCTCTGCCTACTCCGCACTCCTGCGGCTCTGCCTACTCTGGCTTGTATCCATACTTGCTCCTCCTATGTGAACAGATCCAAACCTGTCCCGTCATATTTCATTCCGGCCATTACCCGCTCCTGCTGTGTGAACAGGTCCCTACCTGTTCCTTCACCACACCTGCTTGCCCTGTGTCTTCAAGCCGTGCCTGCCTGCCCTGTGTCTCCAAGCTGTGCCTGCTTGCCCTGTGTCTCCAAGCCGTGCCTGCTTGCCCCGTGTCTCCAAGCCGTGCCTGCTAGCCCTGTGTCTCCAGGCCGTGCCTGCTTGCCCCGTGTCTCCAAGCCGTGTCTGCTTGCCCCATGTCTCCAAGCGGTGCCTGCTTGCCCCGTGTCTCCAAGCCATGCCTGCTTGCCCCGTGTCTCCAAGCCGTGCCTGCTTGCCCCATGTCTCCAAGCCATGCCTGCTTGCCCCGTGTCTCCAAGCCGTGCCTGCTTGCCCTGTATCTCCAAGCCAGGCCTGTTTGCCCCGTGTCTCCAAGCCGTGCCTGCTGAGCCTACCTGCCTGTCTATAGCACCTGTCTGAGTGACTTGTCCCCGAGTGGGATCAGCAGCCACAGCCAGACACCACCCTGGAGTGGTACCCAACAGATATCTGCCTGACCTCACCATCAGATGCTCCAGTGAAGACCGAGGTAGCTGTCGTAGTCACGCCCCTTCCAGGGTAGTCTGGTTTGTGGCACAGTGGGGCCACAACCCCCCGGCTCGCGCCAATCAACCAAGGCGCGAGCGTGACAGCATATGGCATATTAGGCCAATAAAACTGACCCTATATAAAATTGAAAAAAAACTAAATATATGTGACGATGCCACTTTGCCTTATAAGTTATGGTAGCCTGGGGGTGGTGATGGCAGGTTGACAGCATGCGATGTTTGGCTAATTTGTGGGACAACCTGAGTTTCACCCTGTGACATGGCTGATGATGACCCAGGATTACGGACCAAGGAAGGATCCTGTTGGGGAGCATAGTACTGTGAAGTAGGGTATGGATGTTGGTAATTCTGGGTTTGTTCATACCCCCCAATATGGCCATGTCGAGCATACCCATGTTGGGACCAGCCTCCAACAGTGGGTCTGCTCAAGTGGCCATATTGGGCAGGTGCAGCAGTATCTGGATATTGTACATGTGTTGGGCTATGTTGGGTTTGGGCTTGCTGTGGCTGAGGTGTTGGCATACATGGGTGGCTCAGCAACTGAGAGTGCCTGCTCTTCTTCTGTTCCAGGTATTTGAAGTTGGTTACTGCTTGACATTTGCCACCTTTCTAGGAATGCAAATACTGGGTTGGGGTTGTGCAAGCATTGATCAAAATTTGGATGGCCCCTCTGACCCGCACCCTCACCTCACATGGAATTGGACGTACAGTTGTGGCCAAAAGTATTGACACCCCTTCAATTCTGTCAGATAATACTCAGTTTCTTCCTGAAAATGATTGCAAACACAAATTCTTTGGATTATTATCTTCATTTAATTTGTCTTAAATGAAAAAACACAAAAAGAATTGTCCTAAAGCCAAATTGGATATAATTCCATACCAAACATAATAAAGAGGGTGGACAAAAGTATTGGCACTGTTCAAAAAATCATGTGATGCTTCTCTAATTTGTGTAATTAACAGCACCTGTAACTTACCTGTGGCACCTAACAGTTGTTGGTAGAGTTGAGCGAAACGGGTCGAAAAAATTCAAAAGTCGCCGACTTTTGGCAAAGTCGGGTTTCATGAAACGAAACCCGACCCTAGGATGAGGTCGGCCACGAGGTCGGCGACTTGCGCGCCAAAGTCGCGTTTCAAAAGTTTGTTTTGCGCTCTTTTTCAGCCAATCAGGATCCATGGACACTGTGGGCAACGTGATGACATAGGCACGGGTCACCACCATCTTTCGGAAGGGCATGCAAGTGATTGGCTTGCTTTGGTGGGCGTCACAGGGGGTATAAAAGGGCGTGCACGCCGACCGCCATCTTACTTCTGCCGATCTTAGCATAGGGAGAGGTTGCTGCTGATTCTGTAGGGAGAGCGTTAGGCAGGGAAGAAGACAAAAAAACTGCTTCTGCTGCTAGCGATTTGGCCTGCACAACACACCAGTCACTGTGTGTGCAGTGCAAGGGGAGGCTATATAGTGGTGTATCAGTGGTGTTGGTTGTTGGGCTGTCTTCTAAGGCTTCCTGACAGGCTGGCATTGCTGTTTACCCACTGCTCCGCAAACTGCTTTTTTAAAAGCAATCCAATCTCCCTTATCCTCTAGTCACTTTGATCACAGCTGCGCCATCGAGCCTGTCACATAGCGCTCAGATATTCATTGGGCCTCAAACTGCTTAAGCAATCCCAATTTTTTTTTTTTGTCCTGCTGAGAAGAAAAAAAAACTGCTTCTGCTGCTGATAGCAATTTGGCCTGCACAACACACCAGTCACTGTGTGTGCAGTGCAAGGGGAGGCTATATAGTGGTGTATCAGTGGTGTTGGTTGTTGGGCTGCCTTTTAAGGCTTCCTGACAGGCTGGCATTGCTGTTTACCCACTGCTCCGCAAACTGCTTTTTTAAAAGCAATTCAATCTCCCTTATCCTCTAGTCACTTTGGTCACAGCTGTGCCATCGAGCCTGTCACATAGCGCTCAGATATTCATTGGGCCTCACACAATCCAAAAGTGTCCAGTGTCCAAAAGTGTGTGCAGATATTCAAAATCTCCCTTATCCTCTAGTCACTTAGGTCACAGCAGTGCCATCGAGCCTGTCACATAGCGCTGAGATAACAGTGGGCCTCACACAATCCAAAAGTGTCCACTGTCCAAAAGTGTGTGCAGATATTCAAAATCTCCCTTATCCTCTAGTCACTTTTGTCACAGCAGTGCCATCGAGCCTGTCACATAGCGCTGAGATATCAGAGGGCCTCACAAAATCCAAAAGTGTCCAGTGTCCAAAAGTGTGTGCAGATATTCAAAATCTCCCTTATCCTCTAGTCACTTTTGTCACAGCAGTGCCATCGAGCCTGTCACATAGCGCTCAGATATCAGTGGGCCTCACACAATCCAAAAGTGTCCAGTGTCCAAAAGTGTGTGCAGATATTCAAAATCTCCCTTATCCTCTAGTCACTTTTGTCACAGCAGTGCCATCGAGCCTGTCACATAGCGCTCAGATATCAGTGGGCCTCACACAATCCAAAAGTGTCCAGTGTCCAAAAGTGTGTGCAGATATTCAAAATCTCCCTTATCCTCTAGTCACTTTTGTCACAGCAGTGCCATCGAGCCTGTCACATAGCGCTGAGATATCAGTGGGCCTCACACAATCCAAAAGTGTCCAGTGTCCAAAAGTGTGTGCAGAGATTCAAAATCTCCCTTATCCTCTAGTCACTTTGGTCACAGCTGTGCCATCGAGCCTGTCACATAGCGCTGAGATATCAGTGGGCCTCACACAATCCAAAAGTGTCCAGTGTCCAAAAGTGTGTGCAGATATTCAAAATCTCCCTTATCCTCTAGTCACTTTTGTCACAGCAGTGCCATCGAGCCTGTCACATAGCGCTGAGATATCAGTGGGCCTCACACAATCCAAAAGTGTCCAGTGTCCAAAAGTGTGTGCAGATATTCAAAATCTCCCTTATCCTCTAGTCACTTAGGTCACAGCAGTGCCATCGAGCCTGTCACATAGCTCTGAGATAACAGTGGGCCTCACACAATCCAAAAGTGTCCAGTGTCCAAAAGTGTGTGCAGATATTCAAAATCTCCCTTATCCTCTAGTCACTTTTGTCACAGCAGTGCCATCGAGCCTGTCACATAGCGCTGAGATATCAGTGGGCCTCACACAATCCAAAAGTGTCCAGTGTCCAAAAGTGTGTGCAGATATTCAAAATCTCCCTTATCCTCTAGTCACTTTTGTCACAGCAGTGCCATCGAGCCTGTCACATAGCGCTGAGATATCAGTGGGCCTCACACAATCCAAAAGTGTCCAGTGTCCAAAAGTGTGTGCAGATATTCAAAATCTCCCTTATCCTCTAGTCACTTTTGTCACAGCAGTGCCATCGAGCCTGTCACATAGCGCTGAGATATCAGTGGGCCTCACACAATCCAAAAGTGTCCAGTGTCCAAAAGTGTGCGCAGATATTCAAAATCTCCCCTGTCCTATAGACACCTTGTACCTTGTTTTACATTACTATATAGTTTGTTGGATTTTGTCTACATTTCTACCAAAAATGAGGAAGGCTGGTGGAAGAGGCCGTGGAATTGGGTGGGGGTTGGCAGCTGGTAATGATGGTGTTGGTGGTGGATCTGATGGTAGTGGCAAGAGCAAAATAGGACCGAATGCAGGAGGTGCTGACCCTGCGTCATCGTCTGGCTACATAAGGCCTCGAACGCTTAGTTTTCTAGGAGTTGGCAAACCGCTTTTAAAGCCAGAGCATCAGGAAAAAGTTTTGTCTTACATTGCTGACTCAGCCTCCAGCTCTATCGCCTCCTCTTCTTCAGTTGTAAAAAGTAAAAGCACTGAGTCGTCATTGGAGGCTCATGTTCATGAACCACACCTTTCCTTGTGTCCTTCACCCCAACCAAGATTGAAGGATGACGCAGGCCATACTACTGATTACTCCATGGAGCTGTTTTCACATACCATGCCTGGATTATCAAGTGAAATGGTGAATTACCCAGGCCAAGATGAATCTGACATGGAGTGCACTGATGCACAGCCGCTGATGGATGATTCTGCTGGTACATTCACTCAGAGCACTACATTGTCCTCGCAGTGTACAGAGCCAGATTCTGACCCTGATGAGACTCAGGTGCCACTTCCCGCACACTATACCACCATACACGGTGACACAGAGGAAGGTGCACATGACATAGAAGAGGAGGTGATGGATGACCCAGTTGTTGACCCAGATTGGCATCCATTGGGGGAAGAGGGTGCTGCTTCCAATAGCTCAGATGAGGAGCATCCACAGCAGACATCGACATCGCAACAGCTGTTATCTGGCAGGCCCGGAGCACTCCAAAGACAGGTTCCAAACATCTAAAGAGTTGCTGGACAGCTTGTCCAGAGGGTCAAAAGATCACAGCGTGCTAGGCCGCAAAATGTCTGCCAAAGTAGGAAGAGTGCAGTGTGGCAGTTTTTTGAACAAAATCCTCATGATCAGGCCAAGGTTATCTGTAAGAAGTGCGCAAAGACCTTTAGCCGAGGGAAAAATCTGAAAAATTTGAATACCAGTTGCATGCTTAGACATTTAACCAGCATGCACTTGCAAGCGTGGACACAACACCAAACCTCAAGTGCCACATGTGCAACTGATCACAACGAAGGTAGTCAGCAACGCTACATTGTTTCCCCCACTGTAAGCCCACCGGTTAGCACAGCAGCAAATGTTGAGGTGTCGTTGCAAGACCACAGCAGTCAGGGAATCCCACTGTTATATCAACGAAAGACTGATTCTAGGCCATCAGAAAGAACACCAACTCCATCACCATCATCAACCCTCTCTCAGTCCGCCCTGTCCACCGCTACTTCCACCATATGCAGCTCTCAAGTCCAGCTCACCCTCCCAGACACTATGAGTAGGTCAAGAAAGTACTCAGTCTCTCATCCGCGTACACTGGGTTTGAACGCCCACATTGCCAAACTAATCTCGTTTGAGATGATGCCCTTTCGGTTGGTGGAAAGCACAGCTTTCCGCGAACTCATGGCCTATGCAGTACCACGCTATGACCTACCCAGTCGCCACTTCTTCTCTCGCAAAGCCATCCCAGCCCTCCACCATCATGTGAAAGACCGCATTGTCCATGCACTCAAGCAGTCAGTGAGCGGAAAGGTGCACCTCACAACTGATGCATGGTCCAGTCGGCATGGCCAGGGCCGTTACGTGTCCATCACTGCGCACTGGGTTAATGTGGTGGATGCAGGGTCCACAGGGGACAGCGGTGGTGGGACAGTGCTTCCTAGCCCACGGTATAGGAAACAGTTGGCTGTAGGCGTTCGACCCTCCTCCTCCTCCTCCTCCAGAAGCGAAAGCTCGTCCACAGAGCGCAGTCGTACGAGCACTCCATCTGCAGCTGCCACTGTTGCACACGATGTGTCCCCCTATCGAGCAGCTAGTGGAAAGCGTCAGCAGGCTGTGTTGCAGATGATGTGTTTGGGCGACAGACACACCGCCGAGGTGCTGGCCGAGTACTTGAAGCGACAAACTGAGTCATGGCTGGGCAGTGTACATCTTGAGGCAGGCAAGGTAGTTAGTGATAATGGCCGTAATTTTGTGGCAGCCATAGCCCTTTCAAAACTCAGCCACATACCTTGCTTGGCTCACACCTTGAACCTGGTGGTGCAGTGCTTCCTCAAAAATTATCCGGAGTTAACAGCCCTGCTCCATAAGGTGCGAAGACTGTGACCGCACATCCGCCGGTCGCCTGTACACTCCGTTCGTATGCAAAAGCTGCAGCGATTGCTCCACCTTCCCAACCACCGCCTCATTATCGACATTGCAACAAGGTGGAACTCCACCCTGCACATGGTGGAGCGGCTGTGCGAGCAGAGGCAGGCCATAATGCATTTGTGGGAGGATACACGGCCAGGCACTTTGAGAGCAGACATGGAGTTGACAGGTGTGCAGTGGTCGAAGCTGAAAGACCTTTGTAAAGTCCTTCAGTGTTTTGAGGAATGCACACGGCTGGTAAGCGCAGACGACGCCATCCTAAGCATGAGCATCCCACTTATGCGTCTGCTCATGCAAACTTTGACGCACCTTAAGGAGCAGGCGTCTGCAGCCAATGTTGATGAGGAGGAAGAGGAGGAGGGAATCCTTGATGACATTCAGCCATTGTCTGCTCAGGGACCTCTCCTGGACGAGGTGGAGGAAGAAGAGGAGGAGGAGGATGATGATGGGGATGATTACTTAGGGGAGGAGGATGCATCTCGTGGGGCAAGTCAAAATGTTGGCGTGGCAAGGTCTGGTACAGGGTTTGTGCGTGACTGGAGGGATGTGGATTTGCCAGAAAGTGCTCCTCCACCCAGCACTCGCAGTGCATCATTGACACCGGGAACACTGGCCCACATGTCAGATTATGCCTTGCGGATCCTAAAAAGGGACCCCCGCATTGCCAAAATGATGAACGATGACGACTACTGGTTGGCCAGTATCCTGGATCCACGCTCTAAAGGCAAATTACAAAACATCATGCCACAGGAGAACCTTGACCTAATATTGGCTAATAAACAAGCAACTCTGGTAAATCGGTTGCTTGAGGCATTCCCAGCACACAGCAGCGGTGATGGTTCTCACACGAGCCGTACGGGCCGGGGGCAGCTTGGCAGAGGTGTTCGTGGTGCACACAGCAGAAGTGGCATTGGAGACAGGGGTTTCATGACAATGTTGTGGACTGATTTTTCAAATACCGCTCACACAACTGGTAATACTGCATAGATGGAAAGTGACAGGAGACAGCAGTTGTCAACTATGGTTACAAACTACTTTTCCTCCCATATCGATGTTCTCCCACACAGGTCATTCCCCTTTGACTATTGGGCCGCTAAACTGGACACCTGGCCTGAATTGGCCCAATATGCCTTACAGGAGCTCGCTTGCCCAGCTGCAAGTGTGCTATCGGAAAGATTCTTCAGTGCAGCTGGATCAATCCTGACAGAAAAAAGGACCCGTCTGTCAACCCAAAATGTGGATGATCTAACCTTCATTAAAATGAACCACGCATGGGTTTCCAAGGATTTTGTCCCACCTTCCCCTGATGACACATAGGGTGACAGAAAAATGGCTTGCTTTGGTCCACCTCTTCCTGGTACTTCACCTATTTCGCCTTTTGCATCAGCTGAATGTCCAACATCAACATATGCCACTTTCTAAAACTCCCTAACTGTGCTGCCTCCCCCCCATGGCCGGGGTCACCACCTAGCGCACGACACCGTGCGAGTGCCGTTGCCCTGGACAGGTGGGTAGGCCGACTCTTGGGCGCGGGCACTGGCACAGGGTCCCTCATAGTGCAATCAAGTGTCTCTGACGGTGGTGGTGCACACCCGCCGTCAGACACACCGCTGTACTATGAGGGGCCCAGTGCCAGTACCGACGCCCACGAGTGGGCCCCCCTTGCTTGGGCAGGGCCCCAGCATTTGCAATCTTTACCTCTCCCTGCTCCTCCGCTGTGTAATCTGGGCTGTCAAATCCATACTGTGCCTGACACCGTCTGAACCTGCCTCCTGATGTATAGACATATATTTTGAATGTGTACGCTATCTATACATGTTATCCGGGGATACGGTACCCTTTCTAACCTTTGTGCAATCACGTGCAATCCATACTGGGCCTAACACCGTCTGAGCCTGCCTCATGCTGTATAGACATATATTTTGAATGTGTACGCTATCCATACATGTTATCCGGTGATACGGTACCCTTTCTAACCTTTGTGCAATCACGTGCAATCCATACTGGGCCTAACACCATCTGAGCCTGCCTCCTGAGACATATATTTTGAATGTGTACGCTATCCATACATGTTATCCAAGGATACGGTACCTTTTCTAACCTTTGTGCAATCACGTGCAATCCATACTGGGCCTAACACCATCTGAGCCTGCCTCATGCTGTATAGACATATATTTTGAATGTGTACGCTATCCATACATGTTATCCGGGGATACGGTACCCTTTCTAACCTTTGTGCAATCACGTGCAATCCATACTGGGCCTAACACCGTCTGAGCCTGCCTCCTGAGACATGTATTTTGAATGTGTACGCTATCCATACATGTTATCTGGAGATACGGTACCCTTTCTAACCTTTGTGCAATCACGTGCAATCCATACTGGGCCTAACACCGTCTGAGCCTGCCTCATGCTGTATAGACATATATTTTGAATGTGTACGCTATCCATACATGTTATCCGGTGATACGGTACCCTTTCTAACCTTTGTGCAATCACGTGCAATCCATACTGGGCCTAACACCGTCTGAGCCTGCCTCCTGAGACATATATTTTGAATGTGTACGCTATCCATACATGTTATCCAGGGATACGGTACCCTTTCTAACCTTTGTGCAATCACGTGCAATCCATACTGGGCCTAACACCGTCTGAGCCTGCCTCATGCTGTATAGACATATATTTTGAATGTGTACGCTATCCATACATGTTATCCGGGGATACGGTACCCTTTCTAACCTTTGTGCAATCACGTGCAATCCATACTGGGCCTAACACCGTCTGAGCCTGCCTCCTGAGACATATATTTTGAAAGTGTACGCTATCCATACATGTTATCTGGGGATACGGTACTCTTTCTCACCTTTGTGCAATCACGTGTAATCCATACTGGGCGTGAGAATGGCTGGCGAGCTGTTAAGCAAGCTACAGCACCTGTCCAGACAAGTACAGGGATTCCCTAGCGAGGAGACTTATTTGATTGTTTTCAATGTTGGGACAGCAATTTTTGGGGAGCACTATACTCTGGAGAATGATAGATGGGGCCCACCATACACTGGAACATTCCAAAGGTGGACATCAGACACTGGAGCAGCATTTACAGGGCCCATTATACACTAGAGCATTAGAAATGGGGCCCATTATGTTTGGAGCATTATTTGGGCCCATAAGACAGTGGAACTTCATCCATGGGGACCAACATATACTGTAGCATTATGTGGAGCTCATCATATACTGTTTCAAACATTATATGGGACAAATGATTCTGTATGGAGAAATAGATGGGCCTCGTCATGAGATGTAAAAAGTGAGGTATTTTTCATTGGACTATACCGCTATTTCTCTGCCGTATCGGAGCATGATGAGTTGTGGTATGTGTTAAAGGGGCGCTCTTTCGCCCAGGGCCATGAAAACCTGGAGCCAGCCCTCCCCCCCACAGTTTGTAGCCAAATAACCCCCATTTTTCAGTGCGTAACTTGTATTATGAAGTTAATTAAGGTTGACAAGCTTAAGAAAGAAGAATTGATGCTTTTGGCATTCAAATGGGCACTGTAGGTGTGTTTCCTGTCCTCCTCTCACTGCCGACTTTTATTCCCCATTGACTTACATTGGGTTTCGTGTTTCGGGACGACCCCGACTTTTCCCTATAATTGGACGATCTTGCTCGACCCGACTTTTGGAAAAGTCGGGTTTCACGAAACGAAACGCGACCCTAAAAAACCAAAAGTCGCTCAACTCTAGTTGTTGGCAATAACTAAATCACACTTGCAGCCAGTTGACATGGATTAAAGTTGACTCAACCTCTGTCCTGTGTCCTTGTATGTACCACATTGAGCATGGAGAAAAGAAAGAAGACCAAAGAACTGTCTGAGGACTTGAGAAACCAAATTGTGAGGAAGCATGAGCAATCTCAAGGCTACAAGTCCTTCTCCAAAGACCTGAATGTTCCTGTGTCTACCGTGCGCAGTGTCATCAAGAAGTTTAAAGCCCATGGCACTGTGGCTAACCTCCCTAGATGTGGACGGAAAAGAAAAATTGACAAGAGATTTCAACGCAAGATTGTGCGGATGTTGGATAAAGAACCTCGACTAACATCCAAACAAGTTCAAACTGCCCTGCAGTCTGAGGGTACAACAGTGTCAACCCGTACTATCCGCCGGCATCTGAATGAAAATATACTGTATGGTAGGAGACCCAGGAAGACCCCACTTCTTACCCCGAGACATAAAAAAGCCAGGCTGGAGTTTGCCAAAACTTACCTGGAAAAGCCTAAAACGTTTTGGAAGAATGTTCTCTGGTCAGATGAGACAAAAGTAGAGCTTTTAGGGCAAAGGCATCAACATAGAGTTTACAGGAGAAAAAAGAGGCATTCAAAGAAAAGAACACGGTCCCTACAATCAAACATGGCGGAGGTTCCCTGATGTTTTGGGGTTGCTTTGCTGCCTCTGGCACTGGACTGCTTGACCGTGTGCATGGAATTATGAAGTCTGAAGACTACCAACAAATTTTGCAGCATAATGTAGGGCTCAGTGTGAGGAAGCTGGGTCTCCCTCAGAGGTCATGGGTCTTCCAGCAGGACAATGACCCAAAACACACTTCAAAAAGCACTAGAAAATGGTTTGAAAGAAAGCACTGGAGACTTCTAAGGTGGCCAGCAATGAGTCCAGACCTGAATCCCATAGAACACCTGTGGAGAGATCTAAAAATGGCAGTTTGGAGAAGGCACCCTTCAAACATCAGGGACCTGGAGCAGTTTGCCAAAGAAGATTAGTCTAAAATTCCAGCAGAGCATTGTAAGAAACTCATTGATGGTTACCGGAAGCGGTTGGTCGCAGTTATTTTGGCTAAAGGTTGTGCAACCAAGTATTAGGCTGAGGGTGCCAATACTTTTGCTTGGCCCATTTTTGGAGTTTTGTGTGAAATGATCAATGTTTTGCTTTTTGCTTCATTCTCTTTTGTGTTTTTTCATTTAAGACAAATTAAATGAAGATAATAATACCAAAGAATTTGTGTTTGCAATCATTTTCAGGAAGAAACTGAGTATTATCTGACAGAATTGCAGGGGTGTCAATACTTTTGGCCACAACTGTAGGTAGCATGCCAGACAGCATGCATAAGCTTCCTCCCCATAGTCATTCACAGTCCGTGAAAGATAGTTCAACACCCCAGTGTCCACCCATCTCCTATTGCCTGTGGTGGAAAGCTCCCTCCTGTGCTAGCCGCGGCGTGGGATAGGGGCAGCCTGGGCTGATGTATCCAGTGGCAATGTTGGACTGCTACTGTGGCCCCGGTCCTTGTCCTCTGGATTGGCCTCCTGTTGTGCAGAAGGTGCTGCTGGTGGTGGTGGTTGGGTGCTAGATGATGGTGCCGGAGATGGGCCAGCCTCTTCTTCACCTTCACCAACTGGGTCAATGTTCACCTCTGAGTTGGAATAGTTTCCCTCTTGGTAATGTTTAAATCAGTTCTGTTTTTAAGCACAAAGTAGAAAAAAAACACATATTAAGACTTGCCCATAAGGCCATGTGTAAAATGTGGGGTCATGCATGCACTTATGATCTGAGATCCATAACGGGAGCCAGAAAATTAAGTTTGTCATAATAGAGATATTTCCTTTTTTTTTGGGGCTGCATCACCACTTCTGGTCCGCTGCTGTCGCTCACGTCGGTACTGGTCTTGGCACCTGTGCCAACGTTTAGTGACATCAGACACTGCAAAGTAACATAATAAAGGTTTTAATTTTCAATCACACTGTTTGCCTTGAAAAATGTAGGCTATAGTGTAATGTGGCATGATACTTGCCAAGTGTAATATCTGAAATAGGCCACATATTACAAAAAACATCACATATGATGATGTTATATTCATTTTTTGCTTCATGTGGAACTTTTTATATTACTTTTTTATGATTGTACTTACTAACTTTTTGCAGGACCTCATGAGGACTTTCCTTAAAATTAGGGAACATTTGGGTGCAGATTCGCTTCCATGCGGCATCCATTCGTGCACGGTCAGAATAATGTGCGTCATGCTGGTCCCATAGTTCTGGCCTGTACTGAACCAGAATTATGAGCATCTCAATGTTTATGTGTCTGGTCATGCTGCTAGACTCCGTGGAGGCGTGTTCCAGGAATTTTCGAGAGGTTGCCAGGGAAAGTTGCATGCCAAAGCTTCCTGATAATGGATGAGGCAATTTCCTGTCACCTGGAAAATGCTTCCATATTTCTCGCAAGTCACATGGATGGTCCGTGTGGTGTGCGATTTTTTTTTTTCTCGCATCCATAGGCTTGAATTGGCGAGACTCGGCCGATAGGTATACACGTACAATCGCTGCATGATGAGATTTCACTCACACATTTAAGGCTGGGTTCACATTACGTTATAGCAGTCCATTAGATGGACTGCGTTACACCGCGGTATAACGTTGTGTAACGCAGTCCGTTAACGCTGCCATTCAGCCCCATTGTCATTCGGTGACGGAGCCTCGGACACGGGCTGTAGCGTTTGAGGCTCCGTCACAGCTAGCACAGATGGAGCATCTGCGCTAGCGGTATAGCATAATGCATATCGTGTTATGTTATAGCGTTAACGCAGCCTGTCAACGCTATGCTTGAACGGGCTGTGTTAACGCAATGTGAACTTAGCCTAATATGGCCAAGAAAAAAAATAGTGATGGGAGCTGCCCCATAGATTAACAGCAGTCCGAGTGCTATGCGATGTTTTATCACATATCACTCATCTGTATTCCTCGCTAATGTGACTCTGGCCTAATATGGCAGATTTTTTAAAAGAAAAAACAGGAACACTCAGGTGAGCAGCGGGTATAAAAAACTAGCCAGTTTTGTCTTTCACTGTAACAAAATGTGCAACCCAACACTCTTCATAAAAACTGGATTCAAGAATTGAGAATATTTTTTTATTGCAAACATAAAGGGGGAAATTTATCAATGTCAATGTGCTATTTAGGCAAAAGAGGCAATAATACCAGTTCTTTATATTAGGTGTTTGATGTCTCCATCAGTTTGACATTTGTATATCATAAGCAAGAGATTTTATGATTTTCCTACTATTGTATTCATTCTTCTTCTGGTTCCATGAATCTGACAGCTCGCAGAAAAGAGAGCTGTCAGCAACAGCAACTGAAGTAGTGAGAATATGTGGAGGTGACAGATGATTAGACCGGCCATAGCCCTTGTTTCATCAGCCGCCTCACACTACATAAAGCACTGGAGTTGAATGTTTTCAAGTGCTGATATTGCAATAGTGATGATGACAAAGTTCTCTCTTGCACCATCTGTTGACACAGCTGGACCATGTGCAAGACAAAGCAAATATGTGGATCTATCACAATTGGTATCATGAGACTATTTGAATGGTACAGATTAAAAAAGCAGATGTTGCCTGTAAGGGACAACCTTTGTCAATCCAACCAGACTGCCATGAAGTTACAATAGTGTGACCTAAACAATTTGATTACAAATAAATAATTATTACTAAACATCTTATTTTTTCAAACTACAGGTTATAAATTATGTACTGAGTTCTGTCTTCATACACGTTGATATGGTGTGCAATCTGACAAACAGCTTAAACCGCTTTATAAAACTTGCTTTTTAGTGAACAGTAGTGCTGAGCGAGTATACTCGCTACTCGAGATTTCCCAAGCATGCTCGGCTGATCTCCAAGTATTTGGATGTGCACGGAGATTTAGTTTCTGTCACCATAGCTGCATGATTTGTGGTTACTAGACAGCCTGAATACATGTGGGGATTTCCTAACAAACAGGCAATCCCCACATGTTTTCAGGCTGGCTAGCAGCCGCACATCATGCAGCTACAGCGACAGAAATTAAATCTCTAATCACATCCGAATACTCGGAGATCACCCAAGCATGCTATGGAAATTTTGAATAACGAGTATACTCGCTCATCACTAGTGAACAAGTATAGAACATGCGGTAAAACTATAAGAATACAAACAACATAGGTAAGTATTGGGCAAATAATCACACAGCTGACACTTTATAATTAACAGGAAATTATACAATATGATTCAAACTTGAACATGGAAATACACGCATCTCTAATAATCACATTCCCTTCGTACTGGATGCTATACAGTTAATCACATTTCTGTATAATACTGTACTACCAGAACAGAGATATTAGTCTTACCAGATATGATTTACCAGGATAGCAAACTCAAGTTGGAGCAGTTATAGGAGGGCAAATAAACATGCGTCTCAGGAAGTACACAGAAGAAAATGGAGCTTTTTCTTCCTAGAATACTTTGGTTTAATCCCACAATGCACCACTCTATTTGCTGCTAAAGACACACGTAATAAATTCAGCTATAACGCAATAAACCAGCAAAAAAATACAAACATATAGCCTTCTATTCAGATGGGTAGAACACTCTCTGTTTGGCATCAACTGATGCCACTTACAGGCTCTTTTGGCAAAAACAATAAAACAAGTTCCGCAACTGATCTGAGGAATAGTTTACTCTCCCCAGTCTTTCACACTTTGACCTCGACCTTGCACACTTTCCCAACCTTGCTTGGGAATACTTTGGTGATGAGGCCTTAAAGACACTCATTTTGGTGTGACTGTCTTTCATGAGTACAACATCTTCTTTCTAGGCTGTAAGATGGAGAGATACTGTTTTCTCCATCTGTCCCAGAAGGTATTGGAAAGACTTTGTACTTGTTTCTATTGACATCTGTAGAGGTCCTTGTTGCTTAATTCTTTGTGTGGAGTGCTAAGAGTGCTGGTTTTCTGAGTGAGTAACATGGCAGGAGTGAGTATGGTTGGATATCCAGCATCACTAGAAAGTGCAGTCAATGATCTGGCATTTATTATGTCCGAAACTTCTGCCAAGAATGTAGTCAAACCTTTGTGTGTGAGTCTTGTACTACCTGCTTGCAAGAAGATAGAGTCCAAGATTCTATGCGTTTTTCCTATCATCCTTTCCCAAGCACCTCCCATGTGAGAAGAGTGCAGTAGATTGAAGGTCCAGGTGCATCCTTGTTCACTCAAGTATCTTTCCACACTGGTAGTGTCTAGGTTGGAAGGAATATGAAGTTCTTTCACTGCTCCTATGAAATTTGTGCCTCTATCAGAGCGAATGTGCTTTACGGGTCCTCTGATGGCAATGAAACAATGGAGTGCATTTATGAAACTTGAAGTGTCCATGGATTCAATTACTTCGATGTGGACTGCTCTGATGGACATACAGGTGAACATAATTGCCCAGCATTTAGCATTGGCTTGGACTCTTCTAGTGTACCATGCAACCACAGACCATGGCCCGAATACATCCAGTCCGACATTGGTAAAGGGAGGATCCATAATAAGCCTGCCTGATGAAAGACTGGCCATCTTTGGGTTTTGAGTCATGCCACGGAGTTTGTGACAAGTCCCACAGCTGAAGATGAATTTACTCACACATCTCTGCTCCGACTATCCATAGTCCAGCAGTTCGAAGATTCCCTTCAGTAAACAATCGACATTGATGTTTCACCAAAACATGATGGTGCTGCACGAGTATAGTCGTGACATGATGATATCCAGGAATTATTACACAATTGTTCCCACAAATTCCACTTTGGCTTCTTGAAGACGACCTACAATTCTAAACAGCTCATCTTGGTCAATGATTGGATCAAGCTTTTTCAAAACACTGTCTCTAGAAATGGGTTGATCTTTGTTGAGCTTGTCTATTTCTTTGGCATAACACTCATGTTGTATGGTATGAATGACCACATTCTTGGCATTTTCCAGGTTTGGAATGGTAAAGGCATTCTTGCAGTGGTGCCAACCTTTGCAAGGCTTCTGACTGGTTGGTGATGTTGACTTGTAAGACTGAGCCACATGAATTAAACAAGCGATGGCGAGTTTCAAGTTGTGAACCTGCTGAAATGGTGGGATTTGAGGTAATTGTCTGAAGTCACCGAACATAGAACGGATACCTGAGAGCGAATTTCCTTATCTGCATCTGGATTTACCAGTTCAAAGGTGTCTGACTCGTCACTATAGGGCATTGAATAGTATAAGAATGCAGGTCCCGTAAACCAGGTGGTGTCCTTAAGGTGTCTTGATTTCAACGGATTTAGTTGTGTGGTCTGCAGGATTGTGGTGTGTAGACACATAGCGCCACTGTTTAGGGCAAGTGGATCTCCTGATCCTTAGAACCCGATTGGTAACGTAAACATAAAAGTATCGAGTTTCATTGCAATTGTACCCTAGTACTACCTTCTTGTCTGAGTAGAACTTGACGTCCTTAATTTCCATGTCAATTTCTGTTGAGATAAGTTCAGCCAGCTCTACTACTAGCACAGTTGCACAGAGTTTCAGTCTTGGTATTGTATGATCACGGAGTGGTGCCAGTTTTCATTAGCTCATAGCAAGCCTTGCATGGCATTGTTATTTAATATCAATAGTTTTCAGGTATGCTACTGCTGGAATCACTTTAGTTGAGGCATTGCAGAAAATACAAAGCCTTTGCCTTGACTTCTGTTGATGGCATATAGTCATGCCATGTAAAAATATGACAAGGCTTCTAAAGATTTCTTCCATTTTGCCCACAAATCTCTGTTCATCATAGGAAGCGGATCATCCCATTCAGACATCTCTTTGGTGAAGTCTCTCAACATCATTTTACCTTTGATACTTACAGGGGTTACAAATCCTAGAGGATCATACAAGCTGTTTATCACGGATAGGATGCCTCTACACTTGAAGGGTTTCTGTCCTTCGTTGATCTGAAAGGTAAATGCATCCCTCTTCAAATCCCAGAGTAAACCAAGACTTCATTGCTTGGGTAGGGAGTCTGTGTTTAAATCCAAGTCTTTTAGATCAGTTGAGAAATCTTGAGAAGGAAAAGCTGCCATCGTTTTTTGGCTGTTGGAAGCGATTTTGTGCAACCTCAAATTGGACAAAGCGAGCATCTCTTGTGCCTTTGTAGGAGACTGACTGCCAATTCATCTGTGGGTGTGCATTTCAAGCAGTTGTCCATGGAGAATTCCTTTTCCACAAACGAACTAACATCTGACCCATACTTTTCTTCTCCCTCTCTAGCTGAATGTCTAAGGCCATAGATGGCAAAAGCAGGGAAGGGCCGTTCCCAAAGATGTTCACTCTCATCTGATACTCCATATGTCTTTATAGGGGTCATTATCGCAGTACCAGAATAACCTCAAGTAGTTTCCATGTTCTTCTTTCACAAGGAAGCAGTGAAACATCTGTTGTATGCCAGCCATAAATGCCACTGCATCTCTGCGGAAGCGAAGAACTACTCCTAGAAGTCTGCTATTGAAGTCTGGACAAGACAAAAACCTGTCATTTAGTGAGACACCTTCGTATCTGGAGCTTGAGTCAAATACCACCCTTATCTGACCAGGTCTCTTAGGATGATAAATTCCGAAAATGGGTAAGTACCAACATTCCTCGGAATCTTGAAGTACAGGTACAATTTCGGTGTGGCCATTCTGAAATATTCTCTCCAAGAAGGTAAAGAAGTCCAAAACAGTCTGTCTTCTATGGACATTGCTACCTTGTTGTCTTCTCTTGTCCTGTGGAAAACTGTGCACCCTATATAATCTTGGTTGCGGTCACATGTGTGGTCTTCGCAGGAAGGATCAGCTACCGGACAAGGCAGAGGAGCATTGCGTGGCAACTCTTTTATCAGGAAGATACTCTAACATGGTCCGAAGAGAGACTGACTTTCATTTTCAAGAGTATTGGTGAGCAAACTGTTGACTGAGGTCAGCTTATGTGCTCCACCTAAACCAGATGTCTCCTACAGGTGCAGCAAAGAAGACCCAAGACAACATACTCAGAAAATACAAAAATATAAAAAGAAAATACAAAATACCCTTGAAAACCTTTGTGCAAGTGTGTTAGGACAGCTGAAAACAGTTTGACTGATTAGAGAAGCTATAAACCTGACCTTCCTTTGAGCTAGTTGAGAATCTGGAGCATTACAAAATGGCCAGAAAAAAAGAACTTTCATGTGAAACTCGACAGTCTATTCTTGTTCTTAGAAATGAAGGCTATTCCATGCAAGAAGTTGCCAAGAAACTGAAGATTTCCTACAACAGTGTGTACTACTCCCTTCAGAGGAGAGCACAAACAGGCTCTAACCAGAGTAGAAAGATAAGTGGGAGGCCCTGCTGCACAACTGAGTAACAAGTCAAGTACATTAGAGTCTGTAGTTTGAGAAATCGATGCCTCACAGGTCCTCAACTGCCAGCTTCATTAAATAGTACAAGCAAAACACCAGTGTCAACATCTACAGTGAAGAGGCGACTCTGGGATGCTGGCCTTCAGGGCAGAGTGGCAAAGAAAAAACCATATCTGAGACTGGCTAATAAAAGGAAAGATTAATATGGGCAAAAGAACACAGACAATGGACAGAGGAAGATTGGAAAAAAGTGTTATGGACAGACAAATCCAAGTTTGAGGTGTTTGGATCACACAGAAGAACATTTGTGAGATGCAGAACAACTGAAAAAATGCTGGAAGAGTGCCTGACGCCATTTGTCAAGCATAGTGGAGGTAATGTGATGGTCTGGGGTTGCTTCGGTGCTGGTAAAGTGGGAGATTTGTACAAGGTAAAATGGATTTTGAATAAGGAATTCTATCACTCCATTTTGCAATGTCATACCATACCCTGTGGACAGCGCTTGACTGGAGCTAATTTCATCCTACAATAGAACAATGACACAATACACGCCTCCAAATTATGCAAGAACTATTTAGGGAAGAAGCAGGCAGCTGGTATTCTATCTCTAATGGAGTGACCACAGTCACCAGATCTCAACCCCATTGAGCTGTTGTGGGAGCAGCTTGACCGTATGGTATGCAAAAAGTGCCCATCAAGCTAAACCAACTTGTGGGAGGGGCTTATGGAAGCATGGGGTGAAATTTCTCCAATTACCTCAGCAAATTAACTGCTAGAATGCCAAAGGTGTGCAATGCTGTAATTGCTGCAAAGGGATCATTCTTTGACGAAAGCAAATTGTGAAGGAGAAAATTATTATTTCAAATAAAAATCTTTTTTTCAAACCTTATCAATGTCTGGACTAGATTTTAAATTCATTTGGCAACTCATTTGACTAATAAAAGCATGAGTTTTCATGGAAAACACTAAATTGTCTGGGTGACCCCAAACTTTTGAACGGTAGAGTACATAGAGTGTGTTGCGAAAGTATTCTGCTCCCTGGAACTTTTCAACCTTTCCCCACATATCATGCTTCAAACATAAAGATACCAAATGTAAATTTTTGGTGAAGAATCAACAAGTGGAACACAATTGTGAAGTTGAACAAAATTTATTGGTTATTTTTCCAAAACTGAAAAGTGGGGCGTGCAATATTATTTGACCCATTTAGCTTAATACTTTGTTGTGCCACCTTTTGCTGCGATGACAGCTGCAAGTCACTTGGGTATGTCTCTATGTGGAAAAAGGTTGAAAAGTTCCAGGGAGCCAAATACTTTTGCAAGGCACTGTATACGTGTTAGGTTCCTGCCGCTGCACAGGAGGAATCCCGAGCCTTGTCCTCTGCGGTCTCCCATTCTTCTCCGGCTGCAGAGGAGCCTGCTCAGCAAAGACATCATTCCCGGCATCTTGCTCAGTCTACTGCTATTGGCTTGGTTACTGCTACCAATCGGGGTTCAGGTAAAGTAACCGTCAATAGCCAGCAGCGAGCAGCTGTTGGGACTAAGTCCTTCTTTCGGCCCACTGAGCATGCCCGTGGGAAGTCCTCTCCTTGCAGATCTGAGGTCACATGCTCAAGTCCTATTGCTGTTCCCATTGGACCACTAGGAAGGTCCGGGAGGGACACTGCTATAAAAGAGTTTCATGGCCGCACGGCCATGCGCTAGTATAGACAATAATTGGTAGTGAAGTGTGTGATGATGGATGCTTGTGAACAGCTGAATGACTCATTATGAAACCCCTTCCCTTTGATACCCATGTTGGTAGGGTTTAGAGTTCTGAGTCAGAGCTGAGTTGTGGCACTGCCTAGCACCGCAGTGCTCCCATCTCTCTAAAGAGATCAAGTTAGCCAAACACGAATATGCAAAGATTCTGGAGGAAAGGTTCTCATCAAAAGATACTAGATCTGCATGGAGAGGATTAAGAGAGGTCACCAATTATAAAAGCCACCCCACTATAGTGAACCCCAGCAGAAGTCTGGCAGCAGAGTTAAATGAATTCTACTGCAGATTTGAGGCAAGCTCTACACACAGTGGCTATTCATCTCTAAGCTCCTCAGTCTGTTCATATAAAGATCATTCATTGTGCAACACCCAAGTAGTGATCTCCGAGGCAGAGGTGATACGCATCCTGAAGGGACTTAAGGTCAAAAAGGCACCTGGCCCTGATGGTGTATCTCCAATGTGTCTGAAAGTATGTGCTACCCAGCTTGCCCCTATACTGACAAATATATACAATGTGTCACTGAAAGAGTGCGTTGTACCTCAGTGTTGGAAAAATTCCACAATTATCCCTGTCCCCAAGAAAGTGGGATCCTCTGAGTTGAACGACTATAGACCAGTAGCACTCACATCTGTAGCTATGAAAGTCTTCGAAAGAATTATGATGTCCCACCTGATAAAATTCACGCAGAAGCTATGGGACCCGCTTCAGTTTGCCTATAAGGAGAATCGTTCGGCAAACGACACTGTCAATCTGGCACTGAAGTACATTTTGGATCATACAGATGAACGGCACTCATATGTCTGGATTCTTTTCATGGACTTTAGCTCAGCGTTCAATACCATTGATCCGAATTTACTTCATAAGAAAATGGTAGCTCTTGGAGTCCCTCTCAACTTATGCTTGTGGATTTATAACTTCCTGACAGCCAGGATACAGAGTGTAAAAGTTGGACCATTCACTTCGGACACCTTGGTCACAAACATCGGGGCACCTCAGGGGTGTGTTTTGTCCCCGTTACTGTTTTCTCTCTATACGAATGATTGCATCTCTTCAGCAGACTCAGTAAAAATCTTGAAATTTGCCGATGATATGACACTGATTGGTCTCATCAGGGGAAATGCTGAAGACTTGTATTGGAGTGAGGTGGAAAGAATATGTGACTGGTGTAAAGCCAATAATCTTGTACTCAACACTAAAAAAACTGCTGAGATGGTTGTGGATTTTAGGAAAGATCAACATGAGATACTTCCAATCTACATCCATGACGAAGTGGTTCTTAGGGTCACAGAGACCAAATTCCTTGGTGTTATCATCTCTCATGATCTTAAATGGGGGAAAAACGTGGATGCTGTTATAAGAAAAGCACAACAGAGGATGTTCTTCCTGCGTCAGCTGAAAAGATATGGTTTGTCTAAGAATCTGCTGATCTTATTCTTTAATGCTGTCATCAGATCTGTGATTTGTTCCTCTCTGATAGTCTGGTATGGGGGAGCCACTGCGCATGACAAACTCCGCTTACAAAGGACTTTCAGAACAGCAGAGAGAATTATAGGCTCCCCCCTGCCTAAAATCCAGGATCTTTATGATAAGAGTATTCGATCCCACGCATTGAAAATTTCATCCGATCCCTCTCACCCGGGACACTCCTCATTCCAACTACTCCCTTCAGGACGTCGCTTCAGAGTCCCCAAATGCAGTACCAACCGCCATATGAACAGCTTCTATCCACTCTCTGTTCAACAATTAAATCGTCAAGTGTAGACTATATACTGTATCTGTCTTGTTAGATGTTACTTGTTGTATCTGTTGTTATATATTATGTTGCCTCTTTGCCACAAAGAATTCCTTGTATATATGTAATATGTACTTGGCGATAATAAATTTGATTGATTGATTGATTGATTGAGCTCCTCACACATGCTAGCGCAAGAGTGCACCACTCTACCTAAGGCACTATGCTACTGCAGGTACTGCAGCATCCATTAGAGCGGTGCCGTGCGCATCCTATGTGCTTTCCAGTCCTGAGTTTAGGCTGGTTTGTGGCGTCATCCAGAGTTGCGCTGTACACACATAGTGCAGTAAGCAATGTTCAGCTGCACCCTGTGACTGCTAACAGGTTACAGCATTCTATAAGTGTTTGTCCATGCATCGCTGTTGCAGTGCTGAGTGTTAGTGGAACTAGAGGGGCTCTAACCCTGTGTCCTTGGGGCAGAGTCCTGTGTCTTAGCTCTAGCGCTCTCCTGCCAATTCATGTGAGGATAAACAGGCTCTCGCACTTGTTCCAGCGGCTCAGTGAGGTAGCTGAGTTTGCTTCTGTACATACCGGGTCAGCGGTTAACCCGCCGGGGTCTAGTTAGTGCTCCGGTGAACCCCGGGATGCGAACTCACCTCTGTACCATCTTATATTATTTTGTGCATTCCATAAGCCCATAACATTATACTAGTGCCAGGGTCTGGCTAGTAGAGTTGAGCGAAACGAGTCGAAAAAATTCAAAAGTCGCCGACTTTTGGCAAAGTCGGGTTTCATGAAACGAAACCCGACCCTAGGATGAGGTTGGCCACGAGGTCGGCGACTTACGCACCAAAGTCGCTTTTCAAAAGTTTGTTTTGCGCTCTTTTTCAGCCAATCAGGATCCACGGACACTGTGGGCAACGTGATGACATAGGCATGGGTCACCACCATCTTTCAGAAGGGCATGCAAGTGATTGGCTTGCTTTGGTGGGCGTCACAGGGGGTATAAAAGGGCGTGCACGCCGACCGCCATCTTACTTCTGCCGATCTTAGTATAGGGAGAGGTTGCTGCTGATTCTGTAGGGAGAGCGTTAGGCAGGGAAGAAGACAAAAAAACTGCTTCTGCTGCTAGCGATTTGGCCTGCACAACACACCAGTCACTGTGTGTGCAGTGCAAGGGGA
Organism: Dendrobates tinctorius; assembly: GCF_039654945.1. Classification (NCBI taxonomy): domain Eukaryota; kingdom Metazoa; phylum Chordata; class Amphibia; order Anura; family Dendrobatidae; genus Dendrobates; species Dendrobates tinctorius. The sequence continues at coordinate 38,392,267 of NW_027361703.1, read as the reverse complement.
GGCTATATAGTGGTGTATCAGTGGTGTTGGTTGTTGGGCTGCCTTCTAAGGCTTCCTGACATTCCTGCATTGCTGTTTACCCACTGCTCCGCAAACTGCTTTTTTAAAAGCAATCCCAATTTTTTTTTTTTGTCCTGCTGAGAAGACAAAAAAACTACTTCTGCTGCTAGCAATTTGGCCTGCACAACACACCAGTCACTGTGTGTGCAGTGCAAGGGGAGGCTATATAGTGGTGTATCAGTGGTGTTGGTTGTTGGGCTGCCTTCTAAGGCTTCCTGACAGGCTGGCATTGCTGTTTACCCACTGCTCCACAAACTGCTTTTTTAAAAGCAATCCAATCTCCCTTATCCTCTAGTCACTTTTGTCACAGCTGTGCCATCGAGCCTGTCACATAGCGCTCAGATATTCATTGGGCCTCACACAATCCAAAAGTGTCCAGTGTCCAAAAGTGTGTGCAGAGATTCAAAATCTCCCTTATCCTCTAGTCACTTTGGTCACAGCTGTGCCATCGAGCCTGACACATAGCGCTCAGATATCAGTGGGCCTCACACAATCCAAAAGTGTCCATCCAGTGTTCAAAAGTGTGTGCAGAGATTCAAAATCTCCCTTATCCTCTAGTCACTTTGGTCACAGCTGTGCCATCGAGCCTGTCACATAGCGCTCAGATATCAGTGGGCCTCACACAATCCAAAAGTGTCCATCCAGTGTCCAAAAGTGTGTGCAGAGAATCAAAACCTCCCTTATCCTCTAGTCACTTTGGTCACAGCTGTGCCATCGAGCCTGTCACATAGCGCTCAGATATCAGTGGGCCTCACACAATCCAAAAGTGTCCATCCAGTGTCCAAAAGTGTGTAAAGAGATTCAAAATCCCCCTTACCCTCTAGTTACTTTTGTCACAGCTGTGCCATCGAGCCTGTCACATAGCGCTCAGATATTCATTGGGCCTCACACAATCCATAAGTGTCCAGTGTCCAAAAGTGTGTGCAGAGATTCAAAATCTCCCTTATCCTCTAGTCACTTTGGTCACAGCTGTGCCATCGAGCCTGTCACATAGCGCTCAGATATCAGTGGGCCTCACACAATCCAAAAGTGTCCATCCAGTGTCCAAAAGTGTGTGCAGAGATTCAAAATCTCCCTTATCCTCTAGTCACTTTGGTCACAGCTGTGCCATCGAGCCTGTCACATAGCGCTCAGATATCAGTGGGCCTCACACAATCCAAAAGTGTCTATCCAGTGTCCAAAAGTGTGTGCAGAGATTCAAAATCTCCCTTATCCTCTAGTCACTTTGGTCACAGCTGTGCCATCGAGCCTGTCACATAGCGCTCAGATATCAGTGGGCCTCACACAATCCAAAAGTGTCCAGTGTCCAGAAGTGTGTGCAGAGATTCAAAATCTCCCTTATCCTCTAGTCACTTTGGTCACAGCTGTGCCATCGAGCCTGTCACATAGCGCTCAGATATCAGTGGGCCTCACACAATCCAAAAGTGTCCATCCAGTGTCCAAAAGTGTGTGCAGAGATTCAAAATCTCCCTTATCCTCTAGTCACTTTGGTCACAGCTGTGCCATCGAGCCTGTCACATAGCGCTCAGATATCAGTGGGCCTCACACAATCCAAAAGTGTCCATCCAGTGTCCAAAAGTGTGTGCAGAGATTCAAAATCTCCCTTATCCTCTAGTCACTTTGGTCACAGCTGTGCCATCGAGCCTGTCACATAGCGCTCAGATATCAGTGGGCCTCACACAATCCAAAAGTGTCCAGTGTCCAAAAGTGTGTGCAGAGATTCAAAATCTCCTTTATCCTCTAGTCACTTTGGTCACATCTGTGCCATCGAGCCTGTCACATAGCGCTCAGATATCAGTGGGCCTCACACAATCCAAAAGTGTCCAGTGTCCAAAAGTGTGTGCAGAGATTCAAAATCTCCCTTATCCTCTAGTCACTTTGGTCACAGCTGTGCCATCGAGCCTGTCACATAGCGCTCAGATATCAGTGGGCCTCACACAATCCAAAAGTGTCCATCCAGTGTCCAAAAGTGTGTGCAGAGATTCAAAATCTCCCTTATCCTCTAGTCACTTTGGTCACAGCTGTGCCATCGAGCCTGTCACATAGCGCTCAGATATCAGTGGGCCTCACACAATCCAAAAGTGTCCATCCAGTGTCCAAAAGTGTGTGCAGAGATTCAAAATCTCCCTTATCCTCTAGTCACTTTGGTCACAGCTGTGCCATCGAGCCTGTCACATAGCGCTCAGATATCAGTGGGCCTCACACAATCCAAAAGTGTCCAGTGTCCACAAGTGTCTGCAGAAATTCAAAATCTCCCTTATCCTCTAGTCACTTTGGTCACAGCTGTGCCATCGAGCCTGTCACATAGCGCTCAGATATCAGTGGGCCTCACACAATCCAAAAGTGTCCAGTGTCCACAAGTGTCTGCAGAAATTCAAAATCTCCCCTGTCCCATAGACACCTTGTACCTTGTTTTACATTACTATATAGTTTGTTGGATTTTGTCTACATTTCTACCAAAAATGAGGAAGGCTGGTGGAAGAGGCCGTGGAATTGGGCGGGGGTTGGCAGCTGGTAATGATGGTGTTGGTGGTGGATCTGATGGTAGTGGCAAGAGCAAAATAGGACCGAATGCAGGAGGTGCTGACCCTGCGTCATCGTCTGGCTACATAAGGCCTCGAACGCTTAGTTTTCTAGGAGTTGGTAAACCGCTTTTAAAGCCAGAGCATCAGGAAAAAGTTTTGTCTTACATTGCTGACTCAGCCTCCAGCTCTATCGCCTCCTCTTCTTCAGTTGTAAAAAGTAAAAGCACTGAGTCGTCATTGGAGGCTCATGTTCATGAACCACACCTTTCCTTGTGTCCTTCACCCCAACCAAGATTGAAGGATGATGCAGGCCATACTTCTGATTACTCCATGGAGCTGTTTTCACATACCATGCCTGGATTATCAAGTGAAATGGTGAATTACCCAGGCCAAGATGAATCTGACATGGAGTGCACTGATGCACAGCCGCTGATGGATGATTCTGCTGGTACATTCACTCAGAGCACTACATTGTCCTCGCAGTGTACAGAGCCAGATTCTGACCCTGATGAGACTCAGGTGCCCCTTCCCGCACACTATACCACCATACACGGTGACACAGAGGAAGGTGCACATGACATAGAAGAGGAGGTGATGGATGACCCAGTTGTTGACCCAGATTGGCATCCATTGGGGGAAGAGGGTGCTGCTTCCAATAGCTCAGATGAGGAGCATCCACAGCAGACATCGACATCACAACAGCTGTTATCTGGCAGGCCCGGAGCACTCCAAAGACAGGTTCCAAAAATCAAAAGAGTTGCTGGACAGCTTGTCCAGAGGGTCAAAAGATCACAGCGTGCTAGGCCGCAAAATGTCTGCCAAAGTAGGAAGAGTGCAGTGTGGCACTTTTTTGAACAAAATCCTCATGATCAGGCCAAGGTTATCTGTAAGAAGTGCGCAAAGACCTTTAGCCGAGGGAAAAATCTGAAAAATTTGAATACCAGTTGCATGCTTAGACATTTAACCAGCATGCACTTGCAAGCGTGGACACAACACCAAACCTCAAGTGCCACATGTGCAACTGATCACAACGAAGGTAGTCAGCAACGCTACATTGTTTCCCCCACTGTAAGCCCACCGGTTAGCACAGCAGCAAATGTTGAGGTGTCGTTGCAAGACCACAGCAGTCAGGGAATCCCACAGTTATATCAACGAAAGACTGATTCTAGGCCATCAGAAAGAACACCAACTCCATCACCATCATCAACCCTCTCTCAGTCCGCCCTGTCCACCGCTACTTCCACCATATGCAGCTCTCAAGTCCAGCTCACCCTCCCAGACACTATGAGTAGGTCAAGAAAGTACTCAGTCTCTCATCCGCGTACACTGGGTTTGAACGCCCACATTGCCAAACTAATCTCGTTTGAGATGATGCCCTTTCGGTTGGTGGAAAGCACAGCTTTCCGCGAACTCATGGCCTATGCAGTACCACGCTATGACCTACCCAGTCGCCACCTCTTCTCTCGCAAAGCCATCCCAGCCCTCCACCATCATGTGAAAGACCGCATTGTCCATGCACTCAAGCAGTCAGTGAGTGGAAAGGTGCACCTCACAACTGATGCATGGTCCAGTCGGCATGGCCAGGGCCGTTACGTGTCCATCACTGCGCACTGGGTTAATGTGGTGGATGCAGGGTCCACAGGGGACAGCGGTGGTGGGACAGTGCTGCCTAGCCCATGGTATAGGAAACAGTTGGCTGTAGGCGTTCGACCCTCCTCCTCCTCCTCCTCCAGAAGCGAAAGCTCGTCCACAGAGCGCAGTCGTACGAGCACTCCATCTGCAGCTGCCACTGTTGCACACGATGTGTCCCCCTATCGAGCAGCTAGTGGAAAGCGTCAGCAGGCTGTGTTGCAGATGATGTGTTTGGGCGACAGACACACCGCCGAGGTGCTGGGCGAGTACTAGAAGCGACAAACTGAGTCATGGCTGGGCAGTGTACATCTTGAGGCAGGCAAGGTAGTTAGTGATAACGGCCGTAATTTTGTGGCAGCCATAGCCCTTTCAAAACTCAGCCACATACCTTGCTTGGCTCACATCTTGAACCTGGTGGTGCAGTGCTTCCTCAAAAATTATCCGGAGTTAACAGCCCTGCTCCAGAAGGTGCGAAGACTGTGCGCGCACATCCGCCGGTCGCCTGTACACTCCGTTCGTATGCAGAAGCTGCAGCGATTGCTCCACCTTCCCAACCACCGCCTCATTATCGACATTGCAACAAGGTGGAACTCCACCCTGCACATGGTGGAGCGGCTGTGCGAGCAGAGGCAGGCCATAATGCATTTGTGGGAGGATACACGGCCAGGCACTTTGAGAGCAGACATGGAGTTGACAGGTGTGCAGTGGTCGAAGCTGAAAGACCTTTGTAAAGTCCTTCAGTGTTTTGAGGAATGCACACGGCTGGTAAGCGCAGACGACGCCATCCTAAGCATGAGCATCCCACTTATGCGTCTGCTCATGCAAACTTTGACGCACCTTAAGGAGCAGGCGTCTGCAGCCAATGTTGATGAGGAGGAAGAGGAGGAGGGAATCCTTGATGACATTCAGCCATTGTCTGCTCAGGGACCTCTCCTGGACGAGGTGGAGGAAGAAGAGGAGGAGGAGGATGATGATGGGGATGATTACTTAGGGGAGGAGGATGCATCTCCTGGGGCAAGTGAAAATGTTGGCGTGGCAAGGTCTGGTACAGGGTTTGCGCGTGACTGGAGGGATGTGGATTTGCCAGAAAGTGCTCCTCCACCCAGCACTCGCAGTGCATCACTGACACCGGGAACATTGGCCCACATGTCAGATTATGCCTTGCGGATCCTAAAAAGGGACCCCCGCATTGCCAAAATGATGAACGATGACGACTACTGGTTGGCCAGCATCCTGGATCCACGCTATAAAGGCAAATTACAAAACATCATGCCACAGGAGAACCTTGACCTAATATTGGCTAATAAACAAGCAACTCTGGTAAATCGGTTGCTTGAGGCATTCCCAGCACACAGCAGCGGTGTTGGCTCTCACACGAGCCGTACGGGCCGGGGGCAGCTTGGCAGAGGTTTTCTTGGTGCACACAGTAGAAGTGGCATTGGAGACAGGGGTTTCATGACAATGTTGTGGACTGATTTTTCAAATACCGATCACACAACTGGCAATACTGCATCGATGGAAAGTGACAGGAGACAGCAGTTGTCAACTATGGTTACAAACTACTTTTCCTCCCATATCGATGTTCTCCCACACAGGTCATTCCCCTTTGACTATTGGGCCGCTAAACTGGACACCTGGCCTGAATTGGCCCAATATGCCTTACAGAAGCTCGCTTGCCCAGCTGCAAGTGTGCTATCGGAAAGAGTCTTCAGTGCAGCTGGATCAATCCTGACAGAAAAAAGGACCCGTCTGTCAACCCAAAATGTGGATGATCTAACCTTCATTAAAATGAACCACGCATGGGTTTCCAAGGATTTTGTCCCACCTTCCCCTGATGACACATAGGGTGACAGAAAAATGGCTTGCTTTGGTACACCTCTTCCTGGTACTTCACCTATTTCACCTTTTGCATCAGCTGAATGTCCAACATCAACATATGCCACTTTCTAAAACTCCCTAACTGTGCTGCCTCCCCCCCCATGGCCGGGGTCACCACCTAGCACACGACACCGTGCGAGTGCCGTTGCCCTGGACAGGTGGGTAGGCCGACTCTTGGGCGTGGGCACTGGCACAGGGTCCCTCATAGTGCAATCAAGTGTCTCTGACGGTGGTGGTGCACACCCGCCGTCAGACACACCGCTGTACAATGAGGGGCCCAGTGCCAGTACCGACGCCCACGAGTGGGCCCCCCTTGCTTGGGCAGGGCCCCAGCATTTGCAATCTTTACCTCTCCCTGCTCCTCCGCTGTGTAATCTGGGCCGTCAAATCCATACTGTGCCTGACACCGTCTGAGCCTGCCTCCTGATGTATAGACATATATTTTGAATGTGTACGCTATCCATACATGTTATCCGGGGATACGGTACCCTTTCTAACCTTTGTGCAATCACGTGCAATCCATACTGGGCCTAACACCGTTTGAGCCTGCCTCCTGAGACATATATTTTGAATGTGTACGCTATCCATACATGTTATCCGGGGATACGGTACCCTTTCTAACCTTTGTGCAATCACGTGCAATCCATACTGGGCCTAACACCGTCTGAGCCTGCCTCCTGAGACATATATTTTGAATGTGTACGCTATCCATACATGTTATCCGGGGATACGGTACCCTTTCTAACCTTTGTGCAATCACGTGCAATCCATACTGGGCCTAACACCATCTGAGCCTGCCTCCTGAGACATGTATTTTGAATGTGTACGCTATCCATACATGTTATCTGGGGATACGGTACCCTTTCTAACCTTTGTGCAATCACGTGCAATCCATACTGTGCCTGACACCGTCTGAGCCTGCCTCCTGAGACATATATTTTGAATGTGTACGCTATCCATACATGTTATCCGGGGATACGGTACCCTTTCTAACCTTTGTGCAATCACGTGCAATCCATACTGGGCCTAACACCGTCTGAGCCTGCCTCCTGAGACATATATTTTGAATGTGTACGCTATCCATACATGTTATCCGGGGATACGGTACCCTTTCTAACCTTTGTGCAATCACGTGCAATCCATACTGGGCCTAACACCGTCTGAGCCTGCCTCCTGAGACATATATTTTGAATGTGTACGCTATCCATACATGTTATCCGGGGATACGGTACCCTTTCTAACCTTTGTGAAATCACGTGCAATCCATACTGGGCCTAACACCGTCTGAGCCTGCCTCCTGAGACATATATTTTGAATGTGTACGCTATCCATACATGTTATCTGGGGATACGGTACCCTTTCTAACCTTTGTGCAATCACGTGCAATCCATACTGGGCCTAACACCGTCTGAGCCTGCCTCCTGAGACATATATTTTGAATGTGTACGCTATCCATACATGTTATCCGGGGATACGGTACCCTTTCTAACCTTTGTGCAATCACGTGCAATCCATACTGGGCCTAACACCGTCTGAGCCTGCCTCCTGAGACATATATTTTGAATGTGTACGCTATCCATACATGTTATCCGGGGATACGGTACCCTTTCTAACCTTTGTGCAATCACGTGCAATCCATACTGGGCCTAACACCGTCTGAGAATTATAGATGGGGCCCACCATACACTGGAACATTCCAAAGGTGGACATCAGACACTGGAGCAGCATTTACAGGGCCCATTATACACTAGAGCATTAGAAATGGGGCCCATTATGTTTGGAGCATTATTTGGGCCCATAAGACAGTAGAGCTTCATCCATGGGGACCAACATATACTGTAGCATTATGTGGAGCTCATCATATACTGTTTCAAACATTATATGTGACCAATGATTCTGTATGGAGAAATAGATGGGCCTCGTCATGAGATGTAAAAAGTGAGGTATTTTTCATTGTACTATACCGCTATTTCTCTGCCGCATCGGAGCATGATGAGTTGTGGTATGTGTTAAAGGGGCGCTCTTTCGCCCAGGGCACATGAAAACCTGGAGCCAGCCCTCCCCCCCCACAGTCTGTAGCCAAATAACCCCCATTTCTCAGTGCGTAACTTGTATTATGAAGTTAATTAAGGTTGACAAGCTTAAGTAAGAAGAATTGATGCTTTTGGCATTCAAATGGGCACTGTTGGTGTGTTTCCTGTCCTCCTCTCACTGCCGACTTTTATTCCCCATTGACTTACATTGGGTTTCGTGTTTCGGGACGACCCCGACTTTTCCCTATAATCGGACGATCTTGCTCGACCCGACTTTTGGAAAAGTCGGGTTTCACGAAACGAAACGCGACCCTAAAAAACCAAAAGTCGCTCAACTCTACTGGCTAGTAATGGCAGATGAGCAGCGACTCCACAGGTACATCCAGCAGCTGGAAGGCAGGTTGGCGGCTCTCGAGCGCTCAACCTCAGCTGTGGATCTTACCGCGGTTGCTGTTCAGGCAGCCACAGAAGCTGTCTCCCGTGTGTCCACTGCTATCCCTGCTCCGACTTTGTCCCGCCTCCCGTTGCCCGAGAAGTTCTCGGGCGATAGTGCTTCTTGTAGGGGTTTTGTGAACCAGTGCACTATACAGCTGGAGCTGCTGGCTGCACGTTTCCCCTCCAAGTGGGCTAAGGTGGAATTTATTATTTCCCTTTTGTCGGGCAAGGCTTTGGAGTGGGCCACACCACTGTGAGAGCGTGGTGATCATATAGTGCAGAGTGCCTCGCAGTTCTTGGGCACTCTGAAGCAGGTCTTCCTGGGACCGTGAGTCACCCATGACACTGCATTCCCGCTGCTGGCATTGTCACAGGGCTCATGCATGGTCAGCCACTTCGCCATCCAGTTCCAGACGCTGGCCTCTGAGTTGAAGTGGCCAGATAAGGTCCTCATTCTGGCATTCTGGAGAGTGTTATGAATGAGTCACCAAAGGAGGAAAAAACAAAAATACAAGCTAAGTCCAGAAAACCGGAGAGGTTGGTAGCTATCGGATTGCAGACCCCTGATCCTATTCACCACAACTAACAGTAGCCGTGTGGGGTTCCTACGGTGCCCTAGACCCCTCGTTCACAGCCGGAGAACTAAATAAGCCTAAAGAAAGAAAGGGGAAATCTAAACTGCCCCAGAGCAGACCCCAAAGCAATAGACAGCCCCCAACATGTATTGTCGGTGAAAAGCAGATGAAAACACAAACACAGACAGAAAGACAGGTTGAGCAAACGATGGGGCCCAACTAACTAAATAGGAAAGGACAGAAAAGATGCTGGCTGCAATCCGCAAAAAAAAACCCTACCAAAAATGTCCCAACCGTCTGATAGGGAAAAAGGCCCTGAAGTCACTAGACTTCAAAATCACTATATCAGCACTCAGGTATATTCTGAAAACAGAGCAAAGAGATAATCTGATCAGAGACAAAAATGGAGCTCAGCCCGTCCTAACAAAGGCAGGCTGAACACAAAACACGAAGCAAACAGACGAAATCTCATGGAAAAATAAGAGAGCAAAAACTTAGCTTTCAGTAGACAGGACTAACTGGTTGCAAGAGCTCAGAGCAGAAAGGATCACCAGCACCCCTGTAGGGCGTCGGCTGCCTTATATCCACTCTGATTCCGGGTGTCCAATCAGGCTCCACCTGTTCAGATGACAGGTTCTTCTCAACCCAATCAATTTCACTACCTCTCTTCACCAGCAGAGGGAGTTCATCAGACATCAACGGTGAAGGGGAAAATGAACTCACAACAGGAGAGGTTTGGCTGACCATGTGAAGGATGCCCTGGTCACCAGGGAGATTCCTACCAAACTGGAGGAACTTATCACCGTCTCCACCCGTATAGATCTTTGCTTTGCCGAGGAAAGGTTGGAGCGGTCCCAGTGTAGGCATAGGTTTAGGTTGGCACCTAGCTTTGCTAAACCTCTGGAATCTCCTGATAAGGCGTTGGAGCTTCAGGAGGCTTCCCGCACGGGATCCAAGTCCCGGTCTGCTCAAGCTTCTGTCATCTGTCATGTTTGCTGGCAGTCTGGTCACCTTGCCAACCGGTGCCCACAGCGGCCGGGAAAACGTTCGCGTCTAGTTGCCGTAGGAGGTGACTCACTAGAATCTGCGGTGTTTTCTTCCAAGCTGTCCTTTAAAGGGACACTTGAGTTTCGTTCTTCCACTCTGGCAGCAGAGGTTTGCATGGATTCCGGAGCGGAGGGCTATTTTCTTTCATCTGCCTTTGCACAACGGCACGCAATATCCCTGGTTATGATATCTAAGCCAGTCACCGTCAGAGTAGTGAACAGCGTGACTCTGCCCTCACAGACTACCAACCAGACCGCACCATTGATGCTTTCGGTGTCTCCCCCTCATCAGGACACAATATCCCTCCTCATCATGCCCGAGGGTATCGACCAGGTCCTTCTAGGGGTCCCCTGGTTGCAGTATCATTCTCCCCATATAGAGTTGCCCTCGGGGAGAATTCTAGGGTGGAGTAAATCATGTGAGGGTAGATGTTTGAGGGAGTGTGTCCAGGTTGCCTCCACCGAGATCCCCACAGATCTTACCTCGCTCCCCAAACACTATAGACAGTAAGCAGATGTGTTCTCCAAAAAGGCGGCAGAAACCCTTCCACCGCATCGCCCCTATGACTGTCCTATTGACCTCTTGCCTGTTGCCGAGCCTCCCCGGGGTCGAGTCTACCCCCTGTCTCTCCCAGAGACAGAGGCCATGTCTCAATACATCAGGGAGAATCTGGCAAGAGGATTCATTAGGAAGTCAGTGTCACCAGCGGGGGTGGGATTCTTCTTCACCCAGAAGAAGAATAGAGAACTACGCCCATGTATCGATTACAGGGGTCTTAACACCATCACCGTTAAGAACAAGTATCCTCTGCCCCTGATATCAGAAGTGTTCGATAGATTAAAGGGAGCGAGCGTTTTCACCAAATTAGATCTGCTGGGGGCCTATAACTTGATATGCATCCATGAGGGAGACGAATGGAAGACGGCATTTAACACCAGGGATGGCCATTCTGAGTATCTGGTCATGCCCTTTGGTCTTTGTACTGCTCCAGCCGTCTTCCAGGACTTTGTCAACGATATCTTTCGGGATATGCTCTCCACCTCAGTGGTTGTCTATCTGGATGACATTCTCATCTTCTCTCCAGATATGGACTCCCATCAGAGAGAGGTTGGCAGTCTTTGACCGCCTATGAGCCAACTCCCTCTACGCCAAGTTGGAGAAGTGCCTGTTTGAGCAGGAGTCAATGCCGTTCCTGGGCTATATTATCTCTGCCAAGGGTTTGGCTATGGATCCTGCCAAATTGCAGGCGGTAATGGACTGGCAAGAACCCCACTCCCTTGAAGCGGTGCAGCACTTTTTGGGGTTCATAAATTACTGTCGCCAGTTCATTCCCTACTTCTCCACCTTGGTGGCTCCCTTGGTTGCCCTCACCAAGAAGGGAGCCAATCCCAAGTTGTGGTTGGAACACGTCTCCAAGGCCTTTGCCTCCATCAAGTCCCATTTTGCCAGCGCTCCCATTCTTCATAATTCCGATGTGGACAAACCCTTTATCTTGGAAGTGAATGCCTCTTCCGTTGGTGCCGGGGCGGTTCTCTTCCAGAAGGACGCTCAAGGTCGGAAGCATCCTTGTTTCTTTTTCTCAAAGACTTTTGTGCCGGCAGAGAGGAACTATTCCATCGGGGACAGGGAGTTGCTGGCATTGAAGTTGGCCTTCTCTGAGTGGAGACATCTCCTGGAGGGCGCTCGGTTCCCCTTCCAGGTATATACCGACCACAAGAACTTGGTTTACTTGCAGACAGCACAGCGGCTAAAATCTCACCAGGCCAGATGGTCCCTGTTCTTCTCCCGGTTTTACTTTACCCTCCATTTTCTTTTTGGGGAGAAGAATGTCCGTGCCGATGCTCTCTCTCGCTCCGTAGTGTCATCGGAGGAGGAGGAGACAGAGACTCGATTAATTGTCCATTCCGAGAGCCTGAGGACTGTGGCTCTGGTCGCCCTCGAGTCAGTACCTCTGAGCAAGACTTTTGTTCCTGCCCGTCTATGACAGGAGGCTCTCTCTTGGGCTCACGCATCCAGGGTGGGTGGACACTTTGGGACAAAGCAGACATCTGAGCTACTGGCAAGGAGGTATTGGTGGCCGCATGTGGCCCGTGAGTCAGATACTATATTCCTGCGTGCGTCTCCTGAGCCAAGAATAGGTCTCCTCGGCAATGGCCCGCTGCGCTGCATTACCCCTTGCCGGTGGCAGACAGGCCCTGGGAGATGGTCGTTATGGACTTCGTGGTGGGCCTACCCAAGTCCAGTGGCAACACGGTTATCTGGGTCATCACAGACCATTTCTCTAAAATGGTGCACTTGGTGCCTCTTTCTCAGCTACTTTCTGCACAGGGCCTGGCAGCGCTGTTCATCAAACACGTCTTCCGCCTACACGGCATGCCAGACAAGATCGTCAGTGACCGGGGTCCCCAGTTTGCTTCTCCGTTTTGGAGAGTACTCTGTCGCTTGCTCAGCATTGAGCTGAATCTCTCCTCGGCCTATCATCCCGAGACAAATGAGATGGTAGAGGGCAAGGAGACTAAGTCCCTCTTTTGGTCCACTGAGCATGCTCGTGCGATGACCTCTTATTGCAGGTCGGAGGTCACATGCTCAAGTCCTGTTGCTGCTCTAATTGGTCCACTAAGAAGGTCCCAGAAGACTGCAACTATAAAAGCTTTGCATGGCAGCCCGGCCATGTGCTAGTATATAGAATTATGTACTTGTGTGTAAGATGATGGATGCATGTTTCTGGTGACTGACTCCTTATGATTCCCTCCCTTAGGTTGTGCATGTTACAGGGTTATTAGAGTTAGACTCAGCGCCTAGGGGTGGCATTGCCTATGTGCCACAGTGCACCCAGTTCTCTGCACACGTGTTAGCGCCAGATTGTGCCATCCATCACAAGGCACGACTATACCGCATTCACAGCAGCGTCTGTCAGAGCGGCACCGTGCGCAATTAGGGTGCTTTCCAGTCCTAAGCTTAGGCTGGTAAGTGGCGTCTGCCAGAGCGGCGCTGCATGTACTTTGTGTGGTTAAACATTTAGTTGCTTTTTCTGGCACCGCGTGTTAGGGGCTGGTGGAATGCACCAAATAACAAAGATGTTATTTAGGTGCGTTCGCAGCCCGGGGTCCACTGTGCAGAGGTGTTAACTGCTGCTCGGTAATGGTGGATGCTATATGGCGGTATAAAAGAGGGGCACACAGGGTTAACTTCACCCACTGTGTATCGAGGCGGGCTCTTTGCCTCACAGAGCCGCACGACTGCCAAACATAAATGCCGTAGCCTGTTAATGCTCACAGAGCTCGGCAATGTGAACACTGGTGTATTGTCACAGGACTCTACCCCTGGGACACTGAGTTAGAGTCCCTCTAGACACTAGTTCTCGGTACCGCAACTGCGGTGCAAGGAAGAGATAAATAAGTAGATTAAGCGCACAACGTGCGCACAGCGCTGCACTGGCGGACGCCACTAACCAGCCTAAGCTTAGATCTGGAAAGCTCTGCATTTGCACACGACGCAGCTCTGAGGGTCGCTGCAGTAGATGCAGTACAGTAGTGCCTTGTGCTGGATGGCACAATCTGGCACTACGTGTGGTGCTGAGGACTGGAAGGACTGTGGCGCAAAGGCAATGCCACTACTAGGCACTGACTCCAACTCTATTAGCCCTATACCATGCGTAACCAAGGGAGGGGAGTTATAATGAGTCAGTCACCAGAACATGCATCCATCATCACACACACAACTGCAAATTACTGTCTATACTAGTGCATGACCGAGCGGCCATGCAAACCTTTTATAGCAGCGTCCTTCTGGGACCTTCCTGACGGTCCAATCTGAGCTGGTTGAGGACCTGAGCATGTTACCTCCAACCTCCAATGAGAGGTCTTCCCGCGGGCATGCTCAGTAGACTAAAAGAAGGACTTTGTCCCAGGAGCTGCTTGCTGCTGATCAGTGCAGGCTGCTATAGCTGACCCTGAGATGGCAGCAGCAACTGAACCGACAGAACCGTCCTGATCGAGATGCCAGGAACGACGTCTTTACTGAGCAGCCTCTTCTGCAGTCGGGACTGAATGGGAGACCACAGAAGACAAGGCTCGGGATTCCTCCTATACAGAGGCAGGAAGCCGACGCCTAACATTACCCCACCTCCTAGGGCCCCCTCCCTCCTGTGCCTCGCTATGCTAAAAGGCCGCAATAAGCAGGGGAGCACAAATATTCTCCACAGTTTCCCAGGTCCTATCCTCTGGGCCATGACCCTTCCAGTTCACTAGATAATATTTTTTGCCCTGTACCACCTTACACCCCACGATGGCATTCACCTCGTACTCATCCAAGGACAAGCTTGATGTCCTGGTAGATGACTCCGAAAACCATGACATGTGAACGGGCTTACTGAGGGACACGTGGAAGGTGTCAGTGATACATAAGTGTGGAGGAAGAGCCAGATGGTAGACCACAGGGTTAACCTGCTCAAGGACCTTGAAGGGACCAATAAAGCGAGGCATGAACTTAGTGGACTCAACCCGCAGCCTGATGTTATGAGTGGAGACCCACACCAAGTCTCTGGGAGCAAAGGTGGAAGCGGGGTGCCAGTGTGCATCAGCAGAGGACCTCATTCTCTCTTTGGAGGCCCAGGTGGCATCCTGAGTGTGGTCCCAAAAGTCACATGCCTCCACCACCCAGTCTGCCACCCTAGAGTCGGTGGATGACAAGGGCATGGACACAGCAACACGCAGATGCTGGCCGTAATTGCGGAGAAATGGGGTCTGACCGGTGGAGTCATCCACAGCATTGTTCAAAGCGAACTCCACCCACGGCAGAAACGATACCCAGTCATTCTGCCTGGCTGAGACAAAATGTCGTAGATATGTGACCAGGGTCTGGTTGGCTCTCTCCACCATCCCGTTTGTCTCGGGATGATAGGCCGAGGAGAGATTTAGCTCAATGCTGAGCAGACTACAGAGCTCTCTCCAGAACTGAGACGCAAACTGGGGACCTCGGTCTCTGACAATCTTATCCGGCATGCCATGCAGGCGGAAAACGTGTTTAATGAACAAACCTGCCAGGCCCCGTGCAGAAGGTAACTGGGAGAGAAGTACCAGGTGCACCATCTTGGAGAAATGGTCGGTGACAACCCAAACGACCATGCTGCCACTGGACTTGGGCAGTCCCACCACAAAGTCCATACCGACTATCTCCAAGGGCCTGTCCGCTACGGGCAGGGGGTAAAGTATCCCAGCTGGCCGCTGCCGAGGGGACCAATTCTGGGCACAAGAGACGCACGCCTGAATATAATCCCGGATGTCAGGGGCCATAAGCGGCCACCAGTACATCCTCGCCAGAAGCTCAAATGTCTGTTTTGTCCCGAAATGTCCACCCACCCTGGACTAGTGAGCCCCCTGGTTGCAGTATCATTCTCCCCATATAGAGTTGCCCTCGGGGAGAATTCTAGGGTGGAGTAAATCATGTGAGGGAAGATGTTTGAGGGAGTGTGTCCAGGTTGCCTCCACCGAGATCCCCACAGACCTTACCTCGCTCCCCAAACACTATAGACAGTAAGCAGATGTGTTCTCCAAAAAGGCGGCAGAAACCCTTCCACCGCATCGCCCCTATGACTGTCCTATTGACCTCTTGCCTGTTGCCGAGCCTCCCCGGGGTCGAGTCTACCCCCTGTCTCTCCCGGAGACAGAGGCCATGTCTCAATACATCAGGGAGAATCTGGCAAGAGGATTCATTAGGAAGTTAGTGTCACCAGCGGGGGCGGGATTCTTCTTCACCCAGAAGAAGAATAGAGAACTACGCCCATGCATCGATTACAGGGGTCTTAACACCATCACCGTTAAGAACAAGTATCCTCTGCCCCTGATATCAGAAGTGTTCGATAGATTAAAGGGAGCGAGCGTTTTCACCAAATTAGATCTGCTGGGGGCCTATAACTTGATATGCATCCATGAGGGAGACGAATGGAAGACGGCATTTAACACCAGGGATGGCCATTCTGAGTATCTGGTCATGCCCTTTGGTCTTTGTACTGCTCCAGCCGTCTTCCAGGACTTTGTCAACAATATCTTTCGGGATATGCTCTCCACCTCAGTGGTTGTCTATCTGGATGACATTCTCATATTCTCTCCAGATATGGACTCCCATCAGAGTGAGGTTGGCAGTCTTCGACCGCCTATGAGCCAACTCCCTCTACGCCAAGTTGGAGAAGTGCCTGTTTGAGCAGTAGTCAATGCCGTTCCTGGGCTATATTATCTCTGCCAAGGGTTTGGCTATGGATCCTGCCAAATTGCAGGCGGTAATGGACTGGCAAGAACCCCACTCCCTTGAAGCGGTGCAGCACTTTTTGGGGTTCATAAATTACTGTCGCCAGTTCATTCCCTACTTCTCCACCTTGGTGGCTCCCTTGGTTGCCCTCACCAAGAAGGGAGCCAATCCCAAGTTGTGGTTGGAACACGTCTCCAAGGCCTTTGCCTCCATCAAGTCCCATTTTGCCAGCGCTCCCATTCTACATCGTTCCGATGTGGACAAACCCTTTATCTTGGAAGTGAATGCCTCTTCCGTTGGTGCCGGGGCGGTTCTCTTCCAGAAGGACACTCAAGGTCGGAAGCATCCTTGTTTCTTTTTCTCAAAGACTTTTGTGCCAGCAGAGAGGAACTATTCCATCGGGGACAGGGAGTTGCTGGCAATGAAGTTGGCCTTCTCTGAGTGGAGACATCTCCTGGAGGGCGCTCGGTTCCCCTTCCAGGTATATACCGACCACAAGAACTTGGTTTACTTGCAGACAGAGCAGCGGCTAAACTCTCACCAGGCCAGATGGTCCCTGTTCTTCTCCCGGTTTCAATTTACCCTCCATTTTCTTTTTGGGGAGAAGAATGTCCGTGCCGATGCTCTCTCTCGCTCCGTAGTGTCATCGTTGGAGGAGGAGACAGAGTCTCGGTTAATTGTCCCATCCTAGAGCCTGAGGACTGTGGCTCCGGTCGCCCTCGAGTCAGTACCTCTGAGCAAGACTTTTGTTCCTGCCCGTCTATGACAGGAGGCTCTCTCTTGGGCTCACGCATCCAGGGTGGGTGGACACTTTGGGACAAAGCAGACATCTGAGCTCCTGGCAAGGAGGTATTGGTGGCCGCATGTGGCCCGTGACATCAGATACTATATTCCTGCATGCGTCTCCTGAGCCAAGAATAGGTCTCCTCGGCAACGGCCCGCTGCACTGCATTACCCCTTGCCGGTGGCAGACAGGCCCTGGGAGATTGTCGTTAAGGACTTCGTGGTGGGCCTACCCAAGTCCAGTGGCAACACGGTTATCTGGGGCATCACAGACCATTTCTCTAAAATGGTGCACTTGGTGCCTCTCTCTCAGCCACCTTCTGCACAGGGCCTGGCAGCACTGTTCATCAAACACGTCTTCCGCCTGCACGGCATGCCAGACAAGATCGTCAGTGACCGGGGTCCCCAGTTTGCTTCTCCATTTTGGAGAGAACTCTGTCGCTTGCTCAGCATTGAGCTGAATCTCTCCTCGGCCTATCATCCCAAGACAAATGAGATAGTAGAGGGCAAGGAGACTAAGTCCCTCTTTTGGTCCACTGAGCATGCTCGTGCGATGACCTCTTATTGCAGGTCGGAGGTCACATGCTCAAGTCCTGTTGCTGCTCTAATTGGTCCACTAAGAAGGTCCCAGAAGACTGCAACTATAAAAGCTTTGCATGGCAGCCTGGCCATGTGCTAGTATATAGAATTATGTACTTGTGTGTAAGATGATGGATGCATGTTTCTGGTGACTGACTCCTTATGATTCCCTCCCTTAGGTTGTGCATGTTACAGGGTTATTAGAGTTAGAGTCAGCACCTAGGGGTGGCATTGCCTATGTGCCACAGTGCACCCAGTTCTCTGCACACGTGTTAGAGCCAGATTGTGCCATCCATCACAAGGCACGACTATACCGCATTCACAGCAGCGTCTGTCAGAGCGGCACCGTGCGCAATTAGGGTGCTTTCCAGTCCTAAGCTTAGGCTGGTAAGTGGCGTCTGCCAGAGCGGCGCTGCATGTACTTTGTGAGGTTAAACATTTAGTTGCTTTTTCTGGCACCGCGTGTTAGGGGCTGGTGGAATGCACCAAATAACAAAGATGTTATTTAGGTGCGTTCGCAGCCCGGGGTCCACTGTGCAGAGGTGTTAACTGCTGCTCGGTAATGGTGGATGCTATATGGCGGTATAAAAGAGGGGCACACAGGGTTAACTTCACCCACTGTGTATCGAGGCGGGCTCTGTTGCCTCACAGAGCCGCACGACTGCCAAACATAAATGCCGTAGCCTGTTAATGCTCACAGAGCTCGGCAATGTGAACAAAGGTGTATTGTCACAGGACTCTACCCCTGAGACACTGAGTTAGAGTCCCTCTAGACACTAGTTCTCGGTACCGCAACTGCGGTGCAAGGAAGAGATAAATAAGTAGATTAAGCGCACAACGTGCGCACAGCGCTGCACTGGCGGACGCCACTAACCAGCCTAAGCTTAGATCTGGAAAGCTCTGCATTTGCGCACGACGCAGCTCTGAGGGTCGCTGCAGTAGATGCAGTACAGTAGTGCCTTGTGCTGGATGGCAAAGGTGGAAGCGGGGTGCCAGTGTGCATCAGCAGAGGACCTCATTCTCTCTTTGGAGGCCCAGGTGGCATCCTGAGTGTGGTCCCAAAAGTCACATGCCTCCACCACCCAGTCTGCCACCCTAGAGTCGGTGGATGACAAGGGCATGGGCACAGCAACACGCAGATGCTGGCCGTAATTGCGGAGAAATGGGGTCTGACCGGTGGAGTCATCCACAGCATTGTTCAAAGTGAACTCCGCCCACGGCAGCAACGATACCCAGTCATTCTGCCTGGCTGAGACAAAATGTCGTAGATATGTGACCAGGGTCTGGTTGGCTCTCTCCACCATCCCGTTTGTCTCGAGATGATAGGCCGAGGAGAGATTTAGCTCAATGCTGAGCAGACTACAGAGCTCTCTCCAGAACTGAGACGCAAACTGGGGACCTCGGTCTCTGACAATCTTATCCGGCATGCCATGCAGGCGGAAAACGTGTTTAATGAACAAACCTGCCAGGCCCCGTGCAGAAGGTAACTGGGAGAGAAGTACCAGGTGCACCATCTTGGAGAAATGGTCGGTGACAACCCAAACGACCGTGCTGCCACTGGACTTGGGCAGTCCCACCACAAAGTCCATACCGACTATCTCCAAGGGCCTGTCCGCTACTGGCAGGGGGTAAAGTATCCCAGCTGACCGCTGCCGAGGGGACCAATTCTGGGCACAAGAGACGCACGCCTGAATATAATCCCTGATGTCAGGGGCCATAAGCGGCCACCAGTACATCCTCTCCAGAAGCTCAAATGTCTGTTTTGTCCCGAAATGTCCACCCACCCTGGACTAGTGAGCCCAAGAGAGGACCTCCGGTCGCAGACGGGCAGGGACAAATGTCTTGCCCGGAGGTACTAACTCAAGGGCGACCAGAGCCACGGTCCTCAGGCTCTTGATCGGGATGATCAGCCGAGGCTCGTCCTCCTCCCCCAATGACACAACGGAGCGGAAGAGAGTATCGGCCCGGACATTCTTCTCACCGGAGAGAAAATGGAGGGTGAAGTGAAATTGGGAAAAGAACAAGCACCATCTGGCCTGGCGAGAATTTAGCCGCTGCTCTGTCTGCAAATACACCAAGTTCTTGTGGTCGGTGAACACCTGGAAAGGGTGGCGAGCCCCCTCGAGGAGTTGTCTCCACTCCTAGAAGGCCAACTTCATCACTATCAACGCCCTGTCCCCGATGGAATAATTCCTCTCCGCCGGTGTGAAGGTCTTGGAGAAAAAGAAGCATAGGCGCTTCCGACCTTGCGTGTCCTTCTGGAACAGGACCGCTCCAGCACCGATGGAAGAGGCATCCACCTCCAGAATGAAGGGTTTATCTACATCGGGGTGATGTAGAATGGGAGCGCTAGTGAAATAGGACTTAATGGATGCCTTGGAGACAGATTTTGACGACAAAATTTTGGATTTGCACCATTCTTGGTGAGGGCTACCAAGGGGGCTACCAAGGTCAAGAAGTGGGGGATGAATTGGTGATAATAATTTATGAACCCCATAAAATGCTGCACCACTTTGAGAGAAAGGGGATCAAGACGCGAGGAACGACGTCTTTGCTGAGCAGCCTCTTCTGCGGCCGGGACTGAATGGGTGACCGCAGAAGGCAAGGCTCGGGATTCCTCCTGTGCAGAGGCAGGAACCCGACGTTTAACACTGCGATTGCGGCACTGAGCGCTAGTGGGTCTAGATGGACTCTAACCCCGTGTCCTTGGGGCTGTGTCTTGTGACCAATACACTAGCGCTCTCCCTGCGGCACTGCGGCCCTGTGAAGCCGCACTTTATGTTGAGGAAATTAAGAATCTGCTGTTATATGATGATGAGGGAGACCCCACACTGAGTGAAAAGGATAGTATTGTAATATGGTGTCCTTGAGGGTTCAGTCGCCACAGAGGTACTGCACCTCACCCAGAGGTGTGGTACCCCATTCCCAGGTAAAGAGGGGGCACCTCACAGCACTCCAACACCTGCACCCAACACACACCCTATAGCAGCAGGGCACCCTGGATGTACCCTACAGAAGGATGATCTCAACCCTGCCTGGGTAGTAAAGTGTGTTGGGAGGTGGGTGGAGCTAGTAGGAAGAGAGCAGGAGAAGAGAGTTAGTGAAGGAGAGACTGAAGGAGAAGTGAAAGGGAGCAGTCATGCGGACAAGCAGCTCCCTGGAAAGACTGAAGGAAAGAAGCAAAAATAATCTTTTCTATCAAATCTTCCCTGGGACAAAGCTCTGCCTGTGGAGAGCTATTCCCACTCTGCTGCATCACCACCAGACCCAGAGGATCATGAACATTATATTACAAACTTTATAAACTCTATCCCTGGTAAATATCCAATTTATTGGATGCCAAGGGCGACAGACTGGGTCACTGCTTCTGTGACACTTCCCCTTTAGGAAGCGGCGTGGTACCGAGTGTCCCCACTGCCCTGGCGGGTGCTCCAACTTGACATCACGAACAGGATGAACCGACCCTTTAACAAGGATCCCGTGCGCCTAACAGAATGTGCAAAGGAATTAATATATTGGACTGTAAAGATGGCAGCCATGGCTGCTCCACGTGGTGCTCAGTGAGGCGTGCCATCGTGTGTAAAACAGAGACCAGGGTGTGAAACAGCATGAACATCCCCTGCCTTTATTTCTATATGATTCAATCATGGCACCGCCCCCAGAGGAGGGTGGGGAAAGACCCAGCGGCAGGAAAAGAAGCGGAAGAGAAGGCATCATGGCAAGCGGTGGATGGAGGCCTGTTGGGCGTGGGGTGGAAGCGGAAGGCTCCCCCGGCCAGGAAGATCGAGGCTTCACCCGCCTGTCCGGAACTGACCTGGCGCTCCTGGAAGGTGAGGTGGAGAAGCTAAGGCACCACTTCCTGCGCACGCAATTGACTGCAATCATCAGGTGGAAGCAGACGGTATTGGAGAAAGCTGCCAGGTCCTGGGTACCCACGCCATTGGTACCCCATATGCCGGAATATGTGACTGATGACACCAGCACTGGAGGAGCAGGTACGGGTGCTGCCCATGGGAAATAGGAAACCCTGTTGGGGCCCCTAGGACCACCGCCAGCCCCTAAACCCGGCCAGGTGATGGTAGATGTCCCCTGAGACTGGATGGTATTTCCCAAGGGTGGGTTGCTAGAACCGGTGAAGCTTGAGCACCCGCCTCCAGTAGTATGCCACAGGCCGGAGGTGATCCCATGAGAGAGTCAGGGGTCAGACCTTATGGGATTCCCAGTGGATGAAGAAGAGTTTTGCTGCCAGCAGGTCTTGAAGCTAGAGCAGGAGGAGAGGGAGCGTCAGGCCCGCTGGGAGGCATTGGAAGTGATGAACCTGCAGGCAAATGCCCAGGGCCACAAAATGCGCATGGAGGGCCAGAACCTGCTGAGTGGGGGTACCGTGGTGAGCTTCAACCTAGAGAAAAGTTGGGGGTTCATCAGGGACTCAGGCAAAGGAAAAAATCTCTTCGTTAACTGGCGGGACGTGGAGTACCATCTCATCAGGGGACACCCAGATCGAGATCTGTTTCCAGGAGAACGCATCTCCTTCACCCGGCACTATGGGGAAAGAGGCTGGCACGCCCTTCGTGTCAGGCGGATCCCTGAGGAACTGTTGACACAAAAAGAAAACATGGGAGCAGTAGTTCTCCCGTCTACCACCACCACAGCAGCAGAAGGTTCACAGACTGAACCCATCCTGGCTGCAGCAGCAAACAAGTCACCTGTAGTGACCGCAGTACAGGATGCTTCTTCCCAGGGCAGAGGAGGTGCCACAAAGCAAGAGTAAATAGAAAAGAGAACAAGGCGGAATGTGGCACACCTTTAAAAAAATGAAAAAAGTTTATTCGGCAATCATGCCATGGTTAAAAACATGTACAAAACCTTACGTGTTTCAGGTGCAAAAACGCACCCTTACTCATAGGATACAAGTATAAAAGAATGCGAACAATATATAACAAGGAAAGACCAATCACAAAACATCAGTAATTATAAAGTATATGGGAACATGTGAGAAAAGCACTACGATAGGAGAACAGATTCAATAGATATAAAACAAATAATTTCTTGAATTCATGCCTTTAGGAAATCTTGTGTCCAACTTCAAAATCCAATACGCTTCTCTTGTAGTAAGAATTCTCTGTTTATCACCACCACGTACAGGACTAAAAAGTTTTTCAAAAGCATAAAAAGAAAAATTAATAACACCACCATGATGAATATTGACAAAATGCTTGGATGCACCCGAATAAGACGCATTGTTGTTCTGACTGTTAGAAATATGTTCAACGATTCATTTTTTAATTTTTCTTGTGGTACACCCAATGTATTGCATATAGCAAGAAACACAGCAAATACAATATACTACATACTGAGTGTCGCAATTCAAAAAGGAATTAATAGTGGCAGAAAAACCTCCAAAAGAGCTAGCAAATTTAGTTTTATCCATAGCAAATTTGCAAACGTTGCACCTGCTGCTAGCACACTTGAAAAAACCTTTAGCTGATAACCAGGTTTGTGAAGGGGACTGGCGTTTTAAAACGCTGGGAGAAAGCGCATTACCTAAGCTGTAACCCCTTCTGGCCACAAAATTACAACCATCTGAAACAATCAGGCGTAGTTTCTCGTCCTGATTAACAATGGGGAGATATTTTTAAATGATGTTTTTAATGCGGTGAAACTGGGGACTGTAAGGAGTTGAAAAAAACAATTGGGAATTTTTTCTGAGCAAAGATTTTTTGTTATTTGAAAAACGTGGCTCTTTCAAAACCTTATTGTAAGCAGCATGGATATCATATGCACTGTAACCTCTGTCTAGGAGACGCTGGCGGACAATTGTACTTTCTTCTATAAAAACCTCACGATTGGAATATAATTTATTCACTCTCTTAAACCCACCATATGGGATAGATCTGATAGTGTATTTTGCATGTGAGGAAGAGGAGAGCAAAAAAGAAGTACCAGACATGTCATTCCTGAACACTGAAGTGTGAATTTTGTGAGCATTAACATCCCCAGTCAACAAAATATCAAGAAAAGGAATTTGAATATCAGAGCCGCTAGTAGTAAAAGATAAATTCAAATTGTTCTGATTTAAATAATGGTGAAAATCCTGCAACCTGGAAAGTGGACCCTGCTAAATGAAGATCAGGTCATCCACATATCTACCAAACCAAAAATGTCCTGCAAAAAAGGGTTAACATCAGAAAATAAAAATAATTCTTCCCACCATGCCATGTGCAAAATAGCGAGAGATTGGGAAAAATTAGAACCCATCAGTGCTCCAAGCCCCTGCAAAAAATAAGAATGATCAAACATAAAAAAATTGTGTTTGAGTAGATATGTGAGTGACCTGATGATGAAATGCTTCAAAGGGGAAGAATAATTGCTATAATGGTCCAAGTAATGATTCATAGCCTTAATTGCCTATGTGTGAGGAACAGAAGAGTACAAATTAACAACATCACATGTAAAAAAAAAAATAGAAATTGTCTTCCCAATAAATATTCTCCAAGGACATTAGCACAGAGGAGGAATCTTTTAAATATCCAGGCACCCTAGAGATCAAAGGATATAAATGATCATTAACTCATGAAATGAGATTTTCATTCAATGAACCTATGCTAGAAATTATTGTCTGCAACGGTGGTGGAAAAACATTTTTGTGAGTTTTTGGCAAACCATGGAAAATAGATATCACAGGATGATCAGGAATTAACCATTTGCCGATTTTGGAATCAAGAACACCAGAAGCCATACCATCCCGTATAACAGAAAAAAGGGTTAATTTATATGATGAAGTAGTATCAAATTTGAGAGATAGCTAAGCAGTGGGATCATATAGAATAGTATTGACAAGACCAACATATGAGGTGTCCATTACAACAATACAACAGCCTTTATCTAACTGTTTGACCACAATATTTAATTTTTTTTGTATTTGTCTGACAGCCAAAGATTGACCAGCAGGCAAATTGGAATGATAATAGTTGGAACTTATTTTTTGGGCCAATAATTGTAAATCTTTTCCAACCAATGATTGAAAAGTATCTAAAGATGTAGTTCTGGATTGTAGTGGATAATACGAAGCATTTTTGGGTGCAACAGTAATATCTTTATCAGAAACAATTGAAGAATCATAATTGTGGTCTTGTAATGAGGATAATTCTAGCGTTGCTTTTTGTTCCCTGAAAGAAAAAAAAAATAGCAGGATCTTCCACATTAGTAGCATGAGAAAAATTTTCAGCAGGCAACGAGGAATTTTCAGAAAAAAAATGTCTTTTTACTGTTAACAACCGAGTGAATCTGTTAACGTCCTTCAGAGTTTGAAAGAAATCAAAATGTTTCGTAGGAACAAAATTAAGTCCTCTTTGTAATACTTGCAATTGATTTTGAGTCAAAATCACTGGAGACAAAACAATGACATTAGGAGGAGAAACTTGTTCTTCATGCGTCTATTTCTCACTGGATATCGTTTCCATGTGAAATGGTTTCTTCCTCCTACCTCCTCTCCTGCATCACCTGCGTTTTTTGCCAGTGTGGAAGACAGGTGTCGGGATTCATTAGGGCGATGAGTCTGTATACCCACAGAGTTGTCAGAATCCAGTTCTAAACTGTAAAACTCAGATGAACACAAGGATACAGATTTATTCTGTTTTAACCCATGAGGGCGATCAAAAGATTTATCCTTCAAAATGGATTTATGCACTGATGTTCTGTTCCAGTTGTATACCTTGTTATTTTTATAATCAAGGGTATCTCTCGCAATTTTAGATTTTTTGGTGTTAATGATGGCATCCTCCAGTCTTTTGATTTTATCCTGGACTTTTTTCATACTGGAATCAAATTCAGACCATGTTTTATAACCATACAGATCTTTATTTATACCATCAATTTCATTTTGTAGTGCCTCTAGACGGGTCTCCTCATAAGAAATAATCAGCTCCATTAATTTGAAGGAGCATTGCGAGAGAATAGAATACCATTTGAGAGCAAATTCATCAGAAAAAATATATGTGGGCACTTTTTACAGGCATAAACCTCGTGGGATCATTTCTTTCTCTAGGTATTTTTTCAGAGAATTGTGGTCCCACCAGGTTCGTAATTCCTGTCCCAACACTTTATCAAGTTTTTTAAATAAATTTTTAGCTTCAAACAATTCATCTGTAGTAGTATTGACTGGATCATTAAACACCTGAGCCAATCTGGCCATACTGGAATCAATCGACAAAGACATTATGCAAGGGAAAAAAAAAGGAATTCACTGATATTCAGTTGCATGAAGTAGTGCTTTAAAACAGTTCACACCAAATTCAAGGCTCATGGATGATGTGCATGTACTGTATTCCTCAATAAAGTCAAATATAATTCATGAAATATAAAAAATAATCATCCGTTAATCACGGAGCTCCCCACTTTCACAGGGAGTGCAGGAGAGAGGAACATGTAAGCTTCCACGGGATCCAAATAAAAAAAAAAAACAGTAGGTTAGAGCCGAATCTACAAAACAGGTGGGTGCACAGCAAAGCTGGAAAGCACAGCAAAAGACAAGGAGGAATGTGGCACACTATTAGAAAAATTAAAAAAGTTTATTCGGCAATCTTGCCATGGTTAAAAACATGTACAAAACCTTACGTGTTTCAGGTGCAAAAACGCACCCTTAGTCATAGGATACAAGTATAAAAGAATGTGAACAATATATAACAAGGAAAGACCAATCACAATACATCAGTAATTACAACATATGTGTGAACATGTGAGAAAAGCACTATGATTGGAGAACAGACTAGATATACAGTGGGGCAAAAAAGTATTTAGTCAGTCAGCAATAGTGCAAGTTCCACCACTTAAAAAGATGAGAGGCGTCTGTAATTTACATCATAGGTAGACCTCAACTATGGGAGACAAACTGAGAAAAAAAAATCCAGAAAATCACATTGTCTGTTTTTTTTTCATTTTATTTGCATATTATGGTGGAAAATAAGTATTTGGTCAGAAACAAAATTTCATCTCAATACTTTGTGATATATCCTTTGTTGGCAATGACAGAGGTCAAACATTTTCTGTAAGTCTTCACAAGGTTGCCACACACTGTTGTTGGTATGTTGGCCCATTCCTCCATGCAGATCTCCTCTAGAGCAGTGATGTTTTTGGCTTTTCGCTTGGCAACACGGACTTTCAACTCCCTCCAAAGGTTTTCTATAGGGTTGAGATCTGGAGACTGGCTAGGCCACTCCAGGACCTTGAAATGCTTCTTACGAAGCCACTCCTTCGTTGCCCTGGCGGTGTGCTTTGGATCATTGTCATGTTGAAAGACCCAGCCACGTTTCATCTTCAATGCCCTTGCTGATGG
Organism: Dendrobates tinctorius; assembly: GCF_039654945.1. Classification (NCBI taxonomy): domain Eukaryota; kingdom Metazoa; phylum Chordata; class Amphibia; order Anura; family Dendrobatidae; genus Dendrobates; species Dendrobates tinctorius. The sequence goes on along the minus strand of NW_027361703.1, from coordinate 38,365,140 downwards.
AAGGAGGTTTGCCCTCAAAATCTCACGATACATGGCCCCATTCATTCTTTCATGTACCCGGATCAGTCGTCCTTGCCCCTTTGCAGAGAAACAGCCCCAAAGCATGATGTTTCCACCACCATGCTTTACAGTAGGTATGGTGTTTGATGGATGCAACTCAGTATTCTTTTTCCTCCAAACACGACAAGTTGTGTTTCTACCAAACAGTTCCAGTTTGGTTTCATCAGACCATAGGACATTCTCCCAAAACTCCTCTGGATCATCCAAATGCTCTCTAGCAAACTTCAGACGGGCCCGGACATGTACAGGCTTAAGCAGTGGGACACGTCTGGCACTGCAGGATCTGAGTCCATGGTGGCGTAGTGTGTTACTTATGGTAGGCCTTGTTACATTGGTCCCAGCTCTCTGCAGTTCATTCACTAGGTCCCCCCGCGTGGTTCTGGGATTTTTGCTCACCGTTCTTGTGATCATTCTGACCCCACGGGGTGGGATTTTGCATGGAGCACCAGATCGAGGGAGATTATCAGTGGTCTTGTATGTCTTCCATTTTCTAATTATTGCTCCCACAGTTGATTTCTTCACTCCAAGCTGGTTGGCTATTGCAGATTCAGTCTTCCCAGCCTGGTGCAGGGCTACAATTTTGTTTCTGGTGTCCTTTGACAGCTCTTTGGTCTTCACCATAGTGGAGTTTGGAGTCAGACTGTTTGAGGGTGTGCACAGGTGTCTTTTTATACTGATAACAAGTTTAAACAGGTGCCATTACTGCAGGTAATGAGTGGAGGAAAGAGGAGACTCTTAAAGAAGAAGTTACAGGTCTGTGAGAGCCAGAAATCTTGATTGCTTGTTTCTGACCAAATACTTATTTTCCACCATAATATGCAAATAAAATGCAAAAAAACCAGACAATGTGATTTTCTGGATTTTTTTTTCTCAGTTTGTCTCCCATAGTTGAGGTCTACCTATGATGTAAATTACAGACGCCTCTCATCTTTTTAAGTGGTGGAACTTGCACTATTGCTGACTGACTAAATACTTTTTTGCCCCACTGTATATACATCAAGTCATTTCTTGAATTTAGGAAATCTCACGTCCAACTTCAAAATCCAATACGTTCTCTTGTAGTAAGAATTCTCTGTTTATCACCGCCACGTACAGGACAAAAAATTTTTTTCAAAAGCATAAAAAGAAAAATTAATAACATCACCATGATGAATATTGACAAAATGCTTGGATGCACCCGAATAAGATGCATTTCTTGTGGTACACTCAATTGGGTGTACCACAAGAAAAATTAAAAAACGCATCGCTGAACATATTTCTAACATTCAGAACAACAATCTTGAAATGTATTTCAGCAAAAATTTTGTTTGTTCCTGTAACATCTGTTTAGTCTGTTTCAGCCTGCGGATGTACTGCATTTAACAGGGGTATATGGTGCCCCTGAGGGTTCAATCGCCATAGAGGTACTGCCCTTCACCCAGAGGTGTGGTACCCCATTCCCAGGTAAGGAGGGGACACCTGACAGGACTCTAACATCTGCACCCAATACACAATCTATAGCAGCAGGGCACACTGGATGTACGCTACGGGAGGATGATCTCAACCATGCCTGGGTAGTAAAGGGTGTTGGGAGGTGAGTGGAGCAAGTAGGAAGAGAGCAGGAGAAGAGAGTTAGTCAAGGCGAGACTGAAGGGGAAGTGAAAGGGAGCAGTAATGCTGACAAGCAGCTCCCTGGAAAGACTGAAGGAAAGAAGCAGAAATAAGCTCCCTGAAGAGGGAAGAGATCCTAGAGGCACAGCGCAGCAATCATATTGAACGAGGGGTTGATTCCACGCCGACTAACGTTGGGTGGAGGGATCAGGTGACAGTGGGGAACCGGCCCCCTAGCCTAGTGGAGATATCATCAGACTCAACTATCAAGCCAGAGGTGGAAGCACCAATAGGTACCTCAGCCACAAGCCACAGTTATCGTCTCCAGAAAGGCAGCCATAAGAGAGCAAGGGACACAGAGAGGACGTCATCCGACAAGGTCCGTGGATGCTGACCTGGGATGCTGACTGTGAGATGTTGGGCAGCAAGAGGAGTAGGAACCAGCACAGTGAGATGGCCAGGAAAGACACACACTGAGGGGAGTCCTGGGAAGGTGAAGCCCGATCTACCTGGGAGTTTGCTGGACCCCTCACCTGGAGGACGCAGTACCAAGTGGGCACCTGTGTACACAAGAACTGTGAGTAAAACTTTTGGAACTGCACCCAGCTGTGTCCTCTAATTATTCCTGCGTCACCTACCCAACTCTGCTACATCTAACATCATACACTGCAGAGAAGATGTTGGTTCCAGTCTGCGCTGCCCAAATAATAGATTTCCAAGACGTAGCAACAGTTATGAAGTGGTTTAATCGACACTTTTCAGGGTGAATACCACCCCTTCCTCAGGAAAATACCACATATACCAAGAAGCTATATGTGGTATTTTCCTGAAGAAGGGGTGGTATTCACCCTGAAATGTGTTGATTAAACCACTTCTTAACTGTTACTACGTCTTGGAAATCTATTATTTGGGCAGTGCAGACTGGAATCCACATCTTGTCTGCAGTGTATTGTATTGTCGGGTCGTTGACTGACCTGTGTATCTGCGGCAGCCTTTCCTATGTGTGCGTTAGCCACCTAATACTAGGTGAACAGCTTCCTACTTGAAAAGTGCTAACTTACTATCGGATAAGACCCTATTGTGCTTTGTGCCTCCCTTGCTTTATCTATTACATCTAACATCATCAAATACATCTTTTCTATCACAACTGCCCTGGGACAAAGCTCTGCCTGTGGAGAACTATTCCATCTCTGCTGCATCGCCACCAGACCCAGAGGATCTGCACTGTAGCGCTGGTCACCTCTGACCAGAAACCACAGGTGGCATCATGAACACTTTAATATAAACTTCATAAACTCTATCCCTTGTAAATATCCCTTTTTATTGGTTGCCCAGGACCACAGACTGGCTCACTGCTGCCGTGACACTGGCCCTTTAAGAAGTGGCCTGGTACCAAGTATCCCCACTGCCCTGGTGGGCGCTCCAGTATCATGGCTACTGTTAAATCATTAATGACTAGTGTTGAGCATTCCGATACTGAAAATATCGGGTATCGGCCGATATTCGCTGTATCTGAGTTCCGATACCGAGTTCCGATATTTTTACAATATCGAATACCGGAAACAGAAGTTCCCATAATGCAATGAGCCAGTTGTGTTAGCCATGTTAACTAATGGAATGGCTGTGATTGGCTGCTGAAATGATGTCATCATGATGCGCGGTCTGTGTGGGCCTGCCGGGGGTCTGTGCGGGCCTGCCGGGGGTCTGTGCAGACTGCCGGGGGTCTGTGCGGGCCTGCCGGGGGTCTGTGTGGGCCTGCCGGGGGTCTGTGCGGGCCTGCCGGGGGTCTGTGTGGGCTGCCGTGGGTCTCTACGGGTCTGCCAGGGGTTTGTGCGGGCCTGTTGGGGGCCTGTGCGGTCCTGCAGGGGGTCTGTACGGGCCTGCCGGGGGTCTGTGCGGGCTGCCGGGGGTCTGTACGGGCCTGCCGGGGGTTGTGTGTGTGTGCGGGCATCGTCTGATGGGACTACAAGTCCCATCGGGCTATGCCTGCTACAATGACAGTGATTGACACATTAGCCAATGATGGGACAGTAGTAGTCCCATCATCCGGCTAATGTGTTGAATGTAAAAAAAAAACATACATACTACATACATACTACACACATACTACATATATACAACACACATACATACTACATACATACTTCATATATACTACATTCATACAACATACATACATACTACATACATACTACATATATACTACATTCATACAGCATACATACATACTACATAATACATACATACTACATATACTACATTCATGCAACATACATACATACATACTACATAGTACATACATACTACATATATACAACATTCATACAACATACATACATACATACTACATATATACTACATTCATACAACATACATACATACTACATAATACATACATACTACAAATATACTACATTCATACAACATACATACATACATACTACATACATGCTACATATATAATACATTCATGCAACATACATACATACTACATACTATATACTTACTACATACATACAATATACATACAACATGCTACATACATACAGCGTACATACTACATACAATACATTCATACATTCATACAATACATACATATAGACATACAGTACATATAACATAGAGTACATACTTACCATCACTTGTCACTTTGATCCCCGAAGCCAGTGTCATCTCACTGTAAAAAATATTAAAATAACAAACAACCAATATACTCCCTGATCCGCAGAAATCCACGAATGTCCCATGATGATCTCCTGCAGTGCATCACTGAGAGGTTACTATAGTTCACTGGTCTCACTTTGTGGCAAAAGCTGCGTGGGAACTTTCTCACACAACAATGCCAAAAGTGAGACTAGGGACTATTTTTTTACAGTGGCGGAGGAATACAGTGCGGAAGGATACCTACCTCCCGTCATTGTATTCCTGGAGCCCCTAGAGAGCGGTCGCATCAGCTGATGCTGCTGTTCTCCACAGGAGATCGTCGTGGGACACTCGTGGATTTCTGCGGATCAAGGAGTATATTGGTTGTTTGTTATTTTAATATTTTTTACAGATGACACTGGCTTCGGGGATCAAAGTGACAAGTGATGGTGAGTATGTACTGTATGTTATATGTGCTGTATGTCTATATGTATGTATTGTATGAATGTATGAATGTATTGTATGTAGTATGTATATTGTATGTCTGTAGCATGTTTTATGTATGTTGTATGAATGTAGTATGTATGTAGTATGTACTATGTATGTATGTATGTTGTATGAATGTAGTATGCATGTATGTATGTTGTATGAATGTAGTATATATGTAGTATGTACTATGTATGTATCTATGTTGTATGAATGTAGTATATATGTAGTATGTATGTAGTATGTATGTATGTTGTATGAATGTAGTATATATGAAGTATGTATGTAGTATGTATGTATGTTGTATGAATGTAGTATATATGTAGTATGTATTTATGTATATTGTATGAATGTAGTATGTATGTAGTATGTATGTTGTATGAATGTAGTATATATGTAGTATGTATGTATGTTGTATGAATGTTGTATATATGTAGTATGTATGTAGTATGTACGTAGCATGTAGTATGTTTTTTTTTTTTTACATTCAACACATTAGCCGGATGATGGGACTACTACTGTCCCATCATTGGCTAATGTGTCAATCACTGTCATTGTAGCAGGCATAGCCCGATGGGACTTGTAGTCCCATCGGACGATGCCTGCACACACACACAACCCCCGGCAGACCCACACAGACCCCCGGCAGCCCGCACAGACCCCCCGCAGCTCACACAGACCCCCGGCAGGCCCGCACATACCCCCGGCAGACGCACAGACCCCCGGCAGGCCCGCACAGACCCCCCGGCAGGCCCGCACAGACCCCCAGCAGCCCGCACAGACCCCCGGCAGGCCCGCACAGACCCCTGGCAGCCCGCACAGACCCCCAGCAGGCCCGCACAGACCCTCGGCAGGCCCGCACAGACCCCCGGCAGGCCCGCACAGACCCCAGAGAGGCCCGTACAGACCCCGCCCGCACACACATGCACAGTCTCCGCCCATGCACCGCCCACACTCTTCCCCCCTCCCGAACTGGATGTGCAAGGAAAGAAAGGGTTTATTTTCATTCCAATATTTGTGCCCCATTGACTTGCATGGGTTTCCGGTAGTATCGGAATCGGCGATACATGATATTTTTGGGGTATCGGTCCGATCCAATCCGATCCGATATTTCCTGATATCAGAAGGTATCACTCAACACTATTATGGACACGTTGAGTATTTGGTGAGTTTTTTACCTCAGTGTTTGCTAAGCCACATTCACACATTCAGTATTTGGTCAGTATTTCACACTGATATTTGTAAGCCAAAAACAAGGAGAAGTTGAAAAACTGCAGAAGTGGTGACATGTTTCTGTTCTACTTTTCATCTGATTGTTACCCTCCTGATTTTGGCCTACAAATACTGAGGTAAAATACATAACTGAAAAGCAAAAAAATGGGAAAATTGCATTTTATTCACAATTTCCACCAACTTGGAATTTGTTCACATTTTTCAGTAGATAATATTGTAAGGTGAAAAGTGTCATATTTAAAAAAATAATTTGCCTAGCAAAAGACCAGCCTTCATACAGCTCGATCGACGAAAAATAAAAAGTTACAGCTCTTGGAAGGAGAGAAAGACAAAATATCAACATAAAAACTTTGCTAGTCCCTAAGGAGTTAAACCCCCAAAATGCTGTGATGGAACATGATCACAGCATTCCGGAAGCTGGCAGAGGGCTGACGGCCTCTCTGCCTTTGGATCGGAGACCCCGAGGTGTGACACAGGGTTCCGATAGTTGCCATGGTGACCCGATGACATCCTGGTCACCAGACCTAGTAAACTTGCTGATCATGCCCAGTGCATGATGAGCAAGTTTGTCTATCAGTGCAGAGCTGACAGTTTCTGCAGCATGGAGATGCTGCTCCATCTCCATGCTGTGGAAGTGATCAGCATGCAAAAAATGATAGTCCCATAATGAGATAAATTAAAATTTTTTTTAAATAATTTAAAAAATAAATAAATAAAAATAAAAAATCAAAAGGTATTGTATCTCTAAATAAATATTTGAATGAAAAAAATAACTGTATTGTAAACAGTTACCTCCCTGCCTCTGCTCAATTCTCAGTCTTTAAGCTGATTATGTCAAGGCTCGCCGCGCTCTCTTACCATCTCCTGATTTGGTGTGGAGATTTCAATTTTACTATTATCCCTTCTTTGGATAGTAGTGCAGCGAGGCGATTTGATGTCTCAAAAGTGGAGAGAAAAAGAATTCTTAGTCGTATGAAAGAGTATCATTTAGCAGATCTTTGGAGGGAGCTACATGGGTTGTCGAAAGGTTTTACGTATTTTTCTCCAGCACACAAAACGTACTCTAGGATTGATATGCATCTGATAACAGCGACCACACTTCCTTCAGTTCTATACACACGTCATATCCCGTCCTCATGGTCAGACCATGATGCGGTCCTTTCTGTTTTCAAATTTAATATCACCACGTCCAGGTTATGTAGATGGCGATTGAACGAATCTCTTTTGGTAGACCTGGTTAACATTACATTAATTAAGGAGGATCTGACAATTTTTTTTAAACTAATAAAACGGGAGACCCCTCCCCTGGAATATTATGTCTAACACGTAAAAAATATATCACTGGCTCCTTAATTAAGCTTGCAGCTACTTAAAAAAGGAAAGGTCTGAACTCCAGACTAGATTAGAAAATAAGCTGTTTAAATTAGAAATGGCTAACCAGCTTTCTCCATCTATATATTTAACTAAACAAAATTATGATACAAATTACAGTTAGACGCTATCCTCACCATTAAAATGGAGAGGGCCCTGACCTGGACTAAGGCTACATTCTACAAATATGCTAACAAACCTAATAGAATGTTAGCTCAGAAGCTTAGGGCAAGAGAGTCACTCAATATCATCTCGGCTATAAAAAACCTAATGGACAAATTTCGGCCCACCCTGATACAATTTATACCTTTCATGCCTATTACCAAAGCCTGTATTCTGCCCCACAACCTCTCCCTCCGTTGCTACTAGAGTTCTTCCTCAATAACCTCAACCTCCCTAATATCACCGACTATACAGCTCAACATCTTCATCGTGATATCTCAGAGGAAGAAATTGCCGCAGTAATTAAAAAATTAAAAAGAGGTAAAGCACCCGGACCGGACGGCCTTACGGCAATTTATTAAAAAAAATTAAGTGAGACGCTTACACCATTTCTAAAAAGTTTCTGTAATTCACTTTTACATGGTGTACAAATGCCCCCAGAGTTTTATATAGCACATGTAACTGTAATCCCGAAACGCAAAAGAGATCACCTTCTAACTATAAACTATAGACCCATATCACTTTTAAATATAGATTTATAAATTTTCACATCTATTGTAGCTGAAAGGATTAATAGTATTCTTCCCCATCTCATCCATCGAGACCAGGTAGGTTTTATACCTACGAGACAGGCACCGGATAACATAAGGAGGGCGATAAATATGATTCATACAACAAATATCCGCCGAAAGCGACTTCTACTGCTTGCCCTCGATATTGAAAAAGCTTTTGACACGGTCTCATGGACATACCTTTTTAAGGTATTATCTAAATTTGGGTTTTCCTCTAAATTAATCGGGTGCCTCAAGTTATTATATGATAAAACTATAGCCTATTTAAAGCTTCCTGTGATGCATCCTTCCCCAATAAGCATTCAAAGAGGTACCAGACAAGGCTGCCCATTGTCTCCTGCCCTCTTTGCCCTCGCAATGGAACCTATAGCAGAGGCTATAAGGAAAAACCAAAACATACTGGGCCCTGAGGATTTGGGAGAGCAATATAAGGTCAGTCTATATGCAGATGACCTTCTTCTAACATTAAATAGCCCTCATACCTCACTCCCCCATCTATTTCCACTTCTGCACGAATTTGAAAAAATTTCTGGACTCAAAATAAATGTATATAAGTCCAAAGCGTTATTTGTCAACTTCCCAAAAGTGGAGCAAAACAATATAACACATCAATTTGGATTTATATGTAATGAACATTTCCTATCTTACCTGGGTATTAATATCTAACAGCCGATAGGACAACACTATTTAAATGGAATTATGCCCCATTAATCCAGAGTTTCCAAGCAGACTTAAATAGATGGGCTTCAGCAAATTTGTCTTGGCTGGGTAGGATACACACAATAAAGATGGTCTCCCTTCCTCGTTTCTTATATCTTTTCAGATCCCTCCCGATATTTGTACTAACCAGAACGTTTAGCCATTTACATTCTATGATATCTAAATTTCTTTGGTTGGGGAAAAGGCCTAGAATTGCGCAGAAGACCATGTTCCTCCATAGGAAATTGGGAGGTTTGTCCTTACCTAATTTCACACTTTACTATAGATCAGCCCAGATTGCCCATTTAGTCAATACCTGTCCACACGGGAATACACCTAGATGGGTTCACCTGGATTCCTTTCCATCCAGACCGTACTCATTTTCAGGGTTAATGTGGTCCACAGAACGTTTGCCACAGAATTTAATAAATATGGCCCTTTACACGGTCCATTCGCTAATGCTCTGGAGGAAAGTTAAGTTTAAATATGAGATGCAATCCAACCATTCAACACTAATCACTATTTCTCATAACCCTATGTTCCAACCAGGGCTGAAACCACACCATTTTTCGTGGTGGTTGTCTACGGGGATCTACTTACTCAAGCACCTCTGCTCTCCATTTAATGTATTGTGGGATAGACAAGAATTTATTCAAAAATTCACACTTCCTGCAAGGGAAATAATACGTATAAACCAGGTATTTCACTTTGCTAAGCAAATTCTTCCAGGAAAAACTCCTCTCCGGATAATGAGTTTTGAGAACAAATGCTTACAAGATCCACTGCAGAAAGGAATGATTTCTTTGATTTACTCTACTATTAGTCCACCTCATGATGAAAGAAAATTAGATTATATGTTACAATGGGAGGAAGATTTAGGATTTGTCATGTCGATTGATGACTGGTACCGTAGTAGTGAGACATTATCTAAAGGTAGTTATCAAACTTCATTGGTAGAGACTTCTTTGAAGGTTCTACATAGATCCTACTATGTGCCAGAAAGAATTCATATTATGTTCCCTAATGTCTTGGGTGATTGTTTCAGGGGTTGAGGGGTATCAGGGGAAACACATCTGGTTGTCTTGTACAGTGGTCTCGGAGCTCTGGAAGAAAGTGAAATGTCTGGTAGAACAAATGTTCGGGGAACAAATCGATTTAGAACCCTCTGTCTTTTTATTGGGTACTAAGCCGCCGAGGTTCTCTAAAAGTTTTCATAAATTGGTGAATTACTTGTGTATGGCAACAAAGATTCATATAGCTGCAAGATGGAAAACCCCTTCACTGTCGATATCATTGGTAAAAGAAAGATTGAATACCATCATGTTATATGAGCGGATAGAATCTACTAGATCTGATACGTGGAACTTATTTCTCAAGGTCTGGAATCCTTGGATAGAATTACATCCAAATACACAACCAGACTTGGCTTTGCGGCTTTCCCTTTAACCGTTTATGACTTATAGAAAAGGCCTTACCAGAACTCATAACAAACATTGGGTGTTTACTTGAGAAGGATGTTTCAAATTGGTCCTTCATATTAATATTAAGCACTGTATGGCTGAACTCCTGCTATCTATCCTTCCCCTACCACTGTCTTGTTTTTTTTCTTGTATGTCTAATTTGTTATTATAAATATAATAATATATGCTACCTTGCATGGGAGATTGGTTATTGTTTTTGTGTTTTCATATGATGTTTCAAATAAAACTTATGGAAACTAAAAAAAAAATAACAAAAATACACATATTTGGTATCGTCGAGTCTGCAATGATCCGACGTATAAAACTGTCCCACTAGATAACCCCGTTAGTGAACACCATAAAAAATAAATAAAAAACAAGGCAAAAACAATGCTTTATCATCATACCGCCGAACAAAAAGTGGACTAAAACGCAATAAAAAAGACAGATATAAATAAGCATGGTACCGCTGAAAATGTAATTTTATCCTGCAAAAACAAGCCATCATACAGCTCCACCAACAGAAAAATAAAAAATAAAAAGGTTATAGCTCTCAGATTAAAATGATGCAGAAATAATTATATTTTCTATAAAATATTTTTTATTGTATAAAAGTGCCAAAACATAAAATATTTATCAATTTTAACACACACGGAATGGCATAAACCTTCCCCCAAAAGAAGTCCCTAAATTGCTGGTTTTGTTCTTTCTGCCTCACAGAAATGGGAATCGAAAGTGATCAAAAAATGTGATGTGCTCGAAAATGGTACCAATAAAAATGTCAACTCGTCGTGCCAAAAAGTAAGTGGTCAGTGTAGAGCGCAGGATAAATGTGATCCCATGCGTTATGTAAAATGTTCCCAATAAAAGCTTCAACTCAATCCACAAAACAGCATTCCCTGACATAGGTCCATCATCTGTTAATGGAAATATAGGGGGCTTCCACGTTACTGGTAGCACAAAGGCTATGGTAAAGCTAAATGGCTCCTCACCCGCCAAGAGAAATTCAGGAAATTCTCCCAAATCCAAATACCCCTCTCTCTTCTGAGTTGCACAGTGCACCTAAACCACATATTGCCTCCATGTTTGGCATTTCTGAATGGATGAGAGCCCACCTAACTTATGGGTGCATGCCTCCAGAACTGCAGGCTGGGCATAACGTACTGGTGGCTGCAATGTACTGGTTACTGCAGCATACTTGTCACTAGAGCAGCAGTTTGCAATTTTCACTTGGCAACATTCATTGCTGCTTGTGTCTAGAAAATACCCATGGAATCAAAATCGCTACTACACCTGTAGATAAATTCCCCAAGAGATATAGTTTCTCAAATGGGGTCACTTGAGGAGGAATTCTGATCTTCTAGCAATTAGGGGCTCTGTATATGGAGTCCCAAACTGTTCTAGGAAATTCTGCGCTACTGGAGGCAAATAGAGCTCCGTTTTTCCCGAGTCTCTCTGTATGCCTAAATAGTACTGTGTAGCCACATATGTGTATTTCCATGTTCAGTAGAAATTGTGGGACAAACTTTGGTGTCATTTTTACCCACGCTTTGTGTGAAAATGTAAAATCTGGGGCTAAAACTAAATTTTGGTGGTAAAAATTTAATTATTTTGTCTTCACTGCCCAACGGTATACAATTTTGTGACATATACATGATGTCAATATTATCATTGTACCCCTAGATGAATTTATTGAGAGGTTTAGTTTGTAAAAAAGGTCACTTATGGGGTTTATGCTGTTATGGCACCTTATAGGCTCTTCCAGTGGGTCATGGCACCTGCAAACCAAATGAGTAAAATCTGACACTCTTTGCCTTCTGAGCTTTGCACTGTGCCTGAAAAATATTTCCTGTTTTACTCAGGAAAAAATGGACCTCAATTTGTTGTAAAAAAAATTCCTAAAAGCCCTTAGAAAAATTAAAAACTTGAGGCTAAAACAGTATTTTAGTGGTAAAAACGTAACTTATTCTTTCTTCACCTCTCAGTGTTATAAAACTCTGTGGCACATGTAGTGTCCACATGATCACTGCACCCCTAGATGAATTCATTGGGGAGTGTAATTTGTAAAATGATTTCACAAATAGGGGGTTTCTGTTGTTCTGGCTCCTCAGGAGCTCTGCAAAAGTGACATTGCACCCTCAAACCATTCCAGCAAATCTGAACTCCAATATGGGGTATCGGCGTACTCAGGAGAAATTGCACAGAAAATTGTATGGTGCAATTTCTCCTGTTACCCTTTTGAAAATGCAATATATTGTGTTAAAAACATATTTGTGGGAAAAATTAGATTTTTTTTATTTTTACGGCTTAACGTTATAAACTTCTTTGAAGCACCTCAGGGTTCAATATGCTCACCACACATCTAGAGCAGTTCCCTTAGGGGTCTAGTTTCCTAAATGGTGTCACGTTTGGGGGATTTTCGCTCTTTAGGCACATCAGAGGCTCTTCAAAAGCCACATGGTGTCCACTAATTGCAAATTTTGTGTTCAAAAAGTCAAATGGCGCTTCTTCCTTTCCGAGCTCTGCCGTGCACCTAAACAGTGGTTTTCTCCCTCATTTTAAGTAACGGCATACTCAGGAAAAATTGAACAACAAATTGTTTGGTGCAATTTTTCCTGTTACCCTTATAAAAATGCAATATTTTGTGTTAAAAACATATTTGTAGAGAAAATTAGATTTTTTTGTTTTTACGGCTCAACGTTATAAACTTCTGTGAAGCACTTGAGGTTTCAATGTGCTCACCACACATCTAGATCAGTTCCCTGAGGGGTTTAGGTTCCAAAATGATGTCAATTGAGGATTTTCACTGTTTAACCCTGCTGTTCTGTTAGCATTTACTATACACTTGTACTGTTTCGGGTCAATATGACCCGACCTATTAAAAAGGTTGATTTTAGCTATTGTAAATGTTTTATTTGAATACCTATTTCATTACTAAACTGTATGTGAACATGGTTGATCATAAACAAATGAAAAATAAAGCTTACATCATGACACAGTAATCAAAAAATGGCTTTACAATATGCAATCTAAAGAACACAATTGAATAATTTTAGAAGAAAAGCAATAACTTGTATGCTACATTTCATTTCATATATATTTAGCTCTGGCTGGGATAGCACGTGTGCGGGCTCACGCGTGCAACAGATATTAAGTGCCACAGGATAAAGTGCTTTGCAGTTAGACAATGCAGTTGGACAGGGCAGGAGACAGGTAGGGTGCATAAGTTTTTCATGCAAGCATGCTTCTTGGTCAGTCGTACTACATTATGCATTGATCATATCAACCTGCTGCTTATTTGTCTTAACTTCTGCTTTCTCACAACTCGCCCACCCTTTTGCACATTCTGTGCACTCTCTGCATATCCACCCCTCCCTTCTCCTCTCTCCCATGTATAACTCTGAGGCTCTACTGACATTTCTTACCCACTCCAAACCATCCAATACCTCCATGCAGCACTCAAAACGTTCATACAAATCATCCCACCACCTGCTCTTTCTGTTTTTTCTCCTTTTACTAGTTGCAGGCAACATCTCCCCCAACCCTGGGCCTCCCTCCACCAGCATACATTACTCTCCTCCAGCTGCATATAGAAACCCTGCTAATCTTATTAACATTCAGTGCATGCCTTCTCCTATCGCTTTCCAATGTGCTCTCTGGAATGCACGGTCTGTGTGTAACAAACTGACTTACATTCACAATTTTTTTCTCTCTAATTCCCTTAACCTTCTGGCTATTACAGATACCTGGATCCAGCATTCAGACACCACGGCTGATGCTGCTCTCTTGTTTGGTGGGCTGAAATTTTCACATACTGCCAGACCTGAGAACAGACAGGGTGGAAGTGTTGGTTTGCTCCTTTCATCACAATGTGTTTTCCAGGTCATCCCCCTGATCCCCTCACTTACATTTCCTTCCTTTGAAGTCCACGCCGCCAGACTCTTTAAGGCCTTCTCCTTATGAGTGGCAGTTGTCTATCACCCCCCAGGCTCCTCCCGCCAGTTTCTAGACCACTTCGCCACCTGGCTTACTCACTTTCTATCCTGTGACATCCCCACCCTCATCATGGGAGACTTTAACATCCCCCTTAATGATCCCCTCTCTCAAGCTGCCTCTCATCTTCTTTCTCTAACGTCTTCATTCGGCCTATCACAGTTTAATAATTCTTCTACACATGAGGACGCGAATACTCTGGACCTGGTTTTCTCCCGTCCCGGCTCTCTGCACGACTTTACTAACTCCCCTCTCCCACTCTCAGACCACAACCTTCTTTCCTTCTCTGTCAAGAATTGTCTCCTCACCCGGGACACCCCCACTTACCACACTTATCGGAATACACGTACCATTAATACCCAGCAGCTTATGGACAATCTCCACACATCTTAAGCCCCCATCTTCTCCATCTCCTGTCCAGACTTAGCATTGTCACACTTCAATAATACACTGAAGAATGCCCTAGATCAAGCAGTACCTTCTACACGCAGAAACACCAGACACAGACAACGGCAGCCCTGGCACACAATGCAAACACGCTTTCTTCAGGGCTGCTCAAGGTGTGCAGAGCGGCAGGGGAGAAAATCTCTCTTAGCTGAAGACTTCATCCACTATAAGTTCATGCTCAAAACCTAGAACTCTGCCCTTCATCTGGCCAAACAATCCTACTTCACCACCCTCATCACCTCACTAGCCAACAACCCAAGACGACTTTTTGAAACCTTAAACTCCCTCCTGAAACCTAAAGTACAGGCCCCCATCACAAACCTCAGCGGTGAGGATCTGGCCACTTATTTCCTAGAAAAAATCAACCACATCCATCAGGATATCTCAGCCCAGTCTCCTCAGTACCTGGATCACCTTCCCTGCTGCACCTCAAGCTCACTAGATATCATTGAACCTGTTTCAGAAGAAGAAGTTTCCAAGCTCCTCGCTTCCGCTCGGCCAACAACCTGCAACAGTGACCCCATTCCTTCACAGATCCTGCAGTCTCTCTCACCAGTGGTCACCACTCACCTGACTAAAATATTTAACCTCTCTCTTTCTTCAGGTATATTTCCCTCCTTATTTAAACATGCCATCATAACCCCTTTACTTAAAAAGCCATCCCTGGACCAGAACTGCACTGCTAACTAAAGACCTGTCTCTAACCTTTCCTTCATCTCTAAACTCCTGGAATGCTTGGTCCACTTCTGTCTAATCCGCTGTCTCTCGGATAACTCTCTTCTCGACCCCTTACAATCTGGTTTCCGCTCTTTACACTCCACTGAAACTGCCCTCACTAAAGTCTCTAATGATCTAATAACAGCTAAATTGATAGGTCATTGCTACCTGCTGATTCTCCTGGATCTCTCTGCCGCATTTGACACTGTGGATCACCAGCTCCTCCTCACTATGCTCCGCTCTATAGGCCTCAAGGACACAGCCCTCTCCTGGTTCTCCTCCTACCTCTCTGACCGCTCCATCACTGTATCTTTTGCCGGCTTCTCTTCCTCTCCTTGTCCCCTTACTATCGTGGTCCCGCAGGGCTCAGTCCTAGGCCCCCTCCTCTTCTCTCTGTACACTGCCCCTATTGGACAAACCATCAGCAGATTTGGGTTCCAGTATCATCTCTATGCTGATGACACCCAATTATACACTTCTTCCCCTGACATTACCCCTACCCTAATTCAAAATACCAAGGATTGTCTGTCTGCTGTCTCTAACATCATGTCCTCCCTCTATCTGAAACTAAATCTCTCCAAAACTGAACTTCTTGTGTTTCTCCCCTCTACGAACCTCACTCTACCTAACATCGAAATAAACCTGGGGGGTTCAACTATAACTCCCAAGTAGCATGCCCGCTATCTTGGGATCATATTCGACACTGAACTTTCCTTTACTCCCTATAACCGATCACTCACTCGCTCTTGTCACCTGCATCTTAAAAACATCTCCAGAATCCGACCTTTTCTCACCTTTGAAACTGCTAAGGCTTCTTTCACACTTCAGTTTTTTGCATCAGTTATAATCCGCCAAAAAGGCGGACAAGCGGATCCGTTGTCAACTGATGTGAACGGATGGCACAGGATCCGTTTTGAGACGGATCCTGAAAATGACGAAATTTAAAGGAATCGCTGGCTGGGAAGGAGAGAGAGAGAGAGAGAGAGGGAGAGAGAGAGAGAGAGAGAGAGAGAGAGAGAATTTTTTTTTTTGTCCGGCACCCAGAAAGAATTTCGGGTTAAATCAGTGTCTGGAGGATCCGCCACAGAAAAAAACCTTACAAGCTCCGTTTTGAAATCTTTGAGGATGGTGACGGACAGCAACTTTTGGTGGATCCTCAAAAAAAACGGATGCAACGGACAGCAATCCGTCACAATCCACCATTAATGCAAGTCAATGGGGAAAAAAACGGATCCTCAAAAAAAATTGAGGATCCGTTTTTTTTCAAAACCTGGCGGATTGTGACTGATTGTAAAAAACGGAAGTGTGAAAGAGGCCTAAGACTCTTACTGTCGATCTTATTCATTCTCGTCTGGACTACTGCAACTCTCTTCTGATCAGTCTCCCTCTTACCAAACTTTCTCCTCTCCAATCCATATTGAATGCGGCAGCCAGGGTCATATTTCTGTTCAGCTGCTTCATCAATGCCTCCATCTTGTGCCAGTCATTACACTGGCTACCTATTCGCTACAGGGTCCAGTATAAACTCATCTCTCTCACCCACAAAGCACTCAACTGTTCTGCACCGCCTTATATCTCCTCTCTCATCTCTGTCTATCGCCCTACACGTGTCCTCCCTTCTACAAATGACCTAAGACTAACATCCCCCGTAATCTGAACCTCGCACCTCCGTCTCCAAGACTTCTCTCGTCCTCCTCCAGCTCTCTGGAATGCACTTCCCCAGACGATCAGACTGATACCTAGCCCCGACCAATTCAAGCGCACTTTGAAAACCCATCTCTTCAAACAAGCCTACCACATCAACTACTCAGTAAACTAACTTTGCCCTGTTTCCTCCCTCCAAATATTATTCTGAATCTGCACTCTACTATTCATCTATCTCCACACCCTCCATGCACACGATAACTGCACTTAATACTTGACTATTGCACTTAAACACACGGGCTGATGACCGGATCATGCAGCTTTATATGAAAATCCCTATTTATTATAATTGCTAGACCTGAAATAACAAGCACTTCTCACCTACTGTGTCCCCCCCATTTCCTTGTAGATTGTAAGCTTGCGAGCAGGGACCTCACTCCTAATGTCACTGTTTAAATTGTCTTAACTTGTATTGAATTTATTGTCTGTACATGTCCCCGCTTAATTGTAAAGTGCTGCGGAATATGTTGGCGCTATATAAATAAAAATTATTTTTATTATAATTATTACATACCGGCAAAGATGTGTATTCACAGCTCAGTGTCCTATATCACAGAATTAAAAGAACAGTGAAACTTCCACCCTTTTGAATAATGAGATAAAGTACCCAGGAAAACAAATACATTTTGCAGGCTGAAAAAATTAGTTATTGGGTCATATTGACCCGAACAGTACAAGTGTTCAATCAGTGTGTAGCAAAAAGTAAACAAAAAAGCAAAAATAAACAACACTCATAGTAAGAACCCCTCAAATGAGGAAAAGTCAATCAATCACAAGTTTTAGATCCGCATAATAAAAAATCTGCAGGGTCTCAAATTTTATTTTGGGTCATATTGACCCGAATAGAACAGCAGGGTTAAGCACATCAGAGGCTCTCCAAATGTGACATGGTGTACGCCAATTGTTCCAGCAAATTTTTCATTCAAAAAGTCAAATGGCGCTCCTTCCCATCCCGTGCACACAAACAGTGGTTTTCTCCCTCATATGTGATATCGGTGTACTCAGGAGAAATTGCACAACAAATTTTAGTGTATATATTTTCCGGTTACCCTTGTCAAAATAAAAACATTTTGATCTAAAATAAAGTTTTTGGGGAAAAAAGTTAAATGTTCATTTTTTTCACATTCCAAAAATTCCTGTGAAGCACCTGAAGTGTTAATAAACTTCTTGAATATGGTTTTGAGCACATTGAGGGGTTCAGTTTTTAAGTTTTTGGAATGGTGTCACTTTTGGGTACCTTCATATAGACCCCTCAAAGTGAATTCAAATGTGATGTGGTCCATATAAAACAAATTATGTAAAAATGATAAATCGCTGGTCAATTTTTAACACTTATAACTTCCTATGAAAAAAAAATTTGGGCTCCAAAATTGTGCTAATGTGAAGTAGACATGTGGAAAATTTTTACTTACTAAGTATTTTGTGTGACATATCTCTGTAATTTAAGGGAATGAAAATTTTTGTGAAATTTTCATTTTTTCACAAATTAACACAAGTCATATCAAAAATTTTTTACCACCTTCATGAAGTACAATATGTCACAAAACAACATTGTCAGAATCACTGGGATCCATTGAAGCATTCCAGAATCATTGCCTCATCAAGGAACAGTGGTCAGAATTGTAAATATTGGCCTGGTCATTAACGTGCAAAACACACTTGGGGTAAAGGGGTTAAAAGAAAAAAAGCTGAAAATTTGGAAATCTCTGTAACATAATTCAGTACATTATTTTATATTAGCTTAAATATTTGAATATTATTTTAGAAAAATGCACAAAGGGACCTCAGACTATGAAATTGTCACTTTTCTCTGCTAGTGCTACTAGTTTTTTGCTGTTAAATGACAATACAAAGTAAACTTTGATTGAATTGATATACAGAGCTTATTATTCCAGGTGAGAATAATGTCATCATTATCTCCATGGTGATTCTGAATGGAGCTGACAAAATGATTAGTTTTATTTCAAGTTCTCGAAATCTTTTTGTTTGAATGACATCTAAACAACGATTATTTAGATGTAAATAACATCCAAAACACTATTTTAAGTGAAATAGTTTGGGCAATTACATTTATTGGAACTTATGAAGGTCCTAAATATTGTGATGTATTTTACTTATGCAATGATGTAATTCTAAAATAAAGCCAGGGATGTAATGTGTGAGTGTTAGGCCGGGATCACAAATGTGAGAAACACGGCAGAGTCTCGCATGTTAATACCCAGCCGGCAGTCGGGAGCAGAGCGTGCGGCTGCATGTATTGTTATGTGGCCGCACACTCCGGTGCGAGTACCGGCTGCAGTGCCGGGTATTAACATGCGAGACTTGGCCATGTTTCTCACATTTTTTGCAACAGAGTATTTTTACGTTTGTTTTACTGTATTTTTCTGTGCTTCAGTCTTTTGGTGGTGTGAACACTGTCTTAAGGCCCTTTTACATTTAGCGATGCACCAGCGATCCCGATCACGATACGACCCGGTCAGGATCACTGGTGCATCGCTAAATGGTCGCTAGTGAGCTGCCACACAGGCAGATCTCACAGCGATGCAGCAGCGATACAGCGGACGATACTTACCTTTCAGACGTGGCGATCCTGACGTCCTCCCGCCCACCTCCACACGTCGCTCGTCGGCGCCACAGGAAGCCAAGCAGGAAGCACCCGATGAGAAATGGAGCCTGCTGATCTCACGTGATCAGTGATGGACAGCGGGAGAGCCGGTCGGAGGTAAGTATCACACATAGCGATATCGCTAGCAATATCGCTATAACATCACAAAATCGGTGACGTTATAGCGATATTGCTAGCGATATCGCTATGCTTAAAACCCCCTTTACAGACTTGTTTGCAGTGTGCATGGCCCATGTGTGTTTTTGTGTCTAATTTTTTTCTTGCTATTGCAAGTCTGTGGAGGTTCCACCCCTCTCTTATGGGCTGTGCACAGAAAAGCCGTCTTCCATAGCGTGTCCACATCGGACGTTGCCTGCTTGAATCCTACTTATACAGGTACTATTCACATGATCAGGCTTTTAAATACATCAGTTAGGACTGCTCTAAGATGGGTATACCTTGACGTTTGGTATAGCGTCTTAGTATACATTTTTTGCAAAAAACGTATCAACTAACTACCCTGTTTTGTTATCATCTTTTTACTAGCACTTGCTGTTTACTGTTACTTTTTACAACATATTATTTTTACATTTGTTTTACTGTATTTTTCGGTGCCTCAGTCTTTTGGTGGTGTGAACACTGTCTTACAGATTTGTTTGCAGTGTGCATGGCTCATGTGTTTTCATGTGTCTCACATGTGTGATCCTGGCCTTAGGGTTAATACAGATGTCCATTGACCTCGATCCCATCATGGACCACATAACATAGACTGGCCAATGGTTGCCCAACCGGAGCATGATGGCTTCATATATTTCTATGAAGTTGTCATGCTCTGGTTGGGAGACACATAGCTAGTCTAAGCATTGAGGTCCATGATTGGACCGAGATCCACAGACGTCAGTTGGAGCAAAGTGATTTCTGCAAATAATTTGTGGAAGCAGCTATGGATAGACACGGTGGCTCAGTGGTTAGCACTGCAGCCTTGCAGCGCTGGGGTCCTCGGTTCAAATCCCACCAAGGATAACATATGGAAGGAGTTTGTATGTTCTCCCCGTGTTTGCGTGGGTTTCCTCCCACATTCTAAAGACATACTAATAGGGAATTTAGATTGTGAGCCCCATCGGGGACGGTGATGATAATGTGTGCAAACTGTAAAGCGCTGCGGAATATGTTAGTGCTATATAAAGATTATTATTTATTATAGACACACCAACCGTGAGCTGCTTAATCTTTAAAACTTCGTTCACATTACCCAGGGGTGGACATTAACAGCTTGGGGACCCTGTGCAAGAAATGTGTCTAAGCCTCCATACTTTTCTGTCGACAATGAAATATATACACATACAATATATACGCATAATATATATTACATAGTCTCCTTTATTATGTGCAAGTATATTGCTGTCTCACATTACACAGTGCCCCTCTCTTGTTATATACAGCACCGTCCTTTACATATCAGATCATATAGAGCACTGTCTTTATTACATACCGTCCTGTCTTGTTAGATGTAAAATGCAATGATGGCTGATTGAGCATGCAAAAGCTTCTTTTCTAATGGAGGAGTTGATGGACTGGTCGACTGGTCACCGGCTGCTCCATCAGCAGTCATATTATATCTAACAAGAGAGGGGACTATGGAATAATACACACAAAGGAAATAAACATGTGTATAACTAAATGTGTAATTGTAACAATGGGAGACATATAAAATTTTCTTTGAAAATTTCAGGGATGTCAACACCATAACATGACTGTGTGTGTGTATGTATATATATATATATATATATATATATACACACACACATATATATTGTACACTACCGCTCGAAAGTTTAGGGTCACTTAGAAATTTCTTTATTTTTGAAAGAAAAACAGTTTTTTCCATTGAAGCTAACATTACATGATTCAGAAATACACTCTATACATTGTTAACATTGTTAATGTGGTAAATGGCTATTCTAGCTGCAAACGTCTGGTTTGTAATGCAATATGTTCATTGGTGTATAGAGGCCCATTTCAAACAACCATCACTCCAGTGTTCTTATGGTACTTTGTGTTTGCTAACTGTGTAAGAAGGCAAATGGATGGTTATAATACCGTTGAAAACCCTTGTGCAAGTATGTTAGCACAGCTGAAAACAGTTTGGCTGATTAGAGAAGCTATAAACCTGACCTTCCTTTGAGCTAGTTGAGAATCGGGAGCATTACATTTGTTGGTTCCATTAAACTCTCAAAATGGCCAGAAAGAAAGAACTTTCATGTGAAACTTGACAGTCTATTCTTGTTCTTAGAAATGAAGGCTGTTCCATGTAAGAAATTGCCAAGAAACTGATGATTTCCTACAACGGTGTGTACTACTCCCTTCAGAGCAGAGCACAAACAGGCTCTAACCAGAGTAGAAAGAGAAGTGGGAGGCCCCGCTGCACAACTGAGCAACAAAACAAGTACATTAGAGTCTGTAGTTTGAGAAATCAACACCTCACAGGTCCTCAACTGGCAGCTTCATTAAATAGTACACGCAAAACACCAGTGTCAACATCTACAGTGAAGAGGCGATTCCGGGATGCTGGCCTTCAGGGCAGAGTGGCAAAGAGAAAGCCATATCTGAGACTGGCTAATAAAAGGAAAATATTAATATGGGCAAAAGAACACAGACATTGGACAGAGAAAGATTGGAAAAAAGTGTTATGGACATACGAATCCAAGTTTGAGGTGTTTGGATCACACAGAAGAACATTTGTGAAACACAGAACAACTGAAAAGATGCTGGAAGAGTGCCTGACGCTATCTGTCAAGCATGATGGAGGTAATGTGATGGTCTGGGGTTGCTTTGGTGTGGGTAAAGTGGGAGATTTGTACAAGGTAAAAGGGATTTTGAATAAGGTAGGCTATCACTCCATTTTGCAACGCCATGCCATACCCTGTGGACAGCGCTTGATTTGAACCAATTTCATCCTACAAAAGGACAATGACCTAAAGCACACCTCCAAATTATGCAAGAACTATTTAGGGAAGAAGAAGGCAGCTGGTATTCTATCTGTAATGAAGTGGCCAGCGCAGTCACCAGATCTCAACCCCATTGAGCTGTTGTGAGAGCAGTTTGACCGTATGGTAAGCAAAAAGTGCCCATCAAGCCAAACCAACTTGTGAGTGGGGCTTCTGGAAGCATGGGGTGAAATTTCTCCAGATTACATCAGCAAATTAATTGCTAGAATGCCAAACGTCTGCAATGCTGTAATTGCTGCAAAGAGAGCTTTCTTTGACGAAGAAAATTATTATTTCAAATAAAAATCTTTTATCAAACCTTGTCAATGTCTGGACTAGATTTTAAATTAATTTGGCAAGTCATTTGATTAATAAAAGTATGAATTTTCATAGAAACCACAAATTGTCTGGGTGGCCCCAAACTTTTGAGCGTTAGTGTGTATGTATATATATATATATATATATATATATATATATTTATAAATTTAATTATATTCCATAGCTTTTCACCATAAAAAGAGAGAGGCCCAAGCGGACTTCTTGGACCGGGACTCCAAGCTGTCATTGTGTGACTGTTGTATCGGCAGTCTGATCGGACATGCCTCATTGATATCTCCCACAGCAATAAATTGTTCAGAGCACCATTATATACTTGAAAGTGTCAGCCGAACCCACACATATCAGCTGGATTTGCTGAATTAATCTAATGTGTATGACAGCCTTTAGACTTTTGATTTTATTGCCATATTGTAATACTTTATTTCCCCTGCATCATATTTGCAGGGAAGTTGAACAGCCAGTAATCATGTCTTCTATAAAAACCTGAGATATGCAAATGGTCAAAGGACTACTCCTTTTAAAAGTTCAAAACGACAACCTGCCTATAGCAATGCTTTTTAGTGCAAACATCAGATCGTAAAATGGTATATCTCATTAGCGTATATATATTTCTTTGTAAGCATTTACCATTCCTGCAGTAATTACTAACTATAGACATAAACCTACCATTTTGTGTGTCTGATTTACAGTATTGTTTTCTCTAGGTCTTAACTTTCTGAACTGCCAGTTACAGTTATAACTCTTTAGGAAGCTAGTTATGTAATAAAACATGGGCCTCGAAGAAACATTAAAGGACAGCGCTTGAAGGTAAAGGTCAATAGAAGACACACATTTGATATAGAATAGACAGTATCTAGTCTATGGTTACAAATAGTGAATTATTTACCTCCTTGTCTTCATGTCAGGATTAAATAGTCATTATAAAGTCAGAACAAACAGGCTCTACTTACAATAATTTAAATCAATAACAAATCTCAGAGACAAAGTACACATGTATGAGTCTTAAGGTATAGTTATAACAGATGGTGATATCGGATTTATCAGAGAGAATATATATATTCACCATCACATGTGTACACAGGACATAAAATTGGCATATCGGCTAGGATATATAGCAAAAGGAGAAAAAAAAAACATTTTTTTTTCAATTGCCTGCTGCATCTTGGCTCTCTATTAACTTGCAGCAACATTTCATTACTATGCTATATTAAGCATGCCTCATATGCAACTTTTATAATTTACCATTTCTGATGTTGTAATCCACCCTTCTGTTCTACTATTTAACTCCAGCATGTGATCTTAGCTTGTCCCTTGTTTATTGCATCTGTTTCTTCCCTGGTTATTTCTTCCCACTTGCATCTTATTTTAATGTATTTCTTGCAATTAATAAAGTTGCATTTTCTTCACTCACTTTGGGCTTCAAAAAACTTTTGTTTTGTCCTTTTGCTGCTTACAATAAAGTAAAACATAAGCTATGTTTAATTATTTGCCCATTAATTATTTTATTCATTAAACAACCAATTACAAAGATTATTTTTGACCTCTTTTTGTGAAAAGTGTCTTGCTAACCTATTTTATTATATATTGGATTTTGAAAATGCATCTTACAGTCACAACACTTTTTGATTGTTCAAAAATTGCTTTTAAAACCATGAGCATGGCTGATATATTGAGTTACAGATGTCATTGGAATATTGACCAGTTTCATTGTTCTCTTTATTTTTAGGTATCAATAACTCACTTCACTGTAATCAATATACCTTGTTAAAGGCCACTATAAGTATTTCATTAAAGTGACCTTTATGTAAAATTGTTGCTAAAGTACTTTATGTATAGCTTGTTTAAAAATGTGAATTTCAATGTTTTGTGTACAATAGATTAGCTAGACTGTAGAGACAGATCATTCTGTTCAACTGATTAATATTATTCATTAGGGATTAGCGGAAACTTGGGTTCGTAGGGTTGAACCAAACTTTAGTCCAAAGACATATAAGACAATAGGGGCCTGAACTTTTGTGATGTAAAATGGTCGTAGTTATGGCTAGTGGGTTGGGAAATAAAAAAAAGGAAGCAACATTGGAGAAATAGCATGACAATTGCATTGGAAACAAATATGGATATGGAAATTACTTAAAATAACATATAATTAAAAAAATAAAAATAATAATTTTGACCTAGGAAGCGGAGGTCCAAGTGGAGAAGCGGAGGAGTTCCTTGTGTGTGTATTTTAGTGTACTTGCTATTAAATAAATAAAAAAATGACTTGTGATCCTCCCCTTTTTTATAACCAGCTAAGGGAAAGCAGACAGCTGTCAGTTGGTCTTATTATGTTGGGAAGGGGCCAATATACATGGACAGTCTCAGCCTATTGATATCAGCCTGCTTATTTGCCTTTGTTAGTTATTATCTTAAAACAAAAATCCCTCATGAAATACAAAATAAAATGGAAGCAGCACAATATGTCTTAAGATGCCCAATAGATTATGCCCCATATACTGCTCCATAGAATATGCCCCCATATGCTGCTCCATAGAATATGCCTCCATATGCTGCTCCATAGAATATGCCCCCATATGCTGCTCCATAGATTATGCCCCCATTACCTGCTCCATAGATTATGCCTCCACATGCTGCTGCAAAAAAAATGACATACTCACCTCTCCTCGCTGAGGGACAGGTGTCGGGTCCTGAGTAGGCGGGGACACCGGCGCGCTATGGGGGACAGGTGCCGGTGTCCCCACTCGCTCAGGACCCAGCATCTGAGATATTCACCTGTCCCCGGTCTATCGCTGCTCACTGCTGTCTGTTGCGTCCTCTGTCAGTGACTTTCAGCCAGCAGAGGGCACGGTGCTCACTAAACACGTCATCCTGCCTTCTGCTGCCTAAATGTCACTGACACAGGATGCAGCAGACAGCAGCAAGCAGCGATGGACCAGGGACAGGTGAATATTGGATATACTTACCCCCTCCTGGCACGGTCTCTGCAGCCCCACTGCTTGTCCCACGGTCTCCATTCCTTCCTTCAGCGGTCACATGGGACCGCTCATTAATCTCATGAATATGCGCATATTCATGAGTTTAATGAGCGGTACCATGTGACCACTAAAGGAAGGAAGGGAGACTGTGGAAGAAGCGGGGGGGTTGCAGCGATGCGTCAGGGGGGTCAGTATGATCTCTGACACCCCCGTTCACCCTCCCCACCAACCCTCTGGTATATGACTCATGTATAAGCCGAGAGGAGGACTTTCAGCCCATTTTTTGGGGCTGAAAGTCCCCCTCTTGGCTTATACACGAGTCATATACCAGGGGGTTCACGAGGGAGGGTGAGCGGGGGTGTCAGAGATCATACTGACCCCCCTGACACGTCTCTGCAGTCCCCCTGCTTCTCCCACAGTCTCCCTTCCTTCAGTGGTCACGTGGAACCTCTCATTAATCTCATGAATATGCGCATATTCATGAGTTTAATGAGCTGTACCATGTGACCTCTGAAGGAAGGAAGGGAGACTGTAGGAGAAGCGCGGGGTGCTGCAGAGACTCATCAGGGGGGTCGGTATGATCTCTGACACCCCCGCTTACCCTCCCCCACCCACCCCCTTGTATATGACTCGTGTATAAGCCAAGAGGGGGACTTTCAGCCCAAAAAAATGGGCTGAAAGTCCTCCTCTTGGCTTATACATGAGTCATATACCAGAGGGTTGGCGGGGGAAAATCTTGGCTTATACACGAGTATATACGGTATCTAAAAATTGTGATGTGCATTTGTATTCAGCCCCCTGGGTCAATACTTTGTAGGCCCATTTTTTGCTGCAATTACTGCTGCAGGTCTTTTCTGGTATGTCTCTACCAGCTTTGCACATCTAGAGGCTGAAATTGTTGCCCATTCTTTTATGCAAACTAGCTCAGAGACAATCTGTGAACAGCAATTTTCAGGTCTTGCCCCAAATTGGCAATGGGATTTATATCTGAACTTCGACTGGGCCATTCAAACATATGAATGTGATTTGATCTAAAACGTTTTATTATAGCTTTGGCAGTATGTTTAGAGTCATTGTCCTGATGGAAGATGAACCTATGCCCCAGTCTCAAGTCTTTTGCAGCCTCAAACAGATTTTACTCCAGAATTGCCTTGTATTTAGCTCCAACCATTTTCCCATCAACTCTGACCAGCTTCCATTTTTCCTGCTGAAGAAAAACTATGCCCACAGCATGATACTATTACTACCATGTTTAATGGTGTGGATGGTGTTTTCAGGGTGATTTGCAGTGTCAATTTTCCACCACACAAAGCATTCTGCATTTAGCCAAAATAGTTCTACCTTGGTTTCATGTGTTCAGACCTTCTTCCGCATGCTCGCCATGTTCCCTACATGGATTTTTGAAAACCATAAATGAGCCTTTTTATGGTTTTCTTTAAAAAATGCTTTATTCTTGCCATTCTTCCATAAAGGCCAAATTTGGGGAGTATATGACTAAAAGTTGTCCCGTGGACAGATTCTCCCACCTGAGTTGTGGATCTCTGCAGCTTCTCCAGAGTGACCCTGTGTCTCTTGGCTGTATCTCTAATTAGTGATCTCCATGCTTGGGATGTCAGTTTTAAAGTGTAGGATGTCAGGATGTCAGAATTAAGACTGTCAGTGTTCCTGGGTCCTGTCTGCCTGCAGCTGCCAGTACCTCTGCTTTCTGCTTCCTGGACTCCTGTCTGCCTACAATCTCCAATACTTCTGCTAACTGCTTTCAAATTATCAAAACATCATTCTCAGTCTTCCTGTTGCACCGATTTCTGTGGTTGTTTTCCCATGTAGACCTTGGGCTTGGAGGATCCATTACACCATATGAACCAAAACAGGTTACTTTGACCATTGATCCCAAAGGCACTGCAGCAACACACTATTGCCATGGGATATGGTCAAATTGCTTAGACTTGTGGTGCAACTGGCTGTCAGTCAACATGAACTTGCCCAGGCTGTACAAAACCTCACTGCCTATATGGATGCACTGCCTCAGACTCTGCAGTCTCTGCACCAACTCGTCAACACCTGACACTCTAATTTGCAACATTCTGCTTGGAAAATAGCTCCACATTGTCCTTTGCATGAATGCTTTAATGCCGATCCTAAAGCCTGCCAGGGTTTTGTGAATTAATGCACCTTGAACTTTGAGTTGTCCCCTCAACATTTTTCTTCAGACCAGTTTAAAGTGGCATACATTTTTTCTTCATTCTTCATTGTCTGGTGATGCTTTAACTTTCACCGTTGTGGGAACAGGAAGACCCCATGATGCATTCTCTACCCTACATCCTGGCAGCATTCTGTTGAGTGTTGATGAACAGCTGCTGATTCCATACTTTAGTTAAGGGATTAACTGAGTGGGACATTATGCCATCAAGTTCTGTACCCTGTCTGCTTACTTGGTCTATAAAAATGACACTCTCCCGGCTGTCTTCTATATCGGCCCGCTCAGTTGTGTCAAAGATGAACTTGCTGGTAGGGATTTGTCTTCTTCACTTGACTAGAGATGAGTGAACCTGAACTGAAAAGTCAATTATATTGTAAGTCCGTTGTATTGTTCGGGTTTGGATGCCAAATAAAGCTTGTTGAAAGGCTGTAGAACAGCCAATCAACAAGCTTTTAGGCTGAGGGCATGGCTATGTTTGGCTGATGCACCACGTGACCCAGCTTGTATATCTGCTGGATCCAGGGTATCGCTGTTATTCAACTCTGAGCCTGATACCCTAACAGAGTTTACTACAGAGTGGCCATAACAGAACCTGGTGCATATTGACCTAATGTAGCCTGGTGCAGAGTACCTGTAATATAGCCTGGCACATGTGTGCTCCCTCATTTTTAGAAGGGTAGTTTGTGTACATAGTGAAATTCCCCCAGCAAATGGCTAGAAGTCATTTAGTATCAGAGTACACCTGCAAGATGACTACCAGGTGTCTTGTATAAAAAAACTCCCTCCCCTTAGGGTCGCCGAAGCAACACAATTCATTAGTATATAGTTGCTCCTACTAGTAAGTTATGATATCTCCTGTTCCTGGTGTGGCCAGTGTCCTTAACCTGCTCCCCTGGTTTGTGTACAGCCAATGCCAATGCCTGAAACCTTGACCCCTAATGTGTTTCTATCCAGTCTACTAGACCCAGTCTCTGAATCTGCCAAGTCTGAATGTAACCCGAATCTGTGTCAGTAACTGGTCTGTAGAGATGCAAGAACTTTATAGTCTGAATGGAGCCCTAGTCCTTAATCAGTGTCAGTGAACCTAACCCCTGGAGTAAGCAGCTGTGGTACTAAGATCTGTCTAGAAGTGGTAACTGGTGGCTACCTTGCAGCCCAGTCTATTTCCACCATCAGGAGGTCCAGTGAACACCTGGTAGCCACGTAGCTATGCCCCTTCATAGGCAGGCCTGGTGCTGTGTCACAATGAGTCCACAAATTCACGCTTAATATAGCCTGGTCACCAGTGACCTAATACAGTCTGGTGCAGAGTACCCATAATGCAGCTTGATGCACAGTGACCTAATACAGCCTGGTGCAGTGTTTCATAGAATCATAGAATGTTTAAGTTGGAAGGGATCTCAAGGGTCATCTTGTCCAACCCACTGCTCAATGCAGATTTCACTAAACTGTCTCAGACAGATGTCTGACCAGCCTCAGTTTGGAAACATCAACTTAAGGAGAACTCACCATCTCTCGTGGCAGCTTGTTACACTCATTGATCACCCTCATTGTCAACAAGATTTTTCTAATATCTAATCTGTATCTTCTCTCTTTCAGTTTCATTCCATTGCTTCTCATGTTACCATTTTCAAATGAGAATAAGGATGATCCCACTACAAAGTGACATTCCTTCACATATTAGTAGATAGCTATTAAGTCTCTTCTTAGGCTAGTTTCACACTTGCTTTTTTTTGCAGCGCGTTTTTCCCGCAAAAAAACGCATTGAAAAAACGCATACAAAAGCATACAACTGCTGCGTTTTTTTCAAGCATTTTTATGAGCATGCATGAAAAAAACGCAGCGTTTTTATGCGTTTGTATGCGTTTTTAGTGCGTTTTTACCGCGTTTGCGTTTTTTTCCAACATTAGGTGGCCCCTCACACTAACCCAAACCATGACTTTACTAACCCTAACCCTGACCCTAACCCTAACCCTAACCCTAACCCTAACCCTCACACTAACCCAAACCATGACTTTACTAACCCTAACCCTAACCCTCACACTAACCCAAACCATGACTTTACTAACCCTAACCCTAACCCTCACACTAACCCAAACCATGACTTTACTAACCCTAACCCTAACCCTAACCCTAACCCTCACACTAACCCAAACCATGACTTTACTAACCCTAACCCTAACCCTAACCCTCACACTAACCCAAACCATGACTTTACTAACCCTAACCCTAACCCTAACCCTCACACTAACCCAAACCATGACTTTACTAACCCTAACCCTGACCCTAACCCTAACCCTAACCCTGACCCTAACCCTTAACCAAACCATACTTAACCCTAACCCAAACCCTAAACCCTAACTAACCCTAACCCTGACCTTAACCCTGACCCTAACCCTAACCCTGACCCTAACCCTAACCCTTAACCAAACCATACTTAACCCTAACCCTGACCCTAACCCTTAACCAAACAATACTTAACCCTAACCCTGACCCTAACCCTAACCCTAACCCTGACCCTAACCCTTAACCAAACCATACTTAACCCTAACCTTGACCCTAACCCCAACCCTAACCCTGATCCTGACCCTAACCCTAACCCTAAACCCCCTTAACTAACCCTAACTCTAACCCAAACCCCTAAATTCCATGGTTAACAAAAAAAACGCATGTGCAAAAAAACGCATACATGAGCATGCCAGTGCGCACGTATGCGCATCCATAGGCTATAATGGCCATTTTTAGCGCAAAACGTGCGCATACGTGCGCATGCGCTTTTTTGCAGGGCCAAAAAATGCAACATGCTGCGTCTGGAAAATACAAACGCACACCCCAAAAAAACGCAGCGCATGAAAATCGCATACGTGTGCTTACCAGCGCGCAGTTATGCGCACCCATGTTAAATATAGGGGAAAAAACGCATGCGCACGTATGCGTTTTTTTCCAGCGCAAAAAAACGCAAATGTGAAACCAGCCTAAGCCTAACTTTTTTCAAGCTAAACATTCCCAGATACTTTAACCGTTCCTCGTAGGACATACTTTGCAGTTCGCTTACCATCCTCGTAGCTTTTCGTTGAACTTGCTCCAGTTTTTTAAATGTCTTTTTAAAGTGTGGTACCCAGAACTGGGCACTGTTTTCCAGATGAGGTCTGACGTGATCTAGACTCTGTGCTTCTCTTAATACATCCCAGAACTGTGTTTGCCTTTTTTGCTGCTACAATAGACTGTTGACTCATGCGCAATATGTGATCTATTAGTATACCCAAGTCTTTTTCACAAGTACTGTTGCTTAGTTTTATTCCTACCATTCTGTAGATGTCATTTTTATTTTTCTTGCAAAAATGTAGAATCTTGTATTTCTCCCTGTTAAATACCATTCTCTTAAGGTACTGTCACACTTAGCGATGCACCAGCGATCCCGACCAGCGATATGACGTGGTCAGGATCGCTGGTGCATCGCTAAGTGGTCGCTAGTGAGCTGCCATACAGACAGATCTCACCAGCGACATAGCAGGGGTCGGGGGTCGCTACTTACCTGTCAGACGAGGCGATCCTGACGTCCTCCCGCCCGCGTCCACGCGTCGCTCGTCTCCACTGCAGGAAGCTGACGACGAGAAACGGTCCAGGACGTTCTCGCACGATCAGCGATAATCAGCGGGGGAGCGGTCAGAGGTAAGTATCAGACATAGTAATATCGCTAGCAATATCGCTATAACATCACAAAAAACAGTGACGTTACAGCGATATTGCTAGTGATATCGCTTAGTGTGACAGGCCCTTTAGTTGCTTCCCATTGTTTAAGCTTATCTAGATCCTTCTGAGTCATTTCTCTGTCTTCTCTATTGTTAGCTATCCCTCATAGCTTTGCATTGTCTGCAAATTTGATTAGTTTACCTTCAGTTCCATTATCTAGATCATTTACAGTTGTGGCCAAAAGTATTGACACCCCTGCAATTCTGTCAGATAATACTCAGTTTCTTCCTGAAAATGATTGCAAACACGAATTCTTTGGTACTATTATCTTCATTTAATTTGTCTTAAATGAAAAAACACAAAAGAGAATGAAGCAAAAAGCAAAACATTGATCATTTCACACAAAACTCCAAAAATGGGCCAGACAAAAGTATTGGCACCCTCAGCCTAATACTTGGTTGCACAACCTTTAACCAAAATAACTGCGACCAACCGCTTCCGGTAACCTTCAATGAGTTTCTTACAATGCTCTACTGGAATTCTAGACCATTCTTCTTTGGCAAACTGCTCCAGGTCCCTGATATTTGAAGGGTGCCTTCTCCAAACTGCCATTTTTAGATCTCTCCACAGGTGTTCTATGGGATTCAGGTCTGGACTCATTGCTGGCCACCTTAGAAGACTCCAGTGCTTTCTCTCAAACCATTTTCTAGTGCTTTTTGAAGTGTGTTTTGGGTCATTGTCCTGCTGGAAGACCCATGACCTCTGAGGGAGACCCAGCATTCTCACACTGGGCCTTACATTATGTTGCAAAATTTGTTGGTAGTCTTCAGACTTCATAATGCCATGCACACGGTCAAGCAGTCCAATGCCAGAGGCAGCAAAGCAACCCCAAAACATCAGGGAACCTCCGCCATGTTTGACTGTAGGGACCGTGTTCTTTTCTTTGAATGCCTCTTTTTTTTCTCCTATAAACTCTGTTGATGCCTTTGCCCAAAAAGCTCTTCTTTTGTCTCATCTGACCAGAGAACATTCTTCCAAAATGTTTTAGGCTTTTTCAGATAAGTTTTGGCAAACTCCAGCCTGGCTTTTTTATGTCTCGGGGTAAGAAGTGGGGTCTTCCTGGGTCTCCTACCATACAGTCCCTTTTCATTCAGACGCCGACGGATAGTACGGGTTGACACTGTTGTACCCTCGGACTGCAGGGCAGCTTGAACTTGTTTGGATGTTAGTCGAGGTTCTTTATCCAACATCCGCACAATCTTGCGTTGAAATCTCTTGTCAATTTTTCTTTTCCGTCCACATTTAGGGAGTTTAGCCACAGTGCCATGGGCTTTAAACTTCTTGATGACACTGCGCATGGTAGACACAGGAACATTCAGGTCTATGGAGATGGACTTGTAGCCTTGAGATTGCTCATGCTTCCTCACAATTTGGTTTCTCAAGTCCTCAGACAGTTCTTTGGTCTTCTTTCTTTTCTCCATGCTCAATGTGGTACACACAAGGACACAGGACAGAGGTTGAGTCAACTTTATTCCATGTCAACTGGCTGCAAGTGTGATTTAATTATTGCCAACACCTGTTAGGTGCCACAGGTAAGTTGCAGGCGCTGTTAATTACACAAATTAGAGAAGCATCACATGATTTTTTCGAACAGTGCCAATACTTTTGTCCACCCTCTTTTTCATGTTTGGTGTGGAATTATATCCAATTTGGCTTTAGGACAATTCTTTTTGTGTTTTTTTCATTTAAGACAAATTAAATGAAGATAATAATACCAAAGAATTTGTGTTTGCAATCATTTTCAGGAAGAAACTGAGTATTATCTGACAGAATTGCAGGGATGTCAATACTTTTGGCCACAACTGTATCAAAATGTTGAATAACATTGGGGCCATGACAGAACCTTGTGGTACCTCACTTGAAACACTCTACCAATTGGATGTGCAACCATTTATTATCACTCTTTGAGTACTGTCACTGAGCAGGTTATGAATAGAAAAGAGTGAATATTTCATTCAAGTCAATGGGAGGCAAAAACAAATGCATGCACAACACCTTCAAATGGCCCCAAAAGCTGCCAAAACACATCAAATGACGGACAGACACAAGGGAAGTGGCCTCAATTCACCCACAGTCCAAATTGTAGCATGGTACGGGAGCAATCAGCCATGCATGAGTTATCAGGGTCTGGGACAGCATTTACAGCTTTGAATTGAACATCAAAGTAAGGCGAGGTGGGTGAGTGATCGGTGTAGGCCTGCTTGCCCTGATACCACATGCAACAGCTCAACCTGATTTCATGTTCAGCCACACTCAGGTGGCACAAATATGAGGCCTTCCTCCACATTTCTTTCAAGGGGCATTGGAGTGCCTTCTAATTTTTGGCAGGCCTTGCATTCAATTCATAGGCAAACACTATGGGAGACCCACTTCCTAATAATGGGAACATTATTTTCTGGATGCCCACCTCTACTTTTGTTCCAAGGGTTATTGTGATGCATGTAACTTTGGTGCAGGGCAGGCCTTTCATTCAATGTATAGGCAAACACTATGGGAGACACACTTTCTTCTAATGGTAACATTTGTGTCATGAGGACCTCAAGTTGTGTCTGTTGAAAGACTTATTGTGGTGCTTGTTACTTTGGTGCAGGGCAGGCCTTGAAGGCATAGGCTATCAGAATGGCAGTACAAAAAGAATAATGTTAACTTGGTTTTCCTGTGGCCTTCCAGTACCTGGGTTCAAAGGCTTATTGGGTTGCATGTGACTTTGTGGCAAGGCAGGCCTTGCATTCAATGCATAGGCTAACAGTATGGTAGTACCAAAAGAATAATGTGAACTTGGTTTTCCTGTGGCCATCCAGTGCGTGGATTCAAAGGCTTATTGGGGTGCATGTAACTTTGTGGCAGGGCAAGCCTTGCATTCAATGTATAGGCAAACACTATGTGAGACCCACTTCCTTCTAATGGGAACATTTGTGTCTTGAGGCCCGCATGCGCTGGTGAACTATGTCCCGGAATTATTTTGCTGTGCTCTGTGACATAGTTTACTGGCACATGCGCACTAATGCTTTTCGGCTTTGCCCGCAAAGCATACTGCGCGTGCGCGAGTCCAGATTACGGAAATTCCCTGAAATATTGCGGACAGCGGCCAAGGAGGGGTGGAGGAAAGGACCCAAAACACCGCCCATCGGACCAGACCCAAGTCATTTAAATACCACACCAAAATGAGGTGACAGATTTCCATTAATAATTCCGAAACAAGGGCCCTTTGGTATTGCACCATTTTAATAGACCTGTCTGCCTCTGGAAGAAGAGATTGAAAGTTCTCCTTGTAGCATGGGTCTAGAAGTGTCACCAATCAGTAATGAGTGTCACCGTAAATTTTCATAATGCGAGGGTCACGGGAAAGGAAGCGCAACATAAAGTCAGCCATGCATGCAAGACTGGTAACAGGCAAGCCTTCCGTACCGTCACCAACTGGACGACTGACTATGGTGTCCTCCTCCTCACTGTCCTCAGGCCATCCACGCTGAAAAAAGGGTATGACAGTTGAGCTTGTAGTACCATCTATAGCGCATGAAAATAGCTACTGTTCTTCCTCCTCTTCCTCATTGTCAACCAATCCACGTTGGGATGACAAGAGGCTGGACTGTGTGTAATCACCCTGTATGCTTCCTTGCTCCATGTCCTCATGCTCCGCCTGCCATGCATCCTCTTTCATTGTGAGCAGAGAACTTTTCAGAATGCAGTGAAGCAGGATGGTGACACTAATTATGGCGTCATCGCCACTCATCATCTTGGTGGATTCCTTATAGTTTTGGAGGATGGTACATATGTCTGACATCCATGTCCACTCCTGAGGTCTTGTGTGTGGAGTCTGACCTGACGGCCTTGTTGATGCTGGTCACAAATTCTTTCCAACTTATGCAGTGTAGAGTTCCAACGTGTGGGGACATCACACACCAGTTGGTGATCCAGAATCTGCAAACGCTGCTGAAGAACGGCAAGGACAGTGGAAGCTGGAGCTGACTTTCAAAAATGGGCACACAGGTGGCGAACTTTCACAAGCAGATCCAGCAGCTTTGGGTAGCTTTTGAGAAAACGAGGCTAATTACATGGACCAGGTATGGTACATGTGTGAGCTCACCTTGACTCAGAGCCGCGACTAGGTTTCGCCCATTGTCACACACGACCAGGCCTGGCTATAGGTTCAGCGGTGTTAGCGAGACTCTTTCAGAGCTGTCCACAACTCTTCAGCATTGTGCGGATTGTCACCTAAGCATATTAGCTTCAGTACAGGCTTTTGACACTTGGCTGAGACAGTGCTGCAGTGCTTACAGCTTGTGACTGATGTGCTCATTTCGGAGTTGGAGGCTGAAGAAGAGGAAGAGGAGGAGAATGAGGTGCAGGAGCTGTAGACTGTGGGGGCAACTCTGATTGACGTAGGGCCTGCAATCCTTGGCGTCGGGAGGACGTGTTCCATTCCAAGGTCCGTCTGGGTCACGACTTTCACTATGTTAACCCAGTGTGCCATCAGCGAGATATAGCATCCTTGCCCACAAGCACTTGTCCATTTTTCCATGGATAGTTGGACTTTCCCAATAACAGCTTTGTTCAGAGCACGAGTAATGTTGAGGGACACATGCTTGTGTAATGCTGGGATGGCACACCGGGAGAAATAGTGGTGGCTGGGGACTGAGTACCTTGGGAGGGCCGCCACCATCAGGTTGTGGTAAGCTTCAGTCTCCACATGCCTAAAAGGCAACATTTCGACCGCAAGCAGATGAGAAATGTGTGAATTTAGTACTGTTGCCTGTGGGGTGCTGGATGCATATTTATGCTTTCGTTCCAATGACTGGAGTATGAACAACTGAAGGCTGTGCTTGGACAAGGACGTGGACATGCTTGATGAGGGTGGTAGTTGAGTGTGGGCAACGACAGGTACAGGGCAGGAGGCATCTTTGCATGCACCATGGACAGAGGATAGGCTTGCATGCACAACAGTGGAAGAAGCAGTGTTTTCACCCACAGACATTGTTCCTGGAGCCTGGGGTTCGGCCCACAAAGTTGGGTGCTTTTCTGCCATGTGCCTGATCATGCTGGTTGTGGTCAGGTTGTTAGTTTTGCTACCCCTGGTGATGCGGGCATGGCAGGTGGAGCAAATGGCCTGTTTTAGGTTATTCAAGAATGTCAGATGGGACGGTCTGTAGGAGCGCCAGTTATGCGTGAGTATTGGTATGCAGATGGGGATCCGATGCTGCTCCAGTTGGGTGCATCAAAAGAGGAACAATTATAGGAACGTTGCTGAAAGACCCGGTCTGCAGGGCGCAAAGGACCGGATTCTATTGATGCAAAAAATTCTTCATTTATTAAAGAAATAATTGGAATTTAAAAGAGTCCACAGCGCGTTTCAACGGAATAGATCCGTCTTCCTCAGGTGGCTTTTAAATTCCAATTGTTTCTTTAATAAATTAAGAATTTTTTGCATCAACAGAATCCTGTCCTTTGCGCCCTGCAGACCGGGTCTTTCAGCAACTTTCCTGTTTCAGGTTATTGGCAGAGTCTTTAAAAAACAACCACACATGGGAAGACCTAACAGTTGTACTGCCAACTTTCGTCATGCTGGAACTACACGGAACGGTTCCCTGTCTTCTGTCTGTGGCCAACACACTGCTTCTTCCTGCCTGTTGGGGTGCTATGCCTCCCTCCCCCTGTGTGCTGCTATCTTCACTCTGCATGTCCTCCTTCCAGCTTCAGTCAGTTACTATATCATCCACAACCTCGGATTCCACTTCCGCACCCTGGTCCTCCTCCTGACTTGCTGGCAATTGTGTCTCATTATCATCCACCTCTTGTGACACGTTCTCACCATTGCCTTTGTGTGACCGTGGCTGCTCAAATATTTGGGCATCACTACATGCTATCTCCTCTTGCCCCAATTCAAGTGGACGGGCGAGAGGCCCGAATCTATAAATTGGAAACTGAACAGATCTTCAGAGTGTCCAAGTGTGGGATCAGTTGTCTCTGGGCACTCGACATGGTGGGAGGAAGGAAGATCAGGGTGAGGAATTTGCGGTCCAGACTCATGGCTACTCAGATTGACCATGTGGAAGACAGGGTGCTGGTGGTGGTGGAAAATGAGTGTAACCATTATTCGCTATCCAACCAACACACGTTTGACACTGCTCTGGTTTCGGTAGTGCTCTTCTGCTGTTCCCTATGAAGTTGGACAGGAAGGTCATGCCTGAAGATGTCGGTGTTTGTTGTGGCACAATTTCAGTTTGCCCACGGCCTTGGCCTCTGCATGCACAATCACCATCACGTCCACATTAAAAAAAAAAGGCGGCATTCAGCGGATGACATTCATCCACTCAATGCCGACTTTTATTCCCCATTGACTTGCATTGGGGTCGGGTTTCGGACGAAACTCCGACTTTTTTTGCCCTAGTCGGACCAGTTTCATCTGATACAAATTTTGTTTCATGAAACCCGATCCAACCAAAGTCGCTCAACTCTAGTTCACATCCACATCCCCATCCCTAGCCACTCACCTTGGCCATTTTAAATGGACTACAAAATTTTCCACGTTCATTACAAATGGCTGAATTGGTAGCGAACTTGTATGTGATCTGTGTGCGTGAAAATTACACTTTAACCCCTTCCCGACTAATGACGCCACATAGGCGTCATGAAAACTGGTGCCAATCTGACCAGTGACGCCTATGTGGTGTCATGACTTTAAAGCCCCCCTGCAGGTCGGGTGACCAGGGTCACTGAAAGGTCACCTGACCCGCAGATACAGGGGGCTTTGTTCTTCACCACAGGGGAGTGGCTTCACCCCCATGTGGCTACGATCGCTCTGATTGGCTGTTAAAAGTGAAACAGCCAATCAGAGAGATAGTAATATTTCATCAATGAAAATTGATGAAATATTACAATCCAGCCATGGCCGATGCTGAAATAGCATTGGACATGGCTGGAGACACTAAGTTAACCCCCCCGCCGACTGATGGCGCCAATCGGGCTCCGCCACCGACTGACGGCGGCGATCGGCCGCTGCTGTCACAACCTGCCCCCCCTCCCTCTTCCCTCCGCTCCCCCCCACCTTCCAATCCCCCCATGATAGTCACTAACTCCCCTGGCTGTCCCGGTGTCCCGCCGTCCGGCCGTCCCGGTCCATGGGTGCTGCCATCTTGGAAAATGGCGGGCGCATGGGCAGTGCGCCCGCCGGCATTTCCCGGCAGCAGATTCATTTTTTTTATTTTAATCACTGTGATAAACTCTCACAGTGATCAAAATAAAAAAAGTAAATCACCGCCCACCTTATCACCCCCCATAGGGACAAATAATAAAATATTTTTATTTTTCAATTAGGGTTAGAAATAGGGTTAGGGTTAGGGCTAGGGCTAGGGTTAGGGTTAGGGGTGCTTTGGGGTTGTGATTAGGGTTAGGTTTGTGATTAGGGTTAGAGCTGGTATTAGGGTTAGGGGTGTGTTGGGGTTATGATTAGGGTTGGGATTAGGGTTAGGGGTGTGTTGGGGTTAGGGTTGGAGATAGAATTGAGGGGTTTCCACCGTTTAGGCACATCAGGGGGTCTCCAAACACGACATGGCGCCACCATTTATTCCAGCCAATTTTGCATTAAAAAAGTCGAACAGTGCTGCCTCCATAAGGGGTATCAGTGTACTCAGGAAAAATTGCACAAGAACTTTGGGGGTCTAATTTCTCCTGTTACCCTTGGGAAAATTAAAAATTGGTGGCTAAAAAAATAATTTTTGTGGAGAAAAAATTATTTTTTATTTTCACGGCTCTGCGTTATAAACTTCTGTGAAGCACTTGGGGGTTCAACGTGCTCACCACGCATCTAGATTAGTTCCTTGGGTGGTCTAGTTTCCAAAATGGGTCACTTTTGGGGGGTTTCCACTGTTTAGGTACATCAGGGGCTCTGCAAACGTAACATGACACCCGCAGACCATTCCATCAAGTCGACATTTCAAAACGTCACTACTTCCCTTCCGAGCCCCAACGTGTGCCCAAACAGTGGTCCCCCCCACTTGTGGGGTACCAGCATACTCAGGACAAACTGGACAACAACTTTTGGGGTCCCATTTATCTTGTTATCATTGTGAAAATAAAAAATAGTGGGCTAGAAATCATTTTTTGAGGGAAAAAATATTTTTTATTTTCACGGTCCTGCGTTTTACACTTCTGTGAAGCACTTGGGGGTTCAACGTGCTCACCACACATTTAGATTAGTTCCTTGGGTGGTCTAGTTTCCAAAATGGGGTCACTTGTGGGGGGTTTTCCACTGTTTAGGTACATCAGGGGCTCTGCAAACGTAACATGATGCCCGCAGACCATTCCATCAAGTCGACATTTCAAAACGTCACTACTTCCCTTCCGAGCCCCAACGTGTGCCCAAACAGTGGTCCCCCCACTTATGGGGTACCAGCGTACTCAGGACAAACTGGACAACAACTTTTGGAGTCCAATTTATCTTATTACAATTGTGAAAATAAAAAATAGTGGGCTAAAAACCATTTTTTGAGGGAAAAAATATTTTTTATTTTCACGGTTCTACGTTATAAACTTCTGTGAAGCACTTGGGGGTTCAGAGTGCTCACCACACATCTAGATAAGCTCATTAGGGGGTCTAGTTTCCAAAATGGGGTCATTTGTGGGGGGTTTCCACTGTTTCGGTACATCAGGGGCTCTGCAAACGTAACATGACGCCCGCAGACCATTCCATCAAGTCGACATTTCAAAACGTCACTACAGCATAGAGGTTTAGCCCAATCAAATGCAATAGCAGGAATTAATTTTTTTTAAGATGTTTGGAGTTACAAAGATATTGACTATGTTAAAGGGGTTGTGTAGCAATAGAGGGAGACGTTCAGAAAAGGCACATGTTGGCGGAGTGGTGGAACGGAGTGCTTCATCTAGCTTGGAGGCTGACTGAGCCCCTGACCCGGAGGACACGGCACGGATGCGGGTACCTGTATGCAGAACAGACTGTGAGTAAAGCTTTGGAACTACATGCCCTGGTGTCCTCCAGTTATTCCTGCGCCAACACACTGAGTACTGCTACATCTCTGTGCCTGGCACTGCACCATCTGCGTTTCTTCACTACCTCTGCATCTACACTGCCCTGGGACTACAGCCCTACCTGTGGAGGGCCACAACATCAAAGCTGCACCACACCATCTGTCCCAGAGGATCTGTCTGCAGCGTCAGCTTAACATCTTCATTGCCGAACACCACAGGTGACGTCACAAATCATTCACTAATAAACTTTAATCATCATCCACATGTTCAACATTTCCCTTTTACAATGGACGCCCAGGGCCACAGACCGGGTCACAGCTAGCGTGACATCTCCCATTGAAACCAACTGGCCCGGTACCGAGTACCCCATCAGCCCTGGCGGGCGATCCAACTTGGCGGAAATACATAACAGAACAGGTTGTCTGGGCTTTTCACATAATCTCAGTGCATATCTAGGCTGCAGAATGCTGACAATAAGGAATTTACCTTCTGTGGCTAGTCTGCACTGTTTCCAAGATATCATCTCCTGCTTCTAAGATAAACATCCAGGGGGGGTGTTCTGGCATTGAAATGAGAACTGGTCATTTCCTACTCCCTCACTAGTTTCACTTTCCATAGATCAATGTTCAGCGTGTGTCTAGGGGAGGAGCAGCTGGGTGGTCTGCTCGCAGCCAATCACAGCCATGCCATTAGTTAACATGCCTACATGCCTAACAGGATGTGCCCACACTTCTTAGGATTCGATATTTGCTGAATCATATCAAACTGGCTGATAGCATTGTGGGAACTTCGGATTCCGGTAT
The DNA here is from genome assembly GCF_039654945.1 of Dendrobates tinctorius. Lineage (NCBI taxonomy): Eukaryota > Metazoa > Chordata > Amphibia > Anura > Dendrobatidae > Dendrobates > Dendrobates tinctorius. The sequence goes on along the minus strand of NW_027361703.1, from coordinate 38,323,356 downwards.
TCGATATGCAAAAAGTATCGGAACTCAGTATCGGGATTCCTATACCGCGAATATCGGCCGATACCCGATATTTGCAGTATCAGAATGCTCAACACTACTCACCACACATCTAGAATAGCTCCTTAGGGGGTCTAGTTTCCAAAATGGGGTCACTTGTGGGGGAGCTCCAATGTTTAGGCACACAGGGGCTCTCCAAACATGACATGGTGTCCGCTAATGATTGGAGCTAATTTTCCATTCAAAAAGTCAAATGGCGCTCCTTCCCTTCTGGGCCCTGCAGTGTGCCCAAACAGTGGTTTATGACCACATATGAGGTATCGGTGTACTCAGGAGAAATTGACCAACAAATTTTTGGATCCATTTTATCCTGTTGCCCATGTGAAAATGAAAAAACTGAGGCTAAAAAACATTTTTGTGAAAAAAAGTACTTTTTTTTTATGGATCAATTTGTGAAGCACCTGGGGGTTCAAATTGCTCATTATGCATCTAGATAAGTTCCTTGGAGGGTCTAGTTTCCAAAATGGGGTCATTTGTGGGGGATCTCCAATGTTTAGGCACACAGGGGCTCTCCAAACGCGACATGGCAACCGCTAAATATTACAGCATATTTTCCATTCAAAAAGTCAAATGGCGCTCCTTCCCTTCTGAGCCCTGCCGTGCGCCCAAACAGTGGTTTATGACCACACATGAGGTATCGATGTACTCAGGAGAAATTGCCCAACAAATTTTATGATCCATTTTATCCTGTAACCCACGGGAAAATGAAAAAATTGAGGCTAAAAGACAATATTTGTTGGAAAAATTAAAACGTCCATTTTTTCCTTCCACGTTGCTTTAGTTCCTGTGAGGCACCTGAAGGGTTAATAATCTTCTTGAATGTAGTTTTGAGTAGCCTGAGGGGTGCAGTTTTTAGAATGGTGTCAGTTTTGGGTATTTTTCTGCCATATAGACCCCTCAAAGTGACTTCAAATGTGAGGTGGTCCTTAAAAAAATGGGTTTGTAAATTTTGTAAAAATGAGAAATCGCTGGTCCAATTTAACCCTTATAACTCCTTAAGAAAAAAAATGTTGTTTCCAAAATTGTGCTGATGTAAAGTAGACATGTGGGAAATGTTTTTTAGTAACTATTTTGTGTCACATACCTCTCTGGTTTAACGGAATAAAAATTTGAAAATTGCGAAATTTTCAAAATTTTCGCCAAATTTCCATTTTTTTCACAAATAAACGCAAAAATTATCAACCTAAATTTACCACTAACAAGAAGCCCAATATGTCACGAAAAAACACTCTCAGAATTGCTAGGATCCGTTGAAGCGTTCCTGAGTTATTACCTCATAAAGGGACACTGGTCAGAATTGCAAAAAATGCCCTGGTCATTAAGGTCAAAATAGGCTTGGTCATGAAGGGGTTAAACTATGTGTACTGTAGGTAAAAGTTTATTTTTGGTTATCAAACTGGTGTCAATAACTAGGCTAAGACAGCAAAAACAGTAGAATGTAATTAAATGCCACAATTTGTAGCCCACAGATAGATCAGGCATTTGACAGGAAATATCAGACTGTTCAATATGCGGCCTGTATTTATTTATTTTTAACCCAAAATAGTGTATAAACCTAGGGTAACATACAGCAAATACAGTAGAATGGAGGCATGAAATGCCACAATTTGTAGCCCACAGATAGATCATGCATCTGACAGAGATATCAGACTGTTCAATATGTGACCTGGATTTTTTTATTTTTTACCCTAAAATAGTGTATAAACCTAGGTTAACAGACAGCAAATATAGTAGAATGGAGGCTTGAAATACCACAATTTGTTGCCCACAGATAGATCAGGCGTCTGATGGAGATGCCAGACTGTTCAATATGTGACCTGGATTGATTTATTTTTTACCCCAAAATCTCTACATATAAAAATGAATGTGTGTGTGTGTGTGTGTGTATCACCAACCAATCACGAAGCATCTTTCATTTCACCAGAGCTGTTCAAAAGAAGCTGAGCTGTGGTTGCTATGAGCAACAGTTTTCCTTGCAAACAATCACTAAGCATCTCTCATTTCACCAGAGCTGATTAAAAGAAGCTGAGCTGTGATAGGTTGCTATGACCAACAATTTTCCCACTTGACAACACCTCAGCAGACACTGACATGGTGGGAGAAATATAGCATCGCTGGGAACATAAGCTCCCAGCCATTGTCTGCCCCCCTGAAAGCAGCAGAGAGCACATGACAGAAATGAATCCCCCTCCCGTGCCTATTTATCCATCACACATCCTCCATAATATAGGCACATCTTCCCTCTTAAAGGGATCATTGGTATGGAGGTCAGAGCAAATCCATCCAGCACTTTGTTTTTGACCCGAGGCTTCTCTTAATGGGATCCCCGGTATGGAAGTTAGGACCGTTCCACTCAGCTCTGTGATTCTGATCCCAGGGTCTCTTAAAGGGATCACTGGTATGGAATTTAGGGCAAATCCACTCTGCGCTTTGGTACTGACCCCTGACCCTTCTTAAAGGGATCTCTGGTATGGAAGTCAGGGCAAATCCATCCAGTGCTTTAATTCTGACCCCAGGCTTCTCTTAAAGGGATTCCCGGTATGGAAGTCAGGGCAATTGCCTTCAAATGCTCTGGTACTGACCCCAGGCTCTCTTAAAGGGATCTCCTGAATGGAAGTTAAGGGCAAAAACCTTTGGCGCTCTGATTCTGACCCCAGAGTTCTATTAAAGGGATCATTGGCATGCAAGTCAGGGCAAATCCACTCAGCGCTCTGGTTCTGATCCCATGCTCTCTTAAAGGGTTCCCCGGTATGGAAGTTAGGGCAAATCCACTCAGTGCTCTGGTTCTGACCCAAGTCCCCTCTTAAAGGGATCCTCGGTACGGAAGTGAGGGAAAATCCACTCTGCACTTTGGTACTGACCCCAGGCCTCTCTTAAAGGGATCTCCGGTATGCGCATGCACACCCTCTCATATCTTCATTGCTTCTGATGACACTCACACACTGAAACGCAGCCGGGAGGCTTGCGTGTCATTGAATGTCGGCTGGAAGTGAGCATATAGAAGGTGGGCGGACGCACTATGCGCAAGTCGTATCGACGGACAACACCTCCTTTACTCTCCTCATTTTTGATTGGCCATTCCACATAAAAAGACACTATCACCCCTCATCCTGTCACGCCCCTGGAAGAAGCTGGCGACGAAACGCACGTCGGGGTGAGGGGACGCCAGGAAATTCTTTGCCACAGGTAAACATCTCCTTTTTGCACTTATAATTGACTTTTTTTGTCTATACATTGTACTTCAGTGGGGCTGACAAGCATGTTGGGCTTTTTTGCACATTGCTTTTACATGAAATTTGATTAATTGTATTAGTAGAGCTTCGCTCATATTCTCATTGCGTGGTTATTTATTTATTTTTTACATTATACCTTCCAGATAATTATTTGTTAACTCAATAGTACTGTTAGTTACCTTGCTATGGGATTACTCTATCTAGTTTTCCCCTGCACATTGATTTTGGTGGCATAAGGTGTATTGTATTGTGTACTGTGCATTGTATTGTGCTATAGCCTATTAGTTTTTTTGTCTGGTGTCCCCTATCATGGCAATCTGGCTTTTTTTACTCTGCTTTTAGATATTTCTCAATAAAATTTAAATTTTTAATTGACTATTATTGTGCTATCTCTTCTTCTGCCCTTCATTTATGTATGGGGTACTAGTTGTACCGCAGTCTTCAGCATCAACAAGCAAATGGAAAAAAAAAGGGGCTCTGGAATAAAATAATTAGTATTAAGGTGCAAAAAAAATATTCCTAGCCACTGACACCTGGAGCTAGGTATATATGTAATAGGCAGCAGCAGACAGTAATGGACCATTTTGATGTATACAATGATATCTACATATACACACGTGCAGTGCCTGCATGCCTTGCACTAATGTACATATAGGCACATATACTCCCCTGCCTACCTAGCACTGCAATCTATATAACCCGTAATTAGTCCTTAGGCCAGGATCACACTTGCAAGAAACTCGGACGAGTTTTAATACCCGGCACTGCCGCCAGCACTTGGGACTGGAGTGTGCGGCTGCATAGAAATACATGCTCCACTCCAGAGTGCCGGCAGCAGTTCCAGGTATTAAGATGTGAGACTCGTCCGAGTTTCTGACATCCCCTTGAGAAGCTGCATGTTTGGTCAGCGAAACGCGCGTTGGGGCTACATCTGGAGTGGGGGTCCCCTCTCTTAACCCTTCAACACTTGTTAAGCTCTTTCTGCCCATGTTTGTTTAATCTAAAGCACTTTTTTATGCATACTTTGCACTATGGGCATCATATAGAGCGTCACTACCTAGTACTGCACCATGTGTTATGGAAGCCCTTATATATGGTGTTAAAATTATGGCATTACGAATCCATGAACATGAGCTGTTAAGGTACCTTTGTCTGAGGGTGATACCCCCGTACTCTGGGACATTCCTGGAAACATGTATCATGTCTTTGTAATATCCATGTGCTTTTACAATGTATTGTGTCCTTAATAATTATTTTTCAGTAATTTTTTTACTGCAAACTCCTTGTTCTCTGGCATTTTCATTTGTATTGGGAGTAGGTATTAGGTGTTTGGGTGATTTTTACTGTGCATCCACCCTATAACACCAATTATGCAGCTAGGTTGTTTGACACACATGTGTGATACCAGCCTTAGAAGGACTGTTGGTTAAAGCCCCCGTTACACACGGCGAGATCGCTAGCGATATCGCTGAAGCGACAATGATTTTGTGACGCAACAGCGACATCGCTAGCAATCTCGCTAAGTGTGACACGCGGAAATGACTGGCTCCCTGCTGCGATGTCGCTGATCGTGCGCAAACGTTCAGGATCATTTTTTGATCGCTGGCATCACGCTGATTAGCATGGATCGCTGTGTTTGACGCCTCTTATCAACGACGAGCGACCTCATTGGCGACTCCAAACTCATATAGATAGCGCTGAAGGACGCCTATTCAAAGTCTGAATCGCTATTATAGACAGTGTGTGACACGGTACCAACGATCGCCGTGGTCGTTAGTGACATCGCTCATCGCTGATGCGTCGTTATGAAGATCGGCCTGTATAACTGCTTACTAGCAATGCACAAACTACATTAGCCAGATCGTATCGTTGTCGAGTATGTTCGCTCATCATTAATAACAATCAAACCAAATTTTAATAGTAATCAATAGAGTTGAGCGACTTTTGGTTTTTTAGGGTCGCGTTTCGTTTCGTGAAACCCGACTTTTCCAAAAGTCGGGTCGAACAAGATCGTCCGATTATAGGGAAAAGTCGGGGTCGTCCCGAAACACGAAACCCAATGTAAGTCAATGGGGAATAAAAGTCGAGAGTGAGAGGAGGACAGGAAACACACCTACAGTGCCCATTTGAATGCCAAAAGCATCAATTCTTCTTACTTAAGCTTGTCAACCTTAATTAACTTCATAATACAAGTTACGCACTGAAAAATGGGGGTTATTTGGCTAAAGTTGTGGGGGGGGAGGGCTGGCTGCAGGTTTTCATGTGCCCTGGGCGAAAGAGCGCCCCTTTAACACATACCACAACTCATCATGCTCCGATACGGCAGAGAAATAGCGGTATAGTACAATGAAAAATACCTCACTTTTTACATCTCATGACGAGGCCCATCTATTTCTCCATACAAAATCATTGGTCCCATATAATGTTTGAAACAGTATATGATGAGCTCCACATAATGCTACAGTATATGTGGGTCCCCATGGATAAAGCTCCACTGTCTTATGGGCCCAAATAATGCTCCAAACATAATGGGCCCCATTTCTAATGCTCTAGTGTATAATGGGCCCTGTAAATGCTGCTCCAGTGTCTGATGTCCACCTTTGGAATGTTCCAGTGTATGGTGGGCCCCATCTATCATTCTCCAGAGTATAGTGCTCCCCAAAAATTGCTGTCCCAACATTGAAAACAATCAAATAAGTCTCCTCGCTAGGGAATCCCTGTACTTGTCTGGACTCCTCGTCGTCCCCATCTTCCATATCACTGCACAGTATTTCAACTTTGCAAGTGCTGTGATCCTGAGCAAGCAGGGGGGCCCACTCGTTGGCGACGGCACTGGCACAGGGCCCCTGATAGTACGGTGGTGTGTCTGATGGCGGGTGGGCCGAACCTGCACTTTCATCTGCAGCTTCCTCTTTGTCATCGTGTAAGATGGAACTGTATATGGGAAGGGTAACCTGAGTTTCATCAGGGTCAGATTCAGGTCGTGTAGCGTGCGAGGGGAATGTAGTGGTCTGGGTCAATGTACCAGCAGATTCATCGAGCAGTGGCTGGGCATCAGTGCACTTGTGTCGCCCCCAGGAGTACGGTCGCCACAGTGGCATTACCTTCTTCCTAGGGAGTGTGATGTCATGCTTGGGAGCAACGAACGATCTCTCTCGCAGGTTAACTGATTGGGCGGCGTTATTCCCACGAGTCATGACCCTCCAAACAGCGTTCATGAAGGCAAAGTGTTTGTTTTACGTGGGAAGTATGGTTGCAAAGCTGAACCTTAAAGGAATGTCCAGAAGGGCACCACCAGGAGTGGAGCCTACGGTTAAATTCGACTCCACCTGGGAAACCTCAACCATGCCAGCTACAGAACAGATGCACACATTGCAAGCTTAATTCCGTTAACGAACGAGACTCCGTCATGCCCCGCGGTCCGAGTCCGGCTTACTAGAGGGACACGTGAGGCTCTGGCACATGAGTTTGGCCAATAACTGGTGTGTCATGCCCTTTCATGTCCGTGGCTGCATGTGCGCTACACTGAAAAGGCCAGCGTTTGTCGCTTACAGGTGCAGATAACCCGCTGAACAACGTTAGTGATGGGGATCACTGATTACAATTATTACCCGCGAACAATGATTTCCCAGTAAGTGCAGGTCAACTGCAGTTCCGGAATTAGGCCTAACTGTCATTCCTGAAAAAATGAAAAACTTACGTGTGCAAACCACAGGTGCTGTAGCTTGCTTAACAGCTCGCCAGCCGTTCTCACGCCCAGTATGGATTACACGTGATTGCACAAAGGTGAGAAAGGGTACCGTATCCCCAGATAACATGTATGGATAGCGTACACATTCAAAATATATGTCTATACATCAGGAGGCAGGCTCAGACGGTGTAAGGCCCAGTATGGCTTGCAAGTGATTGCACAAAGGTTAGAAAGGGTACCGTATCCCCAGATAACATGTATGGATAGCGTACACATTCAAAATATATGTCTATACATCAGGAGGCAGGCTCAGACGGTGTTAGGCCCAGTATGGATTGCACGTGATTGCACAAAGGTTAGAAAGGGTACCGTTTCCCCGGATAACATGTATGGATAGCGTACACATTCAAAATATATGTCTCAGGAGGCAGGCTCAGACGGTATTAGGCCCAGTATGGATTGCACGTGATTGCACAAAGGTTAGAAAGGGTACCATTTCCCCAGATAACATGTATGGATAGCGTACACATTCAAAATATATGTCTCAGGAGGCAGGCTCAGATGGTGTTAGGCCCAGTATGGATTGCACGTGATTGCACAAAGGTTAGAAAGGGTACCGTTTCCCCGGATAACATGTATGGATAGCGTACACATTCAAAATATATGTCTCAGGAGGCAGGCTCAGACGGTGTTAGGCCCAGTATGGATTGCACGTGATTGCACAAAGGTTAGAAAGGGTACCGTTTCCCCGGATAACATGTATGGATAGCGTACACATTCAAAATATATGTCTCAGGAGGCAGGCTCAGACGGTGTTAGGCCCAGTATGGATTGCACGTGATTGCACAAAGGTTAGAAAGGGTACCGTTTCCCCGGATAACATGTATGGATAGCGTACACATTCAAAATATATGTCTCAGGAGGCAGGCTCAGACGGTGTTAGGCCCAGTATGGATTGCACGTGATTGCACAAAGGTTAGAAAGGGTACCATTTCCCCGGATAACATGCATGGATAGCGTACACATTCAAAATATATGTCTCAGGAGGCAGGCTCAGACGGTGTTAGGCCCAGTATGGATTGCACGTGATTGCACAAAGGTTAGAAAGGGTACTGTTTCCCCGGATAACATGTATGGATAGCGTACACATTCAAAATATATGTCTCAGGAGGCAGGCTCAGACGGTGTTAGGCCCAGTATGGATTGCACGTGATTGCACAAAGGTTAGAAAGGGTACCGTTTCCCCGGATAACATGTATGGATAGCGTACACATTCAAAATATATGTCTCAGGAGGCAGGCTCAGACGGTGTTAGGCCCAGTATGGATTGCATGTGATTGCACAAAGGTTAGAAAGGGTACCGTATCCCCAGATAACATGTATGGATAGCGTACACATTCAAAATATATGTCTCAGGAGGCAGGCTCAGACGGTGTTAGGCCCAGTATGGATTGCACGTGATTGCACAAAGGTTAGAAAGGGTACCGTATCCCCGGATAACATGTATGGATAGCGTACACATTCAAAATATATGTCTCAGGAGGCAGGCTCAGACGGTGTTAGGCCCAGTATGGATTGCATGTGATTGCACAAAGGTTAGAAAGGGTACCGTATCCCCGGATAACATGTATGGATAGCGTACACATTCAAAATATATGTCTCAGGAGGCAGACTCAGACGGTGTTAGGCCCAGTACGGATTGCACGTGATTGCACAAAGGATAGAAAGGGTACCGTATCCCCGGATAACATGTATGGATAGCGTACACATTCAAAATATATGTCTCAGGAGGCAGGCTCAGACGGTGTTAGGCCCAGTGTGGATTGCACGTGATTGCACAAAGGTTAGACAGGGTACCGTTTCCCCGGATAACATGTATGGATAGCGTACACATTCAAAATATATGTCTCAGGAGGCAGGCTCAGACGGTGTTAGGCCCAGTATGGATTGCACGTGATTGCACAAAGGTTAGAAAGGTTACCGTTTCCCCGGATAACATGTATGGATAGCGTACACATTCAAAATATATGTCTATACATCAGGAGGCAGGCTCAGACGGTGTCAGGCACAGTATGGATTTGACGGCCCAGACTACACAGCGGAGGAGCAGGGAGAGGTAAAGATTGCAAATGCTGGGGCCCTGCCCAAGCAAGGGGGGCCCACTCGTGTGCATCGGTACTGACACTGGGCCCCTCATAGTACGGCGGTGTGTCTGACGGCGGGTGTGCACCACCACCATCAGAGACACTTGATTGCACTATGAAGGACCCTGTACCAGTGCCCGCGCCCAAGATTCGGCCTACCCACCTGTCCAGGGCAACGGCACTCGCACGGTGTCATGCGCTAGGTGGTGACCCCGGCCATGGGGGGGGGAAGGCAGCACAGTTAGGGAGTTTTAGAAAGTGGCATATGTTGATGTTGGACATTCAGCTGATGCAAAAGGTGAAATAGGTCAAGTCCCAGGAAGAGGTGGACCAAAGCAAGCCATTTTTCTCTCACCCTATGTGTCATCAGAGGAAGGGGGACAAAATCCTTGGAGACCCATGCGTGGTTCATTTTAATGAAGATTAGATCATCCACATTTTGGGTTGACAGACGGGTCCTTTTTTCTGTCAGGATTGATCCAGCTGCACTGAAGACTCTTTCCGATAGCACACTTGCAGCTGGGCAAGCGAGCTCCTGTAAGGCATATTGGGCCAATTCAGGCCAGGTGTCCAGTTTAGCGGCCCAATAGTCAAAGGGGAATGACCTGTGTGGGAGAACATCAATATGGGAGGAAAAGTAGTTTGTAACCATAGTTGACAACTGCTGTCTCCTGTCACTTTCCATCGATGCAGTATTACCAGTCGTGTGAGCGGTACTTGAAAAATCAGTCCACAACATTGTCATGAAACCCCTGTCTCCAACGCCACTTCTGCTGTGTGCACCACGAACACCTCTGCCAAGCTGCCCCCGGCCCGTACGGCTCGTGTGAGAACCATCACCGCTGCTGTGTGCTGGGAATGCCTCAAGCAACCGATTTACCAGAGTTGCTTGTTTATTAGCCAATATTAGGTCAAGGTTCTCCTGTGGCATGATGTTTTGTAATTTGCCTTTATAGCGTGGATCCAGGATGCTGGCCAACCAGTAGTCGTCATCGTTCATCATTTTGGCAATGCGTGGGTCCCTTTTTAGGATCTGCAAGGCATAATCTGACATGTGGGCCAATGTTCCCGGTGTCAATGATGCACTGCGAGTGCTGGCTGGAGGAGCACTTTCTGGCAAATCCACATCCCTCCAGTCACGCACAAACCCTGTACCAGACCTTGCCACGCCAACATTTTCACTTGCCCCATGAGATGCATCCTCCTCCCCTAAGTAATCATCCCCATCATCCTCCTCCTCTTCTTCCTCCACCTCGTCCAGGAGATGTCCCTGAGCAGACAATGGCTGAATGTCATCAAGGATTCCCTCCTCCTCTTCCTCCTCATCAACATTGGCTGCAGACGCCTGCTCCTTAAGGTGCGTCAAAGTTTGCATGAGCAGACACATAAGTGGGATGCTCATGCTTAGGATGGCGTCGTCTGCGCTTACCAGCCGTGTGCATTCCTCAAAACACTGAAGGACTTTACAGAGGTCTTTCAGCTTCGACCACTGCACACCTGTCAACTCCATGTCTGCTCTCAAAGTGCCTGGCCGTGTATCCTCCCACAAATGCATTATGGCCTGCCTCTGCTCGCACAGCCGCTCCACCATGTGCAGGGTGGAGTTCCACCTTGTTGCAATGTCGATAATGAGGCGGTGGTTGGGAAGGTGGAGCAATCGCTGCAGCTTCTGCATACGAACGGAGTGTACAGGCGACCGGCGGATGTGCGCGCACAGTCTTCGCACCTTCTGGAGCAGGGCTGTTAAATCCGGATAATTTTTGAGGAAGCACTGCACCACCAGGTTCAAGGTGTGAGCCAAGCAAGGTATATGGCTGAGTTTTGAAAGGGCTATGGCTGCCACAAAATTATGGCCGTTATCACTAACTACCTTGCCTGCCTCAAGATGTACACTGCCCAGCCATGACTCAGTTTGTAGCTTCAAGTACTCGGCCAGCACCTCGGCGGTGTGTCTGTTGCCCAAACACATCATCTGCAACATAGCCTGCTGACGCTTTCCACTAGCTGCTCGATAGGGGGACACATTGTGTGCAACAGTGGCAGCTGTAGATGGAGTGCTCGTACGACTGCGCTCTGTGGACGAGCTTTCGCTTCTGGAGGAGGAGGAGGGTCGAACGCCTACAGCCAACTGTTTCCTATACTGTGGGCTAGGCAGCACTGTCCCACCACCGCTGTCCCCTGTGGACCCTGCATCCACCACATTAACCCAGTGCGCAGTGATGGACACGTAACGGCCCTGGCCATGCCGACTGGACCATGCATCAGTTGTGAGGTGCACCTTTCCGCTCACTGACTGCTTGAGTGCATGGACAATGCGGTCTTTCACATGATGGTGGAGGGCTGGGATGGCTTTGCGAAAGAAGAAGTGGCGACTGGGTAGGTCATAGCGTGGTTCTGCATAGGCCATGAGTTCGCGGAAAGCTGTGCTTTCCACCAACCGAAAGGGCATCATCTCAAACGGGATTAGTTTGGCAATGTGGGCGTTCAAACCCAGTGTACGCGGATGAGAGACTGAGTACTTTCTTGACCTACTCATAGTGTCTGGGAGGGTGAGCTGGACTTGAGAGCTGCATATGGTGGAAGTAGCGGTGGACAGGGCGGACTGAGAGAGGGTTGATGATGGTGATGGAATTGATGTTCTTTCTGATGGCCTAGAATCAGTCTTTCGTTGATATAACAGTGGGATTCCCTGACTGCTGTGGCCTTGCAACGACACCTCAACATTTGCTGCTGTGCTAACCGGTGGGCTTACAGTGGGGGAAACAATGTAGCGTTGCTGACTACCTTCGTTGTGATCAGTTGCACATGTGGCACTTGAGGTTTGGTGTTGTGTCCATGCTTGCAAGTGCATGCTGGTTAAATGTCTAAGCATGCAACTGGTATTCAAATTTTTCAGATTTTTCCCTCGGCTAAAGGTCTTTGCGCACTTCTTACAGATAACCTTGGCCTGATCATGAGGATTTTGTTCAAAAAAGTGCCACACTGCACTCTTCCTACTTTGGCAGACATTTTGCGGCCTAGCACGCTGTGATCTTTTGACCCTCTGGACAAGCTGTCCAGCAACTCTTTTGATGTTTGGAACCTGTCTTTGGAGTGCTCCGGGCCTGCCAGATAACAGCTGTTGCGATGTCGATGTCTGCTGTGGATGCTCCTCATCTGAGCTATTGGAAGCAGCACCCTCTTCCCCCAATGGATGCCAATCTGGGTCAACAACTGGGTCATCCATCACCTCCTCTTCTATGTCATGTGCACCTTCCTCTGTGTCACCGTGTATGGTGGTATAGTGTGTGGGAAGGGGCACCTGAGTCTCATCAGGGTCAGAATCTGGCTCTGTACACTGCGAGGACAATGTAGTGCTCTGAGTGAATGTACCAGCAGAATCATCCATCAGCGGCTGTGCATCAGTGCACTCCATGTCAGATTCATCTTGGCCTGGGTAATTCACCATTTCACTTGATAATCCAGGCATGGTATGTGAAAACAGCTCCATGGAGTAATGAGTAGTATGGCCTGCGTCATCCTTCAATCTTGGTTGGGGTGAAGGACACGAGGAAAGGTGTGGTTCATGAACATGAGCCTCCAATGACGACTCAGTGATTTTACTTTTTACAACTGAAGAAGAGGAGGCGATAGAGCTGGAGGCTGAGTCAGCAATGTAAGACAAAACTTTTTCTTGATGCTCTGGCTTTAAAAGCGGTTTGCCAACTCCTAGAAAACTAAGCGTTCGAGGCCTTATGTAGCCAGACGATGACGCAGGCTCAACACCTCCTGCATTCAGTCCTATTTTGCTCTTGCCACTACCATCAGATCCACCACCAGCACCATCATTACCAGCTGCCAACCCCCGCCCAATTCCACGGCCTCTTCCACCAGCCTTCCTCATTTTTGGTAGAAATGTAGACAAAATCCAACAAACTATATAGTAATGTAAAACAAGGTACAAGGTGTCTATAGGACAGGGGAGATTTTGAATTTCTGCAGACACTTGTGGACACTGGACACTTTTGGATTGTGTGAGGCCCACTGATATCTGAGCGCTATGTGACAGGCTCGATGGCACAGCTGTGACCAAAGTGACTAGAGGATAAGGGAGATTTTGAATTTCTGCAGACACTTGTGGACACTGGACACTTTTGGATTGTGTGAGGCCCAATGAATATCTGAGCGCTATGTGACAGGCTCGATGGCACAGCTGTGACCAAAGTGACTATAGGATAAGGGAGATTTTGAATCTCTGCACACACTTTTGGACACTGGACACTTTTGGATTGTGTGAGGCCCAATGAATATCTGAGCGCTATGTGACAGGCTCGATGGCACAGCTGTGACCAAAGTGACTAGAGGATAAGGGAGATTTTGAATCTCTGCACACACTTTTGGACACTGGACACTTTTTTATTGTGTGAGGCCCAATGAATATCTGAGCGCTATGTGACATGCTCGATGGCACAGCTGTGACCAAAGTGACTAGAGGATAAGGGAGATTTTGAATCTCTGCACACACTTTTGGACACTGGACACTTTTGGATTGTGTGAGGCCCAATGAATATCTGAGCGCTATGTGACAGGCTCGATGGCACAGCTGTGACCAAAGTGACTAGAGGATAAGGGAGATTTTGAATCTCTGCACACACTTTTGGACACTGGACACTTTTGGATTGTGTGAGGCCCAATGAATATCTGAGCGCTATGTGACAGTCTCGATGGCACAGCTGTGACCAAAGTGACTATAGGATAAGGGAGATTTTGAATCTCTGCACACACTTTTGGACACTGGACACTTTTGGATTGTGTGAGGCCCACTGATATCTGAACGCTATGTCACAGGCTCGATGGCACAGCTGTGACAAAAGTGACTAGAGGATAAGGGAGATTGGATTGCTTTTAAAAAAGCAGTTTGCAGAGCAGTGGGTAAACAGCAATGCCAGCCTGTCAGGAAGCCTTAAAAGGCAGCCCAACAACCAACACCACTGATACACCACAATATAGCCTCCCCTTGCACTGCACACACAGTGACTGGTGTGTTGTGCAGGCCAAATCGCTAGCAGCAGAAGCAGTTTTTTTTTCTTCTCAGCAGGACAAAAAAAAAAAATTGGGATTGCTTTTAAAAAAGCAGTTTGCGGAGCAGTGGGTAAACAGCAATGCAGGAATGTCAGGAAGCCTTAGAAGGCAGCCCAACAACCAACACCACTGATACACCACTATATAGCCTCCCCTTGCACTGCCGCTAGCAGCAGAAGCAGTTTTTTTGTCTTCTTCCCTGCCTAACGCTCTCCCTACAGAATCAGCAGCAACCTCTCCCTATACTGAGATCGGCAGAAGTAAGATGGCGGTCGGCGTGCACGCCCTTTTATACCCCCTGTGACGCCCACCAAAGCAAGCCAATCACTTGCATGCCCTTCTGAAAGATGGTGGTGACCCCTGCCTATGTCATCACGTTGCCCACAGTGTCCGTGGATCCTGATTGGCTGAAAAAGAGCGCAAAACAAACTTTTGAAACGCGACTTTGGCGCGTAAGTCGCCGACCTCGTGGCCGACCTCATCCTAGGGTCGGGTTTCGTTTCATGAAACCCGACTTTGCCAAAAGTCGGTGACTTTTGAAATTTTTCGACCCGTTTCGCTCAACTCTAGTAATCAATACTGAAATCCAAGTCATTTCATATGATTACTATTTTTTGGAATTATGCTTGATTTTAATAAGATTGATGTGAAAACATACAGTTGCACAAGTTATTTCCCATAATTTACATTTCTAATCCCTTTATTCTTAAAGCTATAGTCAAATTAAACAAAGCAGAACATTATAGCATCTCTAAAGTAAAATAAAGTTCATTTTAAAATGATTACTGCTGTTTCACTAATTGAAAGCAAATTTCCTCTAATTACTGTTCCATTTATATTGTTAATTTAGTGGGCTTGGAGTATTTGCATTCATTATTTATAAATGTGATCAAACTGCATGACATTTTCAATGCTTGAAGTAGTGATGAGTTGCTTTATATATTGAGTTCCATTCATTTGATGCGCTTAGAAAGAACAGACATAAAATAAAAGAATTTATTTGATAGCAAAGTGCATACTTTTGCTTGCCTGTAAATTTTTGGGAATTGATTAGGTATTAGACATGAGCGGATCTCTTGAAATTTGTATTTGCCGATTTTGCCAATTTTTCTCCCAAAATTTGATTTGCTGTGAATAAATTTGTGAAAATTTCAACACTGGAAAGCTTGCAATTGCTTAGAAAATAAATGTGGGGGAGATGACAAAAAGAGAGAGAGAGATAACCCCCGTTAACCATAAAAGCTTACACTTTATGTTATAGAGTGAGGACACTGCTGACCATATGAGCTTACACACTACAGAAAAGCAAGAAGACCCTGTTGATTGTAAGAGCTTTCAAAATATAGGAGAGACTCACCCAGTGATTCTGGAAATGGAAACGATGCTGCTGTACAAAACATAATCCATTGGGAAATGCTAATCTGTGATACCCCAGGTACTGACCACCAATGTGCAATAAATAATAAAAGATGTCACAGCGGCGGAGCATTAAGGAACTTCAGAAAATTCTATTTAAACTTGATCCTCCATGTATTGCTCCACTCTATTATGTACCATAAATTTATGAGAAACTACATTTTCATACAAAAGTACTGAATCTAATGCTTCTAGTTTGTTAACTTGGTCTTATACATTATTTCTGATGGAATCTTGAATTGGTGAAACTTAAAACTTTTGCCCACTACTATCATGTTGATGTGAATTCTCTCATGAACTGCCCACTTTAGGTCCTTCCACAACATGTCTATAATATTAAGGTCAGGAATTTCACTTGGTCATTCCAAAACTTTAACTTTTACTTTAGAATCTTTAACCATTTTTTTGTAGAATGACATGTGTGCTTCGTTTGCTGTTTTGATGCATAACCTATACTGTCTTAAAATTCATTCCATCAATGGCCAAGGTGCAGCAAACCAAAACTAAAACTATACATGTGTAGTTATATAGTTGCATAGGTTGAAAAAAATACCTAGCACCATCAAGTTCAACCTTTCTCCACCAATTATACATTTTGTCACTAAATTGACTATAACCCACAAAGTTATGTGTACTGAGGAAGTCATCTAGCACTTTTTGGTAAGGACAAGGAGGCTGAGGAAAAGCTATAGGAGATGGTTGCCTACGCTACACTACAGAGGGTACAAGCCACACCAAATTCATCCAACTTGTTCATTGCAAATGGGCTGAAAACGAAGAAGAGGAGGAGATGGATAGTTGTCCTCCTGGTGGGGACAGGGAAGTCTTGCCTATTGGAAGTCTGGCACACATGGCTGACTTTATGTCCCACTGCCTTTTCTGTGATCCTCGTGTTATATGCATTTTGACCAACACAGAACTTCTGGTTGTTCACCCTTCTCAACCCAGATTGCAAGGAGAACTTTCCATCTCTTCTTCCTGGGGCGGAGAGAGCTACTACAAATATGCAAAACCAGAAGGCCCAAAAGATTAAAAAAAAATAGAAAAATTCCTATCTGTCAATGCTGGCGGCAAAGGTCAGAGTTCTTTGGACATCCAAGGAGCAGAGATGAGCAAGACACACACCAGCTCCAACAGAGGCAGGAGAAGACAATCAAAGTTATGGGATGGTTTCATTAGGCCCTCTCAGTGCACAGGATGGAAAAGTTTTGGGAGATGGTGAAGGAGTAGCTAGTCCAACGTACCAGCATCCTCTATGATTCCTCTGTGCCATACAACTATTAGGTATCCAAGCTGGACATGTGTCACACCCCTCAAAAAAGGTAAAAAAATGTTTTCTGAGACCTTACACTATGTGTCTTCCAGGAGGTATTGTAGTCTCTCCTTCTAGGTTTTCTGGAGAACATTTGTATTATCCAGAAGCGTATTGGGAGAATGACATATGGTCTGATGAAACCAAAGTAGAACTGTTAGGTAGAAAGAAAACTCGTCATGTTTGGAGGAGACAGAAAGCTGAGTTGCATGCAAAGAACACCATACCTACTGTGAAGCATGGGGGTGGCAACATCATGTTTGGGGCGGTTTCTCTGCAAAGGGACCAGGACGACTGATCCATGTACATGATAGAATGAATGGGACCATGTGTCATGAGATTTTGAGGGCAAACTGTTGTGATTGAGTCACCGTAGGAGGCAAAAATAGAAATGCTAGCTAAGTCCAGAAAACCAGAGAAGTTGGCAGCTATCGGATTGCAGACCCCTGCACCTATCAACACAACTAGCAGTAGCCGTGGGGGGCTCCTACGATGCCCTAGGCCCCTCGATCACAGCCGGAGGACTACATAGCCTAAAGACAGAAAGGGAAATCTAAACTGCCCCAGAGCAGACCCCAAAGAAAAAGGCAGCCCCCCCACATATAATGACGGTGAAGCAAGAAGAAAGAACAAAACAAAGACAGAAAGATAGACTGAGCAAAGATGGGGCCCACGCTAGCTTAGATAGGAAAGGACAGGAAGGCTGCTGTCTGCAATCCGTGAAAAAACCCTATGAAAATAAGAGCCAACAAACTGACAGTAAAAAAGGCCCTGAAGATGCTAGGCTTCAAAAAAGCTATGTCAGTACTCAGGAATATTCTGAAGACAGCAACAGGCCAAAGGAGATTCAGCTCACCTCAGTAGTGAAGGGGAAAATGAACTCACAACAGCAAACCTCCTTCCATCAGCATGGGCATTGAAGATGAAACATGGATGGGTCTTTCAGCATGATAAGGATCCCAAGCACACCGCCAGGGTAATGAAGGAGTGGCTTCGTAAGAAACATATGAAGGTCCTGGCGTGGCCTAGCCTGTTGTGAGTTCATTCTCTGGTTCACCAGTTGTGAGTTCTCCTTCCAGACTCCCTCTGGTGGTAACAGGAGGTAGTGAGGCTGATTTGATCGGTGGAGATCTGCCACCTGAGAATGAGGATGACGATTGGACCTTAGGAGTCTCAGATTGGATTTAAGACAGCCGACGCCCTATTCAGTTGCTTGTGATTCCTTCTGGCTTGTCAGCTCTTGGTTTTCAGCTCTATTCCAGTCATCTAAAGCTAAGTTTTTCTGCTAATGTTCACACTTGATTTTGTTGGTCTATTCAGTTTTTTTGTGTGGTCAGCCAGCCACTGCTGGGGGCTGTGCTGAATTTCCACTCTTATTTATCAGTATTTTGCCAATTTGCTTTTTGTCCCTTACTAGTTTGGTCTCTTTTTGCTCTGTCTCAGAATATTTCAGAGTGCTGATATAGTGGGAGAAGTCTAGTGACTTCAGGGTTAATTTTGCTATCAGAAGTGTTGTACATTATTTTTGTAGGGTTTTTTGCAGGTTGCAGTGACTTGCCTTTCCTTTCCTGTCTAGTTAGTTTGGGCCCCATCATTTGCTCAGCCTATTTTCCTGCCTGTGTTTGTGCCTTCATCTTGTTTCACCGTCAATACATGTGTGGGGGCTATCTATTCCTTTGGGGTCTGCTCTGGGGCAGTTAGTTTTCCCCTTTTCATGCTTCAGGCTTATTTAGTCCTCCGGCTGTGACGAAGCATCTAGGAACATCATAGGTACGCTCTACGGCTGCTGCTAGTTGTGTGGTAGGATCAGGGATCTGCAATCTGCATAGTTACCAACCTCTCTGGTTTTCTGTGACTTAGCTTGTTTTGCTTTTTTCTCCACGGTGACCCATTCATAACACTAGCCAGTCTCAAGATCTCAACTCCATAGAAAACCTTTGGAGGGATTTGAAAGTCCGTGTTGCCCAGTGACGGGCCTAAAACATCACTGCTCTAGAGGAGATGAGCATAGTTACCAACCTCTCTGGTTTTCTGTGACTTAGCTTGCTTAGCTTTTTTCTCCTTGGTGACCCATTCATAACAGAATCTCCAGCCATACCGCAGATCCTAGGGTACTCAAATGCAGGAAAAAGTTGTTAAAAAAAAAAGTGTCAGAATTATTTTTTTTATATTTTTTCTCTGGGGCCATAGGAGGATTTTTTTTTCTTTTTCCTAATGGAGATTAAGCAATTGTCTGATCGTGTGGAGCAGCTGGCTGCTGAAGTGCAGGGAATTTCCACCTACTTCATTCTGTCACATGCTGCTGAACCTAAGATCTCTACTCCTGATGTGTTTTCTGGGGATCGGTCTAAATTTATGAATTTTAAGAATAATTGTAAATTATTTCAGGCCTTGAAGCCTAAATCATCGGGGAGCTCTGTGCAGCAGGTTAAAATTGTCATCTCCTTGCTGCGCGGCGATCCCCAGGATTGGGCTTTTTCTCTGACACCTGAAAATCCTATTCTTACTAATGTGGATGCATTTTTTCAAGCCTTGGGGTTGTTTTATGATGAACCTAATGCTGTTTATCAAGCTGAAAGAACCCTGTTGGCATTAAACCAGGGTCAGGATTCTGCAGTTATACTGTCAAAAATTCCGAAAGTGGGCGGTCCTTACTACATGGAATGATAGTGCATTGGCAGCTCTCTTTCGGAAGGGTTTATCAGAGACCGTAAAAGATGTTATGGTGGGATTTCCTGTTCCCTCTGGTCTGGCTATATCATTAGCCATTCAAGTTGATCGGCGTTTACGTGAATGTGAAACTACACGGGAGGCGCTGCCACCTTTTGAACAAATGTCTAAACCTATGCAATGTGATGGGGTTTTGTCTAGGGCACAACGTCAGGAGTTTAGAAGGCGTGATAAGCTGTGTTTTTTCTGTGGAGACGTCTCTCATGCTATTTCTGTCTGCCCAAAATGAGAGAAACATTTTGCACACACATTTGCTGTGGGCAGTATACAAGCTAAGTTTCTTTTGGCAATTACTCTGATCTGCTCCTTATCCATGTTTTCCACGAAGGCTTTTGTGGATTCAGGAGCAGCGTTGAATCTGATGGATTTGGACTTTGCTAAACATTGTGGTTTTTCCATGATGCCTCTGCGGACACCTATTCCTTTGAGGCGTATTGATGCTACTCCTTTGGCGGAGAATAAACCTCAGTTTTGGACCCAGGTGACAATACGAGTTGCCCCAGACCACCAAGAAAATTGTAAATTTTTGGTGCTGCATAATTTGCATGATACTATTGTTCTGGGTTTTCCTTGGTTGCAAACTCATAATCCAGTTTTGGATTGGAAATCTGGGTCTGTGGTGAGTTGGGGTTGTCAGTGTGTTCTTATGGACGCTCCTGTTTTCTCCACCTCTCCTCAGTCTCATGATATTCCTGATTATCTAGCCGATTTTTCTGATGTATTTAGTGAGAGCAAGTCTGCGTCTTTGCCTCCTCATAGGAGTTATGACTGTGCAATTGAGTTGATGCCTGGGTGTAAATTTCCCAAGGGTCGGCTTTTCAAATTATCAGTACCTGAACATGATGCTATGTGATCCTATATTAAGGAGACATTGGAGAACGGTTCATATTAGACCATTCTCGTCACCTTTAGGTGCTGGGTTTTTTTTTTTGTGGCCAAGAAAGATGGTTCATTAAGACCATGTATTGATTATCGTTCCCTTAACAAGATGACGGTTAAATATCAGTACCTGTTACCTCTGATGTCTGATTTATTCTCCAGAGTTAAGAGTGCCTGCTGGTTTACTAAGCTTGATCTCAGGGGGGCGTATAATCTTATTCGCATCAAGCACGGGGATGAATGGAAGACGGCGTTTAATACTCCGGAGGGACATTTTGAGTACCTGGTGATGCCTTTTGGGCTCACTAATGCCCCTTCTGTCTTCCAGTCCTCTATGAATGATAGTTGATCATCTATCTGGATAATATTTTGATCTTTTCTAGTGATTGGGATTCTCATGTGGAACACGTCCGGACTGTGTTCCGGATTTTGAGGGAGAATTCCCTGTTTGTTAAGGGATCGAAATGCCTCTTTGGTGTACAGAGGATTTCATTTTTGGGATTTATCTTATCTCCATCGACTATTGAAATTGACCCGGCCAAGGTACAGGCCATTTATGATTGGGTTCAGCCTACTTCTTTGAAGGCCCTCCAGAAGTTTTGGGGTTTTGCTAATTTCTATCGTAAATTTATAGGTAATTTTTCTGGTATTGTTAAACCACTGATTGATCTGACCAAGAAGGGCGCTGATGTGCTGAATTGGTCTCCTGAGGCTATCTCAGCATTTTAGGAGCTTAAGCAGAGATTTACTTCAGCTCCAGTTTTACGGCAACCTGATGTCTCACTTCCATTTCAGGTGGAGGTAGATGCTTCTGAGATTGGTGCAGGAGCTGTTTTGTCCAAAAAGACCCTGTGACTTCTAAGATGAATCCCTGTGCCTTCTTTTCTCGAAAGTTCTCCCCATCTGAACGCAACTATGATGTGGGGAATCGGGAATTGTTGGCCATGAAGTGGGCATTTGAGGAGTAGAGACATTAGTTGGAGGGAGCTAGACATCAAGTTGTGGTCCTCACTGATCACAAGAATTTGATTTATCTGGAGTCAGCCAAACGCTTGAATCCTAGACAGGCTAGATGGGCCTTGTTTTTCACGCGTTTTAATTTTGTGGTCTCTTTTCTTCAGGGCACTAAGAATGTTAAGGCAGACGCCCTTTCTAGGAGTTTCTTTGCCGATTCTCTTAGTGTGACCAAGACTACTACCATCCTAGGTGAGGGGGTAGTTCTTTCTGCCATTTCGTCCGATTTGAGACGCGCCCTGGAAGAATTTCAGGAGGATAAACCTGAGCGTTGCCCTATGGGAAAATTGTATGTTCCTGACCAGTGGAAAAAGAGAGTGATGTCTGAAATTCATTGCTCCGCATTGGCTGGTCATCCAGGTATTTTTGGTACCAGAGATTTGGTGACTCGGTCCTTTTGGTGGCCTGCCTTATCTTGTGATGTCAGGAATTTTGTACAGTCCTGTGGGACTTGTTCTCGGTCTAAACCCTTTTCTCATTCTAGTGGGTTGCTGATGCCCTTGCCGGTGCCCAAGAGGCCATGGACCCATATCTCAATGGATTTTATTTCTGATCTTCCTGTCTCTCAGAGAATGACTGTTATCTGGGTGATATGTGATAGATTTTCGAAGATGGTCCATCTTGTACCACTTCCCAAGTTGCCATCTTCCGCTGAGTTGGTGCCCTTGTTTTTACAACAGGTGATTCGGTTACATGGGATTCCTGAGAACATTACGTCCGACAGAGGAGTCCAGTTTGTTTCCAGATTCTGGAAAGCCTTTTGTTCCGATCTGGGAATTCAGTTATCCTTCTCCTCCGCGTTTCATCCCCAGACCAATGGACAGACTGAGAGAACAAACCAGACCTTGGAGTCTTATTTGAGATGTTTTATATCTGCTGATCAGGATGATTGGGTCTCATTTTTGCCCTTGGCCGAATTCGCACTGAACAATAGAGCTAGTTCTGCCACTTTGATGTCACCCTTTTTCTGTAATTTTGGGTTTCATCCTTGATTCTCTTCAGGGCAAGTGGAATCTTTGCCCTGCCCAGGTGTGGACACTGTGGTTAAGAGAATGCAGCATATATGGGACCAAGTGGTGGATAAGTTGTCACTCTCTCAGGAAAATGCCCAGCGATTTTCCAACCGGCATAGGACCATTGGTCCCCGGTTTAAAGTGGGTGATATGGTTTGGTTGTCGTCTAAGAATATTCCTATGAAGGTTGCATCTCCTAAATTGAAGCCAAGATTTATTGGTCCTTATAAGATTTTGGAAATTCTTAATCCTGTTTCGTTTCGATTGGCTCTTCCAGTTACGTTCAAGATCCATAACGTATTTCACAAATCTCTGTTGAAGAGGTTTGTTGAGCCAGTGGTTCCTATGGCAGAACCTCCTGACCCTGTGTTGGTTGAAGGCAATGTGGAATATGAGGTAGAGAAAATATTGGATTCTCGTTTGGTTAGACGGAGACTCCAGTATTTGGTCAAATGGAAGGGTTATGGTCAGGAGGATAATTCTTGGGTCTCTGCCTCCGATATTCATGCCAATAGTTTGGTTTGTGCTTTTCACCAAATGCATCCTGATCAGCCTGGTGGCGTGGATGAGGGTTTGGTGACCCCTCCTCAAGGGGGTGTACTGTTGTGAGTTGATTCTCTTGTTCACCAGTTGTGAGTTCTCCTTCCAGACTCCCTCTGGTGGTAACAGGAGGTAGTGAGGCTGATTTGATCAGTGGAGATCTGCCACCTGAGAATGAGGATGACGATTGGACCTCAGGAGTTTCAGATTGGATTTAAGACAGCCGACGCCCTATTCAGTTGCTGGTGATTCCTTCTGGCTTGTCAGCTCTTGGTTTTCAGCTCTGTTCCAGTCATCTAAAGCTACGTTTTTCTGCTAATGTTCAGACTTGATTTTGTTGGTCTATTCTGTTTTTTGTGTGATCAGCCTGCCCCGGCTGGGGGCTGTGCTGAATTTCCACTCTTATTTATCAGTATTTTGCCAATTTTCTTTTTGTCCCTTACTAGTTTGGTCTCTTTTTGCTCTGTCTCAGAATATTTCAGAGTGCTGATATAGTGGGAGAAGTCTAGTGACTTCAGGGTTAATTTTGCTATCAGAAGTGTTGGACATTATTTTTGTATGTTTTTTTGTAGGTTGCAGACAGTGCCTTTCCTTTCCTGTCTAGCTAGTTTGGGCCCCATCATTTGCTCAGCCTATTTTCCTGCCTGTGTTTGTGCCTTCATCTTGTTTCACCGTCAATACATGTGTGGGGGCTATCTATTCCTTTGAGGTCTGCTCTGGGGCAGTTAGTTTTCCCCTTTTCATGCTTCAGGCTTATTTAGTCCTCCGGCTGTGACGAAGCATCTAGGAACATCATAGGTACGCTCTACGGCTGCTGCTAGTTGTGTGGTAGGATCAGGGATCTGCAATCTGCATAGTTACCAACCTCTCTGGTTTTCTGTGACTTAGCTTGTTTTGCTTTTTTCTCCACGGTGACCCATTCATAACACTAGCCAGTCTCAAGATCTCAACTCCATAGAAAACCTTTGGAGGGATTTGAAAGTCCGTGTTGCCCAGTGACGGGCCTAAAACATCACTGCTCTAGAGGAAATGAGCATGGAGGAATAGGCCAACATACCTTCAACAGTGTGTGCCAACCTTGTGAAGACTTGCAGAAAACGTTTGACCTCTGTCATTGCCAACAAGGATATATAACAAAATATTGAGATTAAGTTTTGTTAATGACCAAATACTTATTTTCCACCATAATTTGCAAAGTATATCTTGCCACATATAAAAAGCGGACATGTTGTTTTGCTGCTGCCATTTACAACACTTTAAAAGCGCAACAATGCCGCTCCTGCAAGTTGTCATAGTTAGATAGGATCCTGTCCTGTGTGAAACCAACGTTCCAGCATCTAACTAGTTTTGGCTTATACTGTGTTGCAGGCAGGACTTGAGGTCCCATTTACTAATCAAAATCGTTAGGACTAATATTGGGGTACAGCCAGGGGTGAACTTGGCCTCTCTGCTGCCTGAGGTGAACTGCAAAATGTCACCTCCCGTAGTAAAATCAGTACAAATAAATCTGGTTTACTCTTTACCAGCCTTACCTGAAGCACATATAAAATACATACACTTTTAAAT
The DNA here is from genome assembly GCF_039654945.1 of Dendrobates tinctorius. Lineage (NCBI taxonomy): Eukaryota > Metazoa > Chordata > Amphibia > Anura > Dendrobatidae > Dendrobates > Dendrobates tinctorius. The sequence continues at coordinate 38,298,700 of NW_027361703.1, read as the reverse complement.
AGGAATATATTTGAAACATCGATCTTTACACTTCTTCAGGGACTCAATGCCGCCTGAGGCAAAGTGATCAACTTGCTTCATTATAGGTGTGCCCCTGGCCGGGAAACAGTGCTTACAGTAGTGCTTCTTCCCTGGCGGCCGTACGTGTGGTACTGATGCGCCACACGTATTACACACACGGGCACGGATATCTCCGGTACTGTTTTTTCCAGTACCGGAAATATCAGGATGTGAGAAACCAGCCTAAAGCCACATTCACACATTCAGTATTTGGTCAGTGTTTTACCTCAGTAATGTATTTGTAAGCCAAATCGGGAGTGGGTCCAGAAGTGGTGACGTGTTTCTATTATAAAAAAGTAATGAAACAGCGCTAAAAAAGTTTACAATCAGATAGCCCTATCCAAGGGGAAGATTAATCTTCCCCTTGGTTGGGGCTATTTGATTGTAAACTTTTTTATCGCGATGTTTCATTACTTTTTTATTTTTTAGGTGCACTACCAACAGGAAACGACACAGAACCTGTTCAAACACCTGCAGCTTGTCACGCCGCCTCCGCTCCCGCGCCACAGCCCCTCGCCGTCCGACAGCCACGGCGGTCCCTTCTGACCGGTCCGCGGCCGAGAGTGTCTCTGCATGCAATGCGCCTCCCTCCTGTCACTTGTGCTCCGGCAATGCCCTGACCCGGAAGCACCGACGGACCAATGGCAGACCAGACAGGGGCATATCATGCCATTCCCCTTTATGGGAGGCGCCTGATCGTTGTGTTTGCTAGCAAACTAGGCCCTGCTTCCTCGTATACTCTCTGCAGCCTCGCAGTCCTGTCTTCCGTGATTCCTGCAGCAGTCTCACAGTCCTGTCTTCCGTGGTTACTGCAGCAGTCCCACAGTCCTGTATTCCGTGGGTCCTGCTATCCATGCTCCAGTCCTTCAGTCCTACTCCAGTCCTGCCTCCCGTGTTCCTGCTCCGTCCTGCTATCTATGCTCCAGTCCTACAGTCCTACTCCAGTCCTGCCTCCCGTGTTCCTGCTCCATCCTGCTATCTATGCTCCAGTCCTACTCCAGTCCTGTCACCCGTGTTCCTGCTCCGTCCTGCTGTCTATGCTCCAGTCCTACAGTCCTACTCTGGTCCTGTCTCTAGTGATCGTGCTTTGTCCTGCTGTCTATACTCCAGTCCCGCAGTCCTACTCCGGTCCTGTCTCCAGTGATCCCGCTTCATCCTGCTATCCCTGGTCCGGCCCTGCAATCCTACTCTGGTCCTACCGCCTACAGTCTTGTGCTCCTACTCCAGTCCGTTCTGAGCCGCCCCTCTCGGTACCGACTATCGTGGTACCCAAACCCCTGGGCCTGCTCCTAACGATCCCTGTGTAGGGGTCGGCTCCACCTGGCAGCTCGCCTGGAGCCCCTTGGTGCCACGGTCTAGAGGGTCCACTCCTGGAGATTTTCCTCACCTGACCAGCCGTGGTAACACAGCTTTTAAGCTTACCCTCCCCCCCTAATTCATTACAACTATAAATAAATCCTTTTGAGCCTAAAGCACCTGTGTATATTTACTCTTTTTTGGTGTTACTATTATACTTTTCCTATGATTTTTCCTCTCCTGGTTTTGTCTTACAAATACTGAGGTAGCATACTGAACATGTGAACGTGGCCTGATACCGTGTTTCTGTTACTTCTGACTTCCCGCAGACAGCAGTTGCAGTCACAAGATGGCACCGAAAAAAGGTGAAGACGGCAGCAGGAAGTATAGGACAAGGGCAGGGACCTTAGGTTACAAGCACCACTTCTGGGCAACTTCCCCAAAAAAAACACAAAGTGGTGCTTAGAGAGCAGAATCCCAGCATTAAATCTACACCAAAAATACATACACTGGGAAACCTAAAAAATACAGCAATGACTCAATAATCAGAGCAGATTGTTACCAACAAAAAATATGTATATTAAAGACGAAATGTGAAAAAATAAATTGTTCCTGCATTTAGGACCATGGCAAAGGGGGCAGACAACATGGATATATCGGCAGTGCAAAGGGTGTATGATTTGGGGCTATTTTGCTGACACAAATTACTTGTGAATAAAACTGGTGATAAATCTTATAAATTAGTGCTTAGTAATGGTGTAACAAATGACTCCTGCTTTGTCCCGCCTTCGCACCTTCCAGGGAGTAAACATTGCCCATGTGTACATAGCTAGTGCTGCCACTAGGAATTTCAGGGCAGTATAATTTTGGGGACCCCCTTGAGACTCCGCTCAGGCTCCACCCCAGCCCTGCCTCAACCCCTCAAACTGTCCACAGTCCCATCGCCCTCTCTTGGAAAAACTGCACAACTCACCAATCACACATTAACAGTTCCCATCACCAGATCACACATATAGCCAGCAACTTTTGTTTTAGCCAAAAGATTTTTTTAAGCCGCCACCACAAAAAGGTAGACTCTTTTGGCCGGGCCCTACTCTACTCTAACCTATCAAACATTTGTTAAAATATCCAATACAATTTAGGTATATTTTTATTTATTTTTCAATTTTTAAAATGATCAATAATATAACATATAGGGGACAAATACCACTGCACCATGACCAAACCATATATTACCACCACATAGTGACCTATAATACCACATACAAAGGAATATATACCACCACACAAAGTCCCAACAACATATTACCACCACATAGAGACCTATAATACCACATACAAGGATCAAATACCACCACACCATGTCCAGACACCATATTGCCACCACAGTGACTGAATAATAGCACATGCAAGAAACAAATACCACCACACCATGACCAGACCACATATTACCACAACATAGTGACAAAATAATACCACACCATGACCAGACACCATATTACCACCACAGTGACCGAATAATACCACATACAAGGAAGAAATACCACCACACCATGTCCAGACAATATATTATCACCACAGTGATCGAATAATACCACATACAAGGAACAAATACCATCACACCATGACCAGACCACTTAATACCACCACATGGTGACCAAATAGTAGTAAATACAATGAACAAATATGGCTACACCATGGCAGGACAACATATTACCACCACATAGTGACTGAATACAATACTGATCATTAGTGAAAAAAACACAATATTAATATCACCTTAAGCGCCATTGTACACAGGAGATCTGTACTTAGTATGCAGTTTCAGTGTACAGGAAATACAGTGATCACCGGTGACATTTTACACAGGAGCTCTGTATATAGTGTCAGTGTACAGATAATACAGTGATCACCGGTGACATTATACACCGGACCACTGTGTATAGTATGCAGTGTATAGTGTCAGTGTACAAGTAACACACTAACTCACCAGTGACGTTTCTAGGTGAAGTCCTTCATCTTTGCTTTTCATCTTTCATCCAGCACAGACTGCCATCACTTCTTCCAGCCAGGGCTCATCTCTGCAGGAAATAACACAGTTATCTAGAGCATCACTTCCAGAACACATTACTTAATTTTATCCCAAATTCTAAACTACACCAGATGAAGAAAAAAAGCGACAGTGTCGCTCTGCACATTAACAGGACCACCTCCCCCATTTAAAACAGTATCCACAAAAAGTAAAATAAATACATGTCTGCAGTAATAATATCCCTTAATTAGCAAATAAAGCAGGAATAGAACAACCCACAAAATAGATTATCTGTGTAGCAAGGTGGATATTAAAACTTAACCTTTATTAGGTAAAATTGTAAAAAGCCAAATTAGTCAAACAACAAAAACAAAGGGGTACCACAGTGAAGGAAGTGCCCTATAACCAACGAACAGAAAAAGCGGGGGTTGTTAAAAATGTACTGCTGGACTACTGGCCTCTCAGAACCTCAATATTAATCTGACCTGATAGCAAAATGACTATAGTTGCCCATAGGATATGTCATCCACTTGCCCAAGTAAGTCACAATAATATGTATGTGTATAACATCCTTTTCTTATAAGCACCACTTAGTTGTACCATATAAATGCGATTATGTATATACTGTTCATTCTATGGGCAAGTATAGTCATTTTGCTATCAAAAGTGAAATACTCGGGCTCGCTGTAATCGTTACGAGTAGCTCCTAATACTCGGGTACTCGTAACGAGTAGAGAGTCCAATGTAAGTCTATGGGAAATGCGAGTAAATGGGCAGAGAATGTGTGTGGCCGGAGACTATGTGTGCGTGGAGAATGTGTGTGGAGAATGTGTGCGGGGCTGTGTGTGTGCGGGGCTGTGTCGGGCTCTGCGGGCTCTGCCGGACCTGTGCGGGCATGTGCTGGGCTGCGTGGGCCTGTGCTGGGCTGTGTGGGTCCTGTGCCAGGCTGTGTGCGGGCTCTGTGCGGGGCCTGTGCGGGCTGTACCAGTCATTTGCGGGTTATGCGGCCTATGCGGGCATCGTCCGATGAGACTACTTGTCCCATCCGGCTATGCCCGCTACAGTGACTGCATTAGCGGATGATGGGAAAGTAGTATTCCCATCATCCGGCTAATGTGGTGAATGCAAAAGAAAAGGCATACAGAGCATACAACATATAACATACAGTACATACACATAACACACAACACATAACATAGAGTACATACTCACCGCACACACCTAATTCCCCGAAGCAATCGATCACCTTTAAAAAAATGAAAATAATAAAGCAACCTATACTCACCTTTCTGCCATAATCCCATTAATAACAAGTGTCCCACGTCGATCTCCCATGGAAAACAGCCGCATCAGCTGATGCGACCACTCTCCAGGGGCTCCAGCGATACAGTAACGCTGCGTGGCCAGCCAATCACAGTAATGCCACAACATTTGGCAGCGGCTTTACTGTGATTGGCTAACACATGCTGGGCAGGAGATCCGAATATTGCGAGGCGAGTAGTGAAATTTACTCGCTAGGATTCGAGTACCGCGAGTACCGCATTACTCGCCGAGTACCGAATCCTTACTCTCTCATCCCTACATATAACATGAGTGTGAAAATGCAAAGTCATGATGGAAGGGGTAATAGGCTTGGTGTTCGACGTGTACGTGGGTTAGGTGATAATGTTCCTGAAAACTCTAATGAAAAAACAGTGTCTCGTCATATCCAAAGACCACTGACCACATCCGTTACTGTGCGGCCTACTCTACTCCCTTTTTTTGTCAGCTGCACAGTGGTACACCTTGTACATGAGGGCCAGAAAGAGCAAGTGCTCCGGTGGATATCGAATGCTGCATAAAGTGGCCTCTCCTCCTCTTCCTTCACATTAAAATTAGAGATGAGCGACTTTGCCTTTTTTCGGGTCGAGTCGGGTTTCATGAAACCCGACTTTCTCAAAAGTCGGGTCAAACTAAATCGGCCGATTATCGTGAAAAGTAGAATTGAGCGAAACGGGTCAGTCATATTCAAAAGTCGCCGACTTTCGCTGAAGTTGGGTTTCATGAAACGAAACCCGACCATAGCGTGTGGTCGGCCACGACGTCGGCGACCAGAGCGCCAAAGTTGCGTTTCAAAAGATGCTTCCAGCTCCCTTTTTCAGCCAATGATGGAGGACGCACACTGTGGGCAACGTGATGACATAGGCATCAGTCACCACCATCTTTGAGAAGGGCATGCAAGTGATTGGTTGGTTTTGGGTGGCATCACAGGGGCTATAAAAGGGCGTGAACGCTGACCGCCATCTTACTTATGGCGATCTTAGCATAGGGAGAGCTGCTGCTGATTCTGTAGGGAGAGCGTTAGGCAGGGAAGAAGAACCAAAAAACTGCTTCTGCTGTTAGCGATTTCCACTTACAACACAACACTTTGTGTGCAGTGACAGGGGAGGCTCTATTTTTGTGCATCAGCTCTGTTGGTTATTAGGCTGCCTTATAAGGCTCCCTGATAGCTTCATTGCTGTTTGCACACTGATGTGCAAACTGCTTTTTTAAAAGCAAAAATACTTTTCTTCCTCTTTTCTGCACAGTTACCAAGGATTCATTTTTCCACCCTTTTGTGTGTGCACTGTGCAGCAGTCCTGCTTGTTAGGCTGCCTGCGTCCATACTTGGACTGAGAGCATCATTGTCAGCATCCTCAAATCTCTAGTGAGATCCAAAATCTCACCAATCCTATAGACACCCTCCACCTTGTCATACACCATCCAATTTCAGCCTGTTACATTGAGGTGTAATCTCTCCTGGGCCAGAGACAATAGTTCTGCGTCCTCAAATCTATAGTGAGATTCAAATTCTCACCAATCCTATAGACACCCTACACCTTGTCATACACCATCCAATTTCAGCCTGTTACATTGAGGTGTAATCTCTCCTGGGCCAGAGACAATAGTTCTGCGTCCTCAAATCTATAGTGAGATTCAAATTCTCACCAATCCTATAGACACCCTACACCTTGTCATACACCATCCAATTTCAGTCTGTTACATTGAGGTGTAATCACTACTGGGCCAGAGACAATAGTTCTGCGTCCTCAAATCTATAGTGAGATTTAAAATCTCACCAATCCTATATACGCCCTCCACCTTGTCATTCACCATCCAATTTCAGCCTGTTACATTGATGTGTAATCTCTACTGGGCCTGAGACAATAGTTCAGTATCCTCAAATCCACAGTGAGATTCAAATTCTCACCAGTCCTATAGACACCCTGCACCTTGTCATGCACCATCCAATTTCAGTCTGTTACATTGAGGTATAATCTCTACTGGGCCTGAGACAATAGTTCTGCATCCTCAAATCTATAGTGAGATTCAAATTCTCACCAATCGTAGATACACCTTCTACCTTGTTTTACAATACCATATAGCTGGTGGTATTTTGGGTACATTTTCACAAAAATGAGCAAGTATGGTGGAAGACGCCATGGAAGTGGGTGTGGGTTGCCAGCTGGTCCCGATGGTGGTGGTGGTGTTGCATTTGTTGGTAGTGGCAAAAGCACAATAGCACCTAAGGCAGGAGGTGTTGAGCCTGCGTCATCATCTGGCTCCACAAGGCCTCGAAGGCTCTCTTTTCTGGGAGAAGGTAAATCGCTTTTAAAGCCGGAGCTTCAGGAACAAGTTTTGGCTTAGATTGCTGACACAGCCTCCAGCTCTCTCGCCTCCTCTTCTGAAGTTTCAAAAAATAAAAGCACTGAGTCGTCAGTGGAGGCTCCTAATCAGGAACAACAGCTTTCCTTGTGTCCTTCACCCCTACCAAAAGTGAAGGATGTGGCAGGCCACACTACCGATTACTCCATGGTGCTCTTTTCACATACCATGCCTGGGTTAGCAAGTCAAATCGTGAATTCCCCAGTTCAAGATGAATCTGACATGGAGTGCACTAATGCACAGCCACTGCTAGATTTATCTGCTGGTACATTCACTCAGAGCACTACATTGTCCTCACAGTGTACTGAGGCAGAATCAGACCCTGATGAAACGCAGGTGCCCCTTCCCGCATACTATACCACCTTAGATGGTGACACAGAGGAAGGTGCACATGAAATTGAAGAGGAGATGATGGATGACCCAGTTGTTGACCCAGATTGGCATCCATTGGGGGAAGAGGGTGCCGCTGCCAATAGCTCAGAAGAGGAGGAGGAGGATCCGCAGCAGGCAACAACATCGCAACAGCTGTTATCTGGCACGACCGTAGCAGTCCAAAAACGTGTTACAAAAAACAAAAGAGTTGCAGGACAGCTTGGCCAGACGGTCAAATTAGCACAGCGTGCAAGGTCTCAAAATGTCTTCCATAGTAGGAAGAGTGCAGTGTGGCAGTTTTTTTAACAAAATCCTAATGATCAGGCAAAAGTTATCTGTAAGAAGTGTGCAAAGACCTTTAACTGAGGGAAAAATCTGAGAAATTTGAATACCAGTTGCATGTTTAGATATTTAGCCACCATGCACTTGCAAGCGTGGACAGACTACCAAACCTCACATACCACATGTGCACCTGCTCCGAATGAAGGTAGTCAGCAATGCTGCATCGCTTCCCCCACACCACCAGGAGCAAATGTCGAGGTGTCGTCGCAAGGGCAAAGCAGTCATGGAATCACAATGTTATTACTACGAATCTAGGCCATCAGCAACACCACCAACACCATCACCAACCCTCTCTCAGTCCGCCATGTCCACCGCTAGTTCCACCATATGCAGCTCTCCAGTCCAGCTCACCCTACCAGAGACTCTGAGTAGGACAAGAAAGTACTCATCCTCTCATCCGTGTACACTGGCTTTGAACTCCCATATTGCCAAACTAATCTCGTTAGAGATGATGCCCTACCGGTTGGTTGAAAGCAAAGCTTTCCGCGAGCTCATGGCCTACGCAGTACCACGCTATGACCTACCCAGTCGGCACTTCTTTTCACAAAAAGCCATCCCAGCCCTCCACGTGCATGTGAAAGACCGCATTGTCCATGCACTCAAGCAATCAGTGAGTGGAAAGGTGCACCTCACGAGAGATGCATGGTCCAGTAGGCATGGCCAGGGCCGTTACATGTCCATCACTGAGCACTTGGTTAATGTGGTGGATGCAGGGTCCACAGAGGACAGCGGCGGTCAGACAGTGCTGCCTTGCCCACGGTATAGGAAACAGATGGCTATAGGCATTCGACCCTCCTCCTCCTCCTCCAGAAGCGAAAGCTCGTCCACAGAGCGCAGTCGCACGAGCACTCCATCCGCAGCTGCCAGTTTTGCACATGAGGTGTCCCACTATCAAACAGCTAGTGGTAAGCATCAGCAGGCTGTGTTGAAGATGATGTGTTTGGGAGACAACAGACACACCGCGGAGGTACTGGCCGACTACTTGCAGCGACAAACTGAGTCATGGCTGGGCAGTCTACATCTTGAGGCAGGCAAGGTAGTTAGTGATAACGGCCGGAATTTTGTGGCAGACATAGCCCTTTCAAAACTCAGACACATACCTTGCCTGGCTCACACCTTGAACGTGGTGGTGCAGTGCTTCCTCAATAATCATCCGGAGTTAGCACCCCTGCTCCATAAGGTGCGAAGACTGTGCTCGCACATCCGCCGGTCGCCTGTACACTCCAGTCGTATGCAGAAGCTGCAGCGATTGCTCCACCTTCCCAAGAACTGCCTAATTATCGACGTTGCAACAAGGTGGAACTCCACCCTGCACATGGTTTAGAGGCTGTGCGAACAGAGGCAGGCTGTAATTCATTTGTGGGAGGATACACGGCCAGGCAGTTTGCAGGCCGACATGGAGTTGTCTGGTGTGCAGTGGTCGAAGCTGAAAGACCTCTGTAAAGTCCTTCAGTGTTTTGAGGAACGCACACGGCTGGTAAGCGCAGACGATGCCATCATAAGCATGAGCATCCCACTTATGCGTCTGCTCATGCAAACTTTGACACACATTAAGGAGCAGGTGTCTGCAGCCGAGGAGGAAGAGGAGGAGGGAAGCCTTGATGACTGTCAGCCATTGTCTGCTCAGGGAAGTCTCGTGGACGAGGTGGAGGAAGAAGAGGAAAAGGAGGAGGATGATGGGGATGATTATTTTGGAGAGGAGGATGCTTCTCAGGGGGCAAGAAAAAATGTTGGTGTGGCAAGGTCAGGTACAGGGTTTGTGCGTGATTGGAGGGATGTGGATTTGCCAGAAAGTGCTCCTCCACCCAGCACCCGCAGTGCATCATTGACACCTGGAACATTGGCCCACATGTCTGATTATGCCTTGCAGATCCTAAAAACGGACCCCCGCTTTGCCAAAATGATGAGCGATGACGACTACTGGTTGGCCAGCATCCTGGATCCACGCTATAAAGGCAAATTCCAAAACATCATGCCACAGGAGAACCTAGAGCTAATATTGGCTAACAAACAAGCAACTCTAGTAAACCGTTTGTTTGAGGCAATCCCAGCAAACAGCGGCGGTAATGTTTTTCCAACAAGCCGTAGGTGGCAGCATGAAAGAGGTGTTCGTGGTGCACACAGCCGAAGTGGCGTTGGACACAGGGGTTTCATGACCATGTTGTGGACTGATTTTTCAAGTACTGCTCACACTACTGCTAATACTGCATCGATCGAAAGTGACAAGAGACAGCAGTTGTCAACTATGGTAACAAACTACTTCTCCTCCCATATCGATGTTCTCCCTCACCGGTCATTCCCCTTTGACTATTGGGCCAGTAAACTTGACACCTGGCCTGAATTGGCACAATATGCCTTACAGGAGCTTGCTTGCCCTGCTGCTAGTGTGTTATCTGAATGAGTCTTCAGTGCTGCTGGATCAATCCTGACAGAAAAAAGGACCCGTCTGTCGACCCAAAATGTTGATGATCTAACCTTCATTAAAATGAACCATGCATGGGTTTCAAAGGATTTTGTCCCACCCTCCCCTGCTGACACATAGGTTGCCAGAAAATTGGCTTGCTTTTGTCCTCCTCTTCCGCAGACTTCTCCAATTACTCCATTTGCAGCTGTTGAATGTCCAACATCAACATATGCCAATTTTTCCACCTCCCTAACTAGGCTGCCTCCCCCCACAGGGCCGGGGTCACCACCTGGCGCACACAACCGTGCGAGTGCCGTTGCCCTGGACAGGTGAATGGGCACACTGTTTGGCAACGGCACTGGCACAAGGTCCCTCATAGTAGAATCAAGTGTCTCTGATGGTGGCACACCCGCCTTCAGACACACCGGCATACTATGAGGGGCCCTGTGCCAGTGCCATCGCCAGCGAGTGGGCCCCCCCAGCTTGCTCAGGATCACAGCACTTGCAAAGTTGAAATACTAACGTCTCCCTGCTCCACCGCCGTGACGTTTTCGCGTTTCGTGACAGTGACATTCTGGTCAGAGAGCATGATAACATGATGTCTGTAGCCCTCTGCCTAAACAGTCCAAGTGCAGTGAGATGGAAGATGGGGACGACAAGGAGTCCAGACTAGTACAGGGATTCCCTAGCGAGGAGACTTATTTAATTGTTTTCAATGTGGGGACAGCTATTTTTAGGGAGAATTATACTCTGGAGAATGATATATGAAGCCCACCATACACTGGAGCATTCCAAAGGTGGACATCAGACACTGGAGCTGCATTTACAGGGTCCATTATGCACTGGAGCATTAGAAATGGGGCCCATTATATATGGAGCATTATTTGGGCCCATAACATAGTGGAGCTTCATCCATGGGGACCAACATATACTGTAGCATTATGTGGAGCTCATCATATACTGTTTCAAACATTATATGGGACCAATGATTCTGTATGGAGAAATATATGGGCCTCATTACTCTGTATAGCGCACTATGCGGTGGCCATGATACTGTATGGAGTAATATACTGTCCGTTTTTGGAGCTATTGGAGAATTTAAAATGAGATGTAAGAAGTGAAGTATTTTTCATTGTACTATACCGCTATTTCTCTGCCGTATCAGAGGATCATGAATTGTGGCATGTGTTAAAAGAGCCCAGTGACACTCTTTGGCCCAGGGCACATGAAAACCTGGAGCCAGCCCTACCCCTCCACAACTATAGCCAAATAACTCCCAGTTTTCAGTGCGTAACTATTATTGTGAAGTAAATTAAGGTTGATAAGCTTAAGTAATAAGAATTGATGTTTTTGGCATTAAAATGGGCACTGTAGGTGTGTTTCCTCTCCTCCACTCCCTGCCGAACTTGGTTCCCCGTTGACTTGCATTGGGTTTTGTGTTTCAGTCGGCCTTCGACTTTTCACGATTATCGGCCGATTTCGTTCGACCCGACTTTTGAGAAAGTCGGGTTTCGAAGGCTGACTGAAACACGAAACCCAATGTGAGAAGGGGAGCTGAAGGATGAGCAGAGTTAAGGCTCACACCTAGCTGGAGCGCATGGTCCGGATTCCGGTCTCCGAGTTTGTGGGGACACTGACGGTCCTGCAGCAGAAACTGGAGGAGGTAGCAGCTGTAAATGCTCTGTTCCCAACTAAGGCTCGGAGGCCCCAGCAGCGACGTGTGTGAGCCAGAAGGAAAAGGCTATGGCTTCCTGCCATACGAGAAAGTTCCAAAAGAGAGTCAACAGGGGGAACTTCAGTGAACTCAGTACCGCGAGTACCTCAGATAAGCGCTAGAACGGAGGCCACACTACCTATCTGCAGAGAGAGAATTCCAAATTTGCTTCCAGGCTGACCAACTCCTTCTACATCTGTACTCTGGATCCTGGACGGCACTTACCAAGCACAGGTAAAGGAACTGCACGACTGTGTCTGTCATCTTTCTCCTGTGCCTGGTGCACGGCTCTGCTACATCCTGCACTGCACACCATCTACCAACTCTTTCATCTGCCCTGCGACTACGGCCCTACCTGTGCAGGGCTTCTACATCTTAGCTGCACCACAACATCTGTCCCAGAGAAGCGACACTGCAGCGCGGGTCAATCTGATCAGAAACCACAGGTGGCATCACGTATCATTCACCTATAAACGTTATTCACCCCTTTGCATGGACGCCCAGGGCCATGGAATGGGTCATCACCACCAACGTGACACATCCCTCTGAGACACCGGCCCGATACCGATTAACACCACTGCCCTGGCTGGCCACCCACACTCCATGTCAGATTCATCTTGGACTGGGGAATTCACGATTTGACTTGATAACCCAGGCATGGTATGTGGGAAAGAGCTACATGGACTAATGTGAAGTGTGGCCTGCTGCATCATTCACTTTTGGTGGGGGTGAAGGATACAAGGAAAGGGGTTCTTCCTGACCAGGAGCCAGCACTTGATGACTCAGAGCTTGCATTTTTTGAAACTTCAGAAGAGGAGGGCATATTTGCTGGAGTCTGTTTCGGCAATGTAAGCCAAAACCAGTTCCTGATGCTCCGGCTTTAAAAGCGGCTAATCTACTCCCAGAAAAGGTAGCGTTCCAGGCGTTCCGGAGCCAGACCATGACGCAGGCTCAACACTTCCTGCCTTAGCTGCTATTGTGCTTTTGCCACTACCAGCAGATGCACCACCACCATCAGCACCAGCTGGCCCCCCCACGCCCACGTCCGTGGCCTCTTCCACCAAACTTCAAAATGTTGCAGAAAATGAACCCAAAGTAACATCAGATATATGGTACTGTATCAGAAGCGTACAGATCTATACAGTCAAAGGATGATTGTCAATCTCCCTATATATACCATCAGTCACACAGAGACGCTCACAGGCTCAGTATGGATTAGACAAGAATATAAAAAGTAGAAAAAGTGTACAGTATCATCAGAAAGCAGGTATATTTAGCATAGTTTAAACATTCTAAATCTCCGTAGATATTTCAGGAGACAGACACAGACGCTCTCAGGTTCAGTATGGATTGCAAGACAATATAAAAAGCCGTAAAATGGTAATGGATCTGAAGAGTACAGCTGTACATAGTGTAGGGGTCGTTGTTGTCAATCTCAGTATTTATTTCCACAGTCAGAAAATAACTCTCACTTGGTCTGTTTGGATTAGACCAGAATATAAAAAGCAGTAAATGGGTAATGTATCACAAGCGTAGAGCTGTATACACTAGTGTTGGGGTAATTCTTAAATGTACATCTAAATTGCAGGAATAACCCACAGACTGTCACACGCTCAGGATGGATCACACCACAATATAACAAGAAGATCCGCAAGAAATAATCACACATGTGGGACAATGTTCCAGGTGTCAATGATACACTTAGAGTGGTGGGTGGAGGAGGACTTCCTGGCAGAAAGGGTACAGCATCACCAGATACCAGGTGTATATAGCATAGCTTAAACATTAAAAATGTACGTCTATATATTCAGGAGAAGTGTTGAGCCACCCCGCTAGTGTTCCAGTTCGTTTAGGTTCGTTGAACACGAGGCAAGTTTGTCGAATGTTTGTTGATCGTTCGACGAGCAACGTTGAACACCATTGAAAACAATGGCAGGCAAACACAAACACATACAAACACATAGAAAACAATTACAAAACACCTTAAAAGGTGTCCCAAAGCAGACAAAATGCTCAGAATTAGTGTTGAGCGATACCATCAGATATCGTGAAGTATCGGATCGGATTGGATCGGACCGATACCCAAAAAGTATCGGGAAAAAAGAGGGGGAGAAGCCAGCGCTGCTTGTGGTCAGAACGTAATACATAAAGTGTGAAAACACACATTGGTTTCTATCTGTATTCAAAAATGAGACATTTAGCAAAAAATTGATCAATTGTTTGAGCTACCCCGCCACGTCAAGGCAGTCTCGTATGGGGAGTCCTACTCTACGTTTTTTATGTTCGCTGTGCCATTGCGGCCTCCTAAATGTATAAAAGCAAGACCTCATTACATGCACACTGTACCTCAAGCATTTCAGAATCGCTCCTATGGCACCAGAGAGGACAAGCGCAGATAAAGGCTAGCCAGGTCCATGCAGACATTTCAGGTCCAACCTCCACACTGCCTGACCAGCACCACAGATAAAGGACGATCCAGGCCCAGATACAGGTGCGTAATCAAATAAAGCCTAGGGCAGGGCAGGGCCGCTGTTAATGTGAACAGCAGCCTAGATCAATCACTAAGAAAACAGAAAGAATAGCGTACATGACCCAGGGCGCACGGCTACAGTGGTGGTAAGCCACAAAACCAATATCAAGAAAAAAGAGGGGGAGAAGCCAGCGCTGCTTGTGGTCAGAACGTAATACATAAAGTGTGAAAACACACATTGGTTTCTATCTGTATTCAAAAATGAGACATTTAGCAAAAAATTGATCAATTGTTTGAGCTACCCCGCCACGTCAAGGCAGTCTCGTATGGGGAGTCCTACTCTACGTTTTTTATGTTCGCTGTGCCATTGCGGCCTCCTAAATGTATAAAAGCAAGACCTCATTACATGCACACTGTACCTCAAGCATTTCAGAATCGCTCCTATGGCACCAGAGAGGACAAGCGCAGATAAAGGCTAGCCAGGTCCATGCAGACATTTCAGGTCCAACCTCCACACTGCCTGACCAGCACTAGGCTTTATTTGATTACACACCTGTATCTGGGCCTGGATCGTCCTTTATCTGTGGTGCTGGTCAGGCAGTGTGGAGGTTGGACCTGAAATGTCTGCATGGACCTGGCTAGCCTTTATCTGCGCTTGTCCTCTCTGGTGCCATAGGAGCGATTCTGAAATGCTTGAGGTGCAGTGTGCATGTAATGAGGTCTTGCTTTTATACATTTAGGAGGCCGCAATGGCACAGCGAACATAAAAAACGTAGAGTAGGACTCCCCATACGAGACTGCCTTGACGTGGCGGGGTAGCTCAAACAATTGATTAATTTTTTGCTAAATGTCTCATTTTTGAATACAGATAGAAACCAATGTGTGTTTTCACACTTTATGTATTACGTTCTGACCACAAGCAGCGCTGGCTTCTCCCCCTCTTTTTTCTTGATATTGGTTTTGTGGCTGACCACCACTGTAGCCGTGCGCGCTGGGTCATGTACGCTATTCTTTCTGTTTTCTTAGTGATTGATCTAGGCTGCTGTTCACATTAACAGCGGCCCTGCCCTGCCCTAGGCTTTATTTGATTACGCACCTGTATCTGGGCCTGGATCGTCCTTTATCTGTGGTGCTGGTCAGGCAGTGTGGAGGTTGGACCTGAAATGTCTGCATGGACCTGGCTAACCTTTATCTGCGCTTGTCCTCTCTGGTGCCATAGGAGCGATTCTGAAATGCTTGAGGTACAGTGTGCATGTAATGAGGTCTTGCTTTTATACATTTAGGAGGCCGCAATGGCACAGCGAACATAAAAAACGTAGAGTAGGACTCCCCATACGAGACTGCCTTGACGTGGCGGGGTAGCTCAAACAATTGATCAATTTTTTGCTAAATGTCTCATTTTTGAATACAGATAGAAACCAATGTGTGTTTTCACACTTTATGTATTACGTTCTGACCACAAGCAGCGCTGGCTTCTCCCCCTCTTTTTTCTTGATATTGGTTTTGTGGCTTACCACCACTGTAGCCGTGCGCGCTGGGTCATGTACGCTATTCTTTCTGTTTTCTTAGTGATTGATCTAGGCTGCTGTTCACATTAACAGCGGCCCTGCCCTGCCCTAGGCTTTATTTGATTGCGCACCTGTATCTGGGCCTGGATCGTCCTTTATCTGTGGTGCTGGTCAGGCAGTGTGGAGGTTGGACCTGAAATGTCTGCATGGACCTGGCTAACCTTTATCTGCGCTTGTCCTCTCTGGTGCCATAGGAGCGTTTCTGAAATGCTTGAGGTACAGTGTGCATGTAATGAGGTCTTGCTTTTATACATTTAGGAGGCCGCAATGGCACAGCGAACATAAAAAACGTAGAGTAGGACTCCCCATACGAGACTGCCTTGACGTGGCGGGGTAGCTCAAACAATTGATCAATTTTTTGCTAAATGTCTCATTTTTGAATACAGATAGAAACCAATGTGTGTTTTCACACTTTATGTATTACGTTCTGACCACAAGCAGCGCTGGCTTCTCCCCCTCTTTTTTCTTGATATTGGTTTTGTGGCTTACCACCACTGTAGCCGTGCGCGCTGGGTCATGTACGCTATTCTTTCTGTTTTCTTAGTGATTGATCTAGGCTGCTGTTCACATTAACAGCGGCCCTGCCCTGCCCTAGGCTTTATTTGATTACGCACCTGTATCTGGGCCTGGATCGTCCTTTATCTGTGGTGCTGGTCAGGCAGTGTGGAGGTTGGACCTGAAATGTCTGCATGGACCTGGCTAACCTTTATCTGCGCTTGTCCTCTCTGGTGCCATAGGAGCGATTCTGAAATGCTTGAGGTACAGTGTGCATGTAATGAGGTCTTGCTTTTATACATTTAGGAGGCCGCAATGGCACAGCGAACATAAAAAACGTAGAGTAGGACTCCCCATACGAGACTGCCTTGACGTGGCGGGGTAGCTCAAACAATTGATCAATTTTTTGCTAAATGTCTCATTTTTGAATACAGATAGAAACCAATGTGTGTTTTCACACTTTATGTATTACGTTCTGACCACAAGCAGCGCTGGCTTCTCCCCCTCTTTTTTCTTGATATTGGTTTTGTGGCTGACCACCACTGTAGCCGTGCGCGCTGGGTCATGTACGCTATTCTTTCTGTTTTCTTAGTGATTGATCTAGGCTGCTGTTCACATTAACAGCGGCCCTGCCCTGCCCTAGGCTTTATTTGATTACGCACCTGTATCTGGGCCTGGATCGTCCTTTATCTGTGGTGCTGGTCAGGCAGTGTGGAGGTTGGACCTGAAATGTCTGCATGGACCTGGCTAACCTTTATCTGCGCTTGTCCTCTCTGGTGCCATAGGAGCGATTCTGAAATGCTTGAGGTACAGTGTGCATGTAATGAGGTCTTGCTTTTATACATTTAGGAGGCCGCAATGGCACAGCGAACATAAAAAACGTAGAGTAGGACTCCCCATACGAGACTGCCTTGACGTGGCGGGGTAGCTCAAACAATTGATCAATTTTTTGCTAAATGTCTCATTTTTGAATACAGATAGAAACCAATGTGTGTTTTCACACTTTATGTATTACGTTCTGACCACAAGCAGCGCTGGCTTCTCCCCCTCTTTTTCCAAAAAGTATCGGGTATCGCCGATTCCGATACCGGAAACCCATGCAAGTCAATGGGGCACAAATATCGGAATTAAAATAAGCCCTTTCTTTACTTGCACATCCAGTTCGGGAGAGGGGAAGAGTGTGGGCTGTGCGTGGGCGGACACTGTGCGTGTCTGTGACTGCGGGAGGGGTCTGTACGGGCCTCTCGGGGGTCTGTGCGGGCCTGCCGGGGGTCTGTGCGGGCTGCCGGGGGTCTGTGCGGGCCTGCCGGTGGTCTGTGCGGGCCTGCCGGGCGTCTGTGCGGGCCTGCCAAGGGTCTGTGCGGGCCTGCCGGGGGTCTGTGCGGGCTGCCGGGGTCTGTGCGGGCCTGCCGACGGTTGTGTGTGTGCGGGCATCGTCCGATGGGACTACAAGTCCCATTGGGCTATGCCTGCTACAATGACAGTGATTGACACATTAGCCAATGATGGGACAGTAGTAGTCCCATCATCCAGCTAATGTGTTGAATGTAAAAAAGAAAAAAACATACATACTACATATATACTACATTCATACAACATACATACATACTATATATATACAACATACATACATACTGCATACATACTTCATATATACTAAATTCATACAACATACATACAACATACATACATACATACTACATATATACAACATACATACTACATATATACTACATTCATACAACATACATACTACATATATACTACATTCATACAACATACATGCATACTACATATATACTACATTCATACAACATACATACATAGTACATACTACATACATACTACAGACATACAACATACATAAAACATGCTACAGACATACAACCTACATACATACTACATACATACTACATACTACATACAATACATTCATACATTCATACAATACATACATATAGACATACAGTACATATAACATAGAGTACATACTCACCATCACTTGTCACTTTGATCCCCGAAGCCAGTGTCATCTGCAAAAAAATATTAAAATAACAAACAAGCAATATACACCCTGATTCGCAGAAATCCACGAGTGTCCCACGACGATCTCCCGTGGAGAACAGCAGCATCAACTGATGCGACCGCTCTCTAGTGGTCCGGGAATACAATGACAGGAGGTAGGTATCCTTCCGCACTGTATTCCTCCGCCACTGTAAAAAAAATAGTCCCTAGTCTCACTTTTGGCATTGCTGTGTGAGAAAGTTCCCACGCAGCTTTTGCCATAAAGTCAGACCAGTGAACTATAGTAACGTCTCAGTGATGCACTGCAGGAGATCATCGTGGGACACTTGTTAATTTCTGCGGATCAGGGAGTATATCGGTTGTTTGTTATTTTAATATTTTTTACAGTGAGATGACACTGGCTTCGGGGATCAAAGTGACAAGTGATGGTGAGTATGTACTCTGTTATATGTACTGTATGTCTATATGTATGTATTGTATGAATGTATGAATGTATTGTATGCTGTATGTACAGTTGTGGCCAAAAGTATTGACACCCCTGCATTTCTGTCAGATAATACTCAGTTTCTTCCTGAAAATGATTGCAAACACAAATTCTTTGGTATTATTATCTTCATTTAATTTGTCTTAAATGAAAAAACACAAAAGAGAATGAAGCAAAAAGCAAAACATTGATCATTTCAAACAAAAGTCCAAAAATGGGCCAGACAAAAGTATTGGCACCCTCAGCCTAATACTTGGTTGCACAACCTTTAGCCAAAATAACTGCGACCAACCGCTTCCGGTAACCATCAATGAGTTTCTTACAATGCTCTGCTGGAATTTTAGACCATTCTTCTTGGCAAACTGCTCCAGGTCCCTGATATTTGAAGGGTGCCTTCTCCAAACTGCCATTTTTAGATCTCTCCACAGGTGTTCTATGGGATTCACGTCTGGACTCATTGCTGGCCACCTTAGAAGTCTCCAGTGCTTTCTCTCAAACCATTTTCTAGTGCTTTTTGAAGTGTGTTTTGGGTCATTGTCCTGCTGGAAGACCCATGACCTCTGAGGGAGACCCAGCTTTCTCACACTGGGCCCTACATTATGCTGCAAAATTTGTTGGTAGTCTTCAGACTTCATAATGCCATGCACACGGTCAAGCAGTCCAGTGCCAGAGGCAGCAAAGCAACCCGAAAACATCAGGGAACCTCCACCATGTTTGACTGTAGGGACCGTGTTCTTTTCTTTGAATGCCTCTTTTTTTCTCCTGTAAACTCTATGTTGATGCCTTTGCCCAAAAAGCTCTACTTTTGTCTCATCTGACCAGAGAACATTCTTCCAAAACGTTTTAGGCTTTTTCAGGTAAGTTTTGGCAAACTCCAGCCTGGCTTTTTTATGTCTCGGGGTAAGAAGTGGGGTCTTCCTGGGTCTCCTACCATACAGTCCCTTTTCATTCCGACGCCGACGGATAGTATGGGTTCACACTGTTGTACCCTCGGACTGCAGGGCAGCCTGAACTTGTTTGGATGTTAGTTGAGGTTCTTTATCCAACATCAGCACAATCTTGCATTGAAATCTCTTGTCAATTTTTCTTTTCCGTCCACATCTAGGGAGGTTAGCCACAGTGCCATGGGCTTTAAACTTCTTAATGACACTGCGCACGGTAGACACAGGAACATTCTGGTCTTTGGAGATAGACTTGTAGCCTTGAGATTGCTCATGCTTCCTCACAATTTGGTTTCTCAAGTCCTCAGACAGTTCTTTGGTGTTCTTTCTTTTCTCCATGCTCAATGTGGTACACACAAGGACACAGGACAGAGGTTGAATCAACTTTAATCCATGTCAACTGGCTGCAAGTGTGATTTAGTTATTGCCAACACCTGTTAGGTGCCACAGGTAAGTTACAGGTGCTGTTAATTACACAAATTAGAGAAGCATCACATGATTTTTTGAACAGTGCCAATACTTTTGTCCACCCTCTTTTTTATGTTTGGTGTGGAATTATATCCAATTTGGCTTTAGGACAATTCTTTTTGTGTTTTTTCATTTAAGACAAATTAAATGAAGATAATAATACCAAAGAATTTGTGTTTGCAATCATTTTCAGGAAGAAACTGAGTATTATCTGACAAAATTGCAGGGGTGTCAATGCTTTTGGCCACAACTGTATGTAGTAAGTATGTAGTATGTAGTATGCATGTATGTATGTTGTATGAATGTAGTATATATGTAGTATGTATGTAGTATGTATGCATGTTGTATGAATGTAGTATATATGTAGTATGTGTGCTGTATGAATGTTATATATATGTAGTATGTATGTTGTATGAATGTAGTATATATGTAGTATGTAGTATGTATGTATGCTGTATAAATGTAGTATATATGTAATATGTATGTAGTATGTATGTTGAATGATTGTAGTATATGTGAAGTATGTATGTAGTATGTATGTATGTTGTATGAATGTAGTATATATGTAGTATGTATGTATGTATGCTGTATGAATGTAGTATATATGTAGTATGTATGTAGTATGTAGTATGTATGTTGTATGAATGTCGTATATATGTAGTATGTATGTATGCTGTATGAATGTAGTATATATGTAGTATGTATGTAGTATGTATGTTGTATGAATGTAGTATATATGTAGTATGTAGTATGTATGTATGCTACATGAATGTAGTATGTATGTTGAATGAATGCAGTATATATGAAGTATGTATGTAGTATGTATGTATGTTGTATGAATGTAGTATATATGTAGTATGTATGTATGTATTTAGTATGTATGTTTGTTGCATGATTGTAGTATATATGTAGTATGTAGTATGTATGTATGCTGTATGAATGTAGTATATATGTAGCATGTATGTAGTATGTATGTATGCTGTATGAATGTAGTATATATGAAGTATGTATGTTGTATGAATGTAGTATATATGTAGTATGTATGTATGTAGTATGTATGTTTTTTTTACATTCAACACATTAACCGGATGATGGAACTACTACTGTTCCATCATTGGCTAATGTGTCAATCACTGTCATTGTAGCAGGCATAGCCCGATGGGACTTGTAGTCTCATCGGACTATGGCTGCACATGCACACAACCCCCGGCAGGCCCGCACAGACCCCCGGCATGCCCGCACAGACCCCCGGCATGCCCGCACAGACCCTCGGCATGCCCGCACAGACCCTTGGCATGCCCACACAGACCCCTGGCAGGCCCGCACAGACCCCCGGCAGCCCCGCACAGAACCCCGGCAGCCAACATAGACCCCCGGCTGGCCCGCACAGACCCCCGGCAGGCCCGCACAGACCCCCGGCAGCCTGCACAGACCCCCGGCAGGCCCGCACAGACCGCGCATCATGATGCGCACAGACCGCGCATCATGATGACATCATTTCAGCAGCCAATCACAGCCACAACACTGGCTCATTGCATTATGGGAACTTCCGATTCCTGTATTCGATATTGTAAAAATGTCGGTACTCGGTATCGGAATTCCGATACAGCGAATATCGGCCGATACCCGATATTTGCAGTATCGGAATGCTCAACACTACTCAACACTACTCAGAATACAAAAATAACATATGGAAAACAGCAACTACATTTAGAAAAGAGGTGGAGGAGTAAAAGGAGGAAGAGGAGACACAGATATACGCATGTCATGCCCTTATGAAGTCAAGAAAGGCTGGAATAAAAATGTAAAATACCAAAAAACAGTAAAAATCTGAAATCGAAGACGATCATATACCGTCGGACTTCCCACCATAAATTAGACCAACTGCCGATCGGGCGGCGTTATTCCCACGAACCTCCGAACAGTGTCCATGAAGGCAAAGTGGTTGGTTTCTGGGGGGCAGTATGGTTGCAAAGCTGAACCTTAAAGGAATGTCCAGAAGGGCACCACCAGGAGTGGAGCCTGCGGCTTAATTCGACTCCACCCGGGAAACCTCAACCATGCCAGCTACAGAAAAGATTGACAGATTGCAAGCTTTGTCGATTCTGTGGGTGGTGGTGGATGTCCGTTTTTAGTTGTGCTAGCGATTTGTCAGCTTAATTCCGTTAACGAATGAGACTCCGGCATGCCCCCGTGGTACGCGTCAAGCTTACTATAGGGACACGCAAGGCTCTGGCGAGATCGATCAATAATAGGTCTGTCATGCCCTTACATGTCCGGGGCTGCATGCGCGCTACACTGAAAGGTCCAGCGTGTGTCGCTTACAGGTGCAGATAACCCGCTGAACCCCGTTAGTGATGGGGATCTGGTGATTCCAATTCTTCCCCGAGAACGAGAATTTCCCAGTAAGTGCAGGTCAACCGGAATTCCGGAATTAGGCCTAACCGGCATTCCAGAAAAAATTACAAAATTAAGTGTCCAAACCACAGGTGCTGTAGCTTGCTTAACAGCTGGGCTCCTATGCTAAGTAGCACGCAGTTCTTACATAAACAGGTGGCATAGCTAGGTTCACAGGTGGGCAACTCTGCTGAGTATCAGACAGTGCTTACATAAACAGGCGGCATAGCTAGGCTCACAGGTGGGCTCCTCTGCTGAGCAGTAGACACCGGTACTAGTCCCAAAGTATTCACTGGGCTAAATGGAGTTAAAAAATGGTTCTTACATAAACAGGCGGCACAGCTTGGTTCACGGGTGGGCTCCTCTGATGAGTAGCAGACACAGTTACTAGGCCCAAAGTATTAACTGTGCTAAATGCAGTCAAAAACTGGTTCTTTCATAAACAGGTGGCATAGCTAGGTTCACTGGTGGGCTCCTCTGCTGAGTAGCACACAGTGCTACAAGGCCCAAAAGGATTTTCTGGACAAGATGCGGTAAAGAATATTTAGAAACACACACGGTGTAGCTCCTTGACAGGTGTACTACACCGCTTGCTACCACACACTGCTACTATGCCATGAAACAGTCTATTAACATTGAAAACCATTATTAATGTTAAAATGAAGTTACGCTTTTGGTGAACGAACCGATCTCGAATGGACCCTCGAACAGCCAAATTTTAAGCAAAGTGTTCGAGTTCGACAAACGGCTCGAACACCGCTCAAAACAGCTGGAATTTTAACTTGGCAAACAGGTCGACTCGAACACCGCTCATCTCTAATCAGGAGGGAGACTCAGACGTTCTCAGGCCCAGTAGGGATTCGACAAGATTGTAGAAAGTTGAGAAAGGGTACAGTATCACCGGATAACCGGTATATATGTAGCATAGTTTACACATTAAAAACCTATGTCTATATATCAGGAGGCAGACTCAGAGGGTCTCAGGCCCAGTATGGATTTGACGTGATTGTACAAAGTTGAGAAAGGGTACAGTATCACCGGATAACAGGTGTATATATAGCATAGTTTAAACATTAAAAACCTATGTCTATATATCACGAGGCAGACTCAGAGGGTCTCAGGCCCAGTATGGATTTGACATGATTGTACAAAGTTGAGAAAGGGTACAGTATCACCGGATAACAGGTATATATAGCATAATTTAAACATTAAAAACCTATGTCTATATATCAGGAGGCAGACTCAGATGGTCTCAAGCCCAGTATGGATTCAACGTGATTGTAGAAAGTTGAGAAAGGGTACATTATCACTGGATAGCAGGTATATATAGCATAGTATAAACATTAAAAATCTGCATGTATATTTCCGGAGTCTGACAAAGACACTCGCAGCCTCAGTAAGGATTAGACAAGAATCTAAAAAGTAGAAAAAGGGTTATGTATTCGAAGCGTACACCAGTATACACTGTTGGGGTATTTTTCAGTCTTCATATATATTTCAGTCTCAGTAAGACAGTCCAGACTCTCCACAAGAGGAAACGAGATGGATACAAGTACAGACGGAAAGTCGACTGATTGCAGAAATTTTGGAATTACTAATCACGGTAAAAACTCCCGAGAGAATTCTCAGAGGCGATGCTGACCCTCAATTACTTTGTCTGTGGAGACAACGAAAACAGTTCTTGTGAAGAAAGGTTTGCTGTATCGCAGTACAGTGGAACCCATCACTGTTACTCATCTCCATCAAATTGTGATCACAGGGACAGATGTAGACATTGTCCTCACTGCCTATCATGATCTGTCAGGTAACTTTGGAGTGCAAAAGACACAAGTCACAGGCCGTAGGCGATTCTATTGGATTGGAATGAGAGGACACATTTAAAAATGTGGGCAGGAATGTCACACGTCTGTGAGTCGGAAAACCGTGAAAGCTGATGATAAACCACCACTGCATCTCATTGTGAGTCTATGTCCATAAAAAATGGAAGCCATTGATCATCTGAAGATAGAGCCCAGCAGGACAGGGCATAGCTACATCTTCACCATCATCTATCATTTCACCAAATTTGAATTGGCAGTCCCAGTGAAGTATTTAACAGGCCACACTACACAGTGGTGGAGCAAGGAGAGGTAAGTATTGTAAGTGCTGGTGGCCTGAGCAAGCAGGAGGCCCACTCGTGGGTGGCAGTACTGGCACAGGGCCCCTCATAGTACGTCGGTGTGTCTGACAGCGGGTATGCACCCCCACCGTCATAGACACTTGATTCTACTATGAGGGACCTTGTGCCAGTGGCGTTGCCAAAGTGTGTGCCCACCCACCTGTCCAGGGCAACGGCACTCGCATGGGTGCGTGCTCCAGGTGGTGACCCCGGCCCTGTGGGGGAAGGCAGCCTAGTTAGGGAGGTGGAAAAAATGGCATATGTTGATGTTGGACATTCAGCAGCTGCAAATGGAGTAATTGGAGAAGTCCGCGGAAGAGGAGGACAAAAGCAAGCCATTTTTCTGGCAACCTACGTGTCAGCAGGGGAGGGTGGGACAAAATCCTTTGAAACCCATGCATGGTTCATTTTAATAAAGGTTAGATCATCAACATTTTGGGTCAACAGACGGGTCCTTTTTTCTGTCAGGATTGATCCAGCAGCACTGAAGACTCGTTCAGATAACACACTAGCAGCAGGGCAAGCGAGCTCCTGTAAGGCATATTGTGCCAATTCAGGCCAGGTGTCAAGTTTACTGGCCCAATAGTCAAAGGGGAATGACCGGTGAGGGAGAACATCGATATGGAAGGAGAAGTAGTTTGTTACCATAGTTGACAACTGCTGTCTCCTGTCACTTTTGATCGATGCAGTATTACCAGTTGTGTGAGCGGTACTTGAAAAATCAGTCCACAACATGGTCATGAAACCCCTGTGTCCAACGCCACTTCGGCTGTGTGCACCACGAACACCTCTGCCATGTTGCCCCCTACGGCTCGTTGGAAAAACATCGCCACCGCTGTGTGCTGGGAATGCCTCAAACAAACGGTTTACCAGAGTTGCTTGTTTGTTAGTCAATATTAGCTCTAGGTTCTCCTGTGGCATGATATTTTGGAATTTGCCTTTCTAGCGTGGATCCAGGATGCTGGCCAACCCAGTAGTCATCATCGTTCATCATTTTGGCAAAGCAGGGGTCCCTTTTTAGGATCTGCAAGGCATAATTAGTCATGTGGGCCAATGTTCCAGGTGTCAATGATGCCCTGCGAGTGCTGGGTGGAGGAGCACTTTCTGGCAAATCAACATCCCTCCAGTCATGCACAAACCCTGTACCTGACATAGCCACGCCAACATTTTGTCTTGCCCCCTGAGAAGCATCCTTCTCCCCAAAATAATCATCCCCATCATCCTCTTCCTCCTCTTCTTCCTCTTCTTACTCCACCTCATCCACAAGACTTCCCTGAGCAGACAATGGCTGACTGTCATGGAGGCTTCCCTCCTCCTCTTCCTCCTCGGCTGCAGACGCCTGCTCCTTAATGTGTGTCAAAGTTTGCACGAGCAGACGCATAAGTGGGATGCTCATGCTTATGATGGCATCATCTGCGCTTACCATCTGTGTGCATTCCTCAAAACACTGAAGGACTTTACAGAGGACTTTCAGCTTCGACCACTGCACACCAGACAACTCCATGTCTGCCTGCAAACTGCCTGCCCATGTATTCTCCCACAAATAAATTACAGCGCACAGCCTCTGAACCATGTGCAGGGTGGAGTTCCACCTTGTTGCAATGTTGATAATTAGGTGGTGCTTGGGAAGGTGGAGCAATCGCTGCAGCTTCTGCATACGATTGGAGTGTACGGGCCACCGGCGGATGTGCGAGCACAGTCTTTGCACCTTATAGAGCAGCGATGTTAACTCCGGATAATTATTGAGGAAGCACTGCACCACCAGGTTCAAGGTGTGAACCAGGCAAGGTATGTGTGTCATGATCCAAGGTGAATCTGACAAGTAAATGGACAAAGTGAACTTTTTTCCTTTGGCTTGGTGCCAAAGAGGGTTTATTGCCCCCTGTGGCCATTAGAATTATTACACGTGGTGTTGTTTGTTCTAAGTTGCCCCGGTGGTGGTGAGTGGTATTACACTTTAGTTTTAATGTGCACGTATTACAAATCAGGTGTGAGGCTCTATAAAAGAGTTTCAGGTGTGTTTGATGATTGGTGGAGATTGATAGTTCGTCATTTGGGAAGCAAGCCTGGGTGATGAAGGAGCTGAATGAGAGTCCTGGGCAGCCCATCCAGAGGGGTTGAGTCAGCTATGGAGTCTGCAAGGGGTGCTGGCATGGATTGGTGGAGTTCAACGTTTGTGTCAGCAAGAAGGGCTGGCATGGCGTGGTGGAGTCGCAGTTTATGGTGTCAGCAGGAAGTGCTTGCATGGCTTGGTGGAGTGGCAACTATGGTGAGAGTTGCACTCAGCATGCTGGACTTGGTTGCTGAAAGTTGAACTCAAGCATGCTTGACTTCTTGGCAGAAAAGTTGGACTCGAGCATGCTGGACTTTTTGGCAGAAGCTGGACTCATCTTTGGGACTCTGTTTACTGGGCAGCTGCAACTGGTGGTGGACTCTGCTCCAAGGCTGCACTACGGTGATGGATCCGGTTCTGGTGATGGATCCGGTTGGAGGAGAAGATGCAGGCAGGTGGTGGGCTCTGCTGCTAGGAGCGTATACAACAGAGCAAAGCAAAGTGGTGTTTCCCCTGTATTGTCATTTTCCCTTATGTGTGTTTAGTGGAGTGGTGGGATTAGTTTCCGCACCGACCAATTACCTAGTGAGAGTTTAGGTGCAGGGCGAGTCAGGGTTTGAGGTACGTGTGCGTCGCCCAGTGCGGAACGGCATAGGGAACGTTAGGAGTGCAAGGACACTGCTTCAGGGGAGTACAGGAGGTCTCCACATCCCTATTCCCTAACGCAGGGCCCACCATTGTTATTGTTACCCAGGTTTCCCCTTTATTATTTAAATTCGCCTTACTGGATGAAGGGTTTCCAGACTACTGTATATATTACGTGTATTACCTTAACTCTCCAGTTGGAGGCGGTGTATCCAGCTGCACATTTTATTATTTAAATTTGACCTACTGGAGGCAGTGTATCCAGGGTCACGCGTGTCATGGGTTCGCCTTGCGGTACTCGCTGCGTCCAGACACACGTGACCGTGACATTGTGTCTGAGTTTTGAAAGGGCTATGTCTGCCACAAAATTCCGGCTGTTATCACTAACTACCTTGCCTGCCTCAAGATGTAGACTGCCCAGCCATGACTCAGTTTGTTGCTGCAAGTAGTCAGCCAGTATCTCCGCGGTGTGTCTGTTGTCGCCCAAACACATCATCTTCAACACAGCCTGCTGACGCTTACCACTAGCTGTAAGATAGGGGGACACCTCATGTGCAACACTGGCAGCTGCGGATGGAGTGCTCGTGTGACTGCGCTCTGTGGACGAACTTTCGTTTCTGGAGGAGGAGGAGGGTCGAACTCCTACAGCCAACTGTTTCCTATACTATGGGCTAGGCAGCACTGTCCCACCGCCGCTGTCCCCTGTGGACCCTGCATCCACCACAATAATCCAGTGATGGACACGTAACGGCCCTGGCCATGCCTACTGGACCATGCATCTGTTGTGAGGTGCACCTTTCCACTCACTGATTGCTTGAGTGCATAGACAATGTGGTCTTTCACATGCACGTGGAGGGCTGGGATGGCTTTTCACGAAAAGAAGTGCTGACTGGGTAGGTCATAGCATGGTACTGCATAGGCCATGAGCTCGCGGAAAGCTTTGCTTTCAACCAACCGGTAGGGCATCATCTCTAACAAGATTAGTTTGGCAATGTGGGCATTCAAAGCCAGTGTACGCGGATGAGAGGATGAGTACTTTCCTGTCCTACTCAGAGTCTCTGGCAGGGTGAGCTGGACTTGAGAGCTGCATATGGTGGAACTAGTGGTGGACATGGCAGACTGAGAGAGGGTTGGTGATGGTGATGGCTGTTGGTGGTGTTGCTGATGGCCTAGATTCAGTCTTTCGTAGGAATAACATTGTGATTCCATGACTGCTTTGCCCTTGCGACGACACCTCGACATTTGCTGCTGGTGGTGTGCTAACCGGTGGGCTTACAGTGGGGGAAGCGATGTAGCGTTGCTGACTACCTTTATTCGGAGCAGGTGCACATGTGGTACGTGAGGTTTGGTAGTCCGTCCACGCTTGCAAGTGCATGGTGGTTAAATGTCTAAGCATGCAACTGGTATTCAAATTTCTCAGATTTTTCCCTCGGCTAAAGGTCTTTGCGAACTTCTTACAGATAACTTTTGCCTGATCATTAGGATTGTGTTCAAAAAAGTGCCACACTGCACTCTTCCTACTATGGAAGACATTTTGAGACCTTGCACGCTGTGCTAATTTGACCTTCTGGCCAAGCTGTCCTGCAACACTTTTGGTTTTTGGAACACGTTTTTGGACTGCTACGGTCCTGCCAGATAACAGCTGTTGCGATGTCGATGCCTGCGGCGGATCCTCCTCCTCCTCTTCTGAGCTATTGGCAGCGGCACCCTCTACCCCCAATATATGCCAATCTGGGTCAACAACTGGGTCATCCATCACCTCCTCTTCAATTTCATGTGCACCTTCCTCTGTGTCACCGTGTAAGGTGGTATAGTATGCGGGAAGGGGCACCTGAGTTTCATCAGGGTCAGATTTTGCCTCAGTACACTGCGAGGACAATGTAGTGCTCTGAGTGAATGTACCAGCAGAAAAATCTAGCAGTGGCTGTGCATCAGTGCACTCCATGTCAGATTCATCTTGGACTGGGGAATTCACGATTTGACTTGCTAACCCAGGCATGGTATGTGAAAAGAGCTCCATGGAGTAATCGGTAGTGTGGCCTGCCGCATCCTTCACTTTTGGTAGGGGTGAAGGACACAAGGAAAGGTGTTGTTCCTGACCAGGAGCCTCCACTTACGACTCAGTGCTTTTATTTTTTGGGAGGCTGTGTTAGCAATCTAAGCCAAAACTTGTTCCTGAAGCTCCGGCTTTAAAAGTGGTTTACTTACTCCGAGAAAAGAGAGCCTTCGAGGCCTTGTGGAGCCACACAATGACGCAGGCTCAACACCTCCTGCCTTAGGTGCTATTGTGCTTTTGCCACTACCAACAGATGCAACACCACCACCATCGGGACCAGCTGGCAACCCCCGCCCACTTCCATGGCGTCTTCCACCATACTTCCGCATTTTTGTGAAAATGTACCCATAATACCACCAGCTATATGGTACTGTAAAACAAGGTAGAAGGTGTATCTACTATTGGTGAGAATTTGAATCTCACTATAGATTTGAGGACGCTGAACTATTGTCTCAGGCCCAGTAGAGATTACACCTCAATGTAACAGGCTGAAATTGGATGGTGTATGACAAGGTGGAGGGTGTCTATAGTATTGGTGAGAATTTGAATCTCACTATAGATTAGAGGATGCAGAACTATTGTCTCAGGCCCATGAGAGATTACACCTCAATGTAACAGGCTGAAATTGGATGGTGTATGACAAGGTGGAGGGTGTCTATAGGATTAGTGAGAATTTGAATCTCACTATAGATTTGAGGACGCTGAACTATTGTCTCAGGCCCAGGAGAGATTACACCTCAATGTAACAGGCTGAAATTGGATGGTGTATGAAAAGGTGCAGGGTGTCTATAGGATTGGTGAGATTTTGAATCTCGCTATAGATTTGAGGACGCAGAACTATTGTCTCAGGCCCAGGAGAGATTACACCTCAATGTAACAGGCTGAATTTTGGATGGTGTATGACAAAGTGGAGGGTGTCTGTTGGATTGGTGAGAATTTGAATCTCACTATAGATTTGAGGACGCAGAACTATTGTCTCAGGCCCAGGAGAGAGTACACCTCAATGTAACTGTCATGATCCTGGATGGATCTGACAGATTAAATGCACAAAGTAACCTTTTTTTTTCCTTTGGCTATGTGCCAAAGGTGGTTTTGCCCCCGGTGGCCATTAGGGTCATTGCACTGTGGTGGTTTCAGTTGTAGTTTTCCCCCCGGTGGCCATTAGTGTCATTGCACTCTGGTTACCTTAGTTTGTGCACGTGATTATGTAACAGGTGTGATTGCTCTATAAAAGTGTGTCAGGTGTGTCAATCACGGTTGGTGATAGTTCCTCATTTGCAAGCAAGCCTGGGTAAAGAATGGAGCTGAAGGAGAGTCACTGGCAGCCCAGTCAGAGTGCCGGAGTAGCAGCTATGTTGTCTGCAAGGAGGGCTGGCATGGATTGGTGGAGTGTCAGCTATGGTATCTGCAAGGAGGTCTGGCATTGCTTGGTGGAGTGGCAGCTATGGTGTAGAGCTGCACTCAGGATGTTGGACTCAGTTGCGGAAGGCTGGACTCAAAATGTTGGACTCTTTGGCAGAAAAGCTGGACTCATTTGCTGGACTCTGTTTCTGGACAGCTGCACGCAGGTGTGGACTCTGTTGGCTCCAAGGCTGCACTATGGTGCTGAGAAGAGTCCTGGAGTGGCAGCTATGGTGTCAGCAAGGAGTTTGTGGAAAGCTTAGGGGAGTGGCAGCTATGGTATACAACTGCACTCAGTTGCTGGACTCTTTTGCTGAAGCTGCACTCAGGTGCTGAACCTCATTGCTGGACAGTACACCCAGATGTTGGACTCGGTGGAGGAAAAGATGCACGCAGGTGGTGGGCTCTGTTGCTGGGAGTGTAAAAACAGAGCAAAACTAAGTGGTGTTCCCCTGTTTTGTCACTTTTCCTTATGTGTGTTTAGTGCAGTGGTGGGATTAGTTTCCGCACCGACCAATTCCCTAGTGAGGGTTAAGGTGCAAGGCGAGTCAGGGTTTTTAGGTTCCTGATCGGCGCCCGGTGCGGAACCAGCTTAGGGAATGTTAGGAGTGTAGAGACACTGACTCAGGGGAGTGCAGGAGGTCTCCACTTCCCTGTTCCCTATCGCAGGGCCACCATGGTTATTGTTTCCCAGGTTTTCCCTATCCCCTTGTCTGATTGAATTAGTTACCGGCCTGTGGGCTGTGTCACACTGTACAATTACACGTGCTGTGTCCTGTTGTATCGGTTACTGGCCAGCTGGCCGTGTCACACAGGACGGGGCACGTGACAGTAACAGGCTGAAATTGGATGGTGTATGACAAGGTGGAGGGTGTTTATAGGATTGGTGAGAATTTGAATCTCACTATAGATTTGAGGACGCAGAACTATTGTCTCAGGCCCAGGAGAGATTACACCTCAATGTAACAAGCTGAAATTGGATGGTGTATGACAAGGTGGAGAGTGTCTATAGGATTGGTGAGAATTTGAATCTCACTATAGATTTGAGGACGCAGAACTATTGTCTCAGGCCCAGGAGATATTACACCTCAATGTAACAGGCTGAAATTGGATGGTGTATGACAAGGTGGAGGGTGTCTATAGGATTAGTGAGAATTTGGATCACACTAGAAATTTGAGGACACTGACAATGATGCTCTCAGTCCAAGTATGGACGCAGGCAGCCTAATAAGCAGGACTGCTGCACACACAAAAGGGTGGAAAAATGAACGCTTAGTAACTGTGCAGAAAAGAGGAAGAAAAGTATTTTTGCTTTTAAAAAAGCAGTTTGCACAGGAGTATGCAAACAGCAGTGCAGCTATCAGGGAACATTATAAGGCAGTCTAATAACCAACAGAGCTGATGCACAAAAATAGAGCCTCCCCTGTCACTGCACACAAAGTGTTGTGTTGTAAGTAGTGTTGAGCTTTCCGATACCACAAGTATCGGGTATCGGCCGATATTAGCTGTATCGGAATTCCGATACTGACTTCCGATACTTTTTTCATATCGGATACCGGAATCGGAAGTTCCCATAATGCTATCAGCCCGCTTGCTTTGATTCAGCCAATGGGATTCCTCAGAAGTGTGGGCACATCCTGTTAGGCATGTAGGCATGTTAACTATTGGCATGGCTGTGATTGGCTGCTGAAATGATGTCATGATGCACTATAAAAGCCACTGCCGCCGCCATTTCAGGTCACTCTGCTGTGAATTCATTTAGGGACAGGCTGCTGTTGAAGACTGTGAGAGACAGTTAGAAATAGCGATTCTCAAAACAATATTGTGCTTTACCCAGGCTACATAAACCACCACTGTAGCTTGCTTTTCCCTAGCAGCAGTGTTCACAGCTGTCTGCAAGGGCTGTGTGAGTGCAACTCACGCTGTGGAGTGGGTCCTGCAGCCACGTCTGGTTGTAGGCCGCCCAGCGTGCCTCACTGCTGCCTCATACATATTTTTCTTTTTGAGCTGCTTATTTTTTTAAAAATTCTATCTAGTGTGCTTCCATCCGTATCCATATACGTTGGTTGCAAACACTAGTAGTAGACAGTGGAGCCTTTCTGCAGCCTTTCAGTGCTAGTGCCCACTTAGCTGCACTGTTCACGGCTGTCTGAGAGGTCTCTGACTGTGTGTGAGTGCTGCTCACACTGAGTAGTGTGTCCTGCAGCTACGTCTGGTTGTAGGCCGCTCAGCGTGTCACTGCCTCACACATTTTTCTTTTATTGCAGCTCATTTTTTCTCCTATTAGTGTGCATCCATCCGTATCCATATACTGTGGTTGCAAACACTCTAGGAGTACACAGTGGAGCCTTTCTGCAGCCTGTCAGTGCTAGTGCCCACTTAGCTGCACTGTTCGCGGCTGTCTGAGAGGTCTCTGACTGTGTGTGAGTGCAGCTCACGCTGAGTAGTGTATCCTGCAGCTACGTCTGGTTGTAGGCTGCTCAGCATGCGTCACTGCCTCACACATATATTTCTTTAATTGCAGCTCATTTTTTCTTCTCCTATTAATGTGCATCCATCCATATCCATCTACATTGGTTGGTTGCAAACACTATATAGGAGTAGATAGAGGAGCCTTTTTTCTGGCTTGTGCCCTTCAGCTGCAGCCAGATTAGTATTACCCAATTTTTTTGGAGCCTCATCTTTTGCATTGTAGGTTACCTGCCTGCATTGTAATAGCTCCAGAAAGTTGGTGATACTCTGACTTTCAAATCTTTGGTCACATCCTTTTAGTTTTTTTTCCCCAAAAAAAAACAACAAAGTTCACCAAACACTACATTTGAAAGTTGTGTAGGCCACATTAGCTCCCATTAAAGTGCAGTCGACACACGCACTTCATAAAATTAGTGTTTCTTATACCTGTAACCAGCTGTACAGGAATAAGCACACTAAGGCCCCCCTTTGTACTTTTCTGCCTATCTTTCTCAGTCTAGGAAGATGAAGAAGGCAGGGAGTAAGGCTAATTTCACACTTGCTTTTTTTTGCAGCGCGTTTTTCCCGCAAAAAACGCATTGAAAAAACGCATACAAACGCATACAAATGCTTCGTTTTTTTCTAGCATTTTTATGAGCATGCATGAAAAAAACGCAGCGTTTTTATGCGTTTGTATGCGTTTTTAGTGCGTTTTTACCGCGTTTGCTTTTTTTTCCAACATTAGGTGGCCCCTCACACTAACCCAAACCATGACTTTACTAACCCTAACCCTGACCCTAACCCTAACCCTGACCCTAACCCTAACCCTAACCCTGACCCTAACCCTTAACCAAACCATACTAACCCTAACCCTAACCCTAAACCCTAGCTAACCCTAACCCTAGCCCTAAACCCCCTTAACTAACCCTAACTCTAACCCAAACACCTAAATTCCATTGTCCAACTAATGGTAAAAAAAAAACGCATGCGCAAAAAAACGCATACATAAGCATGCCAATGCGCACATATGCGCACCCATAGAATCATAGAATCATAGAATCGTAGAGTTGGAAGGGACCTCCTGGGCCATCTGGTCCAACCCCCTGCTCAAAGCAGGATTCGCTAAATCATCCCAGTCAGATGTCTGTCCAGCCTCTGTTTGAAGACTTCCATTGAAGGAGAACTCACCACTTCTCGTGGCAGCCTGTTCCACTCATTGATCACTCTAACTGTCAAAAAGTTTTTTCTAATATCTAATCTGTGTCTCCTCCCATTCAGTTTCATCCCATTGCTTCTAGTCTTTCCTTGTGCAAATGAGAATAAAGTTGATCCTTCTACAATGTGACAGCCCTTTAGATATTTGTAGACAGCTATTAAGTCTCCTCTCAGTCTTCTCTTTTGCAAACTAAACATTCCCAAATCCTGCAACCTTTCCTCATAAGACAGGGTTTGCAGACCGGTCACGATTCTGGTCGCTCTTTTCTGAACTTGCTCCAGTTTGTTGATGTCTTTTTTAAAATGTGGTGCCCAAAACTGGACAAAATATTCCAGATGAGGTCTGACCAAAGAGGAGTAGAGGGAAATAATGACTTCACGTGATCTAGACTGTATGCTTCTGTTAATACATCCTAGAATTGCATTTGCCTTTTTTGCTGCTGCATCACACTGTTGACTCATATTCAGTCTGTGATCTATTAGTATACCCAAGTCTTTTTCACATGTGCTGTCACTTAGCCCTATTCCTCCCATTCTATATATGCTTTTTCCATTTTTATTGCCCAGATGTAGTACTTTGCATTTCTCCCTGTTAAAAACCATTCTGTTTGTTGCTGCCCACTTCTCCAGTTTATTTAAATCTTTTTGAATCCTCTCTCTCTCTTCTCTAGTATTAGCTATCCCTCCTAGCTTTGTGTCATCAGCAAATTTAATCAGTTTACCCTCAATGCCTTCATCTAAATCGTTGATAAAGATGTTGAACAATACAGGGCCCAGGACAGAGCCCTGTGGTACCCCACTTGAGACATTCTTCCAACTGGATGTGCAGCCATTTACGACCACTCTTTGGGTCCGATCACTAAGCCAGTTATGAATCCACCTAACAGTTGCCTTGTCCATTCCATACTTAATCATTTTTTCAATAAGGATTGTATGAGAGACTTTGTCATACAATAGACTTATAATGGGTGTCTTGCTGTAAAAAAACGCATTGCGTGCGCATGCGTTTTTTTGAGGCAAGTCGGACGCCCAAAAAATGCAACAGGATGCATTTTGTGCGCCCGAGCGCATACCGCAAAAAAACGCATGCGCGGAAAAACGCATACAAGCGCATGTGTATGCGCACATAAGCGCATCCCATGCACAGTATAGGAAAAAAAACGCATGCGTTTTTTAGTGCAAAAATACCGCGAAAAAAAAACGCAAGTGTGAAACCAGCCTAAGGCACGTGGCCGTGGGCGTGGAGTTTCAGCAGGGAGAGGACGTGGGGATTCTGAAGGGATAGGACGTGGGGATTCTGCAGGGAGAGGACGTGGGGATTCTGTGCCTGCTGTTGGCACCAGTGAGTCAGCATCCCCCAGTTTTAGCAGGCAACAGTCCTTTATGCGCAGCTTTGTAGGACCTCACCGTACCCCACTGCTGCGGGAGGAACAAATTGAAGCTGTTGTTGGATGGATGGCAGCTAACGCATCGACTTCAATTACTTCCACATCCTCTCAGGGCCAGAGCACCGAAGAGCAACCATCTGTCTCCTCACCACCTGCCAAAGTGCCCAGGCAGTCAGAGAGCCCTGGACAGGAGCCATCACAGTCTCTACTTCTGTTCTCGGAATCTGTTGGTTTGGAAAGAGGGGGCCAGCCAAGCAGCATTCCAGAATGTGAAGAAGAGGGAGTATGCAGTGATGCGCAACTTCTTTGTCCCTCTGAATCTGAAGAGGCGGGTGGGCCAGTGCCTATGGTCAGCACACCTCAGTACGCATCAGATGATGACGAGACTCAGTTACCACTTTCTGGTGCGTACGGTGCTGGCGAGACAACCCAGGAGAAGCAGGTGTTTCAAGAGGGGAGTGTAGATGATGAGGTCCTTGACCCATCATGGAGTGAGGAACAGGAAGGTGGTGGGAGCAGCTCTGAGGAAGAGATTCCCCGAATGGCCAAAACCGGAGGGAGAGGGAGGGGGCAGACTTGGTTGCCTGTAGCCTCTTCGGCACCCGTTAGGAGCATTCCACTTTCAAAAGGCAAAAAGGGCGCTCCCAAGACTTGCAGTGCGTGGTCCTTTTTTGACACAGTTGCAGATGAAATTTGCTTTGTCAAATGCCAGCTGTGTCATCAAAAGAGGGAAAAATGTCAGCAAACTCAATACCACTAATATGTGGAAACATGTGCGGACCAAGCAAGAGCTGGAGTTACACAGACACACTGAAGACGTAGGCCAACGTACAGTACCACCTACCACCTCTTCAGCTCCTGTTGGGGCCTCTTCCTTCAGCTCACACACAGCTGGTTCGGCTTCCTCAAAGGATCGCCAAGGAAGAACCTCTGGCACTGTTGTCCTGAGACCCTGTGACATTCCACCCACAGTACCACGTTCCAAGTCATCCTCACACTCCCAGGCCACTCGACAGCCATCGGTAGCACAGGCATGGGAGAAAGGGCGGCCATACTCGGCAAACCATCCCCGAGCACAGGCTCTGAATGCTGGCATTGCCAAACTACTGGCCCTTGAAATGCTGTCATTCAGGCTGGTGGAGACTGACACCTTCCGGGACTTCATGGCATTGGCAGTCCCACAATACACTGTGCCCAGACGCTTTTATTTCAGCAGGTGAGCCGTCCCTGCCCTGCAGAAACATGTGGAGGCAAACATAAAGCATGCGCTACTAAACGCTGTCAGTAGCAAGGTCCACCCTACCACCGATGCGTGGACCAGTAACCATGGACAGGGACGATACCTTTCCCTCACTGCCCATTGGGTCAATGTTGTGGAGCCGGGTACAGATCTGGAGAGTGGCGCTCTACGTGTTCTGCCAACTCCACGGATTGCAGGAATCCAGTCTGTACACATTGACTCCTCCTCCTACTCCAGTTCCTCTGAAACAGCGCAGCAGGAGCCTGTTACGACCGATATGAGCACAGCCATGGCCAAACGTCAACAGGCCGTACTGAAATTAATTTAATTGGGGAATCGAAGCCACACAGCGCAGGAGCTCTGGAATGCCATCAAGCAGGAGAGCGACGTGTGGTTTCTGCCAGCGAATCTCCAGCCGGGCTTGGTAGTGTGTGACAATGGCCGAAATCTGGTGGCAGCTCTTGGCCTTTGCAACCTCACTCACATCCCATGTCTGGCACATGTGCTCAACTTGGTCGTGCAGAGCTTTCTGAGGGACTATCTGGATCTTGATGCACTGCTGCACAAGGTCCGCAGAGAGTGCGATCACTTGCGGCGTTCCAGCACGGCAAGATCACGCCTTACTGCTCTGCAGCGCCGATTACGCCTTCCGGAACATCGCATCATATGTGACCTATCCACCAGGTGGAATTCAACGTTACATATGTTGGAGCGGTTGTGTGAGCAGCAGGCAGCAGTCATGGCGTACCAGTTGCATCAGGCGCAAACAAGTCGCAATGTGCGCCGGTCACACTTCAGCACCACTGAGTGGGCCTCTATGAAGGACATCTGCTTCGTTTTGCGTGCCTTCGATGATTCCACGCTGATGGCGAGTGCCGATGATGCACTAGTCAACATGACTGTCCCCCTTATCTGCATGCTTCACAAAACACTGCAAGCACTAAGGGATGAGATTTTGGAAGAGGTGGAGGATGAGGAGTCCCATATGCCATCTGCTTCTGGACAGTCTGTGCTACGTGCTTCCTCACAAAGGCCTAGGCAGGGGACACTTTGTGAGGAGGATGAGGAGGAGTCGATGGAGGAGGAAGACATCTCTCCACAGGAGGGAGGTACACAAAGCTCTAGTCAGTATGTACAGCGAGGGTGGGGTGATGCAGAGCAGGCAGAGATCACGCCTCAAGCAGGGGACAGAGGTTCTTTGGCAGTTGGGAGTCTGCAGCACATGGTTGACTTCATGCTGCAGTGCCTGAGAAACGACCGCCGCATCGCCCACATTCTCTCCACGGCTGATTATTGGGTGTACACCCTCCTAGATCCTCGCTACCGGGGCAACTTGCAAACCCTCATACCAATGTTGAACCGGGAGCGTAAACTGCGGGAGTACCAAGACACACTGGTGCAGTCCATCATGCTTTCCATTCCACCCGACAGCAGTGGTGCTAGAGCTTTACAAAGCACCTCTGTGCGTCGACCCAGTGGAGGAAACTCTGCACAAAGAGGGAGCAGAGTCAGCGCCTCAGCACAAGGCAAGACCACTATGGCCCAAATGTGGCAAAGTTTTGTGTGTCCGCCACAATTGTCTACACCATCACTGACGGCTCCAGTCAGCAGGAGGCAACGTTTCCGTCAGATGGTGACAGACTACATGTCTTGCCCTGTGAGTATACTCCCAGATGGCTCTTCCCCCTTCAAGTTTTGGGTCTCTAAGCTGGATACATGGCCAGAGCTTAGCCAGTATGCATTGGAGGTGCTGGCTTGCCCTGCTGCCAGTGTATTATCGGAATCATAGAATCATAGAATCGTAGAGTTGGAAGGGACCTCCTGGACCATCTGGTCCAACCCCCTGCTCAAAGCAGGATTCACTAAATCATCCCAGTCAGATGTCTGTCCAGCCTCTGTTTGAAGACTTCCATTGAAGGAGAACTCACCACTTCTCGTGGCAGCTTGTTCCACTCATTGATCACTCTAACTGTCAAAAAGTTTTTTCTAATATATAATCTGTGTCTCCTCCCATTCAGTTTCATCCCATTGCTTCTAGTCTTTCCTTGTGCAAATGAGAATAAAGTTGATCCTTCTACAATGTGACAGTCCTTTAGATATTTGTAGACAGCTATTAAGTTTCCTCTCAGTCTTCTCTTTTGCAAACTAAACAATCCCAAATCCTGCAACCTTTCCTCATAAGACAGGGTTTGCAGACCGGTCACCATTCTGGTTGCTCTTTTCTGAACTTGCTCCAGTTTGTTGATGTCTTTTTTAAAAATGTGGTGCCCAAAACTGGACACAATATTCCAGATGAGGTCTGACCAAAGAGGAGTAGAGGGAAATAATGACTTCACGTGATCTAGACTGTATGCTTCTGTTAATACATCCTAGAATTGCATTTGCCTTTTTTGCTGCTGCATCACACTGTTGACTCATATTCAGTCTGTGATCTATTAGTATACCCAAGTCTTTTTCACATGTGCTGTTGCTTAGCCCTATTCCTTCCATTCTGTATATGCTTTTTTAATTTTTATTGCCCAGATGTAGTACTTTGCATTTTTCCCTGTTAAAAAACATTCAGTAAGTTGTTACCCACTTCTCCAGTTTATTTATATCTTTTTGAATCCTCTCTCTCTCTTCTCTAGTATTAGCTATCCCTCCTAGCTTTGTGTCATCAGCAAATTTAATCAGTTTACCCTCAATTCCTTCGTCTAAATCGCTGATAAAGATGTTGAACAATACAGGGCCCAGGACAGAGCCCTGTGGAACCCCACTTGAGACATTCTTCCAACTGGATGTGCAGCCATTTACGACCACTCTCTGGGTCCGATCACTAAGCCAGTTATGAATCCACCTAACAGTTGCCTTGTCCATTCCATACTTAGTC
The DNA here is from genome assembly GCF_039654945.1 of Dendrobates tinctorius. Lineage (NCBI taxonomy): Eukaryota > Metazoa > Chordata > Amphibia > Anura > Dendrobatidae > Dendrobates > Dendrobates tinctorius. The sequence continues at coordinate 38,258,472 of NW_027361703.1, read as the reverse complement.
ATTTTTTCAATAAGGATTGTATGAGATACTTTGTCAAATGCTTTGCTGAAGTCAAGATATACAATATCTACAGCATTTCCTTGATCCACCCAATCAGTGATTCCGTCATAGAAGGAAATTAAGTTAGTCTGACATGACTTATTAGTTACAAACCCATGCTGACTCTGTTTAATCACTTCATTCTTATCCAGGTACTGACATACATGTTGTTTAATAATTTGTTCAAAGATCTTTCCTGGTATAGAAGTCAGACTCACCGGCCTATAGTTGCCTGGGTCCACCTTCTTCCCCTTTTTGAAGATAGGAACAACATTTGCTCTTCTCCAGTCTTCTGGGACTTCTCCTGTTCTCCAAGAATTTTCAAAGATTATGGAGAGGGGTTCAAAAATTTCTTCTGCTATCTCCTTCAGTACTCTGGGGTGTAATTCATCTGGACCTGGAGACTTGAATTCATTTAGGTTAGCTAAGTGTTTCCTAACTATCTTTCTGTTTATAGATATCCTGGATTCTTCTATTCCCTTAATAGGACAGTGAAGAACAGTTGGTGTTACATTTCCTTTCTGAGAGTGCCACAGGTGGTATACTAACAGACCGTCGCATGCGACTTTCTTTCCGATAACGTCGACCGGCTTACTTTTCTGAAAATGAACAAGGCCTGGATCTCCCCAGAATTTGCCAGTCCTCTTCCCGACTAAATAATTGTTTGGCAACTGTATCCGGGTCTCCTGTTGTGTTCATGGTTCTACCACCTGAACTGTAATCCCTGGGCTTCAACACAGCCAGTTGTCGCTCAGATGTGTCGTCTGCACAGAGAAAAACACTAGCTCCTGTGTTAGTGGGGTTCAGTAACGCCAGCTGCTCCCCTGCTGTGTGGATGGCAAAGTCTCCTGCTCCATCCACATTTAAACTACTACTGATTTTTAACCCTGCTCCACTTAGGCCTCTGGCTCCACTCTCTCTTGTATTTCCCCTGGCCTCCAACCCCGCCAGTGACAGCTCTTAAGTGGCGTCTGCATAATCCACACTTGTTCCAGTGTTACTTGGCCTCAGTCACGTCAGTTGATCCCCTGATGTGTGTCCAGCAAGGTCTCCTGCTCTGTCCACATTCCCATTACTAGTAGTGGGAATGAGGACAGAGCAGGAGACCTTGCCGGACACACATCAGGGGATCAACTGACGGGACTGAGCCCAAGTAACACAGGAACAAGTGTGGATTGTGCTGACACCACTTCAGAGCTGTCACTGGCGGGGTTGGAGGCCAGGGGAAATACTAGAGACAGTGGAGCCGGAGGCCATAGTGGAGCACGGTTACAATCAGTTGTAGTCTGCTACCTCTATAAAACGTGCTGCAAGTTGGCCTCAGCCAGCTCCATGCCTCATCCTGGAAGTGCCGTCTTCGCAGAGAAACACACACTAGCTACTGTGCTAGTGGGGTTCAGTAATGCCAGCTGTTCCCCTGCTGTGTAGACTGCAAAGTCTCCTGCTGCCTCCACATGCCAAAACCATCAGGCCTCAGCCTGCTCCATGCCTCATCCTGGGCTCCAACAACGCCAGTTGGTGTTCAGAAGTGCCGTCTTCACAGAGAAAAACACACTAGCTCCTGTGTTAGTGGGGTTCAGTAACGTCAGCTGTTCCCCTGCTGTGTGGACGGCAGTGTCTCCTGCTGCCTCCACATTCAAAAAACAGCAGGCCTCAGCCTGCTCCATGCCTCATCCTGGGCTCCAACAACGCCAGTTGGTGTTCAGAAGTGCCGTCTCCGCAGAGAAAAACACACTAGCTCCTGTGTTCAGTAATGCCAGCTGTTCCCCTTCTGTGTAGACGGCAAAGTCTCCTGCTGCCTCCACATGCAAACTACTACAGATTTGTAACTTTGGTCAATTTAGGCCTCTGGCTCCACTGTCTCTAGTATTTCCCCTGGCCAACAACCACGCCAGTTACAGATGTGAAGTGGCGTCTGCACAATCCACACTTGTTCCTGAGTTACTGTGGCTCAGTCCCATCAGTTGATCCCCTGATGTGTGTCCGGCAAGGTCTCCTGCTCTGTCCACATTCACATTGCTAGTAGTGGAGCTGGAGGCCATAGTGGAGCACGGTGACAATCAGTAGTAGTCTACAACCTCTATAAAACCAGCTGCAAGTTGTCCTCCGCCTGCTGCATGCTTCATCCTGGGCTACAACACAGCCAGTTGTAGCCTGGAAGTGCCGTCCGCACAGATATAAACACTCGTTCAGTAACGCCAGCTGTTCCCCTGCTGTGTAGACTGCAAAGTCTCCTGCTGCCTCCACATGCCAACACCATCAGGCCTGAGCCTGTTCAATGCCTCATCCTGGGCTCCAACAATGCCAGTTGGTGTTCAGAAGTGCCGTCTTCACAGAGAAAAACACACTAGCTCCTGTGTCAGTGGGGTTCAGTAATGTCAGCTGTTCCCCTGCTGTGTAGACGGCAAAGTGTCCTGCTGCCTCCACATGCCAACACCATCAGGCCTCAGCCTGCTCCATGCCTCATCCTGGGCTCTAACAACGCCAGTTGGTGTTTAGAAGTGCCGTCTCCGCAGAGAAAAACACTCTAGCTCCTGTGTCAGTGGGGTTCAGTAATGGCAGCTGTTCCCCTGCTGTGTAGATGGCAAAAAGTGTCCTGCTGCCTCCACATGCCAACGCCATCAGGCCTCAGCCTGCTCCATGCCTCATCCTGGGCTCCAACAATGCCAGTTGGTGTTCAGAAGGGGAACAGCTGGCATTACTGAACCCCACTAGCACAGTAGCTAGTGTGTGTTTCTCTGCGAAGACGGCACTTCCAGGATGAGGCATGGATCTGGCTGAGGCCAACTTGCAGCACGTTTTATAGAGGTAATAGACTACAACTGATTGAACCGTGCTCCACTATGGCCTCCGGCAATACTGTCTCTAGTATTTCCCCTAGCCTGGAAGTGCCGTCCGCACAGATATAAACACTCGCTCCTGTGTTAGTGGGGTTCAGTAACGGCAGATGTTCCCCTGCTGTGTGGACGGCAAAGTCTCCAGCTGCCTCCAAACTCACACTACAACGCTTTTTCTCCTCGCTCCAAATAGGCCTCAGCCTACTCGGAGCATTGATCCTGGGCTACAACGCAGCCAGTTGTAGCCTGGAAGTGCCGTCCGCACAGATATAAACACTCGCTCCTGTGTTAGTGGGGTTCAGTAATGCCAGCTGCTCCCCTGCTGTGTGGACGGCAAAGTCTCCTGCTCCATCCACATTCAAACTACAACTGATTTTTAACCCTGCTCCACTTAGGCCTCTGGCTCCACTGTCTCTAGTATTTACCCTGGCCTCCAACCCCGCCAGTGACAGCTCTGAAGTGGCGTCAGCACAATCCACAATTGCTCCTGTGTTACTTGGCCTCAGTCACGTCAGTTGATCTCCTGATGTGTGTCCAGCAAGGTCTGCTGCTCTGTCCTTCGCCGACTTTTGAATATGACCGACCCGGTTCGCTCAACTCTAATTAACATCACATACAGTACAATCCTCAGAGGTAGCACCCCAATCACAATTGTTTCCCCCCGTGTCACAACTTTCCAATCGCTCAACTTGGTGTGAATTCAGAGGCAAGCTGCGTAGAGGTTGAGGAGGAAGAAAATGAGGAGGTTACATTGCAGCTTGTCACACAGACACGTAGTGATGCATCCTTAGCCACAACTGTGGCTGCGGCCAGCAACAGTCATGAGTCTGTAGGTCGCAGAGGCCACAAGAATTACCTAGCCTGGACCTTTTGTAGGACTGAAAAGATTGACCTAACTCAAAAAATGACTCAGTAGAGGCAAAAATTTCAATAATTTGACTACTATATGCATGAAACGGCACATCCACGATTAACATGCCTTAGTCTGGGAATCACACTGTGCTATAATGAGGAAAAGAAGGCCTCGCCGGCCATCCCATCAACCAAATCTGCTCCTTCTTCCTCCTCCATCACTGTGGTAAGTGTTCTCACATAGGCCTCCACTTATTTACCCACGAAAGTCGAGGTGAGTGACAGTCCGTCAGCTGTTATGGAAGTGGAGATGCCTGCTGCTTTTCTTTCTCTGAGCACACCATGTCTTTCTCAATCCACCATAACATCTCCATCTGCACCTCACAGTCAAGCAATATGTCCTGTTCATCCTACTCCACCCTCTCTCACCACAGCAGCCAGTACTCGGTACCACAGTTGTGGTAACATTTAATAATGTTTCCTCCTACAGATGCCAAAGCTAAGTGCTTGAATTTTCCAATCTGTTGGCCACGGAAATGCTGCCTTTCTGCTTGGTGGAAACAGACAGTTTCTGAAAGTTGATGCCCGTCACAGTCCCCCCCCCATATCAGTTTCCCAGTTGAGATTACTTATCTCAGAAATCTGTGCATGCACTACACCAGCATGTCACAGACAGCATCACCAGTTCACTGAAAAAATCTATGTCTACCAAGGTGCATTTCACTACTGACACCTGGATGAGCAAATATGGGCAGGAGCATTGCATCTTGCTAAATGGTCACTGGGTGACTCTTGTGTCTGTGTGTGCAATACTCTAGTGTCTGCACCAGGGTTCTTGGAATCTCCAAGACTTGTGGGACAAACCTCTGTATATTACACTTTCTCCACTGCTTTTGGCTCCTTCATCTCTTCTAGGACCTCCACCTGTGCCCTCAACTTCTCCCTTAACCTCAGCTTCTCCCTTAATGAGATACATGTTTCAACAGTGCATAGAGAATCCCTTCCACCTCTGTACTGCGAAGCCAGGGCTCACCGCAATCAGGCAGTGTATAAATTAATGTGTCTTGGAGATTGCAGTCACACAGCTCAAGAATTCTTTGGTGACCCTACACCAGCACAACCTCACACACCTGCCTTTCATGGCTCAAGTCCTCAACCTGGTGGTACAACAATTTTGTTGCCACTATCCCAGTCTGGATGTGCTTCTGCAAATAGCATGGTCGCTGTGGTTTTACTTCTGACGATCCCACCCCGCATCGCTACATAGGTCTTTCAGCCTACTGGTTAACCATTTGAATTGCGATGAGCCCTGGTGCAGTATGTCATTTTGCAAAGCCTTGGCAATGCAGTACGGACGTGGTGCAAATCTCACGTGCGGAATGGGCACAGATGAAGTACTTTTGCACCCTTCTGCAAAGCTTTGAAATGGCTACTAAGATAGTTAGCGCGAAAGATGCCATCAAAAGCATCACTTTTCCAGATATGTAAATGTACACACTTTGAATAGTCTGCGGGAGGTGGTGGTGGTCCAGAGAAAGAGGTGGAAATAGAAGAGGATGTGGAAGGGATAACAATATCTCTAAGTTAAGGATGGTAGTCACACAGGCGGGTGCCATAGAGAGTGGATTACAGTGATTGAGGGTGGCTTATGGTACCAGACAAACTGTTAGTGAAGGTGTAGGAGCTGAGGAACAAATGGAGGAGGATAAAGGGGAAAAGATGATGGGCCCGCAACAGTCAGGAGATGAGAAACAAAACGATCCCCTCTTTGTTATCTATGGTTGGTGAGAGGTGTTGAAGGAAGCAAGCTTGAGTGTAACCTCACCATCAACACATCATGGATTTGGATCTCATGTAAGTGCCTGACACATGAGCACCTTCTTGCTACACTATCTGCAACATGATGCCCATTTTGTTTGGATTAGAAATTGTGCTGTCTACTGGGTTCTCCATAACCCCCGAAGAAGCTGATGCGAAGCGCGTTGGGGTTGTCGCATCTATTGGCCAGGTAAATACAACAGGTGCTTTGCCCTTATTTGTCTATAAGCTTACTTATATGATACCCTTTGCAGCATTAGAGACCTCTGAGACTATATTGAATGGTTTTAATTTCCATCAACATAGCGGCTTATTTAACTGTACTGAATGAACTGTTGGATTATTGGGCTACAGTGTTGTCACTTTATTTAGGATCTATCCATATTATTTTGAGCATTTAATTGTAGCACTGCATCACTATTATTTTAATATTTTTGCTATACCAGTTTCTTTGCTCCATGGTATATTTTGAATTTTATGATTAACTCTGTACCCCCTATGTTGTTGTCCATATGCCATGCAGCCTATAGACCTTTTGTATCCCTGGCCTTGTGGCACTCTATGACTCATCTCCACATCAAAATTTGTTATGTAATCTTATTTAATTCTGGATAGGATATTCAAGATGCTGACAATTTGACGCTCCTCCAAAATCTGGCAAGGGAATCACAGAGTTCAGAAGAGTTGCATACTTTATTCAGGGCTGTAAAATTATGTGTTTCGTGGATGTCCTGTCCACTTCCTCAGGTACATAGATTGGCTATCCTTCGCGGGTCTGGTGCCTTCTGCAGCCCTCATATGATACTTACTATATGTGTTGTGCATACTCACAATGTGTAAAGGTGAGAATTTTACCTTACAGTAAACTAATAGCTAATTTGGAAACTGAGATATTGCGCCCCTGTCTACAGTTTATAATCTTATTTAGGCACACAGCAGGGTTTGGAAGGGAAGGCGTGAGAGTTTGACCCCAAATTGGAAACTACACCCCTTAAGGAATTTATCTGGAGGCATAGTTATAGTAATGATAATAATGCTTTTGGTTTTACTGGTGAATGTGTAGGGTTCTAGCAGGTTCTCAGGATGCAGTGTCGAGACACGAGACAGGGTATGATTTGTATAATGAACATAGTGGGCATAGTGGTTACTTGTGACCCCGTGTCCACCAGGCACCAGACGGCCCAGCCCTCGACTTCTGCCCAAACCACCGGGCATTTTGCTACCAAATCTTCGGGACTTCCACCACCCCTAGTTGTGGTTTTCGGCTCCGAGCAGCGTCCCCCCAGCCCTTTAGTTTAATGGCGACCGGGGTGGGTATCTCCCATGCCGCGGACACTCTCGGGCAAAGTGGCCTGGTTCTCCACACTCAAAACACCGGTCCTGTGTAGGTTGACCACCCCGCGGGAAGCATGATCCCCAGAAGCCGGGGTTAAAGCCAGGTCTTCCAGTCCCGGTCTCGGTTCTTCTCTTTACTTCGGCCAACTCGCTGTCACGCTCCCTGGTCCTGCTCTCTCGGCCCCCGGGTCCCCTGCCACGCTCCCCGCCAGTTGCCCCAGCATGCGCGGCCATACTTACCGCGTCCGGCAGCCGCGCTCCTCCCAGCCCCGACGTCGGCTTCCTCCTCTGTGCGGCCCGCGGCTGGTGACGTCACCGCGGGTCTCGCGCATGCACCGTAGGCCGCGGTCGGCGCTTCCCATCTGACCCGGCCTCCGGCGGCGCCCTGCCCTGATAGCGCCGCCGGACCAATGGGGGCACAGCGGCGGCTATATCAGGTCGTCCTCCCTTAGTGGAGGCGCCTGACCGCTGTTGTTCCTACAGCACTCTAGGGTCGTGCGCTCGCCTGTCTTCAGGCTCCTAGTGCTAATCTCTCTTGTCTCCTCAGCTCCAGCCCTGTGTCCGCACCAGCTCCAGTCCTGTGTCTGCACCTGCTCCAGTCCTGTGTCCGCACCTGCTCCAGCCCTGTGTCCGTACTTGCTCCAGTCCTGTGTCCGTACCTGCTCCAGCCCCGTGTCCGTACCTGTTCCAGTCCTGTGTCCGTACCTGTTCCAGTCCTGTGTCCGTACCTGTTCCAGTCCTGTGTCCGTACCTGTCCAGTCCTGTGTCCGTACCTGTTCCAGTCCTGTGTCCGTACCTGTCCAGTCCTGTGTCCGTACCTGTTCCAGTCCTGTGTCCGTACCGGTTCCAGTCCTGTGTCCGCACCTGCTCCAGTCCCGTGTTCGCATCTTCTCCAGTCCTGGGTCCGTACCCGCTCCAGTCCAGCGTCCATACCTGTTCCAGTCCAGTCTCCGTACCTGCTCCAGCACTGCCTACCCGAGTCCGTACCTGCTGTCCTTCTCAAGCCGCCCCTCTTGGTACCGGCTACCGTGGCATTCGAACCCCCGGACCTGCGCCTAACGGTCCCTGTATAGGGGTCGGCCACACCTGGTTGCTCGTCCGGGGTCCTTCGGTGCCACGGTCCAGAGGGTCCACTCCAGAGAACTCCGCTTGGCCTGGTGCGGTGCCCAGAGTAACAGTGCAGTCAGGCCATGGATCCCGCCGGTATTTCTGCTCCCGGTCAAAAGGAGTTGCTCTTTTTGCGGGAGAACCAGGGGCGCATCATGTCGGTCATGAAGTCCATGGAGTCCCGTCTGTCCGCTCTTCAGGCAGCCAATCCCGGGAATGCTGCTCAGCTGGCGAGCCTCCAGCAGGAGTTGAGCCAGCAACGGGACGCTCAGTCCCATATTTTGTCCTATATGGCCTCGGTAGACAGTCGTCTGGGAGACCTCCAGTCCGCCGCCGCAGCCTCGGCCGCCCTTCCCAATTCCGCTCCGTTTCCCTCTCCTCACTTGGCTAAACCACACCGGTACAGTGGGGACCCCAAACAGTGTAGGGGGTTCCTAAACCAGTGGCTTGCATTTTGAGCTTCAGCCTCACCAGGATCCCTCCGATAGGGCCAAGGTGGCCTTTATCATGTCCCATCTGGAGGGAGAGGCCTTGTCCTGGCTAAATCCGCTCTGGGAGGGGGACGATCCCATGGTCTCTAATATTCCGGTCTTCCTGGACACCTTTCGCAAGGTGTTCGATGAGCCCGGACGAATAGCCTCGCTTACGGAATCACTCTTCAACCTCCACCAGGGTTCCCTTACTGTTTGTCAGTACGCCATTCGGTTCCGCACCATGTCCTCTGAGTTAGGTTGGAATAACGCGGCATTGGTCGGGGCCTTTTGGCGGGGGTTGTCAGGCAGAATTAAGGATGAGTTGGCAGGGCGGGATACCCCCACCACCCTCGAGGACCTCATCTCCCTGGCCACTCGAATTGACCTCCGGTTCCTGGAGCGCGCCCGGAAATCAGCGAGGGACAGGAGACCCATTCGGCCTGCTCCGACCACTAGTCGGCCCTTTAGTCCATGCTCGCCTGGTCCGGTACATACCCCGCCTCCCGAGCCTATGCAGGTAGATCGGGTCCGGATGACTGAGAGACGTCAGAGGGAGAGACGGGAGCAGGGTCTCTGTCTTTACTGTGGAAGTCCATCCCACTTCATCCACTCTTGTCCTGAGAGACCGGGAAACTCTTCCACCTAGGCCAGGTAAGAGAGGCCGTCCTAGGTGATCATGAGTCCTCTCAGGCCCTTACACTTTCTGTTCTTTTACTTTCAGGTGAGAGGCGTGGGTCCGAGGTGGCCTATGTGGATTCGGGCTAGCAGGCAACTTCATCCGGCGTGAAGTGGTGGATAAGTATCGTATTCCCGTGGTCACCCTGAAGAACCCCCGGCTTCTCGCTTCCGTTGACGGTAGACCGCTACAGGAATCCATCTCCGCGGTCACAGAGGAGGTTGTCCTGCAAGTCGGCGCTCTCCACCGAGAAAGAGTGGCATTCTACGTATTGCCCGATCTGTCTCATGCCATTCTACTTGGCCTCCCGTGGCTACAGACACACCAGCCGGTACTCAACTGGGCGACCGGGGAGGTCTTGCGCTGGGGAGATCCGTGTCATGGTCGCTGTCTGAACCCCATTCATCCGGTTGTTCCCACCCACCTCAGGAGCTCTCGGGACTTCAATCAGCCTATTGGGCTTATGCCGATGTTTTCGACAAGAAGGAGGTGGAGGTTCTTCCACCACATCTGTCCTTCGATTGCCCGATCGAGTTAATCCCTGGTTCTATTCCTCCTAGGGGCAGGATCTATCCGCAGTCTCCTGCAGAATCCGCAGCCATGTCTGAATACGTCACGGAGAACCTCGCCAAGGGATTCATTCGGAAGTCTTCGTCTCCTGCGGGCGCCGGGTTCTTCTTTGTTAAAAAGAAAGACGGCTCTCTGCGTCCTTGTATCGACTATTGAGGATTGAACAGCATCACTATCAAGAACCGGTACCCGCTCCCTCTTATCCCGGAGTGGTTTGACCGTCTCCGAGGGGTACGCATCTTCTCCAAATTGGACCTCAGGGGGGCGTACAACCTCATCCGCATCCGTGCCGGCGATGAATGGAAGACCGCCTTCAACACCCGTGACGGTCATTACGAGTACTTGGTGATGCCCTTCGGTCTGTGCAATGCCCCGGCGGTGTTCCAGGAGTTCGTCAATGAAATCTTTCGGGACCTCCTGTACTCCTGTGTCGTATGTATACCTGGATGACATCCTGGTCTTCTCCTCAGATCTTCCATCTCACAGGAGGACCGTCCGCCTTGTTCTTCAGCGTCTTCGGGAGAATCATTTATATGCCAAAATGGAGAAGTGCCTGTTCGAGCAGACCTCACTGCCATTTCTGGGTTACAGCGTCTCTGATGCCGGGCTGCAGATGGACCCTGAGAAACGCTCCGCCATTCTCAAGTGGCCTCGTCCCGTTGGCTTAAGAGCCATCCAACGTTTTTTGGGGTTCGCCAACTACTACCGGCAATTCATTCCGCATTTTTCCACACTCTCCAAGCCGATCTCTGCCCTTACCTGTAAGGGGATCTCTACTAATTCTTGGACACCCGAAGCCGAAGAGGCCTTCCAGTCGCTAAAACAAGCGTTTTCCAAGGCTCCCGTTTTGATCCGTCCAGAGAGCGGCAAACCTTTTGTGCTGGAGGTGGACGCTTCCTCGACTGGCGCCGGGGCTGTCTTATCCCAGAGAACCGGTTCGGGCCGCCTATGTCCCTGTGGTTTCTTCTCCAGAGCCTTCTCCCCAGCCGAGTGTAACTACTCGATTGGCGACCGCGAACTCTTGGCCATCAAACTGGCATTGGAGGAGTGGCGTCACCTTCTGGAGGGAGCTGTCCATCCATTTGTTGTTTATTCAGACCACAAGAATCTAGCCTACCTCCAGTCCGCCCAGAGGCTCAATCCTCGACAGGCTAGATGGTCCCTGTTTTTTGCTCGTTTTGATTTCGAGCTGCACTTTCGCCCCGGAGACAGGAACACTAAAGCCGATGCCTTATCCAGGGTCTTTCAGCCAACTGAATCCGGGGAGGAACCTTCCTATGTTATCGAGCTAACAAAGATATTTACAGTGGCTCCGCTGACGCTGCTGTCTCCACCCCCGGGCAAAACTCTTGTGCCAGAGAACGTCAGGAGGAGAGTTCTTCTGTGGGGTGATTCCTCCAAAGTGGCTGGTCATGCCGGAATTGGGAAAACCCGGGCCCTCATAACGCGGTATTACTGGTGGCCCACTCTTCGTCAGGATGTGGCAGACTTCGTCGCCTCCTGTTCCTCCTGTGCAAGGAATAAGACACCTTGTCGTTCTCCTTTTGGCCTGCTGTTTCCCTTACCGATACCGAAGTCTCCTTGGGAAAGTATCGCCATGGACTTTATCACAGATCTGCCCTGCTCGTCTGGCTGTACGGTGATCCTTGTGGTCGTGGACCGCTTTTCTAAGATGGCGCATTTCCTTCCGTTAAGTGGCCTTCCTTCTGCACCTGGTTTAGCCAAGATCTTCGTTCATCAGATTTTTAGATTACACGGCCTTCCTCAACGAATTGTGTCTGATCGTGGAGTACAGTTTACGGCTAAGTTTTGGAGGGCGCTTTGCAAATTTCTGGACATATCCTTGGATTTTTCATCTGCCTATCATCCGCAGACCAATGGGCAAGTAGAACGAACCAACCAGACGCTGACTGCATACCTTCGGCATTTCTCCAACGCCCATCAGGAAGACTGGGTTGAGCTGCTTCCATGGGTGGCGTTCGCCTATAATAATCATGCCGGCGAATCCTCTACCAAATCACCTTTTTTCGTAGTATTTGGCAAACATCCTAACATACCTCTTCCTGTCACCCCAGCCTCCGAGGTACCGGCAGCCAATTCCCAGTTCCAGGAATTCTCTGAGATCTGGTCCGAGACCAATGCAGCCCTCAAGAGAGCCAGCGAGCGAATGAAGAGACACGCAGACAAGAGAAGGCTGGACCCCCCACCGTTTCACATTGGGGATAAGGTCTGGCTGTCATCCAAGTACATCCGACTGAAACTACCCTCTTACAAGCTGGGCCCCCGGTACATTGGTCCTTTTGAGATCCTGGAACGAGTCAACGAAGTCGCCTACAGGTTGAGGTTGCCTGCTTCGCTCCGTATCCCGAATACCTTCCACGTCTCTCTCCTGAAACCTGTGGTCCTGAATCGGTTTCATCCTTCCCCTGCTCCAGCTCCTCTGCCGGTGGGTTCAGATGACACCTTCGAGGTAAGGGATATTCTTGCCATGAGGAGAGTTAGAGGGAGGACCTTTTTCCTTGTTAACTGGGAGGGTTTTGGTCCTGAGGAGAGATCCTGGGAGCCACGGGAGAACATCAACGCCCCCGCATTCTCAGGAGATTTTTTGCCAACCGCAGTAGGGGGCGGCGTGAGGGGGAGGGTACTGTCACGCTCCCTGGTCCTGCTCTCTCGGCCCTCGGGTCCCCTGCCACGCTCCCCGCCAGGTGCCCCAGCGCGCGCGGCCATACTTACCGCGTCCGGCAGCCACGCTCCTCCCAGCCCCGACGTCGGCTTCCTCCTCTGTGCGGCCCGTGGCTGGTGACATCACCGCGGGTCTCGCGCATGCGCCGTAGGCTGCGGTCGGCGCTTCCCATCTGACCCGGCCTCCGGCGGCGCCCTGCCCTGATAGCGCCGCCAGACCAATGGGGGCACAGCGGCGGCTATATCAGGTCGTCCTCCCTTAGTGGAGGCGCCTGACCGCTGTTGTTCCTATAGCACTCTAGGGTCGTGCGCTCGCCTGTCTTCAGGCTCCTAGTGCTAATCTCTCTTGTCTCCTCAGCTCCAGCCCTGTGTCCGCACCTGCTCCAGTCCTGTGTCCACACCTGCTCCAGTCCTGTGTCTGCACCTGCTCCAGCCCTGTGTCCGTACTTGCTCCAGTCCTGTGTCCGTACCTGCTCCAGCCCCGTGTCCGTACCTGTTCCAGTCCTGTGTCCATACCTGCTCCAGCACTGCCTACCCGAGTCCATATCTGCTGTCCTTCTGAAGCCGCCCCTCTTGGTTCCGGCTACCGTGGCATTCGAACCCCCGGACCTGCGCCTAACGGTCCCTGTATAGGGGTCGGCCACACCTGGTTGCTCGTCCGGCGTCCTTCGGTGCCACGGTCCAGAGGGTCCACTCCAGAGAACTCCGCTTGGCCTGGTGCGGTGCCCAGAGTAACACTCGCCCTTAATACTTTTCAGCTCTTGCATCATCTCTTCCACCCACTGAGGCTCCTTGACTACATTCGCGGAGGCCTCCACACCTTGGACTTTCCCCACGGGGACCACCATCCCCTGCTCCTGCTCTCGAGCATGTGCCTGACTTCCCACCTCTGAAAAATCTATTTGGGGATTCATCCTGATCTGTTCCCGCAGTGCCTGTTTGACTAATGGATCTCGCAAACCAGTTACCAGTAGGTCACGTAGGGTAATGTCAACAGGTCCTGCCCCTACCCCGTCCTTTCTTTCTATAGCCGTATGCAATTCTTGGAGGACATTCTTATACTCTGTGATCGTCTCCCCCTCTACTTGCATCTGACTAAACAAATGGGTTCTTAACTCTCCCACATCAGTAGGGTCCCCATGGGTCTGTTCTACTATCTGTAACACTTTTTCAAAAGTGTTGCGGTGACCCGGAGGTTTCAACATCACTGACCTCCGCGCCTCCCCGTCCAGTGCCATGAGTGCCACCTCAGCCTCCCGATCAGGGGTCATTGGGTGCATCCGAAAGAGCCCCCGCATCCGCTCTGTCCAGCTCCATAACATAGTATTGGAGCCGGAAAATCTAGGCAGCTTGTTCAGCATGGCCCCCAATGATATGCTGGTACGGGGACCCTCATCATTTGTAGAGTTTACAGCTCTACCCTGATCTGGGGCACCACTGTCTGTGCTCGGAGACTGCATCCTGCCGACTATGCCAAGTGTAGGGTTCTAGCAGGTTCTCAGGATGCAGTGACGAGACACGAGACAGGATATGACTTATATAATGAACTTTTATAAATTGAAGCCACTAGGGCTATACTGAACAGACAAAACGGGGGGAACAAGCAATCTGTCCTCGCAGGGACTTAATGAACTAAACGGTACTTTTTGGGTAAATGCGAGTAACCCGGCTAGTCTGGGCGACGGAAGCTAGACTATGGCCAAACTATAAAACTTATTTTCTAGAGTCCACTTATCCTTCCATGCGTCGCTCAGGATTGCAGATGCGGCCGCTTCGAGGTTGTTGATGCAGCTACCTTGATGCCTCGATTTTCCGGGAAGGTTTGGGCTCGTTGGGCCCTGAAGAAACTATACCGGTGGGGCGTAACAGGCCCTGAAGAAACAATGCCGGTGGGGCACAACAGGATCTGAAGAAATGGTGTCGGTCTGGCGCAACAGGCCCTGAAGAAGCGATGCAGGTGGGGCGCAATAGGCACCGAAGAAACGGTGCTGATGGGGCACAGTAACGACGCAGTCTCCAAATATAACCATTTACCAACCTCTGCTCAGGGTCCCTTAGCAAACCGGACGGGGGCCTTCTACTATCGAGGTGGCGCCCCCTGGGGCCGGTGATGACAGAGCCGCAGCTGTGGGAGAAGGCAGGGGGACAGTGTCCTGACCGCTGTAAAGAAATGGTCTGTCGTCGCAGAGGTCGCCTGAGGTAGCCGCCTTGCCACAACAGGGTAGGAAGCAGCAGGAGTGGCTGTATGGGACCGTACGCGGGGAGCGGCCGCCAGTGCAAGTCTTTCACGTGTCACTAGTTGGTGAGTCCGCAGCTTTCCTTTCACAGGCCTCTGTCGGTCTCTCCACAACACACCGTCTGCTCCCTCAATCCTCTCTGTCTCACACGGCTTCCAGTCTGTTGTTCTGTTGTCCTGCTCTCTGTCAACTGCCACTTCAGCGTGCCCCCTGCTCCTTTTAAGCTTGCCCCGCCCCCTGTTTCCCTGACAGCTGCAGTCAAGTCTTTCCTTTTACTGTCCTCCCAGTATCGTTCCCTCAGGAACCCTGATGGCGGTCCTCTGGGCACCTGTCCTTTCACTGTCTTGGAGTCCTCCTTCCCACATATGAATGTACAATGTGGTGGTATGTGTAAGTTGTGCGGAGTACATCAGATCATAAAAGTGTGTTGTGCCAACAGGGTAAAAAACAATGTTATTAATTTGTGGATGTGTGGTATGCTTTGAAGCAATCTTTAATGCAAAGGCCAGGTTTCTCAGGGAATGTCTCACAATGGTAAATTGTGTCTTTTCGGATTCCCCTCTTGGAGCATACTCTGCAGCTTTTTTGTGATCTTCCCTTCTTCGCTGTTTGGGTAACCTCTACTGGAAAATGTTGACCTGGGATGTTACGGGCACCATCAGATTCAGAAGTACTGGGACCCTCACCTACCTGAGAGACAAACATTAGGGCCTTGATGACTACCTCCTGACATGAAGGTAGGTCCCCGTATTGCCTGCAGCTCTAAACAGCACAAAAGCATTGTACAGGGCCATCTGTACAAAGCACACAACCAATTTTTTGTACTATACTTTATCTTTTTACATGGCACTGTATGGGTTGAGGACCTGTTCTGAGAGATCCACCCCATGTACTTATTATAATCCAAGATACAATCTGGCTTTGGGACTTGTGTTTTGGTACCTCGGACTGTGACATGGGAGCTGTTGTCACGGTGTATGGTAGTTAAGATAAGGACATCCCTCGTGTCCTTATATTTGACTACCAGCATGTTGTCACTGCATTGGGCTCTGCTTTCCCTCTTTCTCAGCAGTTGCCCAGTTAGCAGCTTATGGAGGCATCTCTGATTTTTTTTGCAAGGTGTTGCATGCAACTGTTCCTTTGACAGAGAGGGTCTTGAAGAGTGGGATGCTGGTGTAAAGGTTATCTATGTAGATGTGATGGCCCTTATCAAGCAGTGGTTGCTGCAATTTCCACACAATTTTCCCACTCACCCTAAGGGAGATAAGGGAGCATTCAGGGCGGTCAAGCTGTTTGTCCTTCCCATCATAGACCATAAATTTGTTGGTGTACCCTGAGGTGCTCTCGCATAGCTTGTACAGTTTAATTCCATATCTGCCTCTCTTACTGACCAGGTATTGTCGGAATTTTAGCTTCCCTGAACCAGAGATTCATCTATACAGATGTCCCTTTGGGGATTGTATGCCTCAGCAAATTTTATGCTGAAGTGGTCACTACTGGTCGAATTTTGTATAAACGATCAAAGTTAGGATTGTCTCAGGAAGGACAATGAGCATTATTGATATAATTCAAAAATTTGGGGATTGCTTCAAATTGTGTCCTTGTCATGGCCATGCAAAATACCGGTGTGCTGTAGAATATTTCATTACTCCAGTATTGCCGAAGTTCTGGTTTTCGGACAATGCCCATATGCAGCCCAATGTCCGAAAATCTCAATTCTATTTACATCGGTCAATCTGCCATTTGAATGAAAAATTGATAGGCATAAAAATTGGATTCCTAAGATGCCTGATGAAATCCAGAATATCATGCTGATAATTTTTTGGGGGTGCAGTCTATATTGGATTGATTGCAATAAGGGTTGTCTGGGTCCTAGGTCAACTTTCTGGGGATCCTTCCTCACTAGATGACTAGATGAGCAGAAGGAAGAGAAATAGAGGAATGTAGGATCTTCCTCACTGCCTAAATGTGTGTCTGAGGCAAGGAAAGCGTATGCCTCCTCTGGTGAATACCATCTTCTGGACAAATGGGCACTTTTTATTTATTTATTTATTTTTTAAACACTGGGGAAGTGTGTAAGTGATGCTTTTACACATGTATCACGTGGAGCTTGTGTATAGGGTGCTATTTACAATAAAAAGTAGAGAGAAAAAACTAGAGACACAAAAGTAGTGATAAAAGTAAAAAGAAAACATTTAGAAGAAACATTTAGAAGAAAAAAATTAAAAGAAAAATCAGAGGTAAAAGAAAAAGTTTTGATAAGTTTTACTCTACACAAATTATTCTCGATTTTGCAAAAGAAAAACCAACGTCACTAACACTGCAACGTATGCTTCTCTAATGCACTAGCTAAGAAATAACTATTTTTTTGCAAAAGAAAGAGGCTACCCTACTCTGTACTACCTGTTATTTTTTTTCTAAAAGAAAATCAGAAGTCACTGTGACATTTGCTACTAATATGCTACCTATACAGCTACACTGTGCTCACGACTATTATGTTTTTTCTAAAAGAAAATCAGACGTCATGAATACTGTGACGTCCACTACTCTAATACGCTACCTCACTACCTATAAAACTACTCTGTACAAACTACTATTGTTTTTTTTCTCTAAAAGAAAATCAGACATCACTAGCACTGTGACGTCCGCTACTCTAATGCGCTAACTTGCTACCTATAAAACTACACTATACTAACTACTTACATTTTTTATTTCTAAAAATATTCGGATGTCACTTACACAGAGACGTCTTCTACTCTAACTAGCTATAGAAATAAAAAGTCCCTTGGCGCAGTCTCCGATCAGCAGCGATGCTGATCAGAGTTCTGCAGCCACAGGAAGAGCATGAATGCTCAACACAGGGCACTGTGCACATGAAAAAAGCTCAAATTAAATGAGACAAAAATTCAGTTGAGAGTTGGAGGGAGGGATGGTAGGCGAGATGATGGGGACTGGAACAGGGATTAGGTAACTGCTGCTGCTGTGATCCCAGATCAGTCACACAGCAGCCAGGAGACAACACAGCACAGTTTGCACGAGGATCTCAGGAGACACAGCAGAGCACAGATTGCAAGAGGATCGCACTGGCTACCAATGATTTTTTCTTTCTCTCTGGTAACAGGGGGGTATACAACCATTCTGCATGCAACTCTGAGGTAAAGATGTCATGTAGAGTGGTGATCACTATTCAGATTAACCCATTTGGTGCTGATTGATCAGAAACTATTGTTCAGTCAATCAGCACCAAAGGGGTTAGTCTGGAGAGGTGATGTGGCTATTAGTGATGAGCGAACATGCTCGCCACTACTCGTTACTCACCTGACTATACTGTACTCGATGTACTCGGCAAGCACCGAGCATTTCCGGGATTACTCGGCAGGAACTCGGGTCTCCACCCTGCATTTTTGGAGGTCTTTAGAGACCCAATCACCATGCAGGGATTTTCTGCCACGCACTGTAACGCCACAGCCATCTTTGCTGTGGTCTTGCTGTGATTGGCTGACCGCACAGCATCATCAGGGGTATAAAAGACAGGACGCCGCCCTGCTCGGTGCATTCAGCTCCAGATTGAGATAGTGTAGGGAGAGCTGCTGCCAAGATAGGGTCAGATTTGGGGATTTATTAGTCAGTATGGGGTCTACCTGTGCCAGACCTGAATTAACAAGCATTTCTCACCTACTGTGTCCCCCCATTTCCTTGTAGATTGTAAGCTTGCGAGCAGGGACCTCACTCCTAATGTCATTGTTTGAATTGTCTTAACTTGTATTGAATTTATTGTCTGTACATGTCCCCGCTTAATTGTAAAGTGCTGCGGAATATGTTGGCGCTATATAAATAACAATTATTATTATTATTATTATTAAGGGTTAACACTAAAATCAGAGTTGAAGTTTCATTTTATTCATTCTCTGAAGGTTTCGTTTCTCCGTTTTTGTTGCTGTAAGATAAATTTTGTAATTAGGTAAAAGTTCAAACTGTCATGAAACCAGACTGTTCCCATCAGGTGCAAGATAAGGGAGGCAGGGTGTAAAACTCTGTAGTATATGCCATTATACTACTTTCTATTTGGATACGGACATATATGTAGTTTCCGGTTTTCTTGCAATATTATTGGCTTACAAAGTGAAATGATGTTATTGGTAGTTGAGAACTTTGCATAATTAAGCAAAATGTTATAAAAGAAGTGACTAAAATAAAAGGGCTTAGTGATCTGTCTCGATCCTCCAGTACAGAGACCCCCGTCTCCGTGTGGTCATTTGAGTTGCTAGCAACACTCTGTGGAATAGTTTGGACATCACTGGCTCAACCGTGAAGGGTTAATTTAGCCCTCCCTAAATAGCTACCCAGACAGCTTGGTGCCCAACGTGGGGCCCCCAAACAGGGATGCCTCTGCCCCCAGGGGACAACAAGACAAAGGACCCTCGGAGCGGACACGGGTGCTGGAAAATTGAGACTGATCATCCTCCACAACAACCACGGTAAATTGGCAGTTATACTGTTCAGACTGACCGTTGGTGTGGTTTTCCTGTACTTGTTGCTGCAAAGAGGATCTGAGGTTTGTCCCCGTGGTGGGGTGATTCATGGGTGGAATCATATGGAGGTGTAGTCCCATTGGGGGCCCAGTGCTCGAACCGCACCTCATAAGGGACAGACACCCAGGATTGACCAGTGATTGTGGCTCTCTTTATAGTCAAAATATCCTGAATTCCTGATCATTAGAGTTGAGCGAAACGGGTCGAAAAATTTCAAAAGTCGCAGACTTTTGGCAAAGTCGGGTTTCATGAAACGAAACCCGACCCTAGGATGAGGTCAGCCACGAGGTCGGCAACTTACGCGCCAAAGTTGCGTTTCAAAAGTTTGTTTTGCGCTCTTTTTCAGCCAATCAGGATCCACGGACACTGTGGGCAAAGTGATGACATAGGCAGGGGTCACCACCATCTTTCAGAAGGGCATGCAAGTGATTGGCTTGCTTTGGTGGGCATCACAGGGGGTATAAAAGGGCGTGCACGCCGACCGCCATCTTACTTCTGCCGATCTCAGTATAGGGAGAGGTTGCTGCTGATTCTGTAGGGAGAGCGTTAGGCAGGGAAGAAGACAAAAAAACTTCTTCTGCTGCTAGCGATTTGGCCTGCACAACACACCAGTCACTGTGTGTGCAGTGCAAGGGGAGGCTATATAGTGGTGTATCAGTGGTGTTGGTTGTTGGGCTGCCTTCTAAGGCTTCCTGACATTCCTGCATTGCTGTTTACCCACTGCTCCGCAAACTGCTTTTTTAAAAGCAATCCCAATTTTTTTTTTTTGTCCTGCTGAGAAGACAAAAAAACTGCTTCTGCTGCTAGCGATTTGGCCTGTACAACACACCAGTCACTGTGTGTGCAGTGCAAGGGGAGGCTATATAGTGGTGTATCAGTGGTGTTGGTTGTTGGGCTGCCTTCTAAGGCTTCCTGACATTCCTGCATTGCTGTTTACCCACTGCTCTGCAAACTGCTTTTTTAAAAGCAATCCAATCTCCCTTATCCTCTAGTCACTTTTGTCACAGCTGTGCCATCGAGCCTGTGACATAGCGCTCAGATATCAGTGGGCCTCACACAATCCAAAAGTGTCCAGTGTCCACAAGTGTCTGCAGAAATTCAAAATCTCCCTTATCCTCTCGTCACTTTTGTCACAGCTGTGCCATCGAGCCTGTGACATAGCGCTCAGATATCAGTGGCCCTCACACAATCCAAAAGTGTCCAGTGTCCACAAGTGTCTGCAGAAATTCAAAATCTCCCTTATCCTCTAGTCACTTTGGTCACAGCTGTGCCATCGAGCCTGTCACATAGCGCTCAGATATTCATTGGGCCTCACACAATCCAAAAGTGTCCAGTGTCCACAAGTGTGTGCAGAAATTCAAAATCTCCCTTATCCTCTAGTCACTTTGGTCACAGCTGTGCCATCGAGCCTGTCACATAGCGCTCAGATATTCATTGGGCCTCACACAATCCAAAAGTGTCCAGTGTCCACAAGTGTGTGCAGAAATTCAAAATCTCCCTTATCCTCTAGTCACTTTGGTCACAGCTGTGCCATCGAGCCTGTCACATAGCGCTCAGATATTCATTGGGTCTCACACAATCCAAAAGTGTCCAGTGTCCACAAGTGTGTGAAGAAATTCAAAATCTCCCTTATCCTCTCGTCACTTTTGTCACAGCTGTGCCATCGAGCCTGTGACATAGCGCTCAGATATCAGTGGGCCTCACACAATCCAAAAGTGTCCAGTGTCCACAAGTGTCTACAGAAATTCAAAATCTCCCTTATCCTCTAGTCACTTTGGTCACAGCTGTGCCATCGAGCCTGTCACATAGCGCTCAGATATTCATTGGGCCTCACACAATCCAAAAGTGTCCAGTGTCCACAAGTGTGTGCAGAAATTCAAAATCTCCCTTATCCTCTAGTCACTTTGGTCACAGCTGTGCCATCGAGCCTGTCACATAGCGCTCAGATATTCATTGGGTCTCACACAATCCAAAAGTGTCCAGTGTCGACAAGTGTGTGCAGAAATTCAAAATCTCCCTTATCCTCTCGTCACTTTTGTCACAGCTGTGCCATCGAGCCTGTGACATAGCGCTCAGATATCAGTGGCCCTCACACAATGCAAAAGTGTCCAGTGTCCACAAGTGTCTGCAGAAATTCAAAATCTCCCTTATCCTCTCGTCACTTTTGTCACAGCTGTGCCATCGAGCCTCTGACATAGCGCTCAGATATCAGTGGGCCTCACACAATCCAAAAGTGTCCAGTGTCCACAAGTGTCTGCAGAAATTCAAAATCTCCCTTATCCTCTCGTCACTTTTGTCACAGCTGTGCCATCGAGCCTGTGACATAGCGCTCAGATATCAGTGGCCCTCACACAATCCAAAAGTGTCCAGTGTCCACAAGTGTCTGCAGAAATTCAAAATCTCCCTTATCCTCTCGTCACTTTTGTCACAGCTGTGCCATCGAGCCTGTGACATAGCGCTCAGATATCAGTGGGCCTCACACAATCCAAAAGTGTCCAGTGTCCACAAGTGTCTGCAGAAATTCAAAATCTCCCCTGTCCTATAGACACCTTGTACCTTGTTTTACATTACTATATAGTTTGTTGGATTTTGTCTACATTTCTACCAAAAATGAGGAAGGCTGGTGGAAGAGGCCGTGGAATTGGGCGGGGGTTGGCAGCTGGTAATGATGGTGTTGGTGGTGGATCTGATGGTAGTGGCAAGAGCAAAATAGGACCGAATGCAGGAGGTGTTGAGCCTGCATCATCGTCTGGCTACATAAGGCCTCGAACGCTTAGTTTTCTAGGAGTTGGCAAACCGCTTTTAAAGCCAGAGCATCAGGAAAAAGTTTTGTCTTACATTGCTGACTCAGCCTCCAGCTCTATCGCCTCCTCTTCTTCAGTTGTAAAAAGTAAAAGCACTGAGTCGTCATTGGAGGCTCATGTTCATGAACCACACCTTTCCTTGTGTCCTTCACCCCAACCAAGATTGAAGGATGACGCAGGCCATACTACTGATTACTCCATGGAGCTGTTTTCAGATACCATGCCTGGATTATCAAGTCAAATGGTGAATTACCCAGGCCAAGATGAATCTGACATGGAGTGCACTGATGCACAGCCGCTGATGGATGATTCTGCTGGTACATTCACTCAGAGCACTACATTGTCCTCGCAGTGTACAGAGCCAGATTCTGACCCTGATGAGACTCAGGTGCCCCTTCCCTCACACTATACCACCATACACGGTGACACAGAGGAAGGTGCACATGACATAGAAGAGGAGGTGATGGATGACCCAGTTGTTGACCCAGATTGGCATCCATTGGGGGAAGAGGGTGCTGCTTCCAATAGCTCAGATGAGGAGCATCCACAGCAGACATCGACATCGCAACAGCTGTTATCTGGCAGGCCCGGAGCACTCCAAAGACAGGTTCCAAACATCAAAAGAGTTGCTGGACAGCTTGTCCAGAGGGTCAAAAGATCACAGCGTGCTAGGCCGCAAAATGTCTGCCAAAGTAGGAAGAGTGCAGTGTGGCACTTTTTTGAACAAAATCCTCATGATCAGGCCAAGGTTATCTGTAAGAAGTGCGCAAAGACCTTTAGCCGAGGGAAAAATCTGAAAAATTTGAATACCAGTTGCATGCTTAGACATTTAACCAGCATGCACTTGCAAGCGTGGACACAACACCAAACCTCAAGTGCCACATGTGCAACTGATCACAATGAAGGTAGTCAGCAACGCTACATTGTTTCCCCCACTGTAAGCCCACCGGTTAGCACAGCAGCAAATGTTGAGGTGTCGTTGCAAGGCCACAGCAGTCAGGGAATCCCACTGTTATATCAATGAAAGACTGATTCTAGGCCATCAGAAAGAACACCAACTCCATCACCATCATCAACCCTCTCTCAGTCCGCCCTGTCCACCGCTACTTCCACCATATGCAGCTCTCAAGTCCAGCTCACCCTCCCAGACACTATGAGTAGGTCAAGAAAGTACTCAGTCTCTCATCCGCGTACACTGGGTTTGAACGCCCACATTGCCAAACTAATCTCGTTTGAGATGATGCCCTTTCGGTTGGTGGAAAGCACAGCTTTCCGCGAACTCATGGCCTATGCAGTACCACGCTATGACCTACCCAGTCGCCACTTCTTCTCTCGCAAAGCCATCCCAGCCCTCCACCATCATGTGAAAGACCGCATTGTCCATGCACTCAAGCAGTCAGTGAGCGGAAAGGTGCACCTCACAACTGATGCATGGTCCAGTCGGCATGGCCAGGGCCGTTACGTGTCCATCACTGCGCACTGGGTTAATGTGGTGGATGCAGGGTCCACAGGGGACAGCGGTGGTGGGACAGTGCTGCCTAGCCCACGGTATAGGAAACAGTTGGCTGTAGGCGTTCGACCCTCCTCCTCCTCCAGAAGCGAAAGCTCGTCCACAGAGCGCAGTCGTACGAGCACTCCATCTGCAGCTGCCACTGTTGCACACGATGTGTCCCCCTATCGAGCAGCTAGTGGAAAGTGTCAGCAGGCTGTGTTTCAGATGATGTGTTTGGGCAACAGACACACCGCCGAGGTGCTGGCCGAGTACTTGAAGCGACAAACTGAGTCATGGCTGGGCAGTGTACATCTTGAGGCAGGCAAGGTAGTTAGTGATAACGGCCGTAATTTTGTGGCAGCCATAGCCCTTTCAAAACTCAGCCATATACCTTGCTTGGCTCACACCTTGAACCTGGTGGTGCAGTGCTTCCTCAAAAATTATCCGGATTTAACAGCCCTGCTCCAGAAGGTGCGAAGACTGTGCGCGCACATCCGCCGGTCGCCTGTACACTCCGTTCGTATGCAGAAGCTGCAGCGATTGCTCCACTTTCCCAACCACCGCCTCATTATCGACATTGCAACAAGGTGGAACTCCACCCTGCACATGGTGGAGCGGCTGTGCGAGCAGAGGCAGGCCATAATGCATTTGTGGGAGGATACACGGCCAGGCACTTTGAGAGCAGACATGGAGTTGACAGGTGTGCAGTGGTCGAAGCTGAAAGACCTCTGTAAAGTCCTTCAGTGTTTTGAGGAATGCACACGGCTGGTAAGCGCAGACGACGCCATCCTAAGCATGAGCATGCCACTTATGCGTCTGCTCATGCAAACTTTGACGCACCTTAAGGAGCAGGCATCTGCAGCCAATGTTGATGAAGAGGAAGAGGAGGAGGGAATCCTTGATGACATTCAGCCATTGTCTGCTCAGGGACATCTCCTGGACAAGGTGGAGGAAGAAGAGGAGGAGGAGGAGGATGATGGGGATGATTACTTAGGGGAGGAGGATGCATCTCGTGGGGCAAGTGAAAATGTTGGCGTGGCAAGGTCTGGTACAGGGTTTGTGCGTGACTGGAGGGATGTGGATTTGCCAGAAAGTGCTCCTCCAACCAGCACTCGCAGTGCATCATTGACACCGGGAACATTGGCCCACATGTCAGATTATGCCTTGCAGATCCTAAAAAGGGACCCACGCATTGCCAAAATGATGAACGATGACGACTACTGGTTGGCCAGCATCCTGGATCCACGCTATAAAGGCAAATTACAAAACATCATGCCACAGGAGAACCTTGACCTAATATTGGCTAATAAACAAGCAACTCTGGTAAATCGGTTGCTTGAGGCATTCCCAGCACACAGCAGCGGTGATGGTTCTCACACGAGCCGTACGGGCTGGGGGCAGCTTGGCAGAGGTGTTCATGGTTCACACAGCAGAAGTGGCGTTGGAGACAGGGGTTTCATGACAATGTTGTGGACTGATTTTTCAAGTACCGCTCACACAACAGGTAATACTGCATCGATGGAAAGTGACAGGAGACAGCAGTTGTCAACTATGGTTACAAACTACTTTTCCTCCCATATCGATGTTCTCCCACACAGGTCATTCCCCTTTGACTATTGGGCCGCTAAACTGGACACCTGGCCTGAATTGGCCCAATATGCCTTACAGGAGCTCGCTTGCCCAGCTGCAAGTGTGCTATCGGAAAGAGTCTTCAGTGCAGCTGGATCAATCCTGACAGAAAAAAGGACCCGTCTGTCAACCCAAAATGTGGATGATCTAACCTTCATTAAAATGAACCACGCATGGGTTTCCAAGGATTTTGTCCCACCTTCCCCTGATGACACATAGGGTGACAGAAAAATGGCTTGCTTTGGTCCACCTCTTCCTGGGACTTGACCTATTTCACCTTTTGCATCAGCTGAATGTCCAACATCAACATATGCCACTTTCTAAAACTCCCTAACTGTGCTGCCTCCCCCCCATGGCCGGGGTCACCACCTAGCGCACGACACCGTGCGAGTGCCGTTGCCTTGGACAGGTGGGTAGGCCGACTCTTGGGTGCGGGCACTGGCACAGGGTCCTTCATAGTGCAATCAAGTGTCTCTGACGGTGGTGGTGCACACCCGCCGTCAGACACACCGCCGTACTATGAGGGGCCCAGTGCCAGTACCGACGCCCACGAGCGGGCCCCCCTTGCTTGGGCAGGGCCCCAGCATTTGCAATCTTTACCTCTCCCTGCTCCTCCGCTGTGTAGTCTGGGCCGTCAAATCCATACTGTGCCTGAAACCGTCTGAGCCTGCCTCCTGATGTATAGACATATATTTTGAATGTGTACGCTATCCATACATGTTATCTGGGGATACGGTACCCTTTCTAACCTTTGTGCAATCACGTGCAATCCATACTGGGCCTAACACCGTCTGAGCCTGCCTCCTGATGTATAGACATATATTTTGAATGTATACGCTATCCATACATGTTATCCGGGGAAACGGTACCCTTTCTAACCTTTGTGCAATCACGTGCAATCCATACTGGGCCTAACACCGTCTTCCTGCCTCCTGATGTATAGACATATATTTTGAATGTGTACGCTATCCATACATGTTATCTGGGGATACGGTACCCTTTCTAACCTTTGCGCAATCACGTGCAATCCATACTGGGCCTAACACCGTCTGAGCCTGCCTCCTGATGTATCGACATATATTTTGAATGTGTACGCTATCCATACATGTTATCCGGGGAAACGGTACCCTTTCTAACCTTTGTGCAATCACGTGCAATCCATACTGGGCCTAACACCGTCTGAGCCTGCCTCCTGATGTATAGACATATATTTTGAATGTGTACGCTATCCATACATGTTATCTGGGGATACGGTACCCTTTCTCACCTTTGTGCAATCACGTGTAATCCATACTGGGCGTGAGAACGGCTGGCGAGCTGTTAAGCAAGCTACAGCACCTGTGGTTTGCATACGTAAGTTTTTCATTTTTTCAGGAATGACAGTTAGGCCTAATTCCGGAACTGCAGTTGACCTGCACTTACTGGGAAATCATTGTTCGCGGGTAATAATTGTAATCAGTGATCCCCATCACTAACGTTGTTCAGCGGGTTATCTGCACCTGTAAGCGACAAACGCTGGCCTTTTCAGTGTAGCGCACATGCAGCCACGGACATGTAAGGGCATGACACACCAGTTATTGGCCAATCTCATGTGCCAGAGCCTCACGTGTCCCTCTAGTAAGCCGGACTCGGACCGCGGGGCATGACGGAGTCTCGTTCGTTAACGGAATTAAGCTTGCAATGTGTGCATCTGTTCTGTAGCTGGCATGGTTGAGGTTTCCCAGGTGGAGTCGAATTTAACCGTAGGCTCCACTCCTGGTGGTGCCCTTCTGGACATTCCTTTAAGGTTCAGCTTTGCAACCATACTGCCCACGTAAAACAAACACTTTGCCTTCATGAATGCTGTTTGGAGGGTCATGACTCGTGGGAATAACGCCGCCCAATCAGTTAACCTGCTAGAGAGATCGTTCGTTGCTCCCAAGCATGACATCACACTCCCTAGGAAGAAGGTAATGCCACTGTGGCGACCGTACTCCTGGGGGCGACACAAGTGCACTGATGCCCAGCCACTGCTCGATGAATCTGCTGGTACATTGACCCAGACCACTACATTCCCCTCGCACGCTACACGACCTGAATCTGACCCTGATGAAACTCAGGTTACCCTTCCCATATACAGTTCCATCTTACACGGTGACAAAGAGGAAGCTGCAGATGAAAGTGCAGGTTCGGCCCACCCGCCATCAGACACACCACCGTACTATCAGGGGCCCTGTGCCAGTGCCGTCGCCAATGAGTGGGCCCCCCCTGCTTGCTCAGGATCACAGCACTTGCAAAGTTGAAATACTGTGCAGTGAGATGGAAGATGGGGACGACGAGGAGTCCAGACAAGTACAGGGATTCCCTAGCGAGGAGACTTATTTGATTGTTTTCAATGTTGGGACAGCAATTTTTGGGGAGCACTATACTCTGGAGAATGATAGATGGGGCCCACCATACACTGGAACATTCCAAAGGTGGACATCAGACACTGGAGCAGCATTTACAGGGCCCATTATACACTAGAGCATTAGAAATGGGGCCCATTATGTTTGGAGCATTATTTGGGCCCATAAGACATTGGAGCTTCATCCATGGGGACCCACATATACTGTAGCATTATGTGGAGCTCATCATATACTGTTTCAAACATTATATGGGACCAATGATTTTGTATGGAGAAATAGATGGGCCTCGTCATGAGATGTAAAAAGTGAGGTATTTTTCATTGTACTATACCGCTATTTCTCTGCCGTATCGGAGCATGATGAGTTGTGGTATGTGTTAAAGGGGCGCTCTTTCGCCCAGGGCACATGAAAACCTGCAGCCAGCCCTCCCCCCCCACAACTTTAGCCAAATAACCCCCATTTTTCAGTGCGTAACTTGTATTATGAAGTTAATTAAGGTTGACAAGCTTAAGTAAGAAGAATTGATGCTTTTGGCATTCAAATGGGCACTGTAGGTGTGTTTCCTGTCCTCCTCTCACTGCCGACTTTTATTCCCCATTGACTTACATTGGGTTTCGTGTTTCGGGACGACCCCGACTTTTCCCTATAATCGGACGATCTTGCTCGACCCGACTTTTGGAAAAGTCGGGTTTCACGAAACGAAACGCGACCCTAAAAAACCAAAAGTCGCTCAACTCTACTGATCATTGTTAGTAATCAGGCGTGGTCACGTGATCGAAGATGGGTAGGATACGTAACTCAGGTATATATAGATAGCTATATATAACCAGAGGTGTCCGGAGGGATAGTCTGAGACGCCCTCCTCCTTCCACTGAGTACCGCATTGTCTTTTGGGCTTCCCAGAGGGGGTTGACCCGGTGGAACAAACGGAGACGGCCACTTCGGTATTGTGCACAATTTAAGTCAGGATATTTAGCTCTAAAGGAGAGAATTATGTTTCTGTGGAAGAAAAAGAAAAGTTTGGAATTGTGTGAAGGATCAGATACTGTTAGTCTTATGATTCAAAGACGAGGAAAGAAATCTGTCAGGAATGCAGGAAAAATATTTTCGATTCTGGGATTTCCTAAGGGCGGGAGGTTGCAGCCTACGTTATGGGATGAAGGAGTTAAAAAAAAAATAAAGGGAGGTTGACTGATGATGGATTACTTAAAGACGCTGAGGAATTCCGTGGCTTGGTGTCATGGTTTGAACAGGGTTCTTGCCCTGCACTCACAGGGTTAAGTGTTCGTGGCCTCTTTCTGGATCTGGGAGGGGTATTTATACTCACTCTTTACCAGGGTTCTCTGTCAGCTATACTGTTGTTCTGGTGTGTCTGACCCCTGGTGTGCGTGTATTCTGCGTTGCTTGTTTGATTCCCGTGTATGACCCGGCCTGTTCCCTCACTCTGTACTCCATCTCTCGCTTTGGTACTACTGTCTTCTCCGGTTCTGACCTCCTGGCTTGGCTATCGTTACTCCGTTACAGTTTGTCCCTATTGTACCGTCTATTGCCCGTTCTGGTTTTCTGACCTATTGCTACGTCCTGACTATCCTTTCTGTCTAAACCCCGTGGTACTGTATTGCTATCTGGTGCTTTGACCCTGGCTTCGTCTGGTTTCTGTCTCTGTCTATGCCCCTTGGTAACATTGCCCCGTAGTTACCTTTCTAGGAGTTTCCCTGCAGCTCCTAGATCTGTGGAGCTTAGGCCACGCCCCCAGCAGTCATGTGCTTCAGGTCCTGATACTCTGAAGCACGCATCGTCACCGCTGCTGCCCTGCTCCACAGGTATCTGTGAGTACTGTCTTTGTACTCAGGACACCCGCACTAGCACAGTGAGCAAGTGCAGTGCGGTGTTCCTGACATTATAGCTGACCATTTCAGTTTTTTTTTTCCCCCTCTGAGAAAAAAAAAAAAAAGTGTGTTATCCTCATGGATCCCATACAAGCCTTGGCTGATCAGGTCAAGCACCTGACCCAAATGTTCCACAAACTTAATGTGGAACAGCGCATGATGGCCCAGACCCAGCAACAGTTGGTGGATACGGTGCAGGGGCTGCCTCTACAGGGGATTCTTGTGCTGGGGATAGAGATGTGTCATTGGCATTCCCAGAATCTCCGGTCAAATTGCCAGACCTTTTCTCAGGGGATAAAAAGGAGTTCAGGTCTTTCAAAGAAGGATGAAAGCTTTTTTTTTCTCTGAGGCCCCGCTCTTCCGGGGATGAGTTCCAGAGGGTGGGGGTCATCATTTCCCTACTTCGAGGGGCTCCACAGGCATGGGCTTTCTCTCTCTCTTCCTCTGCTCCTGAACGCATGTCTGTGAATTTGTTCTTTGAGGCTCTGGGGCACATTTATGATGAGCCTGATAGAGTGCGTCTGGCAGAGGATATGGTGATGAGTGTGACACAGGGAAGGAACTCTGCTGAATGGTTCTGCTCTGAGTTCAGACGCTGGGCAGCGGAGGTCTCCTGGGAAGACGCTGCCCTCCGGGGTTTGTTCTGTAGAGGCCTGTCCGAACGTTTGAAAGATGCCCTAGCCCTTCATCCTCCACCGGATTCTTTGGAGGACGCTATGATCCAGGCTGTCCGCATGGACCGTAGGCTGCGGGCAAGAGGGGTCATGCTGCAGGAGACCCCTTTATTCTCCAATCTGAGAGACTCTGCATCTAGTCCTGAGCCCATGGAGGTTGGTGCCACGTCATTGGAGGAAAAAGAGAGGAGACACCGAAGAAACAACCAATTGTGCTTTTACTGTGGATCCGCTGGACATTGGAGAAGGAACTGTCCTTCTTGCCCTTCTTCAGTGAAGCCGTCAGGAAAACGACTGAGTCTGGGTAACAATCGAGGAGGTTGCCCAGACTCCCAGGTACCCTTTCACTCGCTTACTAAAATTCTGCTTCCGGTGGAACTGGAACTTACAGGCGGCCCGGTTGGGACTACCGCCTTTGTTGACTGTGGTTCTTCTATTAATCTGATCGATGCCAAAGTTGTGACTTTTCATAAGATAGGGACAGTCAGGTTAAAAGATCCTGTTAAAATCGTGGCAATTGATTCTTCTCCTATCACCCAGGAGGGAATTTGTTTCATGACTGATACCTTTTCTCTGAAAGTGGGTTCCACTCACGTGGAAAAATTAAGATGTTTTGTCATAAATAATCTGCCGGCTGGACTGATACTGGGTATGCCTTGGCTTCAACGTCACAATCCTACTATTGACTGGGTCACAGGGGAGATCATTCAGTGGGGTTGTATGGCTAATGGTCTATGTTGTAACTTGACAACCCTTGTCACCCCAGTAAAATCTGTGTCAGTGTCGTCTGTCGATCTGGAAGGTATTCCGGAGTGCCTGAAAGATTTTCAAGACGTATTTTCTGAAAGTGAGGCTGAGGCGCTACCACCACATAGATCCTTTGATTGTGCCATTAATCTAGTCCCTGGAGCCAAGTTACCCAAGGCTCGCCTGTTCCATTTGTCCGGGCCCGAACGTCTTGCCATGAAGGAGTACATTACTGAGAGTCTCCGCAAAGGGCATATTAGGCCTTCTGTTTCACCTGTGGCAGCGGGCTTCTTTTTTGTTAAGAAAAAAGATGGTGGTTTGCGGCCGTGCCTCGACTTTCGGGAATTAAACAAAATTACTGTGAAAAATACATACCCTCTCCCCCTAATTCCTGATTTATGTAACCAACTCACCGGGGCCAAGTGGTTCTCTAAACTGGATTTACGTGGGGCATATAACCTTATAAGAGTCCGTGAAGGGGACGAATGGAAAACAGCATTCCTGACTACTGAAGGGCTGTTCAAAAACTGGGTTATGCCCTTTGGTCTCACCAACGCTCCTGCTGTTTTTCAGAATTTTATTAATGTAATTTTCTCTGATTTAATCGGTCGTTTTGTGGTTATCTATTTGGATGACATTCTGGAGTACTCGGTGGACAGTCAATCTCACTTGCACCATTTGCGGATGGTTCTCATGAGACTGAGGGAGAATCATTTGTATGCCAAGCTGGAAAAATGCTCATTTTTCATGCAAGAAGTATCCTTTCTGGGGTTGATTGTGTCAGGAGAGGGGTTCCGCATGGATCCTAAGAAAGTCCAGGCTGTTACGGAGTGGGTGCAACCTCATGACTTGAAAGGGTTGCAACGATTTTTGGGCTTTGCCAACTTTTATAGGAAATTTATTAAGGGCTTTTCGCAGGTGGTAAAGCCTCTAACGGACCTCACTCTCAAGGGAGCTGATGTAAAAAATTGGTCTGTAGCTGCAAAAAACTCTTTCATGACATTAAAAAAGTGCTTTTCCTCAGCCCCTGTATTGGTACAACCCGACCCGTCAATACCTTTTGTCGTGGAGGTTGACGCCTCAGAAGTGGGGGTGGGGGCAGTTTTGTCTCAGGGCCCTCCTACCCTTACTAACCTGAGGCCTTGCGCCTTCTTCTCTAAAAAATTTTCCTCTGCTGAGAGAAATTAAGATGTCGGCAATAGAGAATTGTTGGCGGTAAAGTTGGCTTTTGAAGAATGGAGGCATTTCCTGGAGGGGTCTGTTCATCCCATTACAGTCATCACTGATCACAAAAATTTTGTCTATATCGAGTCTGCCAAGAGATTGACCCCCAGACAGGCTCGGTGGGCACTTTTTTTTTCTCGTTTTCAGTTTACCATCACATTCCGCCCGGGATCTAAAAACATCAAGGCTGATGCCTTATCCCGAAGCTTTGATTCGGTGTCCCCTCCAGAACCTCCCTCCTCCATTCTTCAGCCAGGAGTAGTGGTGGCCGAAATCTCATCTGAGTTACAGAAAGGGATTTTGGAGGCCCAGGCTCAGGCTCCTGGTGGTAAACCCCCGGGTAAATTGTTTGTACCGGAACGTTTCCGTCTCGGACTTATGCAGGAATTTCATGATTCTGTGTTGAGTGCTCATCCTGGGATTGCAGCTACCCGGGGGGCAATTGCGAGGGATTTCTGGTGGCCCTCTATGGTAACAGATATTAAAAAGTTTGTGACTGCATGTGGGGTGTGCGCTCGTTCTAGAAGTTCTCAGGTCCGGCCGGCCGGGGAATTGGTGCCTTTGCCAATTCCGGATAGACCATGGACACATTTGTCCATGGATTTTATCACAAATCTTCCCCCTTCCAGGGGCAACTCGGTGATATGGGTGGTGGTGGATAGGTTTTCAAAACAAGCTCACTTTGTACCTCTCCCCGCGTTACCATCTGCTGAAACCCTGGCCCGTTTATTTATGCAGCATATAATTAGGTTACATGGAGTGCCTATGAATGTGGTGTCAGACAGAGGGGTACAGTTGGTAGCCAGGTTCTGGAGGGCTTTTAGCAAAAAGCTGGGGATTTCATTGTCCTTCTCCCCTGCCTACCACCCAGAGTCTATTGGACAGACGGAGCGCACGAACCAATCGTTGGAGCAGATTCTGAGATGCTTGGCCTCTTCCAGGCAGGAGGACTGGTGTGAGGTATTGCCCATGGCAGAGTTTGCATTCAACGGTCGTGTGAGTCAGTCTACTGGGAAGTCTCCTTTTCAGGTCAACTATGGCTTTAACCCACATTTTGGAGAGTTTTCCCGTATGGATTCAGGTTGTCCTGGTGCTGAGGATGTGACACAACATCTTAGAATTCTTTGGAGGGAGGTTCAGAGTAATATTTCCAAGGCCCAGGAAAACTATAAGCGGTTTGCTGACAGGAGGAGGGGGCCAGGTCCAGCATTTGCAGTAGGGGAGAAGGTGTTGCTATCCACCCGCAATATCAAGCTTAAGATACCTTCTATAAAGCTGGGCCCCAAGTTTATTGGCCCATACAAAGTTGTGGAGGTTGTTAACCCAGTAGCCTACCGACTGCAGCTGCCCACCTCCTTTAAAATTTCTAATGTCTTCCACAGGTCCCTGTTAAAGCCTGTGGGGACGGTGAGAGAGGATCCCTCATCAAATGCTCCGCCAGTGCTGGTAGAGGGGCAGCTGGAGTATGAAGTAGGGTGCATTGTTGACTCCCGGTGGGTGCGCCGGAGACTCCAGTATCTGATACACTGGAAGGGGTACTCTCTGGAGGATCGGTCATGGGTTCCGGCCAGTTCGGTGCATGCCGATCGCCTGGTGCGGGCTTTCCACGCCAGATACCCAGACAAGCCTGGGGGTCCAGTGGCCCCCCATTAAGAGGGGGGTACTGTCATGGTTTGAACAGGGTTCTTGCCCTGCACTCACAGGGTTAAGTGTTCGTGGCCTCTTTCTGGATCTGGGAGGGGTATTTATACTCACTCTTTACCAGGGTTCTCTGTCAGCTATACTGTTGTTCTGGTGTGTCTGACCCCTGGTGTGCGTGTATTCTGCATTGCTTGTTTGATTCCCATGTATGACCCGGCCTGTTCCCTCACTCTGTACTCCGTCTCTCGCTTTGGTACTACTGTCTTCTCCGGTTCTGACCTCCTGGCTTGGCTATCGTTACTCCGTTACAGTTTGTCCCTATTGTACCGTCTATTGCCCGTTCTGGTTTTCTGACCTATTGCTACGTCCTGACTATCCTTTCTGTCTAAACCCCATGGTACTGTATTGCTATCTGGTGCTTTGATCCTGGCTTCGTCTGGTTTCTGTCTCTGTCTATGCCCCTTGGTAACATTGCCCCGTAGTTACCTTTCTAGGAGTTTCCCTGCAGCTCCTAGATCTGTGGAGCTTAGGCCATGCCCCCAGCAGTCATGTGCTTCAGGTCCTGATACTCTGAAGCACGCATCGTCACCGCTGCTGCCCTGCTCCACAGGTATCTGTGAGTACTGTCTTTGTACTCAGGACACCCGCACTGGCACAGTGAGCAAGTGCAGTGCGGTGTTCCTGACACTTGGCACATGAATTGTATAATGAAGGTTATGTGGAAATTGAATAGCAAGTGAATTCTGATTGTTTTTATTGCTATGTGGAAAAAAGGAAAATTGTCTAACACTGTGAAAAAGACAGAAAGTGTTGTGGTACAGGAAAGAATTGAGAATGTGATTAAAGAAGACACTGAGATCGAGGCTAATGTGTCAGGCAGACAGATGGTTAAGAATGATTTGAAACAAGAAGTTTCCCTGCTAGATGATAAGGTCCTTCCGCAGGAAATCAAGCCTCTCCTCCCGACTGTAAGCTCTGTGCCCCTTAACCCTAAGGCACCGATGTATCCTGGTCTACCGAAACTCAGTATGCCCCCACCCTATGATCCTGCCGGGTGGCTCTGTGCTGTATGTAGAGTTACTAATCCTCAGTGGAGAGAGGTCTGTTATATTTGTGGCACAAGAAGACCGAGAGTTGCAGCCCCCATCTCTCCGTTGTTGAATGCTGACGGTACCTATTATCATCCGCAGCCAGCCTCAATCCCCGTTCACCCGATCCAGAGGGAAAATAAAAATTTTCAGAAGACTTTAACCCGCTTTGTTCAGCAGAGAGAGAGAGGAAAGAAAAGAAAAAAAAAAAGCAAGCTTGCAGCTGCTTCAGTACCCCCTCCCATCTTAGCCCACACCATATCCCCCTTCGCCCCCACCGCAGCTGAGAGTACACAGCCAGTCTCTTATCAGTATCAGTGGAGCACACAGCAAACTCTGGCCCCCCTCAGACTTCAGCTACTGGGAACCCTGCTCCTCAGCCCCTCCCTGCTAATGCTGGCGATGTGGCCGAATTGGTCACTTTCAGAGAGACTGTCACACTCCCGCTGATAGATGCTACCCTCAAGTTCCCTCTTCCAATCGTAATCTAAATACTGGGAACCCAGAGGATACCCCGGTTACGGACAGCCCCAAAATCCTGATAATTGTCCATACTGAAGGGGTGGCCAACCAGGGTCTGCCATCACAATGTCCTCCACCAAACCTGGGGCATGCTCATCCGTCACGCTCCCTGTAGGGGATACCCTTGTTAAGTTCATAGTAGACAATGGGGCGGCCAATTCTATAATCAAGTCATCAGATGTACCTACGGATATCCCTATTCAACTCTCAGATCAAGAGCTTGTTTTAATTGGAGTAGATGGCAGACCCAATAAACATTCTCTTACAAAACCCATCCCTGTGGGGCCTTTCCCCGAGGTTACTGCTCAATTCGTAATCTCTCCCATATGTCCAGTAAATTTACTGGGGGTAGATTCATTATCACAGTTCCGCTCCGGAATACAATTTCAAGATGATGGTCAGATGGCTCTTATGTTATATAATCCCTATGTAGATGAAGACAGTGAGGAAATATGTATTTTGCATGCCCTTCCTACAGTTATGATGGCCCTGATAGGCCCAGATCCACCCCCAATATTGCCTGAGGATCAACGACTCACCCCATACCTCTTAGAGATACCATCTACACTTTGGTCAAAAGGGACAAATGATATAGGGAAAATGCCTGAAGAACCAGTAAAAGTGTTTCTCAAACCTGGTGCCCCTTTTCCCAAAGTCCATCAATATCCTTTGAAACATGATCAGGAGCTGGGCCTCCAGGAACAAATACAAATGTTACTTGATAACGGTGCTCTGCTACCCTGTGTTTCTCCATGTAATACGCCCTTGTTTCCCGTTAAGAAAAAGACCCCACCTGGCCAGCCCCTTGTGTACCGGCTGGTACAAGATCTACGGGCAGTTAATGCCGCTATTATTCTGGAAACTCCAGTGGTGCTTAATCCACATACTCTTTTGTCCCAAATACCCCAGGATGCTGCTTGGTTTACAGTTATTGATCTTACCAATGCCTTCTTTAGCATTCCGTTACACCCAGACTGCCAGTTTCTATTTGCATTCACTTATCAGGGACGACAGTTAATATGGACAGTTATGCCACAAGGGGCCCAAAACAGTCCCAACCAGTTTGCAAAAAAATATGAGCAGGTGTCTTTTGCTATTTCTGCCACTGATAGCCTCCTTAAGTATCTGGCAGCACTGAACTGTCGGGTTTCGGCATCGAGACTTCAGTTCTACCTTGGTCAAGTGATATTCTTGAGTCACTGTCTCCTTCAGGGTGCCAGACACCTCGCAGAAGAAAGAAAAATAGCTGTCAGCTCCCTTCCTTTCCCAAAAGATGAAACTGAACTCCAGCGTTTTCTTGGACTATGCACTTATTTTTGTCAGTGGATACAGGATGCATCCCATATAATGCAACCCCTTTACAATGCCTTGAAAGATGGCATAATGAATTATAAGGAAAGATGGCAGTGATGAGGATTATCTCCAACATGATTGTTCCCAACTTCTGATAGAAGAAACAGCTACTCCTCCAAATGTCAGTGAGAATCCACTCCCAAATCCTGATCTGGTGTTATACACGGATGGTTCAAGATATGCTGATGAGTTTGGTAGATTCCACATGGGATATGCTGTTACCACAGACGACACTGTAGTGCACACAGCTGCGCTCCTGCCCTCACAGTCAGCACAAGAAGCAGAACTCCAGGCTCTGTCTACTGCATGTACTTTGGCCAAGAACAGATGGGCTAATATATACACGGACTCACGGTATGCATTTGGTATTGCTCACGATTTTGGGGCTCTATGGGCCAATCGAGGGTTTATTACTACTGCCGGAAATCCAGTGAAAAATGCTGAAGCTGTTAAAACCCTCATGGACTCGATCAAATTACCTATTCAGGTGGCTATTATCAAAGTTAAGGTGCACGGTCCTAGGACCAGTCCACAGACTGTTGGCAACGCATTTGCGGATATGCAAGCAAAAGCCGCCGCTCTCTTACCCGTTGAACCAACCATACCAACTATGGTGACCACTCGCTGTCAACGTAAACAGTTACAAGAAGCACTGACCCTACAAGAACCTGATGATCTACAACAGACTGAAGCTTTCTGTCGGACCCTGCGAGACCGCTTAATGACGATGCAGAGAATGTCTCCAAAGGAAGAGGTGAAGCAATGGAAGACTGATGGAAGACTGATGGGACACGTATGGATAATGGTCTCTGGAAAAAGGACCAACTTGTGTGTCTCCCTAAGCGGATGCACCCTGCTATTGCCACATGGGCACGTGGACCTACATATCGAGGAAAGAATCAGGCCCTCGCACTGGTGCGAAAAATCTACTGGGCCCCGGGAATTTCCACAGTTTTGTCAGCGCTCAACCGTGCCTGTAATATCTGTCAGACTTGTAATCCCGGTCACCTTCAACGTGTACCCCCGAAGCATCTTGCTAAGCCCGACTATCCTTTCCAAAGGCTCCAGGTGGACCATATCACGTTGCCTAAGTCTGGAAGGTATGAATACTGTTTGGTTGTTGTTGACATGTTCTCCAGTTGGCCGGAAGCATTCCCCGTTACCAACATGACTGCAAAAACCACAGCGAAGAAACTGGTGATGGAAGTTATATGCAGATATGGGGTTCCAGAAGTTGCTGAAAGTGACCAAGGCCTGGCCTTTTCTTCTCATGTGTACCAAGAAGTTCTGACAATGCTTGGATCCAATGTAGCCCTTCATACTCCGTACCACCCACAATCCAGTGGTGAAGTTGAGAGGCTGAACGGCACACTGAAGGGACAATTGACCAAAATGATGCGGGAGACTACAGCTCCATGGCCAGAGCTCCTACCCATTGTACTATACCACATTCGTACTACCCCTATTGCAAAACATGGCCTGTCCCCATATGAGATATTGTTTGGTACTAGGCCCCCAGTTGCAAATTTCCAGCCCCAGCAGTTATCAGAAGAGACTGACCGTGTTGTTCAATATGTTATTCAGCTTAGTAAAAATCTTGCTAACACCCATGTTCTAGTTTCCTCTTCTTTTCCAGATTCAGCAGAAACCGACACCTGTTATAACCTGAAGCCTGGTGATTTGGTAGTCGTGAAAAGGCATGTCAGGAAGCATGGACTAGAACCCTTGTATGATGGTCCCTATGAAGTTCTCCTCATCACCCAACAAGCCAATAGCAAATGAAGGGGCATAATGTTTTGGTTTTTCGCATTTTCCATATTATTATTGGTAGAAGTTAAAAGTTAAAGTTAGAAGATATTCAATGACTCAGAGATCAATACGATAAAGATAATGATCGTACTAAGGACAGTTGGTGGTCAAATCATAGAATCGTAGAGTTGGAAGGGACCTCCTGGGCCATCTGGTCCAACCCCCTGCTCAAAGCAGGATTCGCTAAATCATCCCAGTCAGATATCTGTCCAGCCTCTGTTTGAAGACTTCCATTGAAGGAGAACTCACCACTTCTCGTGGCAGCCTGTTCCACTCATTGATCACTCTGTCAAAAAGTTTTTTCTAATATCTAATCTGTGTCTCCTCCTTCAGTTTCATCCCATTGCTTCTAGTCTTTCCTTGTGCAAATGAGAATAAAGTTGATCCTTCTACAATGTGACAGCCCTTTAGATATTTGTAGACAGCTATTAAGTCTCCTCTCAGTCTTCTCTTTTGCAAACTAAACATTCCCAAATCCTGCAACCTTTCCTCATAAGACAGGGTTTGCAGACCGGTCACCATTCTGGTCGCTCTTTTCTGAACTTGCTCCAGTTTGTTGATGTCTTTTTTAAAATGTGGTGCCCAAAACTGGACACAATATTCCAGATGAGGTCTGACCAAAGAGGAGTAGAGGGAAATAATGACTTCACGTGATCTAGACTGTATGCTTCTGTTAATACATCCTAGAATTGCATTTGCCTTTTTTGCTGCTGCATCACACTGTTGACTCATATTCAGTCTGTGATCTATTAGTATACCCAAGTCTTTTTCACATGTGCTGTCACTTAGCCCTATTCCTCCCATTCTATATATGCTTTTTTCATTTTTATTGCCCAGATGTAGTACTTTGCATTTCCCCCTGTTAAAAACCATTCTGTTAGTTGCTGCCCACTTCTCCAGTTTATTTAAATCTTTTTGAATCCTCTCTCTCTCTTCTCTAGTATTAGCTATCCCTCCTAGCTTTGTGTCATCAGCAAATTTAATCAGTTTACCCTCAATTCCTTCATCTAAATCATTGATAAAGATGTTGAACAATACAGGGCCCAGGACAGAGCCCTGTGGTACCCCACTTGAGACATTCTTCCAACTGGATGTGCAGCCATTTACGACCACTCTTTGCGTCCGATCACTAAGCCAGTTATGAATCCACCTAACAGTTGTCTTGTCCATTCCATACTTAGTCATTTTTTCAATAAGGATTGTATGAGAGACTTTGTCAAATGCTTTGCTGAAGTCAAGATATACTATATCTACAGCATTTCCTTGATCCACCCAATCAGTAATACCGTCATAGAAGGAAATTAAATTAGTCTGACATGACTTATTAGTTACAAACCCATGCTGACTCTGCTTAATCACTTCATTCTTATCCAGGTATTGACATACATGTTGTTTAATAATTTGTTCAAAGATCTTTCCTGGTATAGAAGTCAGACTCACCGGCCTATAGTTGCCTGGGTCCACCTTCTTCCCCTTTTTGAAGATAGGAACAACATTTGCTCTTCTCCAGTCTTCTGGCACTTCTCCTGTTCTCCAAGAATTTTCAAAGATTATGGAGAGGGGTTCAAAAATTTCTTCTGCTATCTCCTTCAGTACTCTGGGGTGTAATTCATCTGGACCTGGAGACTTGAATTCATTTAGGTTAGCTAAGTGTTTCCTCACTATCTTTCTGTTTATAGATATCCTGGATTCTTCTATTCCCTTAATAGGACAGTGAAGAACAGTTGATGTTACATTTCCTTTCTGAGAGAAAACAGATGCAAAATAGGAATTTAAAAGTTCAGTCTTCTCAACATCCTGTCTTACCATTTCATCATTTTCATCCTGTAAAAATCCTATAGCATCTTTGACTTTTCTTTTACTTTTGACATATCCCCAAAATCCTTTATTATTGCTTTTGACATCTCTTGCAAGCCTCAATTCATTTTCAGCTTTAGTAATCTGATTTGTGCCCTGCAGGTTCTGCAGACAGCATTATATTCTTCTTTAGATATGCCTCCCTCTTTCCATTTTATAAACATTTTTTTCTTCCTTTTTAGCATGTGCTTAAGTTCTGTGTTCATCCATCCTGGTTTCCTTAAATGCTTCCTATTCTTCCCTCTTTTCGGAATTGTTAACAACTGTGCTTTGAGAATTTCATTTTTCAAGATTTCCCATCCTTCCTGGACATTTTTGTCTTTAAGGATATCCAGCCATTGGATCCCTCCAATTCTCTTTCTGAATCCCTTAAAATCTGCCTTTCTGAAATCTAACCTTGACGTCTGAGTCTTCACAGGTCTTCCGCCTCTAGTTATCCAAAATTCTAAAATAGCATGGTCGCTACCTCCTAGGGTCCCAGCCACTTTTACCTCCTCAACCATTTCCTCCCTGTTTATAAGAATTAGATCCAAGGTAGCAGTTCCCCTTGTTTTCTCCCTTACCTTTTGGAAGATAAAGTTGTCAGCAAGAGAGGATAAGAATTTCCTTGACCTGTTAGTTTTGCCTGAGAGAGATTCCCAACAAATATCTGGATAGTTGAAATCTCCCATGACAACTATGTCATATTTTTTTGGAGAACTTGGCCATTTGATGCATAAAGAGTTCATCCATATCTTCAGCTTGCACAGGCGGCCTGTAGTAAATGCCTACAATGGTGTCCTTTCCATTGTTCTGTCCTTGTATTCTTACCCAAACAGTTTCCACAGAACTCCCAGTCTCTGAAGCTTCAATCTCTGTGCAGATATACGCGTTTCTAACATACAATGCGACACCCCCTCCTCGTTTATCAAGTCTGTTTCTTGCAAATAAGTTGTATCCTTCTAGTCTTGTATTCCAATCATGTGTATTGCCCCACCAAGTTTCAGTGATTCCAATGACATCATATTTCTTTTCCTGTGTTAGTAGTTCCAATTCTCCTTGTTTGTTGCCCATGCTTTGTGCATTAGTATAGAAACATTTTAGTTTGTGATTGGTTTCTCTTTCTCCAATATTTTTATTAATTAGATTCTTTCGTCTTTGTTCTTCCTTTCCACTTCTAATAGCAAAGTTCTCAATAGCATTTGTCAGGTGTATGGCTTTTTCTGGTCTTTTGCTTCTCTTCCCATGTTGTTCTAGTTTAAAGCTCTCCTTACAAGTGTAGCAAGGCGACTTCCAAATACCTGCTTTCCAGTCTTCGTAAGGTGCACCCCATCTCTAGCAAGTAGTCCATCGTATAAGTAGTTCACTCCGTGATCCAGAAATCCAAATCGTTGCTGACGGCACCATCGACGTAGCCAGTTGTTCACCTGCAGAATCTTATTCCACCGCCTTGTTCCATGGCCATCCACTGGGAGGATGGAAGAGAAGACCACCTGCGCTCCCAGTTCTTTCACTTTCTTGCCTAAGTCTTCAAAGTCTCTGCAGATGGTTTCCAGGTCGTTTCTTGCGGTGTCATTTGTCCCCACATGTAGTAGCAGGAATGGGTAGTCATCTGTAGGTCTGAAGAGTCCTGATATCCTGTCAGACACATCTTTAATTTTTGCACCTGGAAGACAGCACATTTCTCTTGAAGTTATATCCGGTCTGCAGATAGCGGCCTCTGTTCCTCTCAACAGGGAATCCTCCATGACCACCACTCTCCGTTTCTTCTTCACAACATTTTTCTTTCTCCATCCAGGAGGACTCTGAAGGCGTACAAGGTTGCTGTTTGTTGGCAAAGTCTTATCCTGATGTATTTCTTCATCGTTTTCCTGCGTGAGAGCCTGGTACTGGTTTCTGAGCAGTATGGGTGCTGACTGCCTCCTGATCCTCCTGCTTCTCTGGGTCACATGTCTCCATTCCTCTGTTTCTTCAGGTGCACTTCGAATTTCTTCTCTTTCTGTAACATGAAGAGATAATTCTGTTCTGTCCAAGAACTCTTCACCTTCCTTAATGATCTTCAATGTAGCTAACCTCTCTTCGAGATTTTGCAACTTTTCCTCCAACAGGGTCACAAGCTTGCATTTGTGGCATGTGAAGTTTGGCTTTTCCACTGGTAAATCTGTGAACATGTAGCAAGAAATGCAGCTCACCAAATGGCTCCTGGCCTCTTCCATCTTGAGATCTCTTAAAAACGATGAAAGACGAGCCAAAAGTCAGACACCTTCTCCTTTCTCAATCCAGCCAATTGGTTTAAGGGAATTGGGGGCTGGATAGCTGGGATCTTACAAAGCTTGTTACACATTGCTGCCTGTATCCTTGTGGTATATGTGATACTAAAACTTGTCTTTTGGTGTATTTCTGTATGTATTAGGAAATTCTACACTAAGCCAGCTAATGATGATACCAAAGGCGTCATTGCCCCTGCTCTTCTCTGCACCGATCTCAAAAGGCTATTTGATGAAGATGTTGAAGCCAAGCGCATGGCTACCTACAAAAGATCCTCACCACTGTCGACAAAAAAATTGTTATTCGTGAACTGCAGTATACAGGGGGGACGGGTGCGCCGCGACAGCCATGACTGGTAACACGGCATCAGTCATGTGAAGACCAGTACCCCTCAAGCTGTTAGCTTGGGATAGCACCTCTGATGCTGCATATGTGTTAACAAAATTTATCTAGGGGGGAATGTGAAGGGTTAATACTAAAATCAGAGTTGAAGTTTCGTTTTATCCATTCTCTGAAGGTTTCATTTCTCCGTTTTTGTTGCTGTAAGATAAATTTTGTAATTAGGTAAAAGTTCAAACTGTCATGAAGCCAGACTGTTCCCATCAGGTGCAAGATAAGGGAGGCGGGGTGTAAAACTCTGAAGAATATGCCATTATACTACTTTCTATTTGGATACGGACATACAGTATATGTAGTTTCTGGTTTTCTTGCAATATTATTGGCTTACAAAGTGAAATGATGTTATTGGTAGTTAAGAAATTTGCATAATTAAGCAAAATGTTATAAAAGAAGTGACTGAAATAAAGGGGCTTAGTGATCTGTCTCGATCCTCCCGTACAGAGACCCCGTCTCCGTGAGGTCATTTGAGTTGCTAGCAACACTCTGTGGAATAATTTGGACATCACTGGCTCAACCGTGAAGGGTTAATTTAGCCCTCCCTAAATAGCTACCCCGACATACCATCCTAATCTACTCAAATCCAGCTAAACCAACAGTTCTTCTAAGGACTAATTCTGAAGTATAAAGGTTGCAGTGTTAGGTAGGCAGGGGAGTGTACATTGCTCTATACATATCAGTGCAAGGCCTGCAGGCACTGTTTGTGTGTATATAGATATCATTGCATACATCAATACCCTTCCTGTCTGCTGCTGCTACCTATAGGATATATTGACCGCATATACCTAGCCCCAGGTATAATTGGCTAGGAAACATTTTTTTGACAGGTTAATAGAGATTATTTTATTGCAAAGCAATCCAGAGCTCTTTTTTTCTCCATTTGCTTTTTGACACTGAAGAATACAGCCAGATCCTTTTCCTAGCACAGCATGAAAATCCAGCAATTTTAAAGGGGTCCCAAAAATCACTTTTGAGTGCGCAGAGAAATCATTTCATTTTTATGTGGTACGATATAGTAGAATTTTTTTGATTGTCTGACACAATTTCTTTACACCATTTTGCTGAACCCAAAAAAATACATGCAGGCCACATATTTTACAGTGTGGTATACAGTATCTGTGACACGCCTCATACATTCTTGTGCTAAAAATTTGGGCATTTTAGGCCTAAATTCAATTTTTTTTGCTGACTGTCACTCTAGTTATATACAGCATTATTTTGCATTAAAAAAAAACAGGCCACATATTTGGCAGTGTGGTATCTCCGTGTCAGGCCTCATATATCTGCTTGGTCCAAGTTTGGCCATTTTAGGCAGGTATTCCAGTGTTTTCCTGTCTGTCACTCTAGTTATATACAGCACTATTTTGCATTTAAAAAAAAAGCCACATATTTGGCAGCGTGGTATCTCCGTGACTAGCCTCATCTATCTGTGCAAAAAATTTGGCCATTTTAGGCCTACATATTCTAGTGTTTTTGCAGTATGCCAACTTACTTATTGACACCAAATTGATAACCAAAAAAAACATTTTTAACTACAGTCCAGATAGTTTAAAGTGTGGTTTTCCCACACACATATCACATACAAGTTCGCTCTCAATTCAGCCACTTGTAGTGAACGTGTATAATATTCTAGTCCATTTACAATGGGTAAGGCGTGTGGCAAGGGACGGGGAAGTGGACATGAAGGTGATGGTGCATGCCAAGGCTGTGGGCAAGCTGAAATTGGGCCACCAAAAACACCCACATCTTCTCGCTGGACCTTAGTGTCCGA
Organism: Dendrobates tinctorius; assembly: GCF_039654945.1. Lineage (NCBI taxonomy): Eukaryota > Metazoa > Chordata > Amphibia > Anura > Dendrobatidae > Dendrobates > Dendrobates tinctorius. The sequence goes on along the minus strand of NW_027361703.1, from coordinate 38,213,784 downwards.
AGTCCTAGGGGACCGCAGCAAGACAGCACTATTGAAGCCAGAGCAGTGTGAAAAGGTTGTTGGCTGGATAGCGGATAATTCTTCAAGTTACTTATCCACCACCAGCAGCACCCTGTCTTCCACATGGTCGAATTTGAGTAGCCATGAATCTGGACCACATATTACTCACCCTGATCCTCCTTCCTCCCAGCATGCTGAGTGCCCTGAGACAACTGATCCCACACTCGGACACTCTGAAGAGATGTTCAGTTTTCCATTTATAGATTCGTGCCTCTCGTCTGGTCCACTTGAAGCAGGGCAAGATGAGATTCCATGTAGCAATGCTCAAATATTTGAGCAGCCATGGTAACAAGAGGTGGACAATGATGAGACACATTTCCCAGCAAGTCAAAAGGAGGACCAGGGTGCGGAAGTGGAAGATGAGGTGGTGGATGATATAGTAATTGACCCAACCTGGCAGGAGGACATGCACAGTGAGGACAGCAGCACACAGGGGGAGGGAGGCGTAGCACCTCTTCAGACAGGAAGAAGCAGTGTGGTGGCTGCAGACAGAAGACAGGCAACTGTTCCCTGCAACACCAACATGACGGATGTTGCCAGCACGTGGCTTCAAAAGCTTATTGGGGTGCATGTAACTTTGGGGCAGGGCAGGCCTTGCATTCAATGCAATATTTTTTCAGGAAGCCCTCCTGTATCTTTCGTGAATGGGGTATTGGGGTGTGTTGTAATTCTTGGCAACCCATCCACTCACTGCATAGGCAATAACAGCATAGGGGACCCACTATTTAATAATGGCCCTTTAAGAAGATTAATGCTGCCTGATGCCCCTGTAAAGATAGGCTCTGTGACTTTGAGTCCCTCCCTCATAATTTAAACAAGATGTGCCTGCTTATGTGTCACACACCACATGGCCAGCTAGGGTTGTTAAATGTTACAATGACATTTCCCAGTGAATGCATTTGTATTGGTTGAAAGCATTGCTAAAGCTGCAAAACACCTCAAAAGCGCTGTGTGTGAACATAGCCCAAGTGGTGGAGGAACATTTTTCATTTGGGTTAATTATTTTGGCTTAGATAAAGGTCATTAACCTGGAAAGGCTGTTCCTTAACATATTTCCCAGCAAAATCCATATTGGTTTCGCTTTGGTAGTTTTTTTGGTGCGCCTGTTAAAAGGGCGTGAAACTCTGACAACATTGTTTAGAGCTGTGACCTAGGAGTGGGAAATGCTTACAGAGGCAGTTGCCATGATGGTCGCTTGTCATTTTTTAGACTTTGAAAGGACCCCCGGGGGGATCGCGGTAAAAATGCTCGGGTCTCCCATAGGCTTACATTGGGCTTGTTGTTCTGTCCGAGTACCCGAGTATTCCAATTTGCTTGACCCGAGCAACGAGCACCCAAGCATTTTAGTTCTCGCTCATCACTAGTGGCTATCACTTTACCCATTTTGACTGCTGTGGTTGGTGCTGTCTCAGAAAACACCAATCACAGTATTTCACATGGATTTATTTATTTTTTTAAGCTTTATTGCTGCATCACTATGATTGGCTGGTCAGAAATGATCAGCCAATTACAGTGATTGTCAACGCAGGGAGGCAGTACAGACCAGCAGCCATCTTAACTGTATGGTGAAGCACAGTGACTGGGAATAGCAACGTTGTATATACACTTCGCCTTGTGGTACGCAGCACGGTGTGTATATAGCACATGTAAGGAAGGGGTTAAATTACCTCCTCACTCCTCAGGTATGGAGGAGCAATGGTTGGGAATCATAATTTCTCAATGTGTCTGAACATGTCATGCAAACAACAAGCCCAGATAAAGTAGTAAAATGTTAAAATTACATTTACCGGTGAATGATTTTTTTCACCATTGAAAGTAATGAGAAAGTGTAAAAGTACAGCACAAAATGCTATGTGTGAACATAGTGTACGTCTAAGGGATGGAGGAGGAGTTTTTTTTTCTGTTTTTTAATTTGCCTTATTTACAAGTCATTATATAGGAAATAATATTTCCAAACATTTTTTCCTTTAAAATCCATTTTATCATCGGTTTTATATATTTTATTAACAGTCCATAAAAGTGGTGTAATACTCTGACAACATTGTTCCCTGCAGTGACTTGGGAGTCAGAGATGCATCCAGGCATCTTCCCCATGCTGTTTCCATCCATTTCAGCGATTTTCCTACCCCTCCAGAGATCCTGGGAGAGTCTGCAGGAAAAATTCTTGAGTTTCCCGTTGACTTGCTTTATAATTGCTGTTCGAGTCGAGCCCGTCCGAGCATGCGACTTGCTAGATTCCAGTATTGACCACTTGAGCATTTTAGCACTCGCTCATGACTAATCTTTATCATACGTTTGAGTGACAACAATGTACTTATATTTAGATCAGTGGATTTCTGTTTGCAATCTTGCCATGCACACCATTGTTGTTCAATGTCATCCTGTTGGTGAACTCAAAAACATTAACATTGAATAATATAAGAGAGTTCATTAGTTGCTTAGAGGTTATCTTGGGTTCCTTTTGACTTTATAGACTATTATATGCTTTGCTCTAGAAGTGATTTTTGTTAGTCTGCCACTTCCTTAATTTCACCTTCAATTTATTTGCTAATCCTAAAGGTTTACATGCTTTTGCCGCTAACAGATGTGGCTCTTTATCCTGAAAATAATAAATTCTAATGTTTTTAACTCACATGTTTTATTTTGTTCTTTACTTTTAGAACTTGTGTGAAAATCTCCAGTTTTAGATTAAATTTATGCAAAAATATGAATAATTCTGACAGTTTAGCTACCAGTCAAGCACCATTTTACCTTTATGATAGGTCATCAATATAAAAGTACTGGACAATCTGTCACGCTGGTGGGTGTGTACCTGGAAGAGCCTGGAGGGGGGCTACTAAGCGACCGCCTGGTTCTTCACTAGAGCCCCTGATGGTGTGGTTAGACTTGAGCCACAGGTGGATGTCAGGCATCACTTCAGGACCGCAGCAGTTGACCACAAAGAGATAGGGACAAGCAGTATGGACTTGAAGTAGCTGGTAGGGAAGGAACAGAATCACAGCCAGAATGGATATTGAAGCTGGTTTAGATGGAGCAGAATCAGTGCCATAGAATTGACTCAGGGTTCAGTTGGAATCGAATAGCAGGATCAGATGTAGAGGATATAGAGTTTCAGACAGGTTGGTAGGAGATGCAGCTAATGGTTCAGACTGGACAGGTTCAAGAAGGCAGAACTGGTTCAGATGCTGGGTAACAGGAAGGGTACAGAAACAGAGACCTGACAACGGGCTTGCAGACAAATTAAAAGATAATTTTGCTCATGCACCTTCCTAGAAGGGAGGGTGCCTTAAGTATGTGATGCCTCCCAGCTATTGGCTGGGGACATATGTGTTGTGTGTGAGCTGACCCTTTAAGTAGTGGAGAGTGCGCATGCCCTAAGCGCACTGCTGGTAGACCTGCTGCAATGTGTGCAGGCCCTGTAGAAGGAAGCTACGGAATAGCTGTGGCAGGCGAGTACATCGGCATCCCTGCAGGGAGAAGAAAAGGGTGTCGTGAGGGGACGCTGCTGCTGGGATTACTCAACCCTTTAAATTATGTAAATTATGCTTAGAAGATTATTCTGTTAAAGGTATTCAACATTATAATGAAGAATTATAATTGTTTATTTTATCAGAATATCAATTAATTGCATTATTGATAACTTCTTATTAACCCATTATATTAAGCATTTCCCTATTAAATATATTAATTCTCTCAATCTTTACAGTGGTAAAAGACTCTACAGTATATCTTTTCTTGTTATACATGTAAGACAATCTCCTTTTATTATTTTTTTTCATTTCTTTTCTTCATCTTACTTGTATTATCTCAACAACAGAGGAAGTTTTCTTGCATTGATACTCTGCAGAGGTGAAAAAAATCTGTAACACAATTGGTACTTGTCTAGGTTTAATAAGAATGTTTCAAAGTCCATACATTTGTTAATGCACAGTTTGAATAGCATTCCAAACAATTCTTCAATCGTTTAGATATTTGAAATGGTTACATATACTTTACACACTTACAGCGTTTCTTCCCACGATTCACCTTTATTTTTTATAGATCATTCTTCAGAATAGAATCATTCACATGATTTTGTATTACAGCCATGGCAGTACAGTAAAATTGTTTAAACTGATACTATAAGACTTCTTATAATAGAAGTCATACTCTATTGAAGGTGTCAAAGAAGCAAGCAAACACCCCCAGAATTGAATAGTCTAAAAATATTTAGCACAAGATCACATTCATGCTCTATAGAGTTTCTCTCCATTTGCAAAAAAAGTATTTTTTTTTATTTCCCCCTAGAGCGATTTTGGAGCTGTTGTCCATTTAAATTTCCTGGTTGAAGAGTTACACTGTGATGTGTCACATAAGGGTGTATCTGTCACATCATGTTACTGAAATGGAAATGAAAAAGGTTCACCCAGAAAAGGACAGTGTTAAAGTTTGTAAAGGCAACATGAAAGACTTCAGTGTCTTTTCAAATGACCCCTAACATAGCCATAATTTGCTGTAGTTATAAAAGCAATCTGCAATAAACAAAATGCTATTTACCTTTCTTGAGAAAGTACAAATTCCTGTGTGATAATAAAGTAACATCACTATTCATTTGACAATATTACAAATATTTCAGAATAAATTATTCAAAATGGCCGACCATATTAGTTTAATCCATTTAATTTTTCAAACCAAGTACTTTTTGTGGTTAATGACCCGCTAATGTCCCCCTTGGGTTTTGACTATTATATCTCCAAAAGATTGCTGATTAAAGAAATGTGTCTCAGATGGTGTCGGTTGTCCTCTGTGATATTGGATCTACATGCAAAGCTAACACTCATGGATAAGTAGCATTATAGTATTCCTGTTTATATATTGAGGCTTTTGAGTTTACTTTAAACACTTCACACTTTCAAGATTCAAGAAAAAACCTGAAAAAATGTTTGAAAAACTTTTTAGGAAATGTAAAACTGAAAAAAAAAACCCAAAGGAGTTTCCTGAAGCAGATTTATAGGGAACGCTCATTGTTTTTGACCATCAGATAAAGTGTCAACATAGTCTTACGCAGAAAAAGCCATCAAGCATGTCACGAGTGCAATCCGGTAAAAAATCAGATTGCATTCGGCCCAATGTAAAACTATAAGGGCAGCTTATATCTGTGATTATTTTTTCATGCTGATTCGGCATGTGAAAACAATTGGATCAAGCTGCGATTGCATCCTTGAATCGGATTGCTTCCCCCCCATAAAAGTCTATGGATGCATGTTAAACATTGCACTGCAATCGCACTTCACCCGAGTGCAATGTAATTATTTGCACAGTGACTGTTCAGCGTTATGTACAGCATAGCTTGTTAATGGCTTTAACGCCAAAGTCAGCTTTTACCTTCCTGACCAGGCCAAATTTTTTGTCTGACATGTCATTTTATGTGGTAATGATTCCAGAGAGTCCAGTGATTCTGAGATACTTTTTTGTGGAATCATGCTTCATGTTACTGGTAAATTTAGCTCAATATGATTTGCGTTCATGTATGAAAAAAAATTGAAATTTCCATTTTTGCATTCTTGTTTTTTGCTTTCCTTCTTCCCAGAGCCATAACTTGATTATTTTTCCATCAATATAGCCACGTCATGGCTTGGTTTTTTGCAAGACGAGTTGTACAATTTGAAAAATATCATTGGTTTTACCATATAGTGCACTGGAAAACGGGGGGAAAATTCCAAATGCTGTGAAATTGCAAAAAAAGTGCAAGTTCTTTTTTATTTAAGTAGTCAAAAAAATTCAAAGTTTGTAAAAAAAAATGGCACCATTTTCCGAGACCCGTAGCATCTCCATTTTTGGGATTTAGGGCTGGGTGAGTGCTTATTTCTTGGGTGCCGAGCTGACGTTTTTATCCATACCATTACTAGTGTAGATACTATCTTTTGATCGCCTGTTATTAAAATGGTTGCAGCTACCAAAAAACTTAATTTTGTTTTTTTGATTTTTTTTCTCGCTACCGATCTGATTGCTGTATTTTTCAGATTATAAGACGCATTTTTTCCTCAAAATTTGAGCAGAAAATGGGGGTCCATCTTATAATGCGGATATACCTTATCGGCCAAGGTGGAGCAGGGTCCCAGGGTCATTGCTGGAGGAGGAAAGAGTGGCGCGTTGCTGTAAGCCACAGGCTGGGATGTGTTCTGATGTGCGCCGCTATGGGTGATAATGGCTGCGGTGCTTTGTGGTGTGGGGGGCTCTAACGGCATTTTGTGAAAGCCGGAGCCCCCCGCATATGCATTGCTGCAATGTGTTGGTCTCCGTGAAAATGGCCGCCGAGGCAATGCATGCTCAGATTGAGAACTCGGCAAAGAGATCTTGTTCCATTGCCGAGGTGTGGGATACTTCACAATAGACCTCAAGCAGCTTGGATTGTCTGTCTCTCCACTCTTCCTCCAGATTCTGGGATTTGATTTCCAAGGTCTAGTGTGAAGTATCCACAATCAATGATGGTTTTGGGAGCAATGTCATCTGCTGGTGTAGGTCCACTGTGTTTTATCAAGACCAAAGTCAGAGCAGCCATCCAGCAGGAAATTTTAGAGAACTTCATGCTTCCCTCTGCCAACAAGCTTATTGGAGAAGGACATTTCATTCCCCAGCAGGACTTGGCACCTGTCCACACTGCAAAAAGTACCAAATCCTGGTTTTAAAACAACAGTATCACAGTGCTTGATTGGCCAGCAAACTCATCTGACCTTAGCCAAATATATAAAACCTATGGTTTATTGTCAAGAAGACGATGAGAGACATTAGACCCAATCATGCAGATGAGCTGAAAGCTACTATCAATGCAACCTGGGCTTCTATAACACCTAAGCAGTGCCACAGACTTATCACCTCCATGGCACGCCACATTAGTGCAGTAATTGATGCCAAAGGAGCCCCAACCTGGTATTGAGTGCATTTACTGAACATATATTTCATTAGGCCAACATTTCTGATTTTAAAATAATTTTTTCAAGCTGGCATTATACAGTATTCTAATTTACTGAGATAATGACTTGTCATTGGCTGTAAGCCATAATCATTAACATTAACAGAAATAAACACTTGACATACATCACTCTGCTTGTAATGACATTAACATAGTGGGAAAAAAGTATTTAGTCAGCCACCAATTTTGAAAGTTCTCCCACTTAAATAGATGAGAGAGACCTGTAATTGATATCATAGGTAGACCACAACTATGAGAGTCAAAATGAGAAAGCAAATCCAGAAAATTGCCTTGTCTCATTTGGCAAGGTTTATTTTTCAAATTATGGTGGAATATATGTATTTGGTCATTAACAAAAGTTTATCTCAATATTTTGTTATATATCCTTTGTTGGCATTGACAGAGGCCAAACGTTTTCTGTAAGTCTTCACAAGGTTGGCACACACTGTTGGTGGTATGTTGGCCCATTCCGCCATGCACATCTCCTCTAGAGCAGTGATGTTTTGGGCCTGTCGCTGGGCAACACAGACTTTCAAATCCCTCCAAAATATTTCTATGGGGTTGAGATCTGGAAACTGGCTAGGCCACTCCAGGACCTTCATATGCTTCTTATGAAGCCACTCCTTCATTGCCTTGGCAGTGTGGATGGGATCATTATCACGCTGAAAGACCCATCCACGTTTCATCTTCAATGCCCTTTCAGATGGAAGGAGGTTTGCACTCAAAATCTCACAATACATGGCCCCATTCATTCTTTCATGTACATGGATCAGTCATCCTGGACACTTTGTAAAGAAACAGTCATCATTTTGAAACTCCCATGCTTCACAGCAGGTATAGTGTTCTTTGGATGCAACTCAGCATTCTGTCTCCTCCAAAAATGACGATTTTTGTTTCTACCAAACAGTTCTACTTTGGTTTCATCAGACCATATGACATTCTTCCAATAGTCTTCTGGATAATAAAAATCCTCTCTAGCAAGTGTCAGATGGGCCCGGACATGTACTGGATTAAGCAGGGGGACACGTCTGGCACTGCAGGACTTGAGTTCCTGGTGACATAGTGTGTTATTGATGGTAGCCTTTGTTACGGTGGTCCCAGCTCTATGCAGGTCATTCAGTAGGTCCCCCTGTGTGTTTGTGGGATTTTTGCTCACTGTTCTTGTGATAATTTCAGCTCCACGGCGTGAGATCTTGTGTGGAGCCCCAGATCAAGGGAGATCATCAGTGGTCTTGTATCACAAGATCACCAAGGTTAACGTGTTCTGTGCTGCTACAGGCAGTCCAATTTTTGGCAAGGGTGTCTATGATGCCCATAGTATATTTTGTCTAAATTTAACCCCCATGGTGAAATGAAAATTTCAAAATCTTACAAGGACCAATAAATCTTGGCTTAAATTTAGGAGATGCAACCTTCATAGGAATATTCTTGACGACAACCAAACCATATCACCCACTTTAAACCGGGGACCAATGGTCCTATGCCGGTTGGAAAATCGCTGGGTCTTTTCCTGAGAGAGTGACAACTTAGCCACCACTTGGCCCCATATCTGCTGCATTCTCTTAACCACAGTGTCCACACCTGGGCAGGACAAAGATTCCACTTGCCCTGAAGAGAATCTATGAAACCCAAAATTACAGAAAAAGGGTGACATCAAAGTGGCAGAACTAGCTCTATTGTTCAGTGCAAATTCGGCCAAGGGCAAAAATGAGACCCAATCATCCTGATCAGCAGATATAAAACATCTCAAATAAGCCTCAAAAGTCTGGTTTGTTCTCTCAGTCTGTCCATTGGTCTGGGGATGAAACGCGGAGGAGAAGATAACTGAATTCCCAGATTGGAACAAAAGGCTTTCCAGAATCTGGAAACAAACTAGACTCCTCTGTCGGACACAATGTTCTCAGGAATCCCATGTAACCGAACCACCTGTTGTAAAAAGAAGGGCACCAACTCAGCGGAAGATGGCAACTTTGGGAGTGGTACAAGATGGACCATATTCGAAAATCTATCACAAATCACCCAGATAACAGTCATTCTCTGAGACACAGGAAGATCAGAAATAAAATCCACTGAGATATGGGTCCATGGCCTCTTGGGCACCAGCAAGGGCATCAGCAACCCACTAGAACGAGAACAGGGTTTAGACCAAGAACAAGTCCCACAGGACTGTACAAAAGACCAAACTAGTAAGGGACAAAAAGCAAATTGGCAAAATACTGATAAATAAGAGTGGAAATTCAGCACAGCCCCCAGCCGGGGCTGGCTGAACACACAAAAAACTGAATAGACCAACAAAATCAAGTGTGAACATTTGCAGAAAAACTTAGCTTTAGATGACTGAAACAGAGCTGAAAACCAAGAGCTGACAAGCCAGAAGGAATCACCAGCAACTGAATAGGACGTCGGCTGTCTTAAATCCAATCTGAGATTCCCGAGGTACAATCGTCATCCTCATTCTCAGGTGGCAAATCTTCACCGATCAAACCAGCCTCACTACCTCCCGTCACCAGCAGAGGGAGTCCGGAAGGAGAACTCACAACTGGTGAACCAGAGAATGAACTCACAACACCATACACTTCGTGTATGGGCATTACAAGTCTAGGAGATCTGCTCCTTAACATTGGGCCTTGTTTTTAATGAGGCCTTCCTCAATGTCTTTCTTTTAGTGTCTCTTAAAGCCAGAAAGTTGTCATTTGAAATGACTTTAGTTTTGTGCCATGTCTGTTATCTGCTTTTTTCTACAAAATTAAACAACTGAATGAACATCCTCCAAGGCCGGTGATTCCATAATTTTTGCCAGGGATTGTATATTGCAATGCATATAGATGTCAACTCTTGGAGTTTGACGTTTCTCTCTGAGTCTACTCAAGCTAATTGTCCCACTGGTTTCATTTATTCTTACTGTCTTTAGTGTTGGTGGTATTGACTGAGCTCTCCCTGATGCAGGGCTTATCACCAGGGTCACACAGGGACTAGGTATCCTGCTCGGTAATAGGTGCAGAACCTATAAAGGGACAGTACGACAGACAGGGTGATGTTAGATCAGTCAAAGGATCTTATTTTCCCCCTCCCCTAGTGTCTGGTTCCCCTTCCTTTATCCCTTTGTCTTGCACTTAGTCTGTCCTACACTATGCGTGACACTTATCTGGCCATGTGGTGCGAGAGACATGATCTGACCATTTAAAGTCATTATTTTATTTTTTTGCAGGGCCATCAGCTGGCCATCACTATTTGTAGATGGCCATCAGGGACCCTTTCTATTGTTAGAGGGCCAGGAGGTGTTTTGTGGACAGATGGGACCAAGATAGAGGTTTTTGGTAAAGCACATAATTTTACTGTTTAGTGTAAATGGAAAGAGGCCTACAAATTAAAGAACACAGTATTTACAGTCAAATATGGTGGAGATTCAACTATATTTTGGGGTTGTTTTGGTGCCTGTGGCCCTTTGTGCCTTGAAATGTGAAGATTCCCAAAGGATTTTGTGTCGCAATGTAGTGCAAAGTCAGAAAGCTGGGTTTGCATCAGAGTAGGTCATGTGTCTTCCAGCAAGACAATGACCCCAAAACATACTTCAAGAACCACCCATAAATTGAGGGAAACAAAGCACTGGAGAGTTCAAAAGTGGTAATTCCAGCTCTAGTAGCGTAAAGTCTCACACCACTACCTCTTCCATACAGATGCTACAGAGAAACTGTGAATAATTTCATTTTGCCTGCTTTGATGAATTTCAGAGTAAAGAACATAGTAAAAAACATGAATTGATCAATGAGTACATGGTGTGGGGAATAGACAGCTCAGCTGGGATCTTTGCTTTGGCACAAGCGTGTGGCTATGAAGTCACTTCAGCAGACTAGCAATTTCCACATGAATATGGACATGGCATATTTATTGTGCACACTTGTTACTCAATGTTACAAATGCCAAACATGAAATAAAACATCTAAGGCCGTCTGGCCACTAACTAACAATAGCAGGCTAACTACAAAATAAACCTATATAACAGCAAACAAGTCCATGTAATCTTACTGTGTCAGCTCCCAGCTCAGCAGACGAGATAGACTCTCAGATCCCAGCTCCTCCTGATTATATCAGCTGGATCAGTCAGGAAGCCAAAACCTGGATTGAATTAGTGGAGGGGGAACTACCAGTCCTTTCCATGCTGATCACTAAGGAAACCAGGACTGGATTACAGTGAAATAAACTGGCTTCATCATCAGTACAGGGAGACATATGAAATGAAACGGGGAGAAATATACCTGTTTTCTAGTACCTCTCCCCTTGGCACCTCACACACCCCCCTCCTCTGTTCGAGCCTGTGGGGTCGGACACGACGAGTCACCAAGCAGTGCGTTCTAGACAACGCATCTGCATTTCTGTGCGCTGTGCCCGCCCTGTGCTCAACGGAAAATTTAAACCCTTGTAATGCTAAGAACCAGCGTGTCACCCGCGCATTGCCTTCTTTTGCCCGGGACATCCACGTTAGGGGTGAATGGTCCGTCACTAGTCTAAACTGGCAACCTAGTAAATAATAGCGCAAGGTGCACAGGGCCCATTTCACAGCCAGGGCTTCCCGCTCAACTTCCCTGTAGTTCTTTTCTGCTCTCGTAAGCTTTCTGCTTAGATAGGCCACTGGGTGTTCCTCACCATTTACTTCTTGAGACAAAACTGCGCCGAGGCCCACCCCAGAGGCGTCCGTTTGGACAATAAACTCCCGTTTAAAGTCTGGTGCAACCAACACTGGTTGGTCACAGAGGACTGTTTTCAATCGCTGAAAAGCCTCCTCTGCTTCTGCGTTCCACTTTATTGTGACAGATTTCGACCCCTTAGTAAGATCTGTGAGAGGAGCTGCCATGGTCGCAAAATGTTTGATGAACCGCCTATAATAACCAATGATCCCTAAAAAAGCTCCAACCTGTTTTTTGGTTACCGGTCGTGGCCAATTTTGAATAGCGTCCACTTTATTGGCTTGAGGCTTCACGACGCCTCTCCCTATGCTATATCTCAGATAGCGAGCCTCTTCCAATCCCAACATACATTTCTTGGGATTGGCAGTCAACCCAGCTGTTTTTAGGGAGTCTAAGATGGCTTGTACTTTTGACAAATGCGTGTCCCAGTCTTCGCTAAAGATAATGATGTCGTCCAAGTACGCGGATGCATACTGGCCATGGGGTTTTAGGACAATATCCATTAGACGTTGGAAGGTGGCTGCGGCACCATGCAACCCAAATGGCATATCTCGGTACTGGAATAATCCCTGGGGCGTAACAAAGGCAGTTTTCTCTTTGGCTGATTCCGTGAGAGGAATCTGCCAATAACCTTTTGTTAAGTCAATAGTGGATATGTACCTGGCCGAACCCAGTCTCTCTATCAGTTCATCGACTCTTGGCATCGGGTAGGCATCGAATTTCGATACTTCGTTTACTTTCCGAAAATCGTTACAAAATCGGATAGTCCCATCGGGTTTGGGCACCAGTACGATAGGGCTAGCCCAATCACTCCGGGACTCCTCAATGACCCCGAGCTCTAACATCTTCTTCACTTCCTGGGCAATTGCTTGTCTCCGAGCCTCCGGAATTCGATATGGTTTTAGCCGTACCCGCGCCTGTGGATCAGTAATAATGTCATGTTTAATTAGGTGAGTCCGGCCAGGAAGTTCCGAGAAAATATCTGCGTTCCTCTGTATGAACTCCCTGGTCTCTCGTTTTTGGCTTTCGGATAGCGTGTCTGCAATACCCACTTCTGGCGGAGCTACCTGGGGGTCCTTTACCTTAGAAGGTGGTGCCCCTCGAGGCCCATCCTCAAGGGCAGCTCCTGCCACCAGACTCTCCCTGTCCCGCCAGGCCTTAAGCAAGTTTATGTGGTATATTTGTTCGGGCTTTCTCTTGTCTGGTTGGTGTATCTTATAATTTACTTCACCTATTCGTTCCAGCACTTCGTATGGTCCCTGCCATTTCGCAAGAAATGTATTCTCTACGGTAGGCACCAATACCAACACCCTGTCTCCGGGTTGAAAGACTCGTGTTTTTGCCGCTCGGTTGTATACCGTGCTTTGGGCATGTTGTGTGCGCTCTAAACACTCTTTAACTATTGGCATAACTGCTGCAATTCGGTCCTGCATAAGTGTTATGTGTTCAATTACACTGCGATAAGGAGTCACCTCTTGTTCCCAAGTCTCCTTGGCAATATCTAACAGGCCTCTAGGACACTGCCCATAAACCAACTCAAAAGGTGAAAAGCCTGTGGAGGATTGGGGTACCTCACGTATAGCGAACAGGAGGTATGGTAGTAGGGCATCCCAATCTCTCCCGTCCTTATCCACCACCCTTTTCAACATTCCCTTTAGAGTTTTGTTAAAGCGCTCCACCAAACCATGAGTCTGAGGGTGATATACTGAGGTACGCAAATGGGAGATTTTTAGTAGTTTACATAAATCCTTAAGTATACGAGACATAAAGGGGGTCCCTTGATCCGTAAGTATCTCTTTCGGAATGCCGGTGCGGGAAAACATATTAACCAGCTCGTTTGAAATTGATTTCACCTTTGGCATTCCGCAAGGGTACTGCTTTGGGATAACGCGTGGCGTAATCCAATACTACCAAAATGTACTGATGACCCCTAGCAGATTTTACTAATGGACCGACTATATCCATTGCTATCCTCTCGAAGGGAACCTCTATTATTGGTAAGGGCACTAAGCGGCTTCTAAAATGTGACATAGGTGCGGTCAATTGACACGTAGGACATGACCGACAGTACTGGGTCACGTCTCCCACTAGACCCGGCCAAAAGAAACGTTGCAGAATACGGTGTTTTGTCTTTTCTACCACCAGGTGTCCTCCCAAGGGATGTTTATGTGCCAACTCCAAAACTACCTGGCGAAAGGACTTCTGTACCACTAGTTGTTCTACCACCACCCCTCGCACCTTGTCTATGTGATACAACATATCCTGCTGCACCGCCACGTGTGGGAACTCGTTTTGAGCCCCTGGGTACAATGGTCTTCCCTCGGAGACCTTTATGTTTTCCCACGCCCTTGCTAGAGTAGGATCCTGGTGCTGAGCGGTCCCGAACTTACCACGGGCCACCTCAAGATCAGGCATTTCTAAAACATCCTCTAGCTGGTCTGCCTCGCCTGCATACACAGCCAGAGGAGAGTCCACAGATTCTAGTACTTCCTCTGAGATGAGTTCTCCGTCGTCTTGCTGCAATGGTTCAGGGGCTAGCTCCGGAGCACCGTCTTCAACTAGAGGGTTCATGCCACTTTTGAAGTTCCACAAGTCCCAAAATAAGGGAAAGTCTCTCCCCAGGATTACACTGTGTCCCATAGACTTTATGACTGCTGCCTGATGTCTTTTGGTCCCTACTGGCGTGGCAAGAGTAACCCAGGCAGTGGGGTAGTTCTTAGTATCCCCATGGATGCAACTAATGCCCACGGTTAAGTTTGTTAGGGCGCTAGAGTCCACCAAACTGGCATGTATCAAAGTTACTTGACTGCCGGAATCCAAGACGGCATTCACACTATAACCGTCAACCTCGACGTGGCACACGTGTTGTTCATTTCCCGTGAGGGTCTCTGCCACACAGACTGACTGCACATATAACGAAAGACGCCTCATATCGTTACAGTCCATTGGCTCTGTAGTCATTGGGCAGTTAGCTCCTACATGGCCAAGTCCGCGACATCGCCAACATTGTATAGGCCCTTGTCTCCTTGATGGAGATCCCAGACGAGGTCTGCTGGCTTGATGTGAGCCCGTACCACCTCCATAGTCCTTTGTGGGTCTGCTACCCTTCCTTGTGATGTTCTCTTCTTTTGAAGATGAAGTAGGTTTCGCAGGACTCTCCAGCGATTTCTTGGGGAGCCAGTGGGGTGCTAACGTCCCTTGGAGTAGGCTTTCAGAAGCATTGTAGCGTTCGACCATATTCACCAACTGGTCAGCGGTAGTTGGGTCACCCTGTCCAACCCACCTCTGGATCTTAGCGGGTAAGGACCGCAGGTATTTGTCTAGAACAACACGCTCCACCATCTGTGCGGACGTCAAAGCCTCTGGTTGCAGCCATTTTTTTACTAGATGGATGAGATCATGCATTTGTGAGCGGGCTGGCTGATGCTCCACAAATTTCCATAAATGCACCCTCTGTGCGCGTACATACGTGTTTACTCCCAGCCTTGCCAGGATTTCGCCTTTGAGTTTGATATAGTCCATAGCATCCGCTCCACTCAGATCGTAATAGGCCTTTTGTGGATCTCCGCTCAGAAATGGAGCAACTACCTCAGCCCATCTGTCCAGCGGTAAGTGCTCACGTTCTGCAATACGTTCAAACACAGTGAGGTATGCTTCCACATCATCATCTGCGGTCATCTTAAGCAAAGTATTCTGTACAGCTTTCTGCGCACTAGCAGCGCTTTGTGCACGGTCTCCCTCATCTCGGGGTTGCCGAACCAAGGCCTGTTTTATTGCCTCCAACTGCTCTTGCTGCATCTGTTGTTCCTTCTGGAAGCAAGTATTAGTCTGCTGTTGCTGCACATTTGCTTGCGATAACTGCTTCACTAGTTCCTCCATATTACTGGACTCTTGGCTCTTCAAAAGCGCAGAAGCTTTCAGCCAGGACATACACAGCGTTTTCTCTGCAATCACAGTCCAGCAGCCACAAGTGCCCGCATTCGAAACACCATTTGTGGGGAATAGACATCTCAGCTGGGATCTTTGCTTTGGCACAAGCGTGTGGCTATGAAGTCACTTCAGCAGACTAGCAATTTCCACATGAATATGGACACGGCATATTTATTGTGCACACTTGTTACTCAATGTTACAAATGCCAAACATGAAATAAAACATCTAAGGCCGTCTGGCCACTAACTAACAATAGCAGGCTAACTACAAAATAAACCTAAATAACAGCAAACAAGTCCATGTAATCTTACTGTGTCAGCTCCCAGCTCAGCAGACGAGATAGACTCTCAGATCCCAGCTTCTCCTGATTATATCAGCTGGACCAGTCAGGAAGCCAAAACCTGGATTGAATTAGTGGAGGGGGAACTACCAGTCCTTTCCATGCTGATCACTAAGGAAACCAGGACTGGATTACAGTGAAATAAACTGGCTTCATCATCAGTACAGGAAGACATATGAAATGAAACGGGGAGAAATATACCTGTTTTCTAGTACCTCTCCCCTTGGCACCTCACAATGGAAAAAAAACAGCAGCAAATCTTACAGTTTATAAGGAAATAATCACTGATTAGATGACTGTCATACACTATACCTACTGTAACACCTCACTCTACATGAATACCATAAGAGCTATTATTATGATTAGAGTTGAGCGACTTTTGGTTTTTTAGGGTCGCGTTTCGTTTCGTGAAACCCGACTTTTCCAAAAGTCGGGTCGAGCAAGATCGTCCGATTATAGGGAAAAGTCGGGGTCGTCCCGAAACACGAAACCCAATGTAAGTCAATGGGGAATAAAAGTCGGCAGTGAGAGGAGGACAGGAAACACACCTACAGTGCCCATTTGAATGCCAAAAGCATTAATTCTTCTTACTTAAGCTTGTCAACCTTAATTAACTTCATAATATAAGTTATGCACTGAAAAATGGGGGTTATTTGGCTAAAGTTGTGGGGGGGGAGGGCTGGCTGCAGGTTTTCATGTGCCCTGGGCGAAAGAGCACCCCTTTAACACATACCACAACTCATCATGCTCCGATACGGCAGATAAATAGCGGTATAGTACAATGAAAAATACCTCACTTTTTACATCTCATGACGAGGCCCATCTATTTCTCCATACAGAATCATTGGTCCCATATAATGTTTGAAACAGTATATGATGAGCTCCACATAATGCTACAGTATATGTTGGTCCCCATGGATGAAGCTCCACTGTCTTATGGGCCCAAATAATGCTCCAAACATAATGGGCCCCATTTCTAATGCTCTAGTGTATAATGGGCCCTGTAAATGCTGCTCCAGTGTCTGATGTCCACCTTTGGAATGTTCCAGTGTATGGTGGGCCCCATCTATCATTCTCCAGAGTATAGTGCTCCCCAAAAATTGCTGTCCCAACATTGAAAACAATCAAATAAGTCTCCTCGCTAGGGAATCCCTGTACTTGTCTGGACAGGTGCTGTAGCTTGCTTAACAGCTCGCCAGCCGTTCTCACGCCCAGTATGGATTGCACGTGATTGCACAAAGGTTAGAAAGGGTACCGTATCCCTGGATAACATGTATGGATAGCGTACACATTCAAAATATATGTCTCAGGAGGCAGGCTCAGACGGTGTCAGGCCCAGTATGGATTGCACGTGATTGCACAAAGGTTAGAAAGGGTACCGTATCCCCGGATAACATGTATGGATAGCGTACACATTCAAAATATATGTCTCAGGAGGCAGGCTCAGACGGTGTTAGGCCCAGTATGGACTGCACGTGATTGCACAAAGGTTAGAAAGGGTACCGTATCCCCGGATAACATGTATGGATAGCGTACACATTCAAAATATATGTCTCAGGAGGCAGGCTCAGACGGTGTTAGGCCCAGTATGGATTGCACGTGATTGCACAAAGGTTAGAAAGGGTACCGTATCCCCGGATAACATGTATGGATAGCGTACACATTCAAAATATATGTCTCAGGAGGCAGGCTCAGACGGTGTCAGGCACAGTATGGATTGCACGTGATTGCACAAAGGTTAGAAAGGGTACCGTATCCCCGGATAACATGTATGGATAGCGTACACATTCAAAATATATGTCTCAGGAGGCAGGCTCAGACGGTGTCAGGCACAGTATGGATTTGACGGCCCAGATTACACAGCGGAGGAGCAGGGAGAGGTAAAGATTGCAAATGCTGGGGCCCTGCCCAAGCAAGGGGGGCCCACTCGTGGGCGTCGGTACTGGCACTGGGCCCCTCATAGTACAGCGGTGTGTCTGACGGCGGGTGTGCACCACCACCGTCAGAGACACTTGATTGCACTATGAGGGACCCTGTGCCAGTGCCCGCGCCCAAGAGTCGGCCTACCCACCTGTCCAGGGCAACGGCACTCGCACGGTGTCGTGCGCTAGGTGGTGACCCCGGCCATGGGGGGGGAGGCAGCACAGTTAGGGAGTTTTAGAAAGTGGCATATGTTGATGTTGGACATTCAGCTGATGCAAAAGGCGAAATAGGTGAAGTACCAGGAAGAGGTGGACCAAAGCAAGCCATTTTTCTGTCACCCTATGTGTCATCAGGGGAAGGTGGGACAAAATCCTTGGAAACCCATGCGTGGTTCATTTTAATGAAGGTTAGATCATCCACATTTTGGGTTGACAGACGGGTCCTTTTTTCTGTCAGGATTGATCCAGCTGCACTGAAGACTCTTTCCGATAGCACACTTGCAGCTGGGCAAGCGAGCTCCTGTAAGGCATATTGGGCCAATTCAGGCCAGGTGTCCAGTTTAGCGGCCCAATAGTCAAAGGGGAATGACCTGTGTGGGAGAACATCGATATGGGAGGAAAAGTAGTTTGTAACCATAGTTGACAACTGCTGTCTCCTGTCACTTTCCATCGATGCAGTATTACCAGTTGTGTGAGCGGTATTTGAAAAATCAGTCCACAACATTGTCATGAAACCCCTGTCTCCAACGCCACTTCTGCTGTGTGCACCACGAACACCTCTGCCAAGCTGCCCCCGGCCCGTACGGCTCGTGTGAGAACCATCACCGCTGCTGTGTGCTGGGAATGCCTCAAGCAACCGATTTACCAGAGTTGCTTGTTTATTAGCCAATATTAGGTCAAGGTTCTCCTGTGGCATGATGTTTTGTAATTTGCCTTTATAGCGTGGATCCAGGATGCTGGCCAACCAGTAGTCGTCATCGTTCATCATTTTGGCAATGCGGGGGTCCCTTTTTAGGATCCGCAAGGCATAATCTGACATGTGGGCCAATGTTCCCGGTGTCAATGATGCACTGCGAGTGCTGGGTGGAGGAGCACTTTCTGGCAAATCTACATCCCTCCAGTCACGCACAAACCCTGTACCAGACCTTGCCACGCCAACATTTTCACTTGCCCCACGAGATGCATCCTCCTCCCCTAAGTAATCATCCCCATCATCCTCCTCCTCCTCCTCTTCTTCCTCCACCTCGTCCAGGAGAGGTCCCTGAGCAGACAATGGCTGAATGTCATCAAGGATTCCCTCCTCCTTTTCCTCCTCATCAACATTGGCTGCAGACGCCTGCTCCTTAAGGTGCGTCAAAGTTTGCATGAGCAGACGCATAAGTGGGATGCTCATGCTTAGGATGGCGTCGTCTGCGCTTACCAGCCGTGTGCATTCCTCAAAACACTGAAGGACTTTACAAAGGTCTTTCAGCTTCGACCACTGCACGCCTGTCAACTCCATGTCTGCTCTCAAAGTGCCTGGCCGTGTATCCTCCCACAAATGCATTATGGCCTGCCTCTGCTCGCACAGCCGCTCCACCATGTGCAGGATGGAGTTCCACCTTGTTGCAATGTCGATAATGAGGCGGTGGTTGGGAAGGTGGAGCAATCGCTGCAGCTTCTGCATACGAACGGAGTGTACAGGCGACCGGCGGATGTGCGCGCACAGTCTTCGCACCTTCTGGAGCAGGGCTGTTAACTCCGGATAATTTTTGAGGAAGCACTGCACCACCAGGTTCAAGGTGTGAGCCAAGCAAGGTATGTGGCTGAGTTTTGAAAGGGCTATGGCTGCCACAAAATTACGCCCGTTATCACTAACTACCTTGCCTGCCTCAAGATGTACACTGCCCAGCCATGACTCAGTTTGTCGCTTCAAGTACTCGGCCAGCACCTCGGCGGTGTGTCTGTCGCCCAAACACATCATCTGCAACACAGCCTGCTGACGCTTTCCACTAGCTGCTCGATAGGGGGACACATCGTGTGCAACAGTGGCAGCTGCAGATGGAGTGCTCGTACGACTGCGCTCTGTGGACGAGCTTTCGCTTCTGGAGGAGGAGGAGGACTAGGAGGATCGAACGCCTACAGCCAACTGTTTCCTATACCGTGGGCTAGGCAGCACTGTCCCACCACCGCTGTCCCCTGTGGACCCTGCATCCACCACATTAACCCAGTGCGCAGTGATGGACACGTAACGGCCCTGGCCATGCCGACTGGACCATGCATCAGTTGTGAGGTGCACCTTTCCGCTCACTGACTGCTTGAGTGCATGGACAATGCGGTCTTTCACATGATGGTGGAGGGCTGGGATGGCTTTGCGAGAGAAGAAGTGGCGACTGGGTAGGTCATAGCGTGGTACTGCATAGGCCATGAGTTCGCGGAAAGCTGTGCTTTCCACCAACCGAAAGGGCATCATCTCAAACGAGATTAGTTTGACAATGTGGGCGTTCAAACCCAGTGTACGCGGATGAGAGACTGAGTACTTTCTTGACGTACTCATAGTGTCTGGGAGGGTGAGCTGGACTTGAGAGCTGCATATGGTGGAAGTAGCGGTGGACAGGGTGGACTGAGAGAGGGTTGATGATGGTGATGGAGTTGGTGTTCTTTCTGATGGCCTAGAATCAGTCTTTCGTTGATATAACAGTGGGATTCCCTGACTGCTGTGGCCTTGCAACGACACCTCAACATTTGCTGCTGTGCTAACCGGTGGGCTTACAGTGGGGGAAACAATGTAGCGTTGCTGACTACCTTCGTTGTGATCAGTTGCACATGTGGCACTTGAGGTTTGGTGTTGTGTCCACGCTTGCAAGTGCATGCTGGTTAAATGTCTAAGCATGCAACTGGTATTCAAATTTTTCAGATTTTTCCCTCGGCTAAAGGTCTTTGCGCACTTCTTACAGATAACCTTGGCCTGATCATGAGGATTTTGTTCAAAAAAGTGCCACACTGCACTCTTCCTACTTTGTCAGACATTTTGCGGCCTAGCACGCTGTGATCTTTTGACCCTCTGGACAAGCTGTCCAGCAACTCTTTTGATGTTTGGAACCTGTCTTTGGAGTGCTCCGGGCCTGCCAGATAACAGCTGTTGCAATGTCGATGTCTGCTGTGGATGCTCCTCATCTGAGCTATTGGAAGCAGCACCCTCTTCCCCCAATGGATGCCAATCTGGGTCAACAACTGGGTCATCCATCACCTCCTCTTCTATGTCATGTGCACCTTTCTCTGTGTCACCGTGTATGGTGGTATAGTGTGCGGGAAGGGGCACCTGAGTCTCATCAGGGTCAAAATCTGGCTCTGTACACTGCGAGGACAATGTAGTGCTCTGAGTGAATGTACCAGCAGAATCATCCATCAGCGGCTGTGCATCAGTGCACTCCATGTCAGATTCATCTTGGCCTGGGTAATTCACCATTTCACTTGATAATCCAGGCATGGTATGTGAAAACAGCTCCATGGAGTAATCAGTAGTATGGCCTGCGTCATCCTTCAATCTTGGTTGGGGTGAAGGACACAAGGAAAGGTGTGGTTCATGAACATGAGCCTCCAATGACGACTCAGTGCTTTTACTTTTTACAACTGAAGAAGAGGAGGCGATAGAGCTGGAGGCTGAGTCAGCAATGTAAGACAAAACTTTTTCCTGATGCTCTGCCTTTAAAAGTGGTTTGCCAACTCCTAGAAAACTAAGCGTTTGAGGCCTTATGTAGACAGACGATGACGCAGGGTCAGCACCTCCTGCATTCGGTCCTATTTTGCTCTTGCCACTACCATCAGATCCACCACCAACACCATCATTACCAGCTGCCAACCCCCGCCCAATTCCACGGCCTCTTCCACCAGCCTTCCTCATTTTTGGTAGAAATGTAGACAAAATCCAACAAACTATATAGTAATGTAAAACAAGGTACAAGGTGTCTATAGGACAGGGGAGATTTAGAATTTCTGCACACACTTGTGGACAGTGGACACTTGTGGATTGTGTGAGGCCCACTGATATCTGAGCGCTATGTGACACGCTCGATGGCACAGCTGCCTGTGACCAAAGTGACGAGAGGATAATGGAGATTTTGAATCTCTGCGCACACTTTTGGACACTGGACACTTGTGGATTGTGTGAGGCCCACTGATATCTGAGCGCTATGTGACACGCTCGATGGCACAGCTGCCTGTGACCAAAGTGACGAGAGGATAATGGAGATTTTGAATCTCTGCGCACACTTTTGGACACTGGACACTTGTGGATTGTGTGAGGCCCACTGATATCTGAGCGCTATGTGACACGCTCGATGGCACAGCTGCCTGTGACCAAAGTGACGAGAGGATAATGGAGATTTTGAATCTCTGCGCACACTTTTGGACACTGGACACTTGTGGATTGTGTGAGGCCCACTGATATCTGAGCGCTATGTGACATGCTCGATGGCACAGCTGCCTGTGACCAAAGTGACGAGAGGATAATGGAGATTTTGAATCTCTGCGCACACTTTTGGACACTGGACACTTGTGGATTGTGTGAGGCCCACTGATATCTGAGCGCTATGTGACACGCTCGATGGCACAGCTGCCTGTGACCAAAGTGACGAGAGGATAATGGAGATTTTGAATCTCTGCGCACACTTTTGGACACTGGACACTTGTGGATTGTGTGAGGCCCACTGATATCTGAGTGCTATGTGACACGCTCGATGTCACAGCTGCCTGTGACCAAAGTGACGAGAGGATAATGGAGATTTTGAATCTCTGCGCACACTTTTGGACACTGGACACTTGTGGATTGTGTGAGGCCCACTGATATCTGAGCGCTATGTGACACGCTCGATGGCACAGCTGCCTGTGACCAAAGTGACGAGAGGATAATGGAGATTTTGAATCTCTGCGCACACTTTTGGACACTGGACACTTGTGGATTGTGTGAGGCCCACTGATATCTGAGCGCTATGTGACACGCTCGATGGCACAGCTGCCTGTGACCAAAGTGACGAGAGGATAATGGAGATTTTGAATCTCTGCGCACACTTTTGGACACTGGACACTTGTGGATTGTGTGAGGCCCACTGATATCTGAGCGCTATGTGACACGCTCGATGGCACAGCTGCCTGTGACCAAAGTGACGAGAGGATAATGGAGATTTTGAATCTCTGCGCACACTTTTGGACACTGGACACTTGTGGATTGTGTGAGGCCCACTGATATCTGAGCGCTATGTGACACGCTCGATGGCACAGCTGCCTGTGACCAAAGTGACGAGAGGATAATGGAGATTTTGAATCTCTGCGCATACTTTTGGACACTGGACACTTGTGGATTGTGTGAGGCCCACTGATATCTGAGCGCTATGTGACAGGCTCGATGGCACAGCTGCCTGTGACCAAAGTGACGAGAGGATAATGGAGATTTTGAATCTCTGCGCACACTTTTGGACACTGGACACTTGTGTATTGTGTGAGGCCCACTGATATCTGAGCGCTATGTGACACGCTCGATGGCACAGCTGCCTGTGACCAAAGTGACGAGAGGATAATGGAGATTTTGAATCTCTGCGCACACTTTTGGACACTGGACACTTGTGGATTGTGTGAGGCCCACTGATATCTGAGCGCTATGTGACACGCTCGATGGCACAGCTGCCTGTGACCAAAGTGACGAGAGGATAATGGAGATTTTGAATCTCTGCGCACACTTTTGGACACTGGACACTTGTGGATTGTGTGAGGCCCACTGATATCTGAGCGCTATGTGACACGCTCGATGGCACAGCTGCCTGTGACCAAAGTGACGAGAGGATAATGGAGATTTTGAATCTCTGCGCACACTTTTGGACACTGGACACTTGTGGATTGTGTGAGGCCCACTGATATCTGAGCGCTATGTGACACGCTCGATGGCACAGCTGCCTGTGACCAAAGTGACGAGAGGATAATGGAGATTTTGAATCTCTGCGCACACTTTTGGACACTGGACACTTGTGGATTGTGTGAGGCCCACTGATATCTGAGCGCTATGTGACACGCTCGATGGCACAGCTGCCTGTGACCAAAGTGACGAGAGGATAATGGAGATTTTGAATCTCTGCGCACACTTTTGGACACTGGACACTTGTGGATTGTGTGAGGCCCACTGATATCTGAGCGCTATGTGACACGCTGGATGGCACAGCTGCCTGTGACCAAAGTGACGAGAGGATAATGGAGATTTTGAATCTCTGCGCACACTTTTGGACACTGGACACTTGTGGATTGTGTGAGGCCCACTGATATCTGAGCGCTATGTGACAGGCTCGATGGCACAGCTGCCTGTGACCAAAGTGACGAGAGGATAATGGAGATTTTGAATCTCTGCGCACACTTTTGGACACTGGACACTTGTGGATTGTGTGAGGCCCACTGATATCTGAGCGCTATGTGACACGCTCGATGGCACAGCTGCCTGTGACCAAAGTGACGAGAGGATAATGGAGATTTTGAATCTCTGCGCACACTTTTGGACACTGGACACTTGTGGATTGTGTGAGGCCCACTGATATCTGAGCGCTATGTGACACGCTCGATGGCACAGCTGCCTGTGACCAAAGTGACGAGAGGATAATGGAGATTTTGAATCTCTGCGCACACTTTTGGACACTGGACACTTGTGGATTGTGTGAGGCCCACTGATATCTGAGTGCTATGTGACACGCTCGATGGCACAGCTGCCTGTGACCAAAGTGACGAGAGGATAATGGAGATTTTGAATCTCTGCGCACACTTTTGGACACTGGACACTTGTGGATTGTGTGAGGCCCACTGATATCTAAGCGCTATGTGACATGCTCGATGGCACAGCTGCCTGTGACCAAAGTGACGAGAGGATAATGGAGATTTTGAATCTCTGCGCACACTTTTGGACACTGGACACTTGTGGATTGTGTGAGGCCCACTGATATCTGAGCGCTATGTGACACGCTCGATGGCACAGCTGCCTGTGACCAAAGTGACGAGAGGATAATGGAGATTTTGAATCTCTGCGCACACTTTTGGACACTTGTGGATTGTGTGAGGCCCACTGATATCTGAGCGCTATGTGACACGCTCGATGGCACAGCTGCCTGTGACCAAAGTGACGAGAGGATAATGGAGATTTTGAATCTCTGCGCACACTTTTGGACACTGGACACTTGTGGATTGTGTGAGGCCCACTGATATCTGAGCGCTATGTGACACGCTCGATGGCACAGCTGTGACAAAAGTGACTAGAGGATAAGGGAGATTGGATTGCTTTTAAAAAAGCAGTTTGCGGAGCAGTGGGTAAACAGCAATGCCAGCGTGTCAGGAAGCCTTAGAAGGCAGCCCAACAACCAACACCACTGATACACCACTATATAGCCTCCCCTTGCACTGCACACACAGTGACTTGTGTGTTGTGCAGGCCAAATCGCTAGCAGCAGAAGCAGTTTTTTTGTCTTCTTCCCTGCCTAACGCTCTCCCTACAGAATCAGCAGCAACCTCTCCCTATACTAAGATCGGCAGAAGTAAGATGGCGGTCGGCGTGCACGCCCTTTTATACCCCCTGTGACGCCCACCAAAGCAAGCCAATCACTTGCATGCCCTTCTGAAAGATGGTGGTGACCCGTGCCTATGTCATCACGTTGCCCACAGTGTCCGTGGATCCTGATTGGCTGAAAAAGAGCGCAAAACAAACTTTTGAAACGCGACTTTGGCGCGTAAGTCGCCGACCTCGTGGCCGACCTCATCCTAGGGTCAGGTTTCGTTTCATGAAACCCGACTTTGCCAAAAGTCGGCGACTTTTGAATTTTTTCGACCCGTTTCGCTCAACTCTAATTATGATAGATTAGAATCTATTTGATTTAGCCCTATTATTTTAATGTACCAGCATCTAGGACTGTGATTTCATCAACCATGATGGGGAATATAGTGGAGTACCTACTCATCCTGATATGAAGGATACCAGGATCTACTGTACTTACTGTACAAACTTAGCTGTTAAATCCTATATGCAGTGTGAGAACTCCCTACGTGATGACCACATGACAGGCCACAACAAGGCGCTGGATCATATACCAGTAGAATCTATCGGTTCTTTTGTTTTAAATTTTTTTTCCCTCAAGTAGAACGTGGATTCACAGAAAAGCATTTTTCACCATTATAAAGGAGTGGGTCATCTACACTGTTAAAGCATATGCACTAAGTGCATGAGATGCCAAAAATTAGAAGGAGGCACTCCAATACCCCTTTAAAGAGACATAAAGGAGGGCCTCAGAAAACATTTTTTCCCCATTATTAAGGAGTGGTTATCCAAGACTGGTCATGCCCATGCAGTAAGTGCATGGGCTGGAAACATTTACCCCTGGGGGGTATATATATAAGCATATTGTTAGGGCTAGGGGAACGCACCAAATAATAAAAAGGTAGTAATAAGGTGCGTTCGCAGCCGGGGGTCCACCATGCAGAGATGTTACCTGCTGCCCGATAATGGCGGACGCTATATGGCGGTATAATAGATGAACACACGCTGGTTAACGTCACCTGGTGTGTACAGAGGCGGACTCTGTTGCCCCACAGAGCCGCACTACAGCTGAATATAAATGCCGTAGTCTGTTAAAGCTCACAGAGCTCAGCAAACTGAGCTCTAGTGAACAGTCACAGGACTCTTTTCCCAAAGACACAGGGTTACAGTCCCTCTAGACCCACTAAGCATGTGGTGTCGCACCTGCGAACGTCACTAATCGACGCTGGCTACTCTGGAGTGCAGACAAAGTGCACAGTGGCAAACAGGCAAGCCACTACTTGGTGCTGATGCTTGACCCTGACTCTGCCTCCTACCTGCAGCCTAGGTACTAACTGGCAAGACTGAACAACACATATGTACCAAGGGTAGGGGTTTCATAATGAGTCATTCACCAAAGACATTCATACAACACTCACTCCACATGGTCTATACTAACGCACAGCCGTGCGGCAGTGCGATCCTTTTATAACCACAGCCTTCCAGGACCTTGCTGATGGCCCAATCCGAGCTGCTTGAGGACCTGAGCATGTGATCTCCGACCACCAATGAGTGGTCATCTCATGGGCATGTTCAGTTGGAGAAAAGCAGGACTTGGTCCCAGGAGCGTCTGCTCCCTTCTGACAAGTGCTGAATGCTATAGCTGAACCTGGGGCAGCAGCAGCAACCAGATGCATAGCTTTAGATTGAGCAAGACGCTGGGACCAACGTCTCTGCTGAGCAAGAACCTCTGTGGCTAAGTAAAAATGGGAGACTACAGAAGACATGGCTTGAGATTCCCCCTGTGCAGTGGCGAAAACCTAACACATATACCCATGTTTGGGTGAGAAGGAGTACATGCTAATAGATCAGAAAAAAAACACTGGATTTGAGTTTATGTTCTGCTGCTGTTATCTGGTAGATTATAGAAGTTTGGCCCAATCCAGCCTTTGTTCATTTTGATGAGTCAGCCTGTCAGCATTTTCAGTTAACAGATGCACTTGTTATAAAACCCCCAGCAGTACTAAAAACCCACCCTGACAAAATGCTAGTGGCAGTGCAGGACAGGACCTCCAAGGCTTGTAGTGACAGTTCATGCAACGTGTCTAGCTTGGATACCGAATATAAGTAAGGCACAGAGGAATCATGGAGGATGCTGATACGGTTGGCAAGGTACTTCTTCAGCATCTTGCAAAACTTTTCCCTCCTTGTCAGAGTACCCTGAGCATAAGGGCATGGGTGCTGGGAGCGTCTGAGAAAACTGTCCTAGACCTTTGAGAGTGTTCCTCTGCCTCTGGTCCATCTGGTGTGTGTCTCTTTAGTCTGCACTCCTTGGTTGTCCAAGAAACTGTGACCTCTTCTGTAATCATTGTCAGATGGGAATTTTTTTAACAATTCTTCAACTAGGGCCTTCTGGTACTGCAACATTTTATTATAACTCTCTGACACAGGAAGGAAAGATGTAAAGTTCTCCTTGTACCATAGACCTAGAGGGGTGAACAACCAGTAATTAGTGTTGCCCAACATGTGTGCAAGGCGAGGGTCACAGGAAAAGCAGTGGAACATAAACTGAGCATTCTGCTGTTGGTTAGGCTGGTAGGTGTGGTGCCCCTGCTGATGCTGGGATGGCAGATGTTGCAAATGGCCATTTTTGGTTCACTGGACTGTCTTTAAAAAAGCGCCAGACTCATGAACACCTAAACCTTAGCTTGTCAACTTCACCTGTGTTGGTGCTCTGGAGATCAGTTGCCAACCTTGTGTCTCTGGCCATCCAATTCCTCTTCCTTACTGCTGTGTAAATGTGGATCCCTCCCACTTTGTGCTGTTGTGCTCCCTGTGCATGTCACCTTCCCAGGTTGACTCAGTGACTTCATCGTCCACCACCTCGTCTTCCACTTCCTCAACCTGGTCCTCTTTCTGACTTGCTGATGTAACAACATCACTTGTTGGCAATTTTGACTCATCATCATCCAGCTCTTGCTACAGTAATTGCATTTTCCCACTGTTGTCTTCTTGTGAGCTTGACTTCTTAAATATTTGAGCATCGCTATACCTGACCTCTTCATGTCCCAATTGGCAAGGCGAGAGGCCAAAATCTATAAATGGAAATTTGAACAGGTCATCGGAGTGTCCAAGTGTGGGATGACTTGCATTCAGCATGGTGGGAGGAAGGAGGATCAGGGTGAGGATTATGTGGTCCAGAATCACAGTTACTGAGACTGGACCGGGTGGTAGATAGGGTGGTGCTGGTAAAGTGACTGGAAGCATTTTTTGCTATCTGTCCAACAACCTGTTCACACTGGTCTGGCTTCAAGAGTGGTGTTCTGCGCTCCCCTAGAAAGTGGGACAGGAGGCTAGATCAACATGATTTGTGTGTTTGTTGTGCTCTCGCAGCAGGCATAGCTTTACCTTGCCCACGTCCTCAGCCTCTGGGCTCAGCATCAGCATTACATCCACTTTCCTGTCCCTACAATGTGCCTTTCCCATTTTAAATTATCTATGATATATTCCTGTTCAGAAAACATTGCAGACAGCATTACAATGCCAGCAAAATTTGCCCACTACAGATGGACATATAAAACTTTAGTATCAATATAGTAATGCTTTTGAAACCAATTTTTATTTTGTGCTTTTGGGTGCAACTTTTCTATGATAAATTACATATAATATGTCACTGCTGAAAAAAATGGCAGTATTGCAATGCCAGCAAAATGTGCAGACTTCAGATGGATGATTATGACTGCAGTATCAATATAGCAGTCCAATGTTTTCTAACAAAGGTTTTTCTTGGGGGGCGGCTTTTGAGGCCCTCTCCAACATGATAAATGCTGTATAAAATGTTGCAGCTCAAAAAAAGGTACATTACAATGCCAGACAAAATTTGCACACTGAAGTGGACATATGAGACTGCAGTATAAGGCTGGCTTCACACTTGCGTTTTTTGCGCTGTTTTAGCGCAAAAAAACGCATGCGTTTTTTCCCCTATACTTTAACATGGGTTCACATATGTGCGCATACACATGCGTTTGTACGCGTTTGTATGCGCATGCGTTTTTTGTAGTGTGCGCTCGGGCGCACAAAATGCATCCTGTTGCATTTTTTGTGCATCCGACTTGCCCCCAAAAAACGCATGCGCACGCAATGCATTTTTTTACTGCAAAACACCCATTAAAGTCTATGGGTGCGCATACGTGCGCATTGTAATGCGCACGTATGCGCAAAAAACACATGCCTTTTTTTGTAAAAAATGCACCAAAACCCTCAAAAAATGCACACAAATGCATGATGCATTTTTTTCATGCGTTTGTGTGCGCAAAAAACACGCAGGAAAAAAACGCAAGTGTGAAAGTAGCCTAAGAATTTATTTTTTCGGGGGTTTTGAGGCCCAACTGTAGCATGTTAAATGTTGTATAAATTTTCACAGCTCAACATAAAGGCTGTATTACAATACCAGGCAAATTTGTGCACCTCAGATGGACGTATGAGACTGCAGTATAAATATAGCAATGTGATTTTTTTAATTAACTTTTTTGGCAGGAAGTTTTGGGGCTCAACTGTAGCACACTAAATGGCATATAAAATTTCACAGATCAAAAAAAAAGGCTGTATTACAATGGCAGGACAATTTTGCACAACTCAGATGGAAGCATCAGACTGAAGTATAAATAAAGCAATGCTATTTGTGGAGACACGGGGTCAGTGGGTGCTCTCGTCCGCCGGCCTGGCTGTCATTAGCAAGATTGCATGGACCGGGGCTTATAGCACTGAATGCCCGCTCTCTCTCCCCGTGGGCAGAACATTATTCAGACAACAAAGGGTGAGGGTAAAACAGTGTGGAAATACTTTATTGAACCACAACACACAATAGCATACAGAACAGTCCCAGCAAATACCCAAGATTGTGCAAATTACAGAGTCTCACCCTTCCACCTACTCACCTGGATTAGAGCTGATTCCAGTGTGGTATACCCCTACCAGTGGCTCCCCACTTTTGGTGGGCCTCCACAGAGAGGAGGTAACAACAATCATAGGAAGTTAACCGAGAGCAGTGAGGTATGCTGCCAGGTGAACCGATTGTCCTGGATTCTTTAAGATATCTCTGGGGTTTCAGTGATGGTTAACGAAGCAGTCTTGTGTTCTTCCAGCCGGGTCCATAGCACCCTCAGCTGAGATCCTGAAGAGTCACACCGATCAGAAGAAAAAGTCTCTTTATGTAATGGCATGTAAGCTATTTTTAGATTTAACAAGTGTCCTTCAGTCTAGCATCACAGATAAGATGAGCAATGGGATGAGATCAAGTAGCATTACTTGAATATTCAAACTATTTGCATAGTTTTTACCTCTCTGCAAACATCTTTGTTCAGTGGCCATGCCTCACTGTTTTGCAAAGATAACAGAAGACAAGCTATAGGAGACAACATCAGTGGCCAATATTTGTCCCACAAGAAGAGTCAACAGTTAATGATTCTGGACCTACACAATTTACACCTGGCATAACTAAGAAAAATGTTGAGTTGTCACACCATTTTTTAACAAACAATTTCATTTTTTGTGGGGGTTAAAATTTTACCTGCAATTTCTCATTTTTTCAACAAAATTTACAAACCCATTTTTTTAGGGACTACCTCACATTTGAAGTCACTTTGAGAAGTCAATATGACAGAAAATACCCAAACGTGACACCATTCTAAAAACTGCACTCCTCAAGGTGCTCAAAACTGCGTCAAAAAAGTTTATTTAGCCGTCAAGTACTTCACAAGAATTGAAGCAATGTGGAAGGAAAAATTAACATTTAATATTTTTTCACAAAAAGTTTAGTTTGGATACAATTTTTTTTATTTTGTCAAGGGTATCAGGAGAAAATGAACCACAATATTTGTTGTGCAATTTCTCCTGAGTATACCAATACCCCATGTTTGGAGGAAGACCAATCTTTAGGTGCAAGGCAGGGCTCGGAAGGGAAGGAGCACCATTTGAGGTTTGGAATGTAAAATTGGATGGAATTGAGAGCAGACACCATGTCGTGTTAGGAGAGCCCCTGGTGTACATAAACAGTAGAAACCCCCAATATGTGACCCCATTTTGGAAGCTAGACCCCCCAAGGAACTTATCTGGCTGTGTGGTGAGAACTTTGAAGCCCCAAGTGCTTCACAGAAGTTAATAACGTAGAGGCGTGAAAATAAAAAATGATATTTTTTCAACAAAAATGATCATTTTGCCCCCAATTTTTTATTTTCCCAAGGGTAACAGGAAAAATTGGGCCCCAAAAGATGGGAAATTTGTCCTGATTATGCTGATACCCCATACGTTGGGGTAAACCACTGTTTAGGCACATGGCAGAGCTCGGAAGGGAAGGAGTGCCATTTTACTTTTTCAATGCAAAATTGGCTGGAATTGAGATGGGACGCCATGCTGCATTTGGAGAGTCCCTAATGTGCCTAAACAGTAGAAACCCCTCACAAGTGACACCATTTTTAAAACTAGACCCCCGAGGAACTTTTCTAGATGTGTGATGAGAAAAAAACACATATGAAATGAAAGGTAGACTCACCAAACCCTGACTAATGCACTGGCAGGATGCAGCAGACCTCCATTGATAAAGGCTGGGGCAGCACAGGTGCATCCCACTGATGAAGACAGCCAGTCACCCAACAAAACAATAGCGGAGCTGGCTGCCTAGTGGAAAAATGCACAAAAATAAGGCTTGCATAGGATATCAGTCACACAGATAAGTGTGTTGCAAAGTGTCTGAACAGCCTATTAATGATGCCCATAATATTAGCAGTTGGCCGCTCAGCACTATATATAGGCATCACACAGAAAAACCAAGCTAACATAAAGAGGCCTAGCTGCATCCTGCATAAATGATAAAAAGTGCAAAAAAAGATGAAAAAACATAGAGTATTAGTTACTATTTTGGCCAAAGCAGATAAGCTTGCAACCCAAACGTCAAGGGTCCCCAAATTTTGCGAGTCCCAAACACTAATCTCAAACAACGAACATAATAAATTAAAAAAAACACATATGAAATGAAAGGTAGACTCACCAAACCCTGAGTAATGCACTAGCATGATGCAGCAGAACTCCATTGATAAAGGCTGGGGCAGCACAGGTGGTAAAACTAGACCCCCCAAGGAACTTTTCTAGATGTGTGCTGAGCACTTTGAACCCCCAAGTGCTTCACAGAAGTTTATAACGTAGAGCCATGAACATATAAAATCATATTTTTTCCAAAAAAATGATCTTTTTGCCCCCATTTTTTATTTTCCCAAGGGTAACAGGAGAAATTGGACCCAAAATTTGTCGTGCAATTTGTCCTGAGTACGCTGCTACCTCATATGTGGGGGTAAACCACTGTGATCGCCTTACTGCGATCTTTGGGAGGCAGCATGAATAAATCCACAAAAGGTGAAGAATTGGTTTTATTTTTTACACCGTTCCTTGTGCGATATAAGTGATTAGGCGACTTTATTCTTCAGGTCGGTGCGATTGCAGCGATACCAGATTTATATGCTTTTTTATATTTAGCTTCTGTCACACACTAAGACTGGTTTCACACTTGCGTTTTTTTGCGCTGGATTTTAGCGCTAAAAACGCATGCGTTTTTTTCCTATATTTTGCATGGGATGCGCTTATGTGTGCATACACATGCGTTTGTATGCGTTTTTCCATGCATGCGTTTTTTGCAGTATGCGCTCGGGCGCACAAAATGCATCCTGTTGCATTTTTTGGGCGTCCGACTTGCCTCAAAAAAACGCATGCGCGCAATGCGTTTTTTTTTACAGCAAGACACCCATTATAAGTCTATGGGTGCGCATATGTGCGCATTGGCATGCTTATGTATGCGTTTTTTTGCACATGCATTTTTTTTTATCCATTAGTTAGACAATGGAATTTAGGGGTTTGGGTTAGAGTTAGGGTTAGTTAAGGGGGTTTAGGGTCAGGGTTAGGGTTAGCTAGGGTTTAGGGTTAGGGTTTGGGTTAGGGTTAGTAGGGTTTGGTTAAGGGGTAGGGTTAGGGTTAGGGTTAGTATGGTTTGGTTAAGGGTTAGGGTATGGTTTGGTTAAGGGTTAGGGTTAGAAGTCAGGGTTAGGGTCAGGGTTAGGATCAGGGTTAGTAAAGTCATGGTTTGGGTTAGTGTGAGGGGCCACCTAATGTTGGAAAAAAACGCAAATGCGGTAAAAACGCACTAAAAACGCATAAAAACGCTGTGTTTTTTTCACGCATGCTCATAAAAATGCTTGAAAAAAACGCAGCATTTGTATGCGTTTGTATGCGTTTTTTTAATGCGTTTTTTTGCGGGAAAAACGCGCTGCAAAAAAAAGCAAGTGTGAAAGTAGCCTTCAAGATTTTTTTTTGTAAGAAGTTTTTGCATCACCATATTTTGAGAGCCATAATTTTTCCATATTTCGTCCCACAGAGTCATGTGAGGGCTTGTTTTTTACGGGACAAGCTGACTTTTTTATTGGTCCCATTTCGAGCACATGACATTTTTTGATCGCTTTCTATTCTGGCAGAATGAACAAAAACCAGCAATTCTGGAATGATTGCAGCGATACCTCATTTATATTGCTTTTTTATGTTTTGGCATTTTTATTCAATAAAAACTTTTATAGAATCTTTTTTACATAAAAATGTGTGTGGATTTTTTGTTATAGTAATTATTATTTTTTAACTTTTTTTGCATATTTTTTAAAAAGTTTTCTTTTTTAACTAGTCCCTTTATGGGACTTTCACTTTTCTTACTTTGATTGCAGGTATAATACATTGCAATGCTCCAGCAATGCAGTGCATTATACCTATACTGAAAGCTTCTGACACAATGCTGTGATCATGGTCTCAGATGCTTTCGGTAGATTGATTGATGACCCAGGGGGTCATCATGATGACCCCGGGTCACCATGGCAACGATCGAGCCCCGCGAAGATGTCATGGGGACGCTGATCTGAAGGCAGAGGGAGCTACTGTCCCTCTGCCTTACTCCTGAATGCTGTGATCGCGCTTGATCGCAGCAATTAGGGAGTTAACAGGCAGGGGCAGCGCGAACGCCACTCCTGGCTTTTAGTGCAGAAGCTCAGCCACTGGCAGCGCTGAGCTCCTGCACTGACCAGGCGGGAGGCGCTGATATTTCAGCATCTCCTGCACGGTCATGCTGTAATCGGTCAGTCAGATTGACTAACCGATCACAGCGATCTGGGTGCGGGGACCGACTGTATGGGTTCCTGCACCCATTGCCGTGCCTCTCAGCTGTCGTAGTTTAAATGCAGAACGGACACAGTCTGTCCTGGTGCAGGAACTTACACCCGGTCTTGACGGACTGTGTCTATCAATGGACATTAAGGGGTTAATACTGTATGTAAAACATGTAATATTATATTTTCATGATTTTCAATACTTGCGAAAACAGTAACTAGAGTGTTTCGTGCATTCTTTCCTCAACTGCATGACACATGCTGTATGTTTTTTTGGTAATGTTTAAAACCATCATCTTTCGCTAATAGAAAAACTTTTGTCATTTTATCAAATATTAATGTGTATTAAATTATATATAGCATTAAACATTGAATATGTGAGAGATTATGCAAAGTAAATTAATACAGAAATATCTAGACTCTTAATTTTAAAGCAAAAAATGCTTACAACGAGACAGTAAAATTAAAAACAGGAGGAAAAAAAGAAATAACAATCTTATAAAAATGATCATTAAGTTTATTTGGTGATTCATTCCAGGATGGAAAACAACCTCCACACAAGATGTCTAACAATCCTTGCTAGGTTTCAACTTGTCTGAAAATAGTAAATGCTCAAATAGATCTAAATAAATTGTTAAGGTGACATGAATATAAATCAGACATGCATCAGAAAAATGGCTAAGGTGATACTGTATTAACAAAGGAGAATTGTATTGCAAGCTTACAAAATCTCTCAATACTGTTTTTGTATTATTACAGCATTATAAAAAGCACATCTGTTTTCATTGCAGAAATACCACATCTCTTCATGAACTCCATCTGGTTTTGCATCTCAGCCTCATTCTCTTTATTAGGAAGGAGTTGCACTCAGTAGAGTGTATATAGCTAAGAATAAGAGCTAACCATAAGTGAAGAGCAAGCACTAAAATGTTTGAGTGCTCGTTAATAATAAGGAGTAGAGATGAGTGAATATTTCAATATTCGGCTCAGATTATGATCGCTGAATTTACAATATTCTCCGATTAATTCATAGAATATTCATTGAACATAACCGAATGCCATTCAGGTCAGTCGGAGGCAAAAAGCAAACGCATGCACATCACCTTATAATGGCTTCAAATGCTGCCAAAACACATCAAATGAGGGACAGACACCAGGAAAGTAGCCTCAATTCACCAATAGTACAAATTTTAGCATGGAGCTGCAGCAATCAGCCAGGCATGAGGTATCGGGGTCTGGGACAGCATTTACAGCTTTCAATTGAACGTCACAGTAAGACGAGGTGGGTAAGGGATCGGTGTAGAGCGACATTTGCTGGGAGCCCTGATATCATATGCAACCCCTCTACCTGCTTTCATGCTGAGCTACACTCAGGTGGCACAAATATCAGGTTTGTAGACTACCATTTGTCAGAAAAATTTAAGGATTGTAACCTGGGTAGTTGAGTCCAAGGAAGTGGAGGCCTGACAGTGTTGAAGGCCTACTGCTACTGGCAAAACACATAATAGAGACCCAACCAGGAGTGTTCACATTTCCAAAAATTATAGGCAGACACCACCAAAGTGGCATCAATTTCACTACAGTAGAAATAGTATAATAGGGACTGATAGGTCTTCCACTAAACCCAATCCAGCAGATGGGCACCCAACCAGGAGTGTTCACATTTAAACAAATGATGGCCTTACACCACAGAAGTGGCATCAATTTCACCACAATAGAAATAGTATAATAGGGACCGACAGGTCTAACACTACACCCAAGTCAGCAGATGGACACCCAACCTGGAGTTTTCACATTAAAAAAAATGATGGCCTGACACCACCAAAGTGGAATAACTGTCACGAGAATAGAAATAGTGTATTTGGGACTGACATGTCTTCCACTACACCCAATCCAAAAGATGGTCACCCAACCAGGAGTGTTCACATTTAAACAAATGAGGGCCTTATACCTTGGAAGTTGCATCAATTTCACGAGAGTAGAAATAGTATAATAGGGACCAACAGGTCTTCCAATACACCAAATACAGCAGATGGACACCCAACCTGGAGTGTTCACATTTCCAAAAATTACTAGCAGACATATCAGGATCCTGTCAGCGCCAGCTGACTGCTGCGGCTGAGCAAGGTAACTCACCCAGACTACGGGAGAGCTCGGAGTCCGATACTGCAGGGAAAGTTCCGAGAACAGGACCTGCGATACAAAAAGGTAGAAAAGAGTACAAGGACCTACGATCATGTGACCACAGAGGTTGTGGCTTAGCGTCCTGCTGCAGGAGATAACTGTAGGATTTTATTACAGGAATCCTGGAGTAAAGACTAGGGAAACTCTGGTCAGACAAACGGGGGGTCATATACAGACAGGGCAGCGTGGTACCAGGGGGGCAAGCAGAGAATAGTCAGAACATAAGCAATGAGTCATACACAGAGATAGCAATGCAGTACAAAAGGAACAGGCAGAACTCATAACAGGGACAGAACCAGATCAAAGCCAAACAAGCATAAAGTATCACGGTCACAAAGCACACCAGGGTCACAAACACTCGGCCAAGGATCTGAGTTTAAGCGACAAGGAATCAGCCCACAATGAGGCTATAAAAAGCCTCCCAGAATCTCAGAGTGAGGCCGGTCCAGATTAACCTCTGAACTACCTAATCCCATGAACTTAGCAGATCATGACAGTACCCCCCTCTCAATGGGGGGCCTCCGGACCACCAGGTTTCCCAGGATGCCGGGCATGGAATGCACGAATGAGACGGTCAGCGTGTACCGATCTGGCTAGTACCCATGACCGATCCTCCGGACCATACCCCCTCCAATACACCAGATATTGCAAAGACCCCCGAACCCGCCTGGAGTCCACAATATGTTGCACTTCGAACTCCATATGCCCATCAACCAAGACTGGAGAAGGACCGGCATCTGCATCCTCCCTCACAGAGCCCAAAGGTTTAAGTAAGGACCTATGAAACACATTATGGAGTTTTAAAGAGGGGGGAAGACGAAGGCGATAGGCTACCGGATTTACCACCTCAATAAATTTAGGTCCAAGTTTGGCGGAAGGCAATCGAAGGCTTATGTTCTGTGTGGAAAGCCAAACCTTATCCCCACACCGCAACATCTGAGCAGAGTCCCATTTTTTATCTGCAAAACATTTATATTTTTCCTGAGCCCTAGAAATATTTAGTCGAACCTTAGCTCAAAGATCCCTGAGATGATTGATCCCATCCTCTGCCCCCGGGCAACCAGAATCCATAAGTGAGAATTCGCCAAAATGAGGGTTTATCCCATAAATAACAAAAAATGGTGAACTACCGGTAGGCTGGTTTACCCGGTTGTTGAAGGCGAACTCTGCTAACGGTAAGCCATCAGACCAGTCACTTTGCAGGGTAAAAGTCAAGCACCGCAGGATCTGTTCAAGTGACTGGTTGGTGGTGCATTCAGTTTGCCCATTGCTTTCTGGATGATACGCTGAGGAAAATGACAAAGATATCCCCAGTTTTTTGCAAAATGCCCGCCAAAACTTAGACACAAATTGAGTCCCTCTATCAGATACAATATTCATAGGCACCCCATGCAAACGTACCACCTGAGAAAGGAAAAGTCTAGAGAGTGTCTCTGCTGATGGTAACCTTGCCATGGGTACAAAATGTGCTAATTTAGAAAATCTATCCCCAATTACCCAAATAACAGTATTTCCACGGGATGATGGCAGATTGGTAATGAAGTCCATGGACAAATGAGTAAATGAGTCCATGGTCTTCCCGGAATTGGTAAAGGCACCAATTCCCCGGCTGGCTGGCAATGAGAGCTCTTAGAACGGGCACATATTCCACATGCAGCGATATGTTTCTTAACATCCGAAGCCATTAGGGGTCACCAAAAAACTTGCCACTGCTTCTCGTGTGGCCGCAATACCCGGATGAGCACTCAACTTCGAATCATGGAACTGCCACAGGAGTTTGGTGCGCAAATGCTGCAGAACAAATAATTTGTCTTCAGGTTTTGACCTTGGTGCTAAAGATTGAGCCCCCACCATCTCCCGCTCCAATTCCGATGACACTTCAGCAACCACAATGCTGGGTTGAAGAATGGAGGACGGCGGATGAGGGGCGGACAATGGTTCAAAACTATGCGATAAAGCATCAGCCTTCACATTTTTTGACCCTGGACGAAAAGTGATGGAAAATTGAAATTTGGAAAAAAAAAGTGACCAGCGGGCTTTCCTGGGAGTCAGTCTCTTAGCAGATTTGATATATTTTAAATTTTTATGGTCCGTGATAACTGTAATAGGGTGAGTCGCCCCCTCCAAAAAATGCCTCCATTCTTTGAATGCCAATTTAATAGCCAAGAGCTCCCTATTGCCTACGTCATAATTTTTCTCCGCGGGAGAAACTTTTTTAGAGAAATAGGCACAAGGCCTGAGATTGGTT
This sequence comes from Dendrobates tinctorius, assembly GCF_039654945.1. Lineage (NCBI taxonomy): Eukaryota > Metazoa > Chordata > Amphibia > Anura > Dendrobatidae > Dendrobates > Dendrobates tinctorius. The sequence goes on along the minus strand of NW_027361703.1, from coordinate 38,174,755 downwards.
AGAGAAGCCGATCCCTGTGACAACACTGCACCCACCCCAACCTCAGAAGCACCAACCTCGACCACAAATGGCATCGAAGGGTCGTGTTGATCCAGGATAGGAGCAGATTTGAAACTGTTTTTTAATGTTAGAAATGACTGTTTAGCTAACGGGGACCAGTTCCTGACATCTGCCCCTTACAAGTGAGATCCGTGAGGGGTTTAGTTATCTGTGAAACCCCTTTAATAAACTTGCGATAATAATTTGCGATTCCCAAGAAGCGCTGGAGTCCCTTAAGGTCCCGAGGCTGGACCCACTCCACAATAGCTTGCACCTTCTTGGGATCCATGCGAAACCCCTGAGGTGAGATTATAAGACCTAAAAATGACAATTCTTGAACAAAAAATGAACATTTCTCGAGTTTGGCGAACAAATGATTTTCTCGGAGCCTCTGGAGTACAGTTTTAACATGTAAAAAATCTTACTGTTTATCGGTGGAATATATCAGGATATCATTCAGGTATACAATTACAAAGCGGCCGACGAGGTCCGAGAACACAACATTGATAAAATTTTGGAAAATCGCTGGTGCATTCGTGAGACCAAACGACATCACCAAGTTCTCAAATAAACCCTCAGAAGTAAGGAAAGCAGTTTTCCACTCATCCCCTTCCCGTATCCTTATCAGATTATAGGCCCCTCTGAGATCCAGTTTAGAGAACCATCTGGATCCTGAGAGCTAATTACAGAGGTCGGGAATCAAAGGCAGGGGATATGTGTTCCTGACCGTGACTTTATTTAATTCTCGAAAGTCGAGGCAGGGACGTAGGCCGCCATCTTTTTTCTTAGCAAAGAAAAATCCAGCTGCTACTGGGGAAACTGAAGGTCTTATGTGCCCCTTTACGGAGACTCTCAGCAATATATTCTTTCATAGCTAGACGCTCTGGACCCGACAAATTAAACAAGCGAGCTTTGGGCAATTTGGCTCCTGGAATAAGGTCGATGGCACAATCAAATCGCCTATGGGGTGGTAATGCCTCTGCCTCACTTTCTGAAAAAACGTCCTCAAAGTCCTTTAGGTACTCTGGAATACCCTCTGGACTGAAAGAAGACACAGTGACAGGTTTTAAAATTTTCACACAAAAAACAGATTTACGGTCACAGTCAACACACTTGGGCCCCCACTTGACAATTTCCTCCGATTCCCAGTCAATCACTGGATTGTGGCATTGAAGCTATGGCATGCCCAAAACCAACCCTGCGGGCAATTTGTCCATCACAAAACATTCAATTTCTTCCACGTGGGAAGAACCAATTTTCAACACAAATTTCTCAAAAATAGAAAGGATCCCCGTTCGGGTGAGAGGAGACGAGTCGATGGCCACGACTTTAAGTGGGGTATGAAGCCTGACTGTCCCTATCTGTTGTTGGGAAACGATATCAGAGCTGACCAGGTTGAGCAATGAACCACTGTCCACCAGTGCTGTAGAGAAAAAGCCATAATTGTTTACCAACAGTTCAACCTTTAGAAAAATCTTAGCACGTGAGGAAAAAAGTACCTGAAGGTCTGGGCAGCCTCCTCGATTGCTACCCAGACCTAGTCGTTTCCTGTCACCTTGGAGGATGACGGACACAAGGAACACTCCTTTTTCCAGTGGCCGGACTCCCCACAGTAAAAGCAGAGCTGTTTCTCCCGGCGACCTTTTCTCTCTTTTTCTCTGACAGAGGTGACGCCAACTTCCATAGGCTCAGGAGTAGCAGGTGCGACACCAGTCTCTTTGCTGCCGGAGAATAAAGATGTCTCAGACTGCATGATGCCCCTAGCCTGCGGTCCATATGCACTGCTTGCGTAATAGCCACCTCCAAAGTGTCTGGTGGAGGGTGAAGGGCCAGTGCATCCTGGAGGCGTTCGGACAGGCCTCTGTGGAATAGACCCCGAAGGGCCGCATCATCCCACAAGATCTCCGCTGCCCAGCGTTGGAACTCCACACAAAACCACTCAGCCGAGCGTTTACCCTGACGCACACTCATGACCATATCTTCAGCCACACGCATTCTGTCAGGTTCATCATATATGCGGGCCAGGGCATCAAAGAAGGCATCCACTGTCATTCTCTCGTGGGTGATGGAAGACAGAGAGAAAGCCAAAGCTTGGGGGGCACCCCGCAGAAGAGAAATAACAACCCCCACCCTCTGGAATTCATCACCAGAGGAACGGGGCCTTAAAGAAAAAAAAAAAGCTTACATCCCTCCCTGAAGGACCTAAACTCCATTTTATCCCCTGAAAAGGAGTCGGGCAATTTGACCGGAGATTCAGGGGATACCACATATATGTCCCTATTCCCGGGACCAGGAGACCCTGCTGCCACACCCCCCTGCACGGTGTCCACCAACTGTTGCTGTGTATGGGCCATCATGCTCTGTTCCATACTGAGTTTTTGGAACATCTGGGTTACATTTTTGACCTGATCAGCCAAAGCCTGCAGGGGATCCATAGTGCTAATTTACCCAGAAAATAAACACAACCTTCCCCAAACCTAAAAATGTAAGGTCGCTTATAATATCAGGATCCTGATTGCTGCGGCTGAGCAAGGTAACTCACCCAGACTACGGGAGAGCCCGGGGTCCGATACTGCAGGGAAAGTTCCGAGAACAGAACCTGCGACACTAAAGGTAGAAAAGAGTACAAGGACCTACGGTTATGTGACCACAGGGGGCGTGGCTTAGCGTCCTGCTGCAGGAGATAACTGTAGGATTCTATTACAGGAATCCTGGAGTAAAGACTAGGGAAACTCAGGTCAGACAAACGGGGGGGTCATACACAGAGAGGGGGAGGCGTGGTACCAGGGGGGCAAGCAGAGAATAGTCAGAACGTAAGCAATGAGTCATACACAAAGATAGCAACGCAGTACAAAAGGAACAGGCAGAACTCGTAATAGGGACAGAACCAGATCAAAACCAAACAAGCATAAAGTATCACAGTCACAAAGCACACCAGGGTCACAAACACTCGGCCAAGGATCTGAGTATAAGTGACGAGGAATGAGCCCACAATGAGGCTATAAAAAGCCTCCCAGAATCTCAGAGTGAGGCCGGTCCAGATTCACCTCTAAACTACCTCATCCCATGAACTAAGCAGATCATGACAAGACACCACAAAAGTGGAAACAATTTCACCTCAGTAGAAATAGTATAATAGGGACCGACAGGTCTTTCACTACATCCAATCCAGCAGATGAACACCAAACCTGGATTGTTCACATATACGCAAATGAGGGCCTTACACCACAGAAGTGGCATCAATTTCACTACAGTAGAAATAGTATAATAGGGACCGACAGTTCTTCCACTACACCCAATCCAAAAGATGGATACCCAACCAGGAGTGTTCACATTTCCAAAATGTATTGGCAGACACCACCAAAGTGGCATCAATTTCACCACAGCAGAAATAGTATAATATGGACCGATAGGTTAGGTCTTCCACTAAACCCAATCCAGCAGATCATAGCATTATAGAATCACATAATGATAGAGTTGGTAGGGACCTCCTGGGTCATCTGGTCCAACCGTCTGCTCAAAGCAGGATTCACTAAATCATCCCACAGAGATGTCTGTCCAGCCTCTGTTTGAAGACTTCCATTGAAGAAGAAATCACCACCTCTCATGGTTTTCTGTTCCACTCATTGATCACCCTCACTGTCAAAAAGTTTTTTCTAATATCTAATCTGTGTCTCCTCCCAATCAGTTTCATCCCATTGCTTATAGTCTTTCCTTGTGCAAGTGAGAATAAAGATGATCCTTCCACAATTTGACAGTCTTTGAGATATTTGTAGACAGCTATTAAGTCTACTCTCTTCTTTTTTGCAAGCTAAACATTCCCAAATCCTGTAACCATTCCTCACAGGGCATGGTTTGCAGAAGGGTCAACATTCTGTTTGCTCTTATCTGAACTCGCTCCAGTTTGTGGATGTCGTTTTTAAAATGTGGTGCCCAAAACTGAACACAGTATTCCAGATGAGGTATGACCAAAGAGGAGTAGAGGGGCATATTGCCTTCATGTTATCTAGACTATATGCTTCTGTTAATACATACCAGAATTGTATTTGCCTTCTTTGCTGCTGTATCACACTGTTGACTCATGTTTAGTTTATGATCTATTAGTATACCCAAGTCTTTTTCACATGTGCTGTTGCTTACCTCTATTCCTCCCATTCTATATATGCATTTTTCATTTTTATTGCCCAGATGTAGTACTTTGAATTATTCCCTGTTAAAAACCATTCTGTTAGTTGCTGCCCACTACTTCAGTTTATTTACATATTTTTGATTCCTATTTATATCTTTTTGACACCTAACCTGGAGTGTTCACATTTAAACAAATGAGGGCCTTACACTACAGAAGTGGCATGAATTTCACAAGAGTAGAAATAGTGTAATAGGGACTGACAGGTCATCCACTACACCCAAGTCAGCAGATGGACACCCATCAGATGGTTCACATTTCCAAAAATTACTGGCACACATCACCAAAGTGGCATCAATTTCACCACAGTAAAAAATGAAGGCCTGACACCACAGAAGTGGAATAACTGTCACAAGAATAGAAATAGTATAATTAGGACCAACACATCTTTCACTACAGCTAACCCAGGAGATATAGACCAACCATGAGTGTTCAGATTTCCACAAATATGTGTTAACATCATCATCGGCAGCCACAGTTGGCACAGAAACCACACTAAAGATATCACAGAGTGCAGTTACGTGGCATTAATGCATCACACTGGAAGATACAATATCACCTAATCTGTACAGTCTGCGATTGGGGTACAAAAGTCCTTGGAGATCCATTACTTGTTCATCTTAATGAAAGTTAGGCATTCTTCACTTTCAGGGGACAGCGGACTGTGCTTATCCATCAGGACACCACGAGCAGCGCTGAAGGTACGTTCTGAGAGAACGCTGGCTGCCAGGCACGATAAAACCTCCAAGGCGTGTGAGGCGAGCTCCAGCCACTCATCCTTTTTGAAGACCAAAATGTGAAAGGGTCCAAACCCTCCCTGGTGGTATTTATATTCAGTTCTAGAAACTCCTGCACCATCATCTCCATTCGCTCACCACATGTAAGACTTTGACTCTGTTGTTCTGGTGCACAAGTTGGTATAAAGAAAGTGTCAAAGGACTCACAGAAATAGCTTCTTTCACATTCACCACTGCTGCTGCTAATGTTTTAGTGTTGATGAATTGAGGCGCCGGATGTTGGAAGTCTAGAGCTGCGATGCGAACTGTGTTCTTCACTGCTGTCTTGAGGAAAAGCTCTCTAAGGTTGTGTAAAAGCTTGTTTCAATACTACAGCATTCATGATGGGTCCCTTTCTAAGGCAGGAATCATCTGGCAAAATTTGGTTTTATAATGTGGATATAACAGAGTGGCAACCCAGTAGTCAGTCTTATTACTAATCATAACTATACAGAGATCATGTTGCAGATAATGCAGCAAGAAGGCACTCATATGTCGAGCTCTACCATGAGGTTCAAGCCCATGCTGTGTTGGTGGCTGGTTAACAATGAGGCTCATTTCTTCCGTCCCCTCCCGCCAACCACGAACAACAGAGAGTGTAGGAATATCTTCTTCATCTGACAATTGCTCGCCCATCACCTCTTCCTCCTCCATTTATTACTCGGATTTTGCACCTTTGATAACAGTCTGTCTTTTATCACCAGCCCCCATCAATTGCAGTAATCCAAACTCCCTTGGCACCCGCCTGTGTAACGACAGTCTTGAACTTAGAGACAATGTTATCCCTTCCACATCCTCCTCTGCTTCCTCCTCTTCTTCTGGGACAACCATCTCCTCCCGCAGGCTATTCAAAGTCTGCTCCAGCACAAAGATGACCGGAATAGTGATACTGTTGACGGAGTCATCAACAAAAACCATCTTAGTAGCCATTTTGAAACTGTGCAGAAGTGTGCAGAGGTCCTTAATCTGTGCCCACTCTGTAAACGTGATATGCGTCACATCCGTGCTGCGTTGGCCCAGGCTATACGACATGCCATACTGTGTCAGGGCTCGTTGCTGCTGCCACAGTCAATGCAACATGTGCAGAGTGGAATTCCACCATGTCGGGACATCACATACTGTGGGGGAAATAAGTATTTGATCCCTTGCAGATTTTGTAAGATTGCCTACTGACAAAGACATGATCAGTTTACAATTTTAAGGGTAGGTTAATTTTAACATTAAGAGATAGAATATCAAAAATAAAATCCAGAAAATAACATTGTATAAATTCTATAAATTTATTTGCAGTTTGCGTGAGAAATAAGTATTTGATCCCCTACCAACTATTAAGAGTTCTGGTTCCTACAGACCAGTTACACGCTGCTAATCAACTTGTTACCTGTATTAAAGAGAGCAATTCCCCATTTTTCTAACAAAATTTACAAAACCTTATTTTTAGGGACCACCTCTCATTTGAAGTGAGTTTGGAGGTCAAGATGATAGAAAATACCCTAAAGTTACACAATCTGAAAACTGCATCCCTCTAGGTGCGCAAAACCACATTCAAGAAGGTTATTAACCCTTCAGTTGCTTTACGAGAATGAAAGTAATGTGGAAGGAAAAAATGAACATTTTACTTTTTTCACAAAAAAAATTATTTTGGAACCAAACTTTTTTATTTTCACAAGGGTGTAGGGAGAAAATGGACCACAAAATTTGTTGTGCAAGTTCTCCTGAGTACACCGATACCCCGTATGTGAGGGCGCATGGCAGGGATCAGAAGTGTGGGAGTACCGTTTGACTTTTTGAACACAAAACTGGTTGGAATCAATGGCTGGCACCAAGTCGCGTTTGGAGACCCCTGATGTGCCTAAACAGTGGAAACCCCCCAATTCTAACTCCAACCCTAAGGCTGGTTTCACATTAGCGTTTTATCGCGCAGCGCGTCATGCGCTATAGTAAGCATGCGCAATGCTCCCCTATCTTTAACATGAGTACGCATTGTATAGCGCTTGCACGCGTTCATCAGTGTTTGTCGTGCGCTGTGCATTTTCCAGGTGTGCGCCCAGACGCTCCATGTTGCATTTTTTGTTCTGCCCAACCGCTTAAAAAAGCGCATGCGTACATGTGCGCACGTAATGTGCAAAAAAATAATATTACAGTCTATGGGTGCGCTGGCAAGCGCATGGCTCAGCGCTTATCAGCGCATGGAAAGTTTGAGTAAACAATGTCTAGACACTAGTTCAAACCACCCCCTACACAAGAAACATTGTTTGAGATGAGTCTAGATAAAAGAAGGTGTCTGCCTGTACTGAACCACAACTCTACAGACAGCCTGGAGAGCAGACACCTTGAAAAACAACATAGAATTTTGGATTCAAGCTTCAGCAGCAAGAATGTGAGTATTCTTACATCTAAAATGTATGCCTGTATTATGTACTAATGTTCTTTTTTACATACAGTATGTCTTCAGGATCAAATTATTCACCATCTCGGGAGGAACTGGCCCAAGCAGAGCATGAGGTGATTATTTTCGTGCCTTTGGGTAAGTATAGCTGCTGCACCTACAAATGTCTAATAATTTTTGTTCTTTTTTTCAGACATCATCTTCAGTGGACACGGCTAGTGAGGCCGAACAGGGGGAGCAGCAAAGCCAAGTCCCGGCGGTGAGACGCAATGTAAGTATAAAATGATTTTGAATGTCCCTTTTTTTACCTTCTATCTTTCTTCTTTTCTGTTTCTTTTTAGAACTTTTTAATTCACACAAAATTCCAATATTCTAATGAGTGTTTGTTTTATAGGTTCCACAACGGGATGAAGACGTCTACCTGGATAATGAACACCAGATCCGCCTTGTCCAGGAGCGTGTCCTGTTGTGGGACAGCCGTGACCAGCTTCACAAGGACAATGTGGTGACCCAGTGGCTATGGAATGAGGTGGCCGCAGCATTGATAGATGGCTGGGACAGCACCCCTGCTACCTCCAAAAAGGCGTTTCGTAAGTATTGCCCTGCTCTGTGATGACGCAGTGACTATTGTCCTTGATGACACTGTTGTGTTTCCAACTAAATATATTCTAGCAATAAACACAACAGTATATCTGGATCAACATTAACTGCTTTGGGTATTGCATTGCTGAGTTGTGCTGCTTTCACTGTTTTTCCTGATGGCACTGATGTCATGGTTTGAGCAGGGTTCTTGCCCTGCACTCACAGGGTTAAGTGTTTGTGGCCTCTTTCTGGATCTGGGAGGGGTATTTATACTCACTCTTTACCAGGGTTCTCTGTCAGCTATACTGTTGTTCTGTGTGTCTGACTCCTGGTGTGCGTGTATTCTGCATTGCTTGTTTGCTTCCTGTGTATGACCCGATCCGGTCCCTCACTCTGTACTCCGTCTCTCGTATTGGTACTATTGTCTTTTCCGGTTCTGACCTCCTGGCTTGGCTATCGTTACTCCGTTACAGTTTGTCCCTATTGTACCGTCTATTGGCCGTTCTGGTTTTCTGATCTATTGCTACGTCCTGACTATCCATTCTGTCTAACCCTTTGGTACTGTATTGCTATCTCGTGCTTTGACCCAGCTTGATCTGGTTTCTGTCTCTGTCTATGCCCCTTGGTAACATTGTCCAGTAGTTACTTTTCTAGGAGATTCCCTGCAGCTCCTGGCTCTGTGGTGTTGAGGCCACGCCCCCAGCAGTCACGTGCTTCAGGTCCTGTGAGCTTGGAACATGCATCGTCACCACTGAGACCCCGCTCTGCAGGTATCTTTGTGCATAGTCTTTGTACTCAGGACACGCGCACTGGCTCAGTGAGCAAGTGCAGTGCGGTGTTCCTGACATTATAGTTGACCATTTCAGTTTTTTCCTCTGAAGAGAAAAAAAAAAGTGTGTTATCCTCATGGATCCCATACAAGCTTTGGCTGATCAGGTCAAGCACCTGACCCAAATGTTCCACAAACTTAATGTGGAACAGCGCATGATGGCCCATACCCAGCTACAGTTGGTGGATACTTCCGGAGGCTCCACAGGCATGGGCTTTCTCTCTCTCTTCCTCTGCTCCTGAACGTATGTCTGTGAATTTGTTCTTTGAGGCTCTGGGGCACATTTATGATGAGCCTGATAGAGTGCGTATGGCAGAGGATATGTTGATGAGTGTGACACAGGGGAGGCACTCTGCTGAATGGTTCTGCTCTGAGTTAAGATGCTGGGCAGCGGAGGTCTCCTGGGATGATTCTGCCCTCCGGGGTTTGTTCTGTAGAGGCCTGTCCAAATGTTTGAAAGATGCCCTAGCCCTTAATCCTCCACCGGATTCTTTGGAGGACGCTATGATCCAGGCTGTCCGCATGGACCGTAGGCTGTGGTCAAGAGGGGTCATGCTGCAGGAGACCCCATTATTCTCCAATCTGAGAGACTCTGCATCTAGTCCTAAGCCCATGGAGGTTGGTGCCACGTCATTGGAGGAAAAAGAGAGGAGACGTAGTAGAAACAACCAATTGTGCATTTACTGTGGATCCGCTGGACATTGGAGAAGGAACTGTCCTTCTTGCCCTTCTTCAGTGAAGCCGTCAGGAAAACGACTGAGTCTGGGTAACAATCGAGGAGGTTGCCTTCTGTTTCACCTGTGGCGGCGGGCTTCTTTTTTGTTAAGAAAAAAGATGGTGGTTTGCGGCCGTGCCTCGACTTTCGGTAATTAAACAAAATTACTGTGAGAAATACATACCCTCTCCCCCTAATTTCTGATCTATGTAACCAACTCACCCAGGCCAAGTGGTTCTCTAAACTGGATTTACGTGGGTCATACAACCTTATAAGAGTCCGGGAAGGGGACGAATGGAAAACAGCATTCCTGATAACTAAAGGGCTGTTCGAAAACTTGGTTATCCCTTTGGTCTCACCAACGCTCCTGCTGTTTTTCAGAATTTTATTAATGTAATGTTTTCTGATTTAATTGGTCGTTTTGTGGTCATCTATTTGGATGACATTCTGGTGTACTCGGTGGACAGTCAATCTCACTTGCACCATTTGCGGATGGTTCTCCTGAGACTGAGGGAGAATCATTTGTATGGCAAGTTGGAAAAATGCTCATTTTTCATGCAAGAAGTATCCTTTCTGGGGTTGATTGTGTCAGGGGAGGGGTTCCGCATGGATCCTAAGAAGTTCCAGGCTGTTACAGATTGGGTGCAGCCTCATGACTTAAAGGGTAGCAGCGATTTTTAGGCTTTGCTAACTTTTATACAGGAAAGATGTATATCTTTGTACCGTGTTAGCCATTGGATAGAAAAATATTCAGGATTGAGAGTCCTCAGTAGTTGATACCTTTTAATGGCTAACTGAAAAGATGCAATGTATTACCATCTTTTCAGTTAGCCATTAAAAGGTATCAACTACTAAGGACTCTCAATCCTGAATATTTTTCTAACTTTTATAGGAAATTTATTAAGGGCTTCTCACAGGTGGTAAAGCCTCTAACGGACCTCACTCTCAAGGGAGCTGATGTAAAAAATTGGTCTGTAGCTGCAAAAAATTCTTTCATGACATTAAAAAAGTGCTTTTCTTCAGCCCCTGTATTGGTGCAACCCGACCCGTCAAGACCTTTTATCGTGAAGGTTGATGCCTCGGAAGTAGGGGTGGGGGCAGTTTTGTCTCAGGGCCCTCCTACCCTTACTAATCTGAGGCCTTGCGCCTTCTTTAAAATATTTTCCTCTGCCGAGAGAAATTACGATGTCAGCAATAGAGAGTTGTTGGCGGTAAAGTTGGCTCTTGAAGAATGGAGGCATTTCATGGAGGGGGCTATTCATCCCATTACAGTCATCACTGATCTCAAAAAATTGGCCTATATCGAGTCTGCCAAGAGATTGACCCCCAGACAGGCTCAGTGAGCGCTTTTTTTTTTCTCGATTTCAGTTTTCTATCACATTCCGCCCAGGATTTAAAAACATCAAGGCTGATACCTTATCTCAAAGCTTTGATTCGGTGTCCCCTCCAGAACCTCCCTCCTCCATTCTTCAGCCAGGAGTAGTGGTGGCCGAAATCTCATCTGAGTTACAGAGAGAGATTTTGGAGGCCCAGGCTCAGGCTCCGGGTGGTAAACCCCCGGGTAAATTGTTTGTACCGGAAAGTTTCCGTCTCAGACTTATGCAGGAATTTCACGATTCTATGTTGAGTGCTCACCCTGGGATTGCAGCTACCTGGGGGGCAATTGTGAGGGGTTTCTGGTAGCACTCTATGGTAACAGATATTAAAAAGTTTGTGACTGCATGTGGGGTGTGCGCTCGTTCTAAAAGTTCTCAGGTCCGGCCGGCCAAAAGCCTGGGAGTCATTCCCACGGCCAAATGCCACAATGTTCACTGCTACAAACATACATCCGGCATCCGCAATGGCCATAAGTACTGTAGAAAAGTACTTTTTGTAATTATAGTACTCAGATCCAGTTCTTTTTGGTTTGATGATCCGTATGTGTTTACCATCAACAGTTCCCAAACAGTTGGGGAAATTGCAGACTGTCCAGAATTTGTCAGCAATTTCCATCCACTTTTCTGTGGTGGGCAGGGGCATAAATTCTGGACAGAAAACGTCCCACAAAGCCCGGCAGGTGTCAGCAACAATTCCCGACAAGGTGGAGATTCTAATCTGGTATTGGAAGTGTAGTGAAGATAGGGTCTCTCCAGTCGCCAGGAATCTGCGAAACAGAGAAAGAAGTAAAATTAATATTTCTGTATATCGCTTTTTAAAACAATAACAGAAAAACAGAAAAAAAAATCTAGTACATAGCATAAAAAGAATTCTGCCAGGTTTGGAAAAGTACATGTCACAAGAAAGGAAATTATGCAGGCATTAGTTTGTAAATATAACGTACCGTAATATGACCAGGAACCGTTCCTCAGGAGGAATCGCACGACGGAGCTGTGTGTCCTGTCTCTGGATGGATTGTTCAACATGAGCAAGTAAATCCCTGAAGCTTTGTTGGGACATCCATGTGTAATCAGTAAATTTCTCTGGGTTTGCCTGGAGCTCACTGTAAAGGGTGTGGTACGCTCCCCGGCTCTCCCAGAGTTCAACAATCGGATGTATCCACAAATGCCGCCGCTGCCGTCTTCACTGTCTCTCTCTCTCCCTTTGTTGATGGCAAGCAACTGCATAAGCCTGAGCCATCCTGATGTCCAGATCCAAGTTAAAGTGAAAACTCTTCCAGCGCAGATCCATGTTGACACGAGAAAAAGAAAGCAAATGTGAAGAGTACGGCTGTAGACAGGGTCGATATAAAGAATTAACATAACACACACCCACTGATGTCCCATTGGTGGTGTCTGTTGCAAGAATTTTTCTAGAATTTTTCTCCTGTGATTGTGACATCATGCGCACAAAAAATGCAAACGCATAGAAAACGCTTGAAAATGCACACAAACGCTGCGTTTTTTTGTCGAAATGTGCACTATGATGCAACGAAGAATCGCAGCGTTTACAAGCGTTTGCACATGTTTTTTCCATGCATTTGGTGTGCGCTCAAAACGCAGCACTAAAAGGTGCAAGTGTGAAACTAGCCTAACACAGCAGTAACCCCAACCCCAACACACCCCTAACCCTAATCCCAATCCTAACCATAACCCTAAACCCAACCCAAACCATAACCCTAACCACAACCCTAACCCCAACACAACCCTAATCCGAACATAACCCTAGCCCCAACCCTAACTCTAGCCTCAACCCTAACCCTTGTCCAACTCTAACCCTAGATACACCTCTAGACCCAACTATAACCCTAGCCCCAACCCTAACCCTAGCCCAACCCTAACCCTAGCTATAACCCCAACTATAACCACAACCATAACCCTAAACCTAGCCCCAACCCTAACCCTAGCTATAACCCCAACCATAACCCTAACTCTAGCCCTAACCCTAATCCTAATAGAAAAATTGAAAAAAATAAATTTTTTTATTTTATTATTATTACCTAACTAAGGGGGTGATAAACGGGGGGGTTGATTTGCTATTTCTTTATTTTGATCACTGTGATAGGGTCTATCACAGTGATCAAAATGAGCCAATAGGAGAAATCCTCTAGTGTTGCCGGGTGCTGGCCGGCAGATCTCGGCGGGTGCACTGCGCAGGTGCCTACCATTTTTTTCCCAGTAGAAGATGCTGAGGGCCCAGGGACACAGCCTGAGGGACAGGGGGCCATCTCAGGTATCGGGGGACTTCGGGGATCCCCATTTCTCTCTCCTCTGATGTGCTAGATCATATCAGAGGAGAGAGAAAAAAATTGGAAATCTGACGTGTTTTTGCGGTCGCCATTATTCCGGCAATAACAGTGATTGCAACACTGGGGTCAGTAAAAACTGACCCGAATCATGTCCCCTGGGGTCTTGGCTAGACCCCGGAGATTTTTTGACACTGGAGGGCGCTATAACCTTATTTCTCAGCGCTATTAAAAAGCATAGCTGAGGAATAAATACCCTTAACTGCTGCCCTTAAAAGGCGTATCGGTGGTCATTAAGGGGTTAATGATGAGCAAGCAAGCTCGTCACCGCTTGAGCACAAGCTCATGTGCCCACCCCGCATGTTTGGTGCTTCCTAGACAGCCAATAAACATGAGGGTATTGCCTGTGTGTCACCATAATGTCATAGCCATTTTGGTTGTGATATTACTGTGATTGGCTGGCCGCATCGCGTCATCGAGTCTTCACAAGACTCGTGATGCCAAGCTTACTACAGTGTACCAACAGACACATGCATAGTAGGGAGAGGTGCTGAGCTAGGGACAAAATTGTAGCTGTATATACAGTAGGCAGGGATTAGGCACCTGCAATCTTTCTTTCAACTTCAGCAACAAACCTTATAAGGGCTAATTATAATCAATATTTATACTGCCGATAGTAGCACTTAGGGAAAGATTGTGCTGAAGGGATGGTGTAGGACAGGATAAGGCCAATTTCATGTTATTTCTGCTGCAACTCATATCAAAAGCCCTTCAGGTTCTCAAGGCTAATAATATTCTTTTTGCTCTTAATCCTGTAAATTGTTCTGAAGAGGGAAATATTATACACAATTTATACTGTCACTTGTGCATCAAAAGCATGCAGACAGACTTGGCTGGTTATCAAATGCATGCCTATATTGCTCCTACACTGTAACTGTCATGGGTGTGTCAGATGCTGCAGACAGTCGCTCTGCATCTGACTGCAGAAGGTATCTGAGTTTGGCTTTGCAGATGCCTTCTTAATTGTTCTGACTCTTGGACAAAGTGGCAATCTCTCTCCGGCTCTAATTGACACACCTGGACCTGGGTGTTTATAGACTCCCAGTTTGCTTCTGGGAATTGCCGGTGATATTCACATTTCTCCCTTGTGAAGGCTTGGATCTATAGTAGTCGGCTATCTTCCTCTCTGGTGCTGTTGTAGGACGTTTGGTGTTTTCTCTTTGAGTCTGGTCAAGATAAGTGTTCCCGTCATTCGTTTATCCTCTCTCTCTTTAGTTATAGTGGGGACTGCTAGTGCCTACCCCATCCTCTCCTAAACAAGGGCCCTTCACTAGGGTAAGGCAGGGATTAGGTTCCTGCTCGGCGATAGGTGCAGAACCTACATAGGGAGGTTTGGGGCAGACAGGGTGATTTTAGATCTGCCTAGGGGTCTCCACTTTCCACTTCACTGATGTCTGGGTTCTTCCCTTCCTCTTCCCCTCATGTTGCACTTAGTCTTCCTACACTGTGCGTGACATTATCACCAGCCGTGCATATTTAGGGAAATAAAAAAAACTGTCCTTTGGTTTTATTTGTGTATGTTTTTTTTCTCCCTTGGTTATGGATCCGGTTTCAGGACTGGCAGAGCAGCTGCTCTGTCTGTCTCTTTGAGGTGAATGACCTCCGCTATGAGGTTCAGCAGCAGCAACAGCGGCTGCAGGTTGCTGATGTTGGAGTCTCTGCAGGTAGGTCGGACGAGCTGGAACCCAAGATTGCCCTCTAAGACAGTTTTTCTGGAGGTAGAGACAAGTTTTTGGCTTTCAAGGAAGCTTGCAAACTGTATTTTAAATTTCTCCCTCACTGCCCCAGAAATAAGGAGCAACGAGTTGGTATTGTGATCTCTCTGCTGCAAGGAGAGCCTTAATTGTGGGATTTTTCTTTGCCGCAGGATTCGTTTTGTCTCCAGTCTGTGGGGGGATTTTTTGGTCTCTAGCCCATATCTATGATGACCCTGAGCGTGTTGAGTTCAGGTTGCGTTGCCTTCAGCAAGAGAATCAGTCAGTAGAAACATATAGCGCTGAATTCCGCAGATTGGCAACTGATACAAATTGGAATGACCTGGCTCTCAGAAGCCAAGTTCTTTAGGGCCTTACTGAAAGGTTGACGGGAACTTTGGCAGTGCATGAAACCCCTGAGTACTTGGAGGCTGCCATGTCTTTGGCTATTCATGTTGATAGACGCCTTCAGGATAGGTGTATAAGACCACCTTCTCCGGAGCCTCTTTTTTGGTGTACTGCTCTTTTGCCAGGGGAGTAGTCTAGCGGTGAACCAGCTCTGGGGAAGGTGGAGAAACCTATGCAGTAAGGGCTTGCCTCTACATTGTACATTTCCCCGGAGATTCACAAAAAGAAAGGAGTGTGTTTTTTGTAGAAAAAAGACATTTTATTGGGACCTGTCCTTTGATGCCTAAGCAAAAGGAGACTCATTTAACCCTTGGTAGTCTAGAATTGAAGAAGCAAGGAGTGCATTTTTCACCAACCTGCAGTTCTCGTTTTGTCCTGACAGCAGATGTGGTGCTGGAGAGCAAAATAGAGGAGATTTCTGTTTGATGACAGTGCAACTGGAGTCGGCATGATTGATGTTGAGTTTGCTAGAACTCATGGGCTGACATGTACTTTCGTTTAGCCCATTCCCCTCTTTGCCATTGACAGCGCAACTTGCACAGAATGCTCTGACTAAGATTGGTTATAATGTAAGACTGAGGGTGGAGTTGATTCATTGTGAGATAATTCCTTGCTATGTCCTGGACGGTCTTCCCACCCCAATTGTATTGGGTCTTCTCTGGTTGGTGAAACATAATCCATTGGTGGATTGGCGAGCCATGGAGATTGTTGAGTGGTGAGATTACTGCCATGAAAACTGTTTAAATATTTCTCTTTCTACAGTCTCTACATCAACTATACCTGCATTTTTGTCATGCAATGAGGGCATTTTTTCTGAGAGGGGGTGTCAGGATTTTCCTCCTCACCATACATATGACTGTCCTATTAACCTGACCCCCAGAGCTAATCTTCCAAAGTCCAGACTGTATAATCCTTCTGGCCATGAGAGACAAGCCATGAAGGATTTCATTGTGGAAAGTCTGGAGAAGGGACTTATCAGACCCTCATCTTCGCCCGTGGTGGTAAGGTTCTTCTTTGTGAAGAAAAAAGATGTCAGTCTACATCCCTGTTTAGATTTCTGGGAATTAAATCAGATTACCATCCGAGTTCTATACCCTCTTCATCTGATCCAGATCTGTTCAGCCAGGTTGGGGGAGCTAAGGTGTTCTCTAAGTTGGATTTAAGTGGGCTTACAACCTGGTTAGAATCAAAGTGAATGAATAGAAAATGGTGTTCAATACTTCTGAGGGTCATTTGGAGAGTCTGGTCATGCCTTTTCGGTCAGACCAATGCACCTGTGGTATTCCAACATTTCATTAATGATATTTTCCATCTTTGGTGGGAAGGTTTGTTGTGAGCTATTTGGATGATATTTTGGTTTACTCACTGGATTTTGAGACACATCGGGGGCATGATAAACAGGTGTTGCAAATATTAAGAGATAACAAACTATATGCCAAACTAGAAAAATGTGTTTTTGCCGTCCAGGAGGTGTAGTTTTTGGGGTACCTGTTGTCATCTTTGGATTTTTGGATGGATCCGCAGAAGGTCCGTTCTGTCCATGATTGAGACCATCCTGAGAACCTAAAGTCACTGCAACGTTTTCTGGGCCTTACTAATTTTAACTGTAAATTCGTCCAAAATTATTCTGTAGTTGTGAAACCCCTTAATGACATGACAAGGAAGGAGTCTAATTTTTCCAAATGGTTTGAAGCTGCCCTGCAAGCTTATTCCTTCCTAAAGAGCTGTTTTGCCTTGGCAATATACTCAGTCAACCTGATGTTTCCCAACTCTTTGTTGTGGAGGTTGATGAGTCGAAGGTGGGAGTTGGGGCTGTGTTGTCTCAGGGTCTGTCCCCGGGTAAATGGCATCCATGCACTTTCTTTTCTAAGAAATTGTCCTTGGCTGAGAAATTATGACTAGGGCAATAAGGAACTGTTGGCGATTAAAATAGCATTTGAAGAATAGCGACATCGGTTGGCGTGGGCTGTCTATTCCTTTACTGTTACTACTGACCATAAAACCTCTCATATCTTCAATTGGCTTAACGTCTCAACCCTATGCAAGCTAGATGGTCCCTGTTTCCTACTAGGTTCAATTTTGTTGTCACTTTCCATCCAGTGGTCAAAAATGCCAAAGCTGATTCTTTGTCCTGGGGCTTCCCTGTTGCAACCCCTGCCCCTACCCCCATCTGCAAATCTCTACTCCACCAGCTATCCCTATACTAAATACAGCTCATGGTAGTTTTTTGTTGAATAGCATGGAAGGAACCCTGAAAAGGACTATTTAATTATAGGTTTCAACAGCAAGTACTGTAAGGCAATTCAAAAATACAGATTGACAAATGCTTGGGATGGACTGAAACATCTAATTATTTGGATTTCACTAGATTAAATAAGTAATTATTCTACACGTGAGTGTCAGATTTCTTTCCAATTTGTAAGGCAATATAAACCCTGACTATAGGCCTGTAATGCAAACTTTACCTTCTCCAGCAGCTATTCATACACTACAGGTAACAGTGGTTTTTACTGTACATCTAATTAAAATAGATGGAACCCTGAAAATGATTATTTAGTTATAGGTTTCTGCAGGAAGGCCTGTAAGTTATTATAAACCCTGACTGTAGTCCTATAATGAAAACTTTCCCTTCTTCAGCAGCTATCCCTACACTAAATACAGCTAACAGTGGTATTTATATTGAATAGAACAGATTTAGCACTGATAATGATTGTTGGTTTCTGCAGAAAGGACAATAAGGCAATATAAAATATAAATGAAATCTCATCTCTTGAGATCTTGGTGCCGAGATCTCCATCTGCGCATGCGCCACCCCCGGTGGCCATTTTCCTGCAGTCCATCACACATAAAACCATGGAATTGCCAGGGCTCTGCCCTTTCACAAAATGTTGGCAGAGCCCCGGCAGCACCAGAGACACCCACAGCAGCACCGGGTAGCACCGCCGGGCACACATGTAGCACCACCGGGCACCTGCAGCACCGGAGACACCCACAGCAGCAATGGGCAGCACCGGCGGACACCCCGGTAGCACTGCCAGTCACTCGCAGCACCTGAGACACCCGGAGCAGCATGGGGCAGCAGCGCCGAACACCCGCAGCGATGCCGGACACCCGCAGAAGCACCAGACACCCACAGCAGCACCAAATACCCGCAGCAGCGCACCACACATTGGAACTCCCTCTCATCCCAGCCTGCAGCATCACCCCACTCCTGGCTACTCCAGCAGCCACCACCGCCAGTAAGCAATAAGACGCATGGATTATAAGAAGCACCACCATTTTATTAAAAAAAATTTTTTTTCCTATTTTTCTCCTCAAAATTTGGGATGCGTCTTATAATCCGAAAATATGGTAGTTATATTAAATAGAATAGATGGAGGCCTGAAAAGGGGAATTTTGTTATAGGTTTCAGCAATAAGGACTATAAGACAAAATAAACCCTGACTATAGGCCTATAATACAAACTTTCCCCTCTCCTACACTATAGCTAACAGCGATATTTATATTGAAAAGAATAGATGAAGCTCTGATAAAGACTGTTGGTTTTATGTTTCTCCAGCAAAGATTCTACGGCAAAATAAACCCTGACTATAGGTCTTTAAGGCAAACTTTCTCTTCTCCAGCAGCTATCCCTACTCTGTTTCCAGGGTAAAGTGTGGCGAACATTGCATTTTATATAGTCCCAATGATATGAAGCGGCTGACAATTCCCTCATGTTAAGTGGCTAAAAAACAGCCAAGAAACATGCAAGGTGGGGACTCGAGCATGGCACTCAAGCACCAGGGATACTCAAACAAGTACCAAGCATGCCCAAGCACCTCAATGCTCGATCGAGTATTGCTAGTGGTGAAGCATGCTCGTTCATAGTTGCAAATGCATTGGGTGGTTTCACTATGGACTTGATGTTTATAAAGATTGTAGAAGTTGGAATGTTGTGATTGCCAACTTAGCTCTGTATCCTAATTTATTAGCGAGCTCACGTACTATGGATCTATGCTTTGGTAAACAATTAAGAATAAACTGCACATGTGGTAAGTTGCTTTGATCCCTATTTCATGAAATCCTATTAAGGTGCAGGTTACGTAGTGCTGTGTATATATTTTGCTGCATGTCCCTATAAGGAATAAAGTTTGCTGAGAAATTGCCATAATTTTATTTGTTCTGTGTACAGTAATGTGTATAGTGTGTTTTACAACATATATATATATATTCTTGCTTTACAGGAGTTGCAGGAGAATAGGCCACAGATGCTCATGGAGGAGCATTGTCCTAGCTAGGCCTAAAAACATCTTCATTTTGCCTGGTGGGTAGAGTTGAGCGAATTTGTTTGGATTCAATTGCCGAATCTGAATTTGACATATTCATGCCATATGGGTATCCTATTTGTGCCGAATATATGTTTGATGATCGGTTCCGAACATATTTGGTAATTTCTACTCCTATTGACTCTAATGACGTTCAGCTGTGTTCGACGAATATTGCAAAAACAATATTCGCTGACGATCGTATTCGGAACTGAAATTGAACAAATTCGCTCAACTCTACTGGTGGGACAGAGCTTAGTAACTCAAACAAACTGCACCCCAACACTGAGTGTAAGAGTGGGCACAAGGGAGCTTTGGCACATTTAGGTGGAGCCTGAAGTTTATGTTGGAATGTGCAGAATAGTTTGTCTGATTAAAAGGTAGGCCAGTAGCTTGGTCACTGGGATTGTCAACATGTCGATGTGTTACATTGGTGTACTGTGGGCCAAAGTTCTTGTCTATTTGGTTTTTGAGGAGCTGTGAAAGGAGATCATCTGCTGGCATGATTGCTTACTTCAGAGTGGAGTTGTCCACCTGTTTTTTGAAAAGACGTGTTATGAATAAGTCACACAGTAAATGACCAATAGTTGTCTGCAGGGGAGTTGTGCTGTGAATGATATGGGTATGAAAGAGTTTTGAGTAGGCTGCTGGTTAACCACTGATGCTTGTAGGTATATTGTCAGCCAGTATGATTAGCTATGTGAACAACTAATTGAACCTTAACCCAGGTCTTGTAGTGGGTGGAAAGATATCCTTTGGGCTAGTAGGGAATATAGCAGAAGTAAGTTTGCCTTGTAGTCTTTAAAGAGAATAATTTAGGAAAGGCATAGTCATAATCTCGCTGCTATACAGATTAAAATTATACCTTTAATGCACAAATTTACTCAGTGGTTGTTTTCTAATCAACATTTGAAGTTTTTGGGTAATTAGTAGTGATGGGCGAGGACTAAAATGCTAGGGTGCTTGTTAATTGAAATGAGCAAATCGTAATGCTCAGGTGCTCATTTCGAGTAATGAGCTTAATGGAAGTCAATAAGAAAATAGAGCATTTTTCTGGCAGGCCCTACCAAGAAGTCTGGAGAGGCTTTAATATCGTAGAAATAGATGGAAACATGGTTGAAATGGAATGAGAACAGCATGGGGAAGACCAGTAGATGCATCTTGACTCCCAGTTTGCAGCTGGGAATAATTTAGTATTACGCTACTTTAAACCCTTTCTGACATATGACATACTATCCCGTCCATGTACCCTGGGGCTTAATGCCCATGGATGGGATAGTACGTCATAGCAATCAGCTGCGCTCAAGGGGGAGTGCAGCTGATCGTTGCCGGGTGTCAGTTGATTATCACAGCTGACACCCGGCACTATGTGCCAGGAGCAGTCACGGCGCACTGCGATCAAACATGATCGCCCTGTTCCAGGGGCATAGGGAAGCATCATGCAGGGAGGGGACTCTCTGCTTTCTTCCCTGAGACGCTCAGAACAACGCGATGTGATCACGTTGTTCTGAGGCCTCCTCCCTGCAGGACCCCGGATCCAAGATGGCCATGGGGTCCATCCGGGTCCTGCAGGGAGGTGGCTTCTCAGTACCTGCTGCGAGCAGGTGTTGAGAAGCCTCCTGCACTGCCTGTCAGATCACTGTAATGTCCCACACTGTGACAATGTAAAAAAGTTAAAAAAAAAATTACAAGTGTAAAAATAATTTTTTAAAAATTCCTAAATAAAAAAAATATTCCCCAATAAATTCATTTCTTTATGTAAATAAAAAAGCAATAAAAGTACACATATTTAGTATCGCTGCACCGGAAACAAACCGCCCTATAAAACTGTCCCACTAGTTAACCTCTTTAGTAAACCCCTTCGAAAAAAAGGCAAAAAAACAATGATTATCATCATACCGCCAAACAAAAAGTGCAATGACACGCGAGCAAAAAGATGAATATAAATAAACATGGTACCGCTGAAAACGTCATCTTGTCCTGCAAAAAACGAGGCACCATACAGCATCATCAGTGAAAAAATAAAAGAGTTATAGCTCGCTGAATAAAGTGATGTAAAAATAATTTTTTATATAAAATAGTTTTTATTGTAAAAAAGCTCCAAAAGATAAAAAAAATATAAATGAGGTATCTCTGCAATCGTACTGACCCGAAGAATAAAACTGCTTTATTAATTTTACCACACGTGGAACAGTGTAAACGCCCCCCCCCAAAGAAATTCATGAATTGCTGGTTTTTGTTCATTCTATGTTCCAAAAATCAGAATAAAAAGTGATCAAAAAATGTCATGTGCCCGAAAATGGTATCAATAAAAAAATAAAACCTGACATGACTCTGTGGGCCAAAATATGGAAAAATTATAGCTCTCAAAACGTGGTGATGCAAAAACTATTTTTTGTAATAAAAAGCGTCTTTCAGCATGTGACAGCTGCCAAACATAAAAACCTAATATAAATAGTAAATTAAACCCCTCCTGTATCACCCCCTTATTTAGGGAAAAATAAAAAAAATTAAAAAAATGTATTTATTTACATTCTCCCATTAGGGTTAGTGTTAGGGTTAGGGCTAGGGTTAGGGCTGAGATTAGGGTTAGGGGTGTGTTGGGGTTAGGGTTGAAGTTAGAATTGGGGTTTCCACTGTTCAGGCACATCAGGGGCTCTCCAAATGCAACATGGCGTCCGATCTCAATTCCAGCTAATTCTGCATTGAAAAAGTCAAAAGGTGCTCCTTCCCTTCCAAGCTCCGCCATGCGCCCAAACAGTGGTCTACCCCCGCATATGGGGTATCAGAATACTCAGGACAAATTGGAAAACAACTTTTGTGGTCATCTTTCTCCTGTTACCCTTGGAAAATAAAAAATTGGGGACTAAAAGATCATGTTTGTGGAAAAATATTTTTTTTTATTTTCACGCCCAGGCGTTATAAACTTCTGTGAAGCACTTGGGGGTTCAAAGTTCTCACCACACATCTAGATAAGTTCCTTGGGGGGTCAAGTTTCCAAAATGGAGTCATTTGTGGGGGGTTTCCACTGTTTAGGCACATCAGGGGCTCTCCAAATGCGTCCGATCTCAATTCCAGCCAATTTTGCATTGAAAAAGTCAAACGGCACTCCTTCCCTTCCATGCTTTGCCATGCACCAAAACAATGGTATCAACGTACTGAGGACAAACTGCACAATAACTTTTGGGGTCCGATTTCTCCTGTTACCTTGGTAAAATAAAAAAAATTGGACCTGAAGTAATTTTTTGTGAAAAAAAGTTGTGTTCATATTTTTTAAACATTCAAAAAATTCCTGCGAAGCAACTGAAGGGTAAATAAACTTTTTGAATGTGGTTTTGAGCACCTTGAGTGGTGCAGTTTTTACAATGGTGTCACTTTTGGGTATTTTCTATCATATACACCTCTCAAATTGACTTCAAATGTGATGTGGTCCCTAAAAAAAATGGTGTTATAAAAATGAGAAATCGCTGGTCAACTTTTAACCCTTATAACTTCGTAACGAAAAAATTTTGGTTCCAAAATTATGCTGATGTAAAGTAAACTTGTGCGAAATGTTACTTATTAAGCATTTTGTGTGCCATATCTATGTGATTTAAGGGCATGAAAATTCAAAGTGGGAAAATTGCGAAATTTTTGCCAAATTTCCATTTTTTCTCAAATAAACTCAAGTTATATCAATGAAATTTTACTACTAACAAGAAGTACAATATGTCGCAAGAAAACAATGTCAGAATCACCAGGATCGATGGAAGTGTTCCAGAGTTATTACCTCATAAAGGAACAGTGGTCAGAATTGTAAAAATTGGCCCGGTCATTAACATGCAAACCACCCTTGGGGGTAAAGGGATTAATGGACTGACAACAAAACATACTAAGCAAAAGAAAAAATGGATTTTTCAGGAAACAAAATTAGGAAGCATTCTTTCCTGTATAATGACTTGTATATAAGGTAAAATAAAAAAAAGAGAAGAAAAAAAACACTATGGCTGGAGTCACACACAACCATTAAAAAAAGGTCCGATTTTAACGGTACGAAATCGCAAAAAGGTCTCTTAACTAGTGATCCGTTTTTGATGCGATTTTTTTTCAGTGATGCGATTTTAATCGCATGTAAACATCCGTTTTACATCCGTCTGCTGATTTTTTCTCTGACCATTCCAAAATTGACAAATAACCGTTCTTAGGCCTGAAACTCATTTAAAAAATTATCCCGCCCTATATTTATGGCCTCTCCAACAGGTGTGAGGCTGCTACCTTTGACATACAGTCACTGCTTGGATTTGGTTAGCTCTGCTTTGTGCTAAACATGACAGATAGGCTCACTTTTAACACCACTGAACGTGTTCTTTTCTATTGGGTTTTATCCCGACGTTTTGGGGAGCAATACCCTGTGATTGTGGATCCGAGGAGGCGTAGGCGAATGTGGGTCCATCCCTTTTGCTCCGAAGGATATCTAAAGGCCATTTCCACCGTCTTTATACATCTCTGCGTAGCCATCCTGAGAAGTTCTATCAATATTGTTGGATGAGCCTTGCGACCTTTGATATTTTGCTGGAGATTGTGCGCCCTGGGATAACGTTTCAGGACAAGAGGATGCGCAAAGCTATTTCTGCTGAGGAGCGTCTGCTCCTCACCTTACGGTATGTCTCAAACCAATATGTTGATGATGTGTGAAGCTGCATATTTATTTAACACATCTTTAATCATATTTCGTATTGCCCTATTATCTTAATTTATTTCCAAAACATTTAACAACAAAAATTTTATGCTTGTGGCTTTCATAACCAAGCCATGGCATGTAATGTAATCTTCATCATGCCTACTTTAGAGTTCCTCGACTTTAAATGTGTTTGAAACTGTATCTGTTGTTTGTTTGGCTATGTCCTAATTTTTTTTTTTTCCTTTGTTTTTTTTAGCTTCCTTTCAACTGGCCTTTCACATGCTGGTCTGCATTTAGAATTTTTAATTGGGAAATCAACAATCTCTGGCATTGTACGGTCTACATGCTCCGAAATCTGGACCAGACTCCATCATGTGGTAATGCCGGAGCCCAAAATGCCTGACTGGTTGCGTATCTCCTGTGGATTTGAGGACACGTGCCAGTTTCCACAATGTATTGGAGCCCTAGATGGGAAGCACATCCGTGTGCGTAAGCCGCCGAACTCAGGGTCCCAATTCTATAATTATAAACAATATTTTTCAGTAGTATTGTTGGCTTTGGTTGACACTCACTACAGGTTTATAATTGTAGATATTGGGGCCTATGGAAGAACTGGAGACTCGAGAGTCTTCAATTCTTCCATTATGGGTCGGTGGCTGCGTAATAATGAGCTTGACCTACCACCACGTCAGCTTCCCAACTCAAATCTGGAACCGGTGCCTTATGTTATTGTAGCAGATGAGGCGTTCCCATTGAGCAGACATGTCATGAGGCCATATCCACGACGAACCCTTGACCACCGGCGCAGAATATTTAACTATCGCCTATCATGTGCTCGGCGAATGGTGGAATGTGCCTTTGGCATTATTATCGCCAAATGGAGGGTCCTACAGTCCGCAATTCAGCTGAGTGAAGCTAATGTCAATGAAGTTATTAAAGCCTGTGTTGTCCTACATAACTTCACAAGGATACATGACTGCCCCTCATATGATGATGCTGAAGTGGACTCTGCTAATGTGTCTAGGCCTAGGACACATGTAAACCCACCTCGTCGTCCAATTTCCGGACTCAAAGTCCGTGATGTGTTGACAAATTATTTCGTAACACCTCAGGGTGCAACTCCATGGCAAGATGATGCCTTATCTATGTAGTGGTTTGTTAGTGTTGTGTTCTCATAAAGATTTTTGGCTTTACCTTTGTGTTAAATTTTTGTTTTACCAGTACTTGTTACTATATCTATCTAACACATTACAGAACATGTACGTACATGAACAGACACACATAGTGAATGTAAACAAGTTTATTACTTGATTTTTTTGGGTTATTGCGGTAACATATAACCATAGTAGTTGCCTTTGGCCTAATGTTATCAGCACATTAGGATTAAACATTTCAAGGCAAACAAAAAACATCATGGACAATACACCAAACCTAACAACAAGGTAAAAATGAAAACCTACCAGTCATGGTAGGTTGGGGGTGGTGAAGGTGGGGGGCCTGTTTGGACATTTGGCCTTGGTTGCTGGGCCACATCTCTGTCCCCCTGTGCACTGGCAGGTGGCTGTGACATCTGTTGCATCCTGGCAGGATCTATTTGTGGGTTTTGGTAGGGGTAATTTTGTAATTGTTGTGGGTAGTCCTGGTAGGGCTGCCCAAATTGCCCATATCCCCCAATATGTCCATGTCTAAAATACCCATGTTGGGGCCAACCACCAACATTGGGTAAGTTAAAGTGGCCATATTGGACATGTGCGCCCTGGCCCATATATTGGACCTGTGGAGCCACATTGGGGATGTGTGCAGGCTGAGGCGGAGGTGTTGCCACCCGTGGAGGAGGAGGAGGAGGAGGGGGAACAGGTTCCAAGGATGGTTGACTTGTCACATCAAGTCCAACCAGCCTATCAATCTGATTCTCCTCTGACAGCTGCCACCTTTCAAGAAACTGAAAGACACTGCGGGGATTACTGGGTGGTGTGCTGGCATCCAAGATGATTTGGAGAGCCCCTCTCGTACGCAGCCTGTACCCACGGGGAATTGCCCTCAAATACTGTGCCAGACTGCACCCATATGCCTCCTCCCAATCATCATGAGCAGCTGTCGACAAGTAGTCCAATACACCTCGGTCAACCTGCATCCTTGTTCCCGAAGCTGCTCCTTCTCTCCTGCGCCTGCCTCGTCGTGGTAGGGCAGAAGGCTGTGGCGAGGTCTCCAGTGGCATGGTGGGGCTGCTACTGTTGCCCCGGTCACCAGGCTGTGCTGGCTGGCAAACTGATTCTGGTGGTGGTGATCTTGGTTGTGGTGCTGGTGTTGCTCTGGAAAGTCCAGAAGATGGGCCGGAGCCTGCAGCAACATCCGACTCAGGATCATTTAGCACCTCAGAGTCGGAACCCGTCTCCCTCTCTGTGAGGTTTGACTCGGTGCTACAATGGTAAAAATCACATCAAGTAAATTGTGCTTACAGAATATACAAAGTACTACATTAAACCATGTACTTACGGTCTCAGCTCCATCACAGGAGCCAGGAAATGTAGGTGGTCGTAATAGAGGTATTTCCTCTTTGTGGTTCCGGCCGCTCCACTACGGGACCTCAGCTGTCTCTCCCTCCTATATGTGTCCCTGCAGCTGCGCCAACGCCTTGTCACATCAGTCACTACAATGTTAACAAAAACACAGGATTTTGTTACAACACACATATGGCTATGGAATCAAGGGTTACCCCATGCTTAGGCACACATTTTACAAATGATATGATTTATATTCCTGCTGACTCCACACCAATCAACCAAAAAAAAAAAAAGGTTGAGGCCTACTACAAAGGACCTTCGAAACAACATATTTGCTAACCAAATTTAAAAAATCCTGTGGTAATAATGCGAGCATCTATGCTGTTTTTATTACAAAAACACTAGTTACTGTATATAGTGGCTAAGATATGGGCCCAAAAAAATAGAAGATCACTGCATTTGGTGGCAGAACAATTAGCTAAATAAATCAAACTTTTTTCACGCAAAATCTTCATGCTGCCACCAGGATTTGGAATGTAGATGATGTAAATATGGTCAAAAAAAATAAAGGCGAAGTCATTAATTACTGATATCTGAGCAATGACTTATTGGGCCTTACATTGTGCAGATTAGATTAGGGGATTTGATTATGTGAACACATTCTTTCACTTACTAATTTGGTCCCGCTCCTCCCGAGGTCTTGCCGCATATCCATGGAACATCTGGCCACAGATTCTTGTCCACGCTGCCTCCCTGCGTCTGCGATCAGCATTGTGGGGATCTCTCTGGTCCCATAGTTCTGGTCTCTCCTGGACCAGAACTATCAGCATTTCCACATTCACTGGCGTGGACATGATGGAGGACTCCGTGGAGGCGTTCTTCCTGTTTTTTTTTTATGCTGCTTGAGAAATTTGCATACCCAAGCTTCCTGGCCATGCCTCCTGCTCTTTCCTGTTGCCCAGGAGAAGTCTTGCGATTTAATCGCAAGTCACACGTGTGGTGCGTTTTCCATGCGATTTTTTATCGCATCCATAGACTTGCATTGTCGAATCCGATCCGAAAATCGGTAACAATCGCAGCATGCAGCGATTGTCTCGGTCCGAGGAACGGATCCGATAAAATAATCGCATGATGTGAGCAGCACCATAGGATAACATGGGTTCGAATGCAATGCGATTTTTTATCGCATTGCATTCGTCCGTTTTAATCGCTAGTGTGACCCCGGCCTATCTCTGATCTTACTTCACTGATGTTCTTAATAACACATAATTTAAAAAAATGAAGTGGGGTCCCCCTTATTTTTAATAACCAACTAAGGCAAAGCAGACAGCTGCAGGCTGATATTATCAGACTGGTGGTATCCATGCTCATTGGCCCCTTCCCAGCTTAAAAATAAAAATTTATTATTTATGCAGGGGGCATTTATGTACATGTAATCAAAGTACATGTATCTAAGTACGCTGGCAGTTATAACATGGCAGTTATACAGGGCAGGAGACAGGTAAGACACATAAATATATCTCTTCCCTGTACATTTGGGCAACCCCAAATATTTACCATATGCATTTGTATAATTTATATCCTGGCCGCTGCATTTATGCACATTCACCGCCCTGGTATTAACTCTCTACACTCCGTCCATATTGGCCCCTCACTCCTTTACTCTCCTATGTATAGCACTCACGCTCTTTTCACTTTGCTAAATTGCACAGATCCATTCAGTTCCACCATTCAACATAAGAGACGCTCTCACAAATCACTTAACCCTCCGCTCACTCTTTCTATCCTCCTTCTCCTAGTCGCAGGAGACATTGCTCCCAACCCTGGTCCCTCATGTTATAGAAAGTCAAACCCCCCCAAATGCTACACTCAGAAATCCCTCTAATCTTATTAATATTCCCTGCATGCCATCTGTCTCTCTTAATTGTGCACTTTGGAATTCTCGCTCAGTGTGTAACAAACTCTCCTTCATTCACAACTTTTTCCTTTCTAATTCTCTTAACCTCCTGGCTCTTACTGAAACCTGGATTCAGCAGTCAGATACTACCACTGCTGCTGCTCTTTCATACGGGGGACTACACTTCTCTCATACCCCAAGATCAGACAATAGAGCAGGTGGAGGCGTTGGTCTGCTCCTATCATCAAAATGTACCTTTCAGGTTATCCCTCAAGTACCCTCACTTGTCTTTCCTTCTTTTGAGGTCCATGCCGTCAGATTCTACACCCCCTTTTCCATGCGAGTGGCAGTGGTATATCGTCCTCCCGGCCCCTCCCATCAGTTCCTGGATCATTTTGCCACTTGGCTTCCACATTTTCTCTCCTGTGACATCCCTACCCTCATCATGGGCGATTTCAACATCCCCATTGCTCTTCCACTCTCCCCATCTGCTACTCACCTTTTATCTCTAACCTCCTCATTTGGCCTTTTGCAGCTTACTAATTCTCCAATGCATGAAGACGGGAACTCCCTCGACTTGGTCTTCTCTCGGCTTTGTGCAGTGGATGATTTTGCAAACTCCCCTCTCCCGCTCTCTGACCACAACCTTCTTTCATTCTTTATCAAGAACTGCCAGGCTGCTCAGGTCACCCCCACTGCCCATATTTATAGAAACATACAGGCCAATAACACCCAGAAACTTATGAAGAACTTGCACACTTCATTGGCCTCTATCTCCTCCCTTTCATGTCCTGATTCTGCATTGAAGCATTACAATGAAACACTTCAAAGTGCCCTGGATGAATTTGCTCCTCCTATACATAGAAGACCACAACACAGATGGCGACAACGCTGGCACACCGTGTAAACACGTTTCCTGCAGCGGTGCTCCAGGTGCGCCGAACGTCTGTGGAGAAAATCCAACCTACCGAAGATTTCATCCATTATAAGTTTATGCTTCGAACATACAACACTGCCCTTCACCTCTCAAAACAAACCTATTTCAACACCCTCATCACCTCACTGTCCAATAACCCTAAACGTTTCTTTGACACTTTTCATTCTCTACTCAACCCAAGAGTGCAGGCCCCTACCACGGCGCTTCGAGCTGACGATCTGGCCAATTACTTCAAAGAAAAAATTGACCAGATCCGACAGGAAATTATCTCCCAATCACCTCATACCATGCACTGTCCTCCCTCCCCCACTGCATCTAGCTCACTCTCTGACTTTGAACCAGTCACAGAAGAAGAAGTAAGCAGGCTCCTTGCATCTTCTCGCCCAACCACTTGCACCAGTGACCCATTTCTGTCACATCTACTCCAGACCCTTTCCCCTGCTGTCACCATTCACCTAACTAAAATATTTAACCTCTCTCTCTCTTCTGGTATCTTTCCCTCATTTAAGCATGCCATCATACATCCACTACTTAAAAAAAATCCCTCGACCAAAACTGTGCCACTAACTATAGACCTGTTTCTAATCTTCCCTTCATCTCTAAACTCCTGGAACGCCTGGTCCACTCCCGTCTTATCCGCTATCTCTCAGAAAACTCTCTTCTCGACCCTCTCCAATCCGGCTTCCACTCTTTACATTCTACTGAATCTGCCCTCACTAAAGTCTCTAATGATCTACTAACAGCTAAATCAAATGGTTATTACTCCATGCTAATTCTCTTGGATCTCTCTGCAGCATTCAACACTGTGGATCATCAGCTCCTCCTCACTATGCTCCGTTCCATTGGCCTCAAGGACACCGTTCTCTCCTGGTTCTCCTCCTATCTCTCTGACCGCTCCTTTACTGTATCTTTTGCTGGATCCTCCTCCTCTCATCTTCCCCTTACTGTTGGGGTTCCTCAAAGATCAGTCCTAGGCCCCCTCCTCTTCTCTATGTATACTGCCCCTATTGGTCAAAAAATCAGTAGATTTGGTTTCCAGTACCATCTCTATGCTGACGACACCCAATTATACCCTTCTTCTCCTGACATCACGCCAGCCTTTCTAGAAAACACCGGCAATTGTCTAAACGCTGTGTCTAACATCATGTCCTCACTATATCTGAAACTGAACCTGACAAAGACTGAACTCCTTGTGTTTCCTCCCGCTACTAATGTACATATACCCAACATTGCCATTTCCGTGTGTGGTTCTACTATTACTCCCCAGCAACATGCCTGCTGTCTTGGGGTCATACTTGACTCTGAGCTTTCCTTTGTCCCCCACATCCGATCACTGGCTTGCTCTTGTTATCTGCACCTCAAAAACATTTCTAGAATTCGACCTTTTCTTACTTTGACTCTGCAAAAACTATTACTGTTTCTCTTATTCATTCTCATCTCGACTATTGTAACTCCCTTCTAATCGGTCTCCCTCTTACCAAACTCTCCCCCCTCCAATCTGTCTTGAATGCAGCTGCCAGGATCATATTCCTCGCCAGTCGTTACACCGATGCCTCTACCTTGTGCCAGTCATTACACTGGCTACCCATCCACCACCCTACATCTCCTCCCTTGTTTCAGTATACCATCCTACCCGCGCCCTCCGTTCTGCTGATGACCTGAGGTTAGCATCCTCAATCAGAACCTCCCACTCCCGTCTTCAAGACTATACACGTGCTGTGCCAATTCTTTGGAATGCATTTCCCAGGTCAATACGATTAGTCCCCAATCCCCACAATTTTAAGCGTGCCCTGAAAATGCATTTATTCAGACTGGCCTATCGCCTCAACATATTAACCTAATCTATCCCTGTGTGGCACAGCCAAAAGTTTTTTACCATAACCATGTTCCCCGCATCATGTTCCCACATGCTTTATGCATCCATTAGCCCTCTGCATCCGTACTGTTACACACTTAACATTATGGCTGGTCCATACAATCAGGGCAACTGTTACCACCCACCTTTCGTGTCTCCCCTTTTTTTCCTCATAGATTGTAAGCTTGCGAGCAGGGCCCTCATTCCTCTTGGTATCTGTTATGATCTATGTGATTATTGTTATGCTGTAATGATTAATGTCTGTACAAGTCCCCTCTGAAATGTAAAGTGCTGCGGAATATGTCAGCGCTATAGAAATAAAATTTATTATTTTTTATTATTATTAAAAAGCCCGCTGCAGCCACAGAGCTGGCACATCAGTTTAGATGTGCCAATTCGGGTGCCAAGTCTCAGCTCTTCCTGATTGCTCTGGTGTGGTGGCAAATTGGGTAATGGGATTTGGGGATGATCGTAGCTATGATTTGTCAAAAATCACGACTAGCATCAACCCCTGCAAATTGTAATGGAGAGGTGTCTGTCAGACACCTTCATTACTAACCCAGTAAGAAAAATTAAAAAAACAGGCACAAAAATCTTTATTCACAAAATAATTTACTAATTTTCTTTACATTGCTAATTCATGTTGATTGGTTTTTTTTAAATGTGATAAACCAAAATAAATACAAATCAGGTATACTCAATTTGATCACCATAAAAGAAAACAACCCTAAAAAAATGCCTTTTATTGATAATAGATTAAAAATATGACAAATGTTACTATAAAATGTACAAATTACCAACACCAAAAAGGGCTAGAGAATGATTGGCATACCATGCCGGGACAGGGATATGGATTCGTGATTATAAAATCCTGCTTTGACCCTGATCGGTCCCTAATAGTCTGTGCACCTTCCTAACAGTGGAGGTTGGCACCCTAAATTTCGATGTGGCGCCTCCACTCAGCGTCGGCTGTCCCTTAAAATCCCTGCAGTGCCCTATCAATTACCCATGCCCAAAACCCAAAACCATGCACACAAACACTTATTGATCTATCTGAGGCGTATATCTCATAGTGTCTATTCGAGGAATACTTGAAGTTATAGTTCACTTTGACTAAGTCTCTCTCTGAGTATAATAAAACTTCAATCCTTTTTGTTAGGCTGACTAGAAGCAATACAATATATTCTTAGTTAAATTGTTAAATCCAGTAAGAGTAACTCTAATAAAAATTAACTAGATTAGCCAGAGACATGCAATGCCACAATGTTTATGAAAGCAAATTGGAGATACAAGCGATGAAAATTCTCACTTAAAGTATCCTCCACATTAGATATGACTTTTCCTTTACAGTTATCAAATAATGACTAGGGATAAGGTGCAACTGTGCTTCAAACAGGCAAATAATATAGTGTCTCAACCACTTATAAGTCCATTGAATAGTCTCAGTGATCAGGAATAGTATTACACGCTACTATGACGTGCTCCTATTTACGGTCCCGATGAGCCCTTAAACTTGGAGGGGGCGAAACGCGTAGGCACAAGGATATTGGGATTAACAACGTTATCTTTATTCAGATAAGTGACCTACTATATTTTTTTCAGCAAGCTTTACGTGTGAAAGGGGCAAATATAGACAAGTACAATAAACATGAGCAATACAAGACACACATAAGTACAGAAGGAGAGAGGATTGAGTAAGAAGCACCCTTTTGAGCTAGTACAGCCATGAGTGTATGTGGGAATGATGCAACAAGTTTTTCACACCTGGATTTGGGGGATCATCTGCCATTCTTCATTGCAGATCCTCTCCAGTTCCATCAGAGTGGATGGTGAACCTTGGTGGACAGTCATTTTCAGGTCTCTCCAGAGATAATCAATTGGGTTTAGGTTAGGGCTCCGACTGGGTCAGTCAAGAACGGTCACAGAGTTGTTCTGAAGCCATTCCTTTTAAATTTTAGCTGTGTGCTAAGGGTCATTGTTTTGTTGGAAGGTGAACCTTCGGCCAAGTCTGAGGTCCAGAGCACTCTGGAAGAGGATTTCATCATCCTGTCCATGCAGCTGAAATACAGCCACTAGAGATGAGCGACTTTGCCTTTTTTCGGGCCTTTTTTCATGAAATCCGACTTTCGCAAAAGTCGGGTCGAACGAAATCGGCCGACTATAGGGAAAAGTCGGAGGCCGACTGAAACACGAAACCCAATGCAAGTCAATGGGGATGCAAAGTCAGCAGGGAGTGGAAGACAGTAAACACACCTACAGTGCCCATTTCAATGCAAAAACATCAATTCTTATAACTGAAGCTTGTCAACCTTAATTTACTTCCTAATAATAGTTACGCATTGAAAACTGGATGTTATTTGGCTAAAGTTGTGGGGGGGTTGGGCTGGCTCCAGGTTTTCGTGTGCCATGGCTCAAAGAGTGTCAGTGCGCCCCTTTAACACATACCACAACTCATGATGCTCCGATACGCCACAGAAATATAGGTATAGTACAATGACACATACTTCACTGCTTGCATGAAATGACTGATCTATTTTAAATTGTACAATGGCTCAAAAACAGGACAGTATATTACTCCATACAGTGTTTTGGCCACCACATTGTGCGCCATGCAGAATAATGAGCCCCATATATTTCTCCATACCAAATGTCATGGTCACGTGTGTCTGGACGCAGCGAGTACTGCAAGGCGAACCCATATGACACACGTGACCCTGGATACACCGCCTTCAGTGGGGTGAATTTAAATAATAAACACGTGCAGCTGGAAACACCACCTCCAACTGGCGAATTCAGACATTACATGTATATACAAGTCTGGAAACCCCGCCTCCAGTAAGGCGAATTTAAACAATAAGGGAAACCTGGGAAACATTAACAATGATGGGCCCTGCGATAGGGAATAGGGAAGTGGAGACCTCCTGAACTCCCCTGAGCCAGTGTCCCTGCACTCCTAACGTTCCCTATGCCGGTTCCGCACCGGGCGCGCAACAGGAACCTAAAAAGCCTAGCTCGCCCTGACCTAAACCCTCACTAGGGAATTGGTCGGTGCGGAAACTAATCCCACTACTGCACTAAAACACACATTAGGAAAGATGACAAAACAGGGGAAACACCACTTAGCTTTGCTCTGTTGCGTACGCTCCTAGCAACAGAGCCCACTACCTGTGTGCATCTTCTCCTCCACCCGGATCCATCACCATAACTGGATCCTTCACCATAGTGCAGCCTTGGAGCAGAGTCCACCACCAGTTGCAGAAGTCCAGTAACAGAGTCCCAAAGATGAGTTCAGCTCCTGCCCAAAAAGTCAAACATGCTTGAGTCCAGCTCTCAGCAACCAAGTCCTGCATGCTGAGTGCAACTCTCTCCATAGTCGTCACTCCACCAAGTCATGCAAGCACTTCCTGCCAACACCATAAACTGTGACTCCACCAGCCCTTCTTGCAGACCACCTAGCTGCCACTCGTCCCCTCTGGCTGGGCTGCGCAGGACTCATGTTCAGCTCCTTCCTCACCCAGGCTTGCTTCCCAAATGACGAACACAATCTCACCAACAGTCATCAAACGCACCTGAACTCTTTTAAAGAGCCTCACATCTGATTTATAATTACGTGCACTAAACCAAAGAAACTAAAGTGCACTACCACTCACCGCCACCTGGGCAACTTAGAATGAATGACACCACGTGTAATAATTCTAATGGCCACCGGGGGCAATCACATCACTTTGGCACCTAGCCAAAGGAAAAAAGTTCACTTATCCATTTAAACTGTCAGATCCACGCTGGATCATGACACCAAATAATTAGTCACATATAATGTTCCATACAGTATCTGATGAGCTCCACATAATGCTCCATATATAATGGGCCCCATTTGTAATGCTCCAGTGTATAATGGGCCCCTTAGATGCTGCTCCAGTGTCTGATCTGCCCCATTTACAATGCTCCAGTACATGATGGGCCTCATGGATGATGCTCCAGTGTATGATGGGCTCCAATAATGCTCCATATATAATGGGCCCCATTTGTAATGCTCCAGTGTATAATGGGCCCCTTAGATGCTGCTCCAGTGTCTGATCTGCCCCATTTACATTGCTCCAGTACATGATGGGCCCTATTTTTAATTAACCAAGGCATGGTATGTGAAAAGAGCTCCATGGAGTAATCTGAGGTGTGTGCTTCCACATCCTTCACTTTTAGTGTGGGTGAAGGACACCAGGAAAGGGGTTGCTCCTGACCAGAAGCCTGCAGTTGCGACTCAGTGCTTGCATTTTTTACAACTTCAGAAGAGGAGGCAATAGAGCTGGAGGCTGTTTCAGCAATGTAAGCCACAAACAGTTCCTGATACTCTGGCTTTAAAAGCAGTCTACTACTCCCAGAAAAGGGAGTCTTACAGGCCTTCCAAAGCTACACAATGATGCTGGCTCAACACCTCCTGCCTTAGCTGCTATTGTGTTTCTGGCACTACCAGCAGATATACCACCACCACCATCAGTACCAGGTGGCCCTCCACGCCCACATCCGTGTCCTCTTCCACCATACTTCCTCATGTTTTGGAAAATGGACCTAATGTCATGAACTAGGACGGGGTTTCGCTTTGGCCCGTCCTGGTCAGACAGGGGGTTAATTGTTTCTGCCTCTCTCTGGCAGAGGGCGGCTATTTAATGCTCACTGGAACTAGGTCCGGTGTCAGTTATACTCCTGCCCTCGACTGAGTTAGTTGACCTCTTGTATACATGTGCCTTGTGCCTTATAACTTGTTGCTTGTTTGGTTGTGATCCGGTTCTGTCCCTGTTACGAGTTCTGCCTGCCCCTCTTGTACCGCACTGCTCTCTCATTTATGACTCTCTGCTTGTGACTCGACTGCTCTCTGCTCGTCCCTTTGGAACCGCACCGCCCTCTTGTGTATGACCTTTGGCTTTGTCTGACCTCCCGTCTTTTTATCCCTCCTGTACCTCGTTTGCCCGTACTGTCTATGACCTCCGTTTTGGCCGACTCTGAGTTTTATACATTCTCTGAAAGCAGGATGCTAAGCCCCGCCCCCTTGCAGTCACATGACGGTAGGTCCTGTGCCGGCTTGCTAAACTTCTGCGTTCAGGTCCTGTGCATCTGTAGAACCTGGCTGTTCCTGTCTCCAGGGGGTCCCTACAGTGTGGGCGAGTCCCTGCTCAGCGGAGTCTGTACGCCGGCACTGTCAGGATCCTGACATTATAACTGACCATTACCATTTTTTTCTCTCTGCTCCCCTTCTCCTGTGTGTATGATGGATCCTATGCATGCTTTTTCTGAGCAGGTAAAGCACCTGACTCAGATGTCTCAGAAACTCCTTGGAGAACAAAGAGTCCTGGCTCAGTCTCAGCAGCTGATCGCTGACACTGTGCAGGGGGTGTTTTCATCGGGGGCTTGGGATGTTATATTAGTTTCCCCTGAGACTCCGGTTAAGTTACCGGATACCTTTTCTGGAGATAAAAAGGGGTTCAGAGTTTTCAAGGAGGGCTGTAAGCTTTTTTTTTTTTGAGACCACACTCTTCTGGGGATGAACGTCAGAGAGTGGGGGTCATTATGGCTCTGTAAAGGGGAGCCCCCTAAGCTTGGGCTTTCTCCCTTCCGACCACAGCCCCTGAGCGTATGACTGTGGATGCATTTTTTGAGGCCCTGGGGCACATTTATGATGAGCCTGATCGGATGCGTATGGCAGAGGACATGGTGATGTGTGTGTGCCAGGAGAAGCATTCAGCCGAGTGGTTTTGCTCAGAGTTCAGACGATGGGCTGCTGAGGTCTGCTGGAATGATGCCGCCCTCCGGGGTTGGTTCCGTAGAGGTCTATCTGAACATCTGAAAGATGCTTTGGCTCTCCACCCTCCGCCTGATTCCCTGGAGGAGGCTATGACACAGGCCGTCCGAATGGATCGCAGGCTACGGGTGAAGGGAGTGATGCAAATTGAGACACCGTTATTTTCCCAAGGAAGGGGAGCCAGTCCGACATTGGAAACCATGGAGATGGGAACCATCGACCTCAAAGAGAATGAAAGGAGACAACGGCACGTGGGAAAATGCTGTTTTCACTGTGGCGATTCTGGACATTGGAAAAAGGATTGCCCCTCCCGTCCACTGGCCAACAAGCGACTGAGCCCGGGTAATTGTCGTGGAGGTCCCCCAGGCTCTCAGGTACCCTTTTCTGCCTTTTCAAAAATGTTGTTGCAAGTGGAACTTTGTTGTGGGAGTGTCTCCACATCCACTTCTGCCTTCGTGGATTGCGGATCGTCATTTAACTTTATTGACTATGACTTGGTGTCAGGTGTAAGTTAGGGACAGTTAGGTTGGAGACTCCTATTCACATTGTTGCCATTGACAAACGCCACTGGTTAAGAATGATGTTATGTTTCGTACTGAAGAGTTTCTCCTTAAAGTGAGTTCCTTGCACCAGGAACATATTTCATGTTTTGTGATGGACAATCTGCCTGCGGGACTGATGTTGGGGTTCCCATGGTTACAATTGCATAATCCTGTGATTAATTGGGAATATCGGGACATTGTTAAATGGGGTCCCTATTGTTCTGAAAAATGTCTTGTTACTGTGTCTGTGTCGTCCGTGGGTCTGGAAGGTATTCCGGAGTGCCTGAAAGGCTATACAGACGTTTTCTCCGAAAAGGAGGCTGAGGTTTTACCACCACACCGCCCATTTGATTGTGCCATTGACCTGATTCCAGATGCTAAATTGCCCAAAGCCCGCTTGTATAACCTTTTGGGTCCAGAACGGGCTGCAATGAAGGAATATATTTCCGAGAGTCTCCGTAAGGGACACATTCGTCCTTCTGTTTCTCCCGTAGCGACGGGGTTCTTTTTTGTAAAGAAAAAAAAGACGGTGGTTTACGCCCATGCCTCGATTTTCGTGAGTTAAACAAGATAACTGTGAGGAATACGTATCCCCTTCCACTTATTCCTGATTTATGCAACCAGTTGTCCGGAGCTAAGATCAAAATTAGATCTACGGGGAGCGTATAACCTTATCCGAGTCCGGGACGGAGATGAGTGGAAAACCGCTTTTCTCACTACTGAAGGGTTGTTTGAAAATTTGGTCATGCCTTTTGGCCTGACCAATGCTCCAGCGGTCTTCCAAAATTTCATAAATCACATGTTCTCTGATTTTATTGGACATTTTATGGTGGTATATTTGGATGACAAATTGATCTACTCTCCTGATAAACAGGCTCACATTGGTCATGTTCGGGCAGTTCTCCAAAGGCTCCGGGAGAGCTGTCTCTTTGCTAAACTAGAAAAATTTTTATTTTTTGTTCAAGAACTGTCTTTTCTGGGGTTCATCGTGTCTGCTGAAGGGTATCGCAAGGATACTAATAAGGTGCAGGCCATTGTCGAGTGGGTTCAACCTTGTGATTTGAAGGCTCTGCAGCGTTTCCTAGGGTTCGCTAATTATTATCGTAAATTTATAAGGGGGTTCTCACAGGTGTTTAAACTCCTCACAGACATGACTCAAAAGGGGGCGGATATCAAAAATTGGTCAACTGCAGCGGTAGCGGCATTTCAGTTTTTGAAAAAATGTTTCGTGTCTGCCCCGGTTCTTATTCAACCGGACCTGTCTGAACCATTTATTGTTGAGGTAGATGCCTCAGAGGTGGGGGTGGGGGCGGTACTGTCCCAGGGACCCGCCACTTTGACCAATTTGAGACCTTGCGCCTTTTTCTCGAAGAAATTCTCCCCTGCGGAGAGAAACTATGATGTGGGGAATCGAGAACTTCTGGCTGTTAAGTTGGCCTTTGAAGAATGGAGGCATTTTTTGGAGGGGGCTGTCCATCCTATAACCATAATTACGGACCATAAAAACCTAGCTTACATTGAGTCAGCCAAAAGGTTGACTCCCAGACAGGCTAGATGGTCACTTTTTTTTCCCAATTCAACTTCTCGATCACTTTTCGGCCAGGATCCAAAAATGCCAGAGCTGATGCCTTGTCACGCAGTCTGGATCCGGTGTCTCCCCCTAACCTCCATCCTCCATTCTTCAGCCTGGGGTTGTGGTGGCAGGTATTTCTAATGTGTTGGAACAGGAGATTCGGGAAGCCCAGTCTCTTGCACCTCTTGCTAAGCCGGTGGATAAACTTTTTGTGCCAGCTCAGTTTCGTCTCAAGGTCCTCCGGGAATTTCATGACTCAGTTCTGGGTGGACATCCAGGGATCTCGGCTACCCGGAAGGCTATTGCTAGAGTATTCTGGTTGTCTTCTTTAGCCTCTGATGTTGGGGAATATGTGTCTGCATGTGATGTTTGTGCCCGTGCGAAAACCCCCCATAACTGGCCGGCCGGGGAATTGGTACCACTGCCAATTCCTGAGAGACCATGGACTCATTTGTCCATGGATTTCATCACCAACCTTCCCCCTTCCAAGGGTAATACCGTCTTTTGGGTTGTGGTGGACAGGTTTAGTAAGCAGGCACATTTTGTACCTTTGGCAGCTCTACCTAATGCGGAAACATTGTCCAGATTGTTTGTTGAGCATGTGGTGCGGTTGCATGGGGTACCCTTGAATGTGGTGTCTGATAGAGGAGTGCAATTTGGTTCCAATTTTGGAGGGCTTTTTGTAAGAGGTTGGGTATTGGTCTGTCCTTTTCATCCGCTTCCAGAGACTAATGGGCAGACCAAGTGGACCAATCAGTCTCTGGAGCAAATTCTGCGCTGCTTGACCTCAGCCCGACAGGATGATTGGTGTTCTGTGTTACCGTTGGCTGAGTTTGCATTTAACAACCGCATTAACCAGTCTACAAGTACATCTCCTTTTTTTGCAATTATGGGTTTCATCCTCATTTCGGAGAATTTTCCCGTTTGAATTCTGGGTGTCCTGGGGTGGATGAGACGATCCAGCGGTTGGGGGAGGTATGGCGCGAGGTCCAGAGTAACATTACGAAGGTCCAGGACAAATTTAAATTGTTTGCA
The DNA here is from genome assembly GCF_039654945.1 of Dendrobates tinctorius. Taxonomy (NCBI): domain Eukaryota; kingdom Metazoa; phylum Chordata; class Amphibia; order Anura; family Dendrobatidae; genus Dendrobates; species Dendrobates tinctorius. The sequence continues at coordinate 38,134,315 of NW_027361703.1, read as the reverse complement.
GACAAAAAATGATCCACGGGACCGGTGTTTCAGATTGGGGATAAGGTATGGTTGTCCACCAAGAATATAAGGCTCAAGGTCCCCTCTGCGAAGCTTGGACCCAAGTTTATTGGTCCCTAAGAAATTACTGAAGCAGTTAACCCAGTGGCTTTTCGGTTGCGTCTCCCACCATCTCTGTGGATCCCAAATGTTTTCCATAGGGCCCTTTTGAAATCTGTGAGGTCCGGTGGGGAGGGATCATCAGCTTCCCCGCCACCGGTTTTGGTAGACGGGCAGTCGGAGTATGAGGTGGAACGAATTGTTGACTCCAGGTTGGTCCGTCGTACCCTTCAATATCTGGTACATTGGAAAGGCTAGAGTCCTGAAGAACGCTCGTGGGTTCCTGCTCGATCGGTTCATGCGGATCGGTTGGTCCGGGCCTTTCACGCCAAGTACCCTGAGAGACCTGGGGGTCCGGTGGACCCCATTGAGTGGAGGGTACTGTTATGATCCAGGACGGGGTTTCGCTTTGGCCCATCCTGGTCAGACAGGGGGTTAATTGTTTCTGCATCTCCCTGGCAGAGGGCGGCTATTTAATGCTCACTGGATTTAGGTCCAGTGTTAGTTATACTCCTGCCCTTGGCTGAGTTAGTTGACCTCTTGTATACATGTGCCTTGTGCCTGATAACTTGTTGCTTATTTGGTTGTGATCCGGTTCTGTCCCTGTTACGAGTTCTGCCTGCCCCTCTTGTACCGCACCGCTCTCTCATGTATGACTCTCTGCTTGTGACTCGACTGCTCTCTGCTCGTCCCTTTGGAACCGCACCGCCCTCTTGTGTATGACCTTTGGCTTTGTCTGACCTCCCGTCTGTTTATCCATCCTGTACCTCGTTTGCCCGTACTGTCTATGACCTCGGTTTTGCCCGACTCTGAGTTTTATACATTCTCTGAAAGCAAGACGCTAAGGCTACTTTCACACATCCGGTGTGTGGGGTCCGGCGGCGTGCGGCGAACAGCCGGGCTGCCGGATCCGGCGTGCAGCCGTGACACCGGATGTGTATGCGGCGTCTGATACGGCTCGGACAGGATTTAAAGGAGCCGCAGGAGGAGGTGGACAGAGGCAGCCGCTGAGAGAGACAGCTGCTGAAAGGGAGGTGAGGGGAGGTGAGGGGAGGGGAGAGGGGGCTGGAGAGAGAGAGAGACATGTGGTGTTAACACTCAGTGTCCAGGCGAGAGAATCTCTCTCTTGCCGGGCACTTGTGGGGTTAACCCCACAGAGAGATCTCTCTCTCTCACCCAGACACTGTGAGTGTTAACCCCACAAGTGCCCGGCGAGAGAGATCTCTCACAAGTGTCCGGGTGACAGAGAGAGATCTCTCTCTCTCTCGCCTGGCACTTGTGGGGTTAACATTCACAGAGTCCGGGCATGCGCTGTGGAAAAAGCCGGTCCGGCACTGACAAAAAACGTTGCAGAGAACGTTTTTTGCAGATGCCGGACGGCAAATTTATGCCGTGTCCGGCAACAACTGGACATGACGCATAACCATCCGGCACGATGTGGCGACCATGAAAGCTTATGGGACAAAACCGGATCCGGTGCTGGATCCGGTTATTAAAAATTTCGCCGCATCGTGCCGGATTACAAAAGCCGGATGTGTGAAAGAGGCCTAAGCCCCGCCCCCTTGCAGTCACAAGACCGTAGGTCCTGTGCCAGCTTGCTAAACTTCTGCGTTCAGGTCCTGTGCATCTGTATTTCCCGGCTGTTCCTGTCCCCAGGGGTCGCTACAGTGCGGGTGAGTCCCTGCTCAGCGGAGGTTGCACGCCGGCGCTGTCAGGATCCTGACACCTAAAATATCAGCAGATATATGGTACTGTATCAGAAGCGCACAGCTCTATACAGTCTATGGATAACAGTAAATATCCGTATATATTTCATGAGGCATACACAGATGCTCACAGGCTCAGTATGCATTACCCAATAAAATAAGTTGAAAAAGGATACAGTATCACCAGATACAAGGTATATATGTAGTATAGTGTAAACATTCTGATTCTCCGTATTTCAGGAAGCAGACACAAACACTCTCAGGCACAGTATGGATTACACAAGAATATGAAAAGCTGTAAATGGGTTATGTAACACAAACATACAGCTGCAGACAGTGGTGGGGTAATCTTAAAGTTCCAAATATATTGCCGGAGTAACAGAGACGTTTACAGGCTCATTATGGATTACACCAGAATCTAAATAGCTAAAAAGGTTACTGTATCAGAAGCATTCTGCTGTATACAGTGTTGGCTAAATTGAAAATATCGATATATTTTTTCCGTAGTCACCCTCAGACGCTCACTCAGTTTGGTTTTGACTATAATAAAAAATGTTGTAAAAAAGGTCCTGGATAACAAGATAGCATGTATATATTTTTTAGGGTACAATTGAAATCTCCATATAAATAGTCCCGTAGTCACTCTCAGATGCTTACACAGTATGGATTTGACCGTAATGCTAAATGTCGAGCAAAGGTACTGTATAACAAGATGCAAGTTGTATCGAGTATAGTGTAAAAATTTGTTTCTCTGATTCACTGTATATATAGAAGGCATAACCCACACATGCTCACTCACTATAGATGATGTAGGGAAGGAGGACTGACAGACAAACCAGCCTGTAGTGAGAAGCAGAGGTGTAGCGCAGTGTAGGTGTGAAACCGCTAAGATAAAGAGAAAGGGTGCAGTGCTTTAGCTTGCCCATTGGAGAGCAGTCGAGAGTGTAGGAGTGGGACTGAATAACTGCCATTGGTCAGAGAAACTGTTAGGTGATGGTGGGCGGAGTTGCCAGTACTGGAAGTATAAAAGGCTGAGGGAAGGTTCTGGAAGAGTCAGTCAGCGAAGGGAGCACAGTAAAGAGGACCTTCTGCTGAGGAAATAGAGACAGTGGAAAGGCTCCAGAGAGGACTGACAGTTGACGCGGTCATGGGGGGGTGGCCCAGAGGATGGTAGCTGCAGACGAAGACGGCCTTGGGCTATGATACGGACAGTGTCCTCAGAATGGTGCAGCGCTGTGGTGGTTGGGCCTAGGCCAGCCACAGTGGAAGAGCCACAGAGGACGCCACGATTATAGTTACAAAGTGAAGGTATCGGGACCTGTGTACAGAGAAATATGAAACGGCTGTGGTGAATTGCTATTGTCGACAGAAGGATGGGCACTAAAAACGGACCTGTTCAATACAAACTCTGTCTCAGTCTCGTGTTTGTCTGCGGCAAGAAGAGGGTCCCCCCCACAGTTGGTTATCCTACAGATGATACCTTAATACAAGTTTTTGAAACAAGGTACTGTATCAGCACATACCAGGTGTTCCAGTCTAGGGTTAAATTTCTGTCTATACTTCCGGAGTCAGACACAGACACTCACAGGCTCACTATGTATTACACCAGAATTAAAAAAGTAGAAAAAGGGAAAGGTATTCATAGTGTACACCAGTATACAGTGTTGTGGTACTTTTAAATCTTCGTATATATTTCAATCTCAGTAAGCCAGTCCAGAATCTGTGCTACTGGAAACTACATGGATACAAGTATAGACGCAAAGTCGAGTGTTAGCAGAAATTTTGAAATTACACATCATGGGAAAACATCCCAGTAGATGTTGCAGAGGCGATGCAGACCCTCAATTACTGTGTCTGTGGAGAAAGCACAAAAGGTTCTTTGTGAAGAAAGGATTTCTTTATCGCAGTAGCATGGATCACATCACCGTTACTCGTCTCCATCAAATTGTGATCACAGGGAGAGATGTACCCATGGTCCTCACTGCCTATCATTATTTGTCTGGTCATTTTGTACTGCAAAAGACAGAAGCCACAGGCCGTAGGCGATTCTATTGGATTGGCATGAGAGGAGACATTTAAAAATGGTGGCAGGAATGTCACACGTCTGTGACTATCACAACTGTGAAAGGTGATCATAAACCACCACTGCATCCATTTGTAAGTTGACGTCTATTTCAAATGGTAGCCATTGATCATCTGAAGGTAGAGGCCAGCAGGACAGGCAATAGCTACATCTTAACCATCACTGATCAATAGACCAAATTTCTAGTGGCCGTCCCTGTGAAGGATGTAAATGCCCAGACTACACAGTGGTGGAGCAGGGAGAGGTAAGTATTGCAACTTGCAAGTGCTGTGGCCATGACCAAGCGGGGGGGACAATCGTGGCCGACGGTACTGGCACAGGGGACCTCATAGTACGCTGGTGTGTCTGACGGCGAGTGGACCCTCCCACCGTCTGAGATACTGTATTGTACTATGAGGGGCCCTGCGCCATTGCCGTCGGCAATCAGTGGGCCCATCCACCTGTTCAGAGCAATGGCACTTCCCCGGGTGCACCAGGACTTGACCCCAGCCGTTAGGGTTTTAAAGGATTTTGAAGGAGGAGGGGTGGGCAGCCCAGTTAGGGAGGTTTAAAAATTGGCATATGTAGATGTGTTGGCTGGACATTCAGCTGCTGCAAAGGGCGTAATTGGGCAAGTCCGAGGAAGAGGAGGAAAAAACCGAGGCACTTATTTGGTAACCTATGTGTCATCAGGTGAAGGTGGGACAAAATCCTTTGAAACCCATGCATGGTTCATTTTAATGAAGGTTAGATCATCAACATTTTGGGTCGACAGATGGGTCCTTTTTTCTGTCAGGATTGATCCAACAGCACTGAAGACTAGACTTGAGCGACTTTAGTCGGATCAGCTTTCATGAAACAAAATTTGTTTCAGATGAAACTGGTCCGACTAGGGCAAAAAAAGTCGGAGTTTCGTCCGAAACCCGACCCCAATGCAAGTCAATGGGGAATGAAAGTGGGCATTGAGTGGATGAATGTCATCCGCTCAATGCCGACTTTTATTTCCCATTGACTTGCATTGGGGTCGGGTTTCGGATGAAACTCCGACTTTTTTTGCCCTAGTACGACCAGTTTCATCTGAAACAAATTTTGTTTTATGAAACCCGATCCGACTAAAGTCGCTTAACTCTACTGAAGACTCTTTCAGATCACACACTAGCAGCAGGGCAAGCGAGCTCCTGTAAGGCATATTGTGCCAATTCAGGCCAGGCGTCCAGTTTAGTGGCCCAATAGTCAAAGGGGAATGACCTGTGAGGGAGAACATCGGTATGGGAGGAAAAGTAGTTTGTAACCATAGTTGACAACTGCTGCCTCCTGTCACTTTTAATCGATGCAGTATTAGCAGTCGTGTGAGCGGTACTTGAGAAATCATTCCACAACATGGTCATTAAACCCCTGTCTCCAACGCCACTTCTGCTGTGTGCACCATGAACACCTCTTCCATTGTGCCCACTACGGCTCGTGGGGGAACCAGCACCGCTGCTGTGTGCTGGGAAAGCCTCAAACAAACGGTTTGCCAGAGTTGCTTGTTTGTTTACCAATATTATCTCTAGGTTCTCATGTGGCATAATGTTGTGTAATTTGCCTTTGTAGTGTGGATCGAGGATGCTGGCCAGCCAGTAGTCATCATCTCTCATCATTTTGGCAATGCGGGGGTCCCTTTTTAGGATCCGCAAGGCATAATCGCACATGTGGGCCAATGTTCCCGGTGTCAATGATGCACTGCCCATGGTGGGTGGAGGAGCAGTTTCTGGCAAATCCACATCCCTACAGTCATGCACATACACTGTCCCTGACCTTGGAATGCCAACATTTTCTCTGGCCCCATGAGAAACATCCTCCTGCCCAAAATAATCATCCCCCTCATCCTCATCCTCCTCCTCTTCCTCTTCTTCCTCCACCTCGTCCAGGACAGTTCCCTGACCAGACAATGGCTGACTGTCATCAAGGCTTCCCTCCTCCTCCTCCTCCGCTGCAGACGCCTGATCCTTAATGTGCGTCAAACTTTGCATGAGCAGATGCATAAGAGGGATGCTCATGCTTATGATGGCATCGTCTGCGCTTACCAGAGATGTGCATTCCTCAAAACACTGAAGGACTTTACAGAGGTCTTTCAGCTTTGACCACTGCACACCCGACAATTCCATGTCTTCCCTCAAACTGCCTGCCCGTGTATCATCCCACAAATGCATTACAGCCTGCCTCTGTTCGCACAGCCTCTCAACCATGTGCATGTGCAACCATTGCTGCAATGTCTATGATTAGTCGGTGCTTGGGGAGGTGGAGCAATCGCTGCAGCTTCTGCATATGACTGGAGTGTACGGCCGAGCAACGGATGTGCGAGCACAGTCTTCGCACCTTATGGAGCAGGGATGTTAACTCTGGATAATTATTAAGGAAGCACTGCACCACCAGGTTCAAAGTGTGAGCCAAGCAAGGTATGTGTGTGAGTTTTGCACGGGCTATGGCTGCCACAAAATTACGGCCGTTATCACTGACTACCTTGCCTGCCTCAAGATGTAGACTGCCCAGCCATGACTCTGCTTATCACTGCAAGTAGTCGGCCAGTACCTCCGCAAGGTGTCTGTTGTTGCCCAAAGACATCATCTTTAAAACAGCCTGCTGATGCTTACCACTAGCTGTTCAATAGTGGGACACATCGTGTGCAACACTGCCAGTTGTGGATGTAGTGCTCGTGCGACTGCGCTCTGTGGATGAGCTTTCGCTGAAAGATGAGGAGGAGGAGCTAAAGCCTACAGCCAACTGTTTCCTATACCGTGGGCTAGGCAGCACTGTACCACCGGCGCTGTCCCCAGTGGAGCCTGCATCCACCACATTAACCCAGTGCGCAGTGATGGACACGTAACGGCCCTGGCCATGCCTACTGGTCCATGCATCTGTTGTGAGGTGCACCTTTCCACTCACTGACTGTTTTAGTGCATGGACAATGCGGTCTTTCACATGTCAGCGGAGGGCAGGGATGGCTTTTTGAGAAAAGAAGAGCCGAAAGGGTAGGTCATAGCATGCGACAGCGTAGGCCATGAGGTTGTGGAAAGGTTTGCTTTCAACCAAACTGTAGGGCATCATCTCTAATGAGATTAGTTTGTCAATGTAATCGTTCAAACACAGTGTACGCGGATGAGAGGATGAGTACTTTCTTGTGCAACTCAGAGTGCCTGGTAGGGTGAGCTGGACTGGAGAGCTGCATATATGGGAAGTAGCAGTGGACCGGATGGAGTAAAAGGGGGTTGGTGATGGTATTGGTGGTGATGGCCTAGATTCAGTGTTGTGTTGCAAAACCATTGTGATTCCCTGAGTGCTTTTGCCTTGCGACGACACCTCCACATTTAGTGCTGGTGGTGTGCTTAATGGTGGCGGTGGTCTTACAGTGGGGGTAGCAATGGAGCATTGTTGGCTACCTTCAGTCAGAGCAGGTGCACATGTGCTACCTGAGGTTTTGTAGTCCGTCCACGCTTGCAAGTGCATGTTGATTAAATGTCTAAGCATGCAACTGGTATTCAAATTTCTGATTTGTTTACCTCAGCTAAAGGTCCTTCCGCACTTCTTACAGGTAACCTTTGCCTCATCAGTAGGATTTTGGACAAAGAAGTGCCACACTGCACTCTTCCTACTATGGTAAACATTTTCTGGCCTTGCACGCTGTGATAAGTTGACCATCTGGTCAAGCTGTCCTGCAACTCTTTTAGTTTTTGTTCCACGTTTTAGGACAGCTACGGGCCTGCTAGATAACCGCTGCTGCGATGTCAATGCCTGCTGCGGATCCTTCTCCTTATCTGAACTATTGCCAGCGCCACCCTCCTCCCCCAATGGATGCCAATCCGAGTCCAGAACTGGGTCATTCATCACCTCCTCTTCAAAGTCATCTGCACCTTCCTCTTTACCTTCCTCTGTGTCACCGTTTTAGGTGGTATAGAATGCAGGAAGGGGCACCTGGGTTTCATCAGGGTCAGATTCTGGCTCAATAGACTGCGAGGGCAGTGTAGTGCTGTGGGTCAATGTACTAGCAGAATCATCAAGCAGTGGCTGTGCATCAGTGCACTCCATGTAAGATTCATCTTGGGCTGGGGAATTCAGGATTTGACTGGATAACCCAGAAGAGCTCCATAGAGTAATCTGAAGTGTTGGCTGCCGCATCCTTAACTTTTGGTGGGGATGAAGGACACAAGGAAAGGTGTTTTTTATGACCAGAACCCTGCACTGATGACTCCATGCTTGCAGGTTTCGACCATTCAGAAGAGGAGGCAATAGAGCAGGTGGCTGTTTAGGCAATGTACGCCAAAACCTGTTCCTGATGCTCCGGCTTTAAAAGTGGTTTTCCTACTCCAAGAAAAGGCATCCTTACAGGCCTGCCTTCTTGGGCCAGAGGATGACGCAGGCTCAACACCTCCTGCCTTAGCTGTTATTGTGCTTTTGCCAGAACCAGCCAATGCACCACCACCATCAGTACCAGCTGCGCCCTCCTGCCCACGTCCACGGCCTCATCTACCATACTTCCTCATGTTTGGGAAAATGTACCAAAAATACCAGCGGAGAGATGGTACTGTATGAGGAGCGTCCAGCTGTGTAAGGTGTATTAAGCAAATTAAATCAACATACATATTATGTTAGTCACAGACTCTCTCACAGTATGTATTGGACCGTAATCCAACAAGCAGATATACGGAACTGTATCAGAAGTGTACAGCTGTATACAATTTTTGTGCTACTAACAATCTCCGTATATGTATTTACGGAGTGTCACACACACGCTGACTAGGTATAAAAGTGATTTTAATGCAAACGGCAGATATACAATATTGTTGGAAAATCGGACAGCTCTATACGATGTGTATATGGAAAATTGTCAAGCTCCATGCATTTGTATATGGATTAACACACGCTGTATCTGTCTAGTTTAGACCATAATCAAACAGCAGATATACGAAACTGTTTGAAAAATGGACACGACTCTAAGATGTAGGTCTGGAAAAATGGAAAAACTCCTCGTTTTTTTTCCAGAGTCACACACAGGTAGCTTCTATTTGTCCGTGCTAGAAGGCGGTGCATGATAGTGTGTGAGGAGCGTACACCGCTGTACGGGGTGTATGTAAAATTGTCAATCTCCGTGTATTTGTATGCGGACTGACACATGCTGTCTCTGTCTAGTTTTGACCGTTATCAAACAGCAGATATATACGAAACTGTTTGAAAAACGGACACGCCTCTAAGGTTTAGGTCTGGAAAAACGGAAAAACTCCTCGTTTTTTTTTCCAGAGTCACACACAGGTAGCTTCTATTTGTCCATGCTAGAAGGTGGTACATGGTAGTGTGTGAGGAGCGTACACCGCTGTACGGTGTGTGTATGTAAAATTGTCAAGCTCCGTGTATTTGTATACGGACTGACACACGCTGTCTGTCTAGTTTATACCATCAAACAGCAGATATACGAAACTGTTTGAAAAACGGACACGACTCTAAGGTGTAGGTCTTGAAAAATGGAAAAACTCCTCGGCTTTTTTTTCCAGAGTCACACACAGGTAGCTTCTCTTTGTCCATGCTAGAAGGTGGTACATGGTAGTGTGCGAGGAGCGTACACCGCTGCACGGTGTGTGTATGTAAAATTGTCAAGCTACGTGTATTTGTATATGGACTGACACACGCTGTCTCTGTCTAGTTTTGACCGTTATCAAACAGCAGATATACGAATCTGTTTGAAAAATGGACACGACTCTAAGGTGTCGGTCTGGAAAAATGGAAAAACTCCTCGTTTTTTTTTCCCAGAGTAACACAGAGGTAGCTTCTATTTGTCCGTGCTAGAAGGCGGTACACGGTAGTGTGTGAGGAGCGTACACCGCTGTACGGTGTGTGTATGTAAAACTGTCAGTCATCAGCATTCAGCAGCCTCCCAAGTTCATCATCCCTGCAGCCAGCAGCATCCACCATGCTCCTAAGTTCATCATCCCTGCAACCAGCAGCATCCACCACACTCCCAAGTTCAGCACCCCTGCAGTCTGCAGCATCCACCACGCTGCCCAGTCCAGCAGCACGTCAGAAGACTGCTACAGAGGCCACCACTTCCACTCGGTCAAGAAAACAAAGGACAAAAAAACAGATTACCACCAGGACGAAGACCCGGAGGAATAAAACCCTGCCAAAATTGGACCCACCATCTCCACCCTCACCTAGCAATGTGTCTGTTGTCAAATGTGTCACTACCTTCCCTTGTGTCTGTACCTTCCAGTTTGGCTATCCATTCCCATGATTCCATCCATGATCCAATCCTTCAATTTGTTGCCCCTTCCCCTGTAACCCCTTCCTCATCAACTACCACCTAATCCTCTCAGCTCCACACCCCCAAGGTCCACCCCATATCACCCTCAGATAGACCCCAATCCTAAACCCAATTATTTTTTGTTAAATAAAATTTTTATTTTCTTTGCAATATCTGTGCTTTCTTTGTCTCTTTAAGCGCCGCCACAAACACACATTTGTGTATTGTATTGTTGAGGGAACTTGTAATGGGTGTTTTACTACAGGTATTTTATTATTTAAGTCTGAAAACTTTACAGGTACATATTAACATTACAGGTATATTTAAACATTGCAAGTACATTTTAACAATACAGGTACATTTTAACATTACAGGTACATTTTACTTAGCAGCTTAATACATCCCGTATTGCCATGCCACACGTCCATTATCAGGAACAAAGTATGCAGCAAACTTATTCCTCATCTGGGCAACTACCACTGTAGTTCTCACAGGGTGATCTTTGTAATCATGCAATGTAACCGGTTTCTCAGGTTCTAAGTTGGGCCGCTCTTTTGCAAGGATGAAATTGTGCATAACAACACACACTTTCACAACCTTATCAATTGTCTCAATTTTTAGATTTATGGCTATTCCCAAAATGCACCATTTAGATACCAGCAAGCCAAAGGCACACTCCACAGTTCTTCATGCCCTTGTCAGTCGGTAGTTGAAAATCCGTTTGGTATGATTTAAGTCCCTACTTGAGTAAGGTTTTAGGAGGTTGGCACACATTTGAAAGGCCTCATGTCCAACAAAAAATGGCATTGGCGGTCCTTCAGTGTTGGGAAGAGGTCGTGGCTGTGGAAAATTAAAATTATTATGATATACACGTTGGCCCATGTCAGAGTTTTTGAATGTCTGAGAGTCATTTCCTCGTCCAAATGAGCCAACGTCCACGGCGACAAATCGACATTCAGCATTTGCAATCACCATGAGAACAGTCAAAAAGTATTTTTGTAAATAAAATACTCTGATCCACTTCCATCCGGTTTCATAATCCGAATGTGTTTGCCTTCCACAGCCCCCACACAGTTAGGAAAATCACAAATGTCCTGGAAGTTTTCAGCATTTTCCATCCAGAGTTCAGTTGTGGATTAGGGAAAAATTCTTGAAGCAGAACATCACATAAAGCCCTGCAGGTGTCTCCAGATGTTCCTCAGTAGGAATTGCTCGACGGAGTTGTGTGTCATGCCTGGTGATAGGTCCTCGAACACGTTGCAGCAAGTCATCGAAACTCCATTCAGACATCCTCATGTAGTCAAAAACTTCTGAGGCTTAGCACGCAGCTCGGTGTTCAAAGAGTGATAGGTTCCATGGCTCTCTCGGAGTTCAAGAATGAGGTGTTGCTATTAGCGATAATCAGTCTTTGTCTTCTCTTCTTTCTTCTTGACAAGCAAAAGCAAAGGCACTAGCCAATTTCAATTGTAAATCCAGATGATCATAGAAGCTCTCCATGTCAAGATCCATCTTGCAGCTGGATACAGCAGCCAAAGATGAAGATTTACTAAGTGCAGTGAGTCTATATATATAGAAAGCCCATGAGGCACATCCATTGGGTGTCTGATGTAAAAAAAAAAAGCTAGTGCAAAACATTGGAAATATTGATCGAATGCGCATAAATAGTGTAAACGCATGCCAAAATGCAGCACATTTTTGCTATCATGCGTAAGATGATGGGGACAAAAAACATTGCGTATGCATTCGTTTTTGCATGCGTTTGCGGATGTGGATGATATGCTGCGGACTCAATCGCAAATGTGAACCTAGCCTAAAAGAGTGTTTCGATATTCATCTGGTAAAATTTGGTTTTATAACGTTGCTCAAGAAAAGAGTGGCAACCCAGTAGTCATCATTATTCCTAATCATAACTATATGGGTATTATGCTGCAGATAGTACAGTATGAAGGTACTCATATGTCGGGCTTTATCATTAGGTCCAAACCCATGCTGTGTTGGTGGCTGGGTTTTCTCTTTTCCTCTGTTCCCTCTGCCAACCACAAACAGAGAGAGGAGGATTATCCTCTTCATCTCACAGTTGCTTGCCTATTACCTCTTCCTCCTCCATTTGTTCCTTGGATCTTGCACCTTAGATAACAGTTTGTCCTCCTCTTCTTCCTCCTCTTCTTCTGAGACCACCATCTCCTCCCCCAGGCTATTCAAAGTCTGCTCCAGCATATAGCTGACCAGAATAGTGATGCTGATGAAGTTGTTGTCAGCGCTAACCATCTTAGTAGCAATTTTGAAACTGTGCAGAAGGGTGCAGAGGTTGTTAATCTGTGTCCACTCTGTAAATGTGATCTGCACCATGTCTGTACTGTGCTAGCCCAGGCTATACGACATGACAAACTGCGTCAGGGCTCGTTGCCACTGCTACAGTCACTGCAACATGAGCAGAGTGGAATTGCACTGTACCGGCACATCGCATACAAACCTGTTAACTGGCATGGACAAAGAACTCTGTATCAATGAAAGTTGATGACCAGAGGGGTGCGAACTGCGGAAATGAACACACAGCTTATGTGCTTTCTGGAGCAGCTCACCCAGTCCAAGATAGTAGCGGAGAATTCACTGTACCACCAGGTTGAGGACATGAGCCATGCAAGGCAAGTGTGTGAGCTTGCCTCACTGTACAGCCGCCACCAGGTTTGCACCATTATCGGACATGGCTTTCCCTGGATGCAGGTTCAGTGTAGACAGTCATTGATCAAACTCAGCCTGGAACGCTGTCTACAACTCTTCAGCTGTATGACTGCGATCTCCAAGGCATATCAATTTTAATACTCCCTAATTGCGGTGAGCCCTGGCTGCGCAGTAGGGAGGTGGTTGGGATTCGCTCTGCACTGTTTTAACATCTGTCTCAGTAAGGCAGAGGTTGAGGGCGCAGGTGGAGGCCCTAGAGGAGATAGAGGAGGCAGAAGCAGTGGAGGGAGTTTTAAATGTAGAGTTTGTCCTACAAGCCTTGGGAATTCCAAGACTTGTGGAGCAGCGCCTGTCCCCACAGCCACGAGAGTCACCCAGTGCCCAGTCAGCGAGATGTAACACCCTTGGCCATGATTACTCGTCCAAGTGTCTGTGGTGAAATGCACCACAGACTGCTACAAGCTGGTGTAGCACAGACACCGCTTTCTTAGAAATGTAATGGCAACTGGGTAATTGTTTCTGGGGGACTGTGACGGCCATCAGCTTTTGGAAACCGTCTGTATCTACCAGCCGGAAAGGCAGCATTTCCATGACCAACAGACTGGAGATTATGGCGTTCAACCTCTTAGCTTTGTTATGCATTAGAGGGAACAATCTTTTACGTGACCACAACTGCGGAACCGTGGGCTGGCTGCTGTGGTGAGAGAGGGTGGTGTACGGAGAACTGGACAAACTGATGGACAATGAAAGAGGTGCAGGCGGAGATGTCCTGGTGGATCGAGAAACTTGTGATGTGCTCGTTCTCTGATATCGGTCAGAAACAGCAGGCATGTCCGCTTTCATTACAGTTGAAGGTGGGTTCTCAGTCAGCATGACTGGAGCGGGTAAAGAACACGAGGTTCTATGGTCAAAGACCTGCTTTTCAATAGTTGGCACGGTAGCAGAGAAGGAGGAAGAAGCAGCAGATATGATTGATGGGGCGGCTGATGGTTCTTGAGGTCCGCTGGTCCGCATTTTTGAGCAGTGGGATTCCCACAGTAAAGCATTTTGATTGCGCATGTGAAGGTTCATACATTCAGTAGTCAAATTACTGCACTTTTTACCTCGACTCAGGAAAAATATATATTTTTGTACCTGCTAGCCAGTAGATAGAAGAATATTTAGAATTGAGAGTCCTTAGTGGTTGACACCTTTTAATGGCTAACTGAAAAGATGGTAACACATTTCCAGCTTTCGAGACTACTCAGGTCTCTTCATCAGGCAAACTAATACAACATCTGAAGAATTACATTTATATATAAAACAGCACAGAAATTGTGGCAATTGGTAAGACAAGTGATGTGAAGCAGAATTGTCATGGGAGAGGAATAAACATAAATATTGGAACAGTTCATAGATAAGCAGTGTGAAGGTTTTATTGCCCTCTAATTAAGATCTAGTTCTGTGTTGTGTGATGACCCCAGAAGGTCTGAAGAGCAAACTCCTTAATTGATGTAAAAAGACATAAATCCATGAGACACATTCATTCCTGCAATGAGTGTGTCAAAAGTTGTCATAATTTTGTACTCAGAGACTCTTCTGTCTCTCTGAGACTTGAAAATACCTTTTAATACAAGTAATTTAATGTCCATCATGCTATGACCAGGAATACAAAAATGTTTTTCCACAGGTAGATCCATTCTTTTTTCTCATATTGTGTGACAATGAGAATTCATCCTTGTACAGCAGTACAATTAAAAAATCATATTTTTTCCACAAAAATGATCTTTTCACCCTCAATTTTTATTTTTCCAAGGGTGTCTGGACCCCAAAAGTTATTGTGCAATTTGTCCTGAGTACGCTGATACCCCATATGTGTGGGTAAACCACTATTTGTGCGCATGGCAGAGCTCGGAAGGGAAGCAGCGCCATTTGACTTTTTTGGCTGGAATTGGGATTGGACGCCATGCCGTGTTTGGAAAGCCCCTGATGTGCCTAAACAGTGGAAACCCCCCACAAATGACATCATTTTGGAAACTAGACACCCCAAGGAACTTATCTAGATGTGTGGTGAGCACTTTTAACCCCCAAGGGCTTCACAGAAGTTTACAATGCCGGGCGTGAAAATAAAAAAATCATTTTTTCCACAAGCATGATCTTTAGTCCCCAATTTTTTTATCTTCCCAAAGGTAACAGGAGAAATTGGACACCAAAAGTTGTTGTCCAATTTGTTCTGAGTACACTGATACCCCATATGTGGGAGAAAACTACTGTATGGGTACACGTCAGGGCTCGGAAGGGAAGTAGTGACGTTTTGGAATGTAGACTTTGATGGAATGGTCTGCGGGTGTCATGTTGCCTTTGGAGAGCCCCTGATGTACCTAAACAGTGGAAACCCCCCACAAGTGACCCCATTTTGGAAACTAGACCCCCCACGGAACTTATCTAGATGTGTGGTGAGCACTTTGAACCCTCAAGTGCTTTACAGAAGTTTATAACGCCCGAGCGTGAAAATAAAAAAATCATATTTTTTTCCACAAAAATGATATTTTTGCCCCCATTTTTTTATTTTCCTAAGGGTACTAGGAGAAATTGGACCCCAAAAGTTGTTTTGCAATTTGTCCTGAGTAGGCTGATACCCAATATGTGGGGGTAAAACACTGTTTGGGCACATAGCAGAGCTTGGAAGGGAAGGAGCACCATTTGACTTTTTCAACGCAGAATTGGCTGGAATTGAGATCAGACGCCATGTTGCATTTGGAGAGCACCTGATGTGCCCAAACAGTGGAAACCCCCCAATTCTAACTCCAACCCTAACCCCACCACACCCCTAACCCTAAAGTCAACCCTAACCCTAGCCCTAGCCCTAACCCTAGCCCTAGTCCTAACCCTAACCCAAGCCCTAACCCTAACGGGAAAATAGAAATAAATACATTTTTTTTAATTTTATTATTTTTCCCTAACTAAGGGGGTGATAAAGGGGGGTTTGATTTACTATTTATGGCAAGTTTTTATTTTTGGCAGCTGTCATACGCTAAAAGACTTTTTTATTGTAAAAATAGTTTTTGCATCACCACATTTTGAGAGCTATAGTTTTTCCGTATTTTGACCCACCGAGTCATTTGTGGTCTTATTTTTTGTGGGACGAGTTGACGTTTTTATTGGTATCTTTTTTGGGCACGTGACATTTTTTGATCGCTTTTTATTCCAATTTTTTGGACGCAGAATGAACAATAACCAGCATTTCAAGAATTTCTTTTGGGGGATGCATTTACACCATTCCACGTGCGGTAAAATTGATAAGGCGGTTTTATTCTTCGGGTCAGTACGGTTACAGCGATACCTCATTTATGTCTTTTTTTATGTTTTGGCGCTTTTATGCAATGAAAACAATTTTATATAAAAAATTATTTTTGCATCGCTTTATTCTGCGAGCGATAACTTTTTTCTTTTTTCGCTGATGATGCTGTATGGCAGCTCGTTTTTTGTCGGACAAGATGACGTTTTCAGCAGTACTAAGATTGCGGTACTTTTTGATCGCGGGTTATTGCACTTTTTGTTCAGCGGATTGATAATAAAGCTTTATTTTTTGCTTTGTTT
Organism: Dendrobates tinctorius; assembly: GCF_039654945.1. Lineage (NCBI taxonomy): Eukaryota > Metazoa > Chordata > Amphibia > Anura > Dendrobatidae > Dendrobates > Dendrobates tinctorius. Next base: position 38,117,916 of record NW_027361703.1, on the reverse strand, counting down.
TTTATATTTATTTTTTAAGGGGTTCAATAAAAGGGTTAACTAGTGGGACAGTGTTATAGGGCGAGTCGTTACGTACGCGGCGATACCAAATATGTGTACTTTTATAGTTTTTTTTTTATTTCCAAAATATGAATTTATTAGGGAATTTTTTTTTTTAATTTATTTAGCGATTTTTTATAAATTATTTTTACACTTTCTTTTTACTTTATTACAATGTCCCAGGAGGGACATAACTGTCATGTGACAGATTGCTCATCTGTTACATCACAGATCGCTGTGACATATCAGCGATCTGTCACAGGCAGTGCAGAAGGCTTCCTCGTGCCTGCGCTTTGCAGGCATGAGGAAGCTGGCTCCCTGCAGGCCCCTGAAGGTCCCCGCCGCCATTTTGGATCTGGGGACCTGCAGGGAAGGAGACCCCCGCAGCAGCGCTGCACATTGCTCTGCTGTGGGGGTCTCAGGGAAGCACGGAGGGAGCCCCCTCCCTGCCGATGCTTCCCTAAACCCCGGTACACTGCGATCGTGTTTTATCGCAGTGTGCCAGGGGTTAACGTGTCGGGGGCAGTCCGTGACCGCCCCTTACACATAGTGCCGGGTGTCAGCTGTCATAATTAGCTGACATCCGACCACGATCAGAGGCGCTCACCACGTGAGTGCTGCTGATCGCTATGACGTACTATAAGGACTTATAAGGACTGTGACAAGAACAAGGGGGCATTCTCTTCGTTTGGAGGAAAGACAATTTCTGCACCAGCATAGAAGAGGGTTCTTCACGGTAAGAGCAGTGAGGCTCTGGAATTCTCTTCCTGAGGACGTGGTGATGGCCAACTCACTGAATGAATTTAAGAAAGGAATGGATGCTTTTCTTGTGAGTAACAGTATAGAAGGTTACGAATAACATAATATTAAAGGTAGATGGTTGACCCAGCTTAGGGGAAGGAATTTTTTTCCCTATGGAGAAAATTGGCTTCTACTCTGTGGGTTTTTTTTGCCTTCTCCAGGATCAACAATGCAGAACAGCTGCACTAAAATAGGCTGAACTAGATGGACATAAGGTCTTCCTTCAGCCTTCAAAACTATGCTACTATGTTACTATCCTGTCCCTGGGAATTAAGTCCCAGGGCACATGGACAGGATAGTACATCATGTGGCAGAAAGGGGTTAAAAGGTAGCTTCAAGTCTCAGAGAGACAGAAGCGTCTCTGATAGAGTTGAGCGAAACGGGTTGAAAAAATTCAAAAGTCGCCGACTTTTGGCAAAGTCGGGTTTCATGAAACGAAACCCGACCCTGGGATGAGGTCGGCCATGAGGTCGGCGACTTACGCGCCAAAGTCGCGTTTCAAAAGTTTGTTTTGCGCTCTTTTTCAGCCAATCAGGATCCACGGACACTGTGGGCAACGTGATGACCTAGGCACGGGTCACCACCATCTTTCAGAAGGGCATGCAAGTGATTGGCTTGCTTTGGTGGGCGTCACAGGGGGTATAAAAGGGCGTGCACGCCGACCGCCATCTTACTTCTGCCGATCTTAGTATAGGGAGAGGTTGCTGCTGATTCTGTAGGGAGAGCGTTAGGCAGGGAAGAAGACAAAAAAACTGCTTCTGCTGCTAGCGATTTGGCCTGCACAACACACAAGTCACTGTGTGTGCAGTGCAAGGGGAGGCTATATAGTGGTGTATCAGTGGTGTTGGTTGTTGGGCTGCCTTTTAAGGCTTCCTGACACGCTGGCATTGCTGTTTACCCACTGCTCCGCAAACTGCTTTTTTAAAAGCAATCCAATCTCCCTTATCCTCTAGTCACTTTTGTCACAGCTGTGCCATCGAGCCTGTCACATAGCGCTCAGATATCAGTGGGCCTCACACAATCCACAAGTGTCCAGTGTCCAAAAGTGTGCGCAGAGATTCAAAATCTCCATTATCCTCTCGTCACTTTTGTCACAGGCAGCTGTGCCATCGAGCCTGTCACATAGCGCTCAGATATAAGTGGGCCTCACACAATCCACAAGTGTCCAGTGTCCAAAAGTGTGCGCAGAGATTCAAAATCTCCATTATGCTCTCGTCACTTTTGTCACAGGCAGCTGTGCCATCGAGCCTGTCACATAGCGCTCAGATATCAGTGGGCCTCACACAATCCACAAGTGTCCAGTGTCCAAAAGTGTGCGCAGAGATTCAAAATCTCCATTATGCTCTCGTCACTTTTGTCACAGGCAGCTGTGCCATCGAGCCTGTCACATAGCGCTCAGATATCAGTGGGCCTCACACAATCCACAAGTGTCCAGTGTCCAAAAGTGTGCGCAGAGATTCAAAATCTCCATTATGCTCTCGTCACTTTTGTCTCAGGCAGCTGTGCCATCGAGCCTGTCACATAGCGCTCAGATATCAGTGGGCCTCACACAATCCACAAGTGTCCAGTGTCCAAAAGTGTGCGCAGAGATTCAAAATCTCCATTATGCTCTCGTCACTTTTGTCTCAGGCAGCTGTGCCATCGAGCCTGTCACATAGCGCTCAGATATCAGTGGGCCTCACACAATCCACAAGTGTCCAGTGTTCAAAAGTGTGCGCAGAGATTCAAAATCTCCATTATCCTTTCGTCACTTTTGTCACAGGCAGCTGTGCCATCGAGCCTGTCACATAGCGCTCAGATATCAGTGGGCCTCACACAATCCACAAGTGTCCAGTGTCCAAAAGTGTGCGCAGAGATTCAAAATCTCCATTATCCTCTCGTCACTTTTGTCACAGGCAGCTGTGCCATCGAGCCTGTCACATAGCGCTCAGATATCAGTGGGCCTCACACAATCCACAAGTGTCCAGTGTCCAAAAGTGTGCGCAGAGATTCAAAATCTCCATTATCCTCTCGTCACTTTTGTCACAGGCAGCTGTGCCATCGAGCCTGTCACATAGCGCTCAGATATCAGTGGGCCTCAAATAATCCACAAGTGTCCAGTGTCCAAAAGTGTGCGCAGAGATTCAAAATCTCCATTATCCTCTCGTCACTTTTGTCACAGGCAGCTGTGCCATCGAGCCTGTCACATGGCGCTCAGATATCAGTGGGCCTCACACAATCCACAAGTGTCCAGTGTCCAAAAGTGTGCGCAGAGATTCAAAATCTCCCTTATCCTCTCGTCACTTTGGTCACAGCTGTGCCATCGAGCCTGTCACATAGCGCTCAGATATCAGTGGGCCTCACACAATCCCAAAGTGTCCACTGTCCACAAGTGTGTGCAGAAATTCTAAATTTCCCTGTCCTATAGACACCTTGTACCTTGTTTTACATTACTATATAGTTTGTTGGATTTTGTCTACATTTCTACCAAAAATGAGGAAGGCTGGTGGAAGAGGCCGTGGAATTGGGCGAGGGTTGGCAGCTGGTAATGATGGTGTTGGTGGTGGATCTGATGGTAGTGGCAAGAGCAAAATAGGACCGAATGCAGGAGGTGCTGACCCTGCGTCATCGTCTGGCTACATAAGGCCTCGAACGCTTAGTTTTCTAGGAGTTGGCAAACCGCTTTTAAAGCCAGAGGATCAGGAAAAAGTTTTGTCTTACATTGCTGACTCAGCCTCCAGCTCTATCGCCTCCTCTTCTTCAGTTGTAAAAAGTAAAAGCACTGAGTCGTCATTGGAGGCTCATGTTCATGAACCACACCTTTCCTTGTGTCCTTCACCCCAACCAAGATTGAAGGATGACGCAGGCCATACTACTGATTACTCCATGGAGCTGTTTTCACATACCATGCCTGGATTATCAAGTGATATGGTGAATTACCCAGGCCAAGATGAATCTGACATGGAGTGCACTGATGCACAGCCGCTGATGGATGATTCTGCTGGTACATTCACTCAGAGCACTACATTGTCCTCGCAGTGTACAGAGCCAGATTCTGACCCTGATGAGACTCAGGTGCCCCTTCCCGCACACTATACCACCATACACGGTGACACAGAGGAAGGTGCACATGACATAGAAGAGGAGGTGATGGATGACCCAGTTGTTGACCCAGATTGGCATCCATTGGGGGAAGAGGGTGCTGCTTCCAATAGCTCAGATGAGGAGCATCCACAGCAGACATCGACATCGCAACAGCTGTTATCTGGCAGGCCCGGAGCACTCCAAAGACAGGTTCCAAACATCAAAAGAGTTGCTGGACAGCTTGTCCAGAGGGTCAAAAGATCACAGCGTGCTAGGCCGCAAAATGTCTGCCAAAGTAGGAAGAGTACAGTGTGGCACTTTTTTGAACAAAATCCTCATGATCAGGCCAAGGTTATCTGTAAGAAGTGCGCAAAGACCTTTAGCCGAGGGAAAAATCTGAAAAATTTGAATACCAGTTGCATGCTTAGACATTTAACCAGCATGCACTTGCAAGCGTGGACACAACACCAAACCTCAAGTGCCACATGTGCAACTGATCACAACGAAGGTAGTCAGCAACGCTACATTGTTTCCCCCACTGTAAGCCCACCGGTTAGCACAGCAGCAAATGTTGAGGTGTCGTTGCAAGACCACAGCAGTCAGGGAATCCCACTGTTATATCAACGAAAGACTGATTCTAGGCCATCAGAAAGAACACCAACTCCATCACCATCATCAACCCTCTCTCAGTCCGCCCTGTCCACCGCTGCTTCCACCATATGCAGCTCTCAAGTCCAGCTCACCCTCCCAGACACTATGAGTAGGTCAAGAAAGTACTCAGTCTCTCATCCGCGTACACAGGGTTTGAACGTCCACATTGAAAAACTAATCTCGTTTGAGATGATGCCCTTTCGGTTGGTGGAAAGCACAGCTTTCCGCGAACTCATGGCCTATGCAGTACCACGCTATGACCTACCCAGTCGCCACTTCTTCTCTCGCAAAGCCATCCCAGCCCTCCACCATCATGTGAAAGAGCGCATTGTCCATGCACTCAAGCAGTCAGTGAGCGGAAAGGTGCACCTCACAACTGATGCATGGTCCAGTCGGCATGGCCAGGGCCGTTACGTGTCCATCACTGCGCACTGGGTTAATGTGGTGGATGCAGGGTCCACAGGGGACAGCGGTGGTGGGACAGTGCTGCCTAGCCCACGGTATAGGAAACAGTTGGCTGTAGGCGTTCGACCCTCCTCCTCCTCCTCCTCCTCCAGAAGCGAAAGCTCGTCCACAGAGCGCAGTCGTACAAGCACTCCATCTGCAGCTGCCACTGTTACACACGATGTGTCCCCCTATCGAGCAGCTAGTGGAAAGCGTCAGCAGGCTGTGTTGCAGATGATGTGTTTGGGCGACAGACACACCGCCGAGGTGCTGGCCGAGTACTTGAAGCGACAAACTGAGTCATGGCTGGGCAGTGTACATCTTGAGGCAGGCAAGGTAGTTAGTGATAACGGCCGTAATTTTGTGGCAGCCATAGCCCTTTCAAAACTCAGCCACATACCTTGCTTGGCTCACACCTTGAACCTGGTGGTGCAGTACTTCCTCAAAAATTATCCGGAGTGAACAGCCCTGCTCCAGAAGGTGCGAAGACTGTGCGCGCACATCCGCCGGTCGCCTGTACACTCCGTTCGTATGCAGAAGCTGCAGCGATTGCTCCACCTTCCCAACCACCGCCTCATTATCGACATTGCAACAAGGTGGAACTCCACCCTGCACATGGTGGAGCGGCTGTGCGAGCAGAGGCAGGCCATAATGCATTTGTGGGAGGATACACCGCCAGGCACTTTGAGAGCAGACATGGAGTTGACAGGTGTGCAGTGGTCGAAGCTGAAAGACCTTTGTAAAGTCCTTCAGTGTTTTGAGGAATGCACACGGCTGGTAAGCGCAGACGACGCCATCCTAAGCATGAGCATCCCACTTATGCGTCTGCTCATGCAAACTTTGACGCACCTTAAGGAGCAGGCGTCTGCAGCCAATGTTGATGAGGAGGAAGAGGAGGAGGGAATCCTTGATGACATTCAGCCATTGTCTGCTCAGGGACCTCTCCTGGACGAGGTGGAGGAAGAAGAGGAGGAGGAGGAGGATGATGGGGATGATTACTTAGGGGAGGAGGATGCATCTCGTGGGGCAAGTGAAAATGTTGGCGTGGCAAGGTCTGGTACAGGGTTTGTGCGTGACTGGAGGGATGTGGATTTGCCAGAAAGTGCTCCTCCACCCAGCACTCGCAGTGCATCATTGACACCGGGAACATTGGCCCACATGTCAGATTATGCCTTGCGGATCCTAAAAAGGGACCCCCGCATTGCCAAAATGATGAACGATGACGACTACTGGTTGGCCAGCATCCTGGATCCACGCTATAAAGGCAAATTACAAAACATCATGCCACAGGAGAACCTTGACCTAATATTGGCTAATAAACAAGCAACTCTGGTAAATCGGTTGCTTGAGGCATTCCCAGCACACAGCAGCGGTGATGGTTCTCACACGAGCCGTACGGGCCGGGGGCAGCTTGGCAGAGGTGTTCGTGGTGCACACAGCAGAAGTGGCGTTGGAGACAGGGGTTTCATGACAATGTTGTGGACTGATTTTTCAAATACCACTCACACAACTGGTAATACTGCATCGATGGAAAGTGACAGGAGACAGCAGTTGTCAACTATGGTTACAAACTACTTTTCCTCCCATATCGATGTTCTCCCACACAGGTCATTCCCCTTTGACTATTGGGCCGCTAAACTGGACACCTGGCCTGAATTGGCCCAATATGCCTTACAGGAGCTCGCTTGCCCAGCTGCAAGTGTGCTATCGGAAAGAGTCTTCAGTGCAGCTGGATCAATCCTGACAGAAAAAAGGACCCGTCTGTCAACCCAAAATGTGGATGATCTAACCTTCATTAAAATGAACCACGCATGGGTTTCCAAGGATTTTGTCCCACCTTCCCATGATGACACATAGGGTGACAGAAAAATGGCTTGCTTTGGTCCACCTCTTCCTGGTACTTCACTTATTTCGCCTTTTGCATCAGCTGAATGTCCAACATCAACATATGCCACTTTCTAAAACTCCCTAACTGTGCTGCCTCCCCCCATGGCCGGGGTCAACACCTAGCGCACGACACCGTGCGAGTGCCGTTGCCCTGGACAGGTGGGTAGGCCGACTCTTGGGCGCGGGCACTGGCACAGGGTCCCTCTTAGTGCAATCAAGTGTCTCTGACGGTGGTGGTGCACACCTGCCATCAGACACACCGCTGTACTATGAGGGGCCCAGTGCCAGTACCGACGCCCATGAGTGGACCCCCCTTGCTTGGGCAGGGCCCCAGCATTTGCAATCTTTACCTCTCCCTGCTCCTCCGCTGTGTAATCTAGGCCGTCAAATCCATACTGGGCCTAACACCGTCTGAGCCTGCCTCCTGAGACATATATTTTGAATGTGTACGCTATCCATACATGTTATCCAGGGATACGGTACCCTTTCTAACCTTTGTGCAATCACGTGCAATCCATACTGGGCCTAACACCGTCTGAGCCTGCCTCATGCTGTATAGACATATATTTTGAATGTGTACGCTATCCATACATGTTATCCAGGGATACGGTACCCTTTCTAACCTTTGTGCAATCACGTGCAATCCATACTGGGCCTAACACTGTCTGAGCCTGCCTCCTGAGACATATATTTTGAATGTGTACGCTATCCATACATGTTATCCAGGGATACGGTACCCTTTCTAACCTTTGTGCAATCACGTGCAATCCATACTGGGCCTAACACCGTCTGAGCCTGCCTCATGCTGTATAGACATATATTTTGAATGTGTACGCTATCCATACATGTTATCCAGGGATACGGTACCCTTTCTAACCTTTGTGCAATCACGTGCAATCCATACTGGGCCTAACACCGTCTGAGCCTGCCTCCTGAGACATATATTTTGAATGTGTACGCTATCCATACATGTTATCCAGGGATACGGTACCCTTTCTAAACTTTGTGCAATCACGTGCAATCCATACTGGGCGTGAGAACGGCTGGCGAGCTGTTAAGCAAGCTACAGCACCTGTCCAGACAAGTACAGGGATTCCCTAGCGAGGAGACTTATTTGATTGTTTTCAATGTTGGGATAGCAATTTTTGGGGAGCACTATACTCTGAAGAATGATAGATGGGGCCCACCATACACTGGAACATTCCAAAGGTGGACATCAGTCACTGGAGCAGCATTTGCAGGGCCCATTATACACTAGAGCATTAGAAATGGGGCCCATTATTTTTGGAGCATTATTTGGGCCCATAGGACAGTGGAGCTTCATCCATGGGGACCAACATATACTGTAGCATTATGTGGAGCTCATCATATACTGTTTCAAACATTATATGGGACCAATGATTCTGTATGGAGAAATAGATGGGCCTCGTCATGAGATGTAAAAAGTGAGGTATTTTTCATTGTACTATACCGCTATTTATCTGCCGTATCGGAGCATGATGAGTTGTGGTATGTGTTAAAGGGGCGCTCTTTCGCCCAGGGCACATGAAAACCTGCAGCCAGCCCCCCCCCCCCCACAACTTTAGCCAAATAACCCCCATTTTTCAGTGCGTAACTTGTATTATGAAGTTAATTAAGGTTGACAAGCTTAAGTAAGAAGAATTGATGCTTTTGGCATTCAAATGGGCACTGTAGGTGTGTTTCCTGTCCTCCTCTCACTGCCGACTTTTATTCCCCATTGACTTACATAGGGTTTCGTGTTTCGGGACGACCCCGACTTTTCCCTATAATCGGACGATCTTGCTCGACCCGACTTTTGGAAAAGTCGGGTTTCACGAAACGAAACGCGACCCTAAAAAACCAAAAGTCGCTCAACTCTAGTCTCTGAGTACAAATTTTTGACAACTTTTGACACACTCATTGTAAGAATGAATGTGTCTCATGGATTTATGTCTTTTTACATCAATTAAGGAATTTGCTCTTCAGACCTTCTGGGGTCATCACTAGGGATGAGCGATATTGCCTGATATCGTATCGGAATTCCGATTTCCGATATCAATGCAAGTCAATGGAAGAAAAAAATTGGAATTACAAAATGACCACTACAGTGCTATATAATGGATAAAATGGAGGGCAAACACCTCAGGATAAGGGTTAGGGTTAGTGATTTTACATTATTAAATTAAAACTGCCGGTGGTGGTGTCAATATGCCCTTTGACTGACATGTGTCCGCGTTCAGCTCACCTTGCTTTGCAGGGACTTTCCAGGAGCACCACGTGGAGGAACCATGCTTAGTCTTCTTCTGCTGATTATATTACTGTTATTCAGTAATTCTGCATATTGATATTCTGCTTTTGGTTCATGCACATCTGCTCCTACTGCTTCCTAAACCTCTGTCTATGGTTGTCCTGCTATTGGCTGGTCACAGAATTTCCCAAACCCAGAGGAAATACGCAGAAGTAACAGTAGGCATAGGAACTTGAGAGAACCAGCTGGTGAGTCTGGAACCCGTATAGGCAGCAGAAATCAGCATAAGAGCCAATGGAACTAACGGGCACCAGCTGCCGTTACCGGAGGCCGATAACTAAGCAGTAGGTAACCTGTGCCAGAATGCACTACCAAGGACCAGCAGACGTTACTGGAACTCGGATACCACAAAGGAGGGACCTAAGCCATTGACTCTACTGAGAACCAGCTGACGTTACTGGAACCCAGATAAGCAGCAGAAGGTAAAAGTGCCAGTGGCTGTACTGGGCAACAACTGACATTACTGTAGCCTGGATACCACAATGTAGTAGTGACATAAGCCAAAAGCACTGCTGAGAAGCCCAAAAAAACCACACAAAGATGCAAGTTCAAGAGCAAAAAGACAGGAGTCCGGGGACATCTCCATCTGTCTTCTTGTCTTGGGTCTTCTGCATCTGTCTTCCTGTCTTGGGTCTTCTACCGGAGTAATGTCTTCTCGGCAGAAGGTGCAAGAGCCAAATTTGCCCCCGCAACCCGGACAGAGTCTTCATTACTCCGCAGTCGCAGCAGGGGAGGAGGAGGGCCTACTGTCACTGTCGAGACCAGCCTTGAGCGCCAGGTCCCGGAGTCCACGAAGGGGGCTCCTACACTGCCGACACCACGGATAACAGCAAACTGAGCCAGAATGATGTACGGCGGGGGGGTGGAACAGTGCGGCGGACACAACTGTGTCACAGCGAGCGTTGTCGAAACACGGTTTGGAGCAGGAGGTACCCGTGCCCTTGGACACTCCCGAGAACCAGCTGGCGAATCTGGAACTCGGTTCACCCCTCTGGAGAGGCACCTGTGTCCGCACTTCACTGCCAGGAAACAGCCGGCGTGGCTGGATCCCGCCTCTTGTGCTTCTGCCTATAGGTGTTTGGCATCTGTTGTCCTTTTTATCCACTTTGGTCTAACGAGGTACAGCTGGCATTACTGTTGCCCAGAAACACAGCATGCTGTGAAAGTGACAGTCACGGAAATGGGCACTAGCTGGCATACTGCTACCAACCATGCATGTAACCTGTCTACTCTGGCCCAGGGCAGCAAAAGTCACCAGAAATCCAGGCCTGGTTCATTTTTAGGAATGTAAGCCGGTCCACATTTGCAGCGGATAGTCTGGTACGTTGGTCTGTTAGTACAGTAGCCCCAACCTTTTTTGCACCAGGGACCGGTTTCAAGCAAGACCATTCTTCCATGGCCCGGCAGGGCGGGGATGGAGGTGTGGCAGGGGCGGGGCTTTGGTCATAAGGGGGCAGGGCTATGGACACGGTTGTAGTGTAGCAGTGCATACTTATAATTAAATAACATTTATAATGTGACTCAACTCACCATAGGTTTTGAGTGAATGCTCCATCACCCCCTTCTCCCCATCATTGCCTTCACCCCATCACTCCCCTCTCCCCATCATTGCCTTCACCCCATCACTCCCTTCTCCCCATCATTGCCTTCACCCCATCACTCCCCTCTCCCCATCATTGCCTTCACCCCATCACTCCCTTCTCCCCATCATTGCCTTCAGCCCATCACTCCCTTCTCCCCATCATTGCCTTCACCCCATCACTCCCTTCTCCCCATCATTGCCTTCAGCCCATCACTCCCCTCTCCCCATCATTGCCTTCACCCCATCACTCCCTTCTCCCCATCATTGCCTTCAGCCCATCACTCCCCTCTCCCCATCATTGCCTTCACCCCATCACTCCCTTCTCCCCATCATTGCCTTCAGCCCATCACTCCCCTCTCCCCATCATTGCCTTCACCCCATCACTCCCTTCTCCCCATCATTGCCTTCAACCCATCACTCCCATCTCCCCATCATTGCCTTCACCCCATCACTCCCTTCTCCCCATCACTCCCCTCTCCCCATCATTGCCTTCACCCCATCACTCCCTTCTCCCCATCATTGCCTTCAGCCCATCACTCCCCTCTCCCCATCATTGCCTTCACCCCATCACTCCCTTCTCCCCATCATTGCCTTCAGCCCATCACTCCCCTCTCCCCATCATTGCCTTCACCCCATCACTCCCTTCTCCCCATCACTCCCCTCTCCCCATCATTACCTTCACCCCATCACTCCCCTCTCCCCATCATTGCCTTCACCCCATCACTCCCTTCTCCCCATCATTGCCTTCAGCCCATCACTCCCCTCTCCCCATCACTCCCTTCTCCCCATCATTGCCTTCACCCCATCACTGCTGTCTCTCCATCACTTCCCTCATGGCCTTCTCCTCATGTCCCCATCTCCTCCAGGGCCAGGCTACACAAACACAGACCAAGACACACACACACACACACACACACACACATACACACACATTATATATACACACACACACACACATTATATATACACACACACACACACACAGACACCACCTCTCTCCTCTCACCTGCCCGCCGCCCGCGCTTCCTCGCTCTGACACAGCAGCGGCCGCGCTCCTCTCTGTGTCAGAGACAGGAAGCGCGGGCGGCGGGCAGGAAGCTGGACGGGTCCTTGCAGCTCCGCTCCTGCTATTCCCTCTTGCAGGCAGCGGAGCTGCTTGGATCGCTCCCTGCCGCCGCTACACACGCCGCCCCAGCCCCCGCTACGCCACTGACCGCCCCTGGCTCCCCTTGTGTCCGCGGACCGGCAAGGGCACTGCAGCGGCCCGGTGCTGGGCCGCGGACCGGCGGTTGGGGACCCCTGTGTTAGTACATTGCCAGCTGCACTAAAGACACATTCAGAAATCACACTGGCACCAGGACAAGCCAGGACCTCCAAGGCATACTGGCTAAGCTCAGGCCATGTATCCAACTTGGAGACCCAAAACTTGAAGGCGGCAGATCCATCATGAAGCACACTGACAGGGGTGGAGAGGTATTGTGCCACCATGTCACGGTAACGTTGCCTCCCAGTGCATTGCACTGTCTGTGCTGATGGTGCCCGAACTGTTTGCGGGTTCAGAAACCGTTGGAACAGGTTGGGTATACTGAACGTGTCAGTAGCAGATGTACTGCTTCTGCTTCCGGCTTCTGAACAGATTCCGCTGGGCCCAGGACGCACTGAGGTGCCTGCTAGTGCACGCGCATCACTGCTATGCAGTGGAAAAGAGTACATGAGTGAATTAACCAGTGCATCTTGATGCTCCTGCATTTTACGCGCCCGGTTCAATGGTGTAATTACGCTTTGAAGACTGTCCCGGTAACGTGGATCTAAGAGGGTGGCCACCCAGTAGTCATTTGTGTGGAGAATATGAGCCACGCGTGGGTCGTTTCTCAGACATTGCAGCATAAAGTCACTCATGTGCTGAAGACTGCCAACTGGCCATGCATCGCTGTCACCAGCTGGAGGAATGTGCTCTGGCTGCTCTGCATCACCCCATCCACGCTCTATCTGGTGACTACTAGTAGAGCGCTGTGCACTTTCCTCCTCTGGCTCATCCTCATAGTCCTCCACATCCTCCTCGCTTGCTGTGTCCTGCCTGGACCTTTGTGAGGCACCCACAGAGCTTTGTACCAACCGGGCCGATGAAGATTACCTGGTTGGTCCAAGTGTCTCATCATACTCCTCCTCCAGAGAAACCTCATCCCTTAGTCCTTTAAGTGATGATTCTATAAGGCATATAAGGGGAATAGTCAGGCTGAGTAGGGCAGCATCCGCGCTCACCTTCAGAGTGGAGTCCTCGAAGCACTTCAAAATGGTGCATATGTCCTTCATGGATGCCCACTCTGTGGTTGTAAAGTGGGAGGGCCGAGATGTATGTCGCCTACTTTACGCCTGCTGCAGCTGCAACTCCATAATTGCAGGATGCTGCTCACACAACCTCCGCAGCATATGCAAAGTCGAATTCCAACTGGTGGGGAGGTCAACAATGATGCAGTGCTCATGCAGGCCCAATCTGCGCTGCATGGCTGAAAGGCGCGATGCAGCCATGCTTGAACGCCGCAAATGAGAGCACTTGTATCTGACTTTGTGCAGCAGCTCCTCAAGGTCAGGATAGTTCCTAAGGAAACTCTGCACCACCAAGTTTAGGACATGGGCAAGGCATGTAATGTGAGTCAGACCACCTAGGCCCAGAGCCGCGACCAGGTTTTGGCCATTGTCACACACCACCATACCTGGCTGCAGGTTGAGTGGCGCAAGCCACATGTCGCTCTGGTCCTTGAGCGTGTTCCACAGCTCGGTTGCGGTGTGGCTAACATCACCCAGATAAACCAATTTCAACACGGCCTGTTGATGTTTGGCCGATGCAGTGCTGAAATCGGTTGTTGTGGTACGTCTGGGTGCAGGCGAGTCTGACGAGGAGTATGAGGAGGAGTCAATTTGTACGGAGGAGAGGCCTGCAATCCGTGGAGTTGGCAGGACTCGCGCACTTGCACTGTCTACTTCAGTTCCAGGCTCAACTACATTTACCCAATGGGCGGTGATGAAAATGTAGCGTCCCTGGCCATCCTGACTGGTCCACGCGTCGGTGGTCAGGTGGACCTTGCTACTAACTGCATTTTGTAGCGCATGCTTAATTTTACGCTCCACACGCTGTTGCAGGGTGGGGACGGCTTGCCGGCTGAAGTAGAAGCGGCTGAGAATGCTGTATTGTGGGATTGCAAACCCTAACATATCGATAAAGGCTGGCTTGCTCACCAGCCAGATTGGTAGCATTTCCACTGCAAGCAGTTTGGCAATGCGAGAATTCATGCCCTGTGCTCATGGGTGGTTTGCCGAGTACGGGCGACTTTTCTCCCACACCTGTGTGACAGATGGCTGCACACTGGATTGGGAGTGTGAGGATGCCAGCGATTGGGATGCTGATGCTGACGAAGTACAGACAGTGTGCCGCCGCACAACACTGCCTGCAGATGCACCCTGGTATTCTGGCAAGGAAGCGGGAGCAGCTGTTTGCAAGCTGGAGTAAGAGGTGGCCACTGTGGCTGAAGAGGTGGAAGGTGGGGAACCAGCTGCAGGTGGCGAATCATCTTGGGTGTGATGCTGCCACTCCACAGGGTGCCTCTTCCTGACATGCGTCAACATATTGGTGGTATTAAGGTTGCTGACGTTCTTCCCTCTCCGCACAGTTTGTCGACAAAGTTTGCATCTGACTACTGTAATGTCATCTGCAACTTGGTCGAAAAAGGCCCATGCACCACAACTCTTGGGCGCACCCCTTGTGTTCTTTAAAAGAGCCCAGCTCCTAACGGGTGCTGAAGTTGAGGGAGCCGACAACCAATTTTTCCCTCTTCCTCTCCCACGTGGACGGCCATGCTGCGCCACACCTGCAAGCTCTTCCTCTGAGCTATCCCCACTTGCTTGCTGCCCCTCAGCATGCCATGATGGGTCAAGGACCTCATCATCCAGTATACTTTCGTCACCAGAAACTGGCAGCTGAGTTTCATCATCATCTGCTGACTGGGGTCTGGTCACTGTGGGCACTGGCCCACCCTCCACTTCTTCCTCAGATGGACAAAGTGGTTGCGCATCTGTGCACACTACCTCTTCTTCAGCTGCAGGAGTGCTGTCTGGATGGCACACAGATTCCAAGCCAACAGATTCTGAGAAGAGGATTAAGGTTGGCTCCTGGCCCTCTGAATGTCTGGGCAATTTAGTGGGCAGTGAAGAAGCAGATGGGTGCTGCTCTTCAGTGGTCTGACCCGATGTGGTGGAGAGGTCCTGGGAGGATGCTGTGCTCATTGAGGTGGATTCCTCAGCTGCCATCCAACCAACAACGGTTTCTACTTGATCCCCTCTTCTTATCAGCCT
Source organism: Dendrobates tinctorius (assembly GCF_039654945.1). Taxonomy (NCBI): domain Eukaryota; kingdom Metazoa; phylum Chordata; class Amphibia; order Anura; family Dendrobatidae; genus Dendrobates; species Dendrobates tinctorius. Next base: position 38,102,791 of record NW_027361703.1, on the reverse strand, counting down.
ATAGCCCTGCGCTCCTAACAAGCTGCGAATAAATGACTGCTGCCGGGTGAAAGTAGGTGCTGAGTGACTTGGGCCTGCTGCTTGCTCTGGATGTGCACCATGTCTAGCTGCTGATGCACCTCTTCCGCGGCCGCCGCGGGGACGTCCCTTACTCCCTGCCTTCTTCATCTCTATCGATGGATTCAGAATGGCAAGAAAGTAATTATTAGGAATTAGTGTGCTTATTCCTGTAGGACTACAAACAGGTATAAGAAACACTAATGGCACTGTATTATGATGGTGTGTCTGCTACACTTTATTTGAATCTAGTGTGGCCTACACAAAGAGTAACGTGTGTTTGTGGTATTGGTGTACACGTTACGGTCGGATGTCACAGCGCAGTAAATGACACTGCTGTGATACAAAAAAAAAGGATTCTCCTGGACTGGGCCAGGTGCTGTGTGGCACCAGCCACAGAGGTTGTTTGGGTCTCTCACAGCACAATCCCTATATAGTGTTTAACTTTTAGGAAAAAATAGGGGAAGGGGATTTAAGGGATGAAAAGAAAAGGCAGTGAGACACACACCACACAGTACTGCAGCAAGAGGAGCTGCAGTGAATGTGCTCTGCATTGTCTCACTAAGCACCTCACTGAGAGCCTGCACAGCACAAAAAATGAAACTGAGCGGGGTCAGTGAGGAAAAAGACTGCTTCTGTAACACACAGGGGCTGCTACAGTCACTGAAAAACAATTTGTATCGCTATAAGATCCGAGATCTCTCCCTATCTCCAACAGTAACCTATCCCTATCTGCTTTCACAGTAGAGTGAGGCTAAAATGGCAGGCGCAGCCTTTTATACTGCCTCATCACACCATTCTGCCAATCGCAGTGCAGCCCCAGGTTTGCAAGTCCTACCATGCTTTGGGGAGTTACACATTGTTGTCAGCAATTCTTCAGCTCCTGATTGGCTCCACGGAGTGCTCAGAGGCTGAAGGATTATGGGATTTCCGATTTCCGATATGAAAAAAATATTGGAATCGGAAATTGGAATTCCGATATCGCAAATATCGGGCCGATTTCCGATATTTCAATATCGGAAAGCTCATCCCTAGTCATCACACAACACAGAACTAGACCCCAATCGGAGGTCAATAAAAAATTCACACTGCTTATCTAACGTTTGCAGATTATGTGAGATGGTTAGGTAATATGTATTTGCACTTTTCTATTTTGCTGAAATCATTTATGGATGTCTTGAGTGGTTATACCATGACCACATGGGTTTTCTTATGCTAGTGTGGGTTTAGCAATGTACTGTATATAGTATGTGTAACCTCCTCATGGCTGTATAGTGGGTAGTGGTGCCTATTTATGGTTTCCCACTTTTTAAAGCCTTGTCTGTTTTTTAACATTTTTACATGTTTTTCTATTGAAATAAAGATTATACAGTATGTCTCTTTTTGTAATCTTGGTTTCTGTGTACATGTTTTTTTCGGATTATAACCACGTAACTAGCTAAAATCTTGCTATTAACAGTGCCAGCATCAGGAGCAGCCTCTCTGCGCTGTTACAATGTAAAAATGGCACTAAAACAAGATGTGCGTTATTTATATGGAGAGGGACATGTGATTTCAGCAGCCAATGACACAAGCCATTGTGCCAGGACATTGTGGATGTTTCCTGTGCCCTGATTGGCTAGCCGCAATGTGCACACATAAAGTTAAAGGGAAAAATGACTGTTTACAAGAGCGCTGCACCTTTGAGCTCTGCAAACCCCCTCCCCTCATCAAACACGTGCCAAACGCTCATGATACACCACTATTATCGTTGCTATAGTGCTGCAAATACTTTTGTGGCAACACAAATATTTTCTCGCACTTTTACCGACTGTTACCAATTTTTACAGATTTTATAAAATTTTGCTCATGCTTCTGATCACGAATCTGATTATGCCATATTCGTGCCAAATTTATGTTTGGCGATCGTTTTCCGAACGAATTCGCTCATCTCTACTGCCACATCTGTTTTATACAGTTGGGATGGTGTTTTTAGGCTTCCAAGCTTCTCCATTTTTCCTCCAAAAGTAAAGATAGTCATTATGCCCAAAAAGTTAAATTTTAGTATTATCAGACCAAAGGACATGTCTCCAGAAATTAATGTCTTTGTTCCTGTGTGCATTTGCAAACATTATTCTGGCTTTTTTATGTTTCTGTTGAAGTAATGGCTTCTTCCTGGCAGAGTGGTCTTTCAGCCCTTGTTGATACAGTACTCTTTTCTCTGTGGATATTGACACAGTCTTACCAGCTTCTGCCAACATCTTTACAAGGTCTTTTGCTTTTGTCCTTGGGTTGATATACACATGTCAGACCAAAGCACGTTCATCTGTGGGACACAGAACCTGATTCCTTACTGAGCGGTATGATGGCTGGACATTCCCATCTTGTTTGTACTTGCATGTAATTGTTTGTACAGATGAATGAGGCACCTTCAGGTATCTTGAAATTGTACCCAAGGACGAGACAGAGTTGTGCAAGTCCCCAATTGTCTTCCTGATATCTTGACTGATTTCTTGAGACTTTCCCATGATGCTACACAAATAAGCAGTGTGCTTCAGGTGAGCATTAAAATACATCCACAAGCGTGTCTCTAATTAACTCAGATTTTGCAAAAAATTACCTAACAGAAGCTTCCAAACATATGACATCATGATATTGGCAGTCCAGAATTGTTTAAATGCATAGTAATCTTAGTGTATGTAAACTTTTGACATTGCAGTAAATACGAAAAATGCCTCAAAATATTCTCTCTCTCTCATTATTCTGGCATTTGGCAAATATTAATGGTTATGGTAATCCTAATTGACCTAACACGGGAAAGGTTTATTCTGATTTCATGTCAGATATTGAGAAAAACATGCATCTGTGGTTTTTATTTACTGTATGTAAATTTCTAGTTTTAAATGTGTATAATGTATAATAACAAAGTAATCTAAATTGTATAATTATTTTTTGTCCAGTTACAATTTATTTCATGTCTTCATTATTTCAATGTTTATCAATAAATTTACAATAATGTACCACAACTTTAAAATGAAAATGGGCATATATTGCAGAATCATAAAGTTTTCAGGAAAGTATAATTATAATTATCAGCTCGAGCCATAGTGCATTTCATCTCCCATGGTATTATAAATAAAATTGAACCCTTAGGTGTAGCTTTGTAGTTTCTCAGCAATATATTACAAGGTTTTAGTGCAGCAATTATGTGTTTCAAAACATGCATACAATACTTAAAGTGATGATTCTGTACTTCTAGCAGGGAATTTGACCCATTAATATACTGTAGCTGGGTTATGAAATCCGTCATTTCGTTATGATGAAAAATATGAGCACAAAGAGTTATTGTAATCCAGGCATCACCTTACCAACTAGTAGTTCACAATAAACAAGAAAATTAGATTAAATTCACATGCCTTATAGACTTAAGTGAAGCATTGTCTCTATTTTTGGGTACAAAAAGTGACCATAGGAAGCCAGTGAGCACATGCATTGCCAACTTGCATTCCACAAAAGTTGGGCTAGGGAAGTAGAACTAAGACAAGCAATGAGTAGTGATGAGACCGCGTGCTCGGCACGGCTCATTACTCGATTAAGCACTACGGTGTTACTGCTTGTAACTTGGCTGAATATCGGGTCTGCTCGAGTGCATTGCTCAAGTCCTTATCCCATATGTTTTGTGTCTGTTAGACAGCCAAACAACATGCTGACATTGTCTGTCATACACAGTTATGCTGTAGCTGTAACAACCCTGCCGGCATCATTGCATGGCCTCCATACCCCGCACACCAACTTACTCACTGCTCCAGGCCTTGTTGTGTGTTCTGTCTGCCGCCGGCTCCATGCTGTGTGCCTCTTGCTTCCTGTCTGCTCTCTGCATGCTTCCTAGCTGTGTGCATAGAGGGGCGGCCCCGGCACTCTGTCGTTCTTATGAAATCAGGGTGCACCTGTCTAATGTGTCCCTGGCAAATCAACAAGAGGCCTCTAGCATTTAGGGCAGCTCCAACCAGTGGTAGCGACACCTGCCAGTGTCTCTGCTGTGCCCACCAGCCAGTGTTTCAGCCGTGCCTGCCTACCTGTGTCTCAGCCATGCCCGCCTGCCTGTGTCTCAGCCATACCCGCCTGCCTGTGTCTCAGCTGTGCCCGCCTGCCTGTGTCTCAGCTGTGCCTGCCTTCCTGTGTCTCAGCCATGCCCACCTGCCTGTGTCTCAGCCATGCCTGCCGTGCTCACCTGCCTGTCAGTCGCACTTGCCCTAGTGTTCTATTCCCCAGTGGGATCAGCAGCCACAGACGGACACCACCCTGGAGTGGCACCTAGCAGTTACATGCCGCACAAGCCTGACCTCACCATCAGAGGCTCCAGTGAAGACCGAGGTAGCTGCATTAGTTACGTCCCATCTAGGGTAGTCTGGTTTGTGGCACAGAGGGTCCACAACCCCCTCGCTCGAGCCAATCTGCCAAGGCACGAGCATGACTGTAGCCATGTTGACTACTGGCATTACTGTGAATGGCTGACCATATCACATCATCAGGCCTAAGTTCCAGGGACATGGTGCTCGGCCCACTGTCCTCTGAAATCAGAGGATTAAATATCCACTGCTTCCCCAGCCCATCTCTTGGCATCGATAGATGGGCGGGGAAAACACTGAATATTCATTAAGCATCTACTTCTGCTTAAGAGGCAGATGAGTTATTTAAAAACAAATAAACTCACATAAAAGTCCTTTATTTAAAAAAAAAAAACACTCCCTGACTACTCTTCTCATATGCCCATTTATTAGAAAGTAAAGGTTCTGCACAGGTCTGCTATCATCCACAGCACTACTATTACCGCAGAGAACGAAGCTTGATATGCTGTAGCAGCCGCTGCCAGTTCTCATGCTGAAGGTAGAAAAAGAGTCAGACTCTGTGATGAGCTGTGATGTCAGGAAGATTAACGCCAGTGAAAGACGCTATTTGAGGCTCCTTTCATATATACATATTTTGTGTCTGTATGCGGTCCATTTTTTAAGAACTGCAAGTATGGACACATGCACAATCATTGTGTTCAATGGTGAAGTGCACATGTCATGTATCATCAGCGTGACACAGACCAGCACCTGGAAAAAGCAGTAGAGTTTGCGTTGTTCCCAGGCGCGGCTGCTGTATATAGCTCTGATCATTGTCGCCTGGTCTCACTGTGATCAGTGCTACTAGTTGACAATGATGGGAGTTGTATTCAGCATCCATTGTGTACACCATCTGGGGGTAAGCCCACGGCTGGGGGATGATGTTACTAGTCTTGGAAAGAAGATAATGTCCAAAAATTCCCAGGCTATTAATAATAGCTCATAGCTATTTGCTTAGCCTTTACTGATTAGTTTAAGGGGGACCCCCAAAAAATGACATAAGGTTCCCCTAAAAATTCTAACCTGCAAAGGTAAACAGACAGCTACGGGATGATATTAATAGCCTGAGAAAGAGTTGGGGATATTGCACCCCCTCTCAGACTACCAACCTCAGCCTGCAGATGCCTCAGAAATGGCGCATCCATAAGATGCACCAAAAGTTGTCCTTAGCCTCGTTCTTCCCACTTTCCCTTGAGGGTTGGCAAGTGGGGTAGTAGGGTTGAGGTTGATGTCAGCTTTGTATTGTAAGCTGACATCAAGCCCAGCAGTTAGTAAAAGAAACGCATCTATAAGAATAGTATATAAGTTCTGGAATTATCACACAGCAAAAATAAAATGCTTCATTTGAAATAAATCCTCCTGAACCTCTTTTTCTAATTTATTACTGTAAAAACTAAAAAAAATTCCTCACCTATTCGACAAGAAGATAACCCATTTGTCCCATGATTTAATCGATCTCTGCTACATCTGGATATCTTGATGATTGATGGCATGATGCAACCATTCACCTTGAAATCCTGGAGACACTGAGCTGAGCTTGGGTCGACATCATACAGGTTACCGCTGGTTCCTGACAGCTGTTCCCATGCTCAGTTCACTGTGAACCAGGCGATGAACTGGGGTAATCTTCATGACGTTACCGCTAGCACCTTGAGAATTTTCTTATTGTGATAGCGGTGATCTCATTGAGGTGACCACAGTTTACTGGGCTGCTCACAGTGTAATGAGCATGGGAACAGCTGACCGGTGGTAACCTCTATGACAGCCCACATCTGCTGTCACTGATAACAGCTGGCAGATATTTTATGGCCGCTGACATCAAGCTCTCAGGTTAGTAATGGCGAGGTCTATAAGATGCCAGTGTTATTCTGGTTTTATTTTTACAGTTCTCATTATATGGTAAAATAGGGTTTTAGCTGAGTATAGGCAGTGATTACACACCGTTTATATTTCTTTCAACTGCAACAGCAGCCCTTATTAGGGCTAAATATAAATCAATTTTCATACTGCTGTTGGCAGCACTTAAGGAGAGATTGTGCTGGAAAGGATAGTGTAGGACAAGATAGGATCAACTGCACATCCTTTCTGCTGCAACTCATAGCACAAGCCCTTCTCATGGATAATAATATCCTTTTTGCTCATAATCCTGCAAATTGTTCTGAGCAGGGAAATAATATATGACATTTATTCTGCGCCAGTTGTGTATCAAAAGATTGCCAGACCAGCAACCAGCCAGATTTGGTTGGCTGCAATCTGAGGTGTGCAAATTTTCCAGCGATAGCAATCCTGCAATGTTCTTTCAGCAGGGAAATATTATACGTTCGGCACTATTTGCACAAATAATATGCTCTTCAGGCTATTTGTTAATCGGCAAGTAAGGCTACTTTCACACATCAGGTTTTCGGCGTCAGGCGCGATCCGGCGTCGTGCCGGAACGCCGGATCCGGCAAATGGTTCGTAAAACCGGATGTGACGGATCCGGTTTTCTGCCGTATCCGTCTTTTTCTTGACAGACAAAACCGGATCCGTCTCATCCGGTTCATCCGTTTTTCTATCCGTTTTTCGACGGATTACGCCGGATCCGGTTTTTAAAATTGACCCTTGTGGCCTTCCGAACGGGATTGGCTACTGGAAAACTATATATAGCATGTTCCTACAGCCCTTCTTTGACAGGTTGTAGAGGAGAAAGTGCAGGTTGGAGAGAAGAGCAAGTTACTGGCGAAGATGGATGTTGTCATTGGAAATATTTTGAAGAATTTGGCGGATTTTATAGCGGAGGCGAATCGTTTGAGGGTGATTGTTCTGGAGAAGGAGAGAGCGAGACAGCAGCGCATCAGGCATCGTAGACGACGTTTGTGGATCCACCCCATCACAGCCAAGAGAATGACGCGTGGGGTCTATTCTACACTCTGCATGGACCTTCGACGAAACCCGGATAAATTTTTTGGATATGTTAGGATGAAAATGGAGAATTTTGATTACTTGGTGGAGCGCATTGCACACCTCATAAGAAAAGCGGACACCTATTGCCGCTTCTCTGTTTCACCCGCAGAGCGTCTGATGGTGACTTTAAGGTAAGCCACATTTATTGGATATGCTCGCATCAGAGCACACTTTCACTGCAATCTTGTTGGTGGTAGTTTGTATCTCCAAGTGTTATAGGTCAGTTTTGGTATGTAATGCTGTGATTTAAAACTAATTTATTGTTTTTTAATTCCCCACAAATTTCTTGCAACTGGAGAATCCCTTTCGTCACTGCATTTCCAGTACAGACTCGGGATTTCCACCATATCTGGAATTGTGAAGTACACATGCCGTGCACTGTGGGACTCCTTAGCTGAAGAGTTTTTACCAGAGCCCACAACAGAGAGGTGGATTGAAATTGCTGACAAGTTTCAACAGATATGACAGTTTCCAAACTGCTTGGGCGCTGTGGACGGGAAACATATCCGCATTGTAAAGCCAGCTGGATCGGGATCGGAATATTTCAATTACAAGAAATATTTTTCAATTGTCCTCATGGCCATCGCTGACGCGGAATACAAATTTATTGCGGTTGATATTGGGGCCTATGGCCGCTCCAATGACTCTCAAGTTTTCAAACTGTCTGCCATGGGGCGTAAACTGTATGGAAACACCTTCCAGTTCCCACCACCTAGACCGCTGCCGCAAACATCTGGTCCACCTATGCCATTTGTCTGTGTAGGGGATGAAGCCTTCCAGCTGTCAGAACACCTTTTGAAACCGTACTCTAGCAGAGGATTGACAAGACCAAAACGCATTTTTAATTACCGCCTCACAAGAGCAAGAAGAATGGTTGAATGTACCTTTGGTATTCTGACAGCCAAATGGCGGGTCCTATTGACTGCGATCAACCTCAAGACAGATACTGTGGACGAGGTGATCAAAGCGTGCGTGGTACTCCACAATTTTGTTATCTGCAAGGAACCCATTTCCATTGAGGACACCTCTGAAGAAACCACCTTGCAAGATTACCATGACATTACCACTAGAAGTTCTGTGACGGTTTCAGTAATGAGGGACAATTTTGCACTATACTTTATGTCACCTCAAGGCAGAGTACACTGGCAGGATGACAGAGTGTGAAAGATTTGTGCCCAACCAAACTTGTGTACCTTCTGTACCAACAGTATATACCTTTGCCAACCAAAGTTGGCTATCTTGTCATGGTCTCTATTTTTAGCTTTAGGCCACAGGTGTGTACCTGGTTGTGTTTTATGCAAAGTATTTCACCTTTTAACAAAAGTTGTGTACATTGTTAGGAAATCACCAACAATAAACACAACTTTTTAGGTGAAATACTTTGCTTCAAACACAACCAGGAACACAACTGTGGCAAAAAGCTAAAATTTACCCACAGTTATATACCTAGTTTTGAATACCATTTCATCTTTTAAATACCCTGTATTTAACCTTTTTCGCCGCAGAAAGAAATGACAGACAACCAGTGTAAAATAATTTAACTTTTATTGAAAAATTTTTTTTTAGTAAACTTTTTTAAAATTTTAATAAACTTGTTTAATAAAGCTTTGAAACTATAAAACTGAAACCATAAAACTGGTCATTTTTATTTAAATACACACATTATAAATCTGTGTAGTGTGTGGTGGAAATACTGCTGTAGGGGCTGCAGGACACTTCGACACTGGGAGTGTGGAGAGAGGACTGGGATCGTGGTGGGGAAGGAACAGTTAGAGGTGAAGGTGTGGAAAAAACTACAGAATGGGTGGACATGTGGGAAGCAGAAGAGGTGGTGGGTGGTGGAGTGGAGGGTTGGGCAGGGACTGTAGGAGCAGATGATGTTGATGGCAAGTTGTATGGGGAAGGAGTTTGGTACGGGGCAGGTTGCTGGAAGTGGGGAGATGTCTGGTACGGGGCAGGTTGCTGGAAGTGGGGAGATGTCTGGTACGGGGCAGGTTGCTGGAAGTGGGGAGATGTCTGGTACTGGGGAGGTTGCTGGTACTGGGGAGTTTGCAGGTACTGGGGAGGTTGCTGGTACTGGGGAGGTTGCTGGTACTGGGGAGGTTGCTGGTACTGGGGAGGTTGCTGGTGCTGGGGAGGTTGCTGGTGCTGGGGAGGTTGCTGGTGCTGGGGAGGTGGATGGTGCTGGGGAGGTGGATGGTGCTGGGGAGGTGGATGGTATGTAATAGGAGGGGGAGGATGGAAAGTGGCTGGAGGGGGTGTAGATGTAATAGGAGGGGGGAGGATGGAAAGTGGCTGGAGGGGGTGTAGATGTAATAGGAGGGGGAGGATGGAAAGTGGCTGGAGGGGGTGCAGGTGGAGGAACTACTGTGGTGGGAGGAGGAGGTTGGGAGGTAACTTGCTGGAGAGCAGCGTGGCATGAATGCATTACATGCATCTGCTGGGCAGGAGAGAGCGTTTCCATGCGCTCCACAACAGACCTGAAAAAGGTGTGGTTTGGCGAAGATCTTGCTTCTGAATGCATGGTTTGCAAAAGTGTCTTCACCTCCAGAATGCTGGAGTTGATCTGCTGATAGCCTGCGGAGATTTGCTCTGACAAGACTTTTAGACAGTTCTGGAAAGATGCATTCAGATGCAAGAACTCTGGCGCATAAGTCTTTTCCTGACCCCTCTGCCGCTGCCGCCCAGTACCCGCAGGTGTACTAGAAGTGGCAGGGGCAGGAGGGGGGGGTAAAGGGAAAGCGATCTCCTCACCAGCAGCTTCATGTAATGTAGGCGGCCACGATGCTCCTGTGCTGGTGGATGGGACAGATGGGTCGAATGTGTGGGAAGGCTGGGAAGGTGCAGATGTACCGGGGCGGTCGAAGTGTCCCTCGGTGCCGGTCTCCTCAGGGATCGCCTCAGAAGGGTCCAATCGTGCAGGCTCCCGAGTGCTGCTCACCGTGCTGTGGAATAAAGAGAAAAAAAACAATTAAAATACTGACATGGTATGGCCCTGGCTGAAAAAAAAAAATTACATCTAACATTTTTTTTCACATGTGGTGTGTAATATTTACCTTCTAGTGACCATTGTTTCCTGGAGGAACGACAGGGCTTCTGCGTACTTGTACTTGCTCCTGCGTCCTCCAGATCCACTCGGGGCCCGCATCTCTTTATTGAACTCCTTCTTGAAACGATCCCTCACAGACCGCCACCGATTCACAATTCTGTTCCCTGAAACGAGAAAGGACAAAGTGGTTAGTATACAACATCAGTGTTTCCCAAACTCCAGTCCTCATGGTCCCCAGGGGTCATGTTTTCAGGATTTCCATAGTAAATAGAAATCCTGAACACATGATCCGTGGGGACCACGAGGACTGGAGTTCGGGAAACACTGGTTTACATCAAGCAACCGGTACTGTATATACTTACGCTCTTTAATCTGGGCCCGAACATCGAGGTCCTCCCAGCGGCCCACAAGGAGCGAACAGATTTCCTCCCAGAGTCGTCGGGTAACGATAAGGTCAGCGTGGCGGCGGTCAGCCATATTCCAGAGCGGCTCCCTTTCTCTGACGAGATCGATGAGGTGGTCCACATCGAGTCCTCCATCCTCACCGTCAGAGTCGGGAGCACGCTGTGAAGGCTGTTAAAGAAAAAGACAAAAATAACATAATTAGCCTCCACAAAAGAAATGAAATAAAAAGTGCAAAAAAACAAAGCAAAAATATTTATACTTACACGCTGGTGACCGCCGCGTTGCTGTCGCCGACGACCCTGGGAGGCACTGCGAGGACCTCTTGGCCGAGCACCAGATTGGGAAGACTAGAGAAGAAAACAAAAAATGTTATGTCTTTGGATGTAGGCATTTGTTTGCTGTGTGTGGTCTGCAGAACATTGTTTTCTATGTGTTGTGTGTAGTGTGATGTTGTGTTTCTGCGTTTGATGCAAAAAACTTACCAATTGTGAGCCCACTCCAGGTGTCTGTCCACCCCTTCCTTCTTCTTCTGGGAGCTCCTCTTCATCTTGTGAATCCTGTTTTGAAATAAAAGGCAATGAATAGACATATATTACAGAGATGATGGATTTTGGAAATAAAAACTTACCGTCAAACGCTGACGATGCGAGGGAGGGCTCCCAGAAGATGATGTGCTGTCTTCCTGGTGGCCACACTCCATGCCTGTGGGTGGTGTTACAGCTGCTGCCATTGCTGCTGCTGCTGCTGCATCTATTGGGCGGCTGTTGAATAAAGAGAAACAAAGGGCCAATGAATATCTTGATATTCAATAGCCCTAGTTTGGAGGAATGGGGGATTTGATAATTACCGTCTCTCATCTGCTGCTGGCCTCCCCTCCTCAGCATGTTCCATTTGCTGCTCCATTTGGGGTGGTGGTGGTGCTGATGGTGCTGCAGTGGTCTCCTGCCTTCTCCTGCTTCGCTTGGTTGCTTTCTTGGGTGGCATGTTGGGTGTGGCTGTGGGTCCCACTGTCTTGCTTTTATATATGTCTTGTGGGCAGAGCTACTGAGCATGCTCAGACCAAAAAAACCAGATCCGGCCACCGGATCCGGCTTTCGCCGGATCAGGCGCATTGCGGCGCTCATAGGCTTTCATTGTGTGAAAAAGCCGGACGTGCCGGATCCGGCGTGTCCGGCTTTTTCGCCGTACACAAAAAACGTTACAGTAGCCATTTTTTCCAGACGCCGGATCGCGACACATTGCCGGATCCGGCGAAAACCGGATGAAACGCATGGCCATACGGCGCGATCCGGCGCAAATGCAAGTCAATGGGGGGGAACCGGATCCGGCATTGCATTTCGCCGGATCCGGTTTCTGTCAAAAGCGCCGGATCGCGCCTGACGGCGAAAACCTGATGTGTGAAAGAGGCCTAATTTGGTACTCACCTTGGTATATTCAAGTGACCCGCCCAGCATGTTTGCCACTTTATTTGCAGCCAACTAACATGCTGAGCTGGCTTGCCAATCACCGTAAAGCTGGCGCTATCTTTGGTGTGGTATTACTGTGATTGGCTGGCCTTACAGATACATAGGGAATATTTAATCTCTGCCGGCTCCATCTTGCGCTTATTGCAGCCAGAAACAGAATAGGGAGAGCGTAGTGCGAGCGTAGGGAGAGTGAAAGGATTGTATAGTGAGATTTATTGATTCCAAAAAGCTCTACTGAAGGTGAAGATAACTTCTTTGTTAGGTGGAGAGATAGCATAGGAAGAGAAGAAAAGCCTACAGTGATATGCAAACGTGACTATTTACCTGTTATTTTTGTGAGTCTGCTGTTGCCATGTGTAATAAAACTGATATCTGACAAAAAATAGCCACACATTGCTAGATACAGTGAATTTGTACATAACACCTCTGTGAGGTTACTTGTGAAAAATAAATACAGGATTTTTTTTTCATACGTATAACGCATTCAATATGAGAAAGGGTGACGTTAAGGAATGTGGATGTGGTGGTGCCCACCAAGGCCGTGTGACAAATCAGAATGTGACTGTATCTCATTCTAGCTTCCTGTCAAAATTTGGTCAGTGCGCTACACCACTGATGAACCCAGACAATTGCTATGATGTTGTGGGTTGGATAGCAGATAAAGACTCCAGTGTGTTGACAAGCAGCACCACTAAAGGGCCCTTTACACACTAGCGATATCACTACATGTGATACTCACCTACGACCGATTCCCCCGCTGGCTATCGCTGATCGCACAAGATCGGCCTGGTCCATTTCTCGTTGTCGGCTTCCTGCTGGCACCGACGAGCGAGCCATGGACGCAGGCGGAAGACGGTCACACTCACCGCGTCTGACAGGTGAGTCCGACCGCCGACCGCTGCTGCATCGCTAGTGAGAGCTGCCTGTTTGACAGCTTTAATGATGCACCAGCGATCCTGACCAGGTCATATCGTGGTCTGGATTGCTGGTGCATCGCTAAATGTAACGGGGCCTTAAGTCTTCCACATGGTCCAGTCTCAGCAGCCAAGAGACTGGGCCTCTGAATCTTCAACCTGGTCCTCCTTCCTTTCACCATCAAGAGTCCCAGGAGACATATAACCCCAACATTGGCCACTCTGAGGAGCTATTTACATTCCCTTGTAATTTTTCAGGCCTCTCAACGTACACTATTAAAGAGGGTCATGAGGAGGTGGAGTGCAGTGATACCTAAACATTTGAGCACCCATGGCCAGGAGAAAGCCACATTGGGGAAGGACAATTCATGTCTGAAAAGGTGAAGGATAACCATGGCGCACAGTTGCGATCAGGTCAGCCTAAAATTGCAGCTTAGAAGGAGGATCAGATTGAAGAATTGGAAGACGACGTGGTTGATGATGACGACACTGTTCCAACCTGGCACGGTGGCAATTCTAGCGAACACAGAAGTGCAGAGAGGGATGGATCCGTAGCACAAAAACAGGCAAGTAAAGGTAGTGGCTTGACCAGAGTGAGAACTCAGTCAACTGTTCCACAGAGACCCCCACTCCGCTAGATAACAGGCCAGGGGTGCGTTGTTCCCTTGTATGGCAGTTTTTTCTGAAATTTCTTCAGACAAAGCAACTGTAATTTGCAGAATCTGCTAAACTATGCTAAGAAGAGGCAAGAACACTGCCAAATTGAGCCCCACCAGCATGCAAAAGCACATGGCAGTCAAGCACCCCAGCAGGTGGGCAGAATGCCTGGGTACAAAATCTGTGTTTGAGGGTCAAACCACTGCACCTTCGCCTGTGTTACGGCCTTCCCAGTCTTCTGTCCAGGAAGCAGGTGCTGATCTTTCCTGCCCATAACCTGCAGTTGTACAGACACAACAGTCAGAATCCACGTACAGTTCATTGTCCCAGAACAGTGCTCAGTTGTCCCTGCCCAAGACTTTTAACAGAAAGCAGAAAAATACACCCACCCACCCACAGGTCCAAAAAGCTAGACATTCACATTGCCAGATTGCTAGCCTGGAAATGTTGCCGTTTTGACTTGTGGAAACTGAGTCTTTCTGCGATCTCTTGGTGGTGGCAGCCCCACGGTACTTGATTCCTAGCCGCCACTATTTTTCCCGGTGTGAGGTCCCTGCATTTCATAAACACGTGTTACATAATATCAGCCATGCTCTTGCCAACGCAGTCACAGGGAAAGCCCACATAACCACAGACACGTGGACAAGTTCTTGTGGACAGGGACACTACATTTACCTGATGGCACACTGGGTGAACCTGGTGGAGTCTGGGACAGAGTCAGACACTGGGACATAACACATCTTAGGCTATATCCATACGGTCAGTAATCGGCAGCGCTTTGGTTGCAGCTCATGTCCTCTTCGTCCAAAGTGCTGTCGGCTTTTGAACGCAGGTGATTCTGCATGTGTTCATTGAACCATGTGGAATCACACATCCTATACATTGCACTGGTGATATTTATCTTGTGGAGACTCGCGTCTCTGCAAGATAAATAGACATGCTGCAGTCTGAAAAGACATGCCGCATGTCTGTCTCCACAGGGAAGCTGCGGGTGTCGGAGCACACATAGTGAGCATGGGATTTCTTGAAATCCCATCCACTATGCTGTAACATCTGGATGCTGTGGGTTGGATGCTGCAGATGTACGCAGCATCCAACCCACAGCGTTTACTGACCATGGTAACATACCCAAACCACTCTGGCTCATCTTCCATCTGGGTTTCAGTCTCCTCATATTGAAGTTTCTGTTTCTCCTCCTCATCCTCACCGGAATTAGCCTCCCCATCACTCCCCAGCTGGGAAGTCTGCAGCACTGCCTTGGAAAAGTGGCAGCATGCTCGACTGAAGCTCATCTATTTAGGTGATAAAGCTCACAATACACCCGAGCTGTTGAAAGGGCTAAAAGAACAGTGCCTCTCCTTGCTGAACCTCCAACCAGGTCTGGTTGTGTGCGATAATGGGTGTAACTTGATGTGTGTTTTAAAGCTCGGCAAGCTGGTACACATTTCATGCATGGGCAGATATACCGCCTGTGCAGCCTGTGTGGCTGCTCCAGGGCCCAAAGGCTCCAGGAGGCCCCTGCAGGGTGGCTAATAATGAGGGCAATCTGGCCTGTTTCTCTGGGCCTGAGGCTCTGGGGGCCCCTGACCAGATTGCCCTCATTTGCGGCAGGCAGGGAGCGATCCATGCAGCTCCACTGCCTA
Source organism: Dendrobates tinctorius (assembly GCF_039654945.1). Classification (NCBI taxonomy): domain Eukaryota; kingdom Metazoa; phylum Chordata; class Amphibia; order Anura; family Dendrobatidae; genus Dendrobates; species Dendrobates tinctorius. The sequence continues at coordinate 38,087,290 of NW_027361703.1, read as the reverse complement.
CAAGAGAAAATAGCAGCGGAGCTGCAGGGATCCATCCTGCTTCCTGCCTGGTGCCCGCACTTCCTGTCTCTGACACAGACAGCAGTGCCGCTGGATGAAATGATGTCATCATTCAGCGGCTGGCTATGCCAGAGAGAGGAAACAGGAGAGCATGCAGATAGATGAGAGGTGCTGTGTGTGTTGTTTTTTTTTTGTATGTACATGTGTTGTGTGTGTGTAGAGATGAGTGGTTGTGTGTGTGTGCGTGCATGCGTAGCGCTGTGGGGGAATGTGCAGAGAGGTGAATGGTGCTGTGTGTGTCTGTGTGTGTGTAGTTGGAGGAGAAGGCAATGATGGGGTGATGGGGAGAAGGCAATGATGGGATGATAGCGAGAAGGCAATAATGAGGTGATGGGGAGAAGGCAATAATGGGGCAATGGAAAAGGCAAAAATGGGGGTGATGGAGAAGGCAATGGTGGGGTGATGAGGAGAAGGCAATGATGGGGTGATGGGGAGAAGGCAATGATGGGGGTGATGGGGAGAAGGCAATGATGGGGATGATGGGGAGAAGGCAATAATGGGGTGATGGGGAAAAGGCAATGAAGAGGATGTGGTGGAGGAGGAAACGATGGAAGTGGTGGAATGGGCAAGGATGGGGATGTGGGGGAAAAGGCAATGATGGTGATGGGGAGAAAGGAATGATGGTGGTAGTGGAAAAGACAGTGATGGGATGCGGGGGGAGTGTTAGGCGTCGGGTTCCTGTCGCTGCACAGCGAGAATCCTGAGCCTTGCTTCTAGCGGTCCCCCATTCCTTCCCAGCCACAGAGGAGGCTGCTCAGCAGACTCATCAGTCCCGGTGCTCTGCCAAGACTAGCTCCATGGGTTTGGTTGCTGCTGCCACCTCTGGCCCAGCTATAGCCAGGGCCGGATTAAGGTTGGTGGGGGCCCCTGGGCAGAAAATCTGGTGGGGGCCCCCATATCATTAACATTTTAGCCATAACAGTAGAGCGCGAACTGTAGCACTTAGATGTACAATCTAATCTTATCCTCTTGTTCTGCCACATTTCCACCACCACCATCATTGCATTCTCACCCACCACCCCATCATTGCCCTCTCGACCATCACCCCATCATTGTCTTCTCCCCATCACTGCCTTCTCCATCACCCCATCACTGCTTTCTCCCCATCACTCCCATCATTGCCTGCTCCATCACCCCATCACTCCCATCATTGTCTGCTCCATCACCCCCATCATTGCCTGCTCCATCACGCCATCACTCCCATCATTGCCTTCTCCATCACCCCATCATTGCCTTCTCCATCACCCCATCACTGCCTTCCCCCATCACTCCCATCATTGCCTGCTCCATCACCCCATCATTGCCTGCTCCATCACCCCATCATTGCCTGCTCCATCACTCCCATCATTGCCTGCTCCATCACCCCATCATTGCCTGCTCCATCACCCCATCATTGCCTGCTCCATCACCCCCATCATTGTCTGCTCCATCACACCATCATTGTCTGCTCCATCACCCCATAATTGCCTGCTCCATCACCCCATCACTCCCATCATTGCCTTCTCCATCACCCCATCACTGCGTTCTCCATCACCCCATCACTGCCTTCCCCCATCACTCCCATCATTGCCTGCTCCATCACCCCCATCATTGGCTGCTCCATCACCCCATCACTGCCTGCTCCATCACCCCATCACTGCCTGCTCCATCACCCCATCACTGCCTGCTCCATCACCCCCATCACTGCCTGCTCCATCACCCCCATCATTGCCTGCTCCATCACCCCATAACTCCCATCATTGTCTGCTCCATCACCCCATCACTGCCTGCTCCATCACTCCCATCATTGTCTGCTCCATCACCCCATCATTGCCTGCTCCATCACCCCATCACTCCCCTCATTGCCTGCTCCATCACCCCATCACTGCCTTCTCCATCACCCCCATCATTGTCTGCTCCATCACCCCATCACTGCCTGCTCCATCACCCCCATCATTGCCTGCTCCATCACCCCATCACTGCCTTCTCCATCACCCCCATCATTGTCTGCTCCATCACCCCATCACTGCCTGCTCCATCACCCCATCACTGCCTGCTCCATCACCCGGCCCCATCACTGCCTGCTCCATCACCCCCATCATTGCCTGCTCCTTCACCCCATCACTGCCTTCTAGACCATCACTCCCATGTCCCATCACTGCCTCTGCCTGCTCCATCATACACACAGATATACACACACACAGACACAGACATACATACATACATACATACACTGATACACACATACATACACACACAAGACACCACCTCTCTCCTCTCACCTGTCCTCCGCAGCATCGCCAGCGCTTCCTCCCTCACACAGCAGCGGCCGCTGAATGATGACGTGTGAAAACAGGAAGCGCGGCCTCCGGGCAGGAAGCAGGATGGACCCTTGCCGGCCGCTCCGTTCCTGCTATTCACTGACGGCGTCTAATATTTATCCTCGCGCTGCGTTGGCGGTCGCTGCCCAGTGGTGGGGGCCCCCTTAGAAGCTCTTGTGGTGGGGGCCCCGGGGCTGAAGCCCCGCCTGCCCCTCCTATAATCCGGCCCTGGCTATAGCAACGCATGCTGGTCAGCAGCGAGCTACTCCAGGGACTAAGTCCTCCTTTCAGTCCACTGAGCATGCCCGTGGGACGATCTGAAAGATCAGAAAGGTCAGGAAGGTCCCGGAAGGACGCAGCTATAAAAGGTTTGCATGGCCGCTCGGCCATGCACTAGTATAGACTGCATTACCAGACTATGAGCAGTGAGTGTTGTATGCAAATATGAATGTCTCTGGTGACTGACTCTTTTGAAACCCCTACCCTTGGTATGCATGTGTTGTGCAGCCTCGCCTGTTAAGCACCCAGGCTTAGGTGTAGGGAGAGGCAGAGTCTGAGACTGACATCAGTGTCCACTGGTGGCTCTGCACGCCACAGTGCACGTGCTCGACACTCCACCATAGTCAGCATCTATAGTGGCGTCCGCAGGTGCGACGCCGAGCGCTCAGTAGGTCTAGGGGTACTCAGACCTCGTGTCCTTGGGGCTGAGTTCTGTGACCACATACTCTGCGCTCTCTTGCTGAGTGCTGTGATTTTAACAGGCTCCGGCGTTTATGTTCAGAGGTGGCGTGGCTCTGTGTCGTAACAGAGTTCGCTTCTGTTCACACTGGGTGACGTTAACCCACGTGTGACCTCTTGTGTACCGCTTTATATTTCCTCCATTATTAAGCAGCAGTTTACCACCCCTACATGGTGGACCCCAGGCTGCGAACGCACCTTGCTATTATTTTACTATTTGGTGCATTCCGGCAGCCCTAATATTATACTAGCGCCAGGGTCTGGCTAGTAATGGCGGATGAACAACGACTGCAGTGATACATCCAGCAGCTGGAGGGCAGGCTGGCAGCTCTTGAGAACTTAACCTCAGCTGTGGATGTTACCGCAGTCGCTGTACAGGCAGCCACAGAGGCTGTCTCCCGTGTGTCTCCTGCCATCCCTGCCCCGACTTTGTCCCGCCTCCCATTGTCCGAAAGTTCTCGGGCGATAGTGCTTCTTATAGGGGTTTTGCGAGCCAGTGTACCATACAGCTGAAGCTGCTGGCTGCACGATTCCCCTCTGAGCGGGCTAAAGTGGGATTTGTTATTTCCCTCTTGTTGGGCAGGGCTCTGGAGTGGGCCACACTGCTGTGGGAGCGTGGTGATCATATGGTGCAGAGTGCCTCACGGTTCTTGGGCACTCTGAAGCAGGTCTTTTTGGGACCGCGAGTCACCCATGATACCACGTTCCAGCTGCTGGCGTTATCGCAGGGCTCGTCTCTGGTCAGCCATTATGCCATCCAGTTCTGGACGCTGGCTTCAGAGTTGGAGTGGTCACATAAGACCCTCATTTTGGTGTTCTGGAGAGGCCTGGCTGGCCATGTAAAGGATGCCCTGGCCACCAGGAAGTTTAACGCCACACTGGAGGAGCTTATAACCATCTCCACCCGCATAGACCTTCGTTTTTTGGAGCGAAGGTTGGAGCGGCACCAGTGTAGGCAGAGGTTTAGGTTGGCACCTAATTTTACTAAACCTCCGAAACCTCCTGATTGGGCGTCGAGCTCCAAGAGGCCATGGGGAATTCTTGCGCGGGATCCAGGTCCCGGTCAGCGCGAGCACCTGTGGTCTGTCACATTTTCCGGCAGTCTGGTCACCCTGCCAACAGGTACCCACAGCAGCCAGGAAAACGCTCACATCTAGTGGCTGTTGCAGGAGGCCTACTAGATACGGCAACATTTCCTTCCAAGTTGTCCTTTGAGGGTAGGCTTGAGTTTGGCTCTTCCACTCTGACGGTAGAGGATTGCGTGGATTCCGGGGCGGAGGGCAATTTCATGTTGTCTACCTTCGCCACACAATTCCTATGGTTTTACTACCTCAGCCAGTCACCATCAGAGTGGTGAATGGAGCGACACTACCCTCTCAGATCACCCACCAGACTACCCCACTGATACTCTCGCTGTCTCCTTCCCATCAGGAGACGCTATCTCTCCTTGTCATGCCCGAGAGTATCGACCTGATCCTCTGCCCCTGATATTGGAACTGTTTGATAGGATACGGGGAGCAAGAGTGTTTACTAAGCTTGATCTGCAGGGGGCTTACAACCTGATTTGCATCTGTGAGGGGGACGAATGGAAGACAGCTTTTAACACCAGAGATGGGCACTATGAATACCTGGTGATGCCCTTCGGGATCTGTAACGCTCCAGCTGTCTTCCATGACTTTGTAAATGACATCTTCCGGGGTATGCTCACCACCTCGGTTGTAGTCTATCTGGATGAAATCCTCATCTACTCTCCAAATATTGACTCTCACCGGAGAGATGTTTGCAAAGTTTTCGACCTCCTATGGGCAAACTCCCTCTACGCCAAGTTGGAGAAGTGTGTGTTTGAGCAGGAGTCCATGCCTTTCCTGGGCTATATCATCTCCGCCCAGGGATTCGCCAAGGATCCTGCCAAGCTAGAGACGGTGATGGACTGGCAGGAGCCCCATTCACTCAAAGCGATGCAGTGCTTTATGAGGTTCATAAATTATTACCGCCAATTCATCCCCCACTTCTCGACATTGGTAGCCCCCTTGGTGGCCCTCACCAAGAAGGGTGCAAATCCCAAGTTGTGGTTGGAACCTGTCTCCAAGGCCTTCTCCATTAAGTCCCATTTCGCTAGCGCTCCCATTCTACATCGCCCCGATGTAGATAACCCCTTCATTCTGGAAGTGGATGCCTCTTCTGTCGGTGCTGGAGCGGTCCTGCTTCAGAAGGACACGCAAGGTCGGAAGCACCCATGCTTCTTTTTCTCAAGACCTTCACACCGGTGGAGAGGAATTATTCCATCGGGGACAGGGAGTTGCTAGCGATAAAGTTGGCCTTCTCGGAGTGGAGATACCTCCTGGAGGGGGCTCGCCACCCTTTCCAGGTGTTCAACGACCATAAGAACTTGGTGTATTTGCAAACAGCCCAGCGGCTAAATTCTCGCCAGGCCAGATGGTTCTTGTTCTTCTCCCGGTTCCACTTCACCCTCCGTTTTCTCTCCAGGGAGAAGAACGTCTGGGCCGATGCTCTCTCCCGCTCCGTGGTGTCATCGGAGGAAGAGAAGAAGGAGCCTCGGCTGATAGTCCCATCCGAGAGCCTGAGGACTGTGGCTCCAGTCGCCCATGAGTCAGTATCTCCGGGCAAGACATTTGTCCCTGCCCGTCTGCAACCAGAGGTCCTCTCTTGGGCTCATTCATCCAGGGTGGGTGGACATTTCGGAACAAAATGGACCTCTGAGCTTCTGGCGAGGACGTACTGGTGGCCGCATATGGCCCGTGACATCAGGGAGTATATTCAGGCGTGCATCTCTTGTGCCCAGAATAGGTCCTCTCGGCAGCGGCCCGCTGGGCTACTTTACCCCCTGCCGGTAGCGGACAGGCCCTGGGAGATGGTCGGTATGGACTTTGTGGTGGAGCTACCCAAGTCCAGTGGCAGCACGGTCATTTGGGTTGTCACCGACCATTTCTCCAAGATGGTGCACCTGGTACCTCTCTCCCAGTTACCTTCTGCACGGGGCCTGGCAGCGTTGTTCATTAAGCATGTTTTCCACCTGCACGGCATGCCGGACAGGATCGTCAGTGACCGGGGTCCCCAGTTTGCGTCTCGGGTCTGGAAATAGCTCTGTAGCCTGCTCAGCATTGAGCTAAATCTCTCCTCGGCCTATCATCCCGTGATGAACGGGTTGGTAGAGAGAGCCAACCAGACCCTGATCACTTATCTATGACATTTTGTCTCGGTCAGGCAGGATGACTGGGCATCCTTGCTGCCGTGGGCAGAGTTCGCTTTGAACAATGCTGTGGCCGACTCCACCGGTCAGACCCCATTCCTCCTAAATTATGGCCAGCATCCGCACGTCCCTGTGCCCATGCCCGTGTCATACACCGATTCCAGGGTGGCAGACAGGGCGGTGTAGGCACTTGACATTTGGGATCGCACTCAGGATGCTATTCGGGCCTCCAAGGAGAGAATGAGGGCATCCACCGACACGCAGCGGCGCCCCGCTCCGACCTTTGCTCCAGGCGACTTGGTGTGGCTCTCTGCTCGTAACATCAGGCTGCAAGTCGAGTCCACAAAATTCGCACCTCGCTACATTGTCCCCTTCAATGTCCTTGAGCAGATCAACCCTGTGATCTACTGTCTGGCCCTTCCACCACATTTGGCTATCTCCGACACCTTCCATGTGTCCCTCCTTATGCCTGTCCGCATGTCCAGGTTCTCCAAGTCATCTGCCGGGACATCTGACCTGTCCTCGGACAAGTTTGAGATTAATGCCATCGTGGGATGCAAGGTGGTGTGTGGTAAAAAGTTTTATTTGGTGGACTGGAAGGGTCATGGTTCAGAGGTTCAGACCTGGGAGCGCTCCACTTCTCATTGCGGAATTTGAGCATAGCGAGGCTCAGAGAGGAGGGGGGTAATGTTAGGCGTCGGGTTCCTGTCGCTGCACAGCGTGAATCCCGAGCCTTGCTTCCGGTGGTCCCCCATTCCTCTCCAGCTGCAGAGGAGGCTGCTCAGCAGACTCGTCGGTCCCGGCGCTCCGCCCAGACTAGCTCCGTGGGTTTGGTTGCTGCTGCCACCTCTGGCCCAGCTATAGCAATGCATGCTGGTCAGCAGCGAGCTAATCCAAGGACTAAGTCCTCCTTTCTGTTCACTGAGCATTCCTGTGGGACGATCTCTCATTGGAGATCGGAGGTCATATGCTCAGGTCCTTCTCCAGCTCGGATTGGACCATCAGAAAGGTCAGGAAGGTCCCGGAAGGACGCGGCTATAAAAGGTTCGCATGGCCGCTCGGCCATGCGCTAGTATAGACTGCATTACCAGACTATGAGGAGTGAGTGTTGTATGCAAGTATGAATGTCTCTGGTGACTGACTCATTTGAAACCCCTACCCTTGGTACACATGTGTTGTGCAGCCTCGCCTGCTAAGCGCCCAGGCTTAGGTGTAGGTAGAGGCAGAGTCTGAGACTGACATCAGTGTCCACCGGTGGCTTTGCACGCTACGGTGCATGTGCTCAACACTCCACCATAGTCAGCATCTATAGTGGCGTCCGCAGGTGCGATGCCGCGTGCACAGTAGGTCTAGAGGGACTCAGACCTCGTGTCCTTGGGGCTGAGTTCTGTGACCTCATACTGTGCGCTCTCTTGCCGAGTACTGTGAATTTAACAGGCTCTGGCATTTATTTTCAGCGGTGGCGCGGCTCTGTGTCGGAACAGAGTTTGCTTCTGTTCACACTGGGTGATGTTAACCCACGTGTGACCTCTTGTATACCGCTTTATACTTCCGCCATTACTAAGCAGCAGTTTACCACCCCTGAACGGTGGACCCTGGGCTGCGAATGCACCGTACTATTTTATTATTTGGTGCATTCTGCCAGCCCTAACAGGGAGAAGGACAATGAGGGGTGTGGGGGATTGGGATGGGAGGAAGGGGGAATTATAATGGATTTAGGAACTGGGGGAAGTGGAGTAAATCATTATCATCGCTTATTATATCTAACACAGTCCCTCAGCATATAGTGTACGTACTTATTATGTATAACACAGTCCCTTAGTATATAGTGTACTCACTAATTCTGTATAACACCATCCTTAGTTACATAGTTTCCTCTTTTATTATGTATAACACCTGTTCATTAATACATACCATCCTCTCTAGTTATATATGATACCGTCCCTTATTATATAGCTTCCTCTGCTGTTATGTACAGTGCTTTCTCTCACATAGCATATTCTTGTTAATTTTGTTATTCACAGCGTCCTCTTTTATTACATAGTCCCCTCTCTTTTTAGATATAGATTGAGTGCTGATGGAGCAGCCGGTGACCAGGCGACCAGTCCATCAGCTCCTCCATTAGAAAGGAAGCTTTCCCATGCTCCATCAGCCATCATTGCATTATACAGCTAACAACACATGACGTTATGTAATAAAACACAGGGCTCTATATAATCCAATATGTAAGGGACAGTACTGTACATAACAAGAGAGGGCACTGTATAAGGGACAGCAATATACATAATAAAGGAGACTATGTAATATATATACATGTATGTGTGTCCAGCATGGATGGCCTGAAGAGGATGAGGAGGAGGCGATTTGTCGTGAGGAGGAGAGGATGGTTAGTGTTCTACCTGATGAGGATATTGAACGTTTGACTCTTTTTAGTCTACCACACATGCACAGTTCATGTCCAGATGCCTTTCCCAAGACCCTCATGTGAAACACATTTTGTGCAGCATGAAATACTGGCTGTGCAACTTTTTTGACCCACAGTACAAGGACAAATTTCCTTCTCTCATGTCAGCGGCAGATATGCCAATTTCAGTGCATTCATGCCAGAGGGTCATTGTGGGAGACTTGCTAAAAAGATTACCCTCAGACAACACTGCTGGCAGAGATATCGGCTCTTTTTACCCACAAGGATTACAGAGGAGGGCCACACGCACCAGGTGCAATTCGGGGGGGGGAATGGCCACCAACTGGCAAGGGCTATCTGTGGGTGTAACTATGTAACTATGAAAAGGAGGGAGAAGTTGACCAAGATGGTGACGGACTAATTAAGTGACCATAATAGCATCCTTCCTGATTCTTCAGTGCTCTTTAACTATTAGTTGTTCAAGCTGCACACTTGGCTCAACCACTCCTTTTACACCTTGGAGGTGCTGCCATGCCGCAAGTGCTTTTAGCTCTGCAAGTGCAATCATAACAGATAGGTGCACACGGCTGTCAAAGGAAAATACTGAGAGGCTGACTCTTCTAAAATTGAACAAGGGCTGGATTTCCTCAGACTTTGTAAGCCATATGGATGAAATCAATGTGACATAAATGCAGTCCAAAATTTTTTTTTTTTTTGGAAGTTGTCTTAACGTTTATCTCTTACCATCCAAACCCAATTTGTTCAGGAAATCACCTCCTCCTACTTCTGCTGCTTCTGCAACAAGTACTTAGAGGTCATCTATGTATACTCCACATGGGTAATGTTTTTCACTTTTTGAAAACTTTGCAAAAACCCCCTATCTCTACATCTTGTAACAGATGTAAAATGTATTGTGAGGTCCCCATCATGGCCTCTTTCAGCTTTTTTTGATACAGACCCTTTGAGTAATTTTTTGAAACCTTTGCACATTGTGCAATGGTGAAATTTGGACTCTCTATCTCTACCTCTTTTAATAATTGCAAAATGTATTGTGAGGTCCTCAGCACGGTCTCTTTCAGCATGTATCTGGTAGACTTATGTTGATTTTTGGGTCTGCACTTGGACATTTTGGAACATCAATGCATTAATATGCTCCACACACTTCTTCAGATTTCATCCTTATACACAATAATAATATGAGTAATGAACCAGGCTCAATATACAGTATATGCTGCTAGTTCGAAAATATTACCCCCACAATACAGTACCTCTGTTAGCATGTGCCATATACTGCTCATACATGCAGTACCCCAGTAGTTGTGTGGAATGCCTGTGTATAAAATATGTGTCTGAGGGTGAAACCACTGGCCCTTCTCCTGTGTTACGGCCTTCCTAATCTGCAATTTGCTGTCCAGGAAGCCGTCGCTGATGCCTCCAGCCTGCAGTTGCACAGACTCAACAGTCAGCAACCATGTCCAGTTTATTGTCCCAGTGCAGCATTCAGTTGTCCCTTATCAGCATATATGTCTGTTCACACATTGTTAGTTAGATAGGGCAATTATGCAAATTGTCTCTTCAGAGAGGAAGAGGACTAGAACTCTAGTGCCACCTATTGGAGGTAGCAATCCTAAAAGTCAATGTTGACCCTTTAACGAGCCTAGTTACATGACTTAGGATAAAAGCCAAGCCAGAATCTCCATTTGCAGACACTGTGTTTCGGGGTACTGCCCCTCATCAGTGCAAAGTGGGAGAAGATCTGGTTTGGCTGTGAGAGAGGCGTCTGACCGATATCCAAGAAGTATCATTTCTCCTTGCGGAGAATGACATGCTAAGCATGTCGAGGTGAGGAGACTTAAAGCCGCAATGCTCCTCTGGGAAATATGCTAATTATGCAAATTGTCTCTTCAGAGAGGAAGAGGACTAGAACTCTAGTTAACTCTAGTTAGATAGGGCATACATATTCGTTAGTACTTTACATTGTCCAGTGCTGGACAAAGACCATTGCTGACTTTTCCAGCCTCCTAAAAGAGACTTGTGTCTCTTTATTAAACTGTAGCTTTACTTAAATTTTCTAAATTTGGGTCCTAGAAAATGGTGGTGGGGTATTGCCCTGGTTCTGTATATTTTAAGCACGTCTAAGAGACTGGGTTAATACTCTCCACAGACCTATTCAGGCCGCAGTCTTACACATATTGTAACATGGTCATTGCCACGCTAAGGCCTTTACTTGAGCTCTCTAGCACTGCCTGTCACTTGAATAATACACTCCACAGACACCATCAATCTCTGGAACATATCCTGTAATTACTCCATTTTTACTTAAAACCATGCAAAAGATACATTCTGCCTGGTTGTGTAGTTTCCAGAAGAAGTGCATAGGCTTGTGCACTCCTGTCTCTTCACCTTGAGGAGGCTGCTTCCAAATAAAATGAGGCTTGCGCATTTCCTGACATGGGTTTCAGGCCTGACAGACTGACCACAATACAGGCCCTCCCTTGCACACACTGAATTCAGAATTTTATTCTAATGCCTTTGGTGTCTGGTAGAATCCAATTTACTGACATTGATCATACAGCTCCCCCAACTGCTGTATTATATTCACCTTACAGCGGCTTCACCCACTATGACAGTGGCTCCATTGGGACCCGGTGGCCAAAACAAACATTTGAGCTCACAACACTCAGGTTTCATGGAATACGGAAAGTATTTACACCCCTTTAAATTGATCACTCTTTGTTTCATTGCAGCCATTTGGTAAATTCAAAAAGGTTCATTTTTTTTTCATTAATGTACACTTAATGTACACTCTGCAACCCATCTTGACTGTTTCTTAATCTTTATTTTCAGTTTTGTGTAGATGATATGCTTGTGTCCTAAGGTGGGGTTCTTGTATGTGGTGCTCTGATTAGGTATTCATAATGCAGACTGCTGACAGGCCACTGATCCATCAGTGACCTGCCAACTACGGTAGTTTACATAATGAATACCATCACATACTGAAAAAAAACACTTCTGCAGGCAGGTGCCGACCGTGGCACCTGCGCTGCCGCAAAATCACATGGTTACTATGCACTTAGTCTCTTTTGCAGATTTACTTGAGTGAGGAAAGAAAAGTAATTTTGAAAATGGCTCCGACCGTGCCTGCGCAGTAGCACATAACAGTTTGTATAGAGATCCAATAGCTGCTGTTAGGTAGGTGCTGGCTGCGCCATCTTGCTGGAGAAGAAAAAAAAATGCACAACATAGAAAAAGATTTTCCAGCGTCTCCAGGAGATAAAATAACAATTGCTTTATTGAAAATATAAAATCTTCTTACCATCAAGTAAAAACAACATAAAGAGGCATATGGAGGGGAGCACTTTCCTACGCGTTTCACCCTGAAAGGGCTTAATCATGGAATAAGGAGTGAAGAGGGGTGAGCAGAAAATTTCCTTTTGTGCAAGAAAAAAAAATGTCCTCCACCAAGATGGCACCGCCCACGCATGCGCAATAGCAGCTGTCGGCGATCTCTTATTTGCCATAAATGCACAGCCTCATTACACCACCCTCCCTCCTGTCCTACCTTCCCGGTGTCTAGCTTCCCTTTATCAGGTTGTCTAATTCTTGGCGTGCAGTAGCTTCCACTCCTTATTTGGAGGTCTTATCCCCTGTCTTTTTAAGTGATATTAATTCTGCATATCAATAAAAACATATTGTTTTATTTCTAAAATGTTTGGAATCTCGCGTCCTAACAGTCGTTTTTTATCCACCGCCTGTCTTTAGTGTTTCTAATGAACTTGTGAAGTGCCTAACACCTATTCTTGTATGGACTTATGATTTTGATCACATTTCCATTTGTAGATTCTGGCCTCTTGCCCTGCCCATTTCAAGTGGGACATGAGGAGATCACATGTAGCGATGCCCAAATATTTCAGCAGCCACAGTCACAAGAAGGTGACAGTGGGAAAATGCAATTAATGTCACAAAAGGTGACTGATATTCAGACACAATTCCCAATAACTGATGTTGTTAAGTCATCAAGTCAGGTGGAAGACCGGGTGAGGAAGTGGAAGATGAGTTGGTGGCCTGACCAGCACCAGAATGGTCAAGCACATGACAGCAAGGCATCTGACTACTTGGGCTGAATGCCAGGGTCCATAAACAGCTTGGGCAGGTGACACCATCATCTTTTCCCCTGTTCTATGTGCACATGAACCCACTGTCCATGATGCAGATGAAGATGCCTCCCACCCTGCACCTGTTATTGCATACTTACAACCACAATCAGCAACCATATCCACATCCTTGTCCCAGTGCACTGGTCAGTTGTCTCTACCCCAGTCCTTGGAACGCAAGCGTAAATATGCGGCCACCCACCCCCAGATCACAATACTAAACAGCCCCATTTCCAGACTGCTTGCCCTGGAAATGTTTCCATTTAGGCTTGTAGAGACGGAAGTTTCCTGTAACTTCATGGAGGAGACCGTCCAATGGCTTTCGGTACCCAACCACCACTATTTCTCCCTGTGTGCCATCTCCTTCTTACACAAGCAGATGTACCACAACATCATCCGTGCACTGACCAACACAGTTACTGGGAAGGTCCAATTTACCACAGACACGTGGACAAATGCTTGTAGCCAGGGATGCAACATTTCCTTGATGGCACACTGGGTGAACATTGTGGATACTGGGACCCAGTCAAACTCTGGGATAGAGCACGTGCTACCGACACCAAGGATTGTGGGCCATGGTTCAATCAGGATTTACCCCACCTGCATCAACAGTTACTGCACCTCCTCCTCCTTCTCACCTCCATCTCAGAAACATCCACATCAGTTGAAAGCTGCACCACAGCACTGCCTCTGCCAAGCAGCAACAGGCTCTGCTGATGCAGCGTTTGCAACTTCCAGCTCACCAACTGGTGTCCCATGTCACCACGCATTGGAATTGGAACTCAATGTTACATATGTTGGCAAGACTTTGTGAGCAGCAGAGGGCAGTAGTTGAATATCAGCTACAACATGACCGTTGGTATTCTGGTCAGCCGCTGCACATAACAGCTGATTAGTGGGTATGGATGTCTGACATCTATGCAATTCTCCAAAACTTTGAGGACTCAACCAAGAGGGTGAGCATCAACAATGCTATAATCAGTGCAACTATCCTGCTTCTTTGCCTACTGAAATGCTTGCTACTCACAATTAAAGCAGAAGCTTGCAGTCGGAGCATGTTGAGATGGAGCAAGAAACTATACAGAGTGATGCTACACAGCCCAGTCTCATCTCATCTTCTTAATGTGGATTGGGAGATAATCAGGAGGAGGAGGCACAGGAGCTAATTGCCTGTGCTGCAGATGGTACTACTCACACCACCTTCATCCCGTTTGTTCAGCATGGATAGCCTGAAGACGAGAAGAGGAAGGATGAGGAGGAAGACAAAGACGAGGAGGAGAAGATGGACAGTGGTCCTCTTGGTGAAGACAGTGAAGATTTGACTGTTGGCAGTCTGGCACACATGGCTGAGTTTACATTCCACTGCCTGAGTTTATAACCCTCGCGTTGTACGAATTTTGGTCAACACTAATTACTGGTTGATCATCCTACTAGACTCATGATACAAGGAGAACTTTCCATCTCTCCTTCCCGTGGTGGAAAGGTCTAATAAAAAGTTGCAGTACCAGAAGGCCCTAGTTGAATAATTATTAAAGAAAATCCTATCTGAAAACACCGGTGGCAGAGATCACAATTCCTTGGGCAAACAAGAAGCAGAGATGAAGGAGACACACACCAGATGCAGCAGAGGCAGGGGAACAATATTAAAGGTCTGTGATAGTTTTTTCAGGCCATCCTAGTGCCCAGGCCCTGATGCGCAGGGTACTCTGACAAGGAGGGAAAAGTTTTGGAAGATGCTGAAGGAGTACCTTGCCGACTGTACCAGCGTCCTCCATGATTCCTCTCTGCCTTTTTCTATTGGGTATCTAAGCTAGACATGTGGCATGCATTGTCTCTCTACACCTTGGAGGTCCTTGCCTGCCCTGCCGCTAACATTTTGTCAGAGCAGGATTATAGCTGATAGGCACATCTGCCTGTCAACTGAAAATACTGACAGGCTGACTCTAATTAAAATTAACAAGGGCTGGATTGGCACAAACTTCTCAACACCACCAGATGAAAGGAACATAACATAAACTTAAATCAAGGGGTTTTTTTTCTGATCTATTCCCATGCAGCCCTTCCCACCCAAACATGGGTATACGCTTCAGGAATTTGCCTTCCTTGTGTCGTCCTCTTCCTTCTCCATGATATCAACAGGGTGATCATGCTAACCTTGCTATAAATTGTTTAAGGATGTTTATGATTTCCGCATTAAAAATTTTGAGAGGCCAACCTCTAACATTCTTTGATATACTGTATAAGTATACTCCACCAGGGGTAAATGTTTTTCAGCCTATGCATTTAGTGCATGCACTTTACCAGTCTAGAATACTCACTCATTAAGTGCTTTTCTGATGCTTCACCTTCTAGTTTTGGGAACGTTTTTGGAATGGAGTCAATGGGTTCGACACTGTGCGCATAATTATGAGGCAAATGAGTATTTTGATCACATCATCCTTTTTATACATGTTGTCCTACTCCAAGCTGTATAGGCTTGAAAGCCAACTGCCAATTATGTAAATCAGGTGATTTGCATCTCTGTAATGAGGAGGGGTGTGGTCTAATTACATCAAAACCCTATATAAGGTGTGCTTAATTATTAGGCAACTTCCGTTCCTTTGGCAAAATGGGTCAGAAGAGTGATTTGACGGACTCTGAAAAGTCAAAAATTGTGCAATGTCTTGCAGAGGGATGCAGCAGTCTTGAAATTGCCAAACTTTTGAAGCGTGATCACTAGAGTTGACCGAAACGGGTCGAAAAAATTCAAAAGTCGCCGACTTTTGGCAAAGTCGGGTTTCATGAAACGAAACCCGACCCTAGGATGAGGTCGGCCACGAGGTCGGCGACTTACGCGCCAAAGTCGCGTTTCAAAAGTTTGTTTTGCGCTCTTTTTCAGCCAATCAGGATCCACGGACACTGGGCAACGTGATGACCTAGGCACGGGTCACCACCATCTTTCAGAAGGGCATGCAAGTCATTGGCTTGCTTTGGAGGGCGTCACAGGGGGTATAAAAGGGCATGCATGCCGACCGCCATCTTACTTCTGCCGATCTTAGTATAGGGAGAGGTTGCTGCTGATTCTGTAGGGAGAGCGTTAGGCAGGGAAGAAGACAAAAAAACTGCTTCTGCTGCTAGCGATTTGGCCTGCACAACACACAAGTCACTGTGTGTGCAGTGCAAGGGGAGGCTATATAGTGGTGTATCAGTGGTGTTGGTTGTTGGGCTGCCTTTTAAGGCTTCCTGACACGCTGGCATTGCTGTTTACCCACTGCTCCGCAAACTGCTTTTTTAAAAGCAATCCAATCTCCCTTATCCTCTAGTCACTTTTGTCACAGCTGTGCCATCGAGCGTGTCACATAGCACTCAGATATCAGTGGGCCTCACACAATCCACAAGTGTCCAGTGTCCAAAAGTGTGCGCAGAGATTCAAAATCTCCATTATCCTCTCGTCACTTTGGTCACAGGCAGCTGTGCCATCGAGCGTGTCACATAGCGCTCAGATATCAGTGGGCCTCACACAATCCACAAGTGTCCAGTGTCCAAAAGTGTGCGCAGAGATTCAAAATCTCCATTATCCTCTCGTCACTTTGGTCACAGGCAGCTGTGCCATCGAGCGTGTCACATAGCGCTCAGATATCAGTGGGCCTCACACAATCCACAAGTGTCCAGTGTCCAAAAGTGTGCGCAGAGATTCAAAATCTCCATTATCCTCTCGTCACTTTGGTCACAGGCAGCTGTGCCATCGAGAGTGTCACATAGCGCTCAGATATCAGTGGGCCTCACACAATCCACAAGTGTCCAGTGTCCAAAAGTGTGCGCAGAGATTCAAAATCTCCATTATCCTCTCGTCACTTTGGTCACAGGCAGCTGTGCCATTGAGCGTGTCACATAGCGCTCAGATATCAGTGGGCCTCACACAATCCAAAAGTGTCCACTGTCCACAAGTGTGTGCAGAAATTCTAAATCTCCCCTGTCCTATAGACACCTTGTACCTTGTTTTACATTACTATATAGTTTGTTGGATTTTGTCTACATTTCTACCAAAAATGAGGAAGGCTGGTGGAAGAGGCCGTGGAATTGGGCGGGGGTTGGCAGCTGGTAATGATGGTGTTGGTGGTGGATCTGATGGTAGTGGCAAGAGCAAAATAGGACCGAATGCAGGAGGTGCTGACCCTGCGTCATCGTCTGTCTACATAAGGCCTCGAACGCTTAGTTTTCTAGGAGTTGGCAAACCGCTTTTAAAGGCAGAGCATCAGGAAAAAGTTTTGTCTTACATTGCTGACTCAGCCTCCAGCTCTATCGCCTCCTCTTCTTCAGTTGTAAAAAGTAAAAGCACTGAGTCGTCATTGGAGGCTCATGTTCATGAACCACACCTTTCCTTGTGTCCTTCACCCCAACCAAGATTGAAGGATGACGCAGGCCATACTACTGATTACTCCATGGAGCTGTTTTCACATACCATGCCTGGATTATCAAGTCAAATGGTGAATTACCCAGGCCAAGATGAATCTGACATGGAGTGCACTGATGTACAGCCGCTGATGGATGATTCTGCTGGTACATTCACTCAGAGCACTACATTGTCCTCGCAGTGTACAGAGCCAGATTTTGACCCTGATGAGACTCAGGTGCCCCTTCCCGCACACTATACCACCATACACGGTGACACAGAGAAAGGTGCACATGACATAGAAGAGGAGGTGATGGATGACCCAGTTGTTGACCCAGATTGGCATCCATTGGGGGAAGAGGGTGCTGCTTCCAATAGCTCAGATGAGGAGCATCCACAGCAGACATCGACATCGCAACAGCTGTTATCTGGCAGGCCCGGAGCACTCCAAAGACAGGTTCCAAACATAAAAAGAGTTGCTGGACAGCTTGTCCAGAGGGTCAAAAGATCACAGCGTGCTAGGCCGCAAAATGTCTGCCAAAGTAGGAAGAGTGCAGTGTGGCACTTTTTTGAACAAAATCCTCATGATCAGGCCAAGGTTATCTGTAAGAAGTGCGCAAAGACCTTTGCCGAGGGAAAAATCTGAAAAATTTGAATACCAGTTGCATGCTTAGACATTTAACCAGCATGCACTTGCAAGCGTGGACACAACACCAAACCTCAAGTGCCACATGTGCAACTGATCACAACGAAGGTAGTCAGCAACGCTACATTGTTTCCCCCACTGTAAGCCCACCGGTTAGCACAGCAGCAAATGTTGAGGTGTCGTTGCAAGGCCACAGCAGTCAGGGAATCCCACTGTTATATCAACGAAAGACTGATTCTAGGCCATCAGAAAGAACACCAACTCTATCACCATCATCAACCCTCTCTCAGTCCGCCCTGTCCACCGCTACTTCCACCATATGCAGCTCTCAAGTCCAGCTCACCCTCCCAGACACTATGAGTAGGTCAAGAAAGTACTCAGTCTCTCATCCGCGTACACTGGGTTTGAACGCCCACATTGCCAAACTAATCTCGTTTGAGACGATGCCCTTTCGGTTGGTGGAAAGCACAGCTTTCCGCGAACTCATGGCCTATGCAGTACCACGCTATGACCTACCCAGTCGCCACTTCTTCTCTCGCAAAGCCATCCCAGCCCTCCACCATCATGTGAAAGACCGCATTGTCCATGCACTCAAGCAGTCAGTGAGCGGAAAGGTGCACCTCACAACTGATGCATGGTCCAGTCGGCATGGCCAGGGCCGTTACGTGTCCATCAATGCGCACTGAGTTAATGTGGTGGATGCAGGGTCCACAGGGGACAGTGGTGGTGGGACAGTGCTGCCTAGCCCACGGTATAGGAAACAGTTGGCTGTAGGCGTTCGACCCTCCTCCTCCTCCTCCTCCTCCTCCTCCAGCGAAAGCTCGTCCACAGAGCGCAGTCGTACGAGCACTGCATCTGCAGCTGCCACTGTTGCACACGATGTGTCCCCCTATCGAGCAGCTAGTGGAAAGCGTCAGCAGGCTGTGTTGCAGATGATGTGTTTGGGCGACAGACACACCGCCGAGGTGCTGGCCAAGTACTTGAAGCGACAAACTGAGTCATGGCTGGGCAGTGTACATCTTGAGGCAGGCAAGGTAGTTAGTGATAACGGGCGTAATTTTGTGGCAGCCATAGCCCTTTCAAAACTCAGCCACATACCTTGCTTGGCTCACACCTTGAACCTGGTGGTGCAGTGCTTCCTCAAAAATTATCCGGAGTTAACAGCCCTGCTCCAGAAGGTGCGAAGACTGTGCGCGCACATCCGCCGGTCGCCTGTACACTCCGTTCGTATGCAGAAGCTGCAGCGATTGCTCCACCTTCCCAACCACCGCCTCATTATTGACATTGCAACAAGGTGGAACTCCACCCTGCACATGGTGGAGCGGCTGTGCGAGCAGAGGCAGGCCATAATGCATTTGTGGGAGGATACACGGCCAGGCACTTTGAGAGCAGACATGGAGTTGACAGGCGTGCAGTGGTCGAAGCTGAAAGACCTTTGTAAAGTCCTTCAGTGTTTTGAGGAATGCACACGGCTGGTAAGCGCAGACGACGCCATCCTAAGCATGAGCATCCCACTTATGCGTCTGCTCATGCAAACTTTGACGCACCTTAAGGAGCAGGCGTCTGCAGCCAATGTTGATGAGGAGGAAGAGGAGGATGGAATCCTTGATGACATTCAGCCATTGTCTGCTCAGGGACCTCTCCTGGACGAGGTGGAGGAAGAAGAGGAGGAGGAGGAGGATGATGGGGATGATTACTTAGGGGAGGAGGATGCATCTCGTGGGGCAAGTGAAAATGTTGGCGTGGCAAGGTCTGGTACAGGGTTTGTGCGTGACTGGAGGGATGTGGATTTGCCAGAAAGTGCTCCTCCACCCAGCACTCGCAGTGCATCATTGACACCGGGAACATTGGCCCACATGTCAGATTATGCCTTGCGGATCCTAAAAAGGGACCCCCGCATTGCCAAAATGATGAACGATGATGACTACTGGTTGGCCAGCATCCTGGATCCACGCTATAAAGGCAAATTACAAAACATCATGCCACAGGAGAACCTTGACCTAATATTGGCTAATAAACAAGCAACTCTGGTAAATCGGTTGCTTGAGGCATTCCCAGCACACAGCAGCGGTGATGGTTCTCACACGAGCCGTACGGGCCGGGGGCAGCTTGGCAGAGGTGTTCGTGGTGCACACAGCAGAAGTGGCGTTGGAGACAGGGGTTTCATGACAATGTTGTGGACTGATTTTTCAAATACCGCTCACACAACTGGTAATACTGCATCGATGGAAAGTGACAGGAGACAGCAGTTGTCAACTATGGTTACAAACTTCTTTTCCTCCCATATCGATGTTCTCCCACACAGGTCATTCCCCTTTGACTATTGGGCCGCTAAACTGAATTGGCCCAATATGCCTTACAGGAGCTCGCTTGCCCAGCTGCAAGTGTGCTATCGGAAAGAGTCTTCAGTGCAGCTGGATCAATCCTGACAGAAAAAAGGACCCGTCTGTCAACCCAAAATGTGGATGATCTAACCTTCATTAAAATGAACCACGCATGGGTTTCCAAGGATTTTGTCCCACCTTCCCCTGATGACACATAGGGTGACAGAAAAATGGCTTGCTTTGGTCCACCTCTTCCTGGTACTTCACCTATTTCGCCTTTTGCATCAGCTGAATGTCCAACATCAACATATGCCACTTTCTAAAACTCCCTAACTGTGCTGCCTCCCCCCCCATGGCCGGGGTCACCACCTAGCGCACGACACCGTGCGAGTGCCGTTGCCCTGGACAGGTGGGTAGGCCGACTCTTGGGCGCGGGCACTGGCACAGGGTCCCTCATAGTGCAATCAAGTGTCTCTGACGGTGGTGATGCACACCCGCCGTCAGACACACCGCTGTACTATGAGGGGCCCAGTGCCAGTACCGACGCCCACGAGTGGGCCCCCCTTGCTTGGGCAGGGCCCCAGCATTTGCAATCTTTACCTCTCCCTGCTCCTCCGCTGTGTAATCTGGGCCATCAAATCCATACTGTGCCTGACACCATCTGAGCCTGCCTCCTGAGACATATATTTTGAATGTGTACGCTATCCATACATGTTATCCGGGGATACGGCACCCTTTCTAACCTTTGTGCAATCACGTGCAATCCATACTGGGCATGAGAACGGCTGGCGAGCTGTTAAGCAAGCTACAGCACCTGTCCAGACAAGTACAGGGATTCCCTAGCGAGGAGACTTATTTGATTGTTTTCAATGTTGGGACAGCAATTTTTGGGGAGCACTATACTCTGGAGAATGATAGATGGGGCCCACCATACACTGGAACATTCCAAAGGTGGACATCAGACACTGGAGCAGCATTTACAGGGCCCATTATACACTAGAGCATTAGAAATGGGGCCCATTATGTTTGGAGCATTATTTGGGCCCATAAGACAGTGGAGCTTCATCCATGGGGACCAACATATACTGTAGCATTATGTGGAGCTCATCATATACTGTTTCAAACATTATATGGGACCAATGATTCTGTATGGAGAAATAGATGGGCCTCGTCATGAGATGTAAAAAGTGAGGTATTTTTCATTGTACTATACCGCTATTTATCTGCCGTATCGGAGCATGATGAGTTGTGGTATGTGTTAAAGGGGCGCTCTTTCGCCCAGGGCACATGAAAACCTGCAGCCAGCCCTCCCCCCCCCACAACTTTAGCCAAATAACCCCCATTTTTCAGTGCGTAACTTATATTATGAAGTTAATTAAGGTTGACAAGCTTAAGTAAGAAGAATTGATGCTTTTGGCATTCAAATGGGCACTGTAGGTGTGTTTCCTGTCCTCCTCTCACTGCCGACTTTTATTCCCCATTGACTTGCATTGGGTTTCGTGTTTCGGGACGACCCCGACTTTTCCCTATAATCGGACGATCTTGCTCGACCCGACTTTTGGAAAAGTCGGGTTTCACAAAACGAAATGCGACCCTAAAAAACCAAAAGTCGCTCAACTCTAGTGATCACCAAACAATCAAGCGTTTCATGGCAAATATCCAACAGGGTCGCAAGAAGCATATTGATAAAAAAAAGGCGCAAAATAACTGCCCATGAATTGAGGAAAATCAAGCGTGAAGCTGTCAAGATGCCATTTGCCACCAGTTTTGCCATATTTCAGAGCTGCAACGTTACTGGAGTATCAAAAAGCACAAGGTATGCCATACTCAGGGAAATGGCCAAGGTAAGGAAGGCTGAAAAACGACCACCTTTGAACAAGAAACATAAGATAAAAAGTCAAGACTGGGTCATGAGATATCTTAAGACTGAATTTTCCTAGGTTTTATGGACTGATGAAATGAGAGTGACTCTTGATGGGCCAGATGGATGAGCCCAAGATGGGATCAGTAAAGGGCAGAGAGCTCCACTCCGCCTCAGATGCCAGCAAGGTGGAGGTGGGGTACTGGTATGGGCTGGAATCATCAAAGATGAACTTGTGGGACCTTTTCGGGTTGAGGATGGAGTGAAGCTCAACTCCCAGACCTACTGCCAGTTTCTGGAAGACACCTTCTTCAAGCAGTGGTATAGGAAGAAGTCAGTATCATTCAAGAAAAACATGATTTTCATGCAGGACAATGCTCCATCACATGCATCCAAATACTCCACAGCGTGGCTGGCCAGTAAAGGTCTAAAAGAAGAAAAACTAATTACATGGCCCCCTTGTTCACCTGATCTGAACCGCATAGAGAACCTGTGGTCCCTCATAAAATGCAAGATCTACAGGGAGGGAAAACAGTACACCTCTTGGAACAGTGTATGGGAGGCTGTGGTGGCTGCTGCATGCAATGTTCATCGTAAACAGATCAAGCAACTGACAGAATCTATGGATGGAAGGCTTTTGAGTGTCACTGTAAAGAAAGATGGCTATATTGGTCACTGATTTTTTTTTGTTTTGTTTTTGAATGTCAGAAATGTTTATTTCTAAATTTTGTGTTGTTATATTGGTTTACCTGGTGAAAATAAACAAGTGAGATGGGTATATATTTGGTTTTTATTAAGTTGCCTAATAAATCTGCACAGCAATAGTTACCTGCACAAACAAATATTCTCCTAAGATAGCCAAATCTAAAAAAAACCCACTCCAACTTCCAAAAATATTAAGCTTTGATATTTATGAGTCTTTTGGGTTGAATAAAAAGAATCCTCTCAAATACATCTTGCCTAATAATTCTGCACACAGTGTATTAGAATATGATCCAGTGCATTGTTGTTGTGGCATGTCAGGTGCTTGTCACATAGGGAGTTCTCACACTGAATACAGGATTTCACAGCCGGGACAGGAGACTCTGTACAGTAAGTACAGAAGATCCTGGTCTCCTCCTTATCAGGCTGAGTAAATCTAAATGCTCCACTATATTTACCAGCAGGGTTCATGTTGCTGTGTTAAACTAAAAGCTTTTTTTCAGGGCTAATTTAAATTGATTATATTCTCTAATAATACCGCTCTTATCTGCAATTTACATAGGGTGAGCTGTTGCAGTAGGGATTGCGTATTACAGGTATCAAGTCAAGGATTATTGCATTATAGTCATTCCTGATGCAACCTAAAAAAAATATCAAGGTAACATCTATTCTATTCCCTATTAAAACACCGCTGTTAGCTGCATTTAGTGTACAGATAGGTGCTAGGTATCATCTGCTGTAAATGAGTGTTCATTCTGGTCACATACATCTCTTCCACAGTCCATAATTTTAATATTTTTTTCCATGCACTCACAGACAGGTATGTTTTATGTGATCTGTACTCGAAAAGTCATCAAAGCAGGCAGGGTTGCTTGAGTTCCTCCAGAGTTTGTTGCTCCCACGTACAAGAAAAATCTTTTTCAAAGTCGATTCAAATCCATTCCATATTCTGCAATAATTCCACTCTTATCTGCAATTCATGTAGGGTAAGCCCCGAAGCACAAACATGTTCCTCATCATAGAGACAGAGAAAGAGAGAGATAAACAGAGAGACAGATACAGAGAGAGAGAGAGACAGATACAGAGAGAGATAGAGACAGAGAGAGATACACAGAGAGATAGAGAGAGAGACATACAGAGAGAGACAGAGAGATATAGACAGAGAGAGATACGGAGAGATACACAAAGAGATGCAGAGAGAGATATATGGGTCACCCTCCCAGGGCTGTGCGGTACTCGGTACCTGGCCGGTCTCTCAAAGGGGAATGTCACAGCAGCAGTGACCCAGTCCATAGCCCTGGGCGCCCATGTAAAAGGGGTTAAGTGATGGAATAAAGTTTATGAGTGAATGATTCGTGACGCCACCTGTCGTGTTCAGCAATGAAGATCTTAAGCCGACACTGCAGACAGATCCTCTGGGACAGATGGTGTGGTGCAGCAATGATGTTGTGGCCCTCCACAGGTAGGGCAGTAATCCCAGGGCAGTGAGGATAGGTGTTGAGGAAGAGGGTGTAGTGTCTGGCACAGAGATGTAGCAGTGCTGGAGAGTTTGCAGGAAGAAGGCAAGGACACAACAGGGTGCAGTTTCTTTACCTTTCCTTTGCTTGGAAAATGCAGTCCAGGGTCCAGATTACAGATGGCACAGGAGCTGGCTAGCCTGGAAGCAACTTAGGAATCTCTCTATGCAGATGGGTTGTGTTGTCTCCTTCCTAGCGCTTATTTTAGGGACTTGCAGTACTGTGTTACACTGAAGTTCCACTTGCTTATTCTCTTTAGAACTCCCTCGTATGGCAGACAGCTGTAGCCTTCCTCTTCTGGCTCACACGTCACTGTTGTGCCTCCGAGTCTTATGTGGGAAAAGAGCATTTACAGCTTCCTATTCCTCCGGTTTCTGTTGCAGGACCATCAGTGTCCGTACAGCCTTGGAGACCGGGCTCCAGATCATGCGCTATAGCTGGGAATGAGCCTGAACTCTCTGCTCAATCTCCCAGCTCTTCTCACATCCACACACGTTGCCCTCCTCACACGAACTCCCTAATCTCCCTTCCTGGCCCTCAGAGAGTAGCTCCTCCCCCAGTTTTGGTTCAGAGCTCCCTATGCTGGCCTGGAATGAGAACTGTGTTGTGTGTCTTGATAAACTACCAGAGAGATCCTTTATTGCTTCCAAGCATGACATCACCCTCCTGAGGAGGAAGGCAATGCCACTGTGGCGACCATACTCCGGGGGGGCGCCACATATACACAGAGAGAGGCACAAATACACAGAGAGGGACATACACAGAGAGAGACATATACATTCAGAT
Organism: Dendrobates tinctorius; assembly: GCF_039654945.1. Lineage (NCBI taxonomy): Eukaryota > Metazoa > Chordata > Amphibia > Anura > Dendrobatidae > Dendrobates > Dendrobates tinctorius. The sequence continues at coordinate 38,062,215 of NW_027361703.1, read as the reverse complement.
ATGTAGAGAGACAGAGGGAGACAGACGGAGAGAAAGATACACAGAGACAGACAGTTACACAGAGAGATAGACAGACAGATGCACAGAGAGAGGCAGACAGAGCGAAATAGACAGAAATCCAGACAAAGAAAGATAGGCAGAGAGAGACAGACAGATTAACAGAGAGAGAGACAGAGACAGACAGATGCACAAAGACAGACAGAGACAACGAGAGATGCTGTGGCTAGGATGCTAATATACTCTGCGCTGCTATTGAAGGCGTTGCTGACATTCTCTGTGTTGCTGTGGTGTGCTCTCTAGAGGGGGCTGTGTACGTATGAGTGGTTGATATATAAAAGAGAGAGACAGTCTGTCTCTCTCTCTATGATGATGAACATGTTTGTGCTTTGGGGCAGGCCTGTGCATCTTCCTCATGATAGGGAGAGACAGTCTGTCTCTGTCTCTAAGGGTACCGTCACATTTAGCGATGCACCAGCGATCCCAACAACGATATGACCCAGTCAGGATCGCTGGTGCATCGCTAAATGGTTGCTAGTGAGTTGCCAAACAGGCAGATCTCACCAGCGATGCAGCAGTGGTCAGTGGTCGTCACTTACCTGTCAGACGCCGCGATGAAGACGTCCTCCAGCCCGCGTCCACACGTCGCTCGTCGGCGCCAGCAGGAAGCCGCCGCCGAGAAATAGCCCAGGACGTTCTCGGACGATCAGCGATAGCCAGCGGGGGAGCCGGTCGGAGGTAAGCATCACAATCGGTGACGCTTAAGCGTTATTGCTAGCAATCTCGCTTAGGGTACCGTTACACTAAGCGATGCACCAGCAATCCTGACAATGATATGGATCACTGGTGCATCGCTAAGTGGTCGCTAGTGAGCTGCCACACAGGCAGTTCTCACCAGCGACATAGCAGCGGTCGGGGGTCGCTACTTACCTGTCAGACGCGGCGATCCTGGCGTCCTCCCGCCCGCGTCCACGCGTCGCTCGTCGGCGCCACATGAAGCCCAGCAGGAAGCGCCCGACGAGAAATGGTCCAGGACGTTCTCGCGCGATCAGCGATAGCCAGCGGGGGAGCCGGTCGGAGGTAAGTATCACATGTAGCGATATCGCTAGCAATATCGCTGCAACATCACAAAACCAGTGACGTTACAGTGATATTGCTAGCGATATCACTATGTGTAATGGGTAGAGTTGAGCGAAACGGGTCGAAAAAATTCAAAAGTCACCGACTTTCGCCAAAGTCGGGTTTCATGAAACAAAACCCGACCTTAGTGTGAGGTCGGCCATGAGGACGGCGACTTTAGCGCCAAAGTCACGTTTCAAAAGATGCTTTAGCGCCCTTTTTCAGCCAATCAGGAAGAGCGGAGACTGTGGGCAACGTGATGACATAGGCAGCGGTCACCACCATCTTGGAGAAGGGCATGCAAGTGATTGGCTTGCTTTGTGGGGCGTCACAGGGGGTATAAAAGGGCGTGCACGCTGACCGTCATGTTACTCATGCTGATCTCACAATAGGGACAGCTGCTGCTGCTGATTCTGTAGGGAGAGAGTTAGGAAGGCAAAAAGAAAAAAAAAACTGCTTCTGCTGATAGCGCTTTTCACTGTAGTTACTGTGCAGTGAAAGGTGAAGATTTTTGCTTTTGTGCAGCAGCGCTGGTGGTGATTAGCCTGCCTTTTAAGGCTAGCTACATTGCTGTGTGCACACTGGTGTTCAAACTGCTTTTTTAAAAGCAATCCAAATTTTATTGTTTTGTCCTGGTGAGGTACTGAGCGTTCATATTTTCACACACCGTACAGTGGTGTACGCTCCTCACACAGTACCGTGTAACGGCTGTTATCACGGCCAAATTGAAGCTATTTAAGTGTGACTCTGAAAGGAAAAGCCAAGGAGTTTGTCCATTCTTACAGACCTACACCTTATAGTTTTGTCCGTTTTTCAAACAGTTCAGTATATCTGCTGTTTGATTACATTCAAAACTAGAGAGAGACAGCGTGTGTCAGTCCGGATACAAAAACACGGAGCTTGACAATTTTACATACACCGTACAGCGGTGTACGTGTACGCTCCTCTCACAGTACCGTGTAACGGCTGTTATCACGGCCAAATTGAAGCTATCTAAGTGGGTGACTCTGTAAGGAAAAGCCGAGGAGTTTGCCTGTTCTTACAGACCTACACCTTATAGATTTGTCCGTTTTTCAAACAGTTTAGTATATCTGCTGTTTGATTACATTCAAAACTAGAGAGAGACAGCGTGTGTCAGTCCGTATACAAAAACACGGAGCTTGACAATTTTACATACACCGTACAGCGGTGTACGTGTACGCTCCTCTCACAGTACCATGTAACGGCTGTTATCACGGTCAAATTGAAGCTATCTAAGTGTGTGACTCTGTAAGGAAAAGCCGAGGAGTTTGTCTGTTCTTACAGACCTACACCTTATAGTTTTGTCCATTTTTCAAACAGTTTAGTATATTTACTGTTTGATTACATTCAAAACTAGAGAGGGACAGCGTGTGTCAGTCCGTATACAAAAATACAGAGCTTGACAATTTTACATACACCGTACAGCGGTGTCTGTGTACGCTCCTCTCACAGTACCGCGTAACGGCTGTTATCACTGCCAAATTTAAGCTATCTAAGTGTGTGACTCTGTAAGCAAAAGCCGAGGAGTTTGTCCGTTCTTACAGACCTACACTCTAGGGAGATTCCAATTCTGCCCAATTCTATATACATCTTGTAGTTTGTCATACACTAGGCAATTTCTGCCTGTCACATTGCGGTGTAATATACACAGGGCCTGACAGAATCCAACTGTGTCCTGAAGTCTAGAGAAATTCCAATTCTCCCCAGTCCTCTATACACCTTTCTTACACCATCCAGAATCTGCCTGTCACATTGCGGTGTAATATAAACAGGGCCCGACAGAATCCAACTGTGTCCTGAAGTCTAGAGAGATTCAAATTCTCCCCAGTCCTCTATACACCTTTCTTACACCATCCATAATCTGCCTGTCACATTGCGGTGTAATATAAACAGGGCCTGACAGAATCCAACTGTGTCCTGAAGTCTAGAGAGATTCCAATTCTCCCCAGTCCTCTATACACCTTTGTTATGATGAGTCACCGAAGGAGGAAAAAGCAAAATACCAGCTAAGTCCAGAAAAACCAGAGAGGTTGGCAGCTATCAGATTGCAGACCCCTGAACCTATCCACAACAACTAGTAGTAGCCGTGGGGGGTTCCTACGGTGCCCTAGACCCCTCGATCACAGCTGAGAGCTACATAGCCTAAAGACAGAAAGAGGAAAAACTAAACTGCCCCAGAGCAGACCCCAAAGCAATAGGCAGCCCCCAACATATAATGACGGTGAAGCAAGATGAAAACACTAACACAGATAGAAAGATAGGTTGAGCAAATGATGGGGCCCAAGCTAACTACATAGGACAGGATAGGAAAGCTGCTGTCTGCCATCCACAAAAACCCTATCAAAATGAGCCAACCGACTGATAGGAAAAACTGGCCCTGAAGTCGCTAGGCTTCAAAAGACTATATCAGCACTCAGGTATATTCTGAAGACAGAGCAAAAGATCAACAGATCAGAGACAAAAATGGAATTCAGCTCACCCCCGGCCGGGGATGGCAGAACTCCCAAAAAACAAGGCAAAACAAAAACAAAACTGAAGAGTACAAAGCAGAGCAGAAAAACTTAGCTTTGAGACGCAGGAATCAGACTGGTCTCCAAGAATCCAGCAGAAAAATCACCAGCCAGGAAGAAGGGCATCGGCAGCCTTATATCCAGTCCTCAATTCCAGCCACCCAGTTATCATCTAGCTGCCCAGGTGTTTGGTAATCAGTCTCACTACCTTCCATCACCAGAGGAGGGAGTTCATCAGACCTCAATGATGAAGGGAAAAATGAACTCACAACACACCTTTCTTACACCATACAGAAACTGCCTGTCACATTGCGGTGTAATATAAACAGGGCCCGACAGAATCCAACTGTGTCCTGAAGTCTAGAGAGATTCAAATTCTCCCCACTACTATATACACCTTTCTTACACTATCCAGAATCTGCCTGTCACATTGCGGTGTAATATAAACAGGGCCTGACAGAATCCAACTGTGTCCTGAAGTCTAGAGAGATTCAAATTCTCCCCAGTCCTCTATACACCTTTCTTACACCATCCAGAATCTGCCTGTCACATTGCGGGGTAATATAAACTGGGCCTGACAGAATCCAACTGTGTCCTGAAGTCTAGAGAGATTCCAATTCTCCCCAATCCTCTATACACCTTTCTTACACCATCCAGAATCTGCCTGTCACATTGCGGTGTAATATAAACAGGGCCTGACAGAATCCAACTGTGTCCTGAAGTCTAGAGAGATTTAAATTCTCCCCAGTCCTCTATACACCTTTCTTACACCATCCAGAATCTGCCTGTCACATTGCGGTGTAATATAAACAGGGCCTGACAGTATCCAACTGTGTCCTGAAGTCTAGAGAGATTGCAATTCTCCCCAGTCCTCTATACACCTTCCTTACACCATCCAAAATCTGCCTGTCACATTGCGGTGTAATATAAACAGGGACTGACAGAATCCAACTGTGTCCTGAAGTCTAGAGAGATTCAAATTCTCCCCACTACTATATACACCTTGTACCTTGTTTTACAGTACCATATAGTTGGTGGTTTTTTGGGTACATTTTCCCCAAAAATGAGGAAGTGTGGTGGAAGAGCCCATGGAAGTGGGCGGGGGTTGGCAGCTGGTAATGATGGTGTTGGTGTTGGTGGTGATCTGCTGGTAGTGGCAAAAGCAAAATAGCACCTAATGCAGGAGGTGTTGAGCCTGTGTCATCATCTGGCTCCACAAGGCCTCGAAGGCTCTCTTTTCTGGGATTAGGTAAACCGCTTTTAAAGCCGGAGCTTCAAGAACAAGTTTTGGCTTACATTGCTGACTCAGCCTCCAGCTCTATCACCTCCTCTTCTGAAGTTTTAAAAAATAAAAGCACTGAGTCATCATTGGAGGCTCATGGCCATGAACCACACCTTTCCTTGTGTCCTTCACCTCAACCAAAATTGAAGGATGCGGCAGGCCACACTACAGATTACTCCATGGAGCTGTTTTCACATACCATGCCTGGGTTATCAAGTCAAATCGTGAATTACCCAGGCCAAGATGAATCTGACATGGAGTGCACTGATGCACAGCCACTGATAGATGATTCTGCTGGTACATTCACTCAGAGCACTACATTGTCCTCGCAGTGTACTGAGGCAGAATCTGACCCTGATGAAACTCAGGTGCCCCCTCCCGCATACTATACCACCATACACGGTGACACAGAGGAAGGTGCACATGACATTGAAGAGGAGGTGATGGATGACCCAGTTGTTGACCCAGATTGGCATCCATTGGGGGAAGAGGGTGCCGCTGCCAATAGCTCAGAAGAGGAGGAGATGCATCCGCAGTGGGCATCACAACAGATGTTATCTGGCAGGCCCGGAGCAGTTCAAAAACAGGTTACAAAAGCCAAAAGAGTTGCAGGACAGCATGGCCAGATGGTCAAAATAGCACAGTGTGCAAGGCCTCAAAATGTCTTCCATGGTAGGAAGAGTGCAGTGTGGCACTTTTTTGAACAAAATCCTAATGATCAGGCATAGGTTATCTGTAAGAAGTGCGCAAAGACCTTTAGCCGAGGGAAAAATCTGAGAAATTTGAATACCAGTTGCATGCTAAGACATTTAACCACCATGCACTTGCAAGTGTGGACGGACTACCAAAACTCACGTACCACATGTGCATCTGCTCCCAAAGAAGGTAGTCAGCAACACTACATTGTTTCCCCCAATGTAAGCCCACCGGTTAGCACACCACCAGCAGCAAATGTTGAGCTGTCGTCGCAAGGGCAAATCAGTCAGGGAATCACACTGTTATTGCAACGAAAGACTGAATCTAGGCCATCAGAAAGAACACCAACTCCATCACCATCATCAACCCTCTCTCAGTCCGCCATGTCACCGCTAGTTCGACCATATGCAGCTCTCAAGTTCAGCTCACCCTACCAGAGACTATTAGTAGGACAAGAAAGTACTCATCCTCTCATCCGCGTACACTGGGTTTGAACGCCCACATTGCCAAACTAATCTCGTTAGAGATGATGCCCTATCGGTTGGTTGAAAGCGCAGCTTTCCACGAACTCATGGCCTACGCAGTACCACGCTATGACCTACCCAGCCGCCACTTCTTTTCTCGCAAAGCCATCCCAGCCCTCCACCTTCATGTGAAAGGCCGCATTGTACATGCACTCAAGCAATCAGTGAGTGGAAAGGTGCACCTCACAACTGATGCATGGTCCAGTAGGCATGGCAAGGGCCGTTACGTGTCCATCACTGCGCACTGGGTTAATGTGGTGGATGCAGGGTCCACAGGGGACAGCTGTGGTGGGACAGTGCTGCCTAGCCCACGGTATAGGAAACAGTTGACCCTCCTCCACCTCCTCCAGAAGCGAAAGCTCGTCCACAGAACACAGTCGTACGAGCACTCCATCCGCAGCTGCCAGTGTTGCACACAAGGTGTCCCCCTATCGATCAGCTAGTGGAAAGCGTCAGCAGGCAGTGTTGCAGCTAATGTGTTTGGGCGACAGACACACCGCAGAGGTACTGGCCGACAACTTCCAGCGACAAACTGAGTCATGGCTGGGCAGTCTACATCTTGAGGCAAGCAAGGTAGTTAGTGATAACGGACGGAATTTTGTGGAAGCCATAACCCTTTCAAAACTCAGACACATACCTTGCTTGGCTCACACCTTGAACCTGGTGGTGCAGTGCTTCCTCAATAATTATCTGGAGTTAACAGGCCTGCTCCAGGAGGTCCAAATACTGTGCGCGCACATCAGCCGGTCGCCGGTACACTCCAGTCGTATGCAGAAGCTGCAGCGATTGCTCCACCTTCCCAAGCACCGCCTAATTATCGACGTTGCAACAAGGTGGAACTCCACCCTGCACATGGTTGAGCAGCTGTGCGAACAGAGGCAGGCCGTAATGCATTTGTGGGAGTAGACACCGGCAGGCACTTTGAGGGCAGACAATGGAGTTGACAGGTGTGCAGTGGTCGAAGCTGAATGACTTCTGTAAAGTCCTTCAGTGTTTGAGGAATGCACACGGCTGGTAAGCACAGACGACGCCATCATAAGCATGAGCATCCCACTTATGCGTCTGCTCATGCAAACTTTGACGCACATTAAGGATCAGGCGTCTGCAGCCCAGGATGATGAGGAAGAGGAGGAGGGAAGCCTTGATGACAGTCAGTCATTGTCTGCTCCGGGAACTCTCCTGGACGAGGTGGAGGAAGAAGAGGAAGAGGAGGAGGAGGATGATGATGGGGATGATTATTTAGGGGAGGAGGATGCTACTCATGGGGCAAGAGAAAATGTTGGCGTGGCAGGGTCTGGTACAGGGTTTGTGCGTGACTGGAGGGATGTGGATTTGCCAGAAAGTGCTCCTCCACCCATCACTCGCAGTGCATCATTGACACCGGGAACATTGGCCCACATGTCAGATTATGCCTTGCAGATCCTAAAAAGGGACCCCCGCATTGCCAAAATGATGAACTGGACACCTGTCCTGAATTGGCACAATATGCCTTACAGGAGCTCGCTTGCCCAGCTGCAAGTGTGCTATCGGAAAGAGTCTTCAATGCTGCTGGATCAATCCTGACAGAAAAAAGGACCCGTCTCTCGACCCAAAATGTGGATGATCTAACCTTCATTAAAATGAACCATGCATGGACACCTTACCCTGATGACACATAGGTTGCCAGAAAAATGGCTTTCTTTGGTCCTCCTCTTCCTGGGACTTGACCAATTTCGCTTTTAGCAGCAGGTGAATGTCCCACATCAACATATGCCATTTTGTAAACCTCCCTAACTGGGCTGCCTCCTCCCTACATGGCCGGGGTCACCACCTAGTGCACGCAACCGTGCGAGTGCCGTTGCCCTGGACAGGTGGGTGGGCCGACTCTTGGGCGCGGGCAGTGGCACAGGGTCCCTCATAGTGCAATCAAGTGTCTCTGACGGTGGGGGTGTAAACCCGCCGTCAGACACACCGCCGTACTATGAGGGGCCCAGTGCCAGTACCGACGCCCACGAGTGGGCCCCCTTGCTTTGGCAGGGCCCCAGCATTTGCAATGTTTACCTCTCCCTTCTCCTCCGCTGTGTAGTCTGGGCTGTCAAATCCTTCACTGGGACTGCCACTACAAATTTGGTGAACTGATAGAAGATGATGGTTAAGACGTAGCTATGCCCTGTCCCGCTGGCCGGGCTCTAGCTTCAGATGATCAATGGCTTCCATTTCTTATGGACGTGGACTCACAATGAGATGCAGTGGTGGTTTTTCATCAGCTTTCACAGTTTTCCTACTCACAGACGTGTGACATTCCAGCTCACATTTTTAAATGTGCCCTCTCATGTCAATCCAATTGAATCGCCTACGGCCTGTGGCTTCTGTGTTTCGCACTCCAAAGTTACGTGACAGATCGTGATAGGCAGTGAGCACCATGTTTACATCTCTCCCTGTGATCAAAATTGGATGGATATGAGTAACGGCGATGGGATCAACGGTACTGCAATACAGCAACACTTTCTTCACAAAGAAAGATTTTTGCTGTCTCCACACACTAATTAATTGAGAGTCAGCATCGCCTCTGAGAATTGTGACAGAAGGTTTTCCCATGAATAGTAATTCCTCGATTTCTGAAATCACTAGACTTTATGTCAGTAGTTGTATGCATCTCATTTCCTATTGCGGAGAGTCTGGACTGTCTTACTGAGACAGGAATATATATGAAGATTAAAAAATACCACCAAAAGTGTATACTGGTGTATGCTTCAAATACGTTTCCTTTTTCGACTTTTTAGATTGTTGTCTAATCCATACTGAGAACACGGAGATTTTAAATGTTTAAACTATGCTATATATACCTGCTATCCAGTGATAATGTACCCTTTCTCAACTTTGTACAATCTGCTCAAATCCATACTGGACCTGAGAATGTCTGAGTCTGCCTCCTGATCTATAGACATATATTTTTAATGTGTAAACTATGCTATACATACCTGTTATCCAGTGATACGGTAACCATTGTCACCTTTGTCCGATCACGTCTAATCCATACTGGGCCTGAGACCGTCTGAGCCTGCCTCCTGATCTATAGACATAGGTTTTTAATGTGTAAACTATGCTACATATATACGTGTTATCCGATGAAACTGTACCCTTTATAAACTTTCTAGAATCTTGTCGAATCCATACTGGGCCTGAGAACGGCTGCCGAGTTGTTAAGCAAGCTACAGCACCTGTGGTTTGGACACGTAATTTTTTGCATTTTTTCAGGAATGCCGGTTAGGCCTAATTCAGGAATTGTGGTTGACCTGCACTTACTGGGAAATCATCGTTCGCGGGGAATAATTTGAATCACAGATCCCCATCACTATCGGTGTTCAGCGGGTTGTCTGCACCTGTAAGCGACAAAAGCTGGTCCTTTCAGTGTAGCACGCATGCAGCCCCGGACATGTAAGGCCATGATAGACCTGTTATTGCTCGATCTCGTGTGCCAGAGCCTCGCGTATCCCTCTAGTAAGCTTGACGCGTACCGCGGGGGCATGCCGGACTCTCGTTCGTTAACGGAATAAAGCTGACAAATCGCTAGCACAACTACAAACGGACATACCACACCACACACAGAATCGACAAAACTTTCAATGTGTGCTCTTTTCTTGAGGTGGCATGGTTGTGGTTTCCCGGTGGAGTCCAATTAAGCCGCAGGCTCCACTCCTGGTGGTACCCTTTTGGACATTCCCTTAAGGTTCAGCTTTGCAATCATACTGCCCCCGGAAAGCAAAGACTTTGCCTTCATGGACGCTGTTTGGAGGTTCATGGGAATAACGCCGCCTGATCGCCAGTTGCCATAATTTATTGGTGGGAAGTCCGACGGTATATGATCGTGTTCGATTTCAGAATTTTTTTTTTTTGGTTTGTATTTTACATTTTTATTCCAACCTTTCTTGACTACATAAGGGCATGACAAGCCTATATCTGTGTCTCCTCCACCTCCTCCTTTTACTCCTCCACCTCTTTTCTAAATGTAGTTGCCCTTTTCCATATGTTAATTTTTGTCTTCTGAGCATTTTTTCGGCTTTAGGACACCTTTTAAGGTGCTTTGTAATTGTTTTCTATGTGTTTGTATATGTTTATGTTTGCCTGCCATTGTTTTCATTGTGGTTCGCCGAACATTCGACGAACTTGCCTCCTGTGTGACGAACCAAAACACTAGCGGGGTGGCTCAACACTACTCCTGATATATAGACGTACATTGTTAATGTTTAAACTATGCTATATATACCTGCTATCTGATGATACTGTACACTTTGTCTACTTTTTATATTCTTGTCTAATCCATACTGAGCCTGTGAGCGTCTCTGTGTGACTGATGGAATATATATGGAGATTGACAATTATCCTTTGACTGAATAGAGCTGTACGCTACTGATACAGTGCCATATATATGATGTTATTTTATGTCTATTTTGTGCTAAATTTGGAAGTTTGGTGGAAGAGGCCACGGACGTGGGCGTGGGGGGGCCAGTTGGTGCATGAGGTGTTGAGCCTGCGTCATGGTCTGGCTCCGGAATGCCTGGAAGGCTACCTTTTCTGGGAGTAGGTTAACCTCTTTTAAAGCCGGAGCTTGAGGAACTGGTTTTGGCTTACACTGCCGAAACAGACTCCAGCAAATATGCCCTCCTCTTCTGGAGTTTCAAAAAATGCAAGCACTGAGTCGTCAAGTGCTGGCTCCTGGTCAGGAAGAACCCCTTTCCTTGTGTCCTGCACCCCCACCCAAAGTGCATGATGCAGTAGGCCATTCTTCACATTAGTCCATGTAGCTTTTTCTATCATACCATGCCTGGGTTATCAAGTCAAATCGTGAATTCCCCAGTCCAAGTTGAATCTGACATGGAGTGTGGGTGGCCAGCCAGGGAAGTGGGATTAATCGGTACTACAGGGATGTGTCACGGTGGTGGTCACCCGTTCCGTGGCCCTGGGCGTCCATGCAAAGGGGTGAATTACGTTTAAAGGTGAATGATACGTGACGCCACCTGTGGTTTCTGATTAGATTGACCAGCGCTGCAGTGTCGCTTCTCCGGGACAGATGTTATGGTGCAGCTAAGATGTAGAAGCCCTGCACAGGTAGGGCCGTAGTCGCAGGGCCGATGAAAGAGTTGGTAGATGGTGTGCAGTGCAGGATGTAGCAGAGCCATGTGCCAGGCGCAGGAGAAAGATGACAGACACAGTCGTGCAGTTCCTTTACCTGTACTTGGTAAGTGCCGTCCAGGACCCAGAGTACAGATGGAGAAGGAGTTGGTCAGCCTGGAAGCCAATTTGGAATTCTCTCTCTGCAGATAGGTAGTGTGGCATCAGTTCTAGCGCTTATCTGAGGTACTCGCAGTGCTGAGTTCAATGATGTTCCCCCTGTTGACTCTCTTTTGGAGCTTTCTCGTATGGCAGGCAGCCATAGCCTTTTCCTTCTGGCTCCCACACGTCGATGCTGGGGCCTCCGAGCCTTAGTTGAGTACAGAGCATTTACAACTGCTACTTCCTCCGGTTTCGGCTGCAGGAACGTCAGTGTCCCTACAAACTCGGAGACCGGAATCCGGACCATGCGCTCCAGCTAGGAGTGAGCCTTAACTCTGCTCATCCTCCAGCTCTCCTTTTCACATCCACACACTTCCCCTTCCCTTTAAAGACTGCCCTAACTTACCTCCTCCCGACCACAGAGAGCAGCTCCTCAGCAGTCAGGTTCAGAGGTCTCCCTGCTGGCCTGGAGTGGGAAATGTGTTGTGTGTTGGTTTAACTGCTAGAGAGATCCTTCATTGCTCCAAAGCATGACATCACACTCCCTAGGAGGAAGGTAATGCCACTGTGGCGAACGTACTCCTGGGGGCGCCACAAGTGCATTGATGCCCAGCCACTGCTAGATGATTCTGCTGGTACATTGACCAAGACCACTACATTCCCCTCGCACTCTACACAGCCAGAATCTGACCCTGATGAAACTCAGGTTACCCTTCCCATATACTGTACCACCTTACACGGTGACAAAGAGGAAGGTGCAGATGAAAGTGCAGGTTCGGCCCACCCGCTGTCAGACACACCGCCATACCATGAGGGGCCCTGTGCCAGTGCCGTCGCCAGTGAGTGTGCCCCCCGCTTGCTCAGGATCACAGCACTTGCAAAGTTGAAATACTTACCTCTCCCTGCTCCACCGCCATGACGTCTTCCACGTTTCCTGACAGTGATATTCTGATCAGAGAGCGCAATGACATCACGTCTGTACGAACAGACTAGTACAGGGATTCCCTAGCGAGGAGACTTATTTGAGGAGACTTATTTAATTGTTTTCAATGTTGGGACAGCAATTTTTGGGGAGCAACTATACTCTGGAGAATGATATATGGGGCCCACCATACACTGGAGCATTCCAAAGGTGGACATCAGACACTGGAGCAGCATTTACAGGGCCCATTATACACTAGAGCATTAGAGATGGGGCCCATTATATATGGAGCATTATTTGGGCCCATAAGACAGTGGAACTTCATCCATGGGGACCAACATATACATTAGCATTATGTGGAGCTCATCATATACTGTTTCAAACATTATATGGGACCAATGATTCTGTATGCAGAAATATATGGTCCTCATTACTCTGTATAGCGCACTATGCGGTGGCCATAATACTGTATGGAGTAATATACTGTCCGTTTTTGGAGCTATTGGAGAATTTAAAATGGATATCAGTCATGAGATGTAAAAAGTGAAGTATTTTTCATTGTACTATACCGCTATTTCTCTGCCGTATCGGAGCATCATGAGTTGTGCTATGTGTTAAAGGGGCGCTCTTTGGCCCAAGGCACATGAAAACCTGGAGCCAGCCCTACCCCCAAAAAAATTTAGCCAAATAACCCCCATTTTTCAGTGCATAACTAGTATGAAGTAAATTAAGGTTGAAATGCTTCAGTAATAAGAATTGATGTTTTGGCATTCAAAAGGGCACTGTAGGTGTGTTTCCTGTCCTCCACTCCCTGCCGTCTTTGCTTCCCCATTGTCTTGCATTGGGTTTCGTGTTTCAGTCGGCCTTCGACTTTTCACAAAAAACGACCGATTTCGTTCGACCCGACTATTGCGAAAGTCGGGTTTCATGAAACCCGACTCGACCCGAATAAAGGCAAAGTCTCTCATCTCTAGTCATGGGCCCTTTAGTGTGATGGGGCCTTTATACATCAACCACTTATATGTAAACAGCCCCCTGCAGAGACAGAGCCACAGCAGCACAGATTATGTCAGTGAACCCAGCCATAGCAGCAAAGAATATGTTAGCAATCCGGCCACATCTCTCTCTTTGTCTCTGTTTCTCTCTGTGTGCCTGTCTCTCTCTGACTGACAGTCTCTCTGTCTGTCTGTGTCTGTCTCTCTCAGTATGTCTCACTCTGTCTCTCTGTCTGTCTGTCTCTTTGTAGCTGTCTGTCTCTATGTGTCTGTCCCTTTCCGTCTATCTCTTGCTCTCTCTGTATCTCTCTCTCTCTCTCTCTCTATGTATCTCTCTCTCTCGGTTTCTATGATGAGGAACATGTTTGTGCTTCGGGGCGGCCTGTGGTCAGGTTTTTCCTTGTTTTCTTTGGCTCAGAGCGGAAAGACAACACCCTGCCTACTGTCTTGCCCCACAGCATGAGCATCTCATTAACTGAAAACTTCTAACACTGATTACACAAGAACCACAGGACAGATGTCTTCACCCCAAGTATCATTTTAATCAGTGTAACAGCACCAACCTGACATTGTCTGCAGTTTATTTAGCAAAATCCTACTGACAGACTTACTTTAATGTGTCCATTCACAGTTTCTTTGTAGCATCTGTATGTACGAGGTAGTGGTAGGAGACTTTACGCTACTGAAGCTGGAATTACCACTTCTGAACTCTCCAATGCTTTGTTTCCATTCATTTCTTAATGCTTCTTGAAGTATGTTTGGGGTCATTGTCCTGCTGGAAGACCCATGACCAAGATGCAAATTCAGGTCCCTGACACTGGGTACTACATTGTGACCCAAAATCCTTTGGGAATCTTCACATTTCATGATGCCTTGCACACAGTCATGCAGCAAAACAGCTCCAAAACATATTTGAACCACCACCATATATGGCTGTAACTACTGTGTTCTTTAATTTGTAAGCCTCATTCCATTGACAGTAAAACAGTAGAATGATGTGCTTTACCAAAAAGCTTTATCTTGGTCTCATCTGTCCAAAAGACACCTTCTGGCTCTCTAACATTAGTGATCCCCCAAGATGTCCCTACAAATAGTGAGGATTGCCTGATGGCCCTGAAGAAAAACTTGACTTTCAGAGTGCCTCCTTCATAAATTATACAGGATGTGTCTGATGTGTGAACATAGCCCAAGGTGTGGAGAAACATTTTTTTCTCCTATTTATTTTACCTTATATACAAGTAACTATCCTGGAAAGAATGTTTCCTAACATTTTTTTCCAGTAAAATCTATTTTGTCTTCAGTTTTGTATGTTTTATTGTCAGTTTGTAAAAGTGGCTTAATACTCCGACAACATTGCTCCCAGAAGTGACTAGAGATTCAAAGATCTTTCCAGGGTCCTTACCCATGCTGTTCCCATGTCATTTCAACACTGTTTCCATTGATCTGAGCAATTTTTAGACCTCTCCAGGCTGGGGGTCCACGGGAAAAATGCTTGAGTTTCCCATTGACTTCTATTATACTCGTTATTTAGGTGAAGCACCTGAGCATTACGATTTGCTAGACTCTAGTAACGAGAAACAGAGCATTTTAGTGCTCGCGCATCACTAATTTTAATAGATCTGACTTTTCTGGATGTAGCAATATCACATATACCACATATGTGTTTTTGTTTTCAATTTTAATGGATTAAGGGTTGTGATCTGAACTGATATATATATATATATATATATATATACACAGTATATAGTAATGTCCCATACTATCTGTGGACAGGGAGTACTCACTTGGCTGGTCCTTGATCCATACGCTGGGACACTTAGGGTTAAAAAAAAGTCTATTCTGTTCATTAAATACAACCTAAACCGCTCCTCAGGAATTTAGTAACATGCAGCCAGTACACAGTCCGTTACACATTCGCCTCTATAGGAAAACAGTCTCTTTCTGACGAAAGTCAGCATAACATGGATTCCTGTCCGTTACCTGTTGGTGTCGCCTACACAAGTTCCCGGATGCCTCTTATCCTCAGTGGTATCCCACAAACATCTCTCACTGAAACCGGTCAGTATCACTCACGATTATCAGACTGTCCACTCTGGAGGTATCTCACAGGCCTCCTTCCTCAGGCTCAGACTAGCCAGCACTGCTACATGTGCCAAACACACAGGCTCTATTAGTTAGCCTTAACCACTCCCAGGTACCTATCACATGGCTAGTCATTTGATTGTGACATCACAGCAGGTCCTCAAACACACAATCACATACAGGCTTCATCTTGGGTATTCAGACACACACCCCTTGGGTGAGTATGTAAGTGACTGGACCCACCCATCTCTCCAAGTCACCTGGAAGCCTCCTAATGTATAGCAAAAACACTCAGCAGTAGATCTACTGAGCAAAACACGCCCAGGCTTCCATCACAGGGCCACAGACCTCTGTGATACATACCGCCCATCAATCACATGACCAGTCGCAATGCCACAATATATATATATATATATATTCATATATTTAATAACATTTCAAAATTCTTTTGGTGTATTTTGTAGTCCCTGCATGGGACATGAACCTGTAGTCATCGAATCACTTTTACCATATACAGCAATACTACAGTAGTGCTGTGTATGGAAAAAATCACAGCTCTTATGAGACGCCTTCACAGAAACACTGTCATGACAGGCAAAGGGCTAGTTCTGGGGGGGCGCAGTGGTTGGAGAGATCAGCATGCTCCCTGCACTGTAACAGATTGCCAGTGGAATTTAACAGTTTATCAGCCATGGGGCGTGCTCTACTTCACTCCTGGCTGAATAATGAAGTCATCATATGGCGGCAAAGATGCAGACTTATAATAGTATGTCACATGTCATAAAGTTGTTCTGTGAACAGAATATATTTCTCTATATAAATATGAATCCCTGTTAAAGTGGTCAAATTTATTTGAGTGGAATTAAGTTCTCGAATTTTACAAAAATTTATTTACACCATAATTTGTTTACAACAGATGCATGAATTTGGCAGAATAACATTTGGTTAACCATAGAGGGTCGGAAAAGTGTTAAAGAAAACCTAATACTAACCTCACCACTCACCTTTTTGGTCATCTCCGCTGTTCGCCCTCTTCTGTACATTCCTCGGTGCATCTTCATACTGCCACTGCATGCTACATCTTTACAATAGGCCACATATCTCACCAAGACTAGGTATGGGACAATTCTATACAGGCCTGAAGTTCTGGCCTAGAGTGTGTGTGTGGTAATATCGTGACGAGACTCCGTGCACTATGACCTTACAAATCATAATCTAGACCAGGACTTCCACCCATGATTAGGCCCTGGGCGACCCTGAACATACACAGGCTTAATGTGAAGCTACATCCTAAGTTTATTATGCCCTTGAGTATCTCCAGATCCCAGCTCATAATAAGGGACATTCAATTTGAGTATAACAAATTTACTCAAAGTTTTCAGGTGACTTGGCTAATTTAAATCTTCCGCTCATCACATCTTCTCTTCAGATGAAAGAGATTTACAAGATACTATGTATACATTCATGCGCAGAAACTTGTCATACACAACAGAGAGGGAAGTAGATTAAGCTGACAGATCCAGTAAAACAATGCTTTTCATAAAGCCATACAAACATTTCAATAAAGTAATATAAATAAAATGATATCACACAGAACTCTATTATCACTTGGAAGCTCATCATAATATGTCTTTTCTACCATTCGGGGTCTTTTCTAAACTTTGCAAGGAGAAGCAAATTGTTAGGCATTTCCATCACATACTGGCTGTCAGGGTCTGACCAGCTTCTTAAACATTGTCTCTGTGCAACTCCATTCTCAACCCATAATCAGATGGAGAAGAGCAGCGCACCACTATTCCAGTCAGTAGGACATAACGCCAACCAACCTACCAATAAATCGTTATTTTTGTATCTTGATTTTATTCAGAGGCTGCCTAAGTTACTCAAAAATTATCTCTCATGTATATGTAAATTACTTAGCCAGGACTGCGACATGTAAGAGAGATCTAGTAATACTTGTAAAATGTAATATATAAACACATTAACCCACAGATTGTCTCCAGAATAATGAGAGAGTCATTTGCATTAATGAGCTCCTACTGAAAAGGAATACAAAATAAAAGACAACCTTTAATATTGGTTCCAGACTGTCTACATTCTTCATAAGTAAAAGCTAGTGACAGATCCTTTCACAGGTCGAGCATAATTCATGTCTCATGGGTGCAATAGTTTTTCATTCTAAAATGACTGAAGCTATATTCAAGTATTAGAGGTGGGTGATGACAGAAGACCTGTTATATTTACTGATTCATTTTATTCATTCTGTGAGCTGAAACTTTATTACTTTTGATGTTTGTTTGCTTTTTTTTCCTAACAGAACTCTACACTAACCTGACTAGAACACACTGTAAAAATTCATGAAAAAAATGTTTAAATATTTTAATGAGAGACTACTATGGTTCTTCCATAAAGAGGATCTATGGTACATTGTCTGATTGACAAGCTAAAATTAGTTTCTTTCATAAATGGCAAACACATTCCAGCTGCTTTGTTGTGGAAAGCCAATTATGAAACGTATATCATGGGGAGGAAGCAATTACATTCATTTTCTTGGTCCCTGAGAAATTTGATAAGCTTGACACTTAGCACATTGGCTTCAATAATAGTTTATTTTGAAAAGTAAGGAACAGTAAAAACAGACTTTAAGAAATTGATTTTTAAATTTAAGATTATTAAGATTTTAGGTCACCAACAATAGAAGTGTGATTTTACTACATTTTACAGTACACTGGTATTCACATGAATGCAGGTAATATTAACCTTGCTTCAAACTGATATAAATAAAGTCAACATCTTAAAGGGGATTTCCAAGAGTAAAATTAATTTTAAAGTTGATTTTAATCAATACATCTTGGAATAATAATAAAAATGTTCCTGTGCTGAAATAATCTTAGAAATGTGTTCCTGCTGTGTACTGTGTAATGGCCGTGTCTGACCGTACAGGAACATGATCTCATCATACCACACCTTCTGGACAGGGGAGCAAGCAGAAGAGAGTATACTGACGTTACAGCAGGGGATCACAGCTGATTATTTTGTGAGATAAAGCATTTCCCTGCCTGTTTTACAAAAAATGTTTTACCTCAAAGAATTATTTACGATCCCAAGCTGTAATGTCTATATACTTTTTTGCTTCCTCCCCTGCCCAGAAGATGTAGTATGATCAGACCATGTCCCTGGATGGTCGGACACATCTGTTACACAGTAAATAACAGGTGCACATGTACTGTATAAGATTATCTCACTACAGGAAAAAAAATTTAAACTGATCCAATGTCAGTAATGTCAGCTTTGTAATGTCTGCTGACATCAAGCCCACGGGTTAGTAACGATTATCTTATTATTGGGTAGACCACCCCCAAAAAATGATGCGTGGACCTCCTATACTCAATAACCAGCAAAGGCTGTGCAAAGAGCTGTGGGCTGATATGAATAGCCTAGGAAAGGGCCCAACTTCCAGACTAAAAACATCAGCTCTCAGCCAGTCCAGAAATGGCGCATTAATAAGATGCACTAAATCTAGTGCTTAGCCTCACTTTTTCCCCTTGACCTGGTGTGGTGGCCAATGGGGTAATAGTTGTGGGATTGATGTCAGTTTTGCATTGGCAGCTGACATCAAGACCAGGGGTTAGTAATGGAAAGGCATTTTAAAGACACACCCTCTACTAACCCCATAGTTAGATTGCAAAAATACACAGCCAGAATAAAATCCTTTAATTGAAGTAATGACACTGACTCCTTTATTTCAGATAAAAATATAAAAGCACAGTTATAATCACCTTAACACCTTTTCCATTGAAGCCCTTGTCACCTGTAAAAGACAGAAAATAGCAAACAGCCACAATACTGATGCACATGTCTCCAGGAAAAGAAGAAAAATTATAAACAACCATATTGTTCACCTGTGCGATGTGAAGATATAACACACTGTCCCATGACAATCAGGATGATTTGGAAGGCAGTTACATCAGTGACAGCTCTCCCCACTAGCCGGCTCACACTTACACAGGAGCGTAATCACTCATGTAGTGTGTAACACTGAGCTGATGTACCCCGGTGACCTCACTTAGGGCACCGCTCGATATGTTAGAAAATTCTCATGCAGTGAGTGGTGCCATAAGTGAGGTTACCAGGGTTCATCAGCTGTAAGCTCCAGTGAACTTTCATATGGCAGCTCGGCATGCCGTGCTACACACTGCATGAGCAATTACGCTCTTCTGTCAGTGTGAGCCAGCTGGTGAGGATAGTGGTTGCACCACTGATGTGACTACAATCCAAATAATTTGGATTTTTTTGGGACGGTATGGATTTTCTTCACAGTGGACATGTGAGTGATATGGTTGTTTATTAATTTTCTTATTTTCCAGGAGACATGGACATTGGTGGATTAGAAGTAAAGGTGAGTAATATGGTTGTTAGGTATTTTCTGCATTTTACAGGTTACACGGGCTTCAATGGATTAGGTGCAAAGGTGAGTATAACTGTGCTTTTTATTTTTATTTCAACTAAAGAAGTTTGTGACATTATTTCAATTAAAGGATTATATTCTAGGGTCTTTTTTACAACCTAACAATTGGGTTAGTAATGGGGGTGTCTTATAGACACCTCTCTATTACTGACCTGTGGGCTTCATGTCAGCTGACGTTACAAAGCTGACATCAAACCCATAGGCATTAGTCCAATTGCCACAACAGACCAACTAGAAAGAGCAAGGCAACACACCAGAATTAGCATATCTAATAGATACACCTTTTCTAGGGTGGCTACAGGCTGGTATTTTTAGGCTGGGGTGACCAATATCCATGGCCCCTTACCAGTCTGAGAATGCCAGCCCCCATATGTTTGCTTTAGCTTGGTTAGTTGTCAAAAATGGGTGGGCACATTGAACCCTCAGGTGCTTCACAGATATTTAAAATGTTGAGCTGTAAAATAAAAATAATCACATTTTCCCCACAAATATGTTTTTAGCACCCAATATTGCATTTTCCTAAAGGTAACATGAGAAATTGCTCCGTACAAATTGTTGTGCAATTTCTTCTGAGTAAGACAATATCCTGTATGTGTGGGAATGCTATTTTTGAGGCACAGTGCAAAACTCTGAAGGGAAGAGACACCATATTGGAGTTCAGATTTTGCTGGAATGGTTTGAGGGTGCCATGTCACATTAGCAGAGCTCCTGAAACCCCATATATGTGAACTCATTTTACAAACTACACTCCCCAATGAATTCATCTAGTGGTGCAGTGATCATATGGACACCTCATGTGCCTCACAAATTTTATATCACTGAGCAGTGAAGAAAGAATAAATTACATTTTTACCACTAAATTGTTGTTTAAGCCCCAAGTTTTTAATTTTTCTAAGGGCTAAAAGGATTTTTTTTACAATAAACTGAGCTCCATTTTTTCCTGAATGCGCCAATACCCTACATGTAATTGGTAAATATTTTTCAGGCACAGTGCAAAGCTCAGAAGGCAAGAAGCACCAGATTTTACTGTTATGATTTGAAGGTGCCATGACCCACTGGGAGAGTCCATGAGGTGCTAAAACACCAGAGCTCCCTTTAAGTGACCCCATTTTACAAACTACACCTCTCAGTGAATTCATATAGGGGTGCAGTGATCATATTGACACCAAGGGTGTGTCACAGAATTTTATACCGTTGGGCAGTGAACAAAAAATAGCTACATTTTTACCACCAAAATTTAGTTTTAGCCCCAGATTTTATATTTTCACACAAGAAGTTGGTAAAAATGGCATCCAAATTTGTCCCACAATTTCTACTGAACGTGGCAATACCCCATATGTGGCAGTACCATACTACTTAGCCATGCGGAGAGACTCGGGAGGAACGGAGTGCTATTTGTCTGGTGGAGTGCAGATTTTGTTTGTGGACTCCATATACAGAGCCACTAATTGCTAGAAGGGCAGAATCCCCCGTCAAGTGACCCCATTTGGGAAACTCTACCCTTTGGAGAATTTAACTACAGGTATAGTGACAATTTTGACTCCATAGGTGTTTTCCAGAAACAAGCAGCAATGAATGTTGCCGAGTGAAAATTGCTAACTGCCGTTGTCATGACCAGTATGCTGTTGTAACCAGTATGTTGCAGTTACCAGTACGTTATGCCCAGCCCATGCTTCTGGAGACATGCACCCATAAGTTAGGTGGGCTGTCATTGCTTCAGAAATGCCAAACGTAGATGCAATATGTGGTTTAGGTAAACTGTGGAGCTCAGAAGGGAGTGGGGCATTTGGATTTGGAAGCGGAGAATTTGCTGAATTTCTTTTGGTGGGTGAGGAGCCAGTTTGATTTTCAAGAGCCTTTGTGCTACCAGTAAAGTGGAAGTCTCCTATATTTCCGTTAATAGATGATGGACCTAAGCCAAGGCCTGCTTGTTTTGTGGATTGAGGTGAAGCTTTTGTTGGAAACATTTTACATAACGTTTCAGATCACATTTATTCCGGCACTCTACGCTGACCACTTACTTTGGAGTTTCCATCTAAATCTCCAAGTGACGTGATTCAGATGAAACCCCAGAGGGATCTATTCACTATAATGAGGCAGCAGAGTTACTATGGACTCTGTCTGGCCTCTGTTCAGTGGTGTCCTTCTTTTCAGAAGTGCACAAAATTGTGGCCGATGGCACTTTAAAGCAATCCTAAAAAGATGGACACCGCCAAATCACAGGTCACACAGCATCCACAGTGCCTCCATCTGCCTCATTATAGGGAACCTTGCCCCAGAAGTTCCATGTGATTCACATATTTCAGACATTTACATGGCAACCCCGGTGCAAGAGCTTAACACAGAGCGCAGGATAAATGTGCACCAAGCCTTACTGTGATCTTTGGGAGGCGTAATGAAAAAATCAGCATCATGTGAAGAATTTGTTTTATTTATTTTTTACGCAGTTCCTCCTTCGGTATAAGTGATTAGGCGACTTTATTCTTTGGGTCGATATGATTACAGCGATACCAGATTTATATTGGGTTTTTATTTTTGGTTGCAGTCACACACTAAAAGACATTTTGTATTGCAAAAAATAGTTTTTGCATCACCACATTTTGAGAGTTATCCTTTTTCCATATTTTGGTCCACAGAGTCATGATTTTGTTTTTTACTTGTCTACTTGACGAGTTGACGTTTGTATTGGTACCATTTTCAGGCAAATCGCTCTTTATTCTGATTTTTGTGAGGCAGAATGAACAAAAACCAGCAACTAAGAAATTTTGGGGGGATAGGGGTGTAATGTAATGTCTGCAAAGTATGATGTTTACTGTTGGAACCTTCCAAAATCTCCCCTTTCTTTCTGAGTTACATTGTACACTGTAAGCTGGTAGCAGTCCCTTCCCCCAAGTCTTATCAGCTCTGCCAGCATCTGAAACCTGAGAGTGAGCATTTCCTCTTGAAGTCTCCCCCCCTCCTTGGCCATGCCAGGACAGGAAGTCCTTTGTCTCTAGATATGTGCTGGGATCAATATGAGAAGTATTAAAACAAGTCATATTGCAAAAACCATACACAGCACGGATATAACAATCAGATTTCTGTGATCTGCGCGGACCCGGCATCGCTATGGTGCCTCTTGCGTAGTTCTAGGACCTCCAGAGACCGAGATATGGGTTGCTCCCAAATGGAATGTCGTAACTAGTGCATTCTTGATGTTTAAGATTCGTTGGATTCGTTAAATCACAACCAATGATACCATATACGTGTTTATGCGGGCTCCCCTTGCTAAGATATGATCCTCATAAGTTTTGTAGCCAAATCATAACTTGAAGAGAGGGAGGTTGAACCTCTCCAGACCGCCCCTTTCATGAGGTCACATACCCTAGTCTAAGGGATTCCCTCCCCAAACTCAGTCAATTGGAGCTACAGCGTCTGTGTTGACCAGAACCCAGATGAGTGGAGACGTGTGGCTCCGCCTTCTCTCCCCAGCCACATGGGATGCCTAAAGAGTCATAAGCAACCATGAGTGTACTTTCTGTTTTCATCCATTTTTGTTTTATACCTGTATTGTACATATGTAATGTCTCAACTTTATAGCAACTTTTATCTGTATAACCACTGCCCACATTTTGGGAAATAAATTATAAAATTATTCAGTCTGCCTTCATGCTCTAGGAAACGAACTATGCGGCTTTTTTAGATATTCGCTACTAATTTGGGGTTAGTCACGGACCCTCTTAATTAACTCTGTGAATTAAGAAAAGCGTGGATGGTGGCAGCGTGGTGTGTGCGATTGATTAGGCTAGTTGGCTGGACAGAAGGGTCTTATATTGCTAAAGGGGGGCTGTGGCCACAGCATTGATAATTCCTTTACTGCAGTAGCCTAATTGTCCATGCACAACAAGCAGCCCGTCTGGCGACTAATTATCCGAGGTGCAGTTCCCTGACTGACCTGAGGGTAAAGGGGGGTGCCAGAGAGCTGCGAGTTCCAAAGTGGAACTGAGAAAGTGGGATATACATAAATCCCCGCAGTTCTTGGAAGGTTGTTAGCAGTGGTGGGGCAACCAAAATACCCCCCTGCGATAAATTGTTAGAGCAAGATTAGCTTGCTGTGTTTTGGTCACATGGTGCTAGTGGTGGGATAACTAAGATAAGCCCCCACTGTGCTTGTGATAGCCGTGTGCCGGCAGTGTGTCGCGTCCCTCCATCCGCTGATACACCCGTGTCAGTGGTGGGATTGTGACATATTGGTGACACAGGGTCCGCTGTCCGTCACGTTTTGGTGGCAGCGGGACCCCCGTTCATCACATATTGGTGGCAGCGGTGGGCTGTTCATCACAAGGGGTTATGCTATTCCATGTGTGGTAAAATTGATAAGGCAGTTTTATTTTTCGGGTCAGTACGATTACAGCGATACCTCATTTATATTTTTTTATGTTTTAGCATTTTTATACAATAAAAACTATTTTCTAAAAAATCTAATTATTTTTGCATCCCTTTATTCAGAAAGCTTTAACTTTTTTATTTTTGCCCTGAAGGATTTGCATGGCGGCTTGTTTTTGCGGGACAAAATGACATTTTCAGCGTTCCCATGTTTATTTATATCCGTCTTTTTATTGCGTTTTACTCCCCATTTTGTTAGATGGTATGATGATAAAGCATTGTTTTTTTAATTGGTTTCTTTTTCATGGTGTTCACTAAAGGGGTTAACTAGTAGGACAGTTTATAGATTGGGTCGTTGCGTACGCGGAGATACCAAATATGTGTACATTTATGTTATTTTTTTGTTTTATTCATTCAAATATTTATGTTTATATAAATATTTATATTTATATTTTCAAATTCAATCGCAGCATTTTGGGGGCTGAAGTGTCGGGAGCGATCTGTAACCACTCCTGGCACTTAGTGCAGGGTGTCAGCTGTCAGAATTAGCTGACACCTGGCGGCGATTGCTCGCACACCACCCATGGGCACAGGCAATTGCGATGACATAATATTCCTTCCCTGGTCAAATAGGCCAAGGGCACATGGACGGAATATTAAGTCCGATATATCAGAAGGGGATTAAAGAGGTTGTCCAAACCCGAAATACAATTTTTTTTTCAATCTAATCTGTTCTCTATTGGGAGATACAACACTATTAAGGCCCTGTCTCACATAGCAAGATCGTTAGCAAGATTGCTGAAGCATCACCGATTGTGTGACTCAACAGCGATCTCGCTAACGATCTCGCTTTGTGAGACACGTAGTGGCGACCAGGCCCTGCTGCGATGTCGCTGATTCTGCTAGAATGTCCTGGGCCCTTTTTTGATCGCTGGTGTCCCACTGGCCAGCGTGCATCACTGAGCAACCTCGTTAGCGACTCAGAAATCATGGACGCAGGCGTGAGTCGTCAGAATAGCTGCTGTGTGACAAGGTCCCAATGACCGCCGAGGTCGTTATATGGATCGCTGGATCGTTGTTGCGTCGTTGGGTAAATATGCCTGTTTGACAGCTTACTAGTGACCATTTAGTGACGCACCAGCGATCCTTACCAGGTCGTATCGTTGTCGGGATCGCTGGTGCGTCGCTAAGAGTAACGGAACCCTTATACATTTTGTTTTTTGTTTCTGCCTTTTATTCATCCTGAATTTTACTTCATTCCCTACACCCATTTTGTTTACCTGCAGCTCTACCAAACTCGACAGCTCTCTATTCTGTATTATCTAACCTCACAGCCAGAGCTGGCACCGCTCGCCCTCAGTGTCCAGCACCGTCCTCTGCACACTTATTGGCTGTTAGCATCTACACCTGCGCTGACCTCTGTCATCACTCTGGTATTAGGGTGCCATCACACTAAATGATGCACCAGCGATCCCGACAACGATACGACCTTGTCAGGATCGCAGGTACCTCGCTACATGATTGCTGGTGAGCTGTCAAGCAGGCAGACTCACCAGCGATCAGGACCAGCAAGGACGCTGGTATCCAAGGTAAATATCGGGTAACTAAGCGTATGCGTCACTTAGTTACCCGCTGTGTACCTTGGATGCCAGCTCACAGCACGAGCACGCAGGTATCCAAGGTACAAAGTGGGTAACTAAGTGACTCGTGCACTTAGTTACCCGATACTTACCTTGGATACCAGCTCCCAGCGTCTGCTTACAGTGCTGGGAGCTCGCTGATCGTTGGTCTCCCGCTGCCACACACAACGATGCGCGCTGGCCAGCGGGAGACCAACAATCAAAAAATGGCCCAGGACACTCCTACACAATCAGCAATAACCGGCGGGGGGGCGGTCGCTGATGCATGTCACACACAGCGATGTCGCTGGCGAGATTGCTGTTACGCCACAAAATCAGCGATCTTGCTAGTGATCTCTCTGTGTGTGACAAGGCCTTTAGAAACAACAGAGCAGTGTCCTATGTCTGTGGAAAGCAGCACAGTCGCTGCACTCCACACCACATCCACAGTGGTGATACAGCACCACATGTCCCCACAGCACATCCACAGTGGTGATAGAGTGTTAAATATATCCCCAAATCACATCCACAGTGGTTACAGAGCATCACGCTACATCCACAGTGGTGATAGGGTGTTACATATCCTCATATCAAATCCACAGTGGTGATAACGCATCACATGTCCCCACATGACATCCACAGTGGTGATAGAGTGTCACATGTTCCTGCATCACATTAACAGTGGTGAGAGAGCATTACATATCCCCAAATCATATCTACAGTGGTGATAGAGTGTCACAAGTCCCCACATCACATCCACAGTGGTGATAGAGCATCACATGTCTGTACATAACATCCAAAATGGAGAAAGAGCTTTATATGTCTCCACATCATACCCACTGTAGCGATAGAGCGATAAATATCTCCACATCACATTCACAGTGGTGATAGAGTGTCACATATTGCTGCCTCACATTCACAGTGGTGAGAGAGCATTACATAACCCCACATCATATCTACAGAGGTGATAGAATGTCACATATCCCCACATCACATCCACAGTGGAGATAGACAGTGTAGGACGGCGCTGCCAAGGGCCCATCCATAACACTGACTTTTGGGGGCCCACTCTTCACCTGTATACAAATAATACACTACCCTCGTTCACAAATTTATCTATATCGCAATATAATAATAAACTGGGTAGTTTGGTTAATGAATGATGAAATGCTGCTTTTTTCTGTACAGAGTGAATCAAATGAATTAGACTAAGTACTGTCCATAAAGTGGCATGGGGAGGTCAGATTTGCACAGGAGCCCACCGGGGGATTCCCCTGTTACCCTATGGGCCAGTCCAAGTGTAGGGAAGTGGACTGACCTATAGTAATAATAATAAATTTTATTTCTATAGCGCCGACATATTCCACAACACTTTACATTTCAGATGGGACTTGTACTGACAATAGACATTACAGCATAACAATAATCACATAGATCATAACAGATACCCAGAGGAATGAGGGCCCTGCTCGCAAGCTTACAATCTTTGAGGAAAAAAGGTAGAAACGAAACGTGGGTGGTAACAATTGCCCTGTCGACTTGTCTGCAGTAGGAAGGTGAATGCAAAATGTGCAGTAAAAGTACTTGACGTGGACTGGTGTATATGTATGTGGGGAGACAGCTTGAGACAGTGGAAGATGGCAAAGTACTGGGTTTGGCCACTAGGGGGAGATGAAGGACAGCAGGAATGAGAGACTGTGCAGTACTAGAGTTTGGCCACAAGATGGAGGCAGAGAGCAGTGAGGAAAGGGATTAACAGTAGCTTAAGGCTACAAAACTGCAGAGTCATGGTGGGCAGAGTTACAGGAACTCTAGAGGGGAATTCCCGGGGAGGGGAATAAATAGCAAGGGAGAGTTCCAGAAGGAAGCCAGTCCAGGAGGAGAGCTCAGGAGAAGAGGAGACAGAAGGGAGAGACAGACAGAAGAAGAAGCTCCGGTAGGGACTGAGGAGAGAGACGGTCAGGGGGGTGGCCCTGACAGGAGAGCCGCAGGACAGAGAAAGCCCAGGGGTATCAGACAGACAGACTCAGACAGCGGAAGCACTGTGGCATGGGCCTAATGGCAACCACAGTGAAAGAACCATGAGGGACTTCACTGTAGAGGAAAGAGAAGAAGGTGAAAGATACCAGGGCCTGTGCGTAGAAGCTGTCATGCTGCTGTTGTGTGCTGTGGTCGTCGGGAGGACGACCAATAAAGAGGACCTGTTGAATGCACATCGGTTTCTGTCTCCAGTCTGTTCGCGGTGAAAAAGGGTCCATCCCCCAGTAGGCACACGTACCTACACGAGTCTGGAGATAGAGCATCACTTGCCACCACATCACATCAACAGTGGTGATAGAGCTTCACATGTTCTCATATCACATACACAATTGTGATAGGGCTTCACATGTTCCCACATCACATACACTATGGTTACAGAGCATCACATGTCCCCGCAATACATCCACAGTGGTTACAGAGCGTCACTTGTCTCCACATCACATCCGCGGTGGTGACAGAGAGTTACATGTTCGTACATCTCATCCACAGTGGTGATAGAGCATTACATATCCCCATATCACATCCACAGTAGTGATAGAGCATCTCTTGTTCCAACATTACATGCACAGAGGTAAAAGAGCTGCACATGTCCCCACATAACAGCCAAAATGGTGAAAGAGCTTTACATATCTCTACATTGCATCCACAGTGGTGATAGAGCGTCTCATGTTCCCACATTACATCTGTGGTGCCTTGCATCTTTGCCGCCACAAAAGGGTTAAATATGTACTGTTTTATATGTGTTTTGTGAGCAATGGAAGTTATGTTTTCTCTGCTAGAGACCACAACACACACACAATTTACCTCACTCCCTTACTTGTCTGAAGCTTAGAGCTTTGCAGATATGCCATAACTTGGAGGGTGAGGAGGCGAAAGTTGTTGTTTCAGTGAAGGAGGAAGAACGCTCCTGGAAGCCATGATGACATGTGGTCCTTCCAGGAGGAAAGCTACAAAGAAGCATCAGGGAATCAGCCCCTAGACCATCCATGCTTTCAGAGCAGGGTGGTAAGTTGAGAGACTGTGTGAATTTATACAACCACCAGCAAAGTGTTTCCCCTGGAAAAACTACAGAAAACTAGGATCAATGAAGGATTGTGCAAGAAGAGCTTCACACAGTAACCAAACTGCAAGTTGCCCGAGGAGGAAAACACAGTGAGTAGAGGCTATACTAGAAGTTCCAAAATCTGGGAAGCCTTGGTCCCTGAAGTATTAGAATAGCAGGAAGCTTACACTGAGTCACAGCAGAGAGAAGGATAACACCCATTCTCCAGAGCAGACTGTAACCTGGTGAGAGTTGTAATATCTCCGCTGAACTGCACCTGAACAACAGTAAATGATAAAGTGACTTTCCTTGTCTCCTGCCTTATTACTCCGTGCCTTCTACTTCCATCACAATCTCTGGGGGCCAGCCCTGATTGGAGAGGATTAAACATCTGCACTGCCATCACCATCTACTCCCCCAGGGATCATCTGCAGTGCCGGCTATACTACAGTCGAACACTCCAACTGGCGTCACTAATCACTATATAAACTTTATCCCTAATCAATACTCCCCTTTTACATGAACGCCTGGGGCCACGGACTGGGTCACTGCCACTGTGACACATCCCTTTAAGATGACCGGCCTGGTACCGAGTATCCCACGGCCTCTGGGGCGCATCACATCCACACTGGTGAAAGAACTTCACATCTCCATATCACAGTTCACAGTTGTGATAGAGCATCACATGTCCCCACATAACCCCTAACATACCAGTACTGTGAGGTTATGAGTCTATAGTGATATGTTTATGTGTGTATCTACATATATACCACATAATAAACTTCAGATGCTGCAGAACCTCAGTCTATAGTGATGTATGTATGTGTGTCTGGATTGATGAGGGTGGGATGGATGGATGGGGAAGGGATGGATGCATACTGCACATTATACTCACCTATGTAGAAGCCTTTTCCTTCCTGGTTAGTCTAATCATCTGAGTCATTGACCTACTGCCTCTCACTGTGTGCTGCTCGAGGAGGATGGAACAAGAGGCACGGGAGAGAGGGTCTGACAGAGACTGGGGCGGTAACGACCAGTCTCTGCCAAACAGAAAAACTCTAGTGATGGGCAGTCCAGCTCTTTTTGGTGATCTCACTCTGGTGAGATGGCTCTGCTCACCAAAAAGAGCCAGCTCTTTTTGGATCCTATATGGATCCCTATTAAATATGTGTTGACAATAAGTGAACACATATTTATGCTGACATAATGCAACTGAAACCCCGCCTACCTATTGCAAAAACTCCACCCACTTGCTAGTAACCAAATAAATTGATTAGTGGGTGGCGTTTTGCTCAGGTGGGCGGAGTTACATCTGCTGAACATTGAGATTTTACACCCAGTGAGAGTCATTCAGAGAATTCAGTGGCTCTCACTGGGGTGCCAGCACCAATCATTCACAACAGGGTGCTGGCTCTTTGTACTGCATTGCTCACGAATGATACATCACTAGAAAACTCTAGTCGGGTAGTGAGCAGCTTCTCCAGAATAAGGAGAGAGCTGCTCACCAGACTTAGTGTATTTTCTAGGACACATGTAGAATGCTGACAGGGAGTATATTTCAAACTGTCAGTATTCTGCAGCCTAAGTACACACACAAATTATGCAGAAAGCCCGGACAAGCCCTTTAAATCATGAAGTGCCTATGCTTGGTAAGAACAGTCATTCTGTGCTGACAGACTCCCTTTAATACAGTATATGATGTTTGTTTAGTATTTCAGTATGCTAAAATCGGAAAAAGTGACATGTTGAGTTGTTTTATGGGACAGTATGATTATAGTGATGCCAAATTTATGTCCATTTTATAAAAATAATTTTTTTTAGTGTTGATGTTTGAGTTGACCTTTTAAAAGATCATCTGGCTTTTGGAATGTTTTTTATTCCACGTTTTGGAAATATGAATGAAAAACAGTAATAATTCTGGAATACTCTTTTTGTTCTCATCTCGATCACTGTATGGGTATAACTTCTTAATGCTACATGATGTCCTGAAGTGTGTTAGGTGTTTGATTGATTGTACTTTATGTAACAATATCAAAATATAGCTGTATATAGCTGGATGTGCCAGAAGAATTCACATGATTGGCACAGGGGTCTTCAGACTGGTTCTCATAGCAACCTATCAGATATGCACACTAACATTGTGGGGCGCACCCAAATGGATGCCTGGATAAGACAGGGGCACTTAAATGCTGCTGTTGTACATTGACAACGGTATTTAAGAGCTATCAGCAGCAATCAGCACTACAGGACATTTATTTGCATATCCAACGGCCCTTTTGTAATACTATGACAGCTGAAGTCTCCCATGCCTATCATTTGATTTCTCCTATGATGTCTAGCCAGAGGCAGGGCATGATAGCATACTGTCATATTCAGCAATGTTGAGGTGCTGTGTTTGTAAGTCCCCTGATGGGACTAAAAGATAGAATGAAAATTAAGCACAATAGTTTTTAAAAAAGAAAACAAACATAAAACTTGGAATCACACCCTATTCCTCATTTAAAAGTAAAGAAATGTAAAAAAAAATACAAATACACATATTTGGTATAATCAACTCTGTAAAAGTCTGATTGATCAATTTAATTAATTAAATCGATAAATGATATATCGAGAAAAA
The DNA here is from genome assembly GCF_039654945.1 of Dendrobates tinctorius. Lineage (NCBI taxonomy): Eukaryota > Metazoa > Chordata > Amphibia > Anura > Dendrobatidae > Dendrobates > Dendrobates tinctorius. The sequence continues at coordinate 38,030,663 of NW_027361703.1, read as the reverse complement.
AAGTCAGCTGCAGAATTGCAATTTTCCAGTTGCTGCAACACCACAAAGGAATTGTAATCAAAACATTGTATATAACGCCAAAAAGATATTATTAAAAACATCAGCTCGCAATACAAAAAAAATCCTTACACTGCTTCATTGATAGAAAAATAGAAAAAATATAGGTCTCGGAAGATGGTGACTCAAAAAAAAATTTCTATATTAGAAGTTCAAAATGTGTAAGCATTTTAACACCTTCATGAACTTCATGAAATATTATGATATAGATGTTGTCATACAGCTTGCATCTTTCACTGCTGATTTAATCAGCCATCATGTGCCTTTAAGAGCCGTGGTCTGCTAACCTGTTAAATCCCACTGTCAATCTCAGACAGCGGCATGTAATGTGTGCCAGCCGGGGGAGGCACATCATTCCACGTGCCAATCAGTGCGCTCGTGACAAAGGATACTTTGATTTACAAAATACAAAGCAGTGCTACTGCACTACTGCTATGCAAACCACAAGTAATCAAATGATCGCAGCTTAAAGAGGACTGTAAAATACATTAAAAAGTAAAAAAAGAATGTTTTTAAAAATATGAAAAACATAAAAAACATAAGCTCAAATTATCCCTCTTTTGTCCCATTAAAAATAAATCTATTTAAAAAAAATTACACATATTTGATGTTATTGCATTTTTATAAGTCTGATAAATCAAAATGCAAAGTAAATTAATCCATGAAAACTGTGTAATGAGAAATAAATCAAAACGCCAAAATTACAAGTTTTTGGCAGCCACAATATTGCAATGAAATGAAATAAGAAGTGATCAAAACATTACATCTTCCCCAAGATAGTGTCAATAAAAACTTAAGCTCAATGTATAAAAATAAGCCCTCACACAGCTGCATATCCCAAAAAACAGACCTCTGTAATACACTAGATCAGTGATGGTGAACCTTTCTGAGATCGAGTGCCCAAACTGCAACCTAAAACCCAATAATTTATGACGAAGTGCCAACACGAGCCAAATGCCCCATCATGATCCCCTTCATGTAGAAATATGCCCCATCATGATCCCCTTCATGCAGAAATATGCCCCACCATGATCCCCTTCTTGTACAGTAGTAATATGCCCCATCATGATCCCCTTCTTGTAGTAATATGCCCCATCATGATCCCCTTCATGTAGAAATATTCCCCATCATGATCCCCTTCATGTAGAAATATGTCCCATCATGATCCCATTCATGCAGAAATATGCCCCATCATGATCCCCTTCATGCTTGAATATGCCCCATTATGATCCCATTCATGTAGAAATATGCCCCATCATGATCCCCTTCATGTAGAAATATGCCCTATCATGATCCCCATCATGCAAAAATATGCCCCTTCATTATTATTATTATGATTATGCATTTATATAGCGCCATTTATTCCATGGTGCTTTACATGTGAAAAGGGGAAATATAGACAAGTATAATAAACATGTGTAAGACAAGGGACACACAAGTACATAAGGAGAGGGGACCCTGCCCGCGAGGGCTCACAGTCTACAGGAATGGATGAGGATACAGTAGGAGAGGGTAGAGCACGTCGTGCGGTGGTTCAGTAGACCGAGGATCATTGCAGGCTGTAGGCTTGTTGGAACAGGTGGGTCTTCAGGTTCTTCTTGAAGGTTTCCGTTGATGGAGAGAGTCTGATGTGTTGCGGCAGAGAGTTCCAGAGTATGGGGGAAGCACGGGAGAAGTCTTGAATGCGGTTGTGGGAGGAAGAGATAAGGGGAGAGTAGAGAAGGAGATCTTGAGATGATCGAAGGTTGCGTGAGGGTAGGTACCTGGAGACCATGTCACTGATGTATGGAGAAGACAGGTTGTGGATGGCTTTGTATGTCATGGTTAGGGTTTTGAATTGGAGCCTCTGGGCAATAGAAAACCAGTGAAGGGCCTGGCATAGGGGAGAGGCTGGGGAATATTGGAGAGACAGGTGGATTAGTCATGCAGCAGAGTGAAGGATGGACTGGAGTGGTGTCAGAGTGCTAGAGGGGAGGCCAGAGAGTAGGAGGTTGCAGTAGTCGAGGCGGGAGATGATATGAGCATGCACTAGTGTTTTTGTGGTTTTGTGGTTGAGCAATGAGCGGATCCGGGAAATATTTTTGAGTTTGAGGCGGCAGGAGGAGGCGAGGGCTTGGATATGTGGTTTGAAAGAGAGAGCAGAGTCGAGGATCACCCCGAGGCACCGAGCGTGCGTGACTGGAGATAGAGAACAGCCATTGACATTGATGGATAGGTCTGGTGGAGGGGTAGAGTGAGATGGGGAAAGATGATGAATTCTGCTTTGTCCATGTTCAGTTTGAGAAAGCGAGCAGAGAAGAAGGTTGAGACAGCAGAAAGAATTGTGGGATTTCAGTCAGTAAGGAGGCGAGGTTGGGTCCAGATAGGTAGATCTGCGTGTCATCGGCGTAGAGGTGATACTGCAAACCGTGGGATCCCCTTCATGTAGAAATATGCCCCATCATGATCCCCTTCATGCAGAAATATGCCCCATCATGATCCCCTTCATGTAGAAATGTGCCCCATCATGATTCCCTTCATGTAGAAATATGCCCCATCATGATCCCCATCATGCAGAAATATGCCCCAACATGATCCCCTTCATGAAGGAATATGCACCCATCATGATCCCCTTCATGTAGAAATGTGCCCAATCATGATCCCCTTCATGTAGAAATATGCCCCATCATGATCCCCATCATGCATAAATATGCCCCATCATGATCTCCTTCATGAAGAAATATGCCCCATCATGATTCCCTTCATGCAGAAATATGCCCCATCATTATCCCCTTCATGTAGAAATGTGCCCCATCATGATCTCCTTCAAGTAGAAATATGCCCAATCATGCAGAAATAAGCCCCATCATGACTCCCTTCATGAAGAAATATGCCCCATCATGATCCCCTTCATGTAGAAATGCCCCATCATGATCCCCTTCATGCAGGAATATGCCCCATCATGATCCCCTTCATGCAGAAATATGCCCCATCGTGATCCCCTTCATGCAGAAATACCCCATCATGATCCCCTTCTTGTAGAAATTGCCCTTTCCACCACCTCCATCATTTCCTCCTCCCCATCATTGTCCCTCTCCCCATCACTCCCATCACAGAAATCATTGTCCCTCTCCCCATCACTGGCCCTCTCCCCATCACTCCCATCATTGTCCCTCTCCCCATCACTCACATCATTGTCCCTCTCCCCATCACTCCCATCATTGTCCCTCTCCCCATCACTCACATCATTGTCCCTCTCCCCATCACTCCCATCATTGTCCCTCTCCCCATCACGGCCATCACTGGCCCTGTCCCCATCATTCCCATCATTGTCCGTCTCCCCATCACCGCCATACTTGGCCCTCTCCCCATCACTGGCCCTCTCCCCATCACTCCCATCATTGTCCCTCTCCCCATCACTCCCATCATTGTCACTATCCCCATCACTGGCCCTGTCCCCATCACTCCCATCATTGTCCCTCTCACCAATACTCCCATCATTGTCCCTCTCCCCATCACTGCCATCATTGTCCCTCTCCTCATCACTCCCATCATTGTCCCTCTCCCCATCACCGCCACCACTGGCCCTCTCCACACACACAGGGCCACACTCACGACACACACACACAGCAGCAGCACACACACATACACACACACACCAGCGGCCACACACACATACACACACAAACACCAGCGGCACAAACACACACACCAGCGGCCACACTCACCTCTCCGTGGTCTCCGTGCACTGGCAGCATCCTTCCTGTCACTTTCTCTCACACACTGAGAGGCGCGGCCGCAGCTGGATGAACATCATCATTCAGCTCCGCGGCCGCGCTGCTCAATGTGTGTGAGGAAGCTGCAGCTCTGAAAAGTGAGGCGAGGCCTTGGCTGCGTGCCAGCTGAGAGGGCTTGCGTGCCCTGTCTGGCACGTGTGCCATAGGTTCGCCATCACTGCACTAGATGCTACAAACTATTTTAAAGAACTTAACTTTCTCACGCTTGCGGTGACTTTAATCAGGTCATAGGAGTTCATTGTGAGGCACTGAGTAGTGCTAGCACACACTGCTCAGTGTGTCTGCTGAATGGCAGGATGTATTGTTGCATCATGCAGCAATGCAGCCTGTCATCTAGATATAGCAGTGCTAGACCCATCGTGGGACAAATGGATTATTATCTTCTCTGCAGACAGGTAAGAAATATTGTTGTTCATTATTTTAATTCTGTTACAGGAAACATTGGTTTCTGTGGACTGGGTGATGGCGTGAATATGGTTTAATTTCATTTCTTTAAAGGAGTCTTTGACATTATTTAAATTAAAGGACTTTATTCTGGGTGTCTGTTTATTTACAATATATCAATAGGATTAGTAATGGAAAGGTGTCTTATAGACATCTCTCCATTACTAAGCCATAGGCTTGATGTCTCCAAACAATACAAGGGTGACATCAACCCCACAAATATGAACCCCACTAGCTGCTGCCAGAAACATTGACATTTGAAAGATTCTTCAGTGATCTCGATCATTTGCTGAACTTTGGCCGATTTTTAGGGAACAAGCTAGGGAATCCAAAGATGAATCCGAATGTGCAACATTCGTGCTGAATTTGATATGGCGAACTTTTTTTGTACCACAAAGGCGAGCCCTCATATATTTTTGTCAGGGAAAACTAACAAAGTTATGGCTATTTGAAAAGGTGAAGATAAAAATGGAAAAGATTATAACAAGGCATTATTTTAGAACTGTTTTTAAAAGGAGCCTGTCAGTAGGATCAACCCTCCTATAGGGCATGTAGGTCATAGGAAGCTGAATAAAATGTTACCTTGACATCTGTGATCTGAAGTCTTATACCAGAAAAATCTGTTTTTCTTACATTTAAATGAGCTGTTCCAGTTCATGGGCCGGACACTGATTTATGGGCCAGACACTGATCTGCATGAGAATCTGCCTCCAGAGATTATTTTTTAATAAAAGAAGCATTACCAGTGTGATGTGTAATGCTCGCTCTCTACTCTAATGGTACTGTATCTTCAACTCAGGGCGTAGCACCCGGTTTAGCATCATATTTGTTTATATATGCTTATGAAACTTTGGTGCACCCCACACCCTAAGATTGATGGTTATGCTATTTACTATCTCCCTGTGAAGGTTCTTTCCTTTTTTTGTGGCAACACATGACTTACTCTAGTCAATCTTCTTTTTTTCATGATATATAAACCATTGGTGGTGGATTTATAAACCCCACAACACCTACAGTATATGTATTTTGATTCTGGCTGTGTCTCAGTGTTCTGACTAGCAGTGGGCTCACTATTTTACCACATGTATACATTCCCTTTTGTGTGGGCCCTGATTGTGACTCATTGTTCTGGTGATTATGGATTTGGACACCAGAGAGGTGGCTTGGCGGGCCTAATCTGTTAATGTTTTTCAGGCGGTTAATACCCCGGCTGAAGGCTCTGACTTTGCAGTATTTTCCTCTGAATTCACCTCTGCACACAAGGCTGGTGGAATACAGTGGGAAAAAAAGAATGTAGTCAGCCATTGTGCAATTTCTCACACGTAAAAAGATGAGAAAGGCCAGTAATTGACATCATAGTTAGATCACAACTATAAGAGTCAAAATGAGAAAACAAACTCAGAAAATCACCTTGTCTGATTCGGCATGATTTATTTTGCAAATTATGGTGGAAAATAAGTATTTGGTCACCTAAAAACATGCAACCTTTCTGGCTCTCACAGACCTGTAACTTCTTCTTTAAGAGGCTCCTCTGTCCTCCACTCATTACCTGTAGTAATGGCACCTGTTTGAACTTGTTATCAGTTGAAAAGACAGCTATTCTCAACCTCAAACAGCACACTCCAAACTCCACTATGGTGAAGACCAAAGAGCTGGCGAAGGACACCAGTAGTAAAATTGTAGCCCTGCACCAGGCTGGGAAGACTGAATCCGCAATAGGCAAGCAGCTTGGCATGACAAAATCAACTGTAGGATCAATAATAAGAAAATTGAAGACATACAAGACCACTGATAATCTCCCTCGATCTGGGGCTCCACGTAAGATCTCACCCCGTGGGGTCAAAATGATCACAAGAATGGTGAGCAAAAATCCCAGGACCACATATGGGGACCTAGTGAATGATGTGCATAGAGCTGGGACCACCGTAACAAAGACTACCATCAGTAACACACTACTCAGATCCTGCAGTGCCAGACATGTCCCACAGCTTAAACCAGTACATGTTCGGGCCCCTCTGAAGTTTCCTAGAGAGGATTTGGATTATCCAGAAGAGTATTGTGAGAATTTCATATGGTCTGATGAAACCAAAGTAGACCTGTTTGGTAGAAACAAAACTCGTCGTGTTTGGAGTAGGCAGAATGCTGAGTTGCATCCAAAGAACACCATACCTACTGTGAAGCATAGGGGTTGCAACATCATGCTTTGGGGCTTTTTCTCTGCAAAGGGACCAGGAGACTGATCCGTGTACATGAAAGAATGAATGAGGCCATATATTGAGAGATTTTGAGTGCAAACCTCCTTCCACGAGCAAGGGCATTGAAGAATAAACATGGATGGGTCTTTCAGCATGATAATGATCCCAAGCACACCGCCAGGGCAACAAAGGAGTGGCTTTGTAAGATGCATATGACTCGCCCCCAGAGGCCGTAGGGTACTCAGTGCCGGGCCCGTTGATTACAATGGGAGATGTCAAAGTGGCAATGACCCGGTCTGTGGCCTCAGGCAGTCAATGTAAAAGGGGTAGAGTGATGGGGATAAAGTCATTGAGATGATTTGTGACGCCACCTGTGGTTTCTGGTCAGTTTGACCAGCGCTGCAGGATTGCTTCTCTGGGACAGATGGTGTGGTGCAGCAATGATGTTGTAGCCCTCCACAGGTAGGGCTGTAGTCCCAGGGCAGAGTAGATGAGGTTGGCAAATGAGGAGATAGTGAGGAGAAGTAGATGGTGCAGTATTAGGCACAGAGATGTAGCAGTGCTGAGGGGGTTGGGGCAGGAAGAAGGCAATAAGACAGATGAATGCAGTTCCAGGTCTTTTACTCACGTTCTTGGCACAGACAATGCTGCGGTCTCCAGATCAGGGGCTCAGCCAACTTCCAGGCAGATGGAATTAACCTTTCCAGCTCTCCCTTTCGTGTGCCTGTTCTGAACGTCTCCTCACTAGCGCTTATACTGAAGTACTTGTAGTTGTGTGTTAAACCCAAGTTCCTCCTCTCAGATGTTCCTTAGAACTCTACTCACATGACAAGTGACTGTAGCCTGCTTCGGGGACTCCATCCGTCATGTCCCGACTCATACATAGGTTGCCACCGTGTCTTCGAGTCTTTTGTGGGAATAGAGTGGTCACAGCTCCTATTCCTCCGGTGTCTGCTGATGGGACATTAGTTTCACAAACAGCCTCGGGGACCCCGGCCATGCGCTTCAAACTTCAGGAAGGGTTCTGCTATGACCCTTGTCCTTAGTTCTCTTCTCCTTACGTTCCGTACTAAACTATCTTCCTTCTGAAGAATCAGGCTTCCTATTACTCTTTCCCGTGCCAGCAGCTCCAGGTCACTGAAGTCTGCTGCAGCACCTCCTTCACTCCATCCCTCTCCGGGGATCTTCTCTCATAGACTGACCTTTTCCTAACATTCTCCCGCTCTCTTGTGCAGTCTAAGCTCCACCCACCTCCCAGCACTCTCCTTGTTCCAAGCAGGAAGCCACCAAAGGTGCTTTGCTACACTACTATGTTGTGTGGGATGCGGGTGTTGGAGGCTGGCAGGTGTTACCATCTTATCTGGAGAGTGGGATACTACACCACAGGAGGAGGTGCAGTACCTCTGTGGTGACTGAACCCTCAGGGGCACCACACATATGAAAGTCCTGAAGTGGCCTAGCCAGTCTCCAGATGTAAACCCCATAGAAAACCTTTGGAGGGATTTGAAAGTCCGTGTTGCCTAGCGACAGGCCCAAAACATCATTGCTCTAGTGGAGATCTGCATGGAGCAATGGGCCAACATTCCACCAACAGTGTGTGCCAACCTTGTGAAGACATTTAACATTAACATGTTGTTGGAACACAGTAGAACCCTTTTCATATTCACTAAATCATCAATCAAAAACCTGGAAGACAAACTTTCTGCGTTTGATGAAGTCCAGCATGACAACCCCTTTAAATAGAAACTCAAGGAGATCCTAGATAAATATGAACACCATGTTATAAAGAAGAAGCATGGCAAATTCCATCGTGATTGAAATGACTTTGACAAGCAGTCGATCTTTAAATGGAAACACCATGCTAATCTACACTCGACCAAAGGGCCCAGGTCATTATCCTCAATATCTTGCACAGATCCCTTTTTATGGCACCACGAGTTCATGTGACGTTTTTTTATCCTCAACCAGAAGTGATTTGGATGTGGTACCAGATGCAGTGGCAGAGATAAGACTTTCACATGAACAGGCCACAAGATACAGAGGTCGGACATCCCCCTTCCGCAATCGGAACACCAGACACAAGTATACACTGTGTCACAGCCTTCCACCCAGGACAGCTCTGCACAGGAACTTTCTTCCATCTTACAAGTCATTAATCTCTCTGAACATGTGCTTTATCCCTGTGAAATCTCTGTTACAAAAAGGCTTAACCTTCTCTCCTACCCAGAATCTTGACAGATTTACATTGGTCAAGCCCCTCATAACATCTTTGAGGGCCCCTAATTTGTGGGACATCCTAACTTTGAGTCATTGTATCTGGCCCAGCACTAGACTGAATCAAGGCATGGTGCTCAGGGGTTCCTTTCCATGTGAGGAGTGCAATGTCTGTCCTTTCATGTGTCCAACTATGGACAACTTTACCAACCCCCTTGATTCCCAGCAGTTTCCGTTGAAAACTTACATTAACTATCAGACCAAAAATGTTGTGTATACCATTATCTGCCCTTCTCACAAGGTCTATGTGGGCCAGACCTCTCAGGAGCTGAGAAAGTACACCCAAAAACACCTGTCCAAAATACATCTAGAAGCATCTGATTTGAAGGGTAAGACCCTCACTCTCGTTGCTGGCTATGCACAATGGAAAATCTCATAATGTTTCCTTTTTTTGTCTACAGAGTATCTTCAGCAACAGCAGAGGTGGCAACTGTCACAAACAGGTACTAAGAACAGAATCCAGGTCGATATTCAAATTGCAAACGGTTGCACCTTCAGGCACTAACGAGGAGTTATAATTATATACTGGATTCCTGGGATAACCTCCTGCCAAAGCACCTTTTGGCTACACTGGCTGAGAGACATGGAACATCCTCTTCTAAGACTATACCCTTCTATGTATACTAGTTTACACTTACATGGGTCCCTCTGTGAAACTACATATGGACTTTGGGCTTGCATTTCTATGTTTTTTGGCATATCCCCATTGTTTTTGACTCTTTACTTGGACAAGGGTATTTTCGGATTAAAATTGGCACTATGTGATTTTGTATCATGCCCAGTTGCTCATTATTTTCATGGTGGAAGGTACCATCCCTTACGCTGGCCACCACCACCCTCCTTTCTAGCCCCATTGCACTTGGGGCCTCTAGTCTCTTCACTTTCACTTACAGGGCACTTTGTGCCTTGTTATATCTCTTTATAGCCATACCCACATGAGCTACTTGGCTTACCATATGTATCTTCTGGGGCATGCGCACTCTTGCTCTACCTACCATCTTGGCATAGCACACCACACTCCCTGGGTTACCCCCTCAGGGGTGGGGTTTTCTTCTCTCCATGGTATTGGGTCTCCTTACCTCCTCAGAGCCTGTGTCCATAATATCTCCGATGGATACTGGGTGCCTCTTTTTACAAGGTTCCCCGCACTATGGGGACTTATGTGTATGTGCACCTGGACACATATGCTGGCCTGTGCGGTCCACACCTGTTTTATTGGTTTCTCCCCCACATCTATGTGCATATGCACATATATGTATTTGTGTATCTTGTCCATCCTTTTTCACATCCATTTATATATGTGCAATTATTTCCATACTTTATTATTATTAGCTTGGCCCGAGCGAAATTTTCGCACATTGGTCTTCGGGGGCGCAGGCAATTTCAGAAAAAGCAAGCTGGTCAAATGTAAATGTATTTCATGTGCTGATGAACACAGACAGGTATTTATATATGTAGATTGGTAATACAATAAATTGTTTTGATAAGTACAGGCCAAAAAATGTTTTCTGGTTGATATGCCACCTGCAGGTAATTGTGTCTTTCTGCAGGTTTATGAAATTTAATGTTTAATCTCTATTTAGTGATAAAATCGTGAATGTGTGGTTTGTTTGGCTGTTTTCTTGCTGAAGGGAGCAAGTTTACCTTTCAAATGGTGTATCATGTGTGTGGGTGGGGCGAAATAATCAGCGAAAAAGCAGTGCATGTTTACAAAATGTGCTGGTAGTGTGCTTTGGGGTACTGTGGTGCTACCTGCAGGTCATTTTTCCTTACTGCAGGTTTATGAAAGATAATGTTTAAACTGTATTTTGTGATCAAATTGTAGAGGTGTGGTTTGTTTGGCTATTTTCTTGCTGAAGGGGGAAATTTACCTTTCAAATGGTGTATCATTTGTGTGTGTGGGTGCAGTATGAACGGAGATACAAAGTAATCGCCAAATAACAGTGTTTAGAAATAATAGAATAGATTTACTATATTCTCTACTCCTGGATTGATTGTATACTTTACATCTCTACATACACTACTTCATACATGCTTTTGATCTTCTGGTATTTCATTCGAATAAATTTCTATACATTTATTTTCTCCAAACATAAATCACCAATTTCACCCTGCGCTGCCCACTGCTAGCAACTCTTACTGTCAGCAATACCATAAATTCTTTGTTCTTCTCGGACTGAATGGACTATTTATTGATTTACTTATATTATGTTAATTTATTCTACATCTGCCTGCATTGCCAACATGTATTGACCGCCTCTTACATTCTACTGCTCATTCCACCACAAACTGCGCTAGTTGTTTTGTCACTGTGGGCAAGGTTGCCCTTACTTGCTTACCTGGTCATTGCATGCCACATGACACATCCAAGTGATATTACCACATGACTGACTCTTACCCACACCCTCATTTCCAGAATGCTGAAACAAACACCGGTAACTAACTTCCTTTGTTACCTGTCTTATTTATACATACATTGATACTTTGTGGCACCACTTGCCCTAGAAGCTGCATAGTGGCGATACCCGTGGGCACTTCCCTCACCACTGCCCCTTTCTTCTCACCCTCTCCCCATGCTGGCTCTCTTTTTATCAGGTTTACCCTAGCCTGATGTTAGACTCCATTGTGCCTTGTACCTGTCTTTTCCCATGGGTATGTTATTAGAGAACATCTGTTTGCCTTGCAGGGAGTGTTTCTGCCTGTGACCTGCTTGTGACCTTAATAGTTACATGTCTCATGAAGATTATTCCTCTCCATAGTATGAGGTTTTTTTCTATTGCTCCTCCATGGGGACGCTTCTGGTTGTAGGTTGTGTTTATTAAAACATATACCTCGATTAATAGCTTGGGTCACTCTCATTTTTATGATTAATGTATTTGCCCTATAGGACTTCTGTATACCCCTATTGTCACTGGGCACTACATTCATACAACCTCTCCAGTGGATGGTTTACTGAGCTCATTGAGGGTGGACAGAATCTGGTTATTTCCAACATATTTCCATAGTTGCTTTTGATTATTATATGAATATGTTGTACTAGTTGATTATATACTATTTGGGCAGGGTTATGATTTTGTATTGTTGCATCTCTTAAGTGATTTTATTACTCTTATGTATGTTCCTTTTTAGCAATAAAATTATATATTTATTCATATATTAGGTGTGCACATCCTTATTGCATTGATTTTATCGTCTTCCATTAATGTTATTTGAACTGACACATCTGAAGGTTCCACTCAGTGCTTCAGCTACCACCTCACAGGCAGATAAGGTTGCAATAGTGTTGCAGTACAGCAGAACTCAGAGATCTGCAGCTTCTAATGTGTTTGTTCTGAGACAAAGTTCAGTTCTGCTGTTATGTGTTAGTTACATGTCTCTCACAGGTAATGGCCCCTTTTATTTAACCCCTTCATGACCTTTGACATAACCATATGTCAAGGTCAAATAGAGGTTTCCAACCTTTGATGCATAGGTACACAGACGCTGTCACTGCCAGGATCAGTGCTTGCACTGCACTTGGAATTTCAGCCTCCAAAATGCCTCAATCAATATTGATCACAGCATTTAGAAGGCTGGGAGAGGGAGTGACGCCCTCTCTTTTTCAATCTGTGTCCCTGGTGAAGTCATCTTGATGATCTCCAGGTCAGTGAGCTATGGCAAGCAAGTTAGTACATGCCAGGAGCATTGTCTAAGATTCTTCTGTCAGTGCATCACTGACAGATGTAAAGAATTGCAGTGCTGGTGTACTGCAATGCATTAAATCAGAGATCAGAGTAAAGAAAAGTTAAAGTCGTATAGTTGGTAAAAAAAAAGTTAAAAGAATGGTAAAATATTTTCCAAAAAAAAAAAATCACAAAATAAATAATAAAAAAAATTAGAAAAATATGATACCAATAAATACACATATTTATGTAAAAAAAAAGTTCACATATATTTGATATTGCCTCATCTAGAACAACCCAACCTATAACACTTTCAGAAATAAATAAGGTGTGCACACTGTCAATTGATTTGAGGTGCTGGTGATATAGAAGAGTTAATGGTTTGCTTTATATCCCTTTAAATGCCTTTTAGACTCCAATTGCCTTTTGCCTATTATTGCTAGAATTATTCTTATGTAGACTATTAGTCTCTGTTTTCAAGGAAACTATACTTGTTATCATATTTGTTCTCAATAGTCAGTAACAACATGTTCTGGGTACTGTTAAGGCTGGCGGAATGCACCAAATAATAAAGATGGTAATAAGGTGCGTTCGCAGCCCGGGGTCCACTGTGCAGGGGTGGTAACCTGCTGCTCAGTAATGGCGGATGCTATATGGCGGTATACTGTAAAAACACACGCGGGTTATCGTCACCCGGTGTGTATGGGGGCGGACTCTGTTACTTCACAGAGCCGCACTACCACTGAACATAAACGCTGGAGCCTGTTTGTGCTCACAGAGCTCTGCTAAAAGAGCGCACAGTGTACGGCCACAGAACGCTACCCCAAGGACACGGGGTAAGAGTCCCTCTAGGCCCACTGAGCGTGCGGCGTCACTGCCACGAGCGCCGCTAAAGACACTGGCTGTGGAGTGTGGAGCACGTGCACTGAGGCGTGCTGGATCACTGGTGAGGACCAATGTCTGACTCAAACCCTGAGCTACCTACACCTAAGCCTGGGCGCTAGCAGGCTAAGCTGCACAACACATGCGTACCAAGGGTAGGGGTTTCATAATGAGTCAGTCACCAGATACATTCATACATGCATACATCTCTCACACCTTATAGTCTGTAAATACAGTCTATCCTAGCGCATGGGCGTGCGGCCATGCGAACCTTTTATAGCTATGGGCGTCCGGGACCTTCCTGGCTTCTCAGATGGGCCAATCCGAACACGAGCAGGACCTGAGCACGTGACCTTCGATCTCCAATGGGAGATCACTCCATGGGCATGCTCAGTGGCCCGACATGAGGACTTAGTCCCTGGAGAATCTCGCTGCTGAGCAGCCTACATTGTCATAGCTGTGCCAGAGGTGGCAGCAGCAAGCAAACCCACGGAGTTGGCCTGGGCAGAGTGTCGGGACTGATGAATCTGCTGAGCAGGCTCCACTGCGGATGAAGAAGAATGAGAGACCGCTGGGTGCAAGGCTCTGGATTCCTGCTGTGCAGTGGCAGGTATCCGACACCTAACAGGTACATTGTAAATATGGTATAACCCTGAAGGTGATGGTGGGGGCCACATGAGCTCCATCGAATTACATATTGTTGTAAATGGTATAAAAGATTGCCTTGTATTTCATTACGTCAGATAAAGTGATTTGACCACAGCTCGTGTGTGTTGAGTCTCTTTGTCTCCAAGCACTTGTGAACAGAAGGGTGAAAACTCCTAATCCGGACTCACTGGTGATCTGGCATATCTGATGCTTGGTCAGAACAAAAAGCAGCTACAACAGTTTCTGACGCCCAACGGGGACCGTGGAAACCAGCCTATTCGGAATCCGTATGTGGGAGCTTCCTGGGAGGTTGAATAGGGCAGCACGGTGGCTCAGTGGTTAGCGCTGCAGCCTTGCAGCGCTGGGGTCCTGGGTTCGAATCCCACCAAGGACAACATCTGCAAAGAGTTTGTATGTTCTCCCCGTGTTTGCGTGGGTTTCCTCCGGGTACTCCGGTTTCCTCCCACACTTTAAAGACATACTGATAGGGAATTTAGATTGTGAGCCTCATCGGGGACAGTGATGATAATGTGTGCAAACTGTGAAGAGCTGCGGAATATGTTAGCGCTATATAAAGATTATTTATTTATTATTATTTATTATATGCAGAATCCAGGTTGAATATGCAGAATCCAGGCTGCAGCAGGTGAGAACATTTATTCTTACATTGATTCTGCATCTGCAGCCTCTCTAAGGATGTCTACATATCTCTGGGTAAGACTGTACAACACGGTTCAAAAGAACCCACATCACCAGTAAGTGGTGAGTATGTCCGTATGAGAGCTGAATTATAGAGTAATAACATAACAATTGTCATCTGTATTATCTATCAATCTGTTCTGGAAATATACTAAGTGGTGTACTGTGTAGCACAAAGCCTGGGATAGACTCTGCAGTGTTTATTTTGGATTGGCAGTAAATCATATGAGGCTGCATTTTGTATAGGGCTGTGGTTTTTGGTTGTTTTGGTTTTCATTGAATCTTGTTGTTTAAGAAGTTGGCTTTGGTGTTCTCAGAGTGTCAGTGGACACTGCTGTAGGTTAAGGTGTCAAATCCAAAGCGCAAGATAGGCAGGCTGTGTGAATCCTTGTATGTGTGTCTATGAGAACCTTTGAATGAGATGAGAGAGGAGTAATTGAGTATAAGGGATTTTTGTTATCTTCTCTTTGTAAAATCAAATGACCGCTGAAAAGTGAAAGAAAAAAAAATCTCTAAATGAGCACGTATGAATGAATCATCACACATCATTTTGTGTCAAGAGATTGTTACCTTTCATTATACAGTTATCTGCTCTTACAGTGAAATCCCGTGATTTTGAGGGTTTTTGTAGAAAGTGATTTTGATTAAGTCTAAAGAGCTACGGCATTCTGTTACTTTATAAAGGACACTACATTCTGATGGGAGGGGGAATGATGCCGCTGCGCAGTTTCCTCTCATCTTATCTCTGCTGCGCTCAAGATTCTCTGTGGTTCTGAAATGCTCGCTATTAGATTTGTTCATTTTAAAGCAACAGTACTTAATTGAAGTGGAATGAAATTTTGTAAGTTGAAGTTGAAAGTAAAATATGGTGCCTAATTTAGAAGGAAAATGTAAGTGATTGTTTGGAAATTGTAAGTGATCGTTTGGTCACTAATGTGTTTGAACCTGCTTCTAGTTGTGTGATTGAATTGTATAGCAAATTGTGGATCAACAAAAAAGGAGGTAGCCGACTGTATGGCTGATAAAGTAGGTTAGAGGCCTATCACACCTAGGCCTTCTTACTTTAGTCAGCGGGTTTTTTTGTTGTGGGTGAGAGACGAAGACTTCTGGATACATCTTGGCAGGCTCACTCTGACTTGCTATATGTGGGCTTTAAGACAGAGGTCCAGACACACAGAAGGGCATTTCAGAAGAAAGATGAGCTGTCTAAGTTGAAGAAGCCTTCCCACAATCCATGGAGCTGGGCTGGAAGGAAAAAGGCCTATTCCTATTCTAGCTAGCTGAGCTAATGGGTGAGAGGCAGAGAGCTTTCTCGTTACATCCTGTAGGTCTACCGGGTGAGAGACAAGGAGCCGTCCTGCTACACCTTGGCAGGCTCAATCTGACTTGCTATGTGTGGGCTGTAAGACAGAGGTCCAGACACACAGAAGGGCATTTCAGAAGAAAGATGAGCTGTCAGCAGAGAAAGGATGAAGCCATGGGCAACTTTTTTCTGTGTACAGTCGGTGCCCCCAATGGGACCGGGACAGCTATGCAAACTGAAAAAGACAGAGAAGAAAGGAAGCAGTAAAACAAGTGGGACCAATATTGAAAAAGGCAAAAATACCAGAGTGTGAATGTTTGGATGTACAAAAAGGCACAGACAAGGGAAGAAAATAATAAGTGAATAAATGATGTCTGAGAATGTGCAGCAGTATAGAAGGTGTATTATGAATGTTTTGATTGACAAAATTTAACCAGAAACCCAGACAAAACAGATGGACTTGTAAACACTGTGATCAGACTCAGACAAACCCAGACTGAATAAGCTACTTGTGTGACCTGTGCTACTGACCTAAGCGAGTTGCGCTAAATCCTGTCCAGACAAGATCATATGTAGTGACTAGAGTTGAGCGACTTTTGGTTTTTTAGGGTCGAGTTTCGTTTCGTGAAACCCGACTTTTCCAAAAGTCGGGTCGAGCAAGATCGGCCGATTATAGGGAAAAGTCGGGGTCGTCCCGAAACACGAAACCCAATGTAAGTCAATGGGGAATAAAAGTCGGCAGTGAGAGGAGGACAGGAAACACACCTACAGTGCTCATTTGAATGCCAAAAGCATCAATTATTCTTACTTAAGCTTGTCAACCTTAATTAACTTCATAATACAAGTTACGCACTGAAAAATGGGGGTTATTTGGCTAAAGTTGTGGGGGGGTAGGGCTGGCTCCAGGTTTTCATGTGCCCTGGGCGAAAGAGCGCCCCTTTAACACATACCACAACTCATCATGCTCCGATACGGCAGAGAAATAGCGGTATAGTACAATGAAAAATACTTCACTTTTTACATCTCATGACGAGGCCCATCTATTTCTCCATACAGAATCATTGGTCCCATATAATGTTTGAAACAGTATATGATGAGCTCCACATAATGCTACAGTATATGTTGGTCCCCATGGATGAAGCTCCACTGTCTTATGGGCCCAAATAATGCTCCAAACATAATGGGCCCCATTTCTAATGCTCTAGTGTATAATGGGCCCTGTAAATGCTGCTCCAGTGTATGATGTCCACCTTTGGAATGTTACAGTGTATGGTGGGCCCCATCTATCATTCTACAGAGTATAGTGCTCCCCAAAAATTGCTGTCCCAACATTGAAAACAATCAAATAAGTCTCCTCGCTAGGGAATCCCTGTACTAGTCTGGACTCCTCGTCGTCCCCATCTTCCATCTCACTGCACAGTATTTCAACCTTGCAAGTGCTGTGATCCTGAGCAAGCAGGGGGGGCCCACTCGTTGGCGACGGCACTGGCACAGGGCCCCTGATAGTACGGTGGTGTGTCTGATGGCGGGTGAGCCGAACCTGCACTTTCATCTGCAGCTTCCTCTTTGTCACCGTGTAAGATGGAACTGTATATGGGAAGGGTAACCTGAGTTTCATCAGGGTCAGATTCAGGCCATGTAGCGTGCGAGGGGAATGTAGTGGTCTGGGTCAATGTACCAGCAGATTCATCGAGCAGTGGCTGGGCATCAGTGCACTTGTGTCGCCCCCAGGAGTACGGTCGCCACAGTGGCATTACCTTCCTCCTAGGGAGTGTGATGTCATGCTTGGGAGCAACGAAGGATCTCTCTAGCAGGTTAACTGATTGGGCGGCGTTATTCCCACGAGTCATGACCCTCCAAACAGCGTTCATGAAGGCAAAGTGTTTGTTTTACGTGGGCAGTATGATTGCAAAGCTGAACCTTAAAGGAATGTCCAGAAGGGCACCACCAGGAGTGGAGCCTATGGTTAAATTCGACTTCACCTGGGAAACCTCAACCATGCCAGCTACAGAACAGATGCACACATTGCAAGCTTAATTCCGTTAACGAACGAGACTCCGTCATGCCCCGCGGTCCGAGTCCGGCTTACTAGAGGGACACGTGAGGCTCTGGCACATGAGATTGGCCAATAACTGGTGTGTCATGCCCTTACATGTCCGTGGCTGCATGTGCGCTACACTGAAAAGGCCAGCGTTTGTCGCTTACAGGTGCAGATAACCCGCTGAACAACGTTAGTGATGGGGATCACTGATTACAATTATTACCCGCGAACGATGATTTCCCAGTAAGTGCAGGTCAACCGCAGTTCCGGAATTAGGCCTAACCGTCATAACTGAAAAAATGAAAAACTTACGTGTGCAAACCACAGGTGCTGTAGCTTGCTTAACAGCTCGCCAGCCGTTCTCACGCCCAGTATGGATTACACGTGATTGCACAAAGGTGAGAAAGGGTACCGTATCCCCGGATAACATGTATGGATAGCGTACACATTCAAAATATATGTCTATACATCAGGAGGCAGGCTCAGACGGTGTTAGGCCCAGTATGGCTTGCACGTGATTGCACAAAGGTGAGAAAGGGTACCGTATCCCCGGATAACATGTATGGATAGCGTACACATTCAAAATATATGTCTATACATCAGGAGGCAGGCTCAGACGGTGTTAGGCCCAGTATGGCTTGCACGTGATTGCACAAAGGTGAAAAGGGTACCGTATCCCCGGATAACATGTATGGATAGCGTACACATTCAAAATATATGTCTATACATCAGGAGGCAGGCTCAGACGGTGTTAGGCCCAGTATGGCTTGCACGTGATTGCACAAAGGTGAGAAAGGGTACCGTATCCCCGGATAACATGTATGGATAGCGTACACATTCAAAATATATGTCTATACATCAGGAGGCAGGCTCAGACGGTGTTAGGCCCAGTATGGCTTGCACGTGATTGCACAAAGGTGAGAAAGGGTACCGTATCCCCGGATAACATGTATGGATAGCGTACACATTCAAAATATATGTCTATACATCAGGAGGCAGGCTCAGACGGTGTCAGGCACAATATGGATTTGACGGCCCAGACTACACAGCGGAGGAGCAGGGAGAGGTAAAGATTGCAAATGCTGGGGCCCTGCCCAAGCAAGGGGGGCCCACTCGTGGGCATCAGTACTGGCACTGGGCCCCTCATAGTAAGGCGGTGTGTCTGATGGCGGGTGTGCACCACCACCGTCAGAGACATTTGATTGCACTATGAGGGACCCTGTGCCAGTGCCCGCGTCCAAGAGTCGGCCTACCCACCTGTCCAGGGCAACGGCACTCGCACGGTGTTGTGCGCTAGGTGGTGACCCCGGCCATGGGGGGGGAGGCAGCACAGTTAGGGAGTTTTAGAAAGTGGCATATGTTGATGTTGGACATTCAGCTGATGCAAAAGGCAAAATAGGTCAAGTCCCAGGAAGAGGTGGACCAAAGCAAGCTATTTTTCTGTCACCCTATGTGTCATCAGGGGAAGGTGGGACAAAATCCTTGGAAACCCATGCATGGTTCATTTTAATGAAGGTTAGATCATCCACATTTTGGGTTGACAGACGGGTCCTTTTTTCTGTCAGGATTGATCCAGCTGCACTGAAGACTCTTTCCGATAGCACACTTGCAGCTGGGCAAGCGAGCTCCTGTAAGGCATATTGTGCCAATTCAGGCCCGGTGTCCAGTTTAGTGGCCCAATAGTCAAAGGGGAATGACCTGTGTGGGAGAACATCGATATGGGAGGAAAAGTAGTTTGTAATCATAGTTGACAACTGCTGTCTCCTGTCACTTTCCATCGATGCAGTATTACCAGTTGTGTGAGCGGTACTTGAAAAATCAGTCCACAACATTGTCATGAAACCCCTGTCTCCAACGCCACTTCTGCTGTGTGAACCATGAACACCTCTGCCAAGCTGCCCCCAGCCCGTACGGCTCGTGTGAGAACCATCACCGCTGCTGTGTGCTGGGAATGCCTCAAGCAACCGATTTACCAGAGTTGCTTGTTTATTAGCCAATATTAGGTCAAGGTTCTCCTGTGGCATGATGTTTTGTAATTTGCCTTTATAGCGTGGATCCAGGATGCTGGCCAACCAGTAGTCGTCATCGTTCATCATTTTGGCAATGCGGGGGTCCCTTTTTAGGATCTGCAAGGCATAATCTGACATGTGGGCCAATGTTCCCGGTGTCAATGATGCACTGCGAGTGCTGGTTGGAGGAGCACTTTCTGGCAAATCCACATCCCTCCAGTCACGCACAAACCCTGTACCAGACCTTGCCACACCAACATTTTCACTTGCCCCATGAGATGCATCCTCCTCCCCTAAGTAATCATCCCCACCATCATCCTCCTCCTCCTCTTCTTCCTCCACCTCGTCCAGGAGAGGTCCCTGAGCAGACAATGGCTGAATGTCATCAAGGATTCCCTCCTCCTCTTCCTCCTCATCAACATTGGCTGCAGACGCCTGCTCCTTAAGGTGCGTCAAAGTTTGCATGAGCAGACGCATAAGTGGGATGCTCATGCTTAGGATGGCGTCGTCTGCGCTTACCAGCCGTGTGCATTCCTCAAAACACTGAAGGACTTTACAGAGGTCTTTCAGCTTCGACCACTGCACACCTGTCAACTCCATGTCTGCTCTCAAAGTGCCTGGCCGTGTATCCTCCCACAAATGCATTATGGCCTGCCTCTGCTCACACAGCCGCTCCACCATGTGCAGGGTGGAGTTCCACCTTGTTGCAATGTCGATAATGAGGCGGTGGTTGGGAAGGTGGAGCAATCGCTGCAGCTTCTGCATACGAATGGAGTGTACAGGCGACCGGCGGATGTGCGCACACAGTCTTCGCACCTTCTGGAGCAGGGCTGTTAACTCCGGATAATTTTTGAGGAAGCACTGCACCACCAGGTTCAAGGTCTGAGCCAAGCAAGGTATGTGGCTGAGTTTTGAAAGGACTATGGCTGCCACAAAATTACGGCCGTTATCACTAACTACCTTGCCTGCCTCAAGATGTACACTGCCCAGCCATGACTCAGTTTGTCGCTTCAAGTACTCGGCCAGCACCTCGGCGGTGTGTCTGTCACCCAAACACATCATCTGCAACACAGCCTGCTGACGCTTTCCACTAGCTGCTCGATAGGGGGACACCTCGTGTGCAACAGTGGCAGCTGCAGATGGAGTGCTCGTACGACTGCACTCTATGGACGAGCTTTCGCTTCTGGAGGAGAAGGAGGAGGGTCGAATGCCTACAGCCAACTGTTTCCTATACCGTGGGCTAGGCAGCACTGTCCCACCACCGCTGTCCCCTGTGGACCCTGCATCCACCACATTAACCCAGTGCGCAGTGATGGACAGGTAACGGCCCTGGCCATGCCGACTGGACCATGCATCAGTTGTGAGGTGCACCTTTCCACTCACTGACTGCTTGAGTGCATGGACAATGCGGTCTTTTACATGATGGTGGAGGGCTGGGATGGCTTTGCGAGAGAAGAAGTGGCGACTGGGTAGGTCATAGAGTGGCACTGCATAGGCCATGAGTTCGCGGAAAGCTGCGCTTTCCACCAACCGATAGGGCATCATCTCAAACGAGATTAGTTAGGCAATGTGGGCGTTCAAACCCAGTGTACGCGGATGAGAGACTGAGTACTTTCTTGACCTACTCATAGTGTCTGGGAGGGTGAGCTGGACTTGAGGGCTGCATATGGTGGAAGTAGCGGTGGACAGGGCGGACTGAGAGAGGGTTGATGATGGTGATGGAGTTGGTGTTCTTTCTGATGGCCTAGATTCAGTATTTCGTTGATATAACAGTGGGATTCCCTGACTGCTGTGGCCTTGCAACGACACCTCAACATTTGCTGCTGTGCTAACCGGTGGGCTTACAGTGGGGGAAACAATGTAGCGTTGCTGACTACCTTCTTTGTGATCAGTTGCACATGTGGCACTTGAGGTTTGTTGTTGTGTCCACGCTTGCAAGTGCATGCTGGTTAAATGTCTAAGCATGCAACTGGTATTCAAATTTTTCAGATTTTTCCCTCGGCTAAAGGTCTTTGCGCACTTCTTACAGATAACCTTGGCCTGATCATGAGGATTTTGTTCAAAAAAGTGCCACACTGCACTCTTCCTACTTTGGCAGACATTTTGCAGCCTAGCACGCTGTGATCTTTTGACCCTCTGGACAAGCTGTCCAGCAACTCTTTTTTTGATTTTTGGAACCTGTCTTTGGAGTGCTCCGGGCCTGCCAGATAACAGCTGTTGCGATGTCGATGTCTGCTGTGGATGCTCCTCATCTGAGCTATTGGAAGCAGCACCCTCTTCCCCCAATGGATGCCAATCTGGGTCAACAACTGGGTCATCCATCACCTCCTCTTCAATGTCATGTGCACCTTCCTCTGTGTCACCGTGTATGGTGGTATAGTGTGCGGGAAGGGGCACCTGAGTCTCATCAGGGTCAGAATCTGGCTCTGTACACTGCGAGGACAATGTAGTGCTCTGAGTGAATGTACCAGCAGAATCATCTATCAGCGGCTGTGCATCAGTGCACTCCATGTCAGATTCATCTTGGCCTGGGTAATTCACCATTTCACTTGATAATCCAGGCATGGTATGTGAAAACAGCTCCATGGAGTAATCAGTAGTATGGCCTGCGTCATCCTTCAATCTTGGTTGGGGTGAAGGACACAAGGAAAGGTGTGGTTCATGAACATGAGCCTCCAATGATGACTCAGTGCTTTTATTTTTTACAACTTCAGAAGAGGAGGCGATAGACCTGGAGGCTGAGTCAGCAATGTAAGACAAAACTTTTTCCTGAAGATCTGGCTTTAAAAGCGGTTTGCCAACTCCTAGAAAACTAAGCCTTCGAGGCCTTGTGGAGCCAGACGATGACGCAGGCTCAACACCTCCTGCATTCGGTCCTATTTTGCTTTTGCCACTACCATCAGATCCACCACAACACCATCATTACCAGCTGCCAACCCCCGCCCAATTCCACGGCCTCTTCCACCAGCCTTCCTGATTTTTGGTAGAAATGTAGACAAAATCCAACAAACTATATAGTAATGTAAAACAAGGTACAAGGTGTCTATAGGACAGGGGAGATTTTGAATTTCTGCAGACACTTGTGGACACTGGACACTTTTGGATTGTGTGAGGCCCACTGAATATCAGAGCGCTATGTCACAGGCTCGATGTCGCAGGTGTGAAAAATGTCACTAGAGGATAACGGAGATTTTGAATTTCTGCACACACTAGTGGACACTGGACACTTTTGGATTGTGTGAGGCCCACTGAATATCAGAGCGCTATGTCACAGGCTCGATGGCACAGGTGTAAAAAAAGTGACTACAGGATAAGGGAGATTTTGAATTTCTGCACACACTAGTGGACACTGGACACTTTTGGATTGTGTGAGGCCCACTGAATATCAGAGCGCTATGTCACAGGCTCGATGGCACAGGTGTGAAAAAAGTGACTACAGGATAAGGGAGATTTTGAATTTCTGCACACACTAGTGGACACTGGACACTTTTGGATTGTGTGAGGCCCACTGAATATCAGAGCGCTATGTCACAGGCTCGATGGCACAGGTGTGAAAAAAGTGACTACAGGATAAGGGAGATTTTGAATTTCTGCACACACTAGTGGACACTGGACACTTTTGGATTGTGTGAGGCCCACTGAATATCACAGCGCTATGTCACTGGCTCGATGTCGCAGGTGTGAAAAATGTCACTAGAGGATAACGGAGATTTTGAATTTCTGCACACACTAGTGGACACTGGACACTTTTGGATTGTGTGAGGCCCACTGAATATCAGAGCGCTATGTCACAGGTACGATGGCACAGGTGTGAAAAAAGTGACTACAGGATAAGGGAGATTTTGAATTTCTGCACACACTAGTGGACACTGGACACTTTTGGATTGTGTGAGGCCCACTGAATATCAGAGCGCTATGTCACAGGCTGGATGGCACAGGTGTGAAAAAAGTGACTACAGGATAAGGGAGATTTTGAATTTCTGCACACACTAGTGGACACTGGACACTTTTGGATTGTGTGAGGCCCACTGAATATCAGAGCGCTATGTCACAGGCTCGATGGCACAGGTGTGAAAAAAGTGACTACAGGATAAGGGAGATTTTGAATTTCTGCACACACTAGTGGACACTGGACACTTTTGGATTGTGTGAGGCCCACTGAATATCAGAGCGCTATGTCACAGGCAGAAATTGGCTAGTGTATCACAAACTACAAGGTGTATGTAGATTTGGGCAGAATAGGAATCTCCCTAGATTGTAGGTCTGTAAGAACGGAACAAGTCCTACACTTATCCTTCCACAGTGACACACAGATAGCTTCACTGTGGCTGTGATAACAGCCGTTACACGGTACTGTGTGAGGAGCGTACATCGCTGTATCGTGTGAAAAAATGCACGCTCAGTACCTCAGCAGGACAAAAAAAAAATGGGATTGCTTTTAAAAAAGCAGTTTGCAGAGCAGTGGGTAAACAGCAATGCAGCTGTCAGGAAGCCTTAGAAGGCAGCCTAACAACCAACACCGCTGATCCACCACAATATAGCCTCCCCTTGCACTGCACACACAGTGACTGGTGTGTTGTACAGGCAAAATCGCTAGCAGCAGAAGCAGTTTTTTTTTCTTCTTCCCTGCCTAATGCTCTCCCTACAGAATCAGCAGCAACCTCTCCCTATGCTAAGATCGGCAGAAGTAAGATGGCGGTCGGCGTGCATGCCCTTTTATAACCCCTGTGACGCCCACCAAAGCAAGCCCATCACTTGCATGCCCTTCTGAAAGATGGTGGTGACCCCTGCCTATGTCATCACGTTGCCCACAGTGTCCGTGGCTCCTGATTGGCTGAAAAAGAGCGCAAAACAAACTTTTGAAACGTGACTTTGGCGCGTAAGTCGCCGACCTCGTGGCCAACCTCATCCTAGGGTCGGGTTTCGTTTCATGAAACCCGACTTTGCCAAAAGTCGGCGACTTTTGAAATTTTTCGACCCGTTTCACTCAACTCTAGTAGTGACATAATAGTGTGGTTAGTGGGTAGTGGGGACATTGACCTTTGAGGAGTAAGCTGACAGTAGACATCAGACGACCAACCACATCAGAACCTAGAAGGGCAACTAGAATAAGAAAGATGCAGGTGTATTATCCCTGGAGTCCCTCTGACCATCTAGCTTTGTTGAAGCAGCTGCCTGACCCTGAAGACCAACCATTCCCGTTTTACAGACACATAAAGGAAGTACAGCAGAAATATAAGTGTACCTGGGCAGACATAGAGAGGTTGGTGAGTTTAAAGGCAGGTGACATACTAGGACATCTAATTAAGACACACACAGAAGTGGCAAAGAATCAGGCTTTGGGCATGGATGATAAATCTGCACAGTCTGGGGAGACGTACTGTGAGTCACTAAAACAGTGGGCTACAATGGAACAATCAGAGCAGTCTGTACTCCTGATTAACGTGACAGAGCAAAGAGGAGAGAGTGTAGAGATGTACTTTGGATGATTACAGCTGAAATGGGCAGACATGGGGTACATTTGCATAAACCCTTAGAGTACTGGTGAATGCATGAACAAAGACTTACGAGACGCGGTACAGACAGCCAGACCTGAATGGAGATATGTAGATCCGAAAGACCTCCTTAAGGTAGCTAATATAGTTGCGAAAACAAGGACAATAAGGCAACCTGTCATGTATGCTAGAACACAAGGAAAACAGAGGAGATGTAATAAGGGACCAAGGGACCTAGAAACAGTGAGGTGCTGGAATTGTGGTACTTACAAAACTTATTGTTAGTGACAATACCACTATGAATTTACTGTCAAGATTAAATTGAAGAGGAAAAAATAAATAAATAAATTAAAAATAAAAGGAACCACTCCTCCTTGTTTAAAGCAATACGCCTTGAGCCTAGCCAAATCAATGGCCCCGAGCAGAGATATTAGAGAGTATGTTAAGGCAGGGGTTCTAGTGCAAAGATCTTCCCCCTGCAATACCCCTTTGTATCCCATTAGGGAAAAATGAATCAAGGGTTCCCCTGACACAGAATGGTTCATGACTTAAGGGCTATTAACCCCTTCACCCCCAAGGGTGGTTTGCACGTTCATGACCGGGCCAATTTTTACAATTCTGACCACTGTACTTTTATGAGGTCATAACTCTGGAACACTTCCATGGATCCCGGTGATTCTGACATTGTTTTCTCAAGACATATCGTACTTCATGCTAGTGGTAAAATTTCATTCAAATAACTTGCGTTTATTTGTGAGAAAAACGGAAATTTGGCGAAAATTTTGAAAATTTTGCAATTTTCCAACTTTGAATTTTTATGCCCTTAAATCACAGAGATACAGCACACAAAAAACTTGATAACTAACATTTCCCACATGTTTACTTTACATCAGCACAATTTTGGAACCAAAATTTTTTTTTGTTAGGAAGTTAGAAGGGTTAAAAGTTGACCAGCGATTTCTCATTTTTACAACACCATTTTATTTTTAGGACCACATCACATTTGAAGCCACTTTGAGGGGTCTATATGATAAAAAATACCCAAAAGTGACACCATTCTAAAAACTGCACCCCTTAAGGTGCTCAAAACCACATTCAAGAAGTTTATTAACCCTTTAGGTGCGTCACAGGAATTTTTTTGAATATTTAAAAAAAAATGAACATCTAACTTTTTTTCACAAAAAAAATACTTCAGGTTCAATTTTTTTCATTTTACCAAGGGTAACAGGAGAAATTGGACTGCAAAAGTTATTGTGCAATTTGTCCTGAGTACGCTGATACCTGATATGTGGGGGGAACAACTGTTTCGGCACATGGCAGAGCTCAGAATGGAAGGAGCGCCATTTGACTTTTTCAATGCAAAATTGGCTGGAATTCAGATCGGATGCCATGTCACGTTTGGAGAGTCCCTGATGTACCTAAACAGTGGAAACCCCCTACAAGTGACCCCATTTTGGAAACTAGACCCCCCAATGAACTTATCTAGATATGTGGTGAGAACTTTGAACCCACAAGGGCTTTACAGAAGTTTATAACGTACAGTGGTACAATTAAAAAATCATATTTTTTCCACAAAAATGACCTTTTCACCCCAATTCTTATTTTCCCAAGGGTAACAGGACTCTAAAAGTTATTGTGCAATTTGTCCTGAGTACGCTAATACCCCATATGTGGGGGTAAACCACTATTTGGGCGCATGGCAGAGCTCGGAAGGGAAGCAGCGCCATTTGACATTTTTGGCTGGAATTGAGATCGGACATCATGTTGCGATTGGAAAACCCCTGATGTACCAAAACAGTGGAAACCCCCCACAAATAACACCATTTTGGAAACTAGACCCCCTAAGGAACTTATTTAGATGTGTGGTGAGAACTTTGAACCCACAAGGGCTTCACAGAAGTTTATAACATACAGCCGTACAATTAAAAAATCATATTTTTTCCACAAAAATGATCTTTTCACCCTCAATTCTTATTTTTCCAAGGGTAACAGGACACTAAAAGTTATTGTAAAATTTGTCCTGAGTACGCTGATACCCCACATGTGGGGGTAAACCACTATTTGGGCTCATGGCAGAGCTCGGAAGGGAAGCAGCGCCATTTGACGTTTTTGGCTGGAATTGAGATCGGACACCATGTCGCGATTGGAAAACCCCTGATGTACCAAAACAGTGGAAACCCGCCACAAATGACACCATTTTGGAAACTAGACCCCCTAAGGAACTTATCTAGATGTGTGGTGAGAACTTTGAACCCCCAAGGGCTTCATAGAAGTTTATAACATAAAGCCGTACAATTAAAAAATCATATTTTTTCCACAAAAATGATCTTTTCACCCTCAATTCTTATTTTTCCAAGGGTAGCAGGACCCTAAAAGTTATTGTGCAATTTGTCCTGAGTATGCTGATACCCCACATGTGGGGGTAAACCACTATTTGGGCGCATGGCAGAGCTCGGAAGGGAAGCAGCGCCATTTGACGTTTTTGGCTGGAATTGAGATCGGACACCTTATCGCGATTGGAAAACCCCTGATGTACCTAAACAGTGGAAACCCCCCACAAATGACACCATTTTGTAAACTAGACCCCCCAAGGAACTTATCTAGATGTATGGTGAGCACTTTGAACCCCCAAGTGCTTCACAGAAGTTTATAACGCCCGGGCGTGAAAATAAAAAATTCATATTTTTTCCACAAACATGATCTTTTAATCACCATTTTTTTATTTTCCCAAGGGTACCAGGAGAAATTGGACCCCAAAAGTTGTTGTCCAATTTGTCCTGAGTATGCTCATACCCCATATGTGGAGGAAAACTACTGTATGTGCACACGTCGGGGCTCGGAAGGGAAGTAGTGACGTTTTGGAATGCAGACTTTGAGGGAATGTTCTGCGGGTGTCATGTTGCCTTTGGAGAGCCCCTAATGTACCTAAACAGTGGAAACCCCCCACAAATGACCCCATTTTGGAAACGAGACCCCCTAAGGAACTTATCTAGATGTGTGGTGAGCACTTTGAACCCCCCAAGGGCTTCACAGAAGTTTATAATGCCCGGGCATGAAAATAAAAAAATCGTATTTTTTCCACAAACATGATCAATTAGTCCCCAATTTTTTTATTTTCCCAAAGGTAAAAGGAGAAATTGGACCCCAAAAGTTGTTGTCCAATTTGTCATGAGTACACTGACACCCCATATGTGGGAGGAAACTACTGTATGGACACACGTCGGGGCTCGGAAGGGAAGCAGTGAGATTTTGGAATGCAGACTTTGATGGAATGGTCTGCGGGTGTCATGTGCGTTTGGAGAGCCCCTGATGTACCTAAACTATTGAAACTCCACACAAGTGACCCCATTTTGGACACTAGACCCCCCACGGAACTTATCTAGATGTGTGGTGAGCACTTTGAACCCCCAAGTGCTTCACAGAAGTTTATAACGCTCGGACGTGAAAATAAAAAAATCACTTTTTTCCACAAAAATGATATTTTTGCCCCCAATTTTTAATTTTCCTAAGGGTAACAGGAGAAATTGGACCCCAAAAATTGTTTTGCAATTTGACCTGAGTAGGCTGATACCCTACATGTGGGGGTAAAACACTGTTTGGGCGCATGGTAGAGCTTGGAAGGGAAGGAGCACCATTTGACTTTTTCAACTCAGAATTGGCTGGAATTGAGATCAGACGCCATGTTGCATTTGGAGAGCCCCTGATGTGCCCAAACAGTGGAAACCCCCAATTGTAACTCCAACCCGAACCCCAACACACCCCTAACCCTAATCTGAGCCCTAACCCTAACCCTAACCCTAACCCTACCCCTAACCCTACTCTAACCCTAACCCTAGCCCTAACCCTAACCCTAGCCCTAACCCTAACCCTAATGGAAAAATGGAAATAAATACATTTTTTTTATTTTATTATTTTTCCCTAACTAAGGGGGTGATAATGGGGTGTTTGATTTACTATTTATGGCGGTTTTTATATTTGGCAGCTGTCGCACGCTAAAAGACGCTTTTTATTGTAATAATAGTTTTTGCATCACCACATATTGAAAGCTATAATTTTTCCGTATTTTGACCCACCGAGTCATGTGAGGTCTTATTTTTTGCGGGACGAGTTGACGTTTTTAATGGTACCATTTTCGGGCATGTGACATTTTTCGTTCGCTTTTTATTCCAATTTTTGGGACGCCAAATGAACAAAAACCAGCGTTTCATGAATTTCTTTTGAGGGGGTGCGTTTACACCGTTCCGCGTGTGATAAAATTGATAAAGCGGTTTTATTCTTCGGGTCAGTACAGTTACAGCGATACCTCATTTAGGTCCTTTTTTTTATGTTTTGTCGGTTTTATGCAATGAAAACTATTTTATATAAAAAATAATTATTTTTGCATCGCTTTATTCTGCGAGCTATAACTTTTTTATTTTTTCGCTGATGATGCTTGTGTGGCAGGGACAAGATGACGTTTTCAGTGGTACCATGGATATTTATATGCGTCTTTTTGTTCGCGCGTTATTACTCTTTTTGTTTGGCGGTATGATAATAAATCATTATTTTTTGCTTAGTTTTTTATTTTTATTTTTTAAGGGGTTCGCTAAAGGGGTTAACTAATGGGACAGTTTTATAGGGCGGGTCGTTACGGATGCGGCGATACATAATATGTGTACTTTTATTGTTTTTTTTTTATTTCCAAAAAATGGATTTATTTGGGGGAATATTTTTTTTTTTTCTAATTTATTTGGCAATTTTTTTAAATTTATTTTAACACTTTTTTTTATTTTTTTTTCACTTTATTAAATAGTCCCAGGTGGGACATCACTGTCCTGTGACAGATCAGTGATCTGTCACAGGCAGTGCAGAAGGCTTCCTCATGCCTGCGTTTTGCAGGCACTGAGGAAGCCAGCTTCCTGCAGGCCCCCGAAGGCCCCCGTCGCCATCTTGGATTCGGGGGCCTGCAGGAAAGGAGCTCCCCGAAGCAGCGCTGCACATTGCGTTGCCGTGGGGGGCTCAGGGAAGCACAGAGGGAGCCCCCTCCCTGCCGATGCTTCCCTTTAACCCCCGGTTTGCAAGCGGTTAACGTGTCGGGGGCGATC
The DNA here is from genome assembly GCF_039654945.1 of Dendrobates tinctorius. NCBI lineage: Eukaryota > Metazoa > Chordata > Amphibia > Anura > Dendrobatidae > Dendrobates > Dendrobates tinctorius. The sequence goes on along the minus strand of NW_027361703.1, from coordinate 38,000,094 downwards.
CGTGACTGCCCCTGACACATTGTGCCGGGTGTCAGCTGTGATAATCAGCTGACACCCGGCCGCGATCAGCGGCGCTCACCACGTGGGCGTCGCTGATCGCTGTAGACATACTATCCCGTCCATGGGCATAGGGGCCCGGGTCCCATGGACGAGATAGTACGTCAGATGTCAGGAAGGGGTTAATGATGCTACAGAATATAACCTCAATTGTCCCTGATCCACACACAACTGTCACAGATCCCAGTGATGTCAAAATATTTCACAGTCATTGATTTAGCAGGTGCATTTTTTCTCTGTACCCCTGCACCCTGACTGTCAGTATCTTTTTCCTTTACTCGTAAAGATAAACAATATTGTTGGACAGTCCTCCCACAAAGGGGAAAGAAATCCCCTGCCATCTATTCAGCAGAGATGGCAAGGATCCTTGAGTAGTGGCAATCACCTCATCCGCAGATTGTACTATTACAGTACGTGGATGACCTTTTGCTGTTCTGCCTGGACCAGAGGTCCTGCAGGAAAGCCACAGTTTCCTTGCTATGTCTTTTTTTTAGCAGAAAAGGGTTGCAAGTAGAGTTGAGCGAAACGGGTCGAAAAATTTCAAAAGTCGCCGACTTTTGGCAAAGTCGGGTTTCATGAAACGAAACCCGACCCTAGGATGAGGTCGGCCACGAGGTCGGCGACTTACGTGCCAAAGTCGCGTTTCAAAAGTTTGTTTTGCGCTCTTTTTCAGCCAATCAGGATCCACGGACACTGTGGGCAACGTGATGACATAGGCAGGGGTCACCACCATCTTTCAGAAGGGCATGCAAGTGATTGGCTTGCTTTGGTGGGCGTCACAGGGGTTATAAAAGGGCGTGCACGCCGACCGCCATCTTACTTCTGCCGATCTTAGCATAGGGAGAGGTTGCTGATTCTGTAGGGAGAGCGTTAGGCAGGGAAGAAGAAAAAAAAACTGCTTCTGCTGCTAGCGATTTTGCCTGTACAACACACCAGTCACTGTGTGTGCAGTGCAAGGGGAGGCTATATTGTGGTGGATCAGTGGTGTTGGTTGTTAGGCTGCCTTCTAAGGCTTCCTGACAGCTGCATTGCTGTTTACCCACTGCTTTGCAAACTGCTTTTTTAAAAGCAATCCCAATTTTTTTTTTTGTCCTGCTGAGGTACTGAGCGTGCATTTTTTCACAACATACAGCGGTGTACGCTCCTCACAGAGTACCGTGTAACGGCTGTTATCACAGCCACTGTGAAGCAATCTGTGTGTCACTGTGGAAGGAAAAGTGGAGGACTTGTTCCGTTCTTACAGACCTACACTCTAGGGAGATTCCTATTCTGCCCAATTCTACATACACCTTGTAGTTTGTGCTACACTAGCCAATTTCTGCCTGTGACATAGCGCTCTGATATTCAGTGGGCCTCACACAATCCAAAAGTGTCCAGTGTCCACTAGTGTGTGCAGAAATTCAAAATCTCCCTTATCCTGTAGTCACTTTTTTCATACCTGTGCCATCGAGCCTGTGACATAGCGCTCTGATATTCAGTGGGCCTCACACAATCCAAAAGTGTCCAGTGTCCACTAGTGTGTGCAGAAATTCAAAATCTCCCTTATCCTGTAGTCACTTTTTTCACACCTGTGCCATCGAGCCTGTGACATAGCGCTCTGATATTCAGTGGACCTCACACAATCCAAAAGTGTCCAGTGTCCACTAGTGTGTGCAGAAATTCAAAATCTCCCTTATCCTGTAGTCACTTTTTTCACACCTGTGCCATCGAGCCTGTGACATAGCGCTCTGATATTCAGTGGGCCTCACACAATCCAAAAGTGTCCAGTGTCCACTAGTGTGTGCAGAAATTCAAAATCTCCGTTAACCTCTAGTGACATTTTTCACACCTGCGACATCGAGCCAGTGACATAGCGCTGTGATATTCAGTGGGCCTCACACAATCCAAAAGTGTCCAGTGTCCACTAGTGTGTGCAGAAATTCAAAATCTCCCTTATCCTGTAGTCACTTTTTTCACACCTGTGCCATCGAGCCTGTGACATAGCGCTCTGATATTCAGTGGGCCTCACACAATCCAAAAGTGTCCAGTGTCCACTAGTGTGTGCAGAAATTCAAAATCTCCCTTATCCTGTAGTCACTTTTTTCACACCTGTGCCATCGAGCCTGTGACATAGCGCTCTGATATTCAGTGGGCCTCACACAATCCAAAAGTGTCCAGTGTCCACTAGTGTGCGCAGAAATTCAAAATCTCCCTTATCCAGTAGTCACTTTTTTCACACCTGTGCCATCGAGCCTGTGACATAGCGCTCTGATATTCAGTGGGCCTCACACAATCCAAAAGTGTCCAGTGTCCACAAGTGTCTGCAGAAATTCAAAATCTCCCCTGTCCTATAGACACCTTGTACCTTGTTTTACATTACTATATAGTTTGTTGGATTTTGTCTACATTTCTACCAAAAATCAGGAAGGCTGGTGGAAGAGGCCGTGGAATTGGGCGGGGGTTGGCAGCTGGTAATGATGGTGTTGGTGGTGGATCTGATGGTAGTGGCAAAAGCAAAATAGGACCGAATGCAGGAGGTGTTGAGCCTGCGTCATCGTCTGGCTCCACAAGGCCTCGAAGGCTTAGTTTTCTAGGAGTTGGCAAACCGTTTTTAAAGCCAGAGCTTCAGGAAAAAGTTTTGTCTTACATTGCTGACTCAGCCTCCAGGTCTATCGCCTCCTCTTCTGAAGTTGTAAAAAATAAAAGCACTGAGTCGTCATTGGAGGCTCATGTTCATGAACCACATCTTTCCTTGTGTCCTTCACCCCAACCAAGATTGAAGGATGACGCAGGCCATACTACTGATAACTCCATGGAGCTGTTTTCACATACCATGCCTGGATTATCAAGTGAAATGGTGAATTACCCAGGCCAAGATGAATCTGACATGGAGTGCACTGATGCACAGCCGCTGATAGATGATTCTGCTGGTACATTCACTCAGAGCACTACATTGTCCTCGCAGTGTACAGAGCCAGATTCTGACCCTGATGAGACTCAGGTGCCCCTTCCCGCACACTATACCACCATACACGGTGACACAGAGGAAGGTGCACATGACACTGAAGAGGAGGTGATGGATGACCCAGTTGTTGACCCAGATTGGCATCCATTGGTTGAAGAGGGTGCTACTTCCAATAGCTCAGATGAGGAGCATCCACAGCAGACATCGACATCGCAACAGCTGTTATCTGGCAGGCCCGGAGCACTCCAAAGACAGGTTCCAAAAATCAAAAAAAGAGTTGCTGGACAGCTTGTCCAGAGGGTCAAAAGATCACAGCGTGCTAGGCCGCAAAATGTCTGCCAAAGTAGGAAGAGTGCAGTGTGGCACTTTTTTGAACAAAATCCTCATGATCAGGCCAGGGTTATCTGTAAGAAGTGCGCAAAGACCTTTAGCCGAGGGAAAAATCTGAAAAATTTGAATACCAGTTGCATGATTAGACAGCATGCACTTGCAAGCGTGGACACAACACCAAACCTCAAGTGCCACATGTGCAACTGATCATAAAGAAGGTAGTCAGCAACGCTACATTGTTTCTCCCACTGTAAGCCCACCGGTTAGCACAGCAGCAAATGTTGAGGTGTCGTTGCAAGGCCACAGCAGTCAGGGAATCCCACTGTTATATCAACGAAATACTGAATCTAGGCCATCAGAAAGAACACCGACTCCATCACCATCATCAACCCTCTCTCAGTCCGCCCTGTCCACCGCTACTTCCACCATATGCAGCTCTCAAGTCCAGCTCACCCTCCCAGACACTATGAGTAGGTCAAGAAAGTACTCAGTCTCTCATCCGCGAACACTGGGTTTGAACGCCCACATTGCCAAACTAATCTCGTTTGAGATGATGCCCTATCGGTTGGTGGAAAGCGCAGCTTTCCGCGAACTCATGGCCTATGCCATGCCACGCTATGACCTACCCAGTCGCCACTTCTTCTCTCGCAAAGCCATCCCAGCCCTCCACCATCATGTAAAAGACCGCATTGTCCATGCACTCAAGCAGTAAGTGAGTGGAAAGGTGCACCTCACAACTGATGCATGGTCCAGTCGGCATGGCCAGGTCCGTTACGTGTCCATCACTGCGCACTGGGTTAATGTGGTGGATGCAGGGTCCACAGGGGACAGCGGTGGTGGGACAGTGCTGCCTAGCCCACGGTATAGGAAACAGTTGGCTGTAGGCGTTCGACCCTCCTCCTTCTCCTCCAGAAGCGAAAGCTCGTCCACAGAGCGCAGTCGTACGAGCACACCATCTGCAGCTGCCACTGTTGCACACGAGGTGTCCCCCTATCGAGCAGCTAGTGGAAAGCGTCAGCAGGCTGTGTTGCAGATGATGTGTTTGGGCGACAGACACACCGCCGAGGTGCTGGCCGAGTACGTGAAGCGACAAACTGAGTCATGGCTGGGCAGTGTACATCTTGAGGCAGGCAAGGTAGTTAGTGATAACGGCCGTAATTTTGTGGCAGCCATAGCCCTTTCAAAACTCAGCCACATACCTTGCTTGGCTCACACCTTGAACCTGGTGGTGCAGTGCTTCCTCAAAAATTATCCGGAGTTAACAGCCCTGCTCTAGAAGGTGCGAAGACTGTGCGCGCACATCCGCCGGTCGCCTGTACACTCCGTTCGTATGCAGAAGCTGCAGCGATTGCTCCACCTTCCCAACCACCGACTCATTATCGACATTGCAACAAGGTGGAACTCCACCCTGCACATGGTGGAGCGGCTGTGCGAGCAGAGGCAGGCCATAATGCATTTGTGGGAGGGTACACGGCCAGGCACTTTGAGAGCAGACATGGAGTTGACAGGTGTGCAGTGTTCGAAGCTGAAAGACCTCTGTAAAGTTCTTCAGTGTTTTGAGGAATGCACACGGCTGGTAAGCGCAGACGACGCCATCCTAAGCATGAGCATCCCACTTATGCGTCTGCTCATGCAAACTTTGACGCACCTTAAGGAGCAGGCGTCTGCAGCCAATGTTGATGAGGAGGAAGAGGAGGAGGGAATCCTTGATGACATTCAGCCATTGTCTGCTCAGGGACCTCTCCTGGACGAGGTGGAGGAAGAAGAGGAGGAGGAGGATGACCTGGGAATGATTACTTAAGGGAGGAGGATGCATCTCGTGGGGCAAGTGAAAATGTTGGCGTGGCAAGGTCTGGTACAGGGTTTGTGCGTGACTGGAGGGATGTGGATTTGCCAGAAAGTGCTCCTCCAACCAGCACTCGCAGTGCATCATTGACACTGGGAACATTGGCCCACATGTCAGATTATGCCTTGCAGATCCTAAAAAGGGGCCCCCGCATTGCCAAAATGATGAACGATGACGACTACTGGTTGGCCAGCATCCTGGATCCACGCTATAAAGGCAAATTACAAAACATCATGCCACAGGAGAACCTTGACCTAATATTGGCTAATAAACAAGCAACTCTGGTAAATCGGTTGCTTGAGGCATTCCCAGCACACAGCAGCGGTGATGGTTCTCACACAAGCCGTACGGGCCGGGGGCAGCTTGGCAGAGGTGTTCATGGTGCACACAGCAGAAGTGGCGTTATAAACAGGGGTTTCATGACAATGTTGTGGACTGATTTTTCAAGTACCGCTCACACAACTGGTAATACTGCATCGATGGAAAGTGACAGGAGACAGCAGTTGTCAACTATGGTTACAAACTACTTTTCCTCCCATATCGATGTTCTCCCACACAGGTCATTCCCCTTTGACTATTGGGCCGCTAAACTGGACACCTGGCTGAATTGACACAATATGCCTTACAGGAGCTCGCTTGCCCAGCTGCAAGTGTGCTATCGGAAAGAGTCTTCAGTGCAGCTGGATCAATCCTGACAGAAAAAAGGACCTGTCTGTCAACCCAAAATGTGGATGATCTAACCTTCATTAAAATGAATCATGCATCGGTTTCCAAGGGTTTTGTCCCACCTTCCCCTGATGACACATAGGGTGACAGAAAAATGGCTTGCTTTGGTCCACAACTTCCTGGGACTTGACCTATTTCGCCTTTTGCATCAGCTGAATGTCCAACATCAACATATGCCACTTTCTAAAACTCCCTAACTGTGCTGCCTCCCCCCCCCCATGGCTGGGGTCACCACCTAGCGCATGACACCGTGCGAGTGCCGTTGCCCTGGACAGGTGGGTAGGCCAACTCTTGGGCGCGGGCACTGGCACAGGGTCCCTCATAGTGCAATCAAGTGTCTCTGACGGTGGTGGTGCACACCCGCCGTCAGACACACCGCCGTACTATGAGGGGCCCAGTGCCAGTACCGACGCCCACGAGTGGGCCCCCCTTGCTTGGGCAGGGCCCCAGCATTTGCAATCTTTACCTCTCCCTGCTCCTCCGCTGTGTAGTCTGGGCCGTCAAATCCATACTGTACCTGACACCATCTGAGCCTGCCTCCTGATGTATAGACATATATTTTGAATGTGTACGCTATCCATACATGTTATCCGGGGATACGGTACCCTTTCTCACCTTTGTGCAATCACGTGTAAGCCATACTGGGCCTAACACTGTCTGAGCCTGCCTCCTGATGTGTAGACATATATTTTGAATGTGTACGCTATCCATACATGTTATCCGGGGATACGGTACCCTTTCTCACCTTTGTGCAATCACGTGCAATCCATACTGGGCCTAACACCGTCTGAGCCTGCCTCCTGATGTATAGACATATATTTTGAATGTGTACGCTATCCATACTTGTTATCCGGGGATACGGTACCCTTTCTCACCTTTGTGCAATCACGTGCAAGCCATACTGGGCCTAACACCATCTGAGCCTGCCTCCTGATGTATAGACATATATTTTGAATGTGTACGCTATCCATACATGTTATCCTGGGATACGGTACCCTTTCTCACCTTTGTGCAATCACGTGCAATCCATACTGGGCCTAACACCGTCTGAGCCTGCCTCCTGATGTATAGACATATATTTTGAATGTGTACACTATCCATACATGTTATCCGGGGATACGGTACCCTTTCTAACCTTTGTGCAATCACGTGCAAGCCATACTGGGCCTAACACCGTCTGAGCCTGCCTCCTGATGTATAGACATATATTTTGAATGTGTACGCTATCCATACATGTTATCCGGGGATACGGTACCCTTTCTCACCTTTGTGCAATCACGTGCAATCCATACTGGGCCTAACACCATCTGTGCCTGCCTCCTGATGTATAGACATATATTTTGAATGTGTACGCTATCCATACATGTTATCCGGGGATACGGTACCCTTTCTCACCTTTGTGCAATCACGTGTAATCCATACTGGGCGTGAGAACGGCTGGCGAGCTGTTAAGCAAGCTACAGCACCTGTGGTTTGCACACGTAAGTTTTTCATTTTTTCAGGAATTACGGTTAGGCCTAATTCCGGAACTGCGGTTGACCTGCACTTACTGGGAAATCATCGTTCGCGGGTAATAATTGTTATCAGTGATCCCCATCACTAACGTTGTTCAGCGGGTTTTCTGCACCTGTAAGCGACAAACGCTGGCCTTTTCAGTGTAGCGCACATGCAGCCAAGGACATGTAAGGGCATGACACACCAGTTATTGGCCAATCTCATGTGCCAGAGCCTCACGTGTCCCTCTAGTAAGCCGGACTCGGACCGCGGGGCATGACGGAGTCTCGTTCGTTAACGGAATTAAGCTTGCAATGTGTGCATCTGTTCTGTAGCTGGCATGGTTGAGGTTTCCCATGTGGAGTCGAATTTAACCGTAGGCTCCACTCCTGGTGGTGCCCTTCTGGACATTCCTTTAAGGTTCAGCTTTGCAACCATACTGCCCACGTAAAACAAACACTTTGCCTTCATGAACGCTGTTTGGAGGGTCATGACTCGTGGGAATAACGCCGCCCAATCAGTTAACCTGCTAGAGAGATACTTCGTTGCTCCCAAGCATGACATCACACTCCCTAGGAGGAAGGTAATGCCACTGTGGCGACCGTACTCCTGGGGGCGACACAAGTGCACTGATGCCCAGCCACTGCTCGATGAATCTGCTGGTACATTGACCCAGACCACTACATTCCCCTCGCACACTACACGGCCTGAATCAGACCCTGATGAAACTCAGGTTACCCTTCCCATATACAGTTCCATCTTACACGGTGACAAAGAGGAAGCTGCAGATGAAAGTGCAGGTTCGGCCCACCCGCCATCAGACACACCACCGTACTATCAGGGGCCCTGTGCCAGTGCCATCGCCAACGAGTGGGCCCCCCCTGCTTGCTCAGGATCACAGCACTTGCAAGGTTGAAATACTGTGCAGTGAGATGGAAGATGGGGACGACGAGGAGTCCAGACTAGTACAGGGATTCCCTAGCGAGGAGACTTATTTGATTGTTTTCAATGTTGGGACAGCAATTTTTGGGGAGCACTATACTCTAGAGAATGATAGATGGGGCCCACCATACACTGGAACATTCCAAAGGTGGACATCAGACACTGGAGCAGCATTTACAGGGCCCATTATACACTAGAGCATTAGAAATGGGGCCCATTATGTTTGGAGCATTATTTGGGCCCATAAGACAGTGGAGCTTCATCCATGGGGACCAACATATACTGTAGCATTATGTGGAGCTCATCATATACTGTTTCAAACATTATATGGGACCAATGATTCTGTATGGAGAAATAGATGGGCCTCGTCATGAGATGTAAAAAGTGAAGTATTTTTCATTGTACTATACCGCTATTTCTCTGCCGTATCGGAGCATGATGAGTTGTGGTATGTGTTAAAGGGGCTCTCTTTCGCCCAGGGCACATGAAAACCTGGAGCCAGCCCTACCCCCCCACAACTTTAGCCAAATAACCCCCATTTTTCAGTGCGTAACTTGTATTATTAAGTTAATTAAGGTTGACAAGCTTAAGTAAGAATAATTGATGCTTTTGGCATTCAAATGAGCACTGTAGGTGTGTTTCCTGTCCTCCTCTCACTGCCGACTTTTATTCCCCATTGACTTACATTGGGTTTCATGTTTCGGGACGACCCCGACTTTTCCCTATAATCGGTCGATCTTGCTCGACCCGACTTTTGGAAAAGTCGGGTTTCACGAAACGAAACTCGATCCTAAAAAACCAAAAGTCGCTCAACTCTAGTTGCAAGGTCTCACGTGACAAATTACAGTATTGCAAACAAAAGGTGACATTTTTGGGACATTGTATTGCCGAAGGTACCAGACACCTGACTGAAGACCGGAAACAGGCAATTCAAAATCTCCCTCTACACAGGTCACATCAGCATCTACACACTTTCCTAGGCTTAGTGACCTACTGTAGGCCTTGGATAAGGCCTACTTCACAAATGTTGCAACCACTTTATGACTGTTTGTCATCAGACCCCTAGGATCTCACTCCTTTGACAATTTTTTCCCCACATGACATCCATTCCATACTCTAACAAGTTCAACCAAAACATCTGTCTATGGCCAGACAGCTCCTACTTGAATGTGCGCTACTAATTCCTGAGTATGTCACCCTCAAAAGGTGTAACGTTCTGAATCCAGCCACCCTCCTGCCTGTGGATTCAGAAAAGGGGGATTTGTTGACCGTATTAGCAAGTGAGGAAGAATACTTTGACATGACGCATGAACATGACTGCATAGAACTGATGGGTCAGGAGACAGTTGGGTTTGCACATGTTCATGAAAAGTTCATGAAAAAAAAAACCTGTTCCTAATGCAGATTTTGAGTTTTTTGTTTGTAGATGGCTCCAGATACCACCAGGATGGACGATTCTACACTGGATATGCAGTAGTATCCTCCCATGAGGTAATCCGAGCTGAACCACTCCCTCCTCAAATTTCGGCACAGGAGGCAGAGTTGAACGCAATCACTGAGGCTTGTAGAGCCGCTGCAGGTAAAGTCGCTAATATTTACACAGATTTGAAGCCCATTAAAAATGCAGAGCTGGTGAAACAATTAATGGAGGCATTGATGTTACCAGTCCAGGTTGGCATTGTCAAGGTAAAAGCATACACAAAAGGTGACTCCGTGGAGGTAGAGGGCAACAGATGGGAGGACAAGGCTGCTAAAGTAGCAGCAAGGCTGCCTAAAGAGCAGAGGACGGTGGCAGGGAGTCAGCGTATTCCAGCCACACTGAGCCTAGATGTCCTGAAATCTCTCCAGCAACAGGCTGCCCAAACAGAGAAGGTACACCGGGGGAGACTGGGAGCTGAGCTGAACTCAAACGGAGTATGGGAGAATAAGGATAAGTTGTGCCTACCATAGTCCATGTTCCCAATCATGGCGCAAGCAACACGTGGCCCCACTCACACCTCAAAAAGTCAGATGTGTGCCATGGTAGATGCCTTCTGGATCGCTCCTGGATTCAGTTACGCAGCTGCGAAACTTGTACAATCATGCCTCATCTGTGCACAGCACAACCCAGGTAAAACAGTAAAATTCACTAAGAAAGCGACACCTAGGCCTCTCTACCCGTTTCAGAGACTGCAGATTGACGACATACAGCTACCAAGGTAGGAGTGTTTGCAAATATCCTAGTATATGTAGATCTCTTCTCTGGTTGTCCGGAAGCCTATCCGGTAAAATGTGCAAATGATAAAACAACTGCAGACAAACTGATGAAAGAACTGATCTGCAGGTATGGTGTCCCTAGAAACCATAGAAAGCAATAGGGGCACACACTTCACGGGAGAAATAATGAGGGAATTCATGCAGGCCCTGGGTGTACAGCAAGCATTTCATAAACCTTATAGGCCACAAAGTAGTGGGAAAGTGGAAAGACTAAATGGGACACTTAAACTGAAAATTCAAAAGGCCATGGCAGACACAGGAAAGAGCTGGGTAGAGTGTGTGGCGCCCCTGAGGGTTCAGTCACCACAGAGGTACTGCACCTCCTCCTGAGGTGTGGTACCCCACCATTCAGGTACGGTGGTGACACCTGACCACACTCCAACACCTGCATCCCACACAACACAGTAGTGTAGCAAAGCACCCTTTGGTGGCTCCCTGATTGGAACACGAAGCGTGCTGGGAGGCAGGCGGAGTTTAGTTTGCACAAAAAGAGCAGGAAGAGTTTAGGATTGAGGGGCAGTCTGACAGAGTCAGAGGAAGAGTGAAGATCCCATGAGTGGGATGGATGAAGGAAATGCTGCAGCCGACCTCAGTGACCTGGGTCCGCTGGCACAGGAAAGGAACATAGAGAGAAAGGCTGAATCTCTCTAAAAGAAAGAAGGATTAGTACGGAACGTGAGGACAGGAGGACTAAGAATTAGGGTTAGAGCAGAACCCTTCCCAAGCTCACAGCGCAAGGCTGGGGTCCGGTCCCCGAGGTTGTATGGATTCTAATGGTCCTGCAGCAGACACCGGAGGAATAGAAGTTGTGATCACTTTATTCCCACACAAGACTTGGGGGCACAACAGCAAAGTGAGTGAGCCGGGACTTAGTAACAAGGAGTCCCCGAAGCAGGCTGCAGCTGTCTGCTGTACAAGTAGAGTGCATAGGAACATCTGACAGGAGGAACTCCAGTGTAACTCAGTACTGTGAGTACTTCACTATAGGCACTAAAAGGGAGACGTTCAGAAAAGGCACATATGTTGGCGGAGTGCTGGAAAGGAGTGCTTCATCTTGCCTGGAGGTTGGCTGGTCTCCTGACCCGGAGGACACGGCACCGAGTTGGGCACCTGTACCTGCAACAGACTGTGAGCAAAGCTTTGTAACTACATGCCAACACACCCAGCACTGCTACATCCTTGTGCCTAGCCCTGCACCATCCACGTCTCTCCCCTATCTCTTCATCTACACTGCCCTGGGACTACAGCCCTGCCTGTAGAGGGCTACACCATCATTGCTGCACCACAACATCTGTCCCAGAGGATCTGTCTGCAGCGTCGGCTGAACATCTTCATTGCCGAACACCACAGGTGGCGTCACGAATCATTCATAAACTTTAATCACACTGAACTCATCCCCTTTTCTACAATGGGCGCCCAGGGCCATGGGCCGGGTCCCAGCTACCGTGACATCTCCCATTGAAGCTCATCGGGCCCAGTACCGAGTACCTCACAGCCCTGGGAGGGCGACCCAAAACTTGGCATCACGAACAGGATGACGAAGCCCGGTGCCACCAGGTTCTGTGTGCCTAAGATTTATTGGATTTAAAGATCGCTGACAATGTGCAGAATAACCAAATTGATAGACTGTAAAATGGGCTCTAAAAATAGCCGCCGGCACTGAGAAGAAGGGCGTGACAATATGGGTGGTCCTAAGAAAAGACCGCAAACTGTCCTGGGCCTTCCCTGCCTGAACTTCTATGCAACTGCAACATGGCCCACCCCCCGAGGGGTTCATATACTGGCCTGGTATGGAGGAGTAGGAAGAAGACGCCGCCCTCAGAAGGAGGAGCGAGAGCCGGTGGCGGGAAAGGAGTTGAGACAGGAAGACGAAGGAGAGAACACCATGATGGAAGAAGGAGGGAGGCCCGAAGAGCGCAAAGAGGTTGAGATGAACCTCCCCGGCGCATTGGCTGATGGCTCCGATCCGACTTCCACGATGGACCGCCAGCAGCTGGAGGCCGAGATTGCCAAGCTGACACACCATCTACGGCTGAGGCAGGAGGCGCTCTGGATAATGAACTGGCAGCATGCCCGGGAGGGGCCCACACCATCGGTACCTCCATGCCCGGTACCTTCACCATTGGTACCTGCCGCCGCTACACGGGACTTCTCCCAGGCAGCACCTGTGGAACCTGCGGCTGCTGCTGTGCCATTGGCAGCGCCTGTCTCCACCTGCACGCTGCCATCACCGCAGAGCGCGGCCTGTCGGGAGTTCTCTGTGGACCATGGAGCCGGAGCGGAGGAAGTTGAACCCCTGCCTGGATCTGACGCGGCTGTGCCGGTCCCCCTGGAGACCCCTGTGGACCCGGAGCCGCCATCGGCTCCGCCGCCTCCGACAGCTAACTGGACTATTCCGGTGGATGTTCCTGCCGTTGATTGCCGTTCCAACCCTGCACCGGAGCCAGAGCATCGCCAGAGGGCCCCAGGTACGTCCACTGCCCCTACACCTGGGAAGGCCTCGGGGTGTGTAGCTGCTGCGGCGTCCGGACAGGTCGTGCTGGACCTTGTCTGGGACCGGGACTCTGAGCCCTGGGGGGAAACACCTGAACCCCTAGCGGTGGTACCCTTGTCCACGGTGGGTAAAAGCAGATCCTGGGAGGAGGAAGAGGAGACGGAGTCCTTTTGTCAGCAGACCCTCCGCCAGTTGGCAGCCGAGCAGAGAAAGTGGGAACAGCGGAGGCTGGCTGTGCTGGGCCCTGATCTGGACCGGAAGGAAAAGGTCCGTGCCGGTCACTACGGTCCCCGGGACTCAGCAGGATGGGGTCAGGTCCTGAATGTTAATCATGAGCGGGGGTTTGGCTTCATCGCCGACTCCACCGGATCTCAGACCTATTCTTCAGCAGGAGGGATGTGGAGTCTCACCTCAGGAAGGGACACCCTGCCAGAGACCTACAACCGGGAGAATTCGTTACCTTTACCCGGCATGAGGGGTTGCGTGGCTGGTATGCTATGAATGTGCACCACATACCAGAAGATTTCATTGCGACCTACAAAAAGGAGCACGCCTATGTTCCCTTGGCAGGAATACCTCCCACCGTAGTGATCACACCTGCCAAGGTCAAGCAGGCTACATCCACTCCTGTTAATCACCCTATGGTACAAGTAGTTACACCCGCTGTACCTCAGGCAGCCATTCCACCAGCTGCCACTACCTCTTATGTCAGCTCACAAGCAGGAAGAGGATTTCCAGAAGTTCTCCCCTGGAAGCAGCACAAGCGACCCGCTTCCAGCACCCCAGGAGGGGAACCCCAACACTAACATTGATTAATAACTAACTTTGTTACCCAGGAGGGTATTTGCACCATTGTGCCTCAAAGTTATTTTTGTTTTGTTGGTTCATCATGTTTTTCTAGTTTGCCCAGTTTTTATTGGCAACATTTTCATAGAACTGTGGAGATCATGGACACTGAATGATCCAGAACTGTGATGAATATAGTTGCATCTCTTTAGGTGCCCTCTCTTGGTTTTACATAGCCCTTTTTGGAATAAGGACTACCTCAAGAATTGGCGTTTTGCTCTTAGAATAAGGACACTTCAAGGCAACTTGGCTGGACCAGTGTCTAATTTACATAATTGCACTTAAAGAAATAATGTTTAGTAATTTTTTTGATAGAACAGATTTTATAGTTAGTAGTGAGGTTTAGAAATCTGATCAATAGTGATGCTAATATGTGAATAAAGATTTAAAAATTGCAAGTGACGAACCAGGCATCAGCGGTTGTCACTTAAGGTTCAAAAGTGATGGTAAAATGTGAAGGAAAAGAAGAAGTGATGAAGAAATGTGTTAATGATAATACTTGAAATAGCACTTTGAATTAGGTATATAGATAGTTAGTTAAAATTGTTTGCAACATTCAAGAGTCAGTGCCTCCCACATTGGGAAGTTTAGATAAGAATTGTTCATTAAGCATTACAAAAATTTTTGTATGTTCCTGTATGTTTTCCATCTTTGTTTCTTTTGCAGCCCGTGTACGTGCTGTGTTTAACGGGGGGGTATGTGGTGCCCCTGAGGGTTCAGTCGCCACAGCGGTACTGCACCTCCTCCTGAGGTGTGGTACCCAACCATTCAGGTAAGGTGGAGACACCTGACCACACTCCAACACGAACACGAAGCGTGCTCGGAGGCGAGTGGAGTTTAGTTTGCACAAAAAGAGCGGGAAGAGTTTAGGATTGGGGCAGTCTGACAGAGTCAGAGGAAGAGTGAAGATCCCCTGAGTGGGATGGATGAAGGAAGTGCTGCTGCCGACCTCAGTGACCTGGGTCCACTGGCACAGGAAAGGAACATAGAGAGAAAGCCTGATTCTCTCCATAAGAAAGAAGGATTAGTACGGAACGTGAGGAGAGGAGGACTAAGGATTAGGATTAGAGCAGAACCCTTCCAAGTTCACAGCTCAAGGCCGGGGTCCGGTCCCCGAGGTTGTATGGATATTAATGGTCCTGCAGCAGACACCGGAGGAGTAGAAGTTGTGACCAATTTAATCCCACACAAGACTTAGGGGCACAACAGCAACGTGAGTGAGCCGGGACTTAGTAACAAGGAGTCCCCGAAGCAGGCTACAGCTGTCTGTCGTACAAGTAGAGTGCATAGGAACATCTGACAGGAGGAACTCCAGTGTAACTCAGTACTGTGAGTACTTCACTATAGGCACTAAAAGGGAGACGTTCAGAAAAGGCACATATGTTGGTGGAGTGCTGGAAAGGAGTGCTTCATCTTGCCTGGAGGTTGGCTGGTCTCCTGACCCGGAGGACATGGCACTGAGGTGGGCACCTGTACCTGCAACAGACTCTGAGTAAAGCTTGGGAACTACTTGCCCTGGTGTCCTCCACTTATTACTGCGCCAACACACCCAGCACTGCTACATCCTTGTGCCTAGCCCTGCACCATCCACGTCTCTCCCCTATCTCTTCATCTACACTGCCCTGGGACTACAGCCCTGCCTGTGGAGGGCTACACCATCATTGCTGCACCACAACATCTGTCCCAGAGGATCTCTCTGCAGCGTCGGCTTAACATCTTCATTGCTTAACACCACAGGTGGTGTCACGAATCATTCATAAACTTTAATCACGCTGAACTCATCTCCTTTTCTACAATGGGCGCCCAGGGCCACGGGCCTGGTCCCAGCTACCGTGACATCTCCCATTGAAGTTCATTGGGCCCGGTACCGAGTACCCCACATCCCTGGGAGGGCGACCCAAGTGCTTGCGTCTTGCACTCTTTTCAGTCAGACACACTCCAAATAGAAAGACAGGCTTGTCTCCCTTTGAAGTCCTGTTTGGCAGGGCACAAAAGACTGGTCTGTACTTCCCACAGGTGCTACAAATGCAACACGGTTCTATGACAGCCTACGTCCAGGCCTTGCAGAAAAGACTTAATGTGGTGCATAAACATGTGTTCTCATCCTTTCCAGATCCTAATGCCAGTGCAGATGTGCATCAGCTGAATCCAGGTGATTGGGTGATTATACGCAGACATGTGAGAAGGAGCCTGGATCCACGATTTGACAGCCCCTTCCAAGTCCAGCTGACCACATCCACCTCAGTAAAACTTGAGGGAAGGCCCACCTGGATCCACGCCAGTCACTGCAAGAAGGTCCTGTCAACAGTAGAATGACTGTACTCCTCATCACCTTGCTGGCAGTGACAGGGTTACTGCACTCTACAGAGACACAGGATAAACTCTTAAATGCCGACTGGGACAACAAACTTATTTGGCATCATGCTCTTCTTATAAAGGACATAGTAACATAGTAACATAGGACATGGAAGGACAGAAACCCAAAGACTGTTGGATCTGTACACACAGCCCAGTATCTGCGAGGACTATGCCATACTTAGCCTTATCTCTGGAGCCATGGGAGGTATTAACCCCACACTGCATACATAATGAGACTTGGACTCAAACTAGGTTTTTTGGGGAAAAGATGTGCCCCGTGATATATCTGCCTCATTGGCTATAATCGGATGGGCCGCTAATCCCTGGTTTCAGTTTAATATAATTCAACCTAAGGTACAAATGTGGTGGCGGGAATGTGACTCAGATGTCGGAAATATGGTCACCAGGAGGAGGACTGAAATCCCTCACTCAGACCTCATTCCCAATGATGAACTGTGGTTCAGTCTTCAACACACTGGAGTAAATACCTGTGGTGAGGACAATAATTGCTTCCGCATTTACACTCATGATCAAACACACGTTAATGAGACGGTGTACCAGGATGGTGTTGAAGGCTGTAAAGCATCTACGGGTAAAATAATAAGGAAAGAAAGGGGTAAATGTACATCTGGTATAAGAATGAATAATACTTGGTGTGCCCATAAGCCTATGTCAGGACTTTTGAGTTTATAACAATAATAATAATAATAATTTTTATTTATATAGCGCCAACATATTCAGCAGCACTGTACAATTAAGCGGGGACATGTACAGACAATAAATTCAATACAAGTTAAGACAATTTAAACAGTGACATTAGGAGTGAGGTCCCTGCTCGCAAGCTTACAATCTACAAGGAAATAGGGGGGGACACAGTAGGTGAAAAGTGCTTGTTAATTCAGGTCTGGCAATTATAATAAATAGGGATTTTCATATAAAGCTGCATGATCTGGTCATCAGGCCATGTGTTTAAGTGCAATAGTCAAGTATCAAGTGCAGTTATCGTGTGCATGGAGGGTGTGGAGACAGATGAATAGTAGGGTGCAGATTCAGAATAATATTTGGAAGGAGGGAACAGGGCAAAGTTAGTTTACTGAGTAGTTGATATGGTAGGCTTGTTTGAAGAGATGGGTTTTCAAAGCACGCTTGAATAGGTCAGGGCTAGGTATCAGTCTGATCATCTGGGGAGGTGCATTCCAGAGGGCTGGAGCAGCACGAGAGAAGTCTTGGAGATGGAGATGCGAGGTTCGGATTACGGGGGATGTTAGTCTTAGGTCATTTGTAGAACGGAGGGCACGTGTAGGGCGATAGACAGAGATGAGAGAGGAGATATAAGGTGGTGCAGAACAGTGGAGAGCTTTGTGGGTGAGAGAGATGAGTTTATACTGGACCATGTAGCGAATAGGTTGCCAGTGTAATGACTGGCACAAGAAGGAGGCATCGGTGAAGCGGCTGGACAGAAATATGACCCTGGCTGCCGCATTCAAGATGGATTGGAGAGGAGAAAGTTTGGTAAGAGGGAGACCGATCAGAAGAGAGTTGCAGTAGTCCAGACGAGAATGAATAAGAGCGACAGTAAGAGTCTTAGCAGTTTCAAAGGTGAGAAAAGGTTGGATTCTGGAGATGTTTTTAAGATGCAGGTGACAAGAGCGAGTGAGTGATCGGATATAGAGAGTAAAGGAAAGTTCAGTGTCGAATATGACCCCAAGACAGCAGGCATGCTGCTTGGGAGTAATGGTTGAACCCTCCAGGGTTATTTCGATGTTAGGTAGAGTGAGGTTAGTAGAGGGGAGAAACACAAGAAGTTCAGTTTTGGAGAGATTTAGTTTCAGATAGAGGGAGGACATGATGTTAGAGACAGCAGACAGACAATCCTTGGTATTTTAAATTAGGGTAGCAGTGATGTCATACCCTTGTATGTCATACCCATGTATACCAATGTATACAGACCCCTGGTCACGTTTGTGTTCTCCCTGAAGAAGTATTCTTGGCTTGCGGACATCGTGCCTACAGGTGGGTGAGCCCAGACATAGGAGGGGTTTGCACTCTTGCCAGACTAACACCAGCCACTTTCATAGTTCCTCATAGTAAAATAGACACTGCCGCAGTTCCAATTCATACTTTGTATAGAAGGGCTGCAGACAATAAGCCCCGGCCAAATGGTAGGCCGCATCTAGTAGAAATGGGGATAACAAATAAAATATTCAGTAGTATGCTAATATATCCCTTCATAACACAAATGTGAGATAAATTAGTGGAAGCTACCGACTACCTGGACGATCAGATTTTCCAGATTCTTGATGTTCTTAATGAAACTAATACAATATAGAGACAATTAATCATAGTTACTAACCAGCATACTATAGTACTAGATTACCTGACAGCAAAAGAAGGAGGAATGTGTTAAATATTTGGTCCCACCTGTTGTAATTATATCAACCCTGCTGGCAATCTCCAGATCAGGGCCAGTATAAACAAAATAGGTGAACTTAAGCCCCCGTTACACACTGCGATATCGCTAGCAATATCGCTGTAAAGTCACCAATTTTGTGACGTTACAGCGATATTGCTAGCGATATCACTGCATGTGATACTTACCTCCGACCGGCTCCCCCGATGGCTATCGCTGATCGCGCGAGAAGCTGCTGGACCATTCCTCGTTGTCCACTTCCTGCGGCGCTTCCTGCTGTGACGACGAGCGACGCGTGGAGCCGGGCGGGAGGACGCAGGATCGCCGCGTCTGACAGGTAAGTAGCGATCCCCGTCCCCTGCAATGTCGCTGGTGAGATCTGCCTGAGTGGCAGCTCACTAGCGACCACCCAGCGATTCACCAGCGATCCTGACCGCGTCATATCACTGGTCGGGATCGCTGGTGAGTCGCTAGGTGTAACGGTACCCTTAGAGTCCAATGGTTAAAACAACACAGTGCAAGCAGAGACTCCTGGTGGGGTAACACATTCTCTTTCCTAAATCCAGCAAATTGGTTTAATGGCCTTGCAGGATGGATTTTTGGTATTGTGCAGACTTGTATGCAAATTTTGTTGCTTTGCTTATTGTTTTATGTTGCCGTAAAAGCCCTAATATATATATAGTATTACTTAAGCTACTGAATAATGTATGCATAGAAAAAGAATCTAAGGCTGAACCTTCTGTAGTGTATCATAGACCTCAGGTGGCCATTGCTGATGGGGAAAGTGAGTGTCCACACTGAGGGTAGACGGGAGAAGCAGGTAGGAAGCCCCCTTATGGGTACTAGACCCATGAGACAGTAGCTCCTTTGTGGACATCAGCTGACCCTGTGGCAAGAGTTATACCATTTACAAAAGGGGGAAATTGATATAGAAGAGTTAATGGTTTGCTTTATATCCCTTTAAATGCCTTTTAGACTCCAATTGCCTTTTGCCTATTATTGCTAGAATTATTCTTATGTAGACTATTAGTCTCTGTTTTCAAGGAAACTATACTTGTTATCATATTTGTTCTGAATAGTCAGTAACAATATGTTCTGGGTACATTGTAAACATGGTATAACCCTGAAGGTGATGGTGGGGGTCACATGAGCTCCATCGAATTACATATTGTTGTAAATGGTATAAAAGATTGCCTTGTATTTCATTACGTCAGATAAAGTGATTTGACTACGGCTCGTGTGTGTTGAGTCTCTTTGTCTCCAAGCGCTTGTGAACAGAAGGGCGAAAACTCCTAATTCGGACTCACTGGTGATCTGGCATATCTAATGCTTGGTCAGAACAAAAAACAGCTACAGCACTGGTATAACGGACCTAGAGGTCCACAATCATGCCCTGAATAATTTCTACCACACACTCAGAGGGATTTCTCATGCAAATTGTTGATTTATTAACAAATAGTGAGAGCAAACAAAGGTGGTAGACGGCGACTAAACGGAATAATGACGTTTCGGCTCCACCAGAGCCTTAATCACACTTGTCGCTCAGTCCCTTTAATTTGTAGGGAGATTCAGCTGAAGAATTATGTTTAAAGTCCCCAAGGGGTGTGGGACTAATATGTAGAGAAGCTGATGTTGTCAGCGTGGTATGAATTATTGTATAGTCCGGGTTCATTTAAGACCTGCATAGAAGGAGAGTTCAAGTGGCGCTCCCGCGCCCAACTAGTTAGGCCTAGGGGACTTTAAACGTAATTCTTCAGCTGAATCTCCCTACAAATTAAAGGGACTGAGCGACAAGTATGATTAAGGCTCTGGTGGAGCCGAAACGTCATTATTCTGTTTAGTCGCCGTCCACCACCTTTGTTTGCTCACACTATTTGTTAATAAATCAACAATTTGCATGAGAAATCCCTCTGAGTGTGCAGTAGAAATTATTCAGGGCAACCTATAACACTGTCACACTAATTAACCCCTTAAATTCTGACAGCGGCATTTAACATGCACGCACAGGAAGTGCGTCGTTACCTCCTCCTCCATTATGGTTGTCATTGCTGGATCACTATGAGCACCGCCTGATGGTTGGCACTCATAGAAGGTGAGCATTTCTGCTACATAGAACAGGGCTGCAGACACGTTCAGCTTCAAGTATCCCATGGAGACTATTGAAGCAAGTAAAAAGTAAAAAAAATGTTTTTAAAAGTATTAAAAAATAAAAAAATAAAAGTTCAAATCACCCTTCTTTCGCCCCATTCTAAATAAAACAATAAAAAAATCAAACATACACATATGTGGCATTGCCGCATTCAGAATTGAGATATAAAAAAATTAATCCAATCGGTAAACGACGTAGCGAGAAAAGAAATTGAAACGCTAGAATTACATTTTTTTTGTTGCTGCAGCATTACAATAAAATGCAATAATGAGCGAGCAAAAGAATGTATCTGCACCAAAATGATATCAATAAAGATGTTAGATCGGCATGCAAAAAATGAGCCTTCACCCAGACCCAGATCCCGAAAAAATGGAGACGCTACAGATCTTTGAAAATTGCAACTTTTTTTTTTTCTTTTACAAATTTTGGAATTTTTTTTCACCATATAGATTAAAAAAAACCTAGACATGAACTCGTAATGGCCCGGAGAATCATATTGGCAGGTAAGTTTTACCATTTAGTGAGCCTAGTAAAAAAGCCAAGCAAAAAACAAGTGTGGGATTTCATTTTTTTGCAATATCACCGCACTAGGAATTTTTTTCCTGTTTTCTGTTACACAACATGGTAAAACCATTGATGTTTTTCAAAATTACAACTCATCCCACGAAAAACAAAATCTTACGTGGCCATTTTAACTAAAAAATATAAACGTTATGGCTCTGTGAAGAAGAGAAGCAAAAAATGAACATGAAAAACCAAAAATCCCCCTGGTCATTAAGGGGTTAAGCATGGTCAGTGTCGGCAACAGTTTTGTGCACTTCTAGTTGCATGACCAAGAAAATTAAGTTTGAAACCTCTTTCAGATGTTTTCACGTATGTGCCGGGCCGCCATCAGGGCATTACTGCCCTGACTGGTGTATGGGGCCCGATGATCCGAGGGGGCCCACATTGGGCCCCATCTCATCTGCTCACCAAGGCCGGTGCAGAAACTATTAAACTCTATTGTCGTGCGGACCCGCACAGCAACAGTTATAAGCCACCAGCCAATCGGAGGCTGGCAACTGATATCAGCGCACTTGTCATCGGCGTATGACATTGCTGTCATTCGCTGGTGAGTCCATGCTGAAATGCTTGGGGTGGACATTGGTTCTGGACTGCGGCCAGGTAGGGACAAAGTGTTTTTTTTTGTAAAGCGATGGGAGGATGGAAGACATGGGGGGCAGGATAGGAGGCACGGTGGCAGGATGTAAACACATGGGTCAGAATGGAGACACGGGGAAGAATTGGGACACAAGGGCAGAATGGAGACACGGGGCAGAATGGAGACATGGGGGCAGTATGGGAGACATGGGGGCAGGATGGTAGATGCGGGGGCAGGATGGGAGACACCAGAGGAGGATGTAAACACATGGGGCAGAATGGAGAAACCGGGGCAGAAGCGAGACACAGGGAAGAATGGAGACATGGGGGGAGAATGGAGACACGGGATGTCTTAATAGTTGCACTTGATGGACTTATGTTTACCTTCAATCTAAAAAACTATGAAACTTCCCAGTGTCAATCAAGAGCAGCATCTATTATTAGCGGTGTAGCATTTCCTATGGGTGAGCATGCTGTAAGCTACTTGGGGGATCAGAGAGACAGTAACACCTGTTGATTCTTAGAGTAATAATCAGCACTGTGCTGGCTACCTAGTGCAAAGGAAAATAATGAGCACTGCTAATATTTTTCTCTCTCTCTGCGGAGTGCCATTCCTTTGCGCCTCCCCAATAAAGCAGCTAAATTTACCAGCAAGTCTAGCGAGTAGTAGGGGAGGAGGTTGAAATCTATATATATAAAAATGAGTGTATGTTTATCAAGCCCCACCCCTCATTATGATGTCATAATTAGAGTTGAGCGAAACAGGTCGGCCAGATTCATAAGTCGCCGACTTATGGCAAAGTCAGGTTTCGCCGACCAAAACCCGACCACAGCATGAAGTCAGCCATGCGGTCGGCAAAACGAGCGCCAAAGTCAGATTTCCCAGAATGTTTGCACGTGACCTTTTTCAGCCACTGAGCAAGGACATACACTGTGGGCAACGAGATGACATGTGCAGCGTCTGGGGGGGACAGAGAGAGAGAGAGATTTCACGTACTTTAAAAAAGTGGTCCGGCATGTAGGTGTGTTTACTGTCCAACTTTGCTTCCCCATTGACTTGCATTGGGTTTCGTGTTTCAGTTGGACCTTCGACTTTTCCCGACAGTCGGCTGGTTTCGTTCGACTCGACTTTTGAGAAAGTCGGGTTTCATAAAACCCGACTCGACCCTAAAAAAGGCAAAGTTGCTCATCGCTAGTCATAATGGTTGCAATGGTGACGGTTATGTCAATGGTTGCCATGGTGACAATGATGTCATAATAGGTTGCCATGGCAAAGATGATGTCATAATGGGTATATGGGCACAGAACTAAAGGATGGAGAATGTTTGATGGGTATATGGGCACTGGACTATGGGATGGAGGATAATTATTATAATTTGTTATAGCTAGCCACAGTTAGTTACTATGCCCGGACAACACTGAGCTCTTCAGCTAGTGAAAAATAAAAACAAATCAATTTTTCCTTGGCACCGCCTCCTGTATATGGGCAATTTGGGAACTTGATTTCTCATGCCTAGTGACAAATACAGCTCCGCAGCTTCCCATGCTTTGACTTCCTGATAAGGTCACAATGGGTTTGTGAAAAAGAGAATAGAATTCAGATTTACAGCAAACAACAACTAAGTTGGAGTCACTCATAATAACCTGATGGAGCAAATCTAAACAAACAGCCAAAAACAGTTAACTATTTCCCTAAAATTGTGACTTATATAAGGCTATAAATATTCAGGTTACTTTGATTCAATCCTAGGATATCTCAAAGTATTAGATATGTCTTTTTTGGGCAATTAGATGCTTTGGAACATGTTTTGATTTGCGGTAAAACAATTCACAATTAATTTTGGGGGAAAATTTTTATAGAACTTTCAAAATATTCATTCATTTACACTGAACATGTTTCTGATTTGAAATAAAAAAATATATAAAAATATTGTTTTGAGTATATTTAAATTAAAGAGGAGGAACTTTATTATACACGATTTTCATTAAATTTCTTGTTACTATTCCCATCACAAGCCATTACAGATATGATAAAAAATCAAGAAACTAATCATTGTGTATCAAAAAGACTGAACCATAACACTAGAGATTATGTCCAAATGTGTGGTATGGATTGCGCAAAGTCAGTTCCCTTTCATCATTTTATAACTCTTGAGAGATGTCTGTATGTTTTTCTTTTGACTCTGTGATCTCTGTTATAAGCAAGAAGCACACAATGCATTGTGAATTATAAAAACAGGCACAATTGAATAGAAAACTATCTATTAAAAGCATTTTCTTAATCCATAAAAGGCTGTTATACATTTCATACTTGAAAGGAAATCAACATTTTACTTCTTAATTTGATTTTCTATATGACCTGTTAGTGCTTTCTTCACTTAAACTGTCAGTTTTTGTCTCCCAATTGTGCAATTAGGACTATTTAAATAAGTGTACACTAATTGCAAACTTTTTGGCTTACAACCAGCTCTCCCAAGGATACAAATTTGGCATCTACATAACACACTTTTCAATTTTCATAATTAACTGTTAAGGGACTTGGAATATTATGCCTGCATTGAATTATCATGAATTAATAAAATATGCTCACATTGTTCATATTTAAAAATTCTATCATTTTTAAAGGGACATTTTGTACTAGCAATGTGCTGATTATTAAGTGAATATGAATGTATGTCATATTTCTGACTGGTTTTCATATTTTAGTACCTATTTTGGAACTTCTGTGCCTGTTATTCTATTACCTTAGAGTAGAGCGAAATGGGTCGGTCAAATTCAAAAGTCGCCGACTTTCGCTAAAGTCGGGTTTTGCCGATCGAAACCAGACCATAGCGTGAGGTCGGCCATGCGGTCGCCGATCCGAGCGCCAAAGTCGCGTTTCCCATAATGTTTTCAGGCGCCTTTTCTCTGCCAATGAGCAAGGACGCACACTGTGGGCAACGCAATGACATGGGCAGCGGCCACCACCATCTTAGAGAAGGGCATTGCAGTGATTGGCTTACTTTGTGTGGCGTTACAGTGGCTATAAAAACCCTGAACGCTGACCGCCATCTTACTTTTGCCGATCTTAGCATAAGGAGAGGTTGCTGCTGCTCGTTCTCAATAGGGAGAGTGTTTAGGCAGGAAAGAAAAAAAAAACCTGTGATTCTGCTGATAGCAATTTTCACTGTACAATTAGTGTGCAGTGACAGGGGAGGATTTTTTTGTGTGCAGCAGTGCTGGTTATAAGGCTGCCTTATAAGGCTACCTGATAGCTGCATTGCTGTGTGCACACTGCTGTGCAGACTGCTTTTTTCAAAGCAAAAATACTTTTATTCTTTTTTTCTGCACAGTTACTGAGCATTCATTTTTTCACACATCGTATAGAGGTGTACGCTCCTCACACACTACCGTGTACCATCTGGTATCATGGACAAATGCATGCTATATGTGTGTGACTCTGGAAAAAAATAGACGGAGATTTAAAATTTTCCATACATACACTGCATAGAGCTGTCCGCTTCTCAAACAATATCGCATATCTGCTGTTTGGATTACGGTCACATCTATACAGAGACAGCATGTGTGTGTGAGACTCCAGAAATACATATTCGGACATTTCCATTTTTCCATACACCATATAGAGCTGTCCGCTTCTCAAACAGTATCGTATATCTGCTGTTTGGATTACTGTAACATCTATACAGAGACAGCGTGTGTGTGTGTGTGTGTGAGACTCCGGAAATACATATACGGATATTTCCATTTTTCCATACACCGTATAGAAGCGGACAGCTCTATACGGTGTATGGAAAAATGGAAATATCCGTATATGTATTTCCGGAGTCTCACACACACACGGATAACCAATACAGGAGAATTAGAAAAAATTGTTCTAATATAGAGGTCTTCAAAAATCAAGCAGAAATCCAAAAAAATAGATTTATTGATAAAAAATATCCTGAGAATTTAATTAAAAATGCCTCTATATTAGAACAATTTTTTCTAATTCTCCTGTATTGGTTATCCGGAATGTTTCTTAACCATTTTCCATGATGCCCACTATTGAAGGGTATGTAACTATTGATATCTACATTTTTGAAAAATGTTTTAGTCAGAATTCTATTATCCTTGATAAGAATTGTTATATCTAAAAAATTAATATTATTTTTATCATATGTCGAGGAAAAGGATAAACCTCAATTATTGTTATTCATATCATAATGATTTTCCATTTCAAATCAAGCAGAAATCCTAAAAAATAGATTTATTGATAAAAAATATCCTGAGAATGTAATTAAAAATGCCTATAGCAAATGTATAAACTTGTCGCAAAATTCCCTTATCAATGGAGCTAAAATAATTAAATCTGACAACAAAAAATTAATAACCAATTTTATAACACAATATTGTGTGGAAAATATGGAAATAAGAAAGATTTTGTGTAATAATTGGCATATTTTATTGAATGACCCAATTTTACAAAAAATTCTTCCCAGAAATCCGGGGGTTACTTTCAGGAGGGCTCCTACCATTAAAAATCTGGTAGCCCCTAGTCGTTTGAGAATTGAGAATAAATGCACCATAACGTCCATTGGTTCTATAAAAGGGATTTTTAAACGTGGGAAGTAAAACTGCTCATGTTGTAATATTATAACACACAAAGAAAAATTCTTTAAATCAACTACTACCAATGAATCTTTTCCTATCAAAGATTTTCTTAATTGTACTACAGAATTTGAAATTTATTTAATCGAGTGCGAATGTAAAAAGCAATATGTTGGCAGGACCACACAGCCGTTACATCTTAGAATGAATTCTCACAGATATAATATTAAAAGAGGCTTTTTACAACATGGTTTGTCCAGACATTTTTCTCTAAAACATAATAAAAGCCTATATGGATTAAAGATCAGCCCAATTGAGCAAATTCCTAGCAATTATCCAGACAGAATGGGGCAATTAAACAGAAAGGAGATTTTCTGGATGTATAGATTGAACACTCTGAAACCTAATGGGTTAAATGAAGTCTCATAAGTTTTTCTTTGAAAAATGATTTTTTTCGTTCATAACAATTTATTACCACACCCTCTTGGTGTGTTTGTACAATTTTTTATCATATTTTTATTTTTGGAATTATTTTTTAGATGCGGTTTAGTGTGTATGTATATATAAAAATGCATATATTTTCTTCTCCAATTTTATCGATAAAATCTTGTTGATCAATTTTATGATGGACTTGTGTGTAAATTTTATGTATTACGGTTGAGAACATCAATTGCTTCTTCCTTATTTTCTTCCTATGTTGAGCACGGGAAGCAATCCGGTTTTTCTTGTTGAATCAATTCCTTGTGGGTCCTGCTCCTTCGGCAAGAGCCATTTATCCCTTTCAATCTTGATGAAATAAAATGACTGAGACATTGTTTTTATATCATATATAATTTTATTGTATTTTCGATCCTTTAAAATATATTCATATATATATTCTTATATATATAATCCTTTTTTATATACAAATTCTTTTATCCTTTTTATATATACATTTTAGTATCATATATATCCATTTTTTATATATACAATTTCAGCATCACATATATCTAATTTTATTGTATTTTCGATTCCCCAATATACATATTTATACGATTTCCTTTATTTCAAATCATCACTCATTTGATTTACTTTTTTTCATCCTTTTTTTGCGTTTGGTGTGATGGTGTGAGCGCTGGACTGTGGTCCCTTTTGTTTTCCTGCGACGTAAGTTTGCTTTTTTCGTTATCTCCTTTTTCTTTTCGTGTTTTAAAAAGCTTTTCTGTAAAATTAAATAAAAGAACAATTGATTTTATCAATTACAGATGAATTATCGTGACAATTTTATGACATTTGATCTGTTTTGAACTTTGACCTTTGCGGTGCATCACATGTCATCATTGGTGCCATTTTTTAAAATGTGAATGTATAAAACTGGAGACAGCTCTGTGTATTCATATATGTCATCCCCTGAGGAAGAAGTATTATGGACTTCGAAACGCATTGGGAATTAAAAGGTTAATTCATCTACCCAATTTGGATATGATAATTTGTCTGGCAGCGCACTTAAGTCCAAGAATTTTAATCCAAAGAGTTTTACATGGCGGTCACTGTGTGTGGACCGTTGGACGTGCAGCAGGCTGACATACTGATTCTACATGCTTATCTCTCTCCTGGAAAGGGTGAGTATATTTCTTTAATATTCTGCATAAGTTACTCGGATAAGACCCTATTGCGATCTTGTTTTACCTATAGTTTGAACAAAACATGCAAACTTTGACGCACATTAAGGATCAGGCGTCTGCAGCAGAGGAGGAGGTAATGGAGGAGTGAAGCCTTGATGACAGTCAGCCATTGTCAGCGAGGGCAACTGACCTGGATGAGGTGGAGGAAGAAGAGGATAAGGGGGATGATTATTTTGGGGAGAAGGATGCTTCTCAGGGGGGCAAGAGAAAATGTTGGCATGCCAAGGTCAGGTACAGGGTTTGTGCGTGACGTGGATTTGCCAGAAAGTGCTCCTCCACCCACCACTGGCAGTGCATCATTGACACCTGGAACATTGGCCCACATGTGTGATTATGCCTTGCGGATCCTAAAAAGGGACCCCTGCATTGCCAAAATGAAGAAGGATGACAACTACTGGTTGGCCAGCATCCTCGATCCACGCTATAAAGGCAAATTACAGAACATCATGCCACAGGAGAACCTAGAGATAATATTGGCTAACAAACAAACAACTCTGGTAAACCGTTTGTTTGAGGCATTCCCAGCACACAGCAGCCGTGCTGGTTCTCCCTCGAGCAGCAGAGGGCAAAATGGAAGAGGTGTTTGTGGTGCACACAGCCGAAGTGGCATTGGAGACAGAGGTTTCATGACCATGTTGTGGACTGAATTCTCAAGTACCGCTCACACGACTGGTAATACTGAATTGATTGCAAGTGACAGGAGACTGCAGTTGTCAACTATGGTTACAAACTACTTCTCCCATATCGATGTACTCCTTCACAGGTCATTCCCCTTTGACTACTGGGCCTGTAAACTGGACACCTGGCCTGAATTGGCACAATATGCTTTAAAGGAGCTCGCTTGCCCTGCTGGTAGTGTGCTATCTGAAAGAGTCTTCAGTGCTGCTGGATCAATCCTGACAGAAAAAAGGACTCATCTGTCAACCCAAAATGTTGATGATCTAACCTTCATTAAAATGAACCATGCATGGGTTTCAAAGAATTTTGTCCCACCTTCCCCTGATGACACATAGGTTGCAATAAAAATGGCTCGCTTTTGTCCTCCTCTTGCCTGGACTTCTCCACTTCCTCCATTTGCAGCTGTTGAATGTCCAGCCTACACATCAACATGTGCCATTTTTTCAACCTCCTAACTGGGCAGCCCCCCCGGGCCATGGTCACCACCTGGCGCACCCGGGCAAGTGCTGTTGCCCTGAATAGGTGGGTGGGCCCACTCTTGGGCGACGGCACTGGCACAAGGCCCCTCATAGTATAATAAAGTGTCTCTGACGGTGGGGAGGCCCACTCGCTGTCAGACACGCCGGCGTACTATGAGGGGCCCTGTGCCAGTACCGCCGCCTATGAGTAGACCCCTCTGCTTGCTCAGGGCCCCAGCACTTGCAATACTTACCTCTCCCTGCTCCACCGCTGGGTAGTCTGGGCAGTTAAATCCTTCACAGGGACAGGCACTACAAATTTGGTGAACTGATCGATGATGGTTAAGACGTAGCTATGACCTGTCCTGCTGGGCACTACCTTCAGATGATCAATGGCTACCATTTGTAATGGACATCGACTCACAATCGGATGCAGTGGTGCTTTATGATCAGCTTTCACAGATTTCCTAGTCACAGACGTGTGACATTCCTGCCACCATTTTTCAATGTCTCCTCTCATACCAATCCAATAGAATCACCTATGGCCTGTGCCTTCTGTCTTTTGCACTCCAAAGTGACCAGACAGATCATGATAGGCAGTGAGTACCATGTCTACATCTCTCCCTTTGATCACAATTTGATGGAGACAAGTAACGGTGATGGGATCCACGCTACTGCGATATAGCAACCATTTCTTCACAAAGAACCGTTTTCGCAGTCTCCACAGACAAAGTAATTGAGGGTCAGCATCGCCTCTGCGAATTCTCTCGGGAGGTTTTCCAGTGATTAGTAATTCCAAAAATTTCTGCAATCACTCCACTTTCCGTCTGTACTTGTATCCATCTAGTTTCCTGTAGCGGAGAGTCTGGACTGGCTTACTTAGACTGAAATATATACGAAGATTTAAAAGTACCCCAACACTGTATACTGGTGTACGCTTCGAATACATTTCCCTTTTTCTACTTTTTATATTCTGGTGTAATCCATAATTAGCCTGTGAGAGTTTGTGTCTGACTCTGGTACACTATAAAGAGATTTAAAATGACACCAACACTGTATGCAGCTGTACGCTTGTAATACATTACCCTTTTTCGACTTTTTATATTCTTGTCTAATTCATACTGAGACTGTGAGTGCCTTTGTCTGACTCCGGAAATATAGACAGAGATTTACAATTATCCCTAGACTGGATACACCTGATATCTGCTGATACAGTACCTTTTTTCAACATTTTGGATTATGGTTAAATCCATACTGACTGAGTGAGTATCTGAGGGTGACTCCTGAAATCCGGTGGTTGGACAAAATAATGGAAACACCTGAAAACATAAAGAAAAGTTAGGTTAATATGGTGTAGGTCCACCTTTTGCAGCGATTGCAGCCTCAATTATCCAAGGTATGGATTCATACAAGGTGTGAATTGTTTCCAAAGAAATTGTAGCCCATTCTTTAGTTAAAACACCCTCCAGTTCTTTGAGCGACGATGGTGGCGGAAATCGACGTCTAACTTGAATCTCTAAAATCGGCCATAAATGCTCAATAATGTTGAGGTCTGGGGATTGTGGGGGACAGATGAGATGCTCAACTTCATTACAATGTTCCTCGTGCCATGTTTTAACGATTCTAGCTGTATAAATTGTTGCATTATTATCCTGAAAGATGGCGTTCCCCTCCGGGAACAGTGCTTGAACCATAGAATGCACTTGGTTGCCCAAAATGCCTAAATAATCGCGGCTGTTAATTCTTCCATGAAGGGATATCATTGGCCCGGTGGATCTCCACAAAATAGCGCCCCAGATCATCACAGAACCTCCGCCATGTTTTATGGTTGGGAGAAGGCAGTCTGGATGGAATGCTTCTTTCGGCTGTCTCCAAACGTACACTCGGCCGGAGGCCGGAAATAGGGTAAACGATGATTCGTCTGAGAATATCACATGTTTCCACTGCTCGAGGGACCTATTCTAGAGGTTTCTACACCACTCTAAACACTTGGAAACATTTGTCATTGAGAGCAGCGTTTTTAAAATTGCAGCTCTTCTGTGAAATCCAGATTTGTGCAGCTCCCGACGAACATTTTTCATGGAAACTGTGTTCTGTAGGTGTTCATTGATCTCAGCATTGATTTTCGGAGCTGTGGTCATGCGATCCTCTCACAATTCGCTTTAGAGTCCGACAGTCTCTCTCAGTCAACTTCAACTCTCGACCTGTGCTTTGCTGCTGATGTTTTCCCTTCTCATTCAAACGCAGTCATTACTTTGGAGACAGTACCTCTTGACACGCCAAGCATACGGGCACTTTCTGTTACACTAGCACCTGCCATATGAGCATCAACAATTTGGCCTCTTTGAAAATCAGAGAGGTCTGCCATTGGTATCAGGTTTTCATCAATGTTCTTACAATTATGCAAAACAAACAGTTAATTTACATACACATATCACATAACACAAATAATCAACTACAAAACATTACCATATGTCACGGTTTGCATGTTTATAACATGTTTGAAGATTATGATGCTAAAAGTTAGGTGTTTGCATTATTTTGTCCAACCCCTGTATTTATGGAGTGTGAATAAAAGCCCTCACCGCTGACCGCCATATTTCTTCTGCCCATCTTTACAGTAGGTAGAGGTTGCTGACGCTGTTTATCATTTGGGAGACACTTAGGCCTGTAAACAGAAGTTCTTATGTGCTTGTGCTGAAAACAATTGTTGTGTACAGTTAGTGTGCAGTGACAGGGGAGGATTTTCTTGTGTGCTGCAGCACTAGTTATTAGCCTGCCTTATAGCAGTATTGCTGTGTGGACGCTACTGTGCAGAATGCTTTTTACACAGCACTCCAACTTTTATTCTGTTTTTCTGCACAGTGAACGAACGTACATTAATTCCCACACCGTATAGAGTTGTACGCTCCTCACACACTACCGTGTACCGGCTGGTATCACCGAGAAATACATGCTGACTATCTGTATGTGACTCTGGAAGTATATAGGGAGATTTACATTTTAACTTATACTATATACACCTGGTATCTGCTGATACAGTACCTTAGTTCTAAATTTTTTATTACGGTATAATCCATACTGAGTGAGCATGCGTGATTTACTCCTTCAATATATACGGAGATAAATATTTTACCCAATACTATATACACCTCCTATCTTTGTATTACGGTCAAATCCATACTGAGTGAGCGTCTGAGGGTGACTACGGAAATATATACGGAGATTTAAATTGTACCCTACAATATATACTTGCTATATTGTTATCCAGTACCTTTTTTAAACATTTTGTACTATGGTCATATACAGACTGAGTGAGCGTCTGAGGGTGACTCCGGAAATATATATTGAGATTTAAATTTAGCCCAACACTGTATACAGCTGTACGCTTCTGATACAGTACCCTTTTTTGCTATTTAGATTTTGGTGCAATCCAGACTCAGCCTGTGAACGTCTGTCTGTTACTCCGAAAATATATTTGGAGATTTACGATTACAACAACACTGTATACAGCTGTACGCTTGTGATACATTACCCACTTACTGCTTTTTATATTCTGGTCTAATGCATACAGAGCCAGTGAGAGTCTGTTTCTGACTCTGGAAATATATACGGAGATTTACAATCACCCCTACACTGTATAAAGCTGTACGCTTCTGATCCATTACCCTTTTACTTATTTTTAATTTATTGTCTAATCCATACTGAGCCTGAGAGCGTCTGTGTCTGCTTTCTGAAATATGTATGGAGATTTAGAATGTTTAAACTATACTATATATACCTGGTATCTGGTGATACTGTACCCTTTTTCTACTTTTTATATTCTTGTCTAATCCATACTGGGCCTGAGAGCGTCTGTGTCTGCCTCCTGAAATATATACGGAGATTTAGAATGTTTAAACTATACTATATATACCTAGTTTATGGTGTTACTGCACCCTTTCTCAACTTGCTATATTCTTGTTGAATCCATACCGGGCCTGAGAACGTCTGTGTCTGCCTCCTGAAATATATACGGAGATTTAGAATGTTTAAACTATACTATATTTACCTGGTATCTGGTAATACTGTACCCTTTTTCAACTTTTTAAATTATTGTCTAATCCATACTGAGCCTGAGAGCGTCTGTGTCTGCTTCATGAAATATATATGGAGATCTAGAATGTTTAAACTATACTATATATACCTGGTATCTGGTGATACTGTACCCTTTTTCTACTTTTTATATTCTTGTCTAATCCATACTGTGCCTGAGAGCATCTGTGTCTGCCTCCTAAAATATATACGGAGATTTAGAATGTTTAAACTATACTATATATACCTGGGTTCTGGTGTTACTGTACCCTTTCTCAACTTGCTATATTCTTGTCGAATCCATACCGGGCCTGAGAACGTCTGTGTCTGCCTCCTGAAATATATACGGAGATTTAGAATGTTTAAACTATACTATATTTACCTGGTATCTGGTAATACTGTACCCTTTTTCAACTTTTTATATTACTGTCTAATCCATACTGAGCCTGAGAGCATCTGTCTGCCTCCTGAAATATATACGGAGATTTAGAATGTTTAAACTATTCTATATATACCTGGTTTCTGGTGTTACTGTACCCTTTCTCAACTTTCTATATTCTTGTCGAATCCATACTAGGCCTGAGAGCATTTGTGTCTGCCTCCTGAAATATATACGGAGATTTAGAATGTTTAAAATATACTATATATACCTTGTATCTGGTGATACTGTACCAATTTTTCAACTGTTTAAATTATTGTCTAATCCATACTGAGCCTGAGAGCGTCTGTGTCTGCTTCATGAAATATATATGGAGATCTAGAATGTTTAAACTATACTATATATACCTGGTATCTGGTGATACTATACCCTTTCTCAACTTTCTATATTCTTGTCAAATCCATACTGTGCCTGAGAGCGTCTGTGTCTGCCTCCTGAAATATATACGGAGATTCAGAATGTTTAAACTATACTATATATACCTTGTATCTGGTGATACTGTACCCTTTTTCAACTTTTTATATTATTGTCTAATCCATACTGAGCCTGTGAGTGTCTGTGTCTGACTCATGAAATATATACAGACATTTACAATTATCCCTAGACTGCATACAGCTGCACGCTTCTGATACAGTACCATATATCTGCTGGTATTTTGGGTCCATGTACACAAAAATTGGGAAGTATGGTGGAAGAGGCTGCGGAAGTGGGCATGGGTGCCAGCTGTTACTGATGGTGGTGGTGGTACATCTGCTGGTAGTGCCAAAAGCACAATAGCAGTTAAGGCAGGAGGTTTTGAGACTGCAGCATAGCCTTGCTCTGGAAGGCCTGGAAGGCTCCCTTTTCTGGGAGTAGGTAAACCGCTTTTAAAGGCGGAGCATCAGGAACTGGATTTCACTTACATTGCCGAAATAGCCTCCAGCTCTATCACCTCCTCTTGCAAAGTTTCAAAAAACAAAAGCACTGAGTCATCAGTGCATGCTCCTGGTCAGGAACAACCCCTTTCTTTGTGTCCTTCACCCCCACCAAAAGTGAAGGATGCGGCAGCCCACACTTCAGATTACTCCATGGAGCTCTTTTCACATTCCATGCCTGGGTTATCAAGTCAAATCCTGAATTCCCCAGTCCAACATGAATCAGAGATGTAGTGCACTGATGCACAGCCACTGCTAGATGATTCTGCGGGTACATTCACCAACAGCACTACATTCCCCTCGCACTCTACAGAGCCATAATCTGACCCTGATGAAACTCAGGTGCCCCTTCCCACATACTATACCACCTTACACAGTGACACAGAGGAAGGTGCTGATGAAAGTGCAAGTTCCCTGAGCAGGTGGGGGCATACTCATGGGCAACGGCACTGGCACAGGGACCCTCATAGTACGCAAAAGTGTCTGCCGGTGGGAGGGCCCACTCGCCATCAGACACACTGGCGTACTATGAGGGGCCCTGTGCCAGTGCCGTTGCCCACAAGTGCTGCTTACTCAGGGCAACAGCATTTGCAATACTAACCTCTCCCTGCTCAACCACCATGACATCTTCCGCGCTTCCTGACAGTGACATTCAGGTCAAAGAGCGCGATGACATCACGTCTGTATGCCCTCTGCCTTAACAGTCCAAGTGCAGAGAGCTGGAAGATGGCGATGCTGAGGAGTCCAGAGTAGAGCAGTGCCCAGCGAGGAGAGGTATTTAATTTTTTTATAGGTTGGGAGCAATTTTTGGGGAGCACTATACACTGGAGAATGATATATGGAGCCCATCATACACTGGAGCATCATCCATGAGGCCCATCATCTACTGGAGCATTCCAAATGGGGGACATCAGACGCTGGAGCAGCATTTACAGGGCCCATTATACACTGGAGCATTAGAAAAGGGGCCATTATATATGGAGCAATATTTGGGCCCATCATATACTGGAGCATTCCAAATGGGGCAGATCATATATGGAGCATGATTTGGGCCCATTATACACTGGAGCATCATCCATGAGGCCCATCATATACTGGAGCATTCCAAATGGGGGACATCAGACACTGGAGCAGCATTTACGGGCCCCATTATACACTAGAGCGTTAGAAATGGGGCCCATTATATATGGAGCATTATTTGGGCCCATAAGACACTGGAGCATCATCCATGGGGCCCATCATATACTGGAGCATTCTAAATGGGGCTGATTATTCATGGAGCATTATTTAGGCCCATCATACACTGGAGCATCATCCATGAGGCCCATTAAATACTGGAGCATTCCAAATGGGGGACATCAGACACTGGAGCAGCATTTACAGAGCCCATTATACACTGGAGCATTAGAAATGGGGCCCGTTATATATGGAGCATTATTTGGGCCCATAAAACAATGGAGCATCATCCATGGGGCCCATCATATACTGGAGCATTCCAAATGGGGCAGATTATATATGGAGCATTATTTGGGCCCATCATACACTGGAGCATCATCCTTGAGGCATATCACATACTGGAGAATTCCAAATGGGGGACATCAGACACTGGAGCAGCATTTACGGGTCCCATTATACAATGGAGCATTAGAAATGGGGCCCATTATATATGGAGCATTATTTGGGCCCATAAGACACTGGAGCGTCATCCATGGGGACCAACAAATACTGCAGCATTATGTGGAGCTCATTATATACTGTATGGAACATTATATGGGACCAATTATTCTGTATGGAGAAATACAGTTAGGTCCATATATATTTGGACAGAGACAACATTTTTCTAATTTTGGTTCTAGACATTACCACAATGAATTTTAAACAAAACAGTTCAGATGCAGTTGAAGTCCAGACTTTCAGCTTTCATTTGAGGGTATCCACATTAAAATTGGATGAAGGGTTTAGGAATTTCAGGTCCTTAACATGTGCCACCCTGTTTTTAAAGGGACCAAAAGTAATTGGACAGATTAAATAATTATAAATAAAATGTTCATTTCTAGTACTTGGTTGAAAACCTTTTTTGGCAATGACTGCCTGAAGGCTTAGAACTCAAGGACATCACCAGAGGCTGTGTTTCCTCCTTTTTGATGCTCTGCCAGGCCTTCACTGCAGTGGTTTTCAGTTGCTGTTTGCTTGTGGGCCTTTCTGTCTGAAGTTTAGTCTTTATCAAGTGAAATGCATGCTCAATTGGGTTGAGATCAGGTGACTGACTTGGCCATTCAAGAATATTCCACTTCTTTGCTTTAATAAACTCCTGGGTTGCTTTAGCTTTATGTTTTGGGTCATTGTCCATCTGTAGTATGAAACGACAGCACACAAGAGCTATTTCAGCTCACCTCCACTATTACTGTGCAGGCATGATGCAATCCGAGCACGGATTAGTCTCTGCAAACATAAGGAATATTCCAAAAGATAGGGGAATCCAGCTCAAAGGATAAAAATGATTTTTACTTTCACTTCAGTAAAATCATTAGTACAAAAGGGCAGCTATGTACAAATAGGTATACCAAATGAAGGGAACTACTTTGGACTGAATTGCAGAGCACCTGGACGTGTTTCGAACACACAGGTTCTTAAACTCAGGCTGAGCTCTGAAGCAGACATTGCATTGTATAAAGACAATGTACAGGTGAAACTGATAATTACAAAAAGACACATGTGATACCAACATACATGAACCAAATGAAAATGCAATGAAAGAAAAATAACATAAATACATTTATACAAATAAAATTAAAAAAACAAAAAAAAAATCAAAAAGTCAATAATATAACATGAATTCCTTTCTCAAATTAAGACCCGTAGGTACACATGTGTCCAACAAAAAAGTCCAAAAGGCTTCTCTATTGCCCAGCACATGTTCACGATCACCTCCTCTGGGATGTTTCCTAATGCGTTCAATTGCATAAACCCTGCGAGAAAGAACACTTCTATTGTGTATAGACACAAAGTGTTTAGAAATATTGGACATATGTCTAGTGGAACTATGTACAATATCATATAAATGTTCACGAAACCTTTCTCTTAATTTGCGGATAGTAGATCCAACATATTTTAAAGCACAATGCGTACATTCAGTAATATAAATAACGTAATCTGAATTACAATTAAGAAAATTCTGAATTTTATGATTTACTATTTGCTGCATTTTGAAAGTGAGTAGTTTTATAAGAAAAAGAACATGTTTTACATAGCGAATGTCCACATTTATGGTAACCTACAGTTGATAACCAATTACTTGGACCGCTTTTTTTGTCTATCCAAAAAACTTGGTGACAAAACATTTCCTAAAGTAGGCGCTTTTCTTAAGACAATGTTGATACCTTCTCCCAATAGGTTTCGCTTTTATGGTATGTACCGGATGGAAACTAGTAGAATGTAAAATGGTATTCCCTGCGTTTTTTTTTTCTAAATGTGGTGCTGGAGATATGCTGATAAGGTACACTTGTTAAACATAAATAAAAAAAAATGTCTTTAGAATCAAAAATATGAGTAAAACCCAAATTAAATAAATTAGAATTGATATATTCAACAAATAAAGGGATCAAATTAACATCCCCTTTCCAAATTAACAGCAAATCATCTATGAAACGATAACATTGTATGTTATCTGAAAAAGGATTATTGCAAACAAAAATAAATACCTCTTCCCACCATGCCATAACTAAATTTGCAACTGAAGGAGAAAATTTGGTACCCATTGAAACACCATTGTTCTGTAAAAATTCCAAAGCTTGAATAATATAATTTTGTAAATCTTGACTAAACAAACTATATTTATTAAGATGACATTTTACTGCCATAATTGCAATTTGATGAGGAATAGAAGTATATAATGAAATAACATCTGTTGTGAACTCATTTTCTGGTTTACCTCTGGTTTCTGGTGAGGGTGGTGGAGCTGGCTGTGTTGACAGAGGAGTCATGAGTTCTCCATCCAGGCTCCCTCTAGTAGTCACAGTAGGTAATGAAGCTGATCTAAATGGCAGAGACCTGTCACCTGAGGAGGAGGACTGTGAGTGGACATCAGGAGTCTCTGACTGGATTTAAGACAGCCGACTCCCTAATTTTGTGCTGGTGATTTTTCCTGCCCTGAGGTTCTGGCTTCCAGTTCTGTTCCTGCCTTCTCAAGCTAGGTGTGCGCTGCTATTTTTTCACATGTGATTTGGTCTGGTTTACTCAGTTTTTGTGGTCAGCCAGCCCCTGCTGGGGCTGTGCTGAATTTCCATTCTTATGTCTCTGTTTATGCCAGTTTGCTTTTTGTTCCTGATCAGATTGGTCTCTTTTTGCTCTGTCTTCAATTCTGAGGAGTGCTGATGTTGGGAATTGAAGTCTAGCAATTTCAGGGTTTTTGTTATTAGAAAGTGTTGAACATTTTTTGGCAGGGTTTTGTGCGTGATTGCAGACAGCATCTTTCCTTTCCTGTCCGTTCTAGATAGTTTGGGCCCCATTGTTTGCTCAGCCTATTTTTCTATCTGTGTTTGTGTTTTCATCTTGTCTCACCGACAATACATGTTTGGGGGCTGTATATTGCTTTGGGGTCTGCTCTGGGGCAGTTTAGATTTCCCCTTTTCATGCTTTAGGCTTATTTAGTTCTCCGGCTGTGACGAGGCATCTAGGATCATCGTAGTTACACTCCACGGCTACTGCTAGTTGTGTGGATAGGATCAAGGGTCTGCAATCCGCTTAGTTACCAACCGCTCTGGTTTTCTGTGGCTTCGCTTGTTTTTGATTTTCCTCCTCGGTGATTCATTCACAACAGAATCACCAGCCATACCGCAGATTCTAGGGTACTCAAAAGCAGGAAAAAAAAATTGTAAAAAAAAAAGTGTCAGAATTTTTTTTTTTATATGTATTTTTTCCTCTTTTTCTCTGGAGCCGTAGGTGGAATTTTTCCTTAATGGAGATTAGGCAATTGTCTGATCGTGTGGAGCAGCTCACTGCTGAAGTGCGGGGAATTTCTACCTATCTTGCTCAATCACATGCTGTTGAACCAAAAATCCCTACTCCTGATGTGTTTTCTGAGGATCGGTCTAAATTTTTGAATTTTAAGAATAATTGTATATTATTTCTTGCCTTGAAGCCTAACTCATTGGGGAGCTCTGTGCAGCAGGTTAAAATTGTCATCTCCTTGCTGCGCGGCGATCCCCAGGATTGACCGTTTTCTTTGACACCTGAAAATCCTATTCTGACTAATGTGGATGCATTTTTTCAAGCCTTGGGGTTGTTGTATGATAAACCTAATGCTATTGATCAAGCTCAGACAGCCCTATTGGCATTGAACCAGGGTCTGGATTCTGCAGAGTTATACTGTCAAAAATTCCAAAAGTGGGCGGTCCTTACTACATGGAATGATGGTGCCTTGGCAGCTCTCTTTCACAGGGGTTTATCAGATACCGTAAAAGATATTATGGTGGGATTTCCTGTTCCCTCTGGTCTTGACGATTCTATGTCATTAGCCATTCAAGTTGATCGACGTTTACGTGAATGTAAAACTACACGAGAGGTGTTGCCACCTTTTCAACAAATGTCTGAACCTATGCAATGTATAGAGTTTTGTCTAGGGTGCAATGTCAGGAGTATAGAAGGCGTAATAAGCTGTGTTTTTTCTGTGGAGATGCCTCTCATATTATTTCTGTCTGCCCTAAACAAGAGAAACGTTTTGCACACACATTTACTGTGGGTGGCGTACAACCTAAGTTTCTTTTGGCAATTACTCTGATCTGCTCCTTATCCACATTTTCCGCAAAGGCTTTTGTGGATTCAGGAGTGGCTTTGAATCTGATGAATTTGGATTTTGCTAAACGTTGTGGTTTTCCCATGATATCTCTGCGGACGCCTATTCCTTTGAGGGGTATTGATGCTACTCCTTTGATGGAGAATAAACCTCAGTTTTGGACCCAGGTGATAATGCGGGTCGCCCCAGACCACCAAGAAAATTGTAGATTTTTGGTACTGCATAACTTGCATGATACTATTATTCTGGGTTTTCCCTGGTTGCAAATCCATAATCCAGGTTTGGATTGGAGATCTGTGTCTGTGGTGAGTTGGGGCTGTTGGTGTGCTCTTGGTGACACTCCTGTTTTCTCCACCTCTACCCAGTCTCATGATGTTCCTGACTATTTGGCTGATTTTTATGATGTATTTAGTGAGAGTAAGTCTGCGTCCCTGCCTCCTCATAGGAGTTATGACTGTGCAATTGAGTTGAGGCCTGGGTGTAAATTTCCCAAGGGTCGGCTTTTCAACTTATCTGTACCTGAACACGAGGCTATGCGATCTTATATTAAGGAGTCGTTGGAGAAGGGTCATATTAGACCATCCTCTTCACCCTTAGGTGCTGGGTTTTTTTTCGTGGCTAAGAAAGATGGTTCATTAAGGCCTTGTATTGACTATCGTTCCTTTAACAATATTACAGTTAAATATCAGTATCCGTTACCCTTGATTTCTGATTTATTCTCCAGAGTTAAAGGTGCCTGCTGGTTTACTAAGCTTGATCTCAGGGGGGCGTATAATCTTATTCTCATCAAGCATGGGGATAAATGGAAGACGGCGTTTAATACTCCGGAGGGACATTTTGAGTACCTGGTGATGCCTTTTGGGCTCACTAATGCCCCTTCTGTCTTCCAATCCTTCATGAATTATATTTTCCGGGACTTTGTGGATAAGTTTTTGATCATCTATTTGGATGATATTCTGATCTTTTCGAGTGATTGGGATTCTCATGTGGAACATGTTCGGACTGTGTTCCGGATTATGAGGGAGAATTCCCTGTATGTTAAGGGATCAAAATGCCTTTTTTGTGTACAGAGGATTTCATTTTGGGGATTTATTTTGTCTCCGTCAACTATTGAAATGGACCCGGCCAAGGTACAGGCCATTTATGATTGGGATCAGCCCACTTCTTTGAAGGCTCTCCAGAAGTTTTTGAGTTTTGCTAATTTTTATCGTAAATTTATAGCTAATTTTTCTGGTATTGCCAAGCCACTGACTGATCTGACCAAAAAGGGCGCTGATGTGCTGAATTGGTCTCCAGAGGCTGTTTTGGCATTTCAGGAGCTGAAGCGGAGGTTCACTTCTGCTCCGGTTTTACGGCAACCTGATGTCTCACTTCCATTTCAGGTAGAGGTAGATGATTCGGAGATTGGTGCAGGAGCTGTTTTGTCCCAAAAAGATCCGGTAACTTCTAAAATGAATCCCTGTGCCTTCTTTTCCCGTAAGTTCTCCCCATCTGAACGCAACTATGATGTGGGGAATCGGGAATTGTTGGCCATGAAGTGGGCATTCGAGGAGTGGAGACATTGGTTGGAAGGAGCTAGACATCACGTTGTGGTCCTCACTGACCACAAGAATTTGATTTACCTGGAGTCGGCCAAACGCTTGAATCCAAGACAGGCTAGGTGGGCCTTCTTTTTCATGCGTTTTGATTTTGTGGTCTCCTTTCTTCCAGGCACTAAGAATGTTAAGGCAGACGCCCTTTCTAGGAGTTTCTTTGCTGATTCTCCTATTGTGTCCAAACCTACTATCATCCTAGGTGAGGGGGTAGTTCTTTCTGCCATCTCGCCCGATTTGAGACGTGCCCTGGAAGAATTTCAGGAGGATAAACCAGAGCATTGTCCTATGGGAAAATTGTATGTTCCTGACCAGTGGAGGAAGAGAGTGATGTCTGAAGTTCA
Organism: Dendrobates tinctorius; assembly: GCF_039654945.1. Classification (NCBI taxonomy): domain Eukaryota; kingdom Metazoa; phylum Chordata; class Amphibia; order Anura; family Dendrobatidae; genus Dendrobates; species Dendrobates tinctorius. The sequence continues at coordinate 37,957,558 of NW_027361703.1, read as the reverse complement.
TTGTTCTGCGCTGGCTGGTCATCCAGGTATTTTTGGTACCAGAGATTTGGTGAGTCGGTCTTTTTGGTGGCCCGCCTTATCTCGTGATGTCAAGAATTTTGTGCAGTCTTGTGGGACTTGTTCCCGGTCTATACCCTGTTCTCGTTCTAGTGGGTTGCTGATGCCCTTGCCGGTGCCCAAGAGACCATGGACCCATATCTCAATGGATTTTATTTCTGATCTTCCTGTCTCTCAGAGAATGACTGTTATCTGGGTGATTTGTGATAGATTTTCTAAGATGGTCCATCTTGTACCACTCCCAAAGCAGCCATCTTCCTCAGAGTTGGTGCCCTTGTTTTTACAACAGGTGGTTCGGTTGCATGGGATTCCTGAGAACATTGTGTCGGACAGAGGAGTCCAGTTTGTCTCCAGATTTTGGAAAGCTTTTTGTTCAAAGCTGGGATTTCAGCTATCCTTCTCCTCTGCGTTTCACCCACAGACCAGTGGGCAGACTGAGAGAACAAACCAGACTTTGGAATCCTATTTGAGGTGTTTTATATCTGCTGATCAGAATGATTGGGTCTCATTTTTGCCCTTGGCCGAATTCGCCCTAAATAATAGAGCTAGTTCTGCCACATTAATGTCGCCCTTTTTCTGTAACTTTGGGTTTCATCCTCGATTTTCTTCAGGGCAAGTGGATTCTTCAGCCTGCCCAGGTGTTGACACTGTGGTAGAGAGAATGCAGCAGATTTGGGACCAAGTGGTGGATAAGTTGTCCCTCTCTCAATAAAATGCCCAGCGGTTTTCCATCCGGCATAGGACCATTGGTCCCCTGGTTAAAGTGGGTGATATGGTTTGGTTGTCATCAAAAAATATCTCTATGAAGGTTGCGTCTCCAAAGTTCGAACCAAGATTTATTGGACCTTATAGGATTTTGGAGATTCTTAACCCGGTTTCTTTTCGATTGGCTCTTCCAGTTACATTTAAGATCCATAATGTGTTTCATAAGTCTCTGTTGAAGAGGTTTGTTGAGCCAGTGGTTCCCACGGTGGCACCTCCTGACCCTGTGTTGGTTGAAGGTAATGTGGAATATGAGGTAGAGAAAATACTGGATTCTCATCTGGCTAGACGGAGACTCCAGTATTTGGTCAAGTGGAAGGGTTATGGCCAGGAGGACAATTCTTGGGTCTCTGCCTCTGACATTCATGCCGATAGATTGGTTCGTGCTTTTCATCGGGCCCATCCTGATTGGCCTGGTGGCGTGGATGAGGGTTCGGTGACCCCTCCTCAAGGGGGGTACTGTTGTGAACTCATTTTCTGGTTTACCTCTGGCTTCTGGTGAGGGTGGTGGAGCTGGCTGTGTTGACAGAGGAGTTGTGAGTTCTCCATCCAGGCTCCCTCTAGTAGTGACAGTAGGCAATGAAGCTGATCTAAATGGCAGAGACCTGTCACCTGAGGAGGAGGACTGTGAGTGGACATCAGGAGTCTCTGACTGGATTTAAGACAGCCGACTCCCTAATTTTGTGCTGGTGATTTTTCCTGCCCTGAGGTTCTGGTTTCCAGTTCTGTTCCTGCCTTCTCAAGCTAAGTGTACTCTGCTATTTTTTCACATGAGATTTGATCAGGTTTACTCAGTTTTTGTGGTAAGCCAGCCACTGCTGGGGCTGTGCTGAATTTCGATTCTTATGTCTCTGTTTATGCCAGTTTGCTTTTTGTCCCTGATCAGATTGGTCTCTTTTTGCTTTGTCTTCAGAATATACCAGAGTGCTGATATAGGGAATTGAAGTCTAGCAACTTCAGGGTTTTTGTTATCAGAAAGTGTTGGACATTTTATGGCAGGGTTTTGTGCGTGATTGCAGACAGCATCTTTCCTTTCCTGTCCTTTCTAGTTAGTTTGGGCCCCATTGTTTGCTCAGCCTATTTTTCTATCTGTGTTTGTGTTTTCATCTTGTCTCACCAACAATACATGTTTGGGGGCTGTCTATTGCTTTGGGGCAGTTTAGATTTCCCCTTTTCTTGCTTTAGGCTTATTTAGTTCTCTGGCTGTGACGAGGCATCTAGGATCATCGTAGGTAAGCTCCACGGCTACTGCTAGTTGTGTGGATAGGATCAGGGGTCTGCAATCCGCTTAGTTACCAACCTCTCTGGATTTCTATGGCTTAGCTTGTTTTTGGTTTTTCCTCCTCGGTGACTCATTCACAACAAACATTACATGAAAGCCAAGTCCAATTAGGTTCCCATGTCATCTCATGCACTAAGTACAGAACATTCCTGGTATCTTTAAGATAACCAGGGATGCGCTGCACAAGAGGCTGGAGATTAAAAACACATGTCACATGCACAAGTGTGAACAAGTCGGTAAGACAACGCTCACACCACACACTAACTGAGACACAACAAGAAAACAGATTTGCAAAAATACTCTGCAGTAAAATATATGACAGTAATCAGCAAGTTCTGGATAACAAATACAGGGTATTTAGTCGATACGTTTTTTTGCAAAAAAATGTATACCAAGCTGCTTCACCACATCAAGGTAACCCGTATTGAAACAGTCTCTATCTAATGTATTTAAAACCTGAACATCTGAACAGTGTCTAAAATGAACAGGATTCGGACAGGCGCTTCTTAGTATGGGCTTGTGGTGTAAGACAGCTCTTTTGTGCATGCCACACAAGAGTGGGGTGGGGTCTTTCAAACCATGCTAGGCAAGGATAAAACAGATTAAAAACACATGTGACATGCACAAGTGTCAGTAAGACAACGTTCACACCACCCACTAACTGAGACACAACAAGAAAACAGATTTGCAAAAATACTCTGCAGTAAAATATATGACAGTAACCAGCAAGTGCTGGATAACAAATTCAGGGTATTTAGTCGATACTTTTTTTGCAAAAAAATGTATACCAAGCTGCTTCAACGCGACAAGGTAACCCGTATTGAAGCTGCTTCAATACGGGTTAACTTGACGCGGTAAAGCAGCTTGGTATACATTTTTTTTGCAAAAAAAGTATCGACTAAATACCCTGAATTTGTTATCCAGCACTTGCTGATTACTGTCATATTTTACTGCAGAGTATTTTTGCAAATCTGTTTTCTTGTTGTGTCTCAGTTAGTGGGTGGTGTGGACGTTGTCTTACCGACTTGTTCACACTTGTGCATGTCAATTGTGTTTTTAATCTGTTTTTTCATTGCCTAGCATGTTTTGAGAGACCCCACCCCTCTCTTGTGTGGCATGCACAAAAGAGCTGTCTTGCACCACAAGCCCATACTAAGAAGCGCCTGTCCGAATCCTGTTCATTTTAGACAATGTTCAGGTTTTAAATACTGTACATTAGATAGGGACTGCTTCAATACGGGTTAGCTTGTTGCGGTGAAGCAGCTTGGTATACTTTTTTTTGCAAAAATATGTATCGACTAAATACCCTGTATTTGTTATCCAGCACTTGCTGATTACTGTCATATATTTTACTGCAGAGTATTTTTGCAAATCTGCGACTAAATACCCTGTATTTGTTATCCAGCACTTGCTGATTACTGTCATATATTTTACTGCAGAGTATTTTTGCAAATCTTTTTTCTTGTTGTGTTACAAGAGGTTGGAGAGTAGAATCAAGCCACTGTCCCAAACGTTCGCTGAAAGAACCTATGCCAGCCACTATAGGGCGCATAGGTGGAGGAAAAAGTTTCTTATGCATCTTTGGAAGAGCATGTAAATTGGTATTTTAGAAAAATCCACAATCAAAACTTCAGATTGTTTTTTTAGAAAGAAACCCCTGAGACAAACCCTCCTGGACAAGTAGTTTGCATTTTTCACTATAATCCTCAGTGGGATCACATTGAAGAGGAATATAAATATCTGTATCTGAAATTAATTCATAAATAGATGATAAATAATCAGAGATATTCATTACCACCACAGAGCCACCTTTATCTGACATTTTCACAATCAAATCAGAATGAGATTCCCAAGAATTCAAAGCTTCCCTCTCTGCATGTGTCAAATTAGGAGTTTTTTTTATCATGTATTGGATTTTTATCATTAAATAGCTTTTTGATGTCTCGCTCAACATTCTCCTGAAACTTATCCATTTCTTCTGTTCTAGTTTGAACTGGATAAAATGTGGAATTTTTAGTTCTGTATGGAAAATAAGAGGTTAGAATGCTGGACGAGACATCATGAAAATCTAAATCATGTAAATTCAGCAGACAATTCTGTTCAGCAAAACTCTTACCAAAAAATTCATTAGCAGGGAGAATTTGAGATGAAATTTCAGATATATCTGTAGAAAAAAAATGTCTTGGGAAATCGCAGTTATCCTGCTTGGACTATAAAGCGCGCTATTAATATTACTGAAACTAAATCTAGAGATTCTCTTATTCAGAAGCAGACTTGTTTGCAAAAAATTTCTTTTGCTTGTCCAACTTTAGTATTAACTTATAGTTCTTATTTTCGTTCTATTTCAAATATTATACAGAAAAATTTACATATACTAAGAAATGATGACATCATTGATAATTTATTGGGAGAAGGTATCAAAATTGTTTCAAGAAAAGCGCCTACTTTAGGAAATGTTTTGTCGCCAAGTTTTTTGGATAGACAAAAAAAAACGGTCCAAGTAATTGGTTATCAACTGTAGGTTACCATAAATGTGGACATTCGCTATGTAAAATATGATCTTTTTCTTATAAAACTACTCACTTTCAAAATGCAACAAATAGTAAATCATAAAATTCAGAATTTTCTTAATTGTAATTCAGATTACGCTATTTATATTATTGAATGTACGTGTACGCATTGTGCTTTAAAATATGTTAGATCTACTATCTGCAAATTAAGAGAAAGGTTTCATGAACATTTATATGATATTGTACATAGTTCCACTAGACATATGTCCAATATTTCTAAACACTTTGTGTCTATACACAATAGAAGTGTTTTTTTCTTGCAGGGTTTATGCAATTGAACGCATTAGGAAACATCCCAGAGGAGGTGATCGTGAACAAGTGCTGTGCAATAGAGAAGCCTTTTGGACTTTTTTGTTGGACACACGTGTACCTACGGGTCTTAATTTGAGAAAGGAATTCATGTTATATTATTGACTTTTTGATTTTTTTGTTTTTTTAATTTTAATTTTGTATAAATGTATTTATTTTATTGTTCTTTAATTGCATTTTCATTTGGTTCATGTATGTTGGCATCACATGTGTTTTTTTGTAATTATCAGTTTCACCTGTACATTGTCTTTATACAATGCAATGTCTGCTTCAGAGCTCAGCCTGAGTTTAAGAACCTGTGTGTTCGAAACGTGTCCTGGTGCTTTGCAATTCAGTCCAAGGTAGTTCCCTTCATTTGGTATACCTATTTGTACATAGCTACCCGTTTGTACTAATGATTTTACTGAAGTGAAAATAAAAATCATTTTTATCCTTTGAGCTGGATTCCCCTATCTTTTGGAGTATGAAACGATGACCAATCAGTTTGGCTGCATTTGGCTGGATCTGAGCACACAGTATGGCTCTGAATATCTCAGAATTCATTCGGCTGCTTCTGTCCTGTGTCACATCATCAATAAACACTTGTGACCCAGTGCCACTGGCAGCCATGCATGCCCAAGCCATCACACTGCCTATGCCGTGTTTTACAGATGATGTGGTATGCTTTGGATCATGAGCTGTACCACGCCTTTGCCATAATTTTCTCTTTCCATCATTTTGGTAGAGGTTGATCTTGGTTTCATCTGTCCAAAGAATGTTCTTCCAGAACTGTGCTGGCTTTTTTAGATATTTTTTAGCAAAGTCCAGTCTAGCCTTTTTATTCTTAATGCTTATGAGTGGCTTGCACCGTGCAGTGAAACCTCTGTATTTACTTTCATGCAATCTTCTCTTTATGGTAGATTTGGATATTGATACGCCTACCTCCTGGAGAGTGTTGTTCACTTGGTTGGCTGTTGTGAAGGGGTTTCTCTTCACCATGGAGATTATTCTGCGATCATCCACCACTGTTGTCTTCCGTGGGTGCCCAGGTCTTTTTGCACTGATGAGTTCACCAGTGCTTTCTTTCTTTCTCAGGATGTACCAAACTGTAGATTTTGCCACTCCTAATGTTGTAGCAATTTCTCAAGTGGGTTTTTCTGTTTTTGCAGCTTAAGGATGGCTTGTTTCACCTTCATGGAGAGCTCCTTTGACCACATGTTTCCTTCACAGCAAAACCTTCCAAATGCAAGCACCAAACCTCAAATCAACTCCAGGCCTTTTATCTACTTAATTGAGAATGACATAACGAAGGGATTGCCCACACCTGTCCATGAAATAGCCTTGGAGTCAATTGTCCAATTACTTTTGGTCCCTTTAAAAACAGGGTGGCACATGTTAAGGAGGTGAAACTCCTAAACCCTTCATCCAATTTTAATGTGGATACCCTCAAATGAAAGCTGAGAGTCTGAACTTCAGCTGCATCTGAATTGTTTTGTTTAAAATTCATTGTGGTAATGTCTAGAACCAAAATTAGAAAAATGTTGCCTCTGTCCAAATATATATGGACCTAACTGTATATCAGATACGCTGGGAGGGCCAATACAAAGGGTCTCAGGAATCTGTCCAAATAAGCAGTGGATTTCTGAGATAGAGAGTCAATCCCCAAGATGATTGGTGATCCTTTTAAGGGGTTGACTCCCTTATGAATTTTGGGTAGCGCATAGAAGGTAGCCACAATCAGAAATTTAGTTAGCAAGTAATTAAACTCATTTTTGGAGATCAAATCACCTTGTAATGCCCATGTTAAGATATGTGTTAACTCTGAGGTATAGTCCTTAGTTGGATCTTGTCTCAATATTTCGTATGTGGATCTGTCTGATAATGTTAGACACATCTCCACATATCTCCCACTATCAATTATTGCAGTGTTTCTGCCCTTATCAGATGGCTTGATCACGATGAAGTTGTTATTGCTCAAACCATCTAGGACTTTCTTATCTGTGAAGGATAAGTAGATTAGGAGGAGTGGTATCGTATTTGCGGACAATTTTATTGATCTTCGGTGACCAATTTTTGAAAGATCTCGATGCTTCCAAAATCACTAGATGGGGGCATATGTGTGCTTTTACCTTTTAAACCTGTAAAAGGACCCGTTCCATTGACTCTACCTCCCTCCTCATACAATTCAGTGAGCAATCTAAGATCAGGTAGCTCATCTGGGGAAATCGCCAGTTGATGGTATTTAGTCAAGTTATTCTTTTGAAAAAAAATTTCCATTTAAAGGGAATCTGTCACCTCATTTTTCCGATATAAGATATGGCCACCACCATCACGGGCTTATCTACAGCATTCTGTAATGCTGTAGATAAGCCCCCAATGTAACCTGAAAGATAAGAAAAATGAGTTAGATTATACTCACCCGGGGGTCCGGTCTGGTCTAATGGGTGTTGCGGTCCTGTCTGGTGCCTCCCATCTTCTAGCGATGACGTCCTCCTCCTTACTTCTGCTGTGGCTCCTGTGCAGGCATACTATATCTGCCCTATTGAGGGCAGAGCAGAGTACTGCAGTGCGCAGGTGCCGGGAAAGGTCAGAGAGGTCCGGCATCTGCACACTGCAGTACTTTACTCTGCCCTCAACAGGGCAGATAACATACACCTGTGCAGGAGCCACGGCAGCAGTAAGGAGGAGGACGTCATCACTAGAAGATGGGAGGTGCTGGACCGGACCGTGACACCCATCGGACCAAACAAGACCCCCGGGTGAGTATAATCTAACTCATTTTTCTTATCTTTCAGGTTACATCGGGGGCTTATCTACAGCATTACAGAATGCTGTAGATAAGCCCCTGATGGCAGTGGCCGCATCTCATAGGGCAAAAATGAGATGACAGATTCCCTTTAAGCTTCCTGGTGAAGAGGTCAAGATCCTTGATTCATACAAATTGGTTGAATCTTCTTGTGCGAACAAAGGTAAGACCCCGACATAATATTGACCTCTCCGATCCAGTAAGCTCATATTTTGAGAGGTTTAGGACCTGGTTAGTGTTTGTATCAACATTGCTAATAGAGACTTGACTTGGTTGTTCCTCATATCTCATTGCTTTGATTGATTATTGGGTGGACCATATCAATCCCGAAGATAGTAGGGAATTAATTCTCGATTCTCTAAAAAAGAGGATGAGCATGAACCAGATGAAGATGGATATCTCTGTGTTCCCCTGTCTGCCCCTGATCCCTGCCATCTTTTATGATTGCCCCTTCTCCTCTGACCCCTTAATTTTGAGAATTGCCTATATGGTAAACCTCTTGTTGCAGAGTCCAAGTCAGAGGAATTGATATCAGATGAGGAAATAGCCACAGTAGGAAATTGTGTGGGTTACAATGATGGGTATGCTCTTTTTAACTTGAACTCAGTACAGTCCTTAACAAATCTCTTATGCTTTCTATTCTTGATTTCAAGTTGAAATTGATCTACCGCAATTTTGAGACTTTCCTCCATAGCTGCAAAATCAAGATGTCTTAAACTTAAGGGGACTCTCAATGAGCTCTTTCAATTTCACAGATGTTTTGTCAAAAGTATTTTTCTGTTCCTCTAGTGGGATTTGCATAAATCATTGGTTGATGATATTGATTCCTCTTCCCATTTAGCCAGGAGTGTGGTAGACCTGCATCTAGGGGCAGATGTAATGAAGATCCTAAGCCCATGTGGCATGATCCTATGTTTGATGTGATTGCCTAAAGATTGAACCTCAACCCCCAATTTGATATTATCTTTATATGCAGTAAGAAGGTCGGAGAAGAGTGATTTAAGGGAAGGGCCCACAGTGAAGCTACCAGCAGCCTCATTATCCGAAAACATTTCTTTTGCATCATCCATCCATTTTTTTGTGTCAAGCAGTCCCGAAAGGAAACCTGCCATACCAATTAAACTACAAAAAAAATCAAAAAAGCAAATAAAGTGGGTCAAAATCAAGCAAACACCATAAAGGAAAACACAAGACCCATAAAATATAACTTTTATTAGATAGCTGTCTTAAAAGTATTGCATGATAGGATAGAATACACTGTTGTTTCATTTATTGTACTGTATCCATTTAAAGAAATAAATGAAAAAATGGAACCAATGAAAAAAATGTGAAAAAAGTGACAAAAGTGGGGCAGTAGGTAAAGGAAAAACAGGACAAGGTATCACAGTATGTGGGCTAATATGAACTAGAATTCCCTAGTGGATGCCCTACCTATCAGTGGAGGTTGGCCCTGTAAGTTTCCACCATGGTGTTGTGCCCCCACTCCTCGGAGGCTAGCCTTAAAGCACGTGGTGCACCCTAAGCCTAATATGTAGTAAACTATAAAAGCGAGTGATAGGGTTTGCATCATTATTTAGTTTGAGGACAAGAAGTGAGTATCTGTTGGAGTCCAGATCAAAGTTGTAGGCAGAGTTCCACTACTATTTTTCAACCTATATAACTATGTATAAAAAAATGAAACTGCAATCATACAAAAATGCTCAAGTGACAACAAAGTAGAAAACAACGGAACAATAGGAGCGACCAACCAAATGGTAGAGGATAAGGAAACACACACTACAAAAAAATGCAGAAAACTCCTAGAGTAAAAAACAACTAACTGTCACAAATAAGGACTACTCCCTCACCACCAAACGTGGTAGTTGTAAGCTATCACCAGCAGGGAACAGAGGAAGCAGTGAGGCTTAAATAGAAGCCCCTGCAGAGTGATATGAAAGGCCAAATAGCAATGGAAAACACCTGCTGTAAGAAAGGTGTTATTAAAGGCAAAAGGAAATCAGCACCCGGACAGTGACATGGTCTTCTCCATTGGTTCTGCAGAGAGAGACGCCGGCAGACATGCCTAAGAAGGCTGGATTGAATCCCGAGGCATGACAACATTCCCATGATGAGTTTTTGGTGTGTTCATCATGTTGTAGATTTTCTGCACCATTTCTTCTCCCATTAAGTAAAATAGGTTACTTGCATTTTCCTAAAAATACGCAGAATAAAAACCTCACCAACAACTTTGGAACCTAGCCTTAATATGCCTTAACTTCTGAGATTAGCCGTAAGCAAAGCCATCTGCAATCCAGTCGATTCACATTTTTTGTGGTGAACTCATGAGACTTCTATTCTTGTGACAGTCTAAGTCCACACTGGAGCTACACTTTATGTAATTGTTATTTTTAAGTTCATGCACGTATAATCAAAGTAACAGACTCACTTTCAGCACATTAGTATTGTTTACATACAATCCATATTATCCTTCATTCTACAAGTACCTTAATAATGTCATTCACTCCACAATAGCTAATACCCTGTTATTTTTCTGCATGGCACTTATCCAGGCTCTACGGTTTTAGAAAAGGTCTGTCTGCTTGGATCAGCAAGTGGAATGATTGACTGCAATAATGCCTAGATGTAAGCAGGTCAGTGTAAGTACAAAGCTAAGCTGCAGTTGGCAGGAACGTTTTAATGACAGAAAATAGCAAGCGCTAGAGCAAATTAATTCTCATGTGAAAATTCATATTTAATTTTTTGCAATGCAAAAGTACATCTTAACAGTCATCGATAGCATTGCAGGGAAAATGTTGTCAGCAAAAAATATTTAAAAATATTTCCAGTTTCTAAGTAATACAAACTAAATGTCTCAAAAAGTATGCAAACATCCCATCTACTGAACTTATTCAATAGTCACAGAAAATAATTTTTCTTAAGAAAGAACTCATTGCCTTTTTTTATATGGTATACATGAAGTGCGATGGTTCTTATATGGAACTATTTTAAATGCTTGAAAATAAAATATTAAGGACTAGAATTGATTTGACTAAAACAAACTGTTATTGGACGCCTGAGAAAGAAAAACGTTTCTATAGTAATAGAGAAACTAGTGTCTCTAAGATGAATTTGGGTTTGAAAATATGTAATATACAGTCATGGCCAAAAGTATTGACACCCCTGCAATTCTGTCAGATAATATTCAGTTTCTTCCTGAAAATGATTGCAAACACAAATTCTTTGGTATTATTATCTTCATTTAATTTGTCTTAAATGAAAAACCACAAAAGAGAATGAAGCAAAAAGCAAAACATTGATCATTTCACACAAAACTCCAAAAATGGGCCGGACAAAAGTATTGGCACCCTCAGCCTAATATTTGGATGCACAACCTTTAGCCAAAATAAATGCGACCAACCGCTTCCGGTAACCATCAAAGAGTTTCTTACAATGCTCTGCTGGAATTTTAGACCATTCTTCTTTGGCAAACTACTCCAGGTCCTTGATATTTGAAGGGTGCCTTCTCCAAACTGCCATTTTTAGATCTCTCCACAGGTGTTCTATGGGATTCAGGTCTGGACTCATTGCTGGCCACCTTAGAAGTCTCCAGTGCTTTCTCTCAAACCATTTTCTAGTGCTTTTTGAAGTGTGTTTTGGGTTATTGTCCTGCCGGAAGACCCATGACCTCTGAGGTAGACCCAGCTTTCTCACACTGGGCCCTAAATTATGCTGCAAAATTTGTTGGTAGTCTTCTGACTTCATAATGCCATGCACACGGTCAAGCAGTCCAGTGCCAGAGGCAGCAAAGCAACCCCAAAACATCAGGGAACCTCCGCCATGTTTGACTGTAGGGACCGTGTACTTTTCTTTGAATGCCTCTTTTTTCTCCTGTAAACTCTATGTTGATGCTTTTGCCCTAAAAGCTCTACTTTTGTCTCATCTGACCAAAGAACATTCTTCCAAAATGTTTTAGGCTTTTTCAGGTAAGTTTTGGCAAACTCCAGCCTGGCTTTTTTATGTCTCGGGGTAAGAAGTGGAGTCTTCCTGGGTCTCCTACCATACAGTCCCTTTTCATTCAGATGCCGACGGATAGTACGGGTTGACACCGTTGTACCCTCGGACTGCAGGGCAGCTTGAACTTGTTTGGATGTTAGTTTAGGTTCTTTATCCAACATCCGCACAATCTTGCATTGAAATCTCTTGTCAATTTTTCTTTTCCGGCCACATCTAGGGAGGTTAGCCACAGTGCCATGGGCTTTAAACTTCTTGATGACACTGCGCACGGTAGACACAGGAACATTCAGGTCTTTGGAGATGGACTTGTAGTCTTGAGATTGCTCATGCTTCCTCACAATTTGGTTTCTCAAGTCCTCAGACAGTTCTTTGGTCTTCTTTCTTTTCTCCATGCTCAATGTGGTACACACAAGGACACAAGACAGAGGTTGAGTCAACTTTAATCCATGTCAACTGGCTGCAAGTGTGATTTAGTTATTGCCAACACCTGTTAGGTGCCACAGGTAAGTTACAGGTGCTGTTAATTACACAAATTAGAGAAGCATCACATGATTTTTCACACAGTGCCAATACTTTTGTCCACCCTCTTTTTTTATGTTTGGTGTGGAATTATATCCAATTTGGCTTTAGGACAATTCTTGTTGTGTTTTTTCATTTAAGACAAATTAAATGAAGATAATAATACCAAAGAATTTGTGTTTGCAATCATTTTCAGGAAGAAACTGAGTATTATCTGACAGAATTGCAGGGGTGTCAATACTTTTGGCCATGACTGTATATTACATATTTTCAAACCCAAATTCATCTTAGAGACACTAGTTTCTCTATTACTATAGAAACGTTTTTCTTTCTCAGGCGTCCAATAATATATATATACAGTATATTCATTCCAAAAAAAAGGCAGCACTCTATAGTAACTTTTTTCAAAGTGGTAGGTGAGTTTTATTCAACTCACTTATCAAGGCAACGTTTCGGCTCAACTAAACCTTTCTCAAACAGTGGGTGTTACAAAAAAGTGTCTTTTTATAGACCATATAAGAATCTCTCAATTGTCAATCATTTTACAATACAAGAAATTACAAATTTAATGTAATTTCTTGTATTGTAAAATGATTGACAATTGAGAGATTGTTATATGGTCTATAAAAAGACACTTTTTTGTAACACCCACTGCTTAAGAAAGGCTCAGTTGAGCCGAAAAGTTGCCTTTATATGTGGGCTGAATAAAACTCACCTACCCCTTTGAAAAAGGTTACTATGGAGTGCTGCCTTTTTTGGAATGAATATTGAAATTGTGGATGAAAATAGGACTTTCTGCCAGGGGTCGTGCACCCTAAGCTAAGTACTGTGCTGTTTCCTTTTTTATATATATATATATATATATATATATATATAGAGAGAGAGAGAGAGAGAGAAATGACATATAATAAAAACAATTAAATATAATTTGAGCATATACATGCGTTGAGAGGTGTAATTATTTAGGACACTTCTTTGTCTGCCAGATTTGATCTGGCTGTGTATTACATGGCCTTCCATTCTTTCAAAAGGGCTCAAATATTGGTTCATTTAGGCTATGTATGAAGTAATCAAACCTATCTTCCAGTAACTAAACTATATAGCGATTTTTAAAAGAGGGAGTAATTGTAGTAAAAAATCCACCTGAAAGTAAAGATTGCTTTCATTTGAAAAGCCAATGAAACACTAGGTACAACTGCCACATATTGGTTTCTGTGTGTCTGCCTTGATGTACAGGAAAGCTCCAAAACATATTATGGCTTTGAAATCATCAATGAATGCATGAGCATTTATATATACAGTAAAGCCCCTATCTGAAGGATAACCTTGAAACATCATGTACTTTGGTAATGAAAGAATCTGAAGTTGAAAATTATGGTTAGAAATTGAGTTTTGAACTTAATTTATATTTTCTTTTAGACTACTATAGATGAAAGATCACTCTTTTGGCTAGCTTTTCTGAGTCATCAATAATATTCTAGTTTTCTTACAAAAGACACAAGGGACTTTTATTAATTATAACACACTCTGTCCAGAACATTTCTCTCTCTGCATTGTAAAAGTGTACAGTATTTTGAGAGGCTAAAATTCTATTATAAATGTCAAGAGATTCAACTAGGGACAGAGACAGCAGTAAAAGTAATCTTGTTCCAAAAGGTAGAGCAACTATGATATAATAAATTGGACAGCACTTGAAAATTGACATTAAATATAACAAAAAAAGTTCACAAGTTAATTTACACGCATATTGCAGAATGAGCATTCATTTTGCCAAAATGCTTTTGTGATATTTATATAAACCATGTTTGCATGTGTGCATCATAGCAAGTTCAAGTAACAGGATCACTGTCTCCTGGGATAGATGACATTCTCAAGACAGCAGACACACCAAGGAGCTCAAACCACAGCAGATGATTTTCATGTAAACTAGTTTTAAGTAGCTGGTTTTAGTACTTGTATCAAGCAGGTATTAAAATTCAAAGTAAAACTCTAAATTCTTGACCATCCAGTAAGTGTTAAGTAAGCTACTGGAAGAGAATGTCCATGAGGACTGGGCTTCAGCACCAATGAAAAAATATCATAATATAACTTTTACTGTTCAACCAAAAAATGATGATTAAAAACAAAAATCTAAAATATATTAAGGATTCATAAGCTTATGTGTTTCTGGTTAGCAACCTTTAGTCATAGCTGTGAATAAGGGTTGCTAACCCAAAATGAGTAAGCATATGTATCTTTAATCTTTTTTATCTTTCTGTTTTAGTTCACCATGTTTTAATTGCACAGTGAACGTTATGATTTAATATTTTTTCATTGGTGCTGGAATCCAGTCTTCATGGACTTTCTCTCCCATTTCTGATCTGCATGCCAACGTGGTGTGTTCCTACATTCCCAACTCCCCTGCTCCACACTTTGACCAAACAAGATCTACCAGGGTTCCTAAGATAATTTAAGTAGTTTTCACATTGAATTGTCCTAACTGGAAGGTGAGTTTATTACCATTTTTTCGTCTTCCCATCAATGACTACTGCCTAGCACCTCAAAACTGCACAAAAGTCAAACAAATATTCATGGCTTCCAAAGGTTGTCATCATCTATTATTCTCCAGATTTGTGTAAGTAGATCACAGTTTTTTCAAGGAGTCCTCTCAGTTGAAGGGAAAAGAAATGAATAATTTTCCAAATACATCCTAGTTTTTTAATATATGAATCATAAAGCTGCACTGCCATAATAATTAGGTCTTTATGTGTAGTGGCCCATGTCCAAACCAACCATTATATAAAAAGACAACCATTATAGTATTATTAGCTAAGATCAGTCGTTGATTTCTGACTCTATTGTTACAGTATATAAACTATTAACTGTCCCTTTTACTCTGCATCCGCTTTTTCAATGGGGGCTTTTGTTCATCTCTACGCCACTTTTCTTTCAGAAATCTTCTCACAGCACATCCTGCAGAACAATCCTTTGCTATCAGATCTTGCTGCCTGCTGACTGCCCACTCATATCTTGTTTAATATGGGAAGGCAACACAACAGCAATGCCAAGAAGTGAAGATACATAGCTGGCAGTTGTTGAATAAAGTGTACCAGTCTTTCAATAACAGTACCCAGGAACCCCAACACTTATTTCAGACACTAAGCCTCCTTAGAGTTGTTAAAGACTTTAAAGTACCCCTGTATTCAAAGCACCTGTGACTAGGGATGAACGTACACATGGATGTTCAAATTCATATGCTTCGGCTAAGCTACAGTTAAAAGTTTGATTCGGTATATAAACTTGATCCTGAATTTGACCCTGAACTCAATAGAAGCCAATGGAGACCCAAACTTTGTTTTTTTAAATGGCTTTAAAATGGTCATAGTAAATCTGGAGAGGCAGCCCGATAAATGGATACCACATCCACAGAAGTAAGCAGTCAAGCAAATTAGTCACTTCTGTACTGAGACAGCAGTTCATGTTGCAAGACAAAAGAGCCATACATGACAATTTAGAGGCGCTCTAATTGGAATGAGTAATTAAATCCATTAATGAGTATGTATTGGAGGGCAAATCTGGTTCCATCATCCACAGTAATTACAGCTCCTATAGCAGACAGTAGAGTTTCCCACCACTACTCTGCGCATACGGATGGTACAGTGAAACTGTGAAGGTCATTAAATTAGTTCATTTTTGCCTGCTTTGATGAACTTCTAACCATCGATCAGCGCAAAAAACATGAATCTGTTAATAATGCATGGAAAGAATCCATTATATTGTGAACTGTGGAAGAGATGTACAGTTGAAATCAGAAGGCCAGATTTCCACCTAAAAATTGTTAGGCCTAATGCAGTGGTGCGATATAGTATGACAAAAGACACATCACTCCGAAAATAGTTGACATCTTTTTGCTGTTCCATAAGGGATACCTTATATCTTTAAATTGTCTATATTATTATGATATGTTCTATTTTTTGTAACTACTATATAATCTGATGAACATAGGATTCATTCATGTAGAACCTGTCTTTCTATGCAGCTCTGGTCTTCATTGACTATATCTGTTGTTTATAGGTCATTTTGAAACCAGCTATGTATCACATTATATGTCATATTTTCAATTGATGTTTATATAATTTTTATTTTATTTTTTTCTTTCTGTTGTATTACATTCAGTCTGAAGAAGTTCCATTATAGTGACCGAAACGTTACGCATATATTGAATGTACATCATGTGGATTACTAAGCTGTGAATAATAAAAAGAATCTTCTATTTTTCTGCATTTGGGAGTGCCGGATTTTTTCCTCTATAATGCAGTGGTGCAACCACGAGGCGCAATTAGTACTGCAAATCGTTTGTGCTAAAACTGTGCTTCAGTGGCAAATCAGAAGGCCAGATTTCCACATAAAAATAAATAGGCTTACTATAGTGGTGCAGCCACGAGGCCCAATTAGCTACTCAAAATTGCTTGTGCTAAAACTGTGTTTCAGTGGCAAATCAAAAAGCCAGATTTCCACTTAGAAATTATTAGGCCTAATATAGTAGTGAAGAAAAGAGATAATTTCAGCTCACCCTTGTGTAGTGACCTGTATGAATTCCTTCAATGAAGCAAAGGATGGAAGCCCTGCCAGACTCCATAGACAATGGGGAAGGAAAGATAATCCAGTTTCACATTTGGTTGGATCAAACCATGTTAGACAACTACGTACAGAAGAACATGATACCAAGGGGTCTTTCGATTAAAAAAATTCCCACCATGGTTTATCATAAACAATTAGTTAGAGTGGAACTCAATTTTATCGAATTGCTCCTTTCAGCTCATACAACTCATTGTTAACTATGAAAATGAAGAACTGATACACATAAGATATACTCTGACTAAAAATGTAACATCTTTTAAATCTACCATGATTCAAGATGATTATGACATCTTCAAAAAGAACTCAAAACTAAAATCTTGAATCTGGAAGAAACTATTATTTCTACAAAGAAATATAAGTTTTGTCGTGATTCATTTGACTATCAAAAAAATCAGGTTTATGAATGGGGTCATCAGGAAAAACACCTACATCACTCAAATCAATTTTGAAGAAACCCACCTGACCCAAACACTCGAGGTTGCAACGAAACCAAGTGGCTTTCCCTTCCTCGGATGTCGACTCGTCTGATGTGTCTACGGATTTTCCCAATGAAACTGCTGTGAATATTTCATCCAATAATAAACATAAAGGTTCCAAATCTCAATGCAACTACTCCAAGAAACCGAAACAGTATAATGCGTCTCCAAAAAAATGGAGGAGAAGAGTTGGTCCCAAACATCGAACGCACGCCAACTTTCTTAAAAAATCATTTGAGCAGTCACAACAGAACCTAACACTAGATGTTATAAATATTTCCTCCACACCACTATCAAGTGCCGAAGTTAAATTATTATCACATGAACTAAATTTTGCACTTACTAATTCCGTCTTAGTCTGAACATTTTTTCCATCATTAAAGACATCAACGGCTTAACAAGAAAAAAGTTAAAATGCCTGAATTACGCTTTTTTGGTTACCACAACATTGCATTAAAATTCAGTAATGGGCAATCAAAAGATCGTATCTGTACCAAAATTGTATCTTTAAAAACATCAGCTAGGCATGCAAAAAAAGCCCTCACTCAACCCGAGATCACGAAAAATGGAGACGCTACGGGTATCGGAAAATGGCACAATTTCTTTTAACGAACTTTGGAATTTTTTTCAACACTTAAATAAAAAAGAACCTAGATATTTTTGGTGTCTATGAACTTGTAATGATCTGGAAAATCATAATGACAGGTCTGATTTAGCATTTAGCGAACATAGCAAAAAGCAAAATAAAAAACAATTGTGGAATTGCACTTTTTTTGAAATTTAACCCCACTTGGAATTTGTTTCCTATTTCCATTACATGATATTTTAAAACTAATGGAGTAGTTCAAAAGTACAACTTGTCCCACAAAAAACAAGCCCTCACAAGGCAATTTTGACAAAAAGATAAAAAAGTTATGGCTCTGGGAAGAAGGGAAGCAAAAAATGAAATTGCAAAAATGAAAATACCCCCGTCATGAAGGGGTAAAAAAAATACCTAAATAAAGAAAAAAATATATTTTTCCAATAAATACATTTATTTATGTAAATGAAAAAACAAAAGTACACATATTTGGTATCGCCACATGCATAACCCACTCTATAAAAAATGTCACATTAGTTAGCCCCTTCAGTGAACACCACAAAAAAATAAAAATGAGGCAAATAACAAAGCTTTATCATCATTCCACCAGCAAAAAGTGCAATAAAAAAGATGGATGTATAAATAAAAATGGCAACGATTAAAAAGTAATCTTGTCCTGCAAAAAACAAGCCATCATACAGCTTCATCAACAGAAAAATAAAACAGTTATTGCTCTCAGAATAAAGCGATGCAAAAATAATTATTTTTCCATAAAATAGTTTTTATTGTGTAAAAGCTTTATGCACTTCTGAAAATGACACCCCTGAACATAGACCAGACAGAGTCCAGAGTAAATTTGCTGCCTCATTATAGAGAATGGATGTTTCGGGGTTTCATCTGAATCACGTCACTCAGAGATTTAGATGGAAACGCCAAAGTAAGTGGTCAGCGTAGAGTGCCAGATCATTGTGATCCCAAACTTAAAATGTTCAAAATAAAAGCTTCAACTCAATCCACAAAAAAAGCAGGTCCCCACTCATCTGTCATCAGTTAATGGAAATATAGTGGGCTTCCACATTAGTGGTAGAACAAAGGCTCCGGAAAAGTGAAATGGCTCCTCAGCCGCCAAGAGAAATTCAGCAAATTCTTCACTCCCAAATCCATATGCCCCCCTTCCCTTCTGAGCCCTAGTGTGCCTAAACAATATTTAGTGCCCACATATTTGGCATTTCTGTTGTGATGAGAGCCCGCCTAACTTATAGGTGTCTCCAGAAGCATGAGCTGAGCATAATGTACTGGTGACTGCAACGTACTGGTCACTACAACAGCAGTTTGCAATTTTCACTCAGCAACATTCACAGCTGCTTGTTTCTGGAAAACACCCATGGAGTCAAAACAAGTCTTTGAATCCCCAAAGCTTGCAGGACAAACCTTTGTATCTAACAGTTCCTCCACTGCTTCTGCCTCCTCCACCTTCTTTAGGGCCTACACTTGTGCCCTCAACCTCTTCCTTAATCAGACACGCGTTCCAACAGTGCAGATAGAATCCCCCCACCTCCATACTGTGCAGCCATGACTCACTGCAATCAGGAAGTGTTTAAATTAAGATTCCTTGGAGATCGCAGTCATACAGCTCAAGAGTTGTGGACAGGTATCCAGGCCGTGTTAGACCAATAGCTGTCTCCACTAAACCTGGAGCCAGGGAAGGCTGTGTGTGATAAATATGCAAATCTAGTGATGGCCATATGCCATGGAAACCTCACACACAAGTATCTTGCATGGCTTACATCCTACACTCGTACCTTGCATGGCTCACGTTCCCAAACTGGTGGTACAGCAATTTCTCCCCCACTATCCCGGCCTGGATGAGCTGCTGTAGGAAATACAGTAGCTGTGTGCTCACTTCCGCCAATCACACACCGCAGCTCTTTGACTTGCATCACTACAGAGGTCTTTCATCCTACCGACTAACCATTTTATTAGCAATGTTCCAGCATGGTAGAATTCCACTCTGAACATGTTGCAGCGGCTGTGGCAGCAATTATAAGCCCTGGTGTAGTATGTCCTTTTAAATGTCCTGGGCCATCATCAGCATCACTATTATGGTCATCTACATGCTGGAGCACACTTTGAATATTCTGCATGAGGAGGTGATGGTCCCAGAGGAAGAGTTAGAAGCAGAGGAGGACACGGAAAGGATAACAATATCTCAAATTTCTGGACAGTCATTGCACAGGCAGATGCCATGGAGGGTGACTTACAGCAATCAAGGGGAGCTCATGGTACCAGACAAACTGTTAGTGAAGATGCAGGAGCTGAGGAACAGATTGAAGAGGATGAGGTGATGGATGCGTAACAGTCAGGAGACTAAGAGGATAATGATGCACAATCTGTTTTCCATGGTTGGCAGGAGGGGACGGAAGAAGCAACCTTGAGTATTATCCGTCTACCAACACAGCATGGACTTGGACTTCATGGAAGCGCCCGACACATGAGCGCCTTCATGCTGCACTATCTGTAACACAATGCACATACAGTTTGGTCCATATATATTTGGACAGAGTCAACATTTTTCAAATTTTGGTTCTAGACATTACCACAATGAATTTTAAACAAAACAATTCAGATGCAGTTGAAGTTCAGACTTTCAGCTTCAATTTGAGGGTATCCACATTAAAATTGGGTGAATGGTTTAGGAGTTTCAGCTCCTTAACATGTGCCACCCTGTTTTTAAAGGGACCAAAAGTAATTGGACAATTGACTTCAAGGCTATTTCATGGACAGGTGTGGGCAATCCCTTCATTATGTCATTCTCAATTAAGCAGATAAAAGGCCTTGAGTTGATTTGAGGTGTTGTGCTTGCATTTGGAAAGTTTTGCTGTGAAGGAAACATGCAGTCAAAGGAGCTCTCTCTATGCAGGTGAAACAAGCCATCCTTAAGCTGCAAAAAGCAGAAAAAACCATCAGAGAAATTGCTACAACATTAGGAGTGGCAAAATCTACGGTTTGGTACATCCTGAGAAAGAAAGTTCTGGTGAACTCATCAATGCAAAAAGACCTGGGCACCCATGGAAGACCACAGTGGTGGATGATCGCAGAATAATCTCCATGGTGAAGAGAAACCCCTTCACAACAGCTAACCAAGTGAACAACACTCTCCAGGAGGTAGGCATATCAATATCCAAATCTACCATAAAGAGAAGACAGCAGGAAAGTACATACAGAGATACAGAGGGTTCACTGCACGGTGCAAGCCACTCATAAGCATCAAGAATCAAAAGGCTATACTGGACTTTGCTAAAAAACATCTAAAAAAGCCAGCACAGTTCTGAAAGAACATTCTTTGGACAGATGAAACCAAGATCAACCTCAACCAGAATGATGGAAAGAGAAAAGTATGGCAAATGCGTGGCACAGCTCATGATCCAAACCATACCACATCATCTGTAAAACACGGCGGTGGCAGTGTGATGGCTTGGGCATGCATGGCTGCCAGTGGCACTGGTTCACTAGTGTTTATTGATGATGTAACACAGGACAGAAGCAGCCGAATGAATTCTGAGGTATTAAGAGCCATACTATGTGCTCAGATCCAGCCAAATTGATCGTCGTTTCATACTACAGAAGGCCAATGACCCAAAACATAAAGCCAAAGCAACCCAGGAGTTTATTATTATTTATTATTATAGTGCCATTTATTCCATGGCGCTTTACATGTGAGGAGGAGGAGGGGTATACATGATACATACAAGTACAGTAATCTTAAACAATACAAGTGATGACTGGTACAGGATGAGAGAGGACACTGCCCACAAGGGCTCACAATCTACAAAGGGATGGGTGAGGATACAGTAGGCGAGGGTAGAGCTGATCGTGCAGCGGTTTGGTGAAAAGAAAAGCAAAGAAATAGAATATTCTTGAATGGCCAAGTCAGTCACCTGATCTCAACCCAATTGAGCATGCATTTCACTTGTTAAAGACTAATCTTCAGACAGAAAGGCCCACAAACAAACAGCAGCTGAAAACCACCGCAGTGAAGGCCTGGCAGAGCATCAAAAAGGAGGAAACACAGCGTCTGGTGATATACATGAGTTCAAGACTTCAGGCAGTCATTGCCAACAAAGGGTTTTCAACCAAGTACTAGAAATTAACATTTTATTTACAATTATTTAAACTGTCCAATTACTTTTGATCCCTTTAAAAACAGGGTGGCAAATGTTAAGGAGCTGAAACTCCTAAACCCTTCATCCAATTTTAATGTGGATACCCTCAAATAAAAGCTGAAAGTCTGAACTTCAACAGCATCTGAATTGTTTTGTTTAAAAGTCATTGTGGTAATGTCTAGAACCAAAATTAGAAAAATGTTGTCTCTGTCCAAATATATATGGACCTAACTGTATTCATAGGGTTATAAATAGTGCTGACTACTGGTGCACCACTCTGTTAGGTCCACGATACAAGAATAAATTTAGCCAGAAAAGGAAAGGGATGTGTGCATGCAGGACTATCGAAATACACTTGTAGACAATCTTAAGAGTGGATTTACCCAAGACAGCAGTGAGGCACACAGTGTGCATCAGAATTGTAGATGCACAACCCTGGGAATGTCAAGGCGTCATCACCAAAACATTAACAGCAGCAGCAGCAGCATTAGTTGCATAAGAAATTTCTGTGAGTTGTTTGACACTTATTTTAGACCAGCCCATGCACCAGCAGAACAGAGTACAAGTCTGTCACGTTGTTTACAACTGTGGAGGATGGTGCAGGAGTATCTGGAACTCAATATCAATGCCATCAGGGGGAGTTTGGAACCTTTTACATTTTGGTCTTCAAAAATGGAAGAGCGGCCTGAGCTCACATGTCACACCTTGGAGGTTTTGTCATGCCCGGCAGCCAGAGTTCTCACAGAGCGTGTCTTCAGCACTACTAATGGTATTCTGTCAGATAAGCACACCCAGCTGTCCCCACAAATTGTAGACCACCTAACTTTTATTAAAATAAACAAGTCATGGATCTCCGATGACTTTTGCACCCCAGTCGCAGATTGGAACGACTAGACGATGGTGTCGTTTTTAGTGTCATGTATCAATCTTGTGTTATTGAAATCTTTGTGGTGTCATCTGTGCCTGCTGTTGTGAGTGCTAGTGATGTTACAAACAATTGTTTGAAATGTGGAGACTCCAAGTTGGGTCTCCATCTGGTGGGTTGCCTGTGGTGTAATGTGTGTCAGAGGACTTTTATAGCATTTCTACTCTGTGGAAATTGATGCCACTTTAGTGCTCAGTGATAATTAATTTTTGAAATGTGGGGACTCCAAGTGGGGTCTCTATCAGGTGAGTTGCCTGTGGTGGAAGGTGTGTCAGAGGCATATTATACTGTTTCTTCTCTGTGGAAATTTGTGGCACTTTAGTGCTGTGTGACAATTATTTTTCAAAATGTGGAGACTCCAAGTTGGGTCTCCATCAGGTGGGTTGCCGGAGGTGGAAGGTGTGTCAGAGGCCTATTATACTGTTTCTATTCTGCGGAAATTGATGCCATTTTAGTATTGTGTGACGATAATTTTTTGAAATGTGGAGACTTTAAGTTGGGTCTCCATCTGGTGGGATGACCGTGTAAATAGGACCCCCAGGCAGGAAGGCCTGCACTTACTTTCAATCAGCTTCTTATGTTACTTTCCTTACATTTTTCTACCAAGCGCAGTCTATAAAACTGATGTTTGTGACATCTGAGTGTGGATAACTTTACCCATTGAAGCATGTGCACCTGCTCCCCTGCATCTATGTTCTACTTGTATTGAATAAAGAAAGCTCAGTGACTTCACCCCAGAAAACTGAGAAATTCTCAAGGTGATCTGCTGTGAACTCACTAAGTTGAACTGCGGTGACCTCATCACTGACTTTTTCCCATGGTGCTGAGGTCACCGCAGTTCTAACTGGCTGGGAATGCAGCCTCACTGACCGGCGATAACCTCGATAATGTCACCTTTGATCAATAATGCTACGCTCGCAGCAACTCATTCACAAGTGGTTCACAGCCTGGACGGTCACATCATGTCCCCATCCAGGTTGAAAACTACTTATCCCCAGACATGAATTACGGCATGGGACAGAACGATGGATAGGTGAGGGATATTGTTTTTTTATTTTTGTTTATTTTTGACTAGGGATTCAGTGGAATTAGGCATTGGGTGAGTATAACTATGTTTGTTATTTTTAAGTAAAAATGGAAAAGTGCGTTTTGTTTTATTTCAAATAAAGGACTTTATACATGCTGTCTCTTTATTTACCATATAACTATAGGATTAGTAATAGATGACTGTCTATAGACGCCTCTCCATTACTAATCCGTGGGCTTGATCCCACTTTACAATACAAAGATGACATCAAGCCCACAAATATTACCCTACTTACCACCACTACGGGACAAGTGTGAAGAGCTTGGCAAAGTGCCAGAATTGGTGCATCTAATAAATGTGCCTTTTCTGGGTTGCTGTGGGCTGCTATTTTTAGACTGGGGGGCCTATATCTATGGCCCCTTACCAGCCTGAGAATACCTGCCCCCAGCTATCAGCTTTAGCTAGGCTGGTTGTCAAAAATGAGGGCTGACCCAACACCGTTTTTTAAATTATTTATTTCAATAATTAAACAAACAGTGTGGGGACCCCTCTATTCTTGATAAACAGCCTCGCTAACACTGACAGCTGAGGGTCGCAGTCTGGCTGGTTATAAAACGTACAGAGAAACCCATGGTGAATTTATTTATTTATTTATTTATCATCAGCTGCTCCTGCTCTCTCTGTTATTAGTGGCAGCAGGAGTAGGCTAATAGGGGTAATAGCCTACATCAGCCGCCACCTGCTTTCGTTGTTGTCACTTGAATATAACTGTCATCATTCTCCTCTGCTTATACTGATTGCCGGCAGAGCAGGGGAGAATGAAGGGAGCTGTCTTCAGCACCCGGAGCCAGGGTACAGCACTAACTGTATCGCTGCTTTCCTGGCGTCGGTGCGTGTGGTACTGATGCCGCACACAGGTGGCACATGGTTGCCACTGGTGTGCCACAAGTATTACACACATGGAAAATTATATCTCCGGTACCATTTTTTCTGGTACTGGAAATATCATGACATGTGAAACTGGTGTAAGAATGTGAAATATGAACTTGAAATATTACAAAACTAGCCAGATTTTGTACTGTGTCCAAAATTAAGCCATTCACAAGTAGAGATGAGCAACTTTGCCTTTTTTATGGTTGAGTTGGGTTTCATGAAACCCGACTTTCTCGAAAGTCGGGTCGAACGAAATCGGCCGACTATAGGGAAAAGTCAGCGGCCGACTGAAACACGAAACCCAATGTAAGTCAATGGGGAAGCAAAGTCGGCAGGGAGTGGAGGACAGTAAACACACCTACAGTGCCCATTTCAATGCCAAATGCATCAAATTCTTATTACTGAAGCTTGTCAACCTTAATTTATTTCATAATAATAGATACACATTGAAAACTGGAGGTTAATTGGCTAAAGTTGTGGGGGGTAGGGCTGGCTCCAGGTTTTCATGTGCTCTGGGTCAAAGTGTGTCAGTGCGCCCCTTTAACACATATCACAACTCATGATGCTCTGATACGGCACAGAATTATAGGTATAGTACAATGACAAATACTTCACTGCTTACATGACATGACTGATCTATTATGAATTGTACAATAACTCAAAAACAGGACAGTATATTACATCATACAGTATTATGGCCACCACATTGGATAATGAGCCCCATATATTTCTCCATACAGAATAATTGGCCACATATAACGTTCCATACAGTATATGATGAGCTCCACATAATGCTACAGTATATGATGGTCCCCATGGACGATGCTCCAGTGTGTTATGGGCCCAAATAATGCTCCACATATAATGGGCTCCATTTCTAATGCTCCAGTGTATAATGGGCCCCGTAAATGCTGCTCCAGTGTCTGATGTCCCCAATCTGGAATGCTCCAGTATATGATGGGCCTCATGGATGATGTTCCAGTGTCTTTTGGGCCCGAATAATGCTCCATATATAATGGGCCCCATTTCTAATGCTCCAGTGTATAAAGGACCTCGTAAATGCTGCTCCCGTGTCTGATGTCCCCCATTTGGAATGCTCCAGTATATGATGGGCCTCATGGATGATGTTCCAGTGTCTTATGGGCCCTAACAAAGCTCCATATATAATGGGCCCCATTTCTAATGCTCCAGTGTATCATGTGCCCCATAGATGCTGCTCAAGTGTCTGATCTGCCCCATTTGGAATGCTCCAGTATATGATGGGCCTCATGGATGATGCTCCAGTGTCAGATGTCCCCCATTTTGAATGCTCCAGTATATGATGGGCCTCATTTTTAATTAACCCAGGCATGGTATGTGAAAAGAGATCCATGGAGTAATCTGAAGTGCTGCCTTCACTTTTGGTGTGGGTGAAGGACACAAGGAAAGTGGTTGCTCCTGACCAGAAGCCTGCACTTACGACTTAGTGCTTGCATTTTTTTAAACTTCAGAAGAGGAGGCGAGAGAGCTGGAGGCTGTTTCAGCAATGTAAGCCAAAAACGGTTCCTGATGCTCCAGCTTTAAAAGCAGTCTACCTACTCCCTGAAAAGGGAGCCTTACAGGCCTTCCAGAGCTACACCATGATGCGGGCTCAACACATCCTGCCTTAGCTGCTATTGTATTTTTGGAACTACCAGCAGATGCACCACCACCACCATCAGTACCAGGTGGCCCCCCACGCCCACGTCCTCTTCCACCATACTTCCTCATGTTTTGGAAAATGGACCAAAAATACCAGCAGATATATGGTACTGTATCAGAAGCGTACAGCTCTATACAGTCTAAGGATAACAGTAAATCTCTGTATATATTTCATGAGTCATACACAGACGCTCACAGGCTCAGTATGGATTACCCAGTAAAATAAAAAGGTGAAAAAGCGTACAGTATCACCAGATACAAGGTATAAATAGTATAGTGTAAACATTCTGAATCTTCGTATACATTTCAGGAGGCAGACACAAACGCTCTCAGGCCCAGTATGGATTACACAAGAATATGAAAAGCTGTAAATGGGTAATGTAACACAAGCGTACAGCTGTATACAGTGTTGGCCAAATTTGAAATCTCGGTATATATTTCCGGAGTCACCCTCAGACGCTCACTCAGTCTGGGTTTGACCATAATAAAAAATGTTGTTAAAAAGGTACTGGATAACAAGATAGCAAGTATATATGTTATAGGGTACAACTGAAATCTCCGTATACATAGCCCCGTAGTCAGTCTCAGATGCTTACTCAGTATGGATTTGACCGTAATACTAAATGTCGAACAAAGGTACTGTATAACAAGTAACAAGCTGTATCGAGTATAGGGTAAAAATTTGTTTCTCCGATTCACCGTATATATAGAAGGCATAAACCACACACGCTCAATCACAATGGATGATATCGTTATACAAAATTTTGAACAAAGGTACTGTATCAGTACATACCAGGTGTATCCAGTCTAGGGGTAATTTTAAATTTCCATCTATACTTCCGGAGTCAGACACAGACACTCACAGGCTCAGTATGTATTACACCAGAATTTAACAAGTAGAAAAAGGGAAAGGTAGTCGAAGCGTACAACAGTATACAGTGTTGAGCAGAGTTGAGCGACTTTTGTCTTTTTAGGGTCGCGTTTCGTTTCGTGAAACCCGACTTTTCCAAAAGTCGGGTCGAGCAAGATCGTCCGATTATAGGGAAAAGTCGGGGTCGTCCCGAAACACGAAACCCAATGTAAGTCAATGGGGAATAAAAGTCGGCAGTGAGAGGAGGACAGGAAACACACCAACAGTGCCCATTTGAATGCCAAAAGCATCAATTCTTCTTACTTAAGCTTGTCAACCTTAATTAACTTCATAATACAAGTTACGCACTGAAAAATGGGGGTTATTTGGCTACAGTTGTGGGGGGGGAGGGCTGGCTCCAGGTTTTCATGTGCCCTGGGCGAAAGAGTGCCCCTTTAACACATACCACAACTCATCATGCTCCGATACGGCAGAGAAATAGCGGTATAGTACAATGAAAAATACTTCACTTTTTACATCTCATGACGAGGCCCATCTATTTCTCCATACAGAATCATTGGTCCCATATAATGTTTGAAACAGTATATGATGAGCTCCACATAATGCTACAGTATATGTTGGTCCCCATGGATGAAGCTCCACTGTCTTATGGGCCCAAATAATGCTCCAAACATAATGGGCCCCATTTCTAATGCTCTAGTGTATAATGGGCCCTGTAAATGCTGCTCCAGTGTATGATGTCCACCTTTGGAATGTTCCAGTGTATGGTGGGCCCCATCTATCATTCTCCAGAGTATAGTGCTCCCCAAAAATTGCTGTCCCAACATTGAAAACAATCAAATAAGTCTCCACGCTAGGGAATCCCTGTACTTGTCTGGACTCCTCGTCGTCCCCATCTTCCATCTCACTGCACAGTATTTCAACTTTGCAAGTGCTGTGATCCTGAGCAAGCAGGGGGGGCCCACTCGTTGGCGACGGCACGGGTACAGGACCCCTGATAGTACGGTGGTGTGTCTGATGGCGGGTGGGCCGAACCTGCACTTTCATCTGCAGCTTCCTCTTTGTCACCGTGTAAGATGGAACTGTATATGGGAAGGGTAACCTGGGTTTCATCAGGGTCAGATTCAGGCCATGTAGCGTGCGAGGGGAATGTAGTGGTCTGGGTCAATGTACCAGCAGATTCATCGAGCAGTGGCTGGGCATCAGTGCACTTGTGTCGCCCCCAGGAGTATGGTCGCCACAGTGGCATTACCTTCTTCCTAGGGAGTGTGATGTCATGCTTGGGAGCAACGAACGATCTCTCTAGCAGGTTAACTGATTGGGCGGCGTTATTCCCACGAGTCATGACCCTCCAAACAGCGTTCATGAAGGCAAAGTGTTTGTTTTACGTGGGCAGTATGGTTGCAAAGCTGAACCTTAAAGGAATGTCCAGAAGGGCACCACCAGGAGTGGAGCCTACGGTTAAATTCGACTCCACCTGGGAAACCTCAACCATGCCAGCTACAGAACAGATGCACACATTGCAAGCTTAATTCCGTTAACGAACGAGACTCCGTCATGCCCCGCGGTCTGAGTCTGGCTTACTAGAGGGACACGTGAGGCTCTGGCACATGAGATTGGCCAATAACTGGTTTGTCATGCCCTTACATGTCCGTGGCTGCATGTGCGCTACACTGAAAAGGCCAGCGTTTGTCGCTTACAGGTGCAGATAACCCGCTGAACAACGTTAGTGATGGGGATCACTGATTACAATTATTACCCGCTAAAAAATGATTTCCCAGTAAGTGCAGGTCAACCGCAGTTCCGGAATTAGGCCTAACCGTCATTCCTGAAAAAATGAAAAACTTACGTGTGCAAACCACAGGTGCTGTAGCTTGCTTAACAGCTCGCCAGCCGTTCTCACGCCCTGTATGGATTACACGTGATTGCACAAAGGTGAGAAAGGGTACCGTATCCCCAGATAACATGTATGGATAGTGTACACATTCAAAATATATGTCTATACATCAGGAGGCAGGCTCAGACGGTGTTAGGCCCAGTATGGATTGCACGTGATTGCACAAAGGTTAGAAAGGGTACCGTATCCCCAGATAACATGTATGGATAGCGTACACATTCAAAATATATGTCTATACATCAGGAGGCAGGCCCAGACGGTGTTAGGCCCAGTATGGATTGCACGTGATTGCACAAAGGTTAGAAAGGGTACCGTATCCCCAGATAACATGTATGGATAGCGTACACATTCAAAATATATGTCTATACATCAGGAGGCAGGCTCAGACGGTGTTAGGCCCAGTATGGATTGCACGTGATTGCATAAAGGTGAGAAAGGGTACCGTATCCCCAGATAACATGTATGGATAGTGTACACATTCAAAATATATGTCTATACATCAGGAGGCAGGCTCAGACGGTGTTAGGCCCAGTATGGATTGCACGTGATTGCACAAAGGTTAGAAAGGGTACCGTATCCCAAGATAACATGTATGGATAGCGTACACATTCAAAATATATATCTATACATCAAGAGGCAGGCTCAAACGGTGTCAGGCACAGTATGGATTTGACGGCCCAGACTACACAGCGGAGGAGCAGGGAGAGGTAAAGATTGCAAATGCTGGGGCCCTGCCCAAGCAAGGGGGGCCCCACTCGTGGGCGTCGGTACTGGCACAGGGCCTCTCATAGTACGGCGGTGTGTCTGACGGCGGGTGTGCACCACCGCCATCAGAGACACTTGATTGCACTATGAGGGACCCTGTGCCAGTGCCCGTGCCCAAGAGTCGGCCTACCAACCTGTCCAGGGCAACGGCACTCGTACGGTGTCGTGCGCTAGGTGGTGACCCCGGCCATGGGGGGGGAGGCAGCACAGTTAGGGAGTTTTAGAAAGTGGCATATGTTGATGTTGGACATTCAGCTGATGCAAAAGGTGAAATAGGTCAAGTCCCAGGAAGAGGTGGACCAAAGCAAGCCATTTTTCTGTCACCCTATGTGTCATCAGGGGAAAGTGGGACAAAATCCTTGGAAACCCATGCGTGGTTCATTTTAATGAAGGTTAGATCATCCACATTTTGGGTTGACAGACGGGTCCTTTTTTCTGTCAGGATTGATCCAGCTGCACTGAAGACTCTTTCCGATAGCACACTTGCAGCTGGGCAAGCGAGCTCCAGTAAGGCATATTGTGCCAATTCAGGCCAGGTGTCCAGTTTAGCTGCCCAATAGTCAAAGGGGAATGACCTGTGTGGGAGAACATCGATATGGGAGGAAAAGTAGTTTGTAACCATAGTTGACAACTGCTGTCTCCTGTCACTTTCCATCGATGCAGTATTACCAGTTGTGTGAGCGGTACTTGAAGAATCAGTCCACAACATTGTCATGAAACCCCTGTCTCCAACGCCACTTCTGCTGTGTGCACCACGAACACCTCTGCCAAGCTGCCCCCGGCCCGTACGGCTCGTGTGAGAGCCATCACCGCTGCTGTGTGCTGGGAATGCCTCAAGCAACCGATTTACCAGAGTTGCTTGTTTATTAGCCAATATTAGGTCAAGGTTCTCCTGTGGCATGATGTTTTGTAATTTGCCTTTATAGCGTGGATCCAGGATGCTGGCCAACCAGTAGTCGTCATCGTTCATCATTTTGGCAATGCGGGGGTCCCTTTTTAGGATCTGCAAGGCATAATCTGACATGTGGGCCAATGTTCCCGGTGTCAATGATGCACTGCGAGTGCTGGTTGGAGGAGCACTTTCTGGCAAATCCACATCCCTCCAGTCACGCACAAACCCTGTACCAGACCTTGCCACGCCAACATTTTCACTTGCCCCACGAGATGCATCCTCCTCCCCTAAGTAATCATCCCCATCATCCTCCTCCTCCTCTTCTTCCTCCACCTCGTCCAGGAGAGGTCCCTGAGCAGACAATGGCTGAATGTCATCAAGGATTCCCTCCTCCTCTTCCTCCTCATCAACATTGGCTGCAGAAGCCTGCTCCTTAAGGTGCATCAAAGTTTGCATGAGCAGACGCATAAGTGGGATGCTCATGCTTAGGATGGCGTCGTCTGCGCTTACCAGCCATGTGCATTCCTCAAAACACTGAAGGACTTTACAGAGGTCTTTCAGCTTCGACCACTGCACACCTGTCAACTCCATGTCTGCTCTCAAAGTGCCTGGCCGTGTATCCTCCCACAAATGCATTATGGCCTGCCTCTGCTCGCACAGCCGCTCCACCATGTGCAGGGTGGAGTTCCACCTTGTTGCAATGTCGATAATGAGGCGGTGGTTGGGTATGTGGAGCAATCGCTGCAGCTTCTGCATACGAACGGAGTGTACAGGCGACCGGCGGATGTGCGCGCACAGTCTTCGCACCTTCTGGAGCAGGGCTGTTAACTCCGGATAATTTTTGAGGAAGCACTGCACCACCAGGTTCAAGGTGTGAGCCAAGCAAGGTATGTGGCTGAGTTTTGAAATGGCTATGGCTGCCACAAAATTACGGCCGTTATCACTAACTACCTTGCCTGCCTCAAGATGTACACTGCCCAGCCATGACTCAGTTTGTCGCTTCAAGTACTCGGCCAGCACCTCGGCGGTGTGTCTGTCGCCCAAACACATCATCTGCAACACAGCCTGCTGACGCTTTCCACTAGCTGCTCGATAGGGGGACACCTCGTGTGCAACAGTGGCAGCTGCAGATGGAGTGCTCGTACGACTGCGCTCTGTGGACGAGCTTTCGCTTCTGGAGGAGGAGGAGGAGGAGGAGGAGGGTCGAACGCCTACAGCCAACTGTTTCCTATACCATGGGCTAGGCAGCACTGTCCCACCACCGCTGTCCCCTGTGGACCCTGAATCCACCACATTAACCCAGTGCGCAGTGATGGACACGTAACGGCCCTGGCCATGCCGACTGGATCATGCATCAGTTGTGAGGTGCACCTTTCCGCTCACTGACTGCTTGAGTGCATGGACAATGCGGTCTTTCACATGATGTTGGAGGGCTGGGATGGCTTTGCGAGAGAAGAAGTGGCGACTGGGTAGGTCATAGCGTGGTACTGCATAGGCCATGAGTTCGCGGAAAGCTGTGCTTTCCACCAACCGAAAGGGCATCATCTCAAACAAGATTAGTTTGGCAATGTGGGCGTTCAAACCCAGTGTACGCGGATGAGAGACTGAGTACTTTCTTGACCTACTCATAGTGTCTGGGAGGGTGAGCTGGACTTGAGAGCTGCATATGGTGGAAGTAGCGGTGGACAGGGTAGATTGAGAGAGGGTTGATGATGGTGATGGAGTTGGTGTTCTTTCTGATGGCCTAGAATCAGTCTTTCGTTGATATAACAGTGGGATTACCTGACTGCTGTGGCCTTGCAAAGACACCTCAACATTTGCTGCTGTGCTAACCGGTGGGCTTACAGTGGGGGAAACAATGTAGCGTTGCTGACTACCTTCGTTGTGATCAGTTGCACATGTGGCACTTGAGGTTTGTTGTTGTGTCCACGCTTGCAAGTGCATGGTGTTTAAATGTCTAAGCATGCAACTGGTATTCAAATTTTTCAGATTTTTCCCTCGGCTAAAGGTCTTTGCGCACTTCTTACAGATAACCTTGGCCTGATCATGAGGATTTTGTTCAAAACAGTGCCACACTGCACTCTTCCTACTTTGGCAGACATTTTGCGGCCTAGCACGCTGTGATCTTTTGACCCTCTGGACAAGCTGTCCAGCAACTCTTTTGATTTTTGGAACCTGTCTTTGGAGTGCTCCGGGCCTGCCAGATAACAGCTGTTGCGATGTCGATGTCTGCTGTGGATGCTCCTCATCTGAGCTATTGGAAGCAGCACCCTCTTCCCCCAATGGATGCCAATCTGGGTCAACAACTGGGTCATCCATCACCTCCTCTTCAATGTCATGTGCACCTTCCTCTGTGTCACCGTGTATGGTGGTATAGTGTGCGGGAAGGGGCACCTGAGTCTCATCAGGGTCAGAATCTGGCTCTGTACACTGCGAGGACAATGTAGTGCTCTGAGTGAATGTACCAGCAGAATCATCCATCAGCGGCTGTGCATCAGTGCACTCCATGTCAGATTCATCTTGGCCTGGGTAATTCACCATTTGACTTGATAATCCAGGCATGGTATGTGAAAACATCTCCATGGAGTAATCAGTAGTATGGCCTGCGTCATCCTTCAATCTTGGTTGGGGTGAAGGACACAAGGAAAGGTGTGGTTCATGAACATGAGCCTCCAGTGACGACTCAGTGCTTTTACTTTTTACAACTGAAGAAGAGGAGGCGATAGAGCTGGAGGCTGAGTCAGCAATGTAAGACAAAACTTTTTCCTGATGCTCTGGCTTTAAAAGCGGTTTGCGAACTCCTAGAAAACTAAGCCTTCGAAGCCTTATGGAGCCAGACGATGACGCAGGCTCAACACCTCCTGCATTCGGTCCTATTTTGCTCTTGCCACTACCATCAGATCCACCACCAACACCATCATTACCAGCTGCCAACTCCTGCCCAATTCCACGGCCTCTTCCACCAGCCTTCCTGATTTTTGGCAGAAATGTAGACAAAATCCAACAAACTATATAGTAATGTAAAACAAGGTACAAGGTGTCTATAGGACAGGGGAGATTTTGAATTTCTGATCACACTAGTGGACACTGGACACTTTTGGATTGTGTGAGGCCCACTGAATATCTGAGCGCTATGTCACAGGCTCGATGGCACAGCTGTGACCAAAGTGACTAGAGGATAAGTGAGATTTTGAATTTCTGCACACAATAGTGGACACTGGACACTTTTGGATTGTGTGAGGCCCACTGAATATCTGAGCGCTATGTCACAGGCTCGATGGCACAGCTGTGACCAAAGTGACTAGAGGATAAGTGAGATTTTGAATTTCTGCAGACACTTGTGGACACTGGACACTTTTGGATTGTGTGAGGCCCACTGAATATCTGAGCGCTATGTCACAGGCTCGATGGCACAGCTGTGACCAAAGTGACTAGAGGATAAGTGAGATTTTGAATTTCTGCAGACACTTGTGGACACTGGACACTTTTGGATTGTGTGAGGCCAACTGAATATCTGAGCGCTATGTCACAGGCTCGATGGCACAGCTGTGACCAAAGTGACTAGAGGATAAGTGAGAATTTGAATTTCTGCAGACACTTGTGGACACTGGACACTTTTGGATTGTGTGAGGCCCACTGAATATCTGAGCGCTATGTCACAGGCTCGATGGCACAGCTGTGACCAAAGTGACTAGAGGATAAGTGAGATTTTGAATTTCTGCTCACACTAGTGGACACTGGACACTTTTGGATTGTGTGAGGCCCACTGAATATCTGAGCGCTATGTCACAGGCTCGATGGCACAGCTGTGACCAAAGTGACTAGAGGATAAGTGAGATTTTGAATTTCTGCTCACACTAGTGGACACTGGACACTTTTGGATTGTGTGAGGCCCACTGAATATCTGAGCGCTATATCACAGGCTCGATGGCACAGCTGTGACCAAAGTGACTAGAGGATAAGTGAGATTTTGAATTTCTGCAGACACTTGTGGACACTGGACACTTTTGGATTGTGTGAGGCCCACTGAATATCTGAGCGCTATGTCACAGGCTCGATGGCACAGCTGTGACCAAAGTGACTAGAGGATAAGTGAGATTTTGAATTTCTGAAGACACTTGTGGACACTGGACACTTTTGGATTGTGTGAGGCCCACTGAATATCTGAGCGCTATGTCACAGGCTCGATGGCACAGCTGTGACCAAAGTGACTAGAGGATAAGTGAGATTTTGAATTTCTGCAGACACTTGTGGACACTGGACACTTTTGGATTGTGTGAAGCCCACTGAATATCTGAGCGCTATGTCACAGGCTCGATGGCACAGCTGTGACCAAAGTGTCTAGAGGATAAGTGAGATTTTGAATTTCTGCTCACACTAGTGGACACTGGACACTTTTGGATTGTGTGAGGCCCACTGAATATCTGAGCGCTATGTCACAGGCTCGATGGCACAGCTGTGACCAAAGTGACTAGAGGATAAGTGACATTTTGAATTTCTGCAGACACTTGTGGACACTGGACACTTTTGGATTGTGTGATGCCCACTGAATATCTGAGCGCTATGTCACAGGCTCGATGGCACAGCTGTGACCAAAGTGACTAGAGGATAAGTGAGATTTTGAATTTCTGCTCACACTAGTGGACACTGGACACTTTTGGATTGTGTGAGGCCCACTGAATATCTGAGCGCTATATCACAGGCTCGATGGCACAGCTGTGACCAAAGTGACTAGAGGATAAGTGAGATTTTGTATTTCTGCAGACACTTGTGGACACTGGACGCTTTTGGATTGTGTGAGGCCCACTGAATATCTGAGCGCTATGTCACAGGCTCGATGGCACAGCTGTGACCAAAGTGACTAGAGGATATGTGAGATTTTGAATTTCTGCAGACATTTGTGGACACTGGACACTTTTGGATTGTATGAGGCCCACTGAATATCTGAGCGCTATGTCACAGGCTCGATGGCACAGCTGTGACCAAAGTGACTAGAGGATAAGAGAGATTTTGAATTTCTGCTCACACTAGTGGACACTGGACACTTTCGG
The DNA here is from genome assembly GCF_039654945.1 of Dendrobates tinctorius. Lineage (NCBI taxonomy): Eukaryota > Metazoa > Chordata > Amphibia > Anura > Dendrobatidae > Dendrobates > Dendrobates tinctorius. The sequence continues at coordinate 37,921,401 of NW_027361703.1, read as the reverse complement.
ATTGTGTGAGGCCCACTGAATATCTGAGCACTATGTCACAGGCTTGATGGCACAGCTGTGACCAAAGTGACTAGAGGATAAGTGAGATTTTGAATTTCTGCAGACACTTGTGGACACTGGACACTTTTGGATTGTGTGAGGCCCACTGAATATCTGAGCGCTATGTCACAGGCTCGATGGCACAGCTGTGACCAAAGTGACTAGAGGATAAGGGAGATTTTGAATTTCTGCAGACACTTGTGGACACTGGACACTTTTGGATTGTGTGAGGCCCACTGAATATCTGATCGCTATGTCATAGGCTCGATGGCACAGCTGTGACCAAAGTGACTAGAGGATAAGTGAGATTTTGAATTTCTGCTCACACTAGTGGACACTGGACACTTTTGGATTGTGTGAGGCCCACTGAATATCTGAGCGCTATGTCACAGGCTCGATGGCACAGCTGTGACCAAAGTGACTAGAGGATAAGTGAGATTTTGAATTTCTGCAGACACTTGTGGACACTGGACACTTTTGGATTGTGTGAGGCCCACTGAATATCTGAGCGCTATGTCACAGGCTCGATGGCACAGCTGTGACCAAAGTGACTAGAGGATAAGGGAGATTTTGAATTTCTGCAGACACTTGTGGACACTGGACACTTTTGGATTGTGTGAGGCCCACTGAATATCTGAGCGCTATGTCACAGGCTCGATGGCACAGCTGTGACCAAAGTGACTAGAGGATAAGTGAGATTTTGAATTTCTGCAGACACTGGACACTTTTGGATTGTGTGAGGCTCACTGAATATCTGAGCGCTATGTCACAGGCTCGATGGCACAGCTGTGACCAAAGTGACTAGAGGATAAGGGAGATTTTGAATTTCTGCAGACACTTTTGGACACTGGACACTTTTGGATTGTGTGAGGCCCACTGAATATCTGAGCGCTATGTCACAGGATCGATGGAACAGCTGTGACCAAAGTGACTAGAGGATAAGTGAGATTTTGAATTTCTGCAGACACTTGTGGACACTGGACACTTTTGGATTGTGTGAGGCCCACTGAATATCTGATCGCTATGTCATAGGCTCGATGGCACAGCTGTGACCAAAGTGACTAGAGGATAAGTGAGATTTTGAATTTCTGCTCACACTAGTGGACACTGGACACTTTTGGATTGTGTGAGGCCCACTGAATATCTGAGCGCTATGTCACAGGCTCGATGGCACAGCTGTGACCAAAGTGACTAGAGGATAAGTGAGATTTTGAATTTCTGCAGACACTTGTGGACACTGGACACTTTTGGATTGTGTGAGGCCCACTGAATATCTGAGCGCTATGTCACAGGCTCGATGGCACAGCTGTGACCAAAGTGACTAGAGGATAAGTGAGATTTTGAATTTCTGCAGACACTGGACACTTTTGGATTGTGTGAGGCTCACTGAATATCTGAGCGCTATGTCACAGGCTCGATGGCACAGCTGTGACCAAAGTGACTAGAGTATAAGGGAGATTTTGAATTTCTGCAGACACTTGTGGACACTGGACACTTTTGGATTGTGTGAGGCCCACTGAATATCACAGCGCTATGTCACAGGCAGAAATTGGCTAGTGTATCACAAACTACAAGGTGTATGTAGAATTGGGCAGAGTAGGAATCTCCCTAGAGTGCAGGTCTGTAAGAACGGAACATGTCCTCGACTTATTCTCACAGAGTGACACAGATAGCTTCACTGTGGCTGTGATAACAGCCGTTACACGGTACTGTGTGAGGAGCGTACACCGCTGTATGGTGTGAAAAAATGCACGCTCAGTACCTCAGCAGGACAAAAAAAAAAAATTGGGATTGCTTTTAAAAAAGCAGTTTGCAGCTCAGTACCTCAGCAGGACAAAAAAAAAATTGGGATTGCTTTTAAAAAAGCAGTTTGCAGAGCAGTGGGTAAACAGCAATGCAGCTGTCAGGAAGCCTTAGAAGGCAGCCCAACAACCAACACCTCTGATACACCACAATATAGCCTCCCCTTGCACTGCACACACAGTGACTGGTGTGTTGTACAGGCACAATCGCTAGCAGCAGAAGCAGTTTTTTTTTCTTCTTCCCTGCCTAACACTCTCCCTACAGAATCAGCAGCAACCTCTCCCTATGCTAAGATCGGCAGAAGTAATATGGCGGTCGGCGTGCACGCCCTTTTATACCCCCTGTGACGCCCACCAAAGCAAGCCAATCACTTGCATGCCCTTCTGAAAGATGGTGGTGACCCGTGCCTATGTCATCACGTTGCCCACAGTGTCCGTGGATCCTGATTGGCTGAAAAAGAGCGCAAAACAAACTTTTGAAACACGACTTTGGCGCGTAAGTCGCCGACCTCGTGGCCGACCTCATCCTAGGGTCGGGTTTCGTTTCATGAAACCCGACTTTGCCAAAAGTCATCGACTTTTGAAATTTTTCGACCCGTTTCGCTCAACTCTAGTGTTGAGGTACTTTTAAATCTTCGTATATATTTCAATCTCAGTAAGCAAGTCCACACTCTCTGCTACTGGAAACTACATGGATACAAGTACAGACGGAAAGTCGAGTGTTAGCAGAAATTTGGGAATTACTCATTGTGGGAAAACCTCCCGTTACATGTTGCAGAGGCGATGCAGACCCTCAATTACTGTGTCTGTGGAGACAGCAAACACGTTTTTTGTGAAGAAAAGATTGCTTTATCGCAGTAGCGTGGATCACATCACCGTTACTCGTCTCCATCAAACTGTGATCACAGGGAGAGATGTAGACATGGTCCTCACTGCCTATCATTATATGTCTGGTCATTTTGGAGTGCAAAAGACAGAAGCCACAGACGATTCTATTGGATTGGCATGAGAGTAGACATTGAAAAATTGTGGCAGGAATGTCACATGTCTGTGTCTATCACAACTGTGAAAGGTGATCATAAAGCACCACTGCATCCGCTTGTAAGTTGACGTCCATTTCAAATGGTAGCCATTGATCATCTGAAGGTAGAGGCCAGCAGGAAAGGCCATAGCTACATCTTACCCATCATCGATCAATAAACCAAGTTTCTAGTGGCCGTTCCTGTGAAGGATTTAACTGCCCAGACAACACAGCGGTGGAGCAGGGAGAGGTAAGTATTGCAGCTTGCAAGTGCTGAGGCCATGACCAAGCAGGGGGGGCACACTCGTGGTCGATGGTACTGGCACAGGGCCCCTCATAGTACGCTCGTGTGTCTGACGGCGAGTGGTCCCCCACCGTCAGAGACACTGTATTGTACTATGAGGGGCCCTGTGCCAGTACTGTCAGCCATCTGTGGGCCCATCCACCTGTTCAGAGCAACGGCACTTGCCCGGGTGCGCCGGGTGTTGACCCGAGCCATTGGGAGGTTTAAAAAATGGCATATGTTGATGTGTTGGCTGGACATTCAGCTGCTGCAAAGGGCGGAATTGGGCAATTCCGAGGAAGAGGAGGACAAAAGCTAGGCAGTTTTCCGGCAACCTATGTGTCATCAGGGGAAGGTGGGGCAAAATCCTTTGAAACCCATGCATGGTTCATTTTAATGAAGGTTAGATCATCAACATTTTGGGTAGACAGATGGGTCCTTTTTTCTGTCAGGATTGATCCAGCAGCACTGAAGACTCTTTCAGATAACACACTAGCAGCAGGGCAAGCGAGCTCCTGTAAGGCATATTGTGCCACTTCAGGCCAGGCATCCAGTTTAGAGACACAATAGTCAAAGGGGAATGACCTGTGAGGGAGAACATCGATATGGTGAGGAGAAGTAGTTTGTAACCATAGTTGACAACTGCTGTCTCCTGTCACTTTTAATCGATGCAGTATTAGCAGTCGTGTGAGCGGTACTTGAGAAATCATTCCACAACATGGTCATTAAACCCCTGTCTCCAACGCCACTTCGGCTGTGTGTTACATGAACACCTCTTCCACTCTGCCCACTACGGCTCGTGGGAGAACCAGCACCGCTGCTGTGTGCTGGGAAAGCCTCAAACAAACGGTTTACCAGAGTTGCTTGTTCGTTAGCCAATATTATCTTTAGGTTCTCCTGTGGCATGATGTTGTGTAATTTGCCTTTGTAACTTGGATCAAGGATGCTGGCCAGCCAGTAGTCGTCATCCCTTATCATTTTGGCAATGCGGGGGTCCCTTTTGAGGATCCGCAAGGAATAATCGCACATGTGGGTCAATGTTCCAGGTGTCAATGATGCACTGCCACTGGTGGGTGGAGGAGCACTTTCTGGCAAATCCACATCCCTACAGTCATGCACATACACTGTACCTGACCTTGGAACGCCAACATTTTCTCTTGCTCCCTGAGAAGCATCCTCCTGCTCAAAATAATCATCCCCCTCATCCTCCTCCTTCCTCTTCTTCCTCCACCTTGTCCAGGACAGTTCCCTGACCAGACAATGGCTGACTGTCATCAAGGCTTCCCTCCTCCTCCTCCGCTGCAGACGCCTGATCCTTAATGTGCGTCAAACTTTGCATGAGCAGACGCATAAGTGGGATGCTCATACTTATGATTGCGTCGTCTGCGCTTACCAGCCATGTGCATTCCTCAAAATACTGAAGGACTTTACAGAGGTCTTTCAGCTTTGACCACTGCACACCTGACAATTCCATGTCTTCCCTCAAACTGCCTGCCCGTGTATCCTCCCACAAATGCATTACAGCCTGCCTCTGTTCACACAGCCTCTCAACCATGTGCAGGGTGGAGTTCCACCTTGTTGCAATGTCTATGATTAGGCGGTGCTTGGGGAGGTGGAGCAATCGCTGCAGCTTCTGCATACGAGCGGAGTGGACGTTTGAGCGACGGACGTGCGAGCACAGTCTTCGCACCTTATGGAGCAGGGATGTTAACTCGGGATAATTATTAAGGAAGCACTGCACCACCAGGTTCAAAGTGTGAGCCAGGCAAGGTATGTGTGTGAGTTTTGCACGGGCTATGGCTACCACAAAATTACGGCTGTTATCACTGACTACCTTGCCTGCCTCAAGATTTAGATTGCCCAGTCATGACTCAGTTTGTCGCTGCAAGTAGTCGGCCAGTACCTCCGCGGTGTATCGGTTGTCGCCCAAAGACATCATCTTTAACACAGCCTGCTGACGCTTACCACTAGCTGTTCGATAGTGGGACACCTCGTGTGCAACACTGCCAGCTGCGGATGGAGTGCTCGTGCGACTGAGCTCTGTGGATGAGCTTTCGCTGATAGAGGAGGAGGAGGAGGATCGAAAGCCTACAGCCAACCGTTTCCTATACCATGGGCTAGGCAGCACTGTTCCTCCGCCACTGTCCACAGTGGAGCCTGCATCCACCACATTAACCCCGTGTGCAATGATGGACACGTAACGGCCCTGGCCATGCCTACTGGTCCATGCATCTGTCGTGAGGTGCACCTTTCCACTCACTGACTGTTTTAGTGCATGGACAATGTGGTCTTTCACATGATGGTGGAGGGCAGGGATGGTTTTTCGAGAAAAGAAGTGCCGACTGGGTAGGTCACAGCGTGGGACAGCGTTGGCCATGATGTCGCAGAAAGCTTCGCTTTCAGCCAAACGGTAGGGCATCATCTCTAATGAGATTAGTTTGGCAATGTCGGTGTTCAAACAAAGTGTACGCGGATGAGAGGATGAGTACTTTCTTGTCCTACTCAGTGTCTGGTAGGGTGAGTTGGACTGGAGAGCTGCATATGGGGGAAGTAGCATTGGACCAGACGGACAGAGAGGGGGATGGTGATGGTATTGGTGGTGATTGCCTAGATTCAGTGTTGTGTTGCAAAACCATTGTGATTCCATGAGTGCTTTGGCCTTGCGACGACACCTCCACATTTAGTGCTGGTGGTGTGCTTAACGGTGGCGGTGGTCTTATAGTGGGGGAAGCGATGGAGCGTTGCTGGCTACCTTCAGTCGGAGCAGGTGCACATGTGCTACCTGAGGTTTTGTAGTCCGTCCACGCTAGCAAGTGTATGTTGATTAAATGTCTAAGCATGCAACTGGTATTCAAATTTCTGAGTTGTTTACCTCAGCTAAAAGGTCCTTCCGCACTTCTAACAGGTAACCTTTGCCTCATCAGTAGGATTTTGGACAAAGAAGTGCCACACTGCACTCTTCCTACTATGGTATACATTTTCTGGCCTTGCACGCTGTGCTAAGTTGACCGTCTGGCCTAGCTGTCCTGCAACTCTTTTAGTTTTTGTTCCATGTTTTTGGACAGCTACGGGCCTGCTAGATAACCGCTGCTGCGATGTCAATGCCTGCTGCGGATCCTTCTCCTTATCTGAACTATTGCCAGCGCCACCCTCCTCTCCCAATGGATGCCAATCCGGGTCAAGAACTGGGTCATCCATCACCTCCTCTTCAAAGTCATCTGCACCTTCCTCTTTACCTTCCTCTGTGTCACCGTGTAAGGTGGTATAGTATGTGGGAAGGGGCACCTGAGTTTCATCAGGGTCAGATTCTGGCTCAATAGACTGTGAGGGCAATGTAGTGCTCTGGGTCGATGTACATGCAGAATCATCTAGCAGTGGCTGTGCATCAGTGCACTCAATGTCAGATTCATCTTGTACTGGGGAATTCAGGATTTGACTGGATAACGCAGGCATGGTATGTGAAAACAGCTCCATAGAGTAATCTGAAGTGTGGGCTGCCGCATCCTTAACTTTTGCTGGGGGTGAAGGACACAAGGAAAGGTGTTTTTCCTGACCAGAACCCTGCACTGACGACTCCGTGCTTGCAGGTTTCGAACGTTCAGAAGAGGAGGCAATAGAGCTGGTGGCTGTTTCGGCAATGTACGCCAAAAACTGTTCCTGATGCTCCGACTTTAAAAGTGGTTTTCCTAATCCAAGAAAAGGCAACCTTACAGGCCTTCTTGGGCCAGAGGATGACGCAGGCTCAACACCTCCTGCCTTAGCTGCTATTGTGCTTTTGCCAGAACCAGCCAATGCACCACCATCATCAGTACCAGCTGCGCCCCCATGTCCGTGGACTCTTCCACCATACTTCCTCATGTTTAGGAAAATGTACCAAAAATACCAGCAGAGAGATGGTACTGTATGAGGAGCATCCAGCTGTGTAAGGTGTATTAAAAAAATTAAACCTACATATATATTTTGTTAGTTACAAATGCTCTCACAGTATGTATTGGACTGTAATCCAACAAGTAGATATACGGAACTGTATCAGAAGTGTACAGCTGTATATGTTTTTTGTGTAACTAACAATCTCCGAATATGTATTTACAGAGTGTTACACACACATGCTGACTCTGTATAGATGTGACTGTAATGCGAACGGCAGATATACAATACTGTTTGAGAATCGGACAGCTCTATACGGTGCCTGTAAGGAAAATTGTCAATCTCCGTCTATTTGTATACGGACTGACACACGCCATCTCCGTCTAGTTTTGACCGTAATCAAACAGCAGATATACAAAACTGTTTGAAAAGTGGACAGCACTCTAAGGTGTAGGTCTGGAAAAATTGAAAAACTCCTCAGCTTTTTGTTCCAGAGTCACACACAGATAGCTTCTATTTGTCCGTGATACAAGGCGGTACACAACAAAAATCCTCCCCTTTCACTGCACACTAACTGTACAGTGAAAAGCGCTATCAGCAGAAGCAGTTTTTTTTTCTTTCCTGCCTAACGCTCTCCCTGTTCCGAATCAGCTGAAGCACCTCTCCCTATTCTAAGATCAGCAGAAGTAAGATGGCGGTCTGCGGTCACAGCCTTTTATACCAACTGTGATGCCACACAAAGCCAATCACTTCAATGCCCTTCTCTAAGATGGTGGTGGCCGCTGCCCATGTCATCGCGCTGCCCACAGTGTGCGTCCACCTTCATTGGCTGAGAAAAGGCTCTGGAAACATTATTTGAAATGCGACTTTGGCGCTCAGATCGGCGACCTCATGGCCGACCTCACGCTATGGTCGGGTTTCGATTGGCGAAACCCGACTTTAGCTAAAGTCGGCTATTTTTGAATTTGACCAACCCGTTTCGCTCAACTCTATTCACAAGTTTGGGATCTTAACTCTTTTTGGTGAAGAATGGAGACAAAGCAGAAAGTGTGACTTTGTTTTTTTCAGGTGTTAAAATTACAAGTTACCTTTAAATTAAGAGATGATGGGAAGATAACAAATGCAAAAAATATTTATTTTCTTAAGATTTTAGTACTTTTGCACAATAAAAGCATGCTGTATGGAAAATTTAATTTCATGTAAGCTCAACTCAGTAGTCAAATCTTTTATCTTTTCAACAGTGTAGCCACAATAGAGATTTTTTGAGGGGAAGGTTGAAGTTGTTATTGGTAGTATTTAAGGGTACAAATTATTAATTATTGCATTTCTAGATCCTGTTTTTGGAGTAGAAGATTAAAAAAACCACAGATTCTTAATATTGTTTCCCAATTTTTTTCATCGAACTGTAAAAATAAAAAAATCACTTTATTCTATTAGTCATTAGAATTGTAGAGATGGAGGTGGTGACATCTTTTACTCTCTATTAATGTAATTGTTCTCTTTTTGTTTATTTTAGATAGCTTGATTGCTTCTAAAATACTTTAATATGCAGACTTAACTGTCTATGGGTGGTTCATGAATGATCTTGTAGTCAAATGCTTATAACTGACTGGTGGCCATTTAATACAGGTAGGTCCTGGACTGGTAAAGCATCAACACCATTTGATGACATTCCGAAGAGATGATAGGCTGCAGAGAAAGACCCCTGTCTTTGTTAAACACCTTTGATGTCCTAGTCACTATTATTATTATATAGTGTGCTTAAGGTTCTGTGATCAAATACCAACTATAATCATCTGTGATCATTGCTTGATATACATAGCTGCTAGCTACCTCCTGGGCATCACAAATTGTGGTTGTTGTTTAATCTTTATTTTCAGTTTTGAGTTAATGATATGCTTGTGCTCCGGGGCGGCCTGTGGGGGGGAATTCAGGTGGTGCTCTGGTTAGCTATTCATAATGAAGACTGCTGACAGGTCACTGATCCCTAAGTGATCTGCACCCTAGTTAACATAATGAATATTATATATCCATACTGAAAAAAAAACCCTTCTGCAGGCAGTCAAGAGCCGTAGCACCTGTGCTGCCAAATAATCACATATGTACTGTGTATATAATTATTATGGTTCAGGTTATCCTGATATAAAAAGAAAAATCCATTTGAAAATGGTGCACGCTGCGCCTGCACAGTAACAGCTATCAATATATTTAGAGGTGATCCGATAGCTGCTACTGCACAAGTGCCGTCGGTGCCATCTTGATAGAGAAAAAAAAATTCACCTTCCAAGATATGCATGTGCAGTAGTAGCTATCAGCGATCGCCATCTTAGAGGAGGAAATTTTTTATTTTCTTCACTATCAAGATGGCACCGCCGGCACCAGCGCAATTTCAGCTATTGCTACTATTGCACGATTGCAGCTATAGCCGATCGCTGATAGTTGCTACTGTACAGGCTCAGCGGTGCCATCTTGGAGGAGGAAAATTTTTTTCTTCTCATGCAAGATGGCGCCGCCAGCGCATGTGCAGTAGCAGCTACCTTTCTTCCCATCCCAGAGCCATAACTTTTATTTTTCTGTCGATATGTAAGGGCTTGATTTTTGTAGGACAAGGTGTCCTTTTGAATGACACCATTGATTTTACCATATAGTGTACTAGAAAACAGGAAAAGTTCCAAGTGCAATGAAATTACAAAACAAAGTGCAATTCCACAATTGTTTTTGGTTGTTTTTTGCCATGTTCACCAAATGCTAAACTGACCTACCTTTATGATTCTCCAGGTCATTATGAGTTTGTAGATACCAAACATGTCTAGGTTCTTTTTTATTTAAGTGGTGAAAAAAAATCTGTTTTAAAAAAAAAATTGAGTAATTTTCCAAGACCTGCAGCATCTCCATTTTTCGTGGTTTAGAGTGAGGGCTTATTTTTTGCTCGCCTATCTGACGTTTTTATTGATACCATTTCAGTGTAGCTACAATCTTTTGATTGCCAGTTAATACATTTTAATTGTTTTATTTTGAATAGTGAGAATGGAGGGTGATTTAAACTTTTATTTTCTACATTTTTAAAAAAATTTTTTTTTTTTACTTTTCACTTGCTTCAATAGTCTCCACGGGACACTTAAAGCTGTGATCATTCAATCGCCTGTGTTAGACATTACAGGACTGCAGCCCTGCTCTGAGTAGCAGAAATGCTCACTTGCTATAAGTGCTGACAGCTCTGCAGCGCTCATAGCAATCTGGCAATGACAACCACAAGGGTCTGCTGCAGACCCCAGGTTGCCATGCCAATCTATCGGTGACCCGTGGTCTTTTGACACAGGTGCCGACATGCGGGATTAGTGACGCACTTCTGGCGTGATCATGTTAAATGCCGCTGTCAGAGATAGACAGCGAAATTTAATAGGATAACGGCCAGGAAAGTTGTGGGCTCAGTGCCGAAGCCCATATAAAAGGTGGAGACCCAACATGTGCTGTACATGTACGGCATATGTTGTGAAGAGGATAAAAGTAGGGCATCATGAACTGCTTACATGAAGTATTCTATGATACAGTGGGAAAAAAAGTATTTAGTCAGCCACCAATTGTGCAAGCTCTCCCACTTAAAGGGAATCTGTCACATTTTTCCCCTATGAGATGCCGACACCGCCATCAGGGGCTTATCTACAGCATTTTGTAATGCTGTAGATAAGCCCCCGATGTAACCTGAAAGATAAGAAAAATGAGTTATATTATACTCACCTGGGGGGTGGTCTGGTCCGATGGGGGTCGCGATCTGGGTCCGGTGCTTCCTATCTTCTAGCGATGACGACCTCCTCCTTGCTTCTGCAGCGGCTTCTGCGCAGGCGTAATTCAGGCGCCGGACCTCTTTGACCTTTCCAGTCACCTGCGCACTGCATTACTCTGCTCCGCCCTCAACAGGGCAGAGAATTATGCCTGCGCAGACACGCGACAGGAAGCAAGGAAAATTACATCATCGCTAGAAGATGGGAGGCACCGAACCCAGATCGCGACACCCATCAGACTGGACCGCCCCTGGGTGAGTATAATATAACTCTTCTTTTTTTATCTTTCAGGTTATATCTGGGGCTTATCTACAGCATTACAGAATGATAAACCAGAGAAACAGGAGTACACGGTGAAAACAAGAGAAGTAAATAAATGTAAATATTTATTGTACATACAAAATACATAAGAAGTATAGCAAAATAATCATAGTGCACCAAGGAACATGCAGGCAAGCAAAGGGGCACCCATCTGACAATATGATCCTGAATTTGTACGCGCTCCGGTCAAGTGACCCAAAGAGATAAAGCATATGAACCTATAAAGGGAAAAAGGTATGGCAATGCAGCTTACCAAGGTAAATAAATGTCAGAAAGAGGGCCCCACAGCCAGATGTCCACCCCCGACGCGCGTTTCGCAGGCACTGATGCCACTTTCTCAAGGGGATAGTAAATGGTGAGGAATAGGACCTTAAAATAGCTCATGTGATGTGTCACGTGGGGTAGAAAGGCCAATGAGAGCGGTTTATAACGGCGCATGCGCGGTGTGCGCGCCAGGTCCTCTACATAGCCCGGGCGTCATGCCATCGCAAGCACAGACGGGATAGGGATATCCCAGTGTGCATGGAGACATGGAGACGCCCTGCAGCCAGAGCACACAGGCGCACACCACCGCGGACGCGCACATCCGCTTTGGCTCACCCAGAAAAACACAATGGGTCATGATAATAATGTGCAGCAACGACCATAAAGTGCATAGTGCATATGTAAATTAATACATCCCCCACAATAATAGTATTAGAATAACAATAATAGGAGGGGGGGGAAACAGGAGATTTATATCATAATATAGCTAAAGCAGCTGCAAATAGGTCTAAGTAAATGCGATGGTGGTGGCCGCATCTCATAGGGGAAAAATGAGGTGACAGATTCCCTTTAAAAAGATGAGAGAGGTCTGTAATTGGCATCATAGGTAGACCACAACTATGGGAGTCAAAATGAGAAAACAAATCCAGAAAATCACCTTGTCTGATTTGGAAAGATTTATTTTGCAAATTATGGTGGAAAATAAGTATTTGGTCACTAGAGTTGAGCGAAACGGGTCGAAAAAATTCAAAAGTCGCCGACTTTTGGCAAAGTCGGGTTTCATGAAACGAAACCCGACCCTAGGATGAGGTCGGCCACGAGGTCGGCGACTTACGCGCCAAAGTCGCGTTTCAAAAGTTTGTTTTGCGCTCTTTTTCAGCCAATCAGGATCCACGGACACTGTGGGCAACGTGATGACCTAGGCACGGGTCACCACCATCTTTCAGAAGGGCATGCAAGTGATTGGCTTGCTTTGGTGGGCGTCACAGGGGGTATAAAAGGGCGTGCACGCCGACCGCCATCTTACTTCTGCCGATCTTAGTATAGGGAGAGGTTGCTGCTGATTCTGTAGGGAGAGCGTTAGGCAGGGAAGAAGACAAAAAAACTGCTTCTGCTGCTAGCGATTTGGCCTGCACAACACACAAGTCACTGTGTGTGCAGTGCAAGGGGAGGCTATATTGTGGTGTATCAGTGGTGTTGGTTGTTGGGCTGCCTTTTAAGGCTTCTTGACACGCTGGCATTGCTGTTTACCCACTGCTCCGCAAACTGCTTTTTTAAAAGCAATCCAATCTCCCTTATCCTCTAGTCACTTTTGTCACAGCTGTGCCATCGAGCCTGTCACATAGCGCTCAGATATCAGTGGGCCTCACACAATCCACAAGTGCCCAGTGTCGAAAAGTGTGCGCAGAGATTCAAAATCTTCATTATCCTCTCGTCACTTTGGTCACAGGCAGCTGTGCCATCGAGCGTGTCACATAGCGCTCAGATATCAGTGGGCCTCACACAATCCACAAGTGTCCAGTGTCCAAAAGTGTGCGCAGAGATTCAAAATCTCCATTATCCTCTCGTCACTTTGGTCACAGGCAGCTGTGCCATCGAGCGTGTCACATAGCGCTCAGATATCAGTGGGCCTCACACAATCCACAAGTGTCCAGTGTCCAAAAGTGTGCGCAGAGATTCAAAATCTCCATTATCCTCTCGTCACTTTGGTCACAGGCAGCTGTGCCATCGAGCCTGTCACATAGCGCTCAGATATCAGTGGGCCTCACACAATCCACAAGTGTCCAGTGTCCAAAAGTGTGCGCAGAGATTCAAAATCTCCATTATCCTCTCGTCACTTTGGTCACAGGCAGCTGTGCCATCGAGCGTGTCACATAGCGCTCAGATATCAGTGGGCCTCACACAATCCACAAGTGTCCAGTGTCCAAAAGTGTGCGCAGAGATTCAAAATCTCCATTATCCTCTCATCACTTTGGTCACAGCTGTGCCATCGAGCCTGTCACATAGCGCTCAGATATCAGTGGGCCTCACACAATCCACAAGTGTCCAGTGTCCAAAAGTGTGCGCAGAGATTCAAAATCTCCATTATCCTCTCGTCACTTTGGTCACAGCTGTGCCATCGAGCCTGTCACATAGCGCTCAGATATCAGTGGGCCTCACACAATCCACAAGTGTCCAGTGTCCAAAAGTGTGCGCAGAGATTCAAAATCTCCATTATCCTCTCGTCACTTTGGTCACAGGCAGCTGTGCCATCGAGCCTGTCACATAGCGCTCAGATATCAGTGGGCCTCACACAATCCACAAGTGTCCAGTGTCCAAAAGTGTGCGCAGAGATTCAAAATCTCCATTATCCTCTCGTCACTTTGGTCACAGGCAGCTGTGCCATCGAGCGTGTCACATAGCGCTCAGATATCAGTGGGCCTCACACAATCCACAAGTGTCCATTGTCCAAAAGTGTGCGCAGAGATTCAAAATCTCCATTATCCTCTCGTCACTTTGGTCACAGGCAGCTGTGCCATCGAGCCTGTCACATAGCGCTCAGATATCAGTGGGCCTCACACAATCCACAAGTGTCCAGTGTCCAAAAGTGTGCGCAGAGATTCAAAATCTCCATTATCCTCTCGTCACTTTGGTCACAGGCAGCTGTGCCATCGAGCGTGTCACATAGCGCTCAGATATCAGTGGGCCTCACACAATCCACAAGTGTCCAGTGTCCAAAAGTGTGCGCAGAGATTCAAAATCTCCATTATCCTCTCGTCACTTTGGTCACAGGCAGCTGTGCCATCGAGCCTGTCACATAGCGCTCAGATATCAGTGGGCCTCACACAATCCACAAGTGTCCAGTGTCCAAAAGTGTGCGCAGAGATTCAAAATCTCCATTATCCTCTCGTCACTTTGGTCACAGGCAGCTGTGCCATCGAGCCTGTCACATAGCGCTCAGATATCAGTGGGCCTCACACAATCCAAAAGTGTCCACTGTCCACAAGTGTGTGCAGAAATTCTAAATCTCCCCTGTCCTATAGACACCTTGTACCTTGTTTTACATTACTATATAGTTTGTTGGATTTTGTCTACATTTCTACCAAAAATGAGGAAGGCTGGTGGAAGAGGCCGTGGAATTGGGCGGGGGTTGGCAGCTGGTAATGATGGTGTTGGTGGTGGATCTGATGGTAGTGGCAAGAGCAAAATAGGACCGAATGCAGGAGGTGCTGACCCTGCGTCATCGTCTGGCTACATAAGGCCTCGAACGCTTAGTTTTCTAGGAGTTGGCAAACCGCTTTTAAAGGCAGAGCATCAGGAAAAAGTTTTGTCTTACATTGCTGACTCAGCCTCCAGCTCTATCGCCTCCTCTTCTTCAGTTGTAAAAAGTAAAAGCACTGAGTCGTCATTGGAGGCTCATGTTCATGAACCACACCTTTCCTTGTGTCCTTCACCCCAACCAAGATTGAAGGATGACGCAGGCCATACTACTGATTACTCCATGGAGCTGTTTTCACATACCATGCCTGGATTATCAAGTGAAATGGTGAATTACCCAGGCCAAGATGAATCTGACATGGAGTGCACTGATGCACAGCCGCTGATGGATGATTCTGCTGGTACATTCACTCAGAGCACTACATTGTCCTCGCAGTGTACAGAGCCATATTTTGACCCTGATGAGACTCAGGTGCCCCTTCCCGCACACTATACCACCATACACGGTGACACAGAGAAAGGTGCACATGACATAGAAGAGGAGGTGATGGATGACCCAGTTGTTGACCCAGATTGGCATCCATTGGGGGAAGAGGGTGCTGCTTCCAATAGCTCAGATGAGGAGCATCAACAGCAGACATCGACATCGCAACAGCTGTTATCTGGCAGGCCCGGAGCACTCCAAAGACAGGTTCCAAACATCAAAAGAGTTGCT
Organism: Dendrobates tinctorius; assembly: GCF_039654945.1. NCBI lineage: Eukaryota > Metazoa > Chordata > Amphibia > Anura > Dendrobatidae > Dendrobates > Dendrobates tinctorius. Next base: position 37,906,109 of record NW_027361703.1, on the reverse strand, counting down.
GGACAGCTTGTCCAGAGGGTCAAAAGATCACAGCGTGCTAGGCCGCAAAATGTCTGCCAATGTAGGAAGAGTGCAGTGTGGCACTTTTTTTGAACAAAATCCTCATGATCAGGCCAAGGTTATCTGTAAGAAGTGCGCAAAGACCTTTAGCCGAGGGAAAAATCTGAAAAATTTGAATACCAGTTGCATGCTTAGACATTTAACCAGCATGCACTTGAAAGCGTGGACACAACACCAAACCTCAAGTGCCACATGTGCAACTGATCACAACGAAGGTAGTCAGCAACGCTACATTGTTTCCCCCACTGTAAGCCCACCGGTTAGCACAGGAGCAAATGTTGAGGTGTCGTTGCAAGACCACAGCAGTCAGGGAATCCCACTGTTATATCAACGAAAGACTGATTCTAGGCCATCAGAAAGAACACCAACTCCATCACCATCATCAACCCTCTCTCAGTCCGCCCTGTCCACCGCTACTTCCACCATATGCAGCTCTCAAGTCCAACTCACCCTCCCAGACACTATGAGTAGGTCAAGAAAGTACTCAGTCTCTCATCCGCGTACACTGGGTTTGAACGCCCACATTGCCAAACTAATCTCGTTTGAGATGATGCCCTTTCGGTTGGTGGAAAGCACAGCTTTCCGCGAACTCATGGCCTATGCAGTACCACGCTATGACCTACCCAGTCACCACTTCTTCTCTCGCAAAGCCATCCCAGCCCTCCACCATCATGTGAAAGACCGCATTGTCCATGCACTCAAGCAGTCAGTGAGCGGAAAGGTGCACCTCACAACTGATGCATGGTCCAGTCGGCATGGCCAGGGCCGTTACGTGTCCATCACTGCGCACTGGGTTAATGTGGTGGATGCAGGGTCCACAGGGGACAGCGGTGGTGGGACAGTGCTGCCTAGCCCACGGTATAGGAAACAGTTGGCTGTAGGCGTTCGACCCTCATCCTCCTCCTCCTCCTCCAGAAGCGAAAGCTCGTCCACAGAGCGCAGTCGTACGAGCACTCCATCTGCAGCTGCCACTGTTGCACACGATGTGTCCCCCTATTGAGCAGCTAGTGGAAAGCGTCAGCAGGCTGTGTTGCAGATGATGTGTTTGGGCGACAGACACACCACCGAGGTGCTGGCCGAGTACTTGAAGCGACAAACTGAGTCATGGCTGGGCAGTGTACATCTTGAGGCAGGCAAGGTAGTTAGTGATAACGGCCGTAATTTTGTGGCAGCCATAGCCCTTTCAAAACTCAGCCACATACCTTGCTTGGCTCACACCTTGAACCTGGTGGTGCAGTGCTTCCTCAAAAATTATCCGGAGTTAACAGCCCTGCTCCAGAAGGTGCGAAGACTGTGCGCGCACATCCGCCGGTCGCCTGTACACTCCGTTCGTATGCAGAAGCTGCAGCGATTGCTCCACATACCCAACCACCGCCTCATTATCGACATTGCAACAAGGTGGAACTCCACCCTGCACATGGTGGAGTGGCTGTGCGAGCAGAGGCAGGCCATAATGCATTTGTGGGAGGATACACGGCCAGGCACTTTGAGAGCAGACATGGAGTTGACAGGCGTGCAGTGGTCGAAGATGAAAGACCTTTGTAAAGTCCTTCAGTGTTTTGAGGAATGCACACGGCTGGTAAGCGCAGACGACGCCATCCTAAGCATGAGCATCCCACTTATGCGTCTGCTCATGCAAACTTTGACGCACCTTAAGGAGTAGGTGTCTGCAGCCAATGTTGATGAGGAGGAAGAGGAGGAGGGAATCCTTGATGACATTCAGCCATTGTCTGCTCAGGGACCTCTCCTGGACGAGGTGGAGGAAGAAGAGGAGGAGGAGGAGGATGATGGGGATGATTACTTAGGGGAGGAGGATGCATCTCGTGGGGCAAGTGAAAATGTTGGCGTGGCAAGGTCTGGTACAGGGTTTGTGCATGACTGGAGGGATGTGGATTTGCCAGAAAGTGCTCCTCCACCCAGCACTCGCAGTGCATCATTGACACCGGGAACATTGGCCCACATGTCAGATTATGCCTTGCGGATCCTAAAAAGGGACCCCCGCATTGCCAAAATGATGAACGATGACGACTACTGGTTGGCCAGCATCCTGGATCCACGCTATAAAGGCAAATTACAAAACATCATGCCACAGGAGAACCTTGACCTAATATTGGCTAATAAACAAGCAACTCTGGTAAATCGGTTGCTTGAGGCATTCCCAGCACACAGCAGCGGTGATGGTTCTCACACGAGCCGTACGGGCCGGGGGCAGCTTGGCAGAGGTGTTTGTGGTGCACACAGCAGAAGTGGCGTTGGAGACAGGGGTTTCATGACAATGTTGTGGACTGATTTTTCAAATACCGCTCACACAACTGGTAATACTGCATCGATGGAAAGTGACAGGAGACAGCAGTTGTCAACTATGGTTACAAACTACTTTTCCTCCCATATCGATGTTCTCCCACACAGGTCATTCCCCTTTGACTATTGGGCCGCTAAACTGGACACCTGGCCTGAATTGGCACAATATGCCTTACAGGAGCTCGCTTGCCCAGCTGCAAGTGTGCTATCGTAAGGAGTCTTCAGTGCAGCTGGATCAATCCTGACAGAAAAAAGGACCCGTCTGTCAACCCAAAATGTGGATGATCTAACCTTCATTAAAATGAACCACGCATGGGTTTCCAAGGATTTTGTCCCACCTTCCCCTGATGACACATAGGGTGACAGAAAAATGGCTTGCTTTGGTCCACCTCTTCCTGGTACTTCACCTATTTCGCCTTTTGCATCAGCTGAATGTCCAACATCAACATATGCCACTTTCTAAAACTCCCTAACTGTGCTGCCTCCCCCCCATGGCCGCGGTCACCACCTACCGCACGACACCGTGCGAGTGCCGTTGCCCTGGACAGGTGGGTAGGCCGACTCTTGGGCGCGGGCACTGGCACAGGGTCCCTCATAGTGCAATCAAGTGTCTCTGACGGTGGTGGTGCACACCCGCCGTCAGACACACCGCTGTACTATGAGGGGCCCAGTGCCAGTACCGACGCCCACGAGTGGGCCCCCCTTGCTTGGGCAGGGCCCCAGCATTTGCAATCTTTACCTCTCCCTGCTCCTCCGCTGTGTAATCTGGGCCGTCAAATCCATACTGTGCCTGACACCGTCTGAGCCTGCCTCCTGAGACATATATTTTGAATGTGTACGCTATCCATACATGTTATCCGGGGATACGGTACCCTTTCTAACCTTTGTGCAATCACGTGCAATCCATACTGTGCCTGACACCGTCTGAGCCTGCCTCCTGAGACATATATTTTGAATGTGTACGCTATCCATACATGTTATCCAGGGATACGGTACCCTTTCTAACCTTTGTGCAATCACATGCAATCCATACTGGGCCTAACACCGTCTGAGCCTGCCTCCTGAGACATATATTTTGAATGTGTACGCTATCCATACATGTTATCCGGGGATACGGTACCCTTTCTAACCTTTGTGCAATCACGTGCAATCCATACTGGGCCTAACACCGTCTGAGCCTGCCTCCTGAGACATATATTTTGAATGTGTACGCTATCCATACATGTTATCCGGGGATACGGTACCCTTTCTAACCTTTGTGCAATCACGTGCAATCCATACTGTGCCTGACACCGTCTGAGCCTGCCTCCTGAGACATATATTTTGAATGTGTACGCTATCCATACATGTTATCCAGGGATACGGTACCCTTTCTAACCTTTGTGCAATCACGTGTAATCCATACTGGGCCTAACACCGTCTGAGCCTGCCTCCTGAGACATATATTTTGAATGTGTACGCTATCCATACATGTTATCCGGGGATACGGTACCCTTTCTAACCTTTGTGCAATCACGTGCAATCCATACTGTGCCTGACACCGTCTGAGCCTGCCTCCTGAGACATATATTTTGAATGTGTACGCTATCCATACATGTTATCCAGGGATACGGTACCCTTTCTAACCTTTGTGCAATCACATGCAATCCATACTGGGCCTAACACCGTCTGAGCCTGCCTCCTGAGACATATATTTTGAATGTGTACGCTATCCATACATGTTATCCGGGGATACGGTACCCTTTCTAACCTTTGTGCAATCACGTGCAATCCATACTGGGCCTAACACCGTCTGAGCCTGCCTCCTGAGACATATATTTTGAATGTGTACGCTATCCATACATGTTATCCGGGGATACGGTACCCTTTCTAACCTTTGTGCAATCACGCGCAATCCATACTGTGCCTGACACCGTCTGAGCCTGCCTCCTGAGACATATATTTTGAATGTGTACGCTATCCATACATGTTATCCAGGGATACGGTACCCTTTCTAACCTTTGTGCAATCACGTACAATCCATACTGGGCCTGACACCGTCTGAGCCTGCCTCCTGAGACATATATTTTGAATGTGTACGCTATCCATACATGTTATCCAGGGATACGGTACCCTTTCTAACCTTTGTGCAATCACGTGCAATCCATACTGGGCGTGAGAACGGCTGGCGAGCTGTTAAGCAAGCTACAGCACCTGTCCAGACAAGTACAGGGATTCCCTAGCGAGGAGACTTATTTGATTGTTTTCAATGTTGGGACAGCAATTTTTGGGGAGCACTATACTCTGGAGAATGATAGATGGGGCCCACCATACACTGGAACATTCCAAAGGTGGACATCAGACACTGGAGCAGCATTTACAGGGCCCATTATACACTAGAGCATTAGAAATGGGGCCCATTATGTTTGGAGCATTATTTGGGCCCATAAGACAGTGGAGCTTCATCCATGGGGACCAACATATACTGTAGCATTATGTGGAGCTCATCATATACTGTTTCAAACATTATATGGGACCAATGATTCTGTATGGAGAAATAGATGGGCCTCGTCATGAGATGTAAAAAGTGAAGTATTTTTCATTGTACTATACCGCTATTTATCTGCCGTATCGGAGCATGATGAGTTGTGGTATGTGTTAAAGGGGCGCTCTTTCGCCCAGGGCACATGAAAACCTGCAGCCAGCCCTCCCCCCCCACAACTTTAGCCAAATAACCCCCATTTTTCAGTGCGTAACTTGTATTATGAAGTTAATTAAGGTTGACAAGCTTAAGTAAGAAGAATTGATGCTTTTGGCATTCAAATGGGCACTGTAGGTGTGTTTCCTGTCCTCCTCTCACTGCCAACTTTTATTCCCCATTGACTTACATTGGGTTTCATGTTTCGGGACGACCCCGACTTTTCCCTATAATCGGACGATCTTGCTCGACCCGACTTTTGGAAAAGTCGGGTTTCACGAAACGAAACGCGACCCTAAAAAACCAAAAGTCGCTCAACTCTATTGGTCACATAAAAACATGCAAGATTTTTGGCTCTCACAGACCTGTAACTTCTTCTTTAAGAGGCTCTTTTGTCCTCCACTCATTACTAGTGATGAGCAAGCTCTAAAATGCTCGGGTGCTTCTTGCTCGGGTAGAGCCAAATGTAAATCTATGGGAAAACCGAGCATTTTTGCTGCGACCCCCCTCCCTACCCCCCCGGGAGTCCATTTAGGGTCTAAAAACATCTGAAATCGATGGGAACAGGGTTCAAATGTCTTAGGAACATCATGGGGAAGATACAAAACCAAAAGGTAATCAGCTAAATCAAAAGAACATATTCACCTCATACTCATAGAGATAAAGAGATCACCATTGTGAATGTTATCAATTAAATACAATATTTATTTAGAAAGTACTCTCTCTCTATATATATATATTATATATATATATATATATATATATATATATATATAAAAATATATATACAAAAAGTCATTAATACAATTTGTGAGAGCTGGTAAAAGACATAACACAACATGACAAAACAGCTAGGACTAAAATAGAGGAGCACCAGGCTACTAGGGATTCAATGTAATGGAGCAAGGAAGCATATGGGGTGATTACACACAGCCCAGCCTCATGTCATCCCTATGTGGATTGGTTGACATTGAGGAAGAGGAGGAGGAAGAACAGGAGCTACTTTCATGCGCTATAGATTGTACTACAAGCACAACTGTCACATCGTATGATCAGCGTGGATGACCTGAGGACAGGTAGGAGGAGGAGAGCATGGTCAGTCATCCTCTTGTTGAGGACATGGAAGTCTTGCCTGTTAGCAGTCTGGCACGCATGGCTGACTTTATGTTGCGCTGCCTTTCCTGTGACCCTCATATTGTCAATATTTTGGCTGACAGTTATTACTGGTTGGTGACAATTCTAGACCCATGATGCAAGAAGAGCTTTCAATCTCTTTTTCCAGAGGCACACAGGTGTGCCAAAATATTGCTGTACCAGAAGGCCCTTGTTGCGGAATTATTAAAAAAAATCATATCTGAAAATGCAGAGGTCACAGTTTGTTGGACATCCAAGGATTACAAGCGAGAGAGACACAACTCCAATCCAGCAGACCCTCAGATCGCAGGTGCGGGATAATAATAATAATAAATTTTATTTCTATAGCGCCGACATATTCTGCAGCACTTTACATTTCAGAGGGGACTTGTACAGACAATAGACATTACAGCATAACAATGATCACATAGATTATAACAAATACCAAGAGGAAAGAGGGCCCTGCTCGCAAGCTTACAGTCTATGAGGAAAGAAGTAGACACGAAAGGTGGGTGGTAACAGTTGCATGGACCAGCCATAATGTTAAGTGTGTAACAGTACAAACACAGAGAGCTAATGGATGCATAAAGCATTTTGGGAACATGATGCGGGGAATCTGGCTATGGTAAAACTTATGGCTGTGCCACGCAGGGATAGATTAGGTTAATGTGTTGAGGCGATAGGCCAGTCTGAAAAAATGCATTTTCAGGGCACGCTTAAAATTGTGGGGATTGGGGACTAATCGTATTGACCTGGGAAGTGCATTCCAAAGAATTGGCGCAGCACATGTAAAGTCTTGGAGACGGGAGTGGGAGGTTCTGACTATTGAGGATGCTAACCTCAGGTCATCAGCAGAACGGAGGGCGCGGGTAGGGTGGTATACTGAAACAAGGGAGGAGATGTAGGGTGGTGCTGAGCTATGGAGGGCTTTGTGGGTGAGGGTAATAAGTTTATATTGAATTCTGGAGTGGATGGGTAGCCAGTGTAATGACTGGCACAAGGTAGAGGCATCGGTGTAACGATTGGTGAGGAATATGATCCTGGCTGCAGCATTCAAGACAGATTGGAGAGGGGAGAGTTTGGTAAGAGGGAGACCGATTAGAAGAGAGTTACAATAGTCGAGACGAGAATGAATAAGAGAAACAGTAAGAGTTTTTGCAGAGTCAAAAGTAAGAAAAGGTCGAATTCTAGAAATGTTTTTGAGGTGCAGATGACAAGAGCGAGCCAGTGATCGAATGTGGGGGGGCAAAGGAAAGCTCAGAATCGAGTATGACCCCAAGACAGCGGGCATGTTGCTGGGGAGTAATAGTAGAACCACACACGGAAATGGCAATGTCGGGTATAGGGACGTTAGTAGAGGGAGGAAACACAAGGAGTTCAGTCTTTGACAGGTTCAGTTTCAGATATAGTGAGGACATGATATTAGACACAGTGTTTAGACAATCGCCGGTGTTTTCTAGAAAGGCTGGCGTGATGTCAGGAGAAGAAGCGTATAATTGGGTGTCATCAGCATAGAGATGGTACTGGAAACCAAATCTACTGATTGTTTGACCAATAGGGGCAGTGTACAAGGAGAAGAGGAGGGGGCCTAGAACCGATCCTTGAGGAACCCCAACAGTAAGGGGAAGGTGAGAGGAGGAGGAACCAGCAAAAGATACAGTAAAGGAGAAGTCAGAGAGATAGGAGGAGAACCAGGAGAGAACGGTGTCCTTGAGGCCAATGGAACGGAGCATAGTGAGGAGGAGCTGATGATCCACAGTGTTGAATGCTGCAGAGAGATCCAAGAGAATTAGTATGGAGTAATGACCATTTGATTTAGTTGTTTGTAGATCATTAGAGACTTTAGTGAGGGCAGTTTCAGTGGAGTGTAAAGAGCGGAAACCGGATTGGAGAGGGTCGAGAAGAGAGTTATCAAAGAGATAGCGGATAAGATGGGAGTGGACCAGGCGTTCCAGGAGTTTAGAGATGAAGGGAAGATTAGAGACAGGTCTATAGTTAGCGGCACAGTTTTGGTTGAGGGATGGTTTTTTAAGTAGTGGATGTATGATGGCATGCTTAAATGAAGAGGGAAAAATACCAGAAGAGAGAGAGAGGTTAATACTCAGCATGAGACTTCACCACATTTACTGCACACAAAGACTCTAATTAACATGTCATGGTCAATAGTCACAAAGGAGGACAGTTCTTCAGTAGGGCTGACTCCAAAAGGGTCTCTCTTTAGCCATTTAGAAGGCACAAAAATGACCATTTATAATTTGCATCCAAGAGTCACAGAGGAAGATATCGTGCAGCTTTTCTGTGTATGCAGTGCCTTGAAGTGAGCTCGCTTGTTGAGTTCTGGAGTTGCAGAGGCTGTGTTTGTAAGAAAGGAAGATGCAGTTGCTGCCTACAAAAAATACAACAGATACCTAGATGGACAACCAATGAAATGCAATCTTCATTTGAATGGTAGTGTGATAAACATCAGACCAGCCCATCATTCTAAGATTAAGTGACACCCCATCAAAGAAAGAAGGTGAATCTACAAGAAACACAACCTCCTCCTCCTCCCAGTGTTGCTTCAAATCCTCCTGCTGAAGTTGATCCTGATACTATCTTAAAAGCTCTCTTTAAATCCTCAGGGTCATCAGCAGTCATCCAACCAGCTGCATTTAAGATTAAGCTCTGATGAGACCACAACAAATTGGAGACAGTAATAAGAGAGATTCCCAATTAACATATGGGCCCAGATAAAAAAAAAATCCTTCATTTTGCTTCTTGGGTTTTGTTTAGTGCTGATCACCACCAGATAGTTGATGTTTGAAGGAGTCTGGCATCAGACATTGGATAATTCAATCCTTTTCCTAGTATTATAGTACAGTTCACCTTCGTTGTGGGGCAGTTGTGTTATTGCATCAAGAATTTCCATTTTCACCTTGCTCTCGCATTCTGATACAGCACGATTATGATTCGACTGTTATGTTAAGGGAGGCTAAATGTTGATTAACTTGTTTACATTTCTTCAATAATCTGTTTATACTTAAAAGATTATCTTAGTTGTTTGGTAGTTTTAATATCTCGATTCCTACAAATAGGTATGAAGACCTGCATATTCCAGTAAATGGGGGGGATTACTAAGTGTCCAATGACTGTGTTCTAGGTCAATAAAGTTTTTATGCCTAATTAATGTTTCTCACTGTGAAAATGTCATCCAGAACTCTATAATCATAGGCAATACTTGTTGCCCTGCGACTGAAGCATTTTATGCTATCTGTGATCGAAATATAGAGAAATGCTGAAGGGAAATAGATCACACTAATAGTGATCTAAATGCTGAGATGTGTACAGTGGAATGCTGGGAGGACACAGATTGTGGTTTTCTATCAACTTCTTCTGCATCTACAAATTTGTATTTAATGCTGGTAATAAAAAAAAAATTCTCGAGTGTAGGCCGGGAGCAGTGCCACACCATGACTATATATTTGCTCTTCCAGTACAACCCTATAATTTTTTTTAAAATTGATATTTATTGGACTCATCATTGGGAGGGAGGGCTGCAAGAAATGATAGGTGAACACTGCTGACACTAAAAACACTCGTTTGCAAAAAAATAACGTGGCATCATGGAACACGTTCACCCTGGGGGTACACATCAACATACTGTGTAAATATTTTTTTCACGGGCATCATAAACACCCTTGAAAAAAAAACCTTTCTTTTGCATCACGGAACACATTCACCCTGGTGATCTAGTGGTGGTGTCAGAAGAGACGTGGAGGATGGCCTAACAAAAATGTTTTCACAGTTTAAAGGAGTGGGTCATCTATACTTGTAATGCCCATACGCTAAGTGTATGGACTGCCAAACATTTTCCCCTAGGGGGGTACACCTCAACATACTGTGTAAACATTTTTGCAACAGGCATCATAAACACCCTTGAAAAAATTTACTTGGCTGTTGTATCACGGACCACATTCACGCTGGTGATCTAGTGGTGGTGTCAGAAGAGTCTTGGAGGATGGCCTCCTAAAAATGTTTTCCCAATTTAAAGGAGTGGGTCTCCTATATTTGTAATGCCCATACACTAAGTGTATGGGCTGACAAACATTTCCCCCTGGGGAGTACACATCAACATAATGTGTAAAATATGTTTTATGGGCATCAAAAACACCATTTAACATAAGAACATGGCTGTTGCATCACGGACTATGGTCACCATGGTGATCTAGTGGTGGTGGCTGATGAGGGTAAGGAGAAGCAGGAGGATAACAGCAAATAGGCAAAATTAAGAAGCGTATACCCATGTGTAGGTGCGAAGAGGTACATGGGAATAGACCTCTCAAAAAATGATACTGGATTTGAGGTTATGTTTCAATGTTATCATTCGGCGATAGAGAGAAGTCAGGCCCAATCCAGCCCTTGTTGATTTTTATAAGAGTCAGCCTGTCAGCATTTTCAGTTGACAGGTGGATGCGCTTATCAGTTATAATTCCACCAGCGGCACTAAAAACCAGCTCTGACAAAATGCTAGCGGCATGGCAGGCCAGGATTTCTAAGGCGAAGAGAGCCAGTTCATGCCACATGTCCAGCTTGGATACCCAATAATTAGAAGGCACAGATGAATCACAGAGGATGTTGGTACAGTCAGCAAGGTACTCCCTCAGCATCTTTCAAAACTTTGCACTCCTTGTGAGAATATCTTGCACCTCAGAGCCAGTGCAATGGGAGGGTCTGAGAAAACTACCAGAAATTTGCCAGTGTTAGCCTGCCTCTGCTGGAATGGAGTTGTGTTTCTCGACCCCAGAACTCCTTGGTTGTCCAATGAACTGTGACCTCTGCCACCAGCGTTTTCAGATAGGAATTTTTTTAATAATTCCGCAACAATAGCTTTCTGGTACAGCAACATTTTAGTACACCTGTCTGCCTCTGGAAGAAGAGATTAAAAGTTCTCCCTGTAGCGTAGGTCTAGAAGCGTCACCAACCAGTAATGATTGTCACCCAAAATTTGGAGAACACGAGGGTCACGGGAAGGGCAGCCCAACATAAAGTCAGCCATGCGTGCCAGACAGCTAACAGACAAGACTTCCATGTCACCAGGAGGAGTACTGGCCATGCTCTCCTCCTCCTCCTCCCTGTCCTCAGGCCATCCACTCTGAACAAACGGTATGACAGTTGTGCTTGTAGTACCATCTATAGTGCATGAAAGTAGTTCCTGTTCTTCCTCCTCCACTTCCTCATTGTCAACCAATCCACGTTGGGATGAGATGAGGCTAGGCTGTGTGTAATCACTCTGTATGGTTCCTTGCACCATCTCATCATGTTCTGCCTGTAATGCATCCTCTTTCATTGTGAACAGAGAGCTTTTCAGAATACAGAGAAGTGGAATGGTGACACTAATTACGGTGTCAACGCTGCTCACCATCTTGGTAAACTCCTCAAAGTTTTGTAGGATGGTGCATATGTCTGACATCCTTGTACACTCCTGAGGTCTTATGTGTGGAGTCTGAACTGATTATCGACGGCCTTATTGATGCTGGTAGTCAACAACTGCCCTCTTGTGCTCACAAATCCTTTCCAACACATGCAGCATAGAGTTTCAACGCATGGGGACATCACACACAAGTCAGTAAGCCAGAAGCTGCAGACGCTGCTGAAGCACGGCAAGGGCAGCAGAAGCTGGAGCTGACTTTCTAAAATGGGTACACAGGCAGTGTACTTTCACAAGCAGATCCAGCAGCTCTGGGTAGCTTTGAGAAACTGTTGAACAATGAGGTTAAGCACATGAGCCAGGCATGGTATGTGTGTGAGCTCACTTCGCCTCAGAGCCTCCACCAGGTTCTGGCCATTGTCACACATGACCATGCCTGGCTGTAGGTTCTTCAGTGTCAGCCACACATCTGCCTGCTCTTTCAGAACTGTCCACAACTCTTCAGCATTGTGCGGTTTGTCACCTAAACATATTAGCTTCCGCACAGCCTGTTGCCGCTTGGCTGAGGCAGTGCTGTAGTGCTTCCAGCTGTTGACTGATGTGGTCATTTCGGAGATGGAGGCTGAAGGGGAGGAGGAGGTACAGGAGCTGTAGACAGTGGGGACAACCCTGATTCATGTAGGGCCCGAAATCCTCAGAGTCGGGATGACTTATTCCATCCCAAGTTCCGACTGGATCCAGGCTTTCACTAGGTTGACCCAGTGTGCCGTCAGTGAGATGTACCATACCTGCCCACAAGCATTTGTCCACATGTCCATGGTTAGGTGGACTTTCCCAGTAACAGCATTGTTCAGGGCATGGGTAAAGTTGTGGGACACGTGCTTGTTTAATGCCGAGACGGCACACCGGGAGAAATAATGGCTGCTGGGGACCAAGTACCTTGGGATGGCTGCCACCATCAGGTTACAGAAAGCTTCCATCTCCACGAGCCTAAAAGGCAACATTTCAAGTGCAAGCAGATGAGAAATGTGTGAATTTACTACTTTGGCCTGTGGGACGTTGTCTGCTTATTTACGCTTGCATTCCAAGGACTGGGGTATATTCAACGGAACGCTGTGCTTGGACATGGACGTGGACGTGCTTGATGATGATGGTATTTGAGTGTGTGCAACGACAGGTGCAGGGCAGGAGGCATCTTCGCAGGCACATGGATTGACTTCACGCACAACAGCTGAAGAAGCAGTGGTGTCACCCACAGACAGTGATCCTGGACCCTGGGGTTGGGCCCACAAAGTCGGGTTTTTTGCTGCCATGTGCCTGATCTTGTTGGTGGTGGTCAGCCTGGTAGGTTTGCTACCCCTGCTGATGTGGGCATGGAAGGTGGTGCAAATGGAGTGTTTTGGGCTATCGGCAGAGTCTTTAAAAACAACCAGACTCGGGAAGACCTAACAGTTGTGCGGCTAACTTCCGTCGTGTTGGTGTTAAGATGAACGGTTTCCCGCCTTCTGTCTGAAGCCACCACACTAATTCTTCCTGCCTGTTGGGGTGCTACACCTCCCTCCCCCTGTATGCTGCTGACCTCACTCTTCATGTCCTAATGCCAGGTTGGGTAAGTTACTATATCATTCACCACCTCAACTTCCACTTCTGCACCCTGGTCCTCCCCCTGACTTTCTGGCAATTGTGTCTCATCATCATTCACCTCTTGTAACATGTTCCCATGTCACCTTCGTGTGACTGTGGCTGCTCAAATATTCGGGCATCGCTACATGCGATCTCATCTTGCCCCGCTTCAAGTGGACTGGGTGAGAGGCCTGAATCTATAAATGGAAAAGTCAACAGCTCTTCGGAGTTTCCAAGTGTAGGATCAGTTGTCTCCAGGCACTCGGCATGGTGGGAGAAAGGCGAATCAGGGTGAGGAATATGGGGTCCAGACTCACGGCTACTCAGACATAACTCAGTGTAAGACAGGATGGTGGTGGTGGCAAAGTGACTGGAAGCATTATCCGCTATCCTACCAACTAACTTTTTACACTGCTCTGGGTTCAATAGTGGTGTGCTGCTGAAGTCCCCTAGTAATTGGGACAGTAAGGTTGAGCGAGAAAATGTGGGTTTGTGTTGTGGCCCAATTCAGCTTGCCCAGTTGAATGGAGTCCTGAAATGCCACAATTTGTAGCCCACAGATAGATGAGGCGTGTGACAGAGATACCAGACTGTAAAATATGTGGCCTGTATTTTTATTTTTTTTACAACAAAATAGTGTAAATAATTGGAGTAACATACAGCAAAAACAGTTCAATATAGGCTTGAAATGCCTTAATTTGCAGCACACAGATAGATGAGGCATGTGACGGAGATACCAGACTGTAAAATATGTGGCCTGTATTTTTATTTTTATACAGCAAAATATTGTCACTAACTAGGGTAGCACAGAGCAAAAACAGTTCAATGTAGGTCTGAAATGCCACAATTTTTATCCCACAGATAGCCGAGTCATGTGACTGAGATACCACAGTGTAAAATATGTGGACTGTATTTTTTTTACAGCAAAAAGGGGTAGCACACAGCAAAATCAGTTCAATGTAGGCCTGAAATGCCACAATTTGTAGCCCACAGATAGATGAGGCGTGTGACGGAGACATCAAATTTTCAAATATCTGGCCTGTATTTTTTTTTTTTTGGCCAGTAAAATTGTGTCAATAAGTAGGCTAAGACACAACAAAAACAATTCAATGGAGGCCTGAAATGGCACAATTTTTACCGCAATGATATGCGATCCGTGTGGTAGACAAAACCTCATGGAAAATATCTGCCCTGCAGCTAAATATTTTTTTGGCAGCAAAACGGTGTCAAGAAATTGTATAAGACACTGAAAATATCTTTTACAGTACCACAAAAATGGCAGAACTTTCTGCGCACTCATATGTGATCGCTGGGACGGGCAAGCAAATTTAAAACAGCCGGATTTTCATGCTGTACTATAAAATGTTCTGGCTGTATTCTGCAGTGTCAACAACCAAATGCAGAAAGAAAATGTGTGCTCTGGATTGCTTTTGAATAAAATAATCAGGATTAAGATGCAAAAAAATTATTCCTGGCCACTGATACCTGTATATATGGTCAATATCTGTAATAGGCAGCAGCAGACAGTAACGGAATGGACCCTCTTGCTGTATTCAATAAAGTATGCCACATGCCTTCTCCCTAGCACTGATATACATATATATATATTTATAAATATATATAGCCACATAAACTGCCTGCCTACCTATCACTAATATCTATATACCCCACCGTATTTAGTCCTTAGAAGGACTGTTGGCTTAGCTGGATTTGTGGATTCAACAATGGTATACCCACAGTAACTGATACCCCACCTATTCTGTCGATATCACCGCAGCAACTCTCCCTACACTGGTGATTCCGGAGCTTACTGGGATGATCAGGATGGCGCCGGGTCTGATATAGACTTGATGACGCTGTGCGGCCAGCCAATCACTGTAATACCACAACCAAGATGGCAGTGCGTGGCAGACAATCCCTGCATGTTGATTGGCATTCTAAAGAGTGCCGAACATGCAGGGTGGGTACCCGAGCTCCCGCCAAATAATCCTGGAAATGCTCTGTGCTCGCACAGTAGCGGTGAGTACAGCTATGCTCGAGCGAGTTCCAAACATTACCGACTATACTTGCTCATCACTACTCATTACCTGTAGTAATGGCACCTGCTTGAACTTGTTATCAGTATAAATGACACCTGTCCACAACCTCAAACAGTCACACTCTAAACTACACTATGGTGAAGAAGACCAAAGAGCTGTCGAAGGACAGCACAAACAAAATTGTAGCCCTGCACCAGGCTGGGAAGACTGAATCTGCAACAGGCAAGCAGCTTGATGTGATGAAATCAACTGTGGGAGCAATAATAAGAAAATGGAAGACATACAAGACCACTGATAATCTCCCTCGATCTAGGGCTCCATGCAAGATCTCTCCCTGTGGGCTCAAATTGATCACAAGAATGGTGAGCAAATATCCCAGAACCGCACAAGGGGACCTAGTGAATAGCCTGTATAAAGCTGGGACTACCATGACAAAGGCTATCATCAGTAACACACTATGCCACCAGGAACTCAGATCCTGCAGTGCCAGACGTGTCCCCCTGCTTAAGCCAATACACGTATGTGCTCATCTGAAGTTTGCTACAGAGCATTTGCATTATCCAGAAGAGTATTGGGAGAATGTCATATGGTCTGATGAAACCAAAGTTGAACTGTTTGGTAGAAATAAAACTCGTCGTGTATGGAAGAGACCGAATGCTGAGCTGCATCCAAAGAACACCATACCTACTGTGACACATGGGGGTTGCAACATTATGCTTTGGGGCTGTTTCTCTGCATAGGGACCAGGACGACTGATCCGTGTACATGAAAGAATGAATAGGGCCATTTATCGTGAGATTTTGAGTGCAAACCTCCTTCCATCATCAAGGGCATTGAAGATGAAATGTGGATGGGTCTTTCAGCATGATAGTGATCGAAAGCACACAGCCAGGGAAACAAGCAAGTGGCTTCGTAAGAAGCATATGATGGTCCTGGAGTGGCCTAGCCAGTTTCCAGATCTCAACCCTATAGAAAACCTTTGGAGGGATTTGAAAGTCCGTGTTGCCCAGCAACAGGCCCAAAACATCACTGCTCTAGAGGAGATCTGCATGGAGGAATGGGCCAACATATCACCAACAGTGTGTGCCAACCTTGTGAAGACTTACAGAAAACATTTGACCTCTGTCATTGCCAACAAAGGATATATAACAAAATATTGAGATGAACTTTTGTTAATGATCAAATATTTCTTTTCCGTCGTAATTTTCAAAATAAATCTTGCCAAATCAGGCAAGGTGATTTTCTGGATTTGTTTTTTCATTTTGACTCTCATAGTTGTGCTCTACCTATGATGTCAATTTCAGGCCTCTCTCGTCTTTTTAAGTGGGAGAATGTGCACAATTGGTGGCTGACTAAATACTTTTTTCCACACTGTATGTAAAGCTTCAGTTCCTAGTACAATGAAGAAAATATTGAGAGAAACGTAAAGTGCAAAAACAATCAGAAAATAAACCAGCAAATTTTTATTTTTGGTGTCATCATACCCTGTAAATAAATTATTTTAATACTAGAAATGTTGTGATATGTAAAAATATATTAACTATCCCTAATGTGAAGTAGTTAGCGATCTGTGAAAAATATGCTTAATATTCATCAGCTTTAAACATATAATTTATAAGGAGCCAGGCTTAGCTTTCTGAAGACAAAACTGCACTGCCAAAGGGCACATCCAACAATGGCAGAGCAGCTGCCTGGATACTTGCCAAGATAATGTGAAAGCTAGAAGGACAGCTCTCACATATTATATAGGGTATTTGATAGAATGGAGGGGCACCTGGGTTATCTTATGTGCTGACCCTTTCAAAACTGGAGGAAAAAGAAAAATGGAAAAGAAAGCAGTCAGTAACCTCATTATAGTTTAAGCTATAAAAGTAATGGAGATTTTTTTTTTGAGAAAAAGAAAATGATCTTTAAATTCACTAATTAATCATACATCTATTAGTGCCATCATAGTTATTGCACTAAATGTTTTTATAATGTTAAATACTGAAAATTATACTATTGAAATCAAAATTGCTCAACCTTCAATGCCAATTAGGTATATTAGAAGCAAATACTAACCTTCTGCTATATTTAATAAACCAATCAAACAAGAAGGTCTCGCAAGGCATTACTGGGAACGGGAGCATCACTGAGGCCCGGGAAGGCTGCGCGGGACGCCGGAAGGTGAATATAACCTGATTTTTTATTTTTTTTATTATTTTTAACATTAGATCTTTTTACTACTGATGCTGCATAGGCAGACTCATTAGTAAAAAGATGGTCACACTCGTCAAACACTATCAACCTGTCAATCAGTTCTCCAAGCGATGCTACAGATCGCTTGGAAAACGCTAGCATTCTGCAAGCTAATTATGCTTGCAAATCACTAGTTTTTCCGCGGGAAAATTGCAGGAATTTAAAAATGCGATTTTCCCCCGGAATGGAATTCCGGAATTCCCGCATAAGTTACTGCGGGAATTCCGCAACATGTGCACATAGCCTTAAAATAGTTCATAACAACTAATAAAACAATTTGTTTCTACTTTTAATGACTACTGTTGCCTCAAAATTACTCAACCCCCCCAATAGGATCCCTCAAATAAGCATATATTTTCAAGTCAGGTGTTGTCTCATGCACATCAAGGTCTTCGATTAGTTAAATCAGATCTGCTCCAGAGAAAACACATCAATTATATGAACTGGATAGGAGTCTGTTAACTGTGACATTGGATTGTATGTTAGAAATATGGTTAAATTAAGAAAGTGGTCCAAAAAGATAAGAGAATACATCACTGCATTGCACGAGCAAGGAAAGGGACACAAACAGATAAAATAAAGGCATTGAATGTTCTTAGAGATACAGGTGGAAGCACAGAAACTTCTTGGTATCTATAACATAACCGGGGGAGCGTCACTCTGTCTGAAGTCGTTATAGACTGCGCTAGCGTGATGCGCCGTCTGGACCCAGAGTGACGCATCCCCCACAGAGTGATGCATCTCCCCAGGAGATCGCGATATGCGTAAGCACTGAACGCATATCGCGATCTCCGCAACACCGTACCAAACCTGGTGTTGCTGTTGCCGGCAGGGTCTTGCATCTTCAGGTGATGTCTGGAGTGGGCATGTTGTAGCACCAGCCTGCGCAGTCCGTGCTTACCACCGCCATTTTCTTGAAGACACACTGCAGTGTGTCTTCAAGAACATGGCAGCGGAAAGTGAGGACTGCGCAGGCGCCGAGTCCAGCACCACAACACGCCCACTCCAGACATGAATCGGCGCCTGCGTGGTCCGTGCTTACTGCTGCCATTTTCTTAAAGACACAATGCAGTGTATCTTCAAGAACAAGGTGGCGGAAAGTGAGGTCTGCGCAGGCGCCGAGTCCGACACCACAACACACCCAGAACAGGACAGCGCTGGACACAGGGAAGAAAAATGAGTATAAATGTTTTTTTTAATGTGTGCAGTTTAATAGGGGTGAGGGGGACCATTCATATTAGGATTGGGAGTGAGGGGACCATGCATACCAGGAAAGGGGGGTGAGGGGACCATGCATATTAGGATAGGGGAGTGAGAGGACCATGCATACCAGGATGGGGGGGTGAGGGGACCATGCATATCAGGATTGGGGGGGTGAGGGGACCATACATACCACAAAAGGGGTGATGGGACCATGCATGCCAGGAAAGGGGGGTGAGGGGACCATGCATATTAGTATAGGGACGTGAGAGGACCATGCATGCCAGGATTGGGGAGTGAGGGGACCATGCATACCTGGATTGGAGGGTGAGGGGACCATGCATTCCAGGATTGGGGGGTGAGGGGACCACGCATTCCAGGATTGGGGGGTGAGGGGACCATGCATACCAGGATTGGGGGGGTGAGGGACCATGCATACCAGGATTGGGGGGTGAGAGAACCATGCATACCAGGATAGGGGGGTGAGAGGACCATGCATACCAGGATTGGGGGGTGAGAGGACCATGCATACCAGGATTGGGGGGTGAGAGGACCATGCATACCAGGATAGGGGGTGAGAGGACCATGCATACCAGGATTGGGGGGTGAGTGCACCATGCATACCAGGACTAAGGGGTGAGGGCACCATGCATACCAGGATTGGGGGGTGAGGGCACCATGCATACCACGATAGGAAGGAGGGGGTGCCATGCATACCAGGATTGGGGGTGAGGGAACCATGAATATCAGTATATGGATAAGGGGGTACCATGCATACCAGGTTTGGGGGGTGAGGGTACCATACATACCAGGATAGGGATGAGGGGTGCAGCACGTACCAGGATGGGAGACCATATACCAATAAAGATGCCTGCTACCCAGGTGTAGAACGGGTTCATAGCTAGTTAATAATAACCATTTTGAAATCCCAAGGCTCTTCATTATCACAGCATAGCCCGTTTAAACATGCCAGCTTCCATTTTTGCCGCTATACCTCAGGAAGAACCTTTTCCTCCAGCCATGGCAGCAGCATCGGCTTTCCATGCCTTTATAGCTGCTATGCCTGCACACAACACCTTTAGGTGAGAGCTACCATTGATTATAATTATACATACCCTCTGTTGAGTGTGCTTCTGTCCCTCTCTAGAGCTTTTAAGTGACCAGTTTAGGCAAAGCTTTAGATGAACAACACATCCCAAAAATTAACATTTATCAGATCATACAACTGCACATATAAGCTTAAGCTGTTATCTTTGTATAGACTAAGCATTAATGTCATCTTTCCTTAAAGATTCACTGGTATCTGCTTTCTAATGGTCCCATTTTGATACGCTTGAAAAAGGTCCATCCTGGAATTAAAAAGAAGGGGTATCATAACTATTAGTTCAAGCACTATGTGGAATCTGTGCTCCATTAACCTCTTTGCCCCAAAGTCTGTTTTCATCTTTCCGACTAGGCCAAATTTTACAATCTGACCAGTGTCGCTATATGTGGCAATAACTCTGGAATGCTTCAGTGATTCCGAGAATATTTCTTCATTGTACTTAATATTAATGTAAAAGTTAGGTAAAAATTGTTTGCATTTATATGTGAAAATTTTAGAATTTTGGGGAAATTTTCACAATTTTAAAATTTTCAATGTTTATGTGCTTAAACCAGTTAGTCATGCTGCATAAAATAATTTATAAAAAAATTCCCATATGTGTGCTTTATGTCAGCATCATTTTTTATCAGCATCATTTTTTAATCATTTTTTTGTTAGGAAGTTAGAAGGGTTAATAGTTTATCAGCAGTTTCTAATTTTTCCAACAATATTTACAAAAATTTTTTTAGGGACCACATCAGGTTTGAAATGACTCTGAGGGGTCAATATGACAGAAAATACCAAAAAGTGACACCAATTTAAAAAACTGCACCCATCAAAGTGCTCAAAGCAACAATCAAGAAGTTTATTAACCCTTTGGATGCATCACACAAATTAGAGCAATGTGGAAGGAAAGAAAAAAATAATTTAATTTTTTCCCACAAAAATGTCAATATCGCACAAATTTTGCATGTTTACACGGGTAACAGGAGAAAATGAACCTTACAATTTGTTGTGTAATTTCTCTTGAGTATGCTAATCACCCATATATAGAGCAAAACTGCTGTTTGGGAGCACGGCAGGCTCAGAAGTGAAAAAGCACCTTTTGACTTTTGGGCAGTCCAGTTAAAAATTTCACCCACAGAGCAAGAGGCAGAGTACCCCACAGGAGCAGCTTACATATTTAACCAACAGAGCATGGGGCAGAGTACTCATAGAGCATGTTAACGTATGTCTCCCACAGCTCCAAAATTTCTGCTACAGTAGCGTACATTACATCAGCCGCCGATCAAAAACTATATGATTTTGGATAGAGCTGGAA
The DNA here is from genome assembly GCF_039654945.1 of Dendrobates tinctorius. Lineage (NCBI taxonomy): Eukaryota > Metazoa > Chordata > Amphibia > Anura > Dendrobatidae > Dendrobates > Dendrobates tinctorius. The sequence goes on along the minus strand of NW_027361703.1, from coordinate 37,885,025 downwards.
TTCCACCAAGAGGCTTGCTACCAGCAGTCTAGTGAAAGATTTCACCCACAGAATATGGTGCATAGTAGCCCTATGGAAGCTGAGCCTGCACCTTTCTGAGCACATGTCGGCTGATATATACAGCTGACATGTGCTCACAACAGCCGTGGGTGGAACTGCGATCCACCAGCAGCTGTTAACTAGTTAAATGCCTCTATCAATCTGACAGCGGCATTTACAGTGGGTACGGAAAGTATTCAGACCCCTTTAAATTTTTCATTTTCGGTTTCATTGCAGCAATTTGGCAAATTCAAAAAAGTTCATTTTTTTCTCATTAATGTACACTCTGCACCCCATCTTGACTGAAAAACCCCCAGAAAGATAGAACTTTTTAGACATTTATTAAAAAAGAAAAACTGAAATATCACATGGTCATAAGTATTCAGACCCTTTGCTCAGTATTGAGTAGAAGCACCCTTAAGATGCAAGAAGTTTTTTACAGCTGGATCTGAGGATCCTCTGCCATTCTTCTTTGTAAATCCTCTCCAGTTCTGTCAGGTTGGATGGTGAACGTTGGTGGACAGCCATTTTGAGGTCTTTCCAGAGATGCTCAATTGGGTTTAGGTCAGGGCTCTGGCTGGGCCAGTCAAGAATTGTCACAGTGTTTTTCTGAATCCACTCCTTTGTTATTTTAGCTGTGTGATTAGTGTCATTGTCGTGTTGGAGGGTGAACCTTTAGCCAAGTCTGAAGTCCAGAGCTCTCTGGAAAAGGTTTTCATCCAGGATATCTTTGTACTTGGCTGCATTCATGCTTCCTTCAATTGCAACCAGTCATCCTGTCCCTGCAGCTGAAAACACCCCAATAGCATGATGCTGCCACCACCATGTTTCACTCTTGGGATTGTATTGGGCAGGTGATGAGCAGTGCCTGGTTTTCTCCACACATACAGCTTAGAATTATCACTAAAAAGTTATATATGATGTCTCATCATATCTAGTCTATCTTATGTCTAGTCTGAGAGGCCTTCATGTGAAGAGTTTTTAGCAAACTCTTCTTGGGCTTTCATACAGCTCTGGCAAAAATTAAGAGACCACCACATTAAAACCCTGTCATGGGCAACCCATTCTCCAGAACTGAACCCCATTGAAAACCTCTGGAATGTAATCAAGAGGATGATAGATAGTCACAAGCCATCAAAAAAAGAATAACAGCTTAAATTTTTGCACCAGGAGCAGTGTGAAAGACTGGTGGCAAGCATGCCAAGACGTATGAAAGCTGTTTTTAAAAATCATGGTTATTCCACAAAATATTGATTTCTGAACTCTTTCCGAGTAACAACATTAGTTTTGTTGTTTCTAAATGATCATGAACTTGTTTTCTTTGCATTATTTGAGGTCTGAAAGCACTGTTTTTTTAAATTTTGACCATTTCTCCTTTCCATAAAAAAAAACTAAATTTATTGCTTGGAAATTTGGAGACATGTTGTCAGAAGTTTGTAGACTAAAAGAACAACTTTCAGTGCATTTTAATAAAAAATATACCTATAAAGAGTAAAAACAGAAAAACTCAACATTTGGAAGTGGTCTCTTAATATTTGCCAGAGTTGTATGTTTGGCACAGAGGAGAGGTTTCCGTTGGGCCACTCTGCCATGAAGGCCCGACTGGTGGAAGGCTGCAGTGATAGTTGATTTTGTGGAACTTTCTGCCATCTCCCTACTGCATCTGTGGAGCTCAGCCACAGTGATCTTGGGGTTCTTCTTTACCTCTCTCACCAAGGCTCTTCTCCCACGATTACTCAGTTTGGCTGGACGGCCAGGTCTAGGAAGACTTCTGGTGGTCCCAAACTTCTTCCATTTAAGGATTATGGAGGCCACTGTGCTCTTAGGAACCTTGAGTACTTTAGAAATTATTTTGGTCTGGCATGCACTGTAAGCGGTGAGGTCTTATATAAACAGGTGTGTACCTATACAAATCAAGTTCTGTCAGTTTAACTAAACACAGCTGGACTCAAATGAAGGAGTAGAACTATCTCAAAGAGGATGACAAGGAAATGGACAGCATATGACTTAAATATGAGTGTCTGAGCAAAGGGTCTGAATGCTTATGACCATTTCAGTTTTTCTTTTTAAATAAATTTGCAAAAATTTCTATATTTGTTTTCTTCAGTCAAGGGTGTGCATTAATGAAAAAAAAAATAACTTTTTTGAATTTACCAAATGGCTGCAATGAAACAAAGAGTGAAAAATCTAAGGGGGTCTGAATACTTTCCATACCCACTGTAACTCGAAACCCGAAATCCTGCCCATCGGTGATCCTGTCACATGATCACAGGTCACCAATGGTTCGGCATGACAACCAGAGGTCTCCAGCAAACCTCTATGGTTGTCATTGTCAGATTGCAATGAGCACCCCCAAGTGATCGGCGCTCATAGCAAGTGAGTATTTCTGCTACACACAGGTGATCTGATTGAAAATTTGAAAAAGGAGGGGTCCATAGTCTCGACGAGAGACAGTGAACAGACCAGGCAGCCTCCAGATCTGGTACCCATTCTGTGAAGCGTCTGAGTGGTAAGTGAGCTTCGAGAAAGTCCAGCACGATAATGTCTGTTCTCTTTCTCTCTTGTCTCCTCTCTTCCCTCTTTTTACACACATTGGTGGGGTAGAGCAGTTGAGGTTCCTAAAGAAGGGGTAAATCAAAAGCTAAGAATAAGGAATATTCCTTATGCAAAAGAAAAAAAAGTCCCTTAGGAATAAGAGGCTGTATTAATAAAACCACCCTCTTTGCTGAGAGTCTAAGATCCCTGATCCAGTCAGAAGTCTGTAAATCAGGAAGGGCCTTGCAGTCAACGGACACGGATGGCAAGGCAAGGGATAGGCCAGCCCCTCATTGATCCCTCAGGAGGACTCCATAGGGATTAGAGGAGGACTCAGTTAAATCTTGCTACTAAAAAAGTAGCTCAGATGAGAAAGATACATTGTTAGTAGAGGATACAGTACGGACAAGCTTATTAAAACAGTCTGACCTACCATGGGGATGGTAAATGCAAAAGCCATAGAACTCATGTTCGACAGCTTGCTATAAGGAAAACGTAGAGCCTTCCCTATTTAGTAACAGTGGAAGGACTCTTTAAAAGGGAATGGGAAAAACCAGAGAGGAAGTCCCAGATAATCAATTCTGTTGTGAACTCCCAGGCTCAGACTTCTGAGCCGATGCTCCCCCTGCTCCCTCCGGTGGTTACTTGAGGGAGTGGAGCACGCCAGATTGACAGAGGTCTGCCACCTGATGATGATGATGATGATGATGATGATGATGATTGGAGATCTGGGGTTACTGATTGGAGTATTTAAGTCTGCAGACTTCCTTCAATCCCTGCTGGTGATTGCTTTCCTGTGCATTCTGAGGTCTGATGTCTCCTGCCCTGTTCCTGCATTGTTCAGCTAAGTGGTTCATTTGCTAATCCTTTGCATCGGATCTGTTTTTGTCTCTCTCTGCTTGTTTTGCGGGTTCAGCTTGCTCCTCTGGGGGCTGTGCTGGACCGCTGCTCCATATGTTGTAGCCTGTGTCAGTTTGTTCAGTCCCCTGTTATATTGGTCTCCTTTGCTTTGCTTCTAGTTCATAACAGAGTGCTGATATAGTGGGGGTGAAGTCGTGTGACTTCAGTGTTTTTTTGTACATCAGATGTGTTGGATTTTTCAGGGTTTTTGTGCGATTGCAGACAGTGTCTTTCCTTTCCTATCCTATCTAGTCAGTTTGGGCCCCATCATTTGCTCAGTCTATTTTTCTGCCTGCGTTTGTGTTTCATCTTGTCTCACCGACAATATATGTTTAGGGGCTGTCTATTCCTTTTGGGGTCTGCTCCGGGGCAGTTTAGATTTCACCTTTCTTGCTTTAGGCTTAGTTAGCACTCCAGCTGTGCCGAGGCGTCTAGGGCTTCGTAGGTACGCTCCACGGCTACTGCTTGTTGTGTGGATAGGATCAGGGGTCTGCAATCTGCTTACTTTCCAACCTCTCTGGTTTTCTGGTGGCTTAGCCTGTTCCTGCCATCCTCCTCGGTGACCCATTCATAACACAATTCCCTGAAAAGGAGGTACCCTTTTGAGGAAGAGACATCCTCATCCTGGGATGAGGCTTCAAAAATTGACATAGCGATCTCAAAAGTCGCCAGAAAGTCCTCCCTGCCCCTTAAGAAATTATGGTTCCCTGAAAGAACCTCTGACAGAAAGACAGATAATTGTCTTAAAACAGCCTGAGAGGCCTCAGCTGGAACACTTAGACTGGCCATCACGGCCACTGGTGTGGTTAGATCACTTAAGATATGGATTAATAACCTGGAGGATCAGCTAGAGCAAAGAGTCCCCAGGGAGACTATCCTAGAGGCAATACCGGCCATAAGAGCAGTGGCATTATTCCTAGCTGAGACTTCATCAGGATTCAGCAAGGCTATACAGCAAAATTAGCAGCTTTGGCTAATATAGGACACCATGCAGGATGGCTTAAATGCTGGCCGAGGGACACACAGGCAAAGATGTAACTTTCCTATTTTGGTCAGACATTGGATGATGTATTAGGAAAAACCTACAACTAGAGTTGAGCGACTTTGGCTGGATCGGGTTTCATGAAACAAAATTTGTTTCAGATGAAACTGGTCCGACTAGGGAAAAAAAAAGTCGGAGTTTCGTCCGAAACCCGACCCCAATGCAAGTCAATGGGAAATAAAAGTCAGCATTGAGCGGATGACATTCATCCACTCAATGCCGACTTTTATTCCCCATTGACTGGCATTGGGGTCAGGTTTCGGACGAAGCTCTGACTTTTTTGCCCTAGTCGGACCAGTTTCATCTGAAACAAATTTTGTTTCATGAAACCCGATCCGACCAAAGTCGCTCAAATCTATCGACAACCAATAGAAAATTTTCCCAAAAAACAGCCATTTCAGGCCTTTTTCGGTGCTCCTTTCGGAAAGGCCAGAAATCCAGGAGACGTCAATATAAGGATCAGGACAGAAACAACTCTGACAAGTGATCCAGAGGTGGGAGAGGCTTCTACTTCGACAAGCCCTCTAAAGACACCAAAAAAACCCTCCCAGTGACAGGCCTTCTCAGGTGCACTTCCTCCAAGTGGGGGACAGGATCTCGTCCAGCATCCAAATCCAGCAAATTGTGGGATCAGGTCTGGAGTTAAGGTTCCACCACTGGCCTCCACGAGGATATATGCAGTCCTCTCAAGAAGACAGTCTGGAAGAGGAAGTAGTCTCACTCCTAGACAAACATGTCCTGGAAGAGATTCCGGTAGAGGGATAGAATTTTTACTCCTCCCTAAAAAATTATATATATATATATATATATATAACACCCCAGACAATTCCTGGAGGACAATTATAAATCTGAAAGACCTCAATAGGTATCTGATAATCCCATCTTCCAAGATGGAGACCATAAGGGCAGCAGTAGAACTCCTCCTTCCTCAAATGTTATATAGCAATTCCGAGACCTCAGGAACACTTATCACCAGATCCGGCAATAAGGCCATATATGTTTCAGAGTGACAGTCCAGATGGGTCTCAGTGTCACTTCCAATACAGGGCCCTGCCCTGTGGAGTAGTGATAGCCTCAAGTCTTCACAAGACTAATCGCTCAGAGGGAAAGATACTCTGGTGATACCCTATCTGGACAACTTCTTGATAATGGGGAGAAATCCCCCTTACTGTCAAGCTCAAGTCAGAATAGTGATGGAAACGCTAAAAACGCTAGGATGGCAGCTGAACCTCAAAAAAAAAAAATCCAAACTGGAACCAGCAATGATCTAGAAATTCTTGAGGTTAACAGCGGACCCGGTGGAGCAAGAGCATCACCTCCCGGAGGAAGACAAGGGAGATTAAAAAGCTAGAAATAGCTCTGTGAAGGACGATGCTGATGTTGGGGTCCCTCACCTCTGACATACCAGTGGTGAAATAAGCCCAGTTCCACACAAGGGAACTGTAAGGGTGTGTGATACAGAACAACCGGGAACTTCAGGGACGGTTAGAGCAAAAGCTCACCCTCCCGGACTCTGTACTCCAGTCACTCAGGTGATGGTTACAGATAGTCCTCTCCGAGAGGAGTACCCTACACACACACACACTGCCTCCAAGGTGTTCATAACGGACGCTAGTCCTTGAGGGTGGGGAGCCCACTTAGACACATTTTGGCACCTGGATCCCTGGGCCCAGGAGGAAAGAAATCTATCCTCAAACAATTGAGAACTTCTAACAATCGAAAAAGCGCTATAAGGAATGGTTACCACACTTAAAGAGGACACCATGTGAGAGTCCTATCAGACAACCAAGCAGTGGTTGCATATGCAAACCACCAGGGAGGCACCCATTCTCAGTCCTTGATGCAGATAGTCACCGGCCGTTTTAGGCTGAAGGTGACTACTCTTGTCAAAGGGCCTCCGCTAAGCAGCTTGAGGCCAGATCATGGCTGGCAGAACACCAGTTCCTCTCATTATTGGCCCTGCATATCCGAGGTATAGGCAACCTGAAGGCAGACTATCTGAGCAGGAACCTCTTGAGGCAAGGAGAATGGTACCTAAAAGAATCCATTTTTCAATGGATAGTGCACATAGGGGGGAAACCCAGTATAGATCTCCTCACATCAAAAGCCAAGGTTCAGAAATTCTGCTCCCTAAAGCCAGCAGACAGGCCGTTGGCAGTATACGCCTTCAGGATAAAGTGGACATCAGGTCTCCTGTACGCCTTCCCTACAATAAGCCGCATACCAGTGGTTTTGAGGAAGATCAGGGAGGTCAGAGCCAGAGTGTTTATAATAGCTCCCATTGGGCCAAAGAGACCATGGTCCTACTGGCTGAGAGTGATGTCAGTGACAGAGGTCTAGGACCTTCTAAACACAGCGTCCCTTCAATCACCCTCAGAGATTCAGGCTGCATTTAGCAGCCTGGAATTTGAAAGGTCACTACTAGATTAAAAGGGATTCTCAGCAAGGTTAATATCCACCTTACCCAGTAGCAGAAAACCAGTGACTACAAAAAATTTATGGGAGGATATAGAAGAAATTCTTATCTGCCTCGGACCCAATACGGGAAAGGGAAAGTCCCGATAATGGCAATACTGGAATTTCTGCAGAAAGGTTTTGAATTGGGGTTAGCTGTCAGTACCCTCAAGGTACACATTTCAACCCTGGCAGCTTTATTCAACTGCAACCTGACAAACAATAGGTGAGTGGTCAGGTTTATCCGGGCCTGTACTAGAGCTGACTCTGTCCCATCCCCTACTCCTCCTCCTTGGGATCTAAATTTAGTTCTATCATCTCTGACAGAGAGTCGTTTGAACCACTAAACACAACATTAAGTAAAGATTCTAACTTTAAACAGCCTTATTAATGATGCTCACATCGGCCATAGGTGGGGGATTTACTCGCATTATCAACAGACCCTCCCTACACTCAGGCCATGGGCGGTAGAGTTGGGAAAAAAAAAACTTAGATCCAGCACACCTTCCCAAGGTGATATCAAAAGTCCATAGAGCTCAGGAGATAATCCTGTCATCCTTTTATTCTAACCCAAACTACCAGAAGGAGGAAAGGCTTCATTGCCTAGATGTGAGGAGATGTCTCCTGCAGTATTTAGAGGTAACGAGACCTTGGAGAAAACAGAGGGTCTTATTTGTCTCATTCCAAGGGGCAACGAAGGTCCTTAAAAGCCTCTAGACAGACTATAGCTAGATGGGTGAGAAAGGACATTATGCCAGCATATAGCAGTGCAAGCAGGGCTATTCCAAAAGGTATAAAAGCCCACTCCACGAGGGCCATGGCGACAGCCTGGGCGGAGAGAGCACACGCTCCCATTTACCAAATCTGTAAGGCGGCCACTTGGTCCGCTCCGTCTACCTTTGTCAGACATTATAGGTTAGACCTATTTGCTACCTCTGATCTCACATTCGGGAGAGGAGTCTTACAAGCAGTGATCCCTCCCTAAGAGAATACAAATCTCTGTAACTCTCTCATTGTGCCGTCATGCAGAATGGAAAAACACGGGTATTAAATACCTGGTAATGTGTTTTTTCATGACACATGACGGCACCCTTATATTCCCTCCCTATTGATCACATCATTAGTGGGATGCATTATTAGCATTATACACTCCCTTGGGTGTTGGAAATTTAGTAGTGTAAAGGATGTATTATGTATATATGTACACTAACCTGCGGAGTTCCTCTCGTGCTCTGTAAAACAACTGATGCGGATCCCCTCTCTCGTGGTGCCATCATGTCTCATGAAAAAACACATTACCAGGTATGTAATACCCGTGTTTTTTGGTCGTCACAACATTGCATTTCTGTATAATCGGGCGTAGATGTACAGTTCTGCCTCATGCGTCGGGTTTTTTTGTCCTTGTGTATTTTTGGTAAATGGTAGAAAAACGCTTGGTTGGGACTTAAGTTCATAAGGAAGCGCCTTTTTTATTTATTGTTTCTAACACATATGCTTCAATTATCATACGGTTGTAGTCTTTTAAGATGTTTCTGCAGGGTCAGCTTTGATCTTCTTATAGTATTTTTTAGCTGAAATAATTTCATTTGCCTCTAGAAGGTAGTCCTCCCTATTTTGAATTACTATCCCCCCCCTTTGTTTGCCTGTCGCATAATGATTTGATCATTCTTTTGGAGATGCTTGAGTGCTAATAACTTGATTTGAGATTATTTTTGCCCTTCCGTATACGGTTAATGTACTCAAATTCTTCTATTACTACAGAATAAAAGGTTCTTACGTGATGACCTTTATGATGTAACGGGTAAAATTGTGAATGTGGTGTTATGTCTTGATGCATATACGGCTCCGTAGGAATCAATGGGATTTCTGTTTTGTTTGTTTTTTATCTAGAAATGTCTATTAACCCCCTATTATGCCCTATGTCAAACTCCCTCCCTTTGATATGGGCTCCGGCGGTGAACCCGCATCTTTCCCGGGACATGTCAGCTATTTTGAACAGCTGACATTTGCCCACAATAGCAGCGGATGGAATTGAGATCCACCTGTGGCTATTAACCCATTAAATGCCACTGTCAAACACTGACAGTGGCATATAACATGCGCTTCTGCAATCATGCTGGAAATCCGCCTATCGGTGACCCATGTCACATGATCCAGGGTCACCGATGAGTTGGCATGACAACTGGAAGTCTCCTGGAGACCTCTATGGTTGTCTATGATGGCTTGCTGTGAGCACCACTGTTAGGCATCGGGTTCCTGCAACTGCACAGCAGGAATCCAGAGCCTTGCATTCAGCAGTCTCTCATTCCCCATTGACCGCAGAGGAGCCTGCTCAGCAGTCCCGTCGTTTCTGACGCTCTGCTCAGACCAGCTCTGTGGGTCTGGCTGTTGCTGCCACCTCTGTGCCAGCAATAGCAATGCAGGCTGCTCAGCAGCAAACCACTCAAGAGGCTAAGTCCTTCCGTTGCTCCACTGAGCATGCTGACGAGACAATCTCAAATTGGAGATCGGGAGTCACATGCACAGGTCCTTCTGCAGATCTGATTGGTCCATCTCAGGGATCTGGAAGCTTCCGGAAGGTCCAGGCTATAATAGGCTCGCGTGGCCGCTCGGCCATGTGCTAGTATAGACTCTAGTTGCTACCTATGTGAATGATGACGGATGCATGGACTTGCAAATGACTCATTAAGATTCCCCTCCCTCTGATATTACGTGTGTGGATAGGGAACTAGTGATAGAGTCAGCACCAGTCAGTGGCAAGCTACAGGCCACAGTGCATATCATCCACGGTACTAGCGTCCGACAATATGCCTGCTACTGGGCATTGTCGTACAGCGGCAGTGTCTGTCACTGCGCTGCAGTCAGCAGTACTTATTGGCGTCCGCGGTTGTGACGCCGCCCGCACGGTAGGTCTAGAAGGGCGCTGCTCCTGTGTCTTGGGCCCGAGTCCTGTGACCATATATTGTACGTGCATTCCTCTGAGACCTGTGAGTTAAACAGGCTCGGCCTTTGTGTTTAACGCTTCGGCGCCTCTGTGAAGTAACAGAGTCCGCCCAGTGCACACCGGGTGATGTTCAACCCGCGTGCGTTATACCGCCATATTGAGAGTCTGCCATTACGTAGCAGCATAACACCTCTGCACGGTGGACCCTGGGCGGCGAATGCACATACTATTATTTATTATTTAGTGCGTTCCGCCATCCCTAACAGCCACCTAGTGGTCGGCGCTCATAGCAAGTGAGCAATTCTACTACAGAGGTTAACTGATCATCGCCTCTATGTTGGAAAGACAATCGGGTTATGTCGGCTTCTAGTCTCCCTTAGAGACTATTGAAGCATGCCAAAAGTAAAAAAAAATTAAATAATAAAAAATATATAAAAGTTCAAATCACCTTTCGCCCCATTCAAAATAAACCAATAAAAAAAAATACACATATTTGGTATCGCCGCATTCAGAATCACCTGATCTATCAATAAAAAAAGGATTAACCTGATCGCTAAACGGCGTAGAGAAAAAAAGTCAAAATGCCAGAGTTACGTTTTTTGATGGCTGCGACATTGCATTAAAATGCAATAATGGGTAAACAAAAGATCGCATCTGCATCAAAATACTATCATTAAAAATGTCTGCTCAGCACGCAAAAATAAGCCCTCACCCAACCTAAGATCACGAAAAATGGAGACGCTACGGTTATCGGAAAATGGCACTTTTTTTAACAAAGTTTGGAATTTTTTTTCACCACTTAGATAAAAATAACCAAGACATGTCTAGTGTCTATAAACTCATAATGACGTGGAGAATCATAATGGCAGGTCAGTTTTTTTGCATTTAGTGAACCTGGAGGAAGCATTGACAGCAAAACGCGCATCAGGGATTTAGGAGTTTTAGCAGGCCACTTGGCATCTACACGTAGCAAGCGCTGGGAACAGGTAATATGTATTTATGAGATATTAATAGTGTTATCTATACAGTATGTCTGTTGGTGAGCCATGACAGGGTTCAGCTTTATGTGTATCACAATGGCAGTATCTGCAGCCGTCCTTATGTGCTGCTTTTTCATGTCCATGATAGGGTTTAAAATTGTGTGAAGCACACAGAAGTATTTGTAGCCGTCTCTGTGTGCTTTCTTTCATGTGCAAAGCATGCAACTCATTGAGTGATGCGATTTTACCGCTATATCATGTGTCTATATTGGAGCGTTAATTTAAAAGCATGTCATGCGAATTATAATTAATTAGGCCATGTGGCATGTTGCAATATATAATGTAAAAAAGGAGCACTTTATAAGGAACCTTTTCTAATGAGCATATATATAAAATAAGAGGAGGATAATTCTTTCTAGTAATTTTTTTGTGTTGCAATTAAATAGTGCGCCTTCATTTATGTGCAAAATTATGCAAATGTAGTATATGGGACTCTGCGGCTATTTTTGCAATATTATACTTCATATTAATTTAGCTATTCAGTTTCATATGAGGTTATAGTGATATATATATTCTTTTCACTACATAATTTTTTTGAGCGCTATAGGGATATATTCCTATTATTTTGATGTATGCAAAATTCTGACAGATATATATATTTAATGAAATATGTTATTTATTGTATCCATGTTTCCTAAACTTGTGTATACGGTAAATTCTGATTTTTCTATGGTATGAGGCACCTTGTTTTCTATTTATATGTTGTTGAAATAAAAATTGGAATTTTATTAAATTAGTGTTTCTGTCACACTTTTTTGATCTGGATGTAGTTTAATTTCTACAAGGATCAGTATGTTCTATTTAGTGAACCTAGTAAAAAAGCCAAACAAAAAACAAGTGGGGGATTGCACTTTTTTTGCAATATTACTGCAATTTTTTTTCCTGTTTTCTAGTACATGACATCGTAAATCCAGTGGTGCCGTTCAAAAGCACAACTCATCCCACAAAAAACAAGCCCTCATGTGGCCATATTGGTTAAAAAGTTATGGCTCTGGGAAGAGGGGGAGCGAAACACAAAAATGCAAAAACTAAAATACCCCTGGGGTTAAGGAGTTAAGAGTTAATTTCCATATGAATTTATTCAGATCAAGGAAGAGTTGGAATCCTTCCATACTCTGTGTTGGACAATAGTTGAACCCCTTTCTCAGAAGGTTCATATCCTCTCTATCCAGAGAATAGCGAGAGATTGAATATCTTTATTGTCTCAGGAATTAGGATCTTTTTCTGAGGGTTTCCCCTTTTTGTTTCACTTGTTATTTCTTTTTCCTTCTTGTTTCCCTCTGGTGACCATTTTCTTTTTTTTATAGGTTTTTTCAAGGTTGGAAAATAACTCTTGATGGAGTTCTGAGGTACTGTCATAGAGGGTGGTGGGTTGAGATGTTGAGATAGGTTATTGGGGTAATTGTGGATAAGGGAGGGGCAGGAGGATGTGTGGGTCCTATCTCTAAAAAAGGAATGTGAGATGAAGTACTAGTGGATGAGGAAAGGAATGAGGCAAAATCGTTTCTAATGGTAATTATAGGTGACAGTTGTTGTAGGACCATGGATTGGGATAAGGATAGGTCGGAGCGATCATAAACGGAGAGATTGCTTAGGTCCAAGGATCCATCCGATGGTGGAATGGTGAACAGGAGGGCAATGTAGGGAGTATGTGGCTACAAATTTGATAGAAAAAAACCTCTCATGTAAATGGGTAACAATCACTTCATGAAAGACCATAAACTAATAGAGACAATGAAGGAGCAAAATGATCCAAAAACAGTGCAATTTTATTAATAAATATAAAACTAGTACATATGTAATGACCAGGCCGAACGTTCCCTGCTATCCATCCCCACACGGTGTCCACAGCCGAAGGAATTATGACACAGATCGGTCTCAGGGATAACAGTTGCTTTTACTTCAGCAGGAACAGGAATTGTTGTGAATTCACTTTCTGGCCTGCCTCTGGTTGCTAGTGAAAGTAGTGTAGCTGGTTGTATTGACAGAGGAGTCGCGAGTTCTCTTTCCGGGATCCCTCTGATGGTTACAGGAGGTAATGGAGCTGATCTAATTGACAGAGACCTGCCACCTGATAATGAGGACGACGATTGGATCTCTGGTGTCTCTGACTGGATTTAAGACAGCCGACTCCCTCTATCCCTGCTGGTGATTTTTCCTGCCTCCTGAGGTCTTAGTTTCCAGTTCAGTCCCCGCATGCTCAAGCTAAGTGTTCTTTGCTATTGTTCACATTTGATTTGGCTTTGTCTATTCAGTTTTGTGTGGTCAGCCAGCCCCGGCTGTGGCTGTGCTGAATTTCTATCCTTATGTTACTGTTTGTGTCAGTTTGTTTTTTGTCCCTTATTAGATTGGCTTCTTTTTGCTCTGCTTTCAGAATATGCCAGAGTGCTGATATAGTGGGAGAAGTCTAGTGACTTCAGAGTTTTTAGCTATCAGAAGTGTTGAACGTTTTTGCAGGGTTTTTTTGCGTGATTGCAGAGTGTCTTTCCTTTCCTGTCCTTTCTAGTTAGTGTGGGCCCCATCATTTGCTCAGCCTATTTTCCTACCTGTGTCTGTGTTTTCATCTTGTCTCACCGACAATATATGTTTGGGGGCTGTCTATTCCTTTGGGGTCTGCTCTGGGGCAGCTTAGATTTCCCCTTTTCTTGCTTTAGGCTTATTTAGTTCTCTGGCTGTGTCGAGGTGTCTAGAATCATCGTAGGCACGCTCCACGGCTACTGCTAGTTGTGTGGATAGGATCAGGGGTCTGCAATCCACTTAGTTACCAACCTCTCTGGTTTTCTGTGTCAGAGACACCGCACTACACTTGCTCATAGAGCCAGTGCGCGTGTCCTGAGTACAGAAGCAGTGCTAAACGAGGTACAGGAGGAATAAACAGACAGGAGGTCAGACAAAGCCAAAGGTCATACACAGGATCACAGTACAGTACCAGGGATGAGACAGAGCGGATAATCAGGGCCAAGCAGAGATCAAAACCGAACAGACATAGGAGGTACCAGGCAGAATCCAAAGCGATATCCAGAGAACAGACCGAGTCATACACAGAGAATCAAGTAACCAGAACACAGCACAAACACACTCAGGGGTCACCACACAAATGCCAAGGGCAAGAGTATAACTGACAGGGATGGGAGTGTCCTGAGGCTATAAGAAGCCTCCCCCAGAACCAGGGAGAGGCCACAATCATAGCCCCAGGTGTGCAGGTAAGCCTGCATCAGGATCACAACCTTTAACCCCAGAAATGCCAGTCATCAGCACTGGTTCCAAACATTAACCCCACGTGTGCGAGTCAAACCCGCACTAAGATCATGACATTCTGTAGCTTAGCTTGGTCTTGTTTTCCTCCTCGGAGATCCAATCATAACAGGGAATTATAACTTGAAACAAGTAAGGAACAGTCTCTCATGGGAAGTCCACGGCAATTACAGTTCACACTTAGAAGCTGAGATGTGATTGGGGTCTGGAGCTTTAAGAGCACTGGACAGTGTATTTGGGTATTTTACAGAGGGAGGTAGATGCAGCAATTAGAGGTTACAGACCTGTACTTGGGGTTATCTCCACAGTGTGTCGCGGCACATGCTCAAGTATTTATAGGTGAATGTGTAGAAACTGTGGTGAATCCTGTCATAAAGACTTTAGATATGGTGAATCCTGTCAGCAATTCTTTAGATGTGGTGAATCCTGTCAGCAATACTTTAAATGTGGTGAATTCTGTCAGCAATACTTTACATGTTGTGAATCCTGTCAGAAATAGAATGATGTCTGTACAGGTTAAAGGGAACTTAGGCTTTTACGCCTGCAGGAGATTTTGAGGTAAAAACCTCCTCTACGTGTGTTCTGCTCTTCCTGAAGGCATCCCTCAGACTAAAGAACATACTAGACTTGCCTGGAAAAACAGCTCCTCCTATTGACCATGTGACTAGGAGCTGGCCAATAGGAGACTGAATTCACATCTCAGATCCTTCCAAAACAATAATTCAGCCATTGTACTTTCACCATTAGATGGTGGCAGAACACAGCAAACGAGAAATGCATTGCATCTAAAATGAGGGTGGCTAGAAATGGAGAATTACAGCTCACAAATCATGTAGAGGGCCAGTTAGAGAGTAAGCAGTAGTGTACAGAAGCTACTCACAATTCAGTATTACTTAAAGGGACAGACACACTCTGGACTGGGTCACTACACATATATCAAATATTAATATTCTATATCCGACATGGATACAGAGAATACATACAGAATAATTCCTATTAGAAAGAGCTGGCTACAAATCATGGAAAACACTAGGGCCACACAATGGTATGTATAATATACTCCAAAGTCACATCATGTGTATAGAGGAAATAAAAAATGTATGTCATGAACAATTGTTCATATGACTGTTTCCTCCCTTCGCACAAGAATAATCAAATAGGTCACACAGCAATTGACAGTATAAAGGGTTACAATTACAGCACCAATATCTAATCAGCTGCCCTACAACTAAGACATCTCAATGATAATGAACAGATGCTACACTGAAAATTTGCTCCCATACACATCTATATATGTCAAGTAATAGTGTACCACATCTTTTAGACTACTTAATGAAAGCTACAAATTATCTGCAGTCATGTTGTGCCCAATGTGTGGTCTACAGCCTCACCTAGTATGTGGCTAGAGGCCGCTGGATGTGCAGTGGAGATCAAGGATGCTTGTACAACCAGAAATGGGGATGAAGATTTCTTATGTGCAGGTGTGGTGACCACTCTGGGTTTAAGAGGGTGCACCGGCCATTTTACCAAGGAATTGGCGATAAAGGTGGAAAATTTTGGCTGTCTGGTGAGTGTGGAATTCTCTTTGGCTCTATTTTTGTTGTTGAGAGAAAAGTCGTTAATGGGGTGGAGGAAATGGGTCAGTGTGTTCAATGGGTATTGATTTGAAAATTGGTAGGGGGAATTTTGGTCAAGCTGCTTTGTGATTTAGTATTCGATTTGTATTTGGACCTTTTGTGTTGTGTAGTTGGATAGTTCTTGTCTATCGGCCTTTGGTCCCTTATAAATGTGTGTGCTTTCTTCTCTATTAGATTTTCCTCATATTTTTAATCTGGATGTGACATCCAGATTGATTTCTTTGAAAACCAGTGAAGCTGAATGTCTGTCTAGCTCTGTTATATAATGGTTGCATAGTGCTGTTGCAGTGTGTGCTAGCTCCCTCCGCTTCTCTACAAGGATTTGCATTAAACCATTAGAGTAGGTATCATGATACTTCTATTTTTCAATTTTTCAGTAAAGAGTGTGTCATTCAAAAAGGTTGAGGATATGTTAATTCTCAAACCCTTTGGAATTTGTCTATTTGTTATACATAAGTCAAGAAAATCCGCATCCACCTGGTGTCTAAGTTCAGTTTTTAAAGAGTTTTTGAATTTCACAAAAGGTCTATAATAATAGACTGTTTATTTTCTTCTTGATTCAAACCTGTCTGTTTCCCTGGATTGATTGTCCCAGTTTCCATATGATTGGTCAAAGCTAAAATTAACTTCTTCCTAGTTTTAGGATGGGATGCAGTACACCCAAAGAAGCAGCTTACAAATTTCACCAACAGAGCATAGGCAGAATACCCTCACAGAAGCTGGCTAAAAATTTCACTCACAGAGCATGAGGCAGACTACCCCTAAAGAATCTTATTAAAAAATTTTCCCCACAGAGCATGTTTCACAGTTCACCTACAGAGCCAAACTTTTACCTTCAGTTGCAAAAAGTAAAGCATCCACAGATAAAATGCTTGTAGTTTGTTTTTAGATCAAGTTGGCGGTCAGTCGCGAGGCTTGCTACATGCAGTCGCAGCCACTTTGCCTTTGGATGCCTCACAAATGCTGTTGCCTAAAGGTCCTGGGGACCAAAAGTGTTTAGCTTGTTTATTCCTGAATGTCCCAGCTAGGAATAATTGAATAGTACTCCATTTCTATTTTCATGTTTGTTGGAACTGGGGCAATGATTAAGAGGGGACTTGGTGGAACACCAAACATTGTCTACAAGGGTAATCCAAGATAGCCAAGTAGTGGGAACAGTAAGCTTGAGCAGGAGCTCCCATAAGTTGAGGTTCCATGGAATCAGTTATTTTAGGGGTCAAACACTCTGCAGTGATCTTTAGTGTATGAAATGTGTCTGTGTCATTATCACTGTGAAAGTGTTGTTGCCTGTGATATAACATCAAAGAAAACATGTTACAAGCTACTCTCTGTATCTGAATGTGTTGACAAGTAAAGAGGACTTTGCAAATACAAGCACGTGTGGCTGCTTCATTCTGAAGTACAAAAGAATTGGTGCCACAGTAGATGAATCAGAAGTGAGTACGAAAATCTACTTCACCAAAACACTGCACTCCGCATTCACCCAGGGATCCCAAAGTCCCCCTATTTCTGTAGAGGGCCGGGGTGCCAATTGTACTATACTTGACCATGACTACCATCCTGGGACCTGTTACATTTAGTGTATTTGGCAGGATGTGGGTTCCTCGCATGTAGAAAACGGGGAGATGAATGACTGTGGTGCAATTGAAGAAGAGCCTGAAAATGAACAACCTGAAATTACCAAGCATACAAATTCCAAAATGGTGGATGGTGACGCAGATATGACAGTACCTGAAATTCAACAAACTAATATGGCAGCCAACAACATGGATCCCAAGATGGAAGCAACCTGTAATCTAAGGTGGAGTAGTCCAGCCCATTGTAGGAGTGGACGGCGCTTGAGGGCACAAAAAGGTGGAGGCTCGACTCAGACAATTTTTTCTTAACATGCTGTGCTTCATGTTAATGGTAAAAATTGTTAGATATAACTTGTGTTTATTTGTGAAAATATCAGAATACTGGAGCAGAAATTTAAAAAAAATTACAATTTTAAAACTTGCAATCTTTATACCCTTAAATCAGTTAGTCATGCCGTACTAAAACATTAATAAATAACATTTCCCATATGTCTACTTTACATCTGCAGCGTTTTTATAACATCAGTTTATTGTGTTAGGATATCAAAGGGGTTAAAAGTTTAGCAGCAATTTCCCATTTTTTTTATCAAATTTACAAAACCTGTTTCTTTACGGATGTATTCAGCTTTCAATTGACCTTGAGGGACCTATATGTTGGAAATTTCCCAAAACTAATACCATTTAAAAAACCGCACCGCTCAAATACTTCAAAACTGCTGTCAGGAAATTTTTTATCCTTTATCGAGCTACACAGGATTTTATGCAAAGAACTAGATAAAAAAAACATAAAATACACTTCCATTAGTGATTTTAAGGAACATCAAGTTTTTCTCTTTATATGCACTTTATAAATACTGTGAAACTATTAAAATGTATTTCATAAAATGTCGGTGAATTTGATTTTTATTTCTAGCCATTAGAGAAAGTAATATAAATGTCATTTGCTGTATCCTGTTACCAGATTTAGGCCTGATGTTACTGGCATTACCACAACTCTTATTTGATATAAGTCATAGGTAGGGATGAGCGATATTGCCTGATATCGTATCGGAATTCCGATTTCGGATGTTGAAAAAATATCGGATATCGGAATTTCCGATTTCCGATATCAATGCAAGTCAATGGGAGAAAAAAATTGGAGTTACAAAATGACCACTACAGTGCTATATAATAGATAAAATGGAGGGGAAACACCTCAGGATAATGGGGAAGGAGTTTGCAGAGGCAGAGGAGCAAAAAAATCGCTAGAAAAATGCACAGAGCGAAAGCTGAAGCAGGAAAACATCTTCTTAACAGCGGTGTTTTTTCTTTGGGATAGGATTAGTTGGGGTAGGGTTAGGGTTTATGGTTAGTAGGGTAAGGGTTAGGGGTTAGGGATAGTTATGGTTAGTGATTTTACATTATTAAATTAAAACTGCCGGTGGTGGTGTCAATATGCCCTTTGACTGACATGTGTCCGCGTTCAGCTCACCTTGCTTTGCAGGGAGTTTCCAGGAGCACCACGTGGAGGAACGGATACACTCCCTTTTAACCATGCTTAGTCTTCATCTGCTGATTATATTACTGTTATTCAGTAATTCTGCATATTGATATTCTGCTTTTGGTTCATGTACATCTGCTCCTACTGCTTCCTAAACCTCTGTCTATGGTTATACTGCTATTGGCTGGTCGCAGAATTTCCCAAACCCAGAGGAAATACGCAGAAGTAACAGTAGGCACAGGAACTTGAGAGAACCAGCTGGAGAGTCTGGAACCCGTATAGGTAGCAGAAATCAGCATAAGAGCAAATGGAACTAACGGGCACCAGCTGACGTTACCGGAGGCCGATAACTAAGCAGGAGGTAACCTGTGCCAGAATGCACTACCAAGGACCAGCAGACGTTACTGGAACTCGGATACCACAAAGGAGGGATCTAAGCCATTGACTCTACTGAGAACCAGCTGACATTACTGGAACCCAGATAAGCAGCAGAAGGTAAAAGTGCCAGTGGCTGTACTGGGCAACAGCTGACATTACTGTAGCCCGGATACCACAATGTAATAGTGACATAAGCCAAAAGCACTGCCGAGAAGCCCAAAAAAACCACACAAAGATGCAAGTTCAAGAACAAAAAGACAGGAGTCCGGGGACATCTCCATCTGTCTTCTTGTCTTGGGTCTTCTGCATCTGTCTTCCTGTCTTGGGTCTTCTGCATCTGTCTTCCTGTCTTGGGTCTTCTACCGGAGTAATGTCTTCTCGGCAGAAGGTGCAAGAGCCACATTTGCCCCCGCAACCCGCACACAGTCTTCTTTACTCCGCAGTCGCAGCAGGGGGATGGAGGGTCTACTGGCACTGTCGAGACCAGCCTTGAGCGCCAGGTCCCGGAGTCCACGTAGGGGGCTCCTACACTGCCAACACCATGGATAACAGCAAACTGAGCCAGAATGATGTATGGCGGGGGTGTGGCACAGTGCGGCGGACACAACCATGTAACGGCGAGCGTTGTCGAAACACGGTTTGGAGCAGGAGGTACCCGTGCCCTTGGACACTCCCGAGAACCAGCTGGCGATGCTGGAACTCGGTAAACCCCTCTGGGGAGGCACCTGTGTCCGCACTTCACTGCCAGGAAACAGCCGGCGTGGCTGGATCCCGCCTCTTGTGCTTCTGCTTATAGGTGTTTGGCATCTGTCGTCCTTTTTTTCCACTTTGGTCTAATGAGGTACAGCTGGCGTTACTGTTGCCCAGAAACACAGCATGCTGTGAAAGTGGCAGTCATGGAAGTGGGCACTAGCTGGCAGTACTAGAGCCCAGAAACACAGCATGCTGTGAAATCAGCAGTCACGGAAATGGGCACTTGCTGGTGGTACTAGAGCCCAGAAACACGGCATGCTGTGAAATCAGCAGTCACGGAAATGGGCACTAGCTGGCGGTACTAGAGTCCATGGAAAACAGTATGAGGTGAAAGAGTCAGTCACAGAACCAGGAGCTAGATGTTGGTAGTAGAGGCCAGAGCACTGGCATAACAGATGACGCTGTGTGCAACATAGGCACATGACAGAGCATGCATACTGCTACCAACCATGCATGTAACCTGTCTACTCTGGCCCAGGGCAGCAAAAGTCACCAGAAATCCAGGCCTGGTTCATTTTTAGGAATGTAAGCCGGTCCACATTTGCAGCAGATAGTCTGGTACGTTGGTCTGTTAGTACATTGCCAGCTGCACTAAAGACACGTTCAGAAATCACACTGGCACCAGGACAAGCCAGGATCTCCAAGGCATACTGGCTAAGCTCGGGCCATGTATCCAACTTGGAGACCCAAAACTTGAAGGGGGCAGATCCATCCTGAAGCACACTGACAAGGGTGGAGTGGTATTGTGCCACCATGTCACGGTAACGTTGCCTCCTAGTGCGTTGCACTGTCTGTGCTGATGGGGCCCGAACTATTTGCGGGTTCAGAAACCATTGGAACAGGTTGGGTATACTGAACCTGTCAGTAGCAGATGTACTGCTTCTGCTACCGGCTTCTGAACGGATTCCGCTGGGCCCAGGATGCACTGAGGTGCCTGCTAGTGCATGCGCATCACTGCTATGTGGTGGAAAAGAGTACATGAGTGAATTAACCAGTGCATCTCGGTACTCCTGCAACGGTGTAATTAGGCTTTGAAGGCTGTCCTGGTAACGTGGATCTAAGAGGGTGGCCACCCAGTAGTCATTTGTGTGGAGAATACGAGCCACGCGTGGGTCGTTTCTCAGACACTGCAGCATGAAGTCACTCATGTGCTGAAGACTGCCAACTGGCCATGCATCGCTGTCACTAGCTGGAGGAATGTGCTCTGGCTGCTCTGCATCACCCCATCCACGCTCTATCTGGTGACTACTAGTAGAGCACTGTGTACTTTCCTCCTCTGGCTCATCCTCATAGTCCTCATCGTCCTCCTCATCCTCCTCGCTACCTGTGTCCTGCCAGGACCTTTGTGAGGCACCCACAGAGCTTTATACCAACCGGGCCGATGAAGATTGCCTGGTTGGTCCAAGTGTCTCATCATACTCCTCCTCCTCCAGAGAAACCTCATCCCTTAGTCCTTTAAGTGATGATTCTATAAGGCATATAAGGGGAATAGTCAGGCTGAGTAGGCCAGCATCCGCGCTCACCATCAGAGTGGAGTCCTCGAAGCACTTCAAAATGATGCATATCTCCATCATGGATGCCCACTCTGTGGTTGTAAAGTGGGAGGGCTGAGATGTGTGTCACCTACTTTGCGCCTGCTGCAGCTGCAACTCCATAATTGCAGGTCGCTGCTCACACAACCTCCGCAGCATATGCAAAGTCGAATTCCACCTGGTGGGGAGGTCAACAATGATGCGGTGCTCGGGCAGGCCCAATCTGCGCTGCATGGCTTAAAGGCGCAATGCAGCCATGCTTGAACACCGCAAATGAGAGCACTCGTATCTGACTTTGTGCAGCAGCTCCTCAAGGTCAGGATAGTTCCTAAGGAAACTCTGCACCACCAAGTTTAGGACATGGGCAAGGCATGGAATGTGAGTCAGACCACCTAGGCCCAGAGCCGCGACCAGGTTTTCGGCCGTTGTCACACACCACCATACCTGGCTGGAGGTTGAGCGGCGCAAGTCACATGTCGCTCTGCTCCTTGAGCGTGTTCCACAGCTCGGTTGCGGTGTGGCTAACATCACCCAGATAAACCAATTTCAACACGGCCTGTTGATGTTTGGCCGATGCAGTGCTGAAATCGGTTGTTGTGGTACGTCTGGGTGCAGGCGAGTCTGACGAGGAGTATGAGGAGGAGTCAATTTGTACGGAGGAGAGGCTTGCAATCCGTGGAGTTGGCAGGACCCGCGCACTTGCACAGTCTACTTCAGTTCCAGGCTCAACTACATTTACCCAATGGGCGGTGATGGAAATGTAGCGCCCCTGGCCATGCTGACTGGTCCACGCTTCGGTGATCAGATGGACCTTGCTACTAACTGCATTTTGTAGCGCATACTTAATTTTATGCTCCACATGCTGTTGCAGGGCGGGGACGGCTTGCCTGCTGAAGTAGAAGCGGCTGGGAACGCTGTATTGTGGGATTGCAAACCCTAACATATCGATAAAGGCTGGCTTGCTCACCAGCCAGAATGGTAGCATTTCCACTGCAAGCAGTTTGGCAATGCGAGAATTCATGCCCTGTGCTCGTGGGTGGTTTGCCGAGTACGGGCGCCTTTTCTCCCACACCTGTGTGACAGATGGCTGCACACTGGATTGGGAGTGTGAGGATGCCAGCGATTGGGATGCTGATGCTGATGAAGTACAGACAGTGTGCCGCCGCACAACACTGACTGCAGATGCACCCTGGCATTCTGGCGAGGAAGCTGGAGCAGCTGTTTGCGAGCTGGAGTAAGAGGTGGCCACTGTGGCTGAAGAGGTGGAAGGTGGGGAACCAGCTGCAGGTGGCAAATCATCTTGGGTGTGATGCTGCCACTCCACAGGGTGCCTCTTCCTGACATGCATCAACATATTGGTGGTATTAAGGTTGCTGACGCTCTTCTCTCTCTGCACAGTTTGTCGACAAAGCTTGCATCTGACTACTGTAACGTCATCTGCAACTTGGTCAAAAAAGGCCCATGCACCACAACTCTTGGGCGCACCCCTTGTGTTTTTTAAAAGAGCCCTGCTCCTAACAGGTGCTGAAGTTGAGGGAGCCGACAACCAATTTTTCCCTCTTCCTCTCCCACATGGACGGCCACGCTGCGCCACACCTGCAAGCTCTTCCTCTGAGCTATCCCCACTTGCTTGCTGCCCCTCAGCATGCCATGATGGGTCAAGGACCTCGTCATCCAGTACACTTTCGTCAGCAGAAACTGGCATCTGAGTTTCATCATCATCTGCTGACTGGGGTCTGGTCACTGTGGGCACTGGCCCACCCTCCACTTCTTCCTCAGACGGACACAGTGGTTGCACATCTGTGCACACTACCTCTTCTTCAGCTGCAGGAGTGCTGTCTGGATGGCACACAGATTCCAAGCCAACAGATTCTGAGAAGAGGAGTAAGGTTGGCTCCTGGCCCTCTGAATGTCTGGGCAATTTAGTGGGCAGTGAAGAATCAGATGGGTGCTGCTCTTCAGTGGCCTGACCCGATGTGGTGGAGAGGTCCTGGGAGGATGCTGTGCTCATTGAGGTGGATTCCTCAGCTGCCATCCAACCAACAACGGTTTCTACTTGATCCTCTCTTATCAGCCTATGGCCCTGCGCTCCTAACAAGCTGCGAATAAATGACTGCTGCAGGGTGAAAGTAGGTGCTGAGTGACTTGGGCCTGCTGCTTGCTCTGGATGTGCACCATGTCCAGCTGCTGATGCACCTCTTCCGCGGCCGCCGGGGGGACGTCCCTTACTCCCTGCCTTCTTCATCTCTATCGATGGATTCAGAATGGCAAGAAAGTAATTATTAGGAATTAGTGTGCTTAATCCTGTAGGACTACAAACAGGTATAAGAAACACTAATGGCACTGTATTATGATGGTGTGTCTGCTACACTTTATTTGAATCTAGTGTGGCCTACACAAAGAGTAACGTGTGTTTGTGGTATTGGTGTACACGTTACGGTCGGATGTCACAGCGCAGTAAATGACACTGCTGTGATACAAAAAAAAAAAGGATTCTTCGGGACTGGGCCAGGTGCTGTGTGGCACCAACCACAGAGGTTGTTTGGGTCCCTCACAGCACAATCCCTATATAGTGTTTAACTTTTAGGAAAAAATAGGGGAAGGGGATTTAAGGGATGAAAAGAAAAGGCAGTGAGACACACACCACACAGTGCTGCAGTGAGGAGCTACAGCAGCTGCTGTGAATGTGCTCTGCACTGTCTCACTAAGCACCTCACTGAGAGCCTGCACAGCACAAAAAATGAAACTGAGCGGGGTCAGTGAGGAAAAATACTGCTTCTGTAACACACAGGGGCTGCTACAGTCGCTGAAATACAATTTGTTTCGCTATAAGATCCGAGATCTCTCCCTATCTCCAACAGCAACCTATCCCTATCTGCTTTCACAGTAGAGTGGGGCTAAAATGGCAGACGCAGCCTTTTATACTGCCTGATCACACCATCCAGCCAGCCAATCGCAGCGCAGCCCCTAGCTAGCAAGTTTGGACGCCTCCTACCAAGCTTAGGGGAGTTACACAATGTTGTGAGCAATTCTTCAGCTCCTGATTGGCTCCACGGAGCGCTCAGAGGCTGAAGGATTATGGGATTTCCAATTTCCGATATGAAAAAAATATTGGAATCGGAAATTGGAATTCCGATATCGCAAATATCGGGCCGATTTCCGATATTTAGCTCATCCCTAGTCATAGGGAAATATTCATGCATGGTGTATTTTTTACCTTTTATAGAAGTTACAGTTTATAATGTACAGGTTGACGTAGGGCTATAGAGCACTAAGGCTTTAAGGCTACAACTACAAAATGACATGTGTCACGCAACACTTTGCACCATTGGATGTAATAATTTCCCATGGGTAACACAGCGCCAACATCAACATTCTAGAATAATGTATTTTTCTCTGCAAATTGTTTAGTAAAAAAGTTTAACGCTTCTGTAAGGTATTTCATGAGTTGACATTGTAATTTTGAGTTCCACATTGCACTTACCTTTATTATTTTTTCATTCTAAATCATGCTAAAACATTAAAATTAAAACTGGACTCAAAGGAATATAGATGAAAACAAATGAAACACCAAATGTAATTCAGTCATGCTTTTAGTTGTTAATTGGGGGATATGGAGAGACACTTACTACATTTTAATTAACTATTTGGTCTGCTGGAGCATAAAATTCAATTTTATTGCCAAAATGTTTGCTAAAACTAAAAAATGTGGAACAAAATAAAGTATCAGAATAGAATAAAGCTGGGAACTTTCAAGACATAAGATAACAGGCTATTTTATGAAGACAATTGACAGAAAATCAGAATCATTTTTTTAATTTCTCATCTTCTTTTATATCTAAAGGTCTGAAGCCATCTATTCATTTGTGAAAGATTGTAGGAATTGAGCTTTTATCATACAATTTTATATATAAGTCATCTTATCAGACAAGGCTGCATGAGCTCCTTGTGCTGAGAACAATATAAAATGAATGGGAACCTATAAATGCTTCATGCTTCTAATGACATTTTCTTCTATTTACTATAAGATTTCTTGGGTTTATTATACAGGTGCTTCTCACAAAATTAGAATATCATCAAAAAGTTAATTTATTTCAGTTCTTCAATACAAAAAGTGAAAGTCATATATTAGATAGAGTCATTACAGAGTGATTTGTTTCAAGTGTTTATTTCTGTTAATGTTGAAGATTATGGCTCATAGCCATTGAAAACCCAAAAGTCATTTTCTCAGTGAGTTACAATACTTTATAGCATACATCAGCTTGAAAAATGATTTTCAAATACGAAATGTTGGCCTAATGAAATGTATATGTTAGGATTTACGGAACGCACTTAATGTAAATTATAATAAGGTGCGTTCATAACCCGGGCTCCACCGTGGGGTGATGGAAAAACCACAGCTAGAGTTAAACATCACTCGGTGTGAACACTGCCTATCTAGGAACACAATCACAGTGCTTTTAGCGGCACACGTGCACACAGGGTGGTAGCTGTCCACCTATACCCATACACACACAGCAAATAAGCATGATACTAGTGCACCTGCGTGCGCCTTTGAGAGCCTTTTATACCTTTAGCTCAAGTCCAGACAGACAGGACCTTGCCTGTGGACCAATCTGAAGCTGCCACCTCACCAGAGCAGCTGACGTCCGAACACGAAAGAGAAGGTGCCACATCATGGACATGCTCTATAGGGAGAAATCCGGACTTAGTCTCCAGAGCACAAAGCTGCATGTGTATACCAGTAGTCTCTATAGACTTAGCAGAGAGCCAGCAGCAACTACACATGCAGCATGAGATTGGGCAAGGTGCTGGGTCCAGAGTCTGTACTGAGCAATCATCCCAGTGGCAAAGCCTGAATGGGAGACCACTATGTAGGGAAGGTGACCTGACGGACGGACAGACGTGTCAGAACAAAGAAAGGAAGGTTTACACAGTTTAGATAGGTGTCAGTTACTACAGTGGGGAAACAGCTGAGAAAGTGTAGTGGACGTGCAGTACCTTGGGTTGACCATTAGAGGGCAGGGAGGAGTGTGAGCAAAGGCCTTGTCATCATCTTAGGGCTTAGGAAACTGTTGGTCATGGAGGGCGGAGTTACAGGGAACCGGGAATGATATAAATTTGACAGGAAGGTTCCAGAAAGTTCCAGTCCCCAGGGGGAGCTCCAGTGACAGGAGGACTACGACAGTTTGTGCACTGTGAGGAAAACCAAACCAGGGGGACTGAGATGAAAGGAAGTCAGGGGGGTGGTCGTGACAGGAAGAACCGCAGTATAGATGAGACTCTGGGTGTAGGACACCGTATTTGGAACGACGAAACTGACCAGTAAAGTGCTGATGGTGTACGGGCCTAAGGCAGCCACAGTGACTGAGCTGACAGGATCGTCACAGAGTGAAAAAGGGGCGGTACGTATAAATACGTCCCTGTGTAAAGTATGGTGTGTGAAGCGGCCCTGGACATGGAGGGCCGTGAGAAAGAGATATTGCGGTGTGCTGTGAGGGCCGTCAGTCGGACGGTGGAAAATAAACTTGGACCTGTTGCACCCGAAACATGCCTCTATCTTGTGTCTGTACATCACTGCGCGGTACACAGAGGGACCACCCCTCAGTCCGGCCCGCGAACCCTACACTTGGCATAGTCGGCACGATCGCCCCCGCTAATACGTCATCTTCTGCGGCAGGCCTGCCCTAAAGAATGGAGAAAGACTTGGACTACACTGCCTGGATTACAAACACCTGTGGAATACAAATTACCCACCTGTGGATTACAAATTGGGAGCGCTGTGGCGTATCTGCATTGCCAGCAGAAGATCCGGGGAGGTACCGGGACTGGTGCAGGATGGCGGTGCTGCTTCAGCGCAGAGGAAAGTTCCAGGTGTTTGCTGTTGTTTCCAATGGACTGGGGGCCCCTCCTACGTACCCCTGGAGCCAGCGATATGTACCAGGAGGCCGGCGCTCCCATGTACTGGACCCTGACAAGTGGGTGGAAAGGTCTGCCATCGCCCCACCTAGCAGAGGGAGTGGCACAGAGGAAAAGTTTGGCTGCAGCTGTCTGGCGCCATTCGAGTGCTGCTCATCAGACGAGATGTGACGCTGTGGATGTCAGGGCATCGGGCGCCTGGAGTAGCGGTGGCACCGGGAGATCGAGTCACGCCAGGAAACATTCCCCTCAGGGCCACAGGCAGGCAGCTGGTTTTGAGTGAAGGAGCAGAGCCTGTGCAGAACCACCGGGAGCGGCCACCTAAGTTACCGGCGGAGAGCCTCCCTGCGGAGCCCCTGAGCCTGGAGGCTAGCCCCGCCAGAAGGCGGGATGAAGAGCGGAGACTGCGGAAAGAGCCGCATGATGAGGAGACGGAGGCCATGGCACCGGGGAAGGTGAGAGTTCCCCCGGCCCCGACAGTGGCTCCGCAAGTGGCCCCTACCATTCGGCTGCAGCGCGTGGCATCCTGTGTCCCCGAGAGCCCGGTCAAGGAGGGCCCTACTATACACGCAGAACTGAGCAGGGCCTCCGCTCCTGGTCCCGAACCACTCCAACCGGTGGCGCCACGCCCGGTGTCGCCGGTGCGGAGCCTGACCGAAGAAGACATCATTGCATCCCCTCTGCCACTAGCGACCGCATCTTCAAAGGTGGCCGCTGCCCCGGCTCTGGATGAAATTTCAGGTGCAGCCTACACTGCGGTCGCGGCTGCTATGCCGGCACTGGAATCGACTGCGGCCTGTGTGACAGGCCCTGTGGCCCAATCTTCTAAGAACACGGCCGCTCCCATCTGCCACCCGGCCCCAGCGGCTGCTGGGCCACTAATATCATTAGCTGCCTCTGCCCCACTCCCTTCTTCGGAGGAGTCCCGCCCACTGGACTCCCGAGCTTGTAGTATGCCCTCTGTTTGGGTCGCAGAGGTTATAAGGAAGAAGAAGGCCCGGGAGCGGGAGATATGGAACCAGCTCCACGCAGGGGGAGAGGCTGGAATGGCGGCTAAGAGGTCTAAGGGACGGCTGGTGTATACTAACATTGCCAAAGGGTATGGGTTTATACGCGATCTAACTACTGGCCAGAAGGTCTATATTAATGTGGCCTCTATTCGTCACGGCCGGGCTCTACAAGTGGGGGACTTGGTGTCGTACTGCAAAGAGTACTGCCCCCGCAGCTACAACACGGTAGCTGTGATTGCTGAGCCAGAAGAACACGAGCCCCCGTAAAGAGGACTGTTGCGGACACTCCCTACATCCTGGGAGCTCCACGGCTGTGGGGCCCCTTGCTGCCGGCCACTAGGAAGTGGTTTGAACTTTCGAAATTTCGTTGCACCGTTGTGCAAATCACAAGGACAGTTTGCGTCCGAGTTTAATAAAAAAAAAGAGTTTAATATTGAAGTTTGGGTTTTTCTTTTTAGTACTAAGCCTGGCAAAGCGGGGATGTCAAGAAGAGAGAGTGTCCATGTCCAAAGAAGGGGGGAGGAGAACATGTGATGTTTTATTGTTATATGTTGGTTTTAAAAGCAAAGAAAAATGAAAAAAATATAAAAAATGGGGTATTTGTGATATTATAAAGTTGTTTTGTTGTATAATATGCACAAGAAAAATGCAACAGGTCCGGGTAAGGGAAGGTCTGTGTGACCAAAGGGAAGTGTGAGATCCGAAAGGGGTCTATGTGTAGAAAGACCCCTGGGAGACCGAGACGCCGACCATGACAGGTAACTGAAAGAAAGGCAAAAGAGGTGGAAGATGTGAGAAAGACAGCCATCCTAGGTCAGGTCCCCGACACCACGGACACCCCTGTAGGAGGAAGGTGGATGCCGGCAATGATCTGGTAGGTGTGAGGCCTCGATCACGGCGTACCAGACAGTGTAAGGTAACAGAAGGGGAGAGTAGGGGAAGGTACACGCCATAGAGAGAAAATGGGTGTACCTAGCCCAATTTGAAAGTCGTTGTCATGTGGCGTGCTCGCTGGTGAGTAGCAGTAGGCTGCTCAGAGCATGGTGCTCCCAGTATGGTTCGGCCCCCGCAGGTAGTGGGTTTGGCCCAACAACTGGTCCGACAACAGAGTGTAGGTGAAGCTTCAGAACGACGAAGGCAGGGATTCCAATTGTTGAGGACGACAATAGACAAAGGAAGGAGGAGTGTAGGGAAGGTGACCTGACGGACGGACAGACGTGTCAGAACAGAGAAAGGAATGTTTGCACAGTTTAAATAGGTGTCAGTTACTACAGTGGGGAAACAGCTGAGAAAGTGTAGTGGACGTGCAGTACCTTGGGTTGATCATTAGAGGGCAGAGAGGATTGTGAGCAAAGGACTTGACATCATCTTAGGGCTTAGGAAACTGTTGGTCATGGGGGCGGAGTTACAGGGAACTGGGAATGATATAAATTTGACAGGAGGGTTCCAGAAAGTTCCAGTCCCCAGGGGGAGCTCCAGTGACAGGAGGACTACGACAGTTTGTGCACTGTGAGGACAACCAAACCAGGGGGACTGAGGTGAAAGGAAGTCAGGGGGGTGGTCCTGACAGGAAGAACCGCAGTATAGATGAGATGTAGGACACTGTTTTTGGAACGACGAAACTGACCAGTAAGGTGCTGATAGTGTACAGGTCTAAGGCGGCCACAGTGACTGAGCTGACAGGATCATCACAGAGTGAAAAAGGGGCGGTACGTATAAATACATCCCTGGTGTAAAGTACGGTGTGTGAAGCGGCCCTGGACGCAGAGGGCCGTGAGAAAGAGATATTGCGGTGTGCTGTGAGGGCTGTCAGTTGGATGGTGGAAAATAAACTTGGACCTGTTGCACCCGAAACTTGCCTCTATCTTGTGTCTGTACATCACTGCGCGGTATACAAAGGGACCACCCCCCAGCCCGGCCCGCGAACCCTACAACTACACCAGACAAGGTTTGGGATCTATCCCGTGCAGCGGGGGAATCCTGGCGCCTAACAGTATGTTCAGTAAATGCACTCAATACTTGGTCAGGACTCCTGTTGTATCAATTACTGCATCAATGCTGTATGGCATATAGGTGAGCAGCCTCTAGCACTGCTGAGATGTTATTGAAGCCTAGTTTGCTTTGATAGCAGACTTCTGCTCATCTGTTTTGTTGGGTCAGGTGTCTCTCATCTTCCTCTTGACAATATGTCATAGATTCTCTATGGGGCTAAGGTCTGGCAGGTTTGCTGGCCAATCAAACACAGTGATATTGTTGCTTTTAAACCGATATTGTTGCTTTTAAACCAGGTATTGGTACACTTGGTAGTGTTGACAGGTGCCAAATCATTAAAACAGCCGTAATACTTTTTTTGATCGTCGTTATTCAGTTATTCAGGGGTTTAATACAAATAAAAGCAAGCATTCACTTATGCAACCAATTTATTAAGTCCCAACAGTGTTTCTTTGTGTATCCTGGCCTTCTATGGCAATTTAGCTTTCCATGTGGCCCATACAGGCTAATCAGTTGAAGAGGTTATATGGGTCAATACAGGCTGCAGACTGAAGACAAAAAGCTCCAGAGATGTATGTTTCAGCTAACAAGAGCTGTATCACACATAACTTATTGGGTGGACATGAGCATGGCTGCCATATGTGAAGAAATATATTTCATCAGACATCAGGCTGACAGCATTATACCAGTGCATGAAGATAAACTGTGCCAAACTGGAAAGCAAATAAACCTTTAGGAGGGTGAAGCTGAAGATAACCCACTTGATGCTCACCAAGGAACATATATATTTCTTGACATATGACAGCCATGCTCTGGCTATGTGTGACAGCTCTTGACAGTTGACACTTGACAAGGACGGGCTGAAGTTTGAATTATAGCAGGGACACCATTTTATCTCATTTTTGGAGAACCCCTTTAGATGCCATATGCACATAGCCTAAATATAGCCCTAAACAGGTGAAGAAAGTCTAGGTAGAAAACATATTTGATCAAAGTCCTAAACACATTTAAGTTCCACTGATTATTAAGCAATAATCAGACAATTTTCTCCACCTAGCATTTATACAACATGGATTTTTTGTATACATTTTTTTACTTTTATCTACACTAGCTATTATACAATATTACTGGATCTTATTTTTTTCATTTTGGCTTAGGACAATCTAAAATATTTATTATTCTGTTAGTGATGTGGAGGCATCTCAGTGACATTTATTGTCAGATATGGAAGTTGTTATGTTTGCACTGCTCTGTATTGTGTAATCTGCTCATTCTATGATTCCATTTACTGTACTGAAAATTGAAATAGGTTTTTCAAAGAAAAGTCATTAAACACCATACATCTCAGAACTATTTAAAAAACACACAAACATACAGTATTTCAAGATTTTTGAGATTTCAGATTTTCATTCTGGCCAACATTACAGTTGGTGGTTTCCATCAAAAAATCTATTACATCTATTTTTGATGAGAAAATTGAACTGGCTGTATTGCCGATTTTGCTTCTGTTCATCGAGGCTCAATGTATCTGCCACTCATCCTTCAAACTTGTAATAAGATATTTTTGTATTGCTTAGTAGCCTTCAAAGAGCTGAATGTGGTTTTATATTCCTTTTATCCAATTCAGCTATTTCATTTTATTGATACAAAGCAGAAGAAGGACAATGACATTTAAGTAATAATATGAGACCGCTATGGCTTCATATTTTATTTTAAATAGTCATACACACTTCTAAATATGGTGAATTACAGTTTAGATAAGATGCAGAGTATTCAATTAACAGTTATTCATCAAAAATGGTACTTTAATAAAGAATTTTCAAAATGATAGAACTGCTAGAGATAAAAAATAATGAATATTCACATTAAATTTAAAACACTTTTCTATATTTGTGACTGGACCTACATTAGGCCAAATTCATACACACTCATTTTATTTCATGAGTCTCTCATGGCTTTATGTTCTATTCAGTCCTAGGTTATGTGCATACATATGTCCTCAAACATGTCTGAAAAAGTGTCGCAAACCCAACACAAAACTGAACATGTTCAGTCTTTTGTTACATCTTTTAACTGCTTCAGGGTTTGAAAACCACAAAGCAGTAAAAAGAAGTAGAATGTTCAGTCTTTGGAGTGCGATTCACCACTGTAGTGGAAAATACAAAGAAAAAATGCCATAGAATCAAGAGGGGGTGATCCAAGTAAAATGGTGCTAACAATACATGCAAACAAGTCTGAAATCCATAAACACTCCGCATACGGAGCGATATAGTGTAATCAGAAAAAGCACAACCAAAACAAAATTACAGAAAATTAATAAGCAATCTTTACTATAATCATAATTACATTCACATTTATTTACTAATAAAAAGATGCCTCAAATGCAAGGGACGTTTATGGCTAAGTACCCTGTTATACATCAATTGCCGGGACAATGATAATATGAGCTAAATTATTACAGTTCATCATAACCTCTATAGCAAGCCTACATGTCAATTATAAAGTGCATGTGGAGCTCCCTGCCTTGGGGAACTCGGTACCGGGCCCATCGACTTCAATGGGGGGCGGTGTCAAGGCGGCGGCGAGCCAGTCCGTGGCCCAGAGGCGTCCAGTAAATGGAATAGGGGAAAGTTGTGTGGTATTTATGTGGTAAAAATGAAAATAAAGTTATTAGATGGTGAAATACGTGACGCCACCTGTGGTATTCTAGTCAGAGGTGACCAGCGCTGCGGTGTTGTTCCTCTGGGATGGATGTTGGGCGCAGCTATGATGTTGTAGCCCTCCACAGGTAGGGCTGTAGTCCCAGGGCAAAGATGTTAAATAAATAGTAAAAATGGCTGTAAACATTGGGGTGCAGATAAATGAGAGAAAGACACAGAGAGGTGCAGTTTCTTTACCTTTTACTGGTAATAGGTTGCAGTCCGGAGTACCACATACAGGTGATGGAATGTGTCCGGCTCGCCTGGAGGCATTCAGGGGATCCACCTTGCCAGGTGGGGATTTAGGACCTTCCTTTCTGCGATTTGAGTGTGGGTCTCCGCTGTATATAACTATGCTGCGACCCTCTATTTGTGATGGTTTCACTAACCTGTACGGCTGTCAGCGTGAGCCTATTCCATGGGTACCGTTCTCTTCACCGTCGGCTCTGGGCTCCTTATCCGCTGCTGTGCCCTCAGGTGATTAATATGCACAGGAATTAACAATCCCCTGTACTTTCAGATTCGGTGGCAGGACATACAGCTCCTGTCCTCCCAGGACTCTGATCTCCCTTTTCTCCCTATTAGCGCTTCACTCAGGGGTCTGCTAAATGCAGTATTTTAGCTTGCCTAGAGTCTCTTAGTCTCTTCTCTTGTCCTTTCCCTCTTCACAGATCAGCTCTACCTATCGAGCTCCTCTCAGATCAGCTCCCTGTCTTCCTCTGACAGGATCTTCCAGAAAGATCTCTTTACCTCATGTCCTCACGTTTTAAATGTCCTTTCTCCTCACAGCTCACAGCTGTTTCGTTTCCTTGACAAACCCCTCAGCTGATTTCTAGCTGACTCACCAACCCCCTCTGCTGGCCAGAATTTATAAGGCATCTCCCTTTTCTAACCTGCAGCAGGAAATTGTGATTAAATCTATGCTGCCTGGCATGGGGGTCCCTTTCTGCCTCCAAGCATGACTTTACCCATTAGAGGGAGGTAATGTCACTGTGACAACCGGACTCTGGGGTGTCACACATGTGCAAAACAACAATGTATAGACTGAAGGTAGGCAAGCCCAAAGCAGGTTAAAGACTTGATCATTAAATCCCCTTAAAGAGTATAAGGCTTAGATTAGCATAAGGGGTACATGAGCCTAAAGTTTAATTGTAGCCTGAGATGAGCTAGTGATACAATGTAAACAATTATCCTCAATACTAGCTTCTGCAGCAAAATAAGCATGGGCACAAAGCCCTAAGAAGGTAGCTTACTAAATACTGTCACAGTTCCACCCCTCAAGGTGTCTGGGATGCAGTTATTGACAGCTCAGCCATCCAATCGGGTACAGGGGCGTGCTGATGCTGTCAGTACTTTATTTGACAGCATGGCCATCCAATCTGGTTCAGGGGCATGCTGAGCTGCCAGTGTGTTTATTGACGGCTCGACTAGCCAACTGGTGACTGGGAGGCATCGCAATCTTCAGGTTTTCACTATCCTGGGTAAATGCCATGCTTATTTAACTGAGCAGCTTCTCCCAGCCCACTTGCAGATGTACATTCATCTTGAGAGGTTTGTGCTTTCTGCTCCCTGTGCTCCCTGTGCATTGAGTTCTATATGCTTGATCTGTTGCCCGACCTTGGACTGTGTTCTATCCGCCTGTTTAACCTCTTCATCTCTGATCTGTTATCCTTCTGATGCTCTGACCTCAGAATGTTATTTTACTATGCTTTTGTCTCTTCCTTCTGTTTACGACATACCCTCCTAGCTTCTGACCTTGGACTCATTGACCACTCTTACTCATGGCTTGGCCATGAGAAGTGACTAGCATCACAAATACAATGCAGAGTCCGTGCTGCGTCCCTCCACCCCAACGTGCATTTCGTCCACATTTCATCAGGGGGCGTATCGGGGAAGAGGTATGCCGGACCTTTTAACCTAGCGTGGGCCAATGACTGGAGTGTAACGTGTCATCTGAGATGCTTCTGGCAGATCCTACTCTGAAAAAATGCTTACTGTCAGTTCCCTTAATTATGGCTAGAAGATCTAAAAACCTGAAGGATATCTTTTGCACAGCAATTATGAGCCTTCAAGAAATGGAAAAAGAACACTGCGTCTACATACCTCTAATATGTTTTTGTCATTAAAAAAATCAAATGTTTGATCATTTGTGACATGATCACTTAGAAATCACTCAGTCACTTAAATAGGAACCTTAGCTCATAGTTCATCCTCGTAGCACCACCACAGAGAAGAGGAATTTAAATAAAGAAATGGAAAAGGATTGGTGTTGCTTTCCTATTCAAAGACTATGGGACTTTCATAAACTGCAAAAATATAGTAATGAGCTGTCTCTCAAGCCACTTGTGACAGACTTTGAAGGATGTAAATCTAAAACCTTTCATAGCCAATGTGTTTTGTAGTTTTCTATTATTATTGCTTTTGTCCTCTTAGCCCGAACATGTGAAATCCAAGTATTAAATATAGCCAAAAAGGTCCAAAAAGTAGTTTGTAATTTCTTACATTTTACTCATTCATAACTCACAAATGTAATGCAGTAATGGCTTTGCAATATCTAATCAGATCTGCGCTCTATGACAGCTCAGAAGTGTTGAAGGCTATTTTGATAATGTCAGAGGGATGGTTTTATCCTTTCTACATAATCTTATATTAGATACTAGGACACTGACAAGAAAAACCCACCATTACAGATTTTTACAAAATTTGTTGACTATTTTTTGTTCCCCAAGGTTTCTACCATAGTTTCTATTTTAACAGTCTCTGTCAGAAATTCAGCACAATATAAAACTGAGAAATTAATTTGAGAGAATATAAGCAATATTCCTATTTTAGAACATATCTAACATAAAACAATGTCAATGGACTGATGGTGGGCGCACTAACATGCTC
Source organism: Dendrobates tinctorius (assembly GCF_039654945.1). Classification (NCBI taxonomy): domain Eukaryota; kingdom Metazoa; phylum Chordata; class Amphibia; order Anura; family Dendrobatidae; genus Dendrobates; species Dendrobates tinctorius. Next base: position 37,848,950 of record NW_027361703.1, on the reverse strand, counting down.
TTAATGCTTCTTTTTTTCTGAGATATTCTCAACACTGTATGCAAAAAAGACATCATGCGATCCTTCTCATACAACTGCTCTTAACTGTTGAGCAGGGAATGCTGTGGATGATCTAAAATTGTATTCTCGTGTGTTTGTCTAGAGAAACTGCTACAATAACTGCAAGGTAGCCTAAAACCCATTTCTTTTAATCATTCTCCCAGTTTATCAATTAGAATTTCAGTATGGACTTGATGGCCATTTTATGCTCATAATATTAGTGTATATAAAGTATATATTATCTTTGAGGTAGCATAAGGGGAAAAAATGTCTCTTATGGGCAACTCCTAAATTCATACATCCAATGACATTACTGATCTAGTTAAAGCAATTTATCAATGCAGAGCAGTATATGTGACAACGTGAACCTGTCCAGGCTCTACAGCTCTTGTGGCATTCAGCAGTAAAGGGTGCCATTTCTGGCAATTACAGATAACGTCTAGAAATTTAACTATTCTCCTCACCAGTCCTGTACTACATTGTACCTTTAGTAATGTGAGCACCTAGAAAAAATAGAACAGATGTTGCACAAAATTATGATCATGTGTGCGGACAGAGAGAAAACAATCAACGAACATCCCAATTTTCTCAAAGCACTGCTTCCTCGGATTAAATATTACAAAATTAGGGTGCTTTTATTTTTAGTATTTACTGCAAAGTGGTGCAAGTTGAGGTTTACTCTAGCTTTGTCCCTTTGATAGACTAACAATATTTAGAGTCCCTGCCGCCATTAATTATATTCGGTGCTTGCAACACAGTAGAGAAATCTATATTTTTAAAGTAAAGAAATACTTTGTTACCAACACTCTGAGTATTTGAAGGTCACATTATTAATGATCCCTTGTTGACCTCTAAGTAAATTGATATATAGGAACATTTTTTAATGATATATAGTATATTTTACATAAAAGTACAGGATCATAATGTATTATAAAGTAGAATATTCTCCTTTATAAGCAAAAACACATTTTCTAAATAGTGAAATCATAGAACATTTTCTACCATGGAAGTGGGAACATCAGATTGCTAGTTATTGTTATTAACACCAGTAACTACTGTAATTGGACACATTCAGTCTCCTGCATAGGAGATGAGAGACTCGGAGAGCTATTTTGATATATGTCACATCAAAGAGATTACCTTTGCTGTACTATAATAGACAAACACTTCAGCAGATGTTCTCCCTTGTCAAGAGAGAAAAGTCTGATAATGAAAACTATATTATTTCTTGAAAAACATGTGTAAAATATTGTGTAACCTCCAATTTTGTCTATCCTGACATCATATGCTTTGCGAACATTCTGTATTCTGCAACAACTTTTACATTACAGAGGCTAAAAAAGGTTTAAATACTAATAGAAAGCTTTTTAATTAATAAAATACAGTATACTGTTGCCACTTAATACAACTATTACTGTTGTATGTGCAAAAACAGAATAACTTAAACATTTAAATTAAGTTTTTATGAAAAAATATATATTATTGATAACTTGTAAATTGCTATTGAGCTTAAAATTCTGCATAGAAGATTCAATAATTTCACTTTTTTGGAAAATCATTGGATACAAATTATTTTCTTTTTATTGCTCTTACACAGCACCAACATATTCTGCAATTCTTTACAGAATTGTCATTAGTGACTGTCCCAAGAGGGGCTCACAATCTAACTTACCTATGAATATATCTCTGGAGTGTGGGAGGACATAGCAGTCCTACTTTGTAAAAGCATCTGGTAGTAGATTTTTTTTTTAATCTTCCAAAGATCTTTATTTTTACTTTTGAATATCTGTTTTAATTGCCCAATTTATCAACCATACAATACACACCCCATGATAATACTGCATCTTCGTTCCCGATTGTGAACCTATTTGTAATTTCTGTGCAACGTGGCATATAATGGTTGCTTTAAAAAAAATAAAGACATTTCATGCAAAAAAAAGGTTACGCTTTCGCAACTATTTTACAATTCACCTTGGCAATTGAAGGTGCAACAACAATGCTGCTGGCTGTTGCCGCAAATTACCTTCTATGCGTGCACCTGCATTAGCAAACTATTGGAGGGTTAAGAAAATTTTGGTAAGCTGAGAATTTAAAATAAAAAATATCTGTCCTCTCAATAAAATTTGGGCACAAAATTATAAACAGTTATACATATTTTACATTTGTATTTTAATATTACAGTTTGGTAATGGTCCACCACACAACTGTCCTGTGGTCTGTTGCAGCATTTTTAGCCTTTTTTCCTACATTGTGATTTTTGTTTTTATATGGTACTATTAGCTCAAGAGGAATAATTGTACTTCATGTCAATATTTACAAACACATTATTACAGTAAATCAAGATATTTTACTATGCAGAACTGTTTTGCCACACCTGCTTAAATTGTTAAAATGGACACACACACACCTCACTGATATAGTGGACAGGTTGCTGGTAATTATCCTTTTTGTCCATCACATGAACCTTGCCTAGCATTGCCTGTTCATTTCAATTTATTTTTCTCCTGGACTAGCAAAGTGTGGTCTAAAAGTTTTGGACATGAGATAAATATAATAGAAGAGCAAAAATGTATGTTAAACAAAAATGTGACATGGGAAATGGTTGTGGTTGCATGATAGAAAAAACACCTATATTGTGGAAAAAATGAAGGACCCGCAGCAGCAACACCACCACCCCTTTAATTGATAATAGTTACCGTTCCGGCAGCAGTAGTAGCAAACACAGTTCATACTTGACCTTCATTGCCTCTGGCAAGTGTATTTGTTGGGAAGTATCAGATGGCATAATGGAATATCTGTCACATCACTCATCTCTATTATAAGATGTTGATTTAGCCTCTGACAGTGACGCCAATATATGGAGTTAGTGTTCTGGTCAGTTCATCAGTTCATTGATTGAACTGATTAATCTATTGGAATATATAAACAGTCAGCCTTAGTACTTAGAAGACCTTGTCCTAGAGGAGAAAGAGAAGAAAGAGAACACAATTTTAATGCCAAGCTCTGTTGATGGCTGTGTGAGCTATGGTGGTAAGGGCATTGGCAATTGTAGTAGCACTCTAAGCTATGGCAAACCTAGAGGTGGACATCAGGTGGGAGGCAGGTAGCTCAGGTTATTTCCCACACAGAGGCAACTGTCAGCTGAATCAGAGATGGCAATGTGGGTGATGATGTTGATTATATGATGGACAAGACCTAGGAACCAGTCAGGGGTGCTGAGGGGGTGGTGTCATCAGAAGGGGAGGCTGTTGGCCTTAATGATATACAGTGCAGTTGATGTGTGACAAAAAACATCATCTGGTGCCAAATCAGCTTCTACTGCCATTAGCTCTAATGCAGATAATGTCACAACTGTTGTTGATGTAGGAGGCTCAAAAGGATATGACAGTGGTAGGGGTAGCAAGTCCTATGTGTAGGCATCTTGTCATCTGCTCCTTCATCATCCTTACCGAATGCCTTCTGTACACTTCCTCCTCTACCTCCATTGCATCGTCAGTAACTCTTTTGTGTATTCAAAAAACATCTGTTCAATTATCTAATTACATGAAAATTGTACTCCCACATGTCCAAGTGCACCACAGATGATGCCAGATGACCAGGATTGCACTGCCTTTTGAAAAAGAATCTCATGTGCTTAGTCTAAATGGAAAATAACTAACCACAATTTTTTTCTTGTACTAAAAAGCCACCCCTGGAGGTTTGGCACAAAATGCAGCATTTTTTCAACCACAAAATTTATCTTGTGACACTACATTTTCAAACAACTCTACTTCCAATTATGGTTGAAATTCAATTATATTGTGAGTTACCTCATCTCGGTTGAATTTTTTTTGCATCACCCTGTTCAAGATTGTTAAAAAGGGCAAAATTGTTGAAAAGTATACAAATAAAATTCTTTGAATTTCATAATTGAATTTTTTTTTTAAATAAATGAGTACATTTTTCCAAATTGTTAAGAAATTTTTGCAACAATGAGATTGGCATATTACCAGGAAAGTCCCCCAGTTGATGAAAATCTTGCACAGTGGACAATTGCCAATCATATGTCTGACCAGGACACTCCTTGGCACTTCTTGCCAAGACAGCACTTTCTCACTTGTTTATCCCTAGTGCAGGGTAGGTCAGAAAGAGAAAAAATGCAACCAAGGAAAACATTGTTTTAGAAGTAGAGATGAGCGAACCTTATAAGGCTTGGTTTGGTTCAATTCGCCGAACAGGTTCGCCAAATGGCTCAACGAACATACCCGAACCCCATTAAGCTCAACTGGAGGAAAAACTAAACATACACACAACACCTTAAGGGGTGACAAAAAGCTTCCCAAACAGCTAAAATTAGAAGTAGACACTAGAGTTGAGCGAAACAGGTCAGTCAGATTCAAAAATCGCCGACTTTCGGCAAAGTCGGGTTTCGTCGATCGAAACCCGACCCTAGCGTGAGGTCGGCCATGAGCGCCTTTTCTCACCCAATGATGGAGGACACACACTGTGGGCAATTCGATTACATGCGCAGCAGCCAGCACCATCTTAGAGAAGGGCATTGAAGTGATTGGCTGGCTTTGTGTGGCGTCACAGTGGGTATAAAAGGCTGTGAACGCCGACCGCCATCTTACTTCTGCCGATCTTTCAATAGGGAGAGGTGCTGCTGCTGATTCTGAACAAGGAGAGCATTAGGCAGGGAAGAAGAAAAAAAAACTGCTTCTGCTGATAGTGCTTTTCACTATACAGTTAGTGTGCTGTGAAAGGGGAGGATTTTTGTTGTGTGCAGCAGCGCTGGTGGTGATTAGGCTGCCTTTTAAGGCTACCTGCTAGCTGCATTGCTGTGTGCACACTACTGTTGAAACTGCTTTTTTCAAAGCACTCCAAATTTTGTTATTTTGTCCTGCATCACGAAACAATCACTGACCTCAGGGAGACCAGTCAAAGAAAACACTGCGGCAGCCGGCAAAGGCGCTCAATCAGTGAAATCCCTGGGGGAAGATCTGGCTAGGCCCGTGTTTGAGACTCTCAAATGAGGCTCCACAGATTTTATTTGCATTATTTTGTCCTGGTGAGTTACTGAGCGTTCATTTTTTCACACACCATCTAGCAGTGTACGCTCCTCACACACTACAGTGTACCGGCTGGTATCATGGACAAATAGAAGCTACCTGTGTGTGACTCTGGAAAAAAAAAACAAGGAGTTTTTCCGTTTTTCCATACCTACACCTTAGAGTCGTGTCCGTTTTTCAAACAGTTTCATATATCTGCTGTTTGATTACAGTCAAAACTAGACAGAAACAGCGTGTGTCAGTCCGTATACAAATACACGGAGCTTGACAATTTTACATACACACATCGTATAGCGGTGTACTCTCCTCACACACTACCATGTACTGCCTTCTAGCATGGACAAATAGAAGCTACGTGTGTGACTATGGAAAAAAACAAGGAGTCTTTCCATTTTTCCAGACCTACACCTTAGAGTCGTGTCCGTTTTTCAAACAGTTTCGTACATCTTCTGTTTGATTACGGTCAAAACTAGACAGAGACAGCGTGTGTAAGTCCATGTACAAATACAGGGAGCGTGACAATTTTACATACACACACCGTACAGCGGTGTACGCTCCTCACACACTACCGTGTACCGCCTTCTAGCACGGACAAATAGAAGCCACCTGTGTGTGACTCTGGAAAAAAAAACGAGGAGTTTTTCCGTTTTTCCATACCTACACCTTAGAGTCGTGTCCGTTTTTCAAACAGTTTCATATATCTGCTGTTTGATTACAGTCAAAACTAGACAGAAACAGCGTGTGTCAGTCCGTATACAAATACACGGAGCTTGACAATTTTACATACACACATCGTATAGCGGTGTACTCTCCTCACACACTACCGTGTATTGCCTTCTAGCATGGACAAATAGAAGCTACGTGTGTGACGATGGAAAAAAACAAGGAGTCTTTCCATTTTTCCAGACCTACACCTTAGAGTCGTGTCCGTCTTTCAAACAGTTTCGTATATCTTCTGTTTGATTACGGTCAAAACTAGACAGAGACAGCGTGTGTAAGTCCATGTACAAATACAGGGAGCGTGACAATTTTACATACACACACCGTACAGCGGTGTACGCTCCTCACACACTACCGTGTACCGCCTTCTAGCACGGACAAATAGAAGCCACCTGTGTGTGACTCTGGAAAAAAAAACGAGGAGTTTTTCCGTTTTTCCAGACCTACACCTTAGAGTCGTGTCCATTTTTCAAACAGTTTCATATATCTGCTGTTTGATTACAGTCAAAACTAGACAGAAACAGCGTGTGTCAGTCCGTATACAAATACACGGAGCTTGACAATTTTACATACACACATCGTATAGCGGTATACTCTCCTCACACACTACCGTGTACTGCCTTCTAGCATGGACAAATAGAAGCTACGTGTGTGACTATGGAAAAAAAAACAAGGAGTCTTTCCATTTTTCCAGACCTACACCTTAGAGTCGTGTCCGTTTTTCAAACAGTTTCGTATATCTTCTGTTTGATTACGGTCAAAACTAGACAGAGACAGCGTGTGTAAGTCCATGTACAAATACAGGGAGCTTGACAATTTTACATACACACACCGTACAGCGGTGTACGCTCCTCACACACTACCGTGTACCGCCTTCTAGCACGGACAAATAGAAGCCACCTGTGTGTGACTCTGGAAAAAAAAACGAGGAGTTTTTCCAGACCTACACCTTAGAGTCATGTCCATTTTTCAGTTTCGTATATCTTCTGTTTGATTACGGTCAAAACTAGACAGAGACAGCGTGTGTCAGTCCGTATACAAATACACGGAGCTTGACAATTTTCCCTACACACATCGTATAGAGCCGTCCGATTCTCCAACAGTATTGTATATCTGCTGTTCGCGTTACAGTCACTTTTATACCTAGTCAGCATGTGTGTGTGTGACACTCCATAAATACATATACTGAGATTGTTAGTTGCACAAAAATCGTATACAGCTGTACACTTCTGATACAGTCTATATATCTGCTTGTTGGATTACGGTCCAATACATACTGTGAGAGCGTCTGTGACTAGCATAATATATACGTTGATTTAATTTGTTTAATACACCTTACACAGCTGGATGCTCCTCATACAGTACCATCTCTCTGCTGGTATTTTTGGTACATTTTCCCAAACATGAGGAAGTATGGTGGAAGAGGCCGCGGACGTGGGCAGGGGGGCGCTGCTGCTACTGATGGTGGTGGTGCATCGGCTGGTTCTGGCAAAAGCACAAAAGCAGCTAAGGCAGGAGGTGTTGAGCCTGCATCATCCTCTGGCCCAAGAAGGCCTGTAAGGTTGCCTTTTCTTGGAGTACTAAAACCGCTTTTAAAGCCGGAGCATCAGGAGCAGGTTTTGGCGTACATTGCCGAAACAGCCACCAGCTCTATTGCCTCCTCTTCTGAACGGTTGAAACCTGCAAGCACGGAGTCATCAGTGCAGGGTTCTGATCATAAAAAAACCCTTTCCTTGTGTCCTTCACCCCCACCAAAAGTTAAGGATGCGGCAGCCCACACTTCAGATTACTCTATGGAACTCTTTTCACATACCATGCCTGGGTTATCCAGTCAAATCCTGAATTCCCCAGTCCAAGATGAATCTTACATGGAGTGCACTGATGCACAGCCACTGCTAGATGATTCTGCTGGTACATTGACCCACAGCACTACATTGCTCTTGCAGTCTATTGAGCCAGAATCTGACCCTGATGAAACTCAGGTGCCCCTTCCTGCATACTATACTACCTTACACGGTGACATAGGAAGGTAAAGAGGAAGATGCAGATGACTTTGAAGAGGAGGTGATGGATGACCCAGTTCTGGACCCAGATTGGCATCCATCGGGGGAGGAGTGTGGCGCTGGTAATAGTTCAGATAAGGAGAAGGATCTGCAGCAGGCATTGACATCGCAGCAGCGGTTATCTAGCAGGCCCGTAGCTGTCCTAAAATGTGGAACAAAAACTAAAAGAGTTGCAGGACAGCTTGACCAGACGGTCAACTTAGCACAGCTTGCAAGGTCAGAAAATGTTTACCATAGTAGGAAGCCGTGTGGCACTTCTTTGTCCAAAATCCTATTGATGAGGCAAAGGTTACCTGTAAGAAGTGCGGAAGGACCTTTAGCCGAGGTGAGCAACTCAGAAATTTGAATACCAGTTGCATGCTTAGACATTTTATCAACATGCACTTGCAAGCGTGGACGGACTACAAAACCTCAGGTAGCACATGTGCACCTGCTCCTACTGAAGGTAGCCAACAACGCTCCATCGCTACCCCCACTGTAAGACCACCGCCACCATTAAGCACACCACCAGCACTAAATGTGGAGGTGTTGTCACAAGCCCAAAGCACTCAGGGAATCACAATGGTTTTGCAACACAACACTGAATCTAGGCCATCACCACCAATACCATCACCAACCCCCTCTCACTCCAACCGGTCCACCGCTACTTCCCCCATATACAGCTCTCCAGTCCAGCTCACCCTACCAGACACTCTGAGTAGGACAAGAAAGTACTCATCCTCTCATCCGTGTACACTGTGTTTGAACACCTACATTGCCAAACTAATCTCATTAGAGATGATGCCCTACCGTTTGGTTGAAAGTGAAGCTTTCCGCGACCTCATGGCCTACGCAGTCCCACGCTATGACCTACCCAGTCGGCACTTCTTTTCTCGAAAAGCCAGCCCTGCCCTCCACCGGCATGTGAAAGACCGCATTGTCCATGCACTAAAACAGTCAGTGAGTGGAAAGGTGCACCTCACAGCGGATGCATGGACCAGTAGGCATGGCCAGGGCCGTTACGTGTCCATCACTGTGCACTGGGTTAATGTGGTGGATGCAGACTCCACTGGGGACAGCGGCGGTGGAACAGTGCTGCTGAGCCCACGGTATAGGAAACAGTTGGCTGTAGGCTTTCGCTCCTCCTCATCTATCAGCGAAAGCTCGTCCACAGAGCGCAGTCGCACAAGCACTACATCCGCAGCTGGCAGTGTTGCACACGAGGTATCCCACTATCGAACAGCTAGTGGTAAGCGTCAGCAGGATGCATTAAAGATGATGTCTTTGGGCGACAACAGACACACCGCGGAGGTACTGGCCGACTACTTGCAGTGAAAAACTGAGTCATGGCTGGGCAGTCTACATCTTGAGGCAGGCAAGGTAGTCAGTGATAACGGCCATAATTTTGTGGCAGCCATAGACCGTACAAAACTCACACACATACCTTGCCTGGCTCACACTTTGAACCTGGTGGTGCAGTGCTTTCTTAATAATTAACTGGAGTTAACATCCTTGCTCCATAAGGTGCGAAGACTGTGCTCGCACATCCGTCGCTCGGCCGTACACTCCAGTCATATGCAGAAGCTGCAGCGATTGCTCCACCTCCTCAAGCACCGCCTAATCATAAACGTTGAAACAAGGTGGAACTCCACCCTGCACGTGGTTGAGAGGCTGTGCGAACAGAGGCAGGCTGTAATGCATTTGTGGGAGGATACACGGGCAGGCAATTTGAGGGAAGACATGGAATTGTCGGATGTGCAGTGGTCAAAGCTGAAAGACCTCTGTAAAGTCCTTCAGTGTTTTGAGGAATGCACACGGCTGGTAAGCGCAGACGACGCCATCATAAGCATGAGCATCCCACTTATGCGTCTGCTCATGCAAAGTTTGACGCACATTAAGGATCAGGTGTCTGCAGCAGAGGAGGAGGAGGAGGGAAGCCTTGATGACAGTCAGCTATTGTCTGGTCAGGGAACTGTCCTGGACGAGGTGGAGGAAGAAGAGGAAAAGGAGGAGAATGAGGATGAGGGGGATGATTATTTTGGCCAGGAGGATGTTTCTCAGGGGGCAAGAGAAAATGTTGGCGTTCCAAGGTCAGGGACAGTGTTTGTGCATGACTGTAGGGATGTGGATTTGCCAGAAACTGCTCCTTCACCCACCACGGGCAGTGCATCATTGACACCTGGAACATTGGCCCACATGTGCGATTATGCCTTGCGGATCCTAAAAAGGGACCCCCGCATTGCCAAAATGATGAGGGATGACAACTACTGGCTGGCCAGCATCCTCAATCCACGCTACAAAGGCAAATTACACAACATCATGCCACAGGAGAACCTAGAGATAATATTGGCAAACAAACAAGCAACTCTGGTAAACCGTTTGTTTGAGGCTTTCCCAGCACACAGCAGCGGTGCTGGTTCTCCCTCGAGTCGTAGTGGGCACAATGGAAGAGGTGTTCGTGGTGCACACAGCAGAAGTGGCGTTGGAGACAGCGGTTTAATGACCATGTTGTGGAATGATTTCTCAAGTACCGCTCACACGACTGCTAATACTGCATCGATTAAAAGTGACAGGAGGAAGTAGCTGTCAACTATGGTTGCAAACTACTTTTCCTCCCATATCGATGTTCTCCCTCACAGGTCATTCCCCTTTGACTATTGGGCCTCTAAACTGGACGCCTGGCCTGAATTGGCACAATATGCCTCATAGGAGCTTGCTTGCCCTGCTGCTAGTGTGTTGTCTGAAAGAGTCTTCAGTGCTGCTGGATCAATCCTGACAGAAAAAAAGGACCCGTCTGTCGACCCAAAATGTTGATGATCTAGCCTTCATTAAAATGAACCATGCATGGGTTTCAAAGGATTTTGTCCCATCTTCCCCTGATGACACATAGGTTACCAGAAAAGTGCCTCGGTTTTTTCCTCCTCTTCCTCGGAGTTGCACAATTACACCTTTTGCAGCAGTTGAAGGTTCAGCCAACACATCTACATATGCCAATTTTTAAACCTCCCTAACTGGGCTGCCCACCCCTCCCCCAACGGCTGGGGTCAAGACCTGGCGCACCCAGGCAAGTGCTGTTGCTCTGAACAGGTGGATGGGCCCACTGATGGCCAACAGCAATGGCACAGGGCCCCTCTTAGTACAATACAGTGTCTCAGATGTTGGGAGGGCCCACTCGCCGTCAGACACACCAGCGTACTATGAGGGGCCCTGTGCCAGTACCGTCGACCATGATTGTGCCCCCCCTGCTTGGTCATGGCCACAGCACTTGCAAGTTGCAATACTTACCTCTCCCTGCTCCACCGCTGTGTAGTCTGGGCAGTTAAATCCTTCACAGGGATGGCCACTAGAAATTTGGTGTTTTGATCAATGATGGTTAAGATTTAGTTATGGCCTGTCCTTCTGGCCTCTACCTTCAGATGATCAATGGCTACCATTTGAAATGGACGTCAACTTACAAGCGGATGCAGTGGTGGTTTATGATCACCTTTCACAGTTGTGATAGTCACAGACGTGTGACATTCCTGCCACCATTTTTCAATGTCTCCTCTCATGCCAATCCAATAGAATCGCCTGCGGCATGTGGCTTCTGTCTTTTGCACTCCAAAATGAACAAACACATCATGATAGGCAGTGAGGACCATGGGTACATCTCTACGTGTGATCACAATTTCATGGAGACGAGTAACGGTGATGTGATCCATGCTACTGCGATAAATCAATCCTTTCTTCACAAAGAACCTTTTTCGCTTTCTCCACAGACACAATAATTGAGGGTCTGCATCGCCTCTGCAACATCTACCGGGGGGTTTTCCCACGATGAGTAATTCCAAAATTTCTGCTAACACTCGACTTTGTATCCATGTAGTTTCCAGTAGCAAAGATTCTTGACTGGCTTACTGAGATTGAAATACATACAAAGATTTAAAAGTACCGCAACACTGTATACAGGTGTACGCTATGAATACCTTTCCCTTTTTCTACTTTTTTAATTCTGGTGTAATACATAGTGAGCCTGTGAGTGTCTGTGTCTGACTCCGGAAGTATAGATGGAAATTTAACCCTAGACTGGACACACCTGGTATGTGCTGATACAATACCTTGTTTCAAAAACTTGCATTAAGGCATCATCTGTAGGATAACCAACTGTGGGGGGGACCCTCTTCTTGCCGCAGACAAACACGAGACTGAGACAGAGTTTGTATTGAACAGGTCCGTTTTTAGTGCCCATCCTTCTGTCGACAACAGCAATTCACCACAGCCATTTCACATTTCTCTGTACAGAGGTCCCAGTACCTTCACTTCCTTTGTAACTATAATCATAGCGTCCTCTGTGGCTCTTCCACTGTGGCTGGCCAACCACCACAGTGCTGCACCAGTCTGAGCACACCGTCCGTATGATAGCCCCAGGCCATCTTCGTCTGTGACTACCGTCCTCTGGGCCACCCCCCCGTGACCGCCTCAACTGTCAGTCCTCTCTGGAGCCTTTCCACTGTCTCTATTTCCTCAGCAGAACTTCCTCTTTACTGTGCTCCTTTCGCTGACTGACTCTTCCAGAACCTTCCTTCAGCCTTTTATACTTCCAGCTCTGGTAACTCCGCCCACCATCACCTAACAGTTTCTCTGACCAAAGGCAGTTATTCAGTCCCACTCCTACACTCTCCTCTGCCCTCCAATGGGCAAGCTAAAACACTGCACCCATTCTCTTTATCTTAGCGGTTTCACACCTACACTGCGCTACACCTCTGCTTCTCACTACAGGCTGGTTTGTCTGTCAGTCCACCTTCCCTACATCATCCATAGTGAGTGAGCGTTTGTGGGTTACGCCTTCTATATATACGGTGAATCGGAGAAACAAATTTTTACACTGTACTCGATACAGCTTGTATCTTGTTATACAGTACCTTTGTTCGACATTTCGCATTGCGGTCATATCCATACTATGTAAGCGTCTGAGAGTGATTACGGGACTATTTATACGGAGATTTCAATTGTACCCTAAAAATATATACTTGCTATCTTGTTATCCAGGACCTTTTTTACAACATTTTTTATTATGGTCAAAACCAAACTGAGTGAGCATCTGAGGGTGACTACGGAAATATATACCGATATTTTCAATTTGGCCAACACTGTATACAGCAGAACGCTTCTGATACAGTAACCTTTTTAGCTATTTAGATTCTGGTGTAATCCATAATGAGCCTGTAAGCGTCTGTCTGTTACTCCGGCAATTTATTTGGAACTTTAAGATTACCCCAACACTGTGTACAGCTGTACGCTTGTGTTACATAACCCATTTACAGCTTTTCATATTCTTGTGTAATCCATACTGGGCCTGAGAGCGTTTTTGTCTGCCTCCTGAAATGTATACGGAGAATCAGAATGTTTACACTATACTATATATACCTTGTATCTGGTGATACTGTACCCTTTTTCAACTTGTTATTTTATTGGGTAATCCATACTGAGCCTGTGAGCATTTGTGTATGCCTCATGAAATATATACGGAGATTTTCTGTTATCCATAGACTGTATAGAGCTGTACGCTTCTGATACAGTACCATATATCTGCTGGTATTTTGGGATCATTTTCAAAAACATGAGGAAGTATGGTGGAAGAGGATGTGGATGTGGGCGTTTCTGCTGGTAGTGCCAGAAACACAATGGCAGCTAAGGCAGGAGGTGTTGAGCCAGCGTCATGGTGTAGCTCTGGAAGGCCTATAAGGCTCCCTTTTCTGGGAGTAGGTAGACTGCTTTTAAAATCGGAGTATCAGGATCTGTTTTTGGCTTACATTGCTGAAACAGCCTCCAGCTCTATTGCCTCCTCTTCTGAAGTTGTAAAAAATGCAAGCACTGAGTCGCAACTGCAGGCTTCTGGTCAGGAGCAACCCCTTTTCTTGTGTCCTTCACCCACACCAAAAGTGAAGGATATGGAAGCACACACCTCAGATTACTCCATGGAGCTCTTTTCACACACCATGCCTGGGTTAATTAAAAATAGGGCCCATCATGTACTGGAGCAATGTAAATGGGGCAGATCAGACACTGGAGCAGCATCTAAGGGGCACATTATACACTGGAGCATTACAAATGGGACCCAT